>NC_141698.1:50695607-51895607 GCF_964263255.1 Lissotriton vulgaris | reverse complement strand
TAGGAAAATCGCAACATTCTATTGGGAATAACTTTGGCACCGGTTGAGGAATCTGCCTGAAAATTTCCTCAAATTTGCCTCGCGGCGCTCTGGTCCTTCTCTGAAAGTTGGTGGGGGATTCATCAAGCGGGGGCAGAGAAAAAAGGGGGGTCCCAAAACGTGTTTTCCCCATGTTAATTTCCATAGGGCGGTCGACCTCACTTTTAGCCCGAACAGCTGAATGGATTTCCACCAAACTTGGCAAAATTGTAGGGACTGGTAGCCCGATGTGCCTTTGCTATGTCTCAAGGTATGTGCTCCAGTGGATTTTGAGTAATTTAGGTTAAAAATATATATATCTGTAAGCGCACCGGGGCGTGAACCAGCACGCTACACGAGTTCCCGCGCAGAAAGCTGATTGGCTTTCGGGTCTCTGTAAACATTCCAAACAGTCCGGTGCGGCCGCCATCTTTTGTCTCGGTAGGATCGAGACACAAGAGGTGGCAAAAACAAAGAGGGGAAATGACCAAAAGGGGGCGGTGTAGACCCCCACTGACCCCCTAGGTTTGATGTGGGGGCCATAAAAGGGCCCGCGGGGCAAAAAAATAAAATATTTTTTTTTCGATTTGCACTGGGGAGGGCCCGGTACAGGAACCGCGGAGCGTACCGGGGAGCGTTCTGTAGAGAAAAAAGAATGACAGAGTTTTTTAAAAATGTAGTTTTTTTTATAAATTGGAGGTAGTACTAAAAAGAACTGTTTTTTTATTCTTTTTGTTGTTTTATATTTTTTTATTGTTTTTTTGAACATTTTTTACTTTTTTTGGCTTTTCTGAACAGTTTTATATATTTTTTTGTATTTTTTATGGGGAGAAACAAAAAACAGGGAATTATAAACGGCTCAACTGGAGCAAAAAAAAACAGGAAAAAAATGAGAATTGCTTCGGGCACTTGTGGTTATCACCAGCAATGTTGATGAGGGTAATACTCTTCTCACCATAAGTAATGGTTTTGCCACAATATATGCATACGATTTTGAAACCACCAAACTTAGGGGCTGATTAGGAGGGAGGATTTTCTACATCCCCTGGGCCGGCGGAAGCCACCGCCGGCCCGGAGGATGCAGAAAATCCTCTGCGGACCCACCAGGACCTACCGCCACATTAGGATGGCTGGTGGGTCCTGGTTTCCGTCCGCAGCTTTTCCGCCACGGTTGGCTTACAACCGCGGCGGAAAAGCACTAATATGGTGACGGTGTCTCTCAGACACCGTCAGCCAGATTAGGATGTGCTCGGAAACATGCTTTTCCGCCGCGGCTTTTCCGCCGTGGAAAAGCATGTGTAACTTCACTGCGGGGGCCCGTTGCGAGCCCCCTAGGTGAAGGGGGGGTGGGGAGTGCACATGGGGGGTACCTATGGTACCCCCCTGCATTTGTATGCAGAAAGCGTCAGGCACCGCGCGGTGCCTGCCACTTTCTACATACAAATGCAATGCGTGCATTTTTAACATTGCTGCGGGTGCAGCTTGAAGCTCCACCCTCCGCAATGTTAAAAATAGAGGATGTGACCGCCACCCTGGCGTTCACATCCTAATCTGCACAGAGGGAACGCCGCAGCCCATGCGGACGTTCCCTCCTACTCAGGGGTCGCGGACGGACTCAAGTCCGTCCGCGATCCTAATGACCCCCTAAGTTTGTATATTTGGAACCATCTGACTTGCTTCTGGACCCGATGGAGTGGATTCTTTGGTTGTTGATGTGCTTGCAGACGATTGTGGAAGGTTTCTGCACAGTTCTCTCACCTCTGCTGCAGAATAGTTACTGGGGTGCAATTGTTGCATGTGCCGAATCATTGTATGGTTTCCAAATGAATATTTTTTTGCAGGGTTCCCCCTGGATAGGACAGCGCCACAGATGTCACGAGTCACCTTTGCAGCGTTTACCTTTTTTGAACCCCTTGGGATTTCAAAAAACTCCCATATAAAGTGCTCCTTAGGTTTATATGGGCCTTTGTCTTCAGGCAGGAAATGCCTTGTCTGCCTTCTCTCCTCCTCCTCCTCCTCTTCTTCTTCACCACCAATGTGATGTTGTGGTGGTCCTTGTGGTGGTGGTGGTGGTGTGCAAATGCTCCAGCTGCTGCTGCTACTGTAGCCATTTCTCTAACAATAGAAGCGGGTCTTCCTCACTCAAACAACAAAGTGAGAATGAGGAAAAAAGGTGGGGGCTTTCATCATTTGGAAACCAAAAGTGTTCTGAACCAATGAAAAGTGTTATTTTCAGGTCACATGACCTGACGCGCTTACGCTACGCGCCCCGGGGCGTGCCCGGGGGTTCATAGTGTAAGCGCGTTAGGGCGCGCCCTGAGGCGCTTACGTAGCGCGATCGTATGTGCTCCGGCGCTTCCGGGTGCGCTTACGCCGTGCGTCCTAACACGCATCACGCGGCTACGCGATACGTCAAGATGATGTTTTCGTTCGCGGCAATAGCGCAAACGGGTCGTGAACCGGTACGCGAACCGGTGCGCGGCAAAACTGAGCTTACCGGTAAGCGCATTGGTACGCGCCCCGGGAGCGCTCCGGGGCCATAAAATAAAATTTTTAAAAAAAACATTAAAAAAAAGTATGATATGAATATACAATATAGGATTCATTTAAAAAAATATTACATTTCATAGCTATAGAAATTTGCTATTAAAAAACCTTTGAAATTCACTGAAAAAAACATAGGTTTCACACCAGTTATAGTTAGGAATTAGCATTTAAAAAACCTATTAAATTCACTGAAAAAAACATAGGTTTCACACCAGTTATAGTTAGGAATTAGCATTTAAAAAACCTATTAAATTCACTGAAAAAACCATAGGTTTCACACCAGTTATAGTTGGCTGGACATTTTACTGATATAAAACCATTGAAATTCCCACGTTATAGTTAGTTGGACTCACTATAAGTTGCGCGCCTGCAATGCACTGCTGATGACGTCACATATTACATCACTCATGACATGGTCAGTGACATCACTCATGACATCACTGATGACATCATCCTTGTGACAGACTGACAGACCTCCTTTCAGTGTAATGTAACCCTTGAAATACCTATTCAAAAATAGAAACTAACATTTTCAGAAAAATGGAGATACCCATACCAGTTACAACAACCAATTCAGTAATTCCACCATATATATACACATCCACTCATTCACCAACAGTTCTACATAGTCACTCATACATATTCTCACTCATCATATGGAGTGATACACCTATACATCCTGTTACACACTGACAGTCATCCAAAAGTTACTCACACACATACTCACACATGCAAATAAACTATTGAACATACATTTATTTGCATATACAACTATACACACACTACCACCTTACTTCTAAGGAAACTTACACATACTTACTCTCTTAAACAATCACTTATAGAAACACATACTTATTTAAACAGGAACTCTTACAATCTCTCACTCTCACATATACTCATTTATATGCATCAATACTCACATATACTAGATTAAAACATATGTCGTTACTGATAAAGACACTAGTGAGACAGTCATTCACTCACTAACACACACATATACACACTCATCCACCCATACAGTCCTGCACATATGCTGTCTTCAAAACACATACAAGCAGTGAGTCAGTCATTGATGCATCTATGTGCTAAGTAATATCCCCACCAAACCATACAGGCACTCATACTGATACTAAAAAAATCTAATAACCCATATACACAAACGTGTAGCTACTCACCAACCCATGCAGCCACTTATACACAAAGTGAAACACTGATACATATATTTAAATATTTAAACATTACTCGCTAATATATGTATTCACTAAGATACACTTAAGCCAGTTAACCAATCAATTTTTTTTTAAAAACATCCATTTAGACACTTATTTAAACATTTATTCTTCCATCGACCTTTACATATACATATATAAAACATATTTATTTTTCAGAAAGACACACATTCACTGGATGGTGTCATGAATGATGTCATGAGTGATGTCACTGACCATGTCATGAGTGATGTAATATGTGACGTCATCAGCAGTGCATTGCAGGCGCGCAAGTTATAGTGAGTCCAACTAACTATAACGTGGGAATTTCAATGGTTTTATGTCAGTAAAATGTCCAGCTAACTATAACTGGTGTGAAACCTATGGTTTTTTCAGTGAATTTAATAGGTTTTTTACATGCTAATTCCTAACTATAACTGGTGTGAAACCTATGTTTTTTTCTGTGAATATATATTTATGTGTATATATATTCACGAAAACAAACAGAGATTAATGTTATAGTTATGTATGGTTATAACATCTTATTTCATGTTATAAAAACCTCAACTATTCACTGAAAAAAACAAATGTTAAAGCAATGTTATATTCACGATTTAAAGTTTACAGAGATATCTATGACTTGCACCCCCACGATGCACTGCTTATGACTGCACATATTATATCACACAACCGATATATTTGTTTAGTGAATATTATTTAAAAATTAAAAAATTGTTGAAGTTATGTAATTTTTATTTGAATTATTCATGAAGAAATATTTATAAATCAAAATCATCTATTTAGTAACTTAATTTATTCGTTCTATGTTAATAACAAATAAATTAACTTAATTTTAAACTATTTTATACATTAAATATTTGTAATATTTTCTCCAGAATAGCAAACTTTTCTATATATTTTCCCACTAATAGATCGGCACCAAGGTAGTCAGGCTTAACTGAGAGGCAATGTGTAAAGTATTTAAGCAGCACACAAACAGTTATGAAGTGAAAGCAAAACAATAGAAAAATCCCATACCAATTTAGAAAACTAGAGTAAAACCTTATAAATTATTTGACAACCAATCAGCAAACATCCAATTAGTAGAACCGGAGATATGCAATTTTAAAGGTTTAGCTAAAAATAGTGTTTTAAAGCAAAAAGCACAAACTGTGGTTATCTGTTCGTGCCGGGCTGGGACAAAGTCACAAGTTCAGGTTGACCTCCATGGAGTGTAGTAAGCTAGGTAAAGTCACAAGTTAGGCCCTCTGAACAAAGTACCTTAAATCCTGTTTGCAGAGCTCTGCAAGATTCAAGGTTGAGACTGTGGCACGCAGCATTGCTTCCGATGAGATACCGGCTGTTATATGAGGTCCTGCTTCAAGGAGGTGTTGTGCAGTGGCAGTTTCCGAAGAGCTGCAGGGACTTGCGTTGCGCATGCGTCGTGCAGTGCCGGTTCTGCCCAAAAGACCACAGCTCAACTGGCAGAGCACATTCAGGTCCACTGCCAAGGGTCCAGGACTAAGGAAACCCCACTTGGGAGGTAGGACTCACAGCAGGAAGAGTCCAGGTGCAGGGTTCAAAGTGTTTGGAGCCTTTTCAGTCTCTGATGCTCCTGTCAGGAGGTCAGACAACTAGCCCTAGGAGTCACTCTAGTGGTGCTAGGTTCTAGATGCAGGTCCAGCCTTTTTCACACAGGAAGTAGTGCAGCAGGTCAGCAGAATAGCAGGGTAGCAGAGTAGCAGTCTTTCTTGCAGCAAAGCAGCGCAGTGGTTTTTCTGAGTCTTTGACAGGTCCAGAGGTGCTGAAGTGCTGGGTCTGAGGGTCCATTACTAATACCTGGTGCCACATTGAAAAGGCAGAAGTTTCTAGAGTCCTTCCCCTACAAAGGTGTCTGAAATGTCCTTCCTCCCTGCCCTGCCCTGACCCAAGCTTGTCTTGGGGCACAAAAGACTCATGTGAAACCCTTTGTGTGTGTGCCGATGCAGAGCCTTTGTGATGTGTAAATGTGGTAGATGATTGCTCCTCCCCCCTATCAAGACAGAGATGGCCGAGCCTACCAACACCTATTCCCCCTTTGCCTCGCTGTCTGGGAGTAATACACAAAGGCACACTATCAGCTACACCTAGTCATGTGATCCAGGATACAGGCTACTGGCACCAACTAGCTTAAAATCTGACTTTACAATTAATGAGGGTTTAAAATTACAAATCTTTAGACACTAAACTCAACATTCCTACTAGCTCCCAAGTAAGTGTAAGTTATCACTTATTAAATATAATAAGGTAACCCAATACTATCCTATGGGAGAGGAAGGCCTTGAAGTGGTGAAAAATGAATTTGAGAAATTTTCACTACCAGGACATGTGAAAATACATGTCCAACTTTCTAAATACACTGCACCCTTCCCTATGAGCTCTTACGGCTCAACCTGGAGGATGACTTATATGTATTAAAAAGGAAGGTTTAGGCCTTGCCAAAGGTTTGTTTTATCAGGTTGAAATAGCAGTTTAAAACTGACGCACAGGCTTCAATGGCAGGCCTGAAATATGTTTAAAGGGCAACTTAAGTGGGTGGCACAATGAGTGCTGCAGCCCCACTAGTAGAATTTAACCTACAGGCCCTAGGTACATGTAGTCTCACTTTACTGGGGACTTAAGTAAATGAAATGTGCCAATTGGGCATACACCAATTTCACCATATTTAAAGCAAAGAGCACAAGCACTTTAGCACTGATTAGCAGTGGTGAAGTGCTTAGCGTTCTAAAGGCCAACAAAAACGGGTTCAGAAAACAGGAGGGTAAAGGCAAAAAGTGTGGGAATAACGCTGCAGAGAGGGCCAAGCCGAACAGATCCCCACTGAGTTATCCATTGGCCAGGCTACCAAGCACTCTAGGAGAGCTGGTCATCTTTGCAGGGTGCAATTAGAGCAAAAATGACGTCATTATGCAGTGAGAGTTATCTGCAAAGATGAGCCATGAAAGGTAAACATTGGAAACTTCCAGCCGTGGCCGGTAGTGGGAGTACCGGCCGGGCGGTGACGTGGGGAGGGGCAGGGTGGGGGTAGTAATGTATGGATTACGGATTTTACCAGGTAAGTAAACATATAAATGAATAAAACGATTTTTTTTGCGTGCACTGCATCACCAAATGCGATGCAGTGCATGCAACAAAATTCGTTTAATTTATTTAGATGTTTCCTTACCTGTTAAACTCCGTAATCCATACATAACTACCCCCCACCCTGCCCCTCCCCACGTCACCGCCCGGCCAGTACTCCCACTACCGGCTGTGGCTGGAAACTTCCCAAAACTTTGATAAAGAAAAGTAAACGTTGAGCATCTGTAGGCTAGAGGCAGCCCCAAGGAGAGCACAGCCACAATATGCGTATTTGCTGACCATGCTCTACTAATCAATAAAATGTATACATATGTTCAGCACTGTTAACTCGGCTGCAACATCACATCAAAGGACTGCATCTCGCTGATTGAGGTAGGAACCAACTGCTTCAGAGTAATATAGTCACCCATCTGCTACATAATTTTCTCCAGACTTTTTCTAACAGGAGCTTATTAAATTGCAATTTTAATTAAAATTCATTTGCCTATGCTCTTTATGAAGTAAAGTACTTGCGTGCCCCAGCGGGTCTTTTTTTGTACGGTTGATTTACAAAATAAACAAGTGAGGTGTTAGGGTCCCTGTGCTAAAATACAAGTGCTGCAAAAAAAAATTCTAACATTTTCGTCACTAAAGCATCATGCAATTGCTGTACTCGACCATTCGACCTAAAAGTGAGACCATGCACTGAACACAAAATTATAAAATTATATTAATCACAGCGTCATCTTAAGGATTTTGGGGGCCCCAGGCAAGACATATTCTGAGAGCCCCTCTAAGCAATACATTTTACTACCCATTTGCTGCTAATTCAAGTTCACACAATAGCAAACAATATTTAACAATATGGTCAACTTTAAAGGGGTCACACAAAATCAGTTGAAATATGTCTTTGGCTAGACCCCAAAAATCTTTCAGATGACATGGGGTAGAAAAACAAAGTCAGAGGTAGTCAAGAGGTAAAGAAGTTTCACTAAACAATAGAATAGACAGAGGCTATACACAGAGAAAGTTCACTATTCCAGGGGGCCCCTTTGAAGATGGGGGCCCAGTGCAATTTCCCACTTTGCCCATGCCTTAAAATGTCTCTGATTCCGATGTGGTTTTAATGCAGATGCGTTTTTGCTCTATAAAGGCCAGTCGTTTTATTCAAGATTGTTATTAAAGTGTGCACTTTGCCAATAGTATTTACAGAATGCGGAACAGCAAAATAATAAAACAATACGTTATCACAATAAAAAAACAAAAATCAAACCAACAATTAAAACACTTGTCTTTAAGCATAAATATAGGTTGAAGGCAGATGTAGAAACAAGCATTCATACTGCTAATTGGTTTGACTTTTGAGTAAGGCATGCACACAAGCACCAAACTGACCTCCCGATAATCATGTATTTAAAGCCCAACACACCTGCGAACACACAAGTACACACAAGCTAGCATATGACCAGGCACCCTAATAAACATAATTTCAGGCACACAGATCCCTAACAGTAATGTTGCTGAGTGTAAGAATGAGCTTAAAAAGCCTCAGTATTGCACATCAATGGCCCCAAGCAGTAATGAGCCTTATTTTAGCCAGACTATATTGAACATGATTTGATTCATGGCAGTAATGAGCATCAATGGCCCCAAGCAGTAATTAGCCCTAATAACCCCAGAATATATTGCACATGAGTGGATTCATGGCAGTAACGAGCACCAATGGCCCCAGGGAGTAATGAGCCTTAATATCCCCATGCTATATTGAAATGAGTTGATTCATGGCAGTGATGAGCATCAATGGCCCCAAGCAGTAATGAGCCTTAATATCCCCTGACTATATTGAACATGAGTGGATTCACTGCAGTAATGAGCATCAATGGCCCCAGGGAGTATTGAGCCTTAATATCCCCAGGCTATATTGAAATGAGTTGATTCATGGCAGTAATGAGCATCAATGGCCCCAAGCAGTAATGAGCCTTAATATCCCCTGACTATATTGAACATGAGTGGATTCACTGCAGTAATGAGCATCAATGGCCCCAGGGAGTATTGAGCCTTAATATCCCCAGGCTATATTGAAATGAGTTGATTCATGGCAGTAATGAGCATCAATGGCCCCAAGCAGTAATGAGCCTTAATATCCCCAGGCTATATTGAAATGAGTTGATTCATGGCAGTAATGAGCATCAATGGCCCCAAGCAGTAATGAACCTTAATATCTTCAGACCATACTGAACATGAGTTGTAATGGCAGTAATGAGCATCAATGGCCCCAAGCAGTAATTAGCCCTAATATCCCTAGACTATATTGAACATGAGTTGATTCATGGCAGTAATGAGCATCAATGGCCGCAACCAGTAATGAACCTTAATATCTTCAGACCATACTGAACATGAGTTGATTCATGGCAGTAATGAGCATCAATGGCCCCAAGCAGTAAATAGCCCTCATATCCCTAGACTATATTCAACATGAGTTGATTCATGGCAGTAATGAGCATCAATAGCCCCAACCAGTAATTAGCTCTAATAACCCCAGACTATATTGAACATGAGTGGATTCATGGCAGTAATAAGCATCAATGGCCCCAACCAGTAATTAGCCCTAATAACCCCAGACTTTATTGAAGATGCGTGGATTCATGGTAGTAATGAGCATCAATGGCTCCAAGCAGCAATGAACCTTAACCCTTTCCATGCTCATGACGAGCTCAGCTCGTCATGATGCACGGTTGAGCTGTGCTGATGACGAGCTGAGCTCGTCACGAACAATGGACCTAATGATAAGTCAGCATAGGAGGGGAAAACACCTAGCAGCCAAGGTGTTAATATCCTCAGACTATACTGAACATGAGTTGATTCATGGCAGTGATAAGAATCAATGGCCCCATGCAGTAATTAGCCCTAATATCCCCAGACTATATTGAACATGAATGTATTCTTAGCAGTAATGAGAATCAATGGCCACAGACATTGGTAAACATCAAGAGTCACAGGAAAGAATAAACAGAATTGTTGGCATTCAGAAATGAGCATAAAGTGCCCAGGCACTAATGATCAGTATTGGCTCTAGGTGGTATGGACATCAATTGCTCAAGGCAGTATTTGAGCATCAATGGTCCACAGGCAGTAAAATTATAACTGGCATAAGGCAGCATTGAATGTGAATGGTCCCAGGCAGTAGTGAGTTTTAATAGGTTCAGTCACAGGGAGACAAGCAACGGCCACAAGCTGTCCGAACCTTGGTAGTCTCAGGCCATTAATCAATGGCCTTAGGTAGCAAGAAAACCAACTGCCCAGGCCAGTAATAAATATCAATTGCCCAAGGAAGCAATAAATATAAATTAGTGACCCCAGGAAGTATGGATTAACAACTTCCAGGCAGTAATATTGACCAATGGCCCCAGGGAGTAATGCTGGCCAGTGACACCAGGTGGTTATTACTATTGGCCTTGTATAGGTTGGATTCACACCACATAATTTATTCCATCCATCACCCATGTAGAGGCACGGAAGAGGGTCACAGCCCCATGTTTAACACCATTGTGCTATGTAATACAAGTACCAAAGCTCAATATATCTATAAGCTATTTCATGAAATGCGGGTATTACAGCTCTGAAACATGGTGTCGCGGATGGGGTTTGTGTTCACTTCTGTGATTCATTGTAGGCAAGAGATGAAGAAATGGAACACAGATCTCTCCCTGCACGCTCATAAGAGTATACTTAAACAATTCCATGTGCTTCAAGAAGTCCTAACAATGTGAACACATCTCCTTAGTTTAAAACTGTAGAAATGCCCCTGGAAGTTTATACTTACCAACTGTGGAGATTAACTCTCCAAGCAACATAAGATGACATTTAGGGTAACTCATTTACTACAGGTACACATTGGTTAATATTATTTTTATTAAAAAAAGAAGAGCTAGTATTACTTATTAAATAGAATAAAATTACTTTATTTATGATTAAGGGCTAGTTTCAGAAATAGGTTACAGAAAAGTATTTTATTTCATTTAATCTATTTTAATTTGATTAAAATTAATTAAGGGTTAGGTGCAGTATTAGGTTTAGGTTAAGATACCTTTTTATATTATTTAATTGAATTTAAATGTATTGAACTTAAATTTAATAAAGATTAGGATTATGGTTAGCACTAGGATTCGATTAAACATAATTACTTCATTAAACTGGATGCGGAAAACAAATTTAGCCAGGATGTGGGGATTGGCAGAAAGGAAGATACAGCACATTGTACACCAGAGCTGGAGCACAGCTGCACCTCGGATGGAACATTACACTTTTATCATTTCGTGCTTTGAATATATTAATAAAAAGAATCAAGAGGCATTATTTTTGTAAATAATTTTCATCTACAACCCAATATTTATACCCAATTGATACACAACGAACAAGTGCAATTTTACACAAATGTATGCTAATGTATACATATGTAATTTAGTACAATAGAGTGTGTGTGTGTGTGTGCGCAACTCAGAATGATCTGGTTTTTAAAGGCTTATGTTATATTTGATCACAAAAAAATAATTCTGTGCATTATGATTAGGGCTCCCGGTTTTATGGTATTCATTATTTAACATTTCCTTCTGTAATTATCCATATCTATTTTTTTGGCCATCTTATTGGCATTTATCCATATTTATTTTGTGTTTTGAGAATAAAAGGAGTCACAAAATGGTATATTTCTACATTTATTTAACGATTACACGTGATCGTATACGTGGATGGCAGTCGCGTTTTAGCACATAAAGAAGCCACATATAACATACAACTACACCCACAGGTGCATATTATCATTATACTACAAATATAGCTTAACAAATATCTGTATTTAAGAAAATCTCATCCTATTTTTTAACTCCCTTTGCTGTCTTTCTGTTCAGGTTTTACTTGGAATTCATGAAAGACAGCATGGAGAGTCTCTCGGAAGAAGCACAATTTTCAGCATTTTTCCGCTTTTAAAAATATATACGCATTGTTTTCTGTCTGTATTTATCTGTAACAATCAGTAAACACTGAAAACTTGGAGCCTTAATTAAGATATCACTGTTAAACAACACAAGTGAGGGGAGTGTAACTAGAACTGAGGTCTTGGGCCAAGACCACCCATAAATCCAAAAACAAAAATTTGGATGTTTAGTTTGACCCCAAACTCTTGTTCAAGAGTCAAATAAATAATATCCTGAGGAAAACTCTGGACCTACTGATGATAGCAGTCAAGAATTATTGTTTTGACTCTGGTTAGCCAAACGTGTATGGGACGGTCATCTGGGCGGACAGCATATGCACAGCCACAGAGCAGCAGTGTCTGCAGGAACACAGGCCAGCAGTTCTATGCATGAGTACTGTAAATGATGGGCTGCATTTATTATATTTTGATGCTCTGCAGCACAGCAAGCCTTCATGATGTGCTGCCGTGTGTCAAAATAAAAGGCCAGGAATGCACCATGTCTGCAAGATATGGCACATTCATGTCCGTCTTTCCTGTGCCGGCTCACAAATAGCAGCCGTGCACCAACAGACACACTTGCGTCTTGTTGCAAGGGTGCCTGCGTTGCAGGGATGATTATTTTGGTGAAGGAAGAGACAACTTCCTGCCCAAAAACAATCATTCATGGTCTTTTCCTCTTTATATGTGTGCTGCAGAATGCAGCATGCATAGAAAGAGTAAAAGATGAGGCAAAATAAAATTATTTCTCCTCATTGCAACACTCCTAAGCCTCCCCTGGAGAGGCATAGGATTCTGAAGTAGTCCGAGCTTTGCAAAACATTGTAAATCTGGGAATGTGTTGGGTTCCATGGATGTTGCGTGGGCACACCCACAGAAACACCAATGGAATACTGTATGAAAGGGGCCCATATTTACAAGGCTATGAAAAGTCACGTAGGATGACTTAAAGTGGGCTTGTAAATATGGGCAAGCCCATTGCAATGCTGATGCGTCAAAAAAAGTGACACACCGACGGCACAAGGGGCTTGTAAATGAGACCTTATGTTCTCATCCACTCATCCTGACCTCACTGCTGACCTGTTATGTCTTCTTTTGCTACATGACTATAATCTGCAGTAAACTTTTAGGTACATCTGGAGTTAAACGTGTGGCATTTTCAGCTTTTTATAAAGTGCACTCAATTAAGTGAGGCATCACTTGGTTCCTAAAAAATAAATATACCTTATTTCCCAACTCTTCAGAACTGACTTTAGCATCTTAAAAGGACATAGAAATAGCTGTGGCTAATAACAGTAGCGTATTAGTTATACCATGACTTTACATCATTACATTAGGTTCCCTAGTCCCTGGACCTTCCTACCTGTTTTTTTTTCTTTGAGCTGGTTCTGCCTTCATCAAGGTAGAAACTACTATTGTACTACAGAACACTTCTTGATCAATATTTTGGAAAACCACCAAAGTGCACCATATTTGAGGGATAAATCTTATTATGAGAGCCAGGATGTTGGACCTGACCTTTTATGCAGGGTAAATGTAATGTATTACTTGTAAAGCGCACTGTTGCCAGCCGGCGTCCTGGCACTGTATACCGCTGGGGAACCCATCCTGGCTTTCTCTGTGGGATGGTCCCTACGGGGAGTCCCCGAGGTGGAGCCAGGAATCCCCGGCGTTGATGGGGCCGTTGTGGAGATGAGGCAAGCTAATGCCCAGAGTTGCATAGTGGGACCCCTGGTTAGAGTAGGCACCGAGGCATGAATTATCGAGGCCGCTGACCTTGGTCCACAACCCTGCCGAGTCAGGAATTGAACCCTGGTCCCGGGCCGACTTCTGCTTCCGGGTTTGCTGCCTCTAACCAGTGAGCCACACCACTCCACTCCACTTTGGGTAATCCCCAAACCTTTTGCATTATCTCCTCTTGTTTTTGCTGAATTTCGTTTTTGTTGGCCTTTGGACTCTGTGCACTTTACCAATGCTAACCAGTGCTAAAGTGCTTGTGCTCTCTCCTTAAAACATGGTGGGATTGGCTTATACCAGATTTGCATATTTAATTTACTTGGGACTCCCTAGTAAAGTGGTACCACTCTTTCCCAGGGCCTGTAAATTAAATGCTACCAGTGGGCCGGCAGCAATTATTGTTTAATAGCACTTTAAACATGACGCAGGCCTACCATTGCAACCTGAATGTAGTTTTAAACATCCATGTTGACTTAGCTTTTAAAACGTTTTGGCATGCCATAAAACTCCCCTTTTATTACATATACGTCACCCCTAAGGTATGCCCTAGGATGCCAATAGAGCAGGATGCTGTGTAATTAAAAGGTTGGACATGTACTTTTAAGAATTTGCTTGTCCTGTCAGTGAAAAACTCTCAAATTTGTTTTTCACTACTGTGTGGCCTATGTCTCCCATAGGATAACATTGGATTTACCTTAATATATTTTAAAAAGTGTAACTTCCAAATGGGAAGAGGGAACCTCTGGAATTGGAATTTGAAATCCTACCTCATGGTGAAGTCAGATTTTAAATTACAATTTGCAAAATTGCATTTTTAGAAAGTTGGCATTTTCCTGTCCTTTTGTGCCTGTAGCCTGTCTTGGGTCACATGAATGGGTGTAGCTGACAGTTAGACGTTGTTAATTCCTCCCAGAAAGTCATAATATAGAGGGATTAGGGGGGCCTGAGTGGGCCATCTAATGGCAGGATGTAGGTGGAGCTGAGCACAACCCCACTTACACCTGACTAGCATGTGCTCTGCTTTCACAGATAGGGCCTGGGGAGACTAGGAAGTTCTGTGCACTTAAACGCCACTGCTTAGAAGCTATTTCCACCTTTCAGACTTAGACCAGGGAAAAAAAGAGGATCCCAGACACCACCTCTTCAGTACACCTCTGTACCTGGGGATAGTCTGCCAAGAAAAAAAGAACTGCTGTGCTGCTACAAGGCATGCACTCTGCTGGGCTGCTGCTCTAAAGGAACTGCTGCCCTGCTGTGCTTACCTGCTGCCCTTTGCCTTCTTGGGAGGAAGAACTGGACCTACTACCTCATCTTGAACCCAGAACCCCACAGTGACTCAAAGGGTTAGACTGCTGGCCTCTTGATCTGAGCCTCAGGGACATAATAGGCTCCCTAACCTGCTCCAGGATTCAGCTGCAGGGAGTTCCTGACCTCCAAGTGGTGCCTATCAGGTCCTGGGCCCTTGGTGTGGCTAATGGACTCTTGGAATCAAGCATGTGGTTTCTTTTCCAACAGGCCCATTTGGAACCAGAACCATGCCACTTGCACCAAAAATCAGTGCAAGCTGCAGCCAGCCCAACTCTTCACACAGCAATGATCGACGGCCAACAGAGGACAGCGAACGTGAAGTTCCAACCCACCCATCCCTGTCACCCAGCCTGCACTTTGCTCCAAGCTGCCCACAATGCTCTCCTTGCGCCCCTCGATCCTCTCCAATGCAAACAGAACTCTTGGCACAAAACTTGAAAAGGTAAAACTTCAACTGGACTAATCTGGGACTGTATCCATCTGCGTTCTATTGCGGTCAGCCTAAACCTTTGAATTTCACCTGGTCCAACCTGACCAGATATCCTTTGTTGGCACTTTATGCTTTTAGGGGGTATTTTTCACAGAAATAATATCTCCTACTCTACTGATTGAATTTTTGTTGTTTCAGCTCTATTTTCCTAACCGGGAGCAGGATTATTTTGTGATGGTTACGCTGTTTTAAGTGTTGCATCAATGCTTTACGCATTGCCTTTAAGTTAAGCCTGACTGCTCTGTGCCAAGCTAGCAGAGGGTTGAGCCCAGTTTAATTTTGGGTTTGCTTATTCCTCACCCTAACTAGAATTGTGCTTGCGTTTGTCTACAACTCACACCCTAGTCAACAAGTAACACAATTTCTAACACAGGATATGCCATTTTGACCTATTTTTTTCTATTACATCTATTACTAAAACAAATTCTTCCCAGTTCATATCATTGGGGTGATGGAGTCACTTCCTTTCCTAGCCCCAAATGATTCCTATTCCCAACTTTCAAAGTTTAGAGGTCTATCTCTTTTTAAGGAATCTAACACCTCCTGTGTGACTTGATTATTCATTTACAATTAGGTGGGCCATAAAGTCTGGCAAGTCATTATCTAACCTCTGTACCCTCTGCCATTGTGGTGCCCAGAGTGTAGGTCAATGATCTCCCAACAAACAACCTTTGGAATTGACAAATACGCCTTATTATCTGCCGGCGACCAGGAACAGTCTATGCACTCAAACTAGAATACCATCTGCGTAATACCTTAGTGACCATTAAAGTACCATTCACGGTGGCAGTCAGTCTGTAGAGGATATAGGTTGGGACACACAGTGGTATCAAAGAACCAGAAATCAAAGACATAAATATCACAATCAAGACACATTCCTTGGCATGGATGTGCATGTAAGGACCTGTTATACTTGCACATATATGTGAAAAAATACATAATCAGGTCCCTCATGGAGACATCTGTTACATTTACAAAACTTACTGAAACAAAGAGCCTAGACAGCTTCAAGTGCTGTCTACCCTTAGATCCCTCTAGGAACATGTAAAACAGTGCCTTATTCAGCATCATATATTCTGATGACAGATACACGGACATAGAACGCTGGCAGTGCAAAGCCCCAAACTCTGGAATTGGTTCAATCTTACCCTGAGAGCAGAACCCATTTACCTCTGTTTCAGAAAACTTTAGCAAACTGAGATCTTCAAGATGATATTTGGCTAAACTCTGGGCATCAGGTCAGGGCAATGATTGATAGTAGATTCCAAACTACAGACAGAGATGCAACAATATCGGACAGGGTACATGGTTTGGTTGGACTCCTCAATCGATCAGTAGATCAGTAGATTTTGCAGAGCACTACTTGTCACCCCTGAGGGTATCCAGGAGCTGCTACCCCAAAATCTTAAACTTGTATTCTGAAATGTGAAGCACTCTCAAGTAACCATTGGGTGATGGGCAGAGCTCTGTAAACCTCCTAAATTATTAAATAAATGGAGTTTACCCACAATCCGTAGTGTCAGGAGGACAGGTAGCAGAGGGAGAACTAGAATGGTAATACACAGCATCCTTCAGAAGTTACATGAACAGGATTTAAATAAATTCTTCATAGAAGGGGCAATGTTCTGCCAGGCTTGAGAGACAGTACCATGAGACTAAGAGTAAGGACATACGACTGCGTGTCACAATATCATGATTCATGATCAATAATACCGGCCTAACATATATCGGTTCCTAGTATCGACTACAAAGATATCTTCAAGGAAAGCAAGCATAGGGATAAGTAGATTTAATATTCTGAAGTCTATATGTAATGACCTTTGCAAAATGTTAGGACTTGATATTATGGAGTCAAAATATGTGTAGGCCAATAAAATCAAGTCAATGTTGTGTTTATACACCGGACACACAATCAGTGCTTGTGGTGGAAGGTCGTAATTCACACCTCCAATGGGAGTACTTTTTTGTACAACAGCCTATCACCGATCCCTCTCGCACAGCAATCAGCACCAGGAGGCCTTGGAACCAATGGATGACATATAGACCAAGCAACATAACTTAAGAAGGTTGGGTGATTATTTACAGACAACACAAGAGTAAAATATTCTGGGCACCAGTGACTTCAACACCCTAAGGAGGAGACATTGCCCAGCAGTTAGATCTGCAACCTTTGGGTCTGGAGACCTTCGTTCAAATCCTGGCCTCAGTGTTTGACTCAACATTATGTGGTCCTGGGCAAATCGCTGCGTGGCATATTTATCAAACGTTCACGCAGCACAGCAAGCCACCTTGCTGTGCTGAGTTGAAGGGGAGGGGCTGGAATGCACCGTATTTAACATTATACAGAGCATTCTTGTCTTTTCCTTGCACTGGTGCACAATGTGCTGCCTAGCGCCAATGCATGGACCCTTGCACCATGGTGCCAGGGTGCCTGCGTTGTAAGCAGGGTTGTTTTTGCGTAGGAAAAGAAATAATCCCCTACCGAATTTTACATCTTTCTTTGCATGCTGCAGAATGCAGCACGCATAAAAAAAAGAAAATACAAGGAAAAATAAAGATATTTCTCCTCATTATGACACACCTGGGAAGGCTTAGTATTTTGACTCATTCCCATGCCTGCCAGTAATGATGAATCTGGAAATGCACCAAAATGCATGTTGTTTGCGTGGGAACACTCACGCTCTAACTATGGCATGCCTCCCTAGGATAGAGTTAACCCCTCCCCTGCTGATGACCGAACCGGTCCGTCATCAGCCGCAGTGGCGCTGTGGTGATGACGGAGCGGTTCCGTCATGGCCCGCCCGACGCTCCTGCGCGGCGCGAATACCGCGCCTGCGCTGAGCATTCTATTGAGCGGGCGGGGCCATGATGGAACCGCTCCGTCATAAGCAAAGCGCAACCGACGCTGGTGACGGAGCGGTTCCGTCACCAGCATGCGCCCGCCACATTTCCGTCCTGCCCCCCTTAGCACTGCGGCGGAATAGCCGCCGCAGTGAAGGGGTTAAGCAGTGGCTTGCGCTGCGTTGCATTACTCTAGATTTATCAAGCCACACAGGGTAACACACGGTGACCATGTGCGGCTTGATAAATTCACCTTAGTAGTTGCATCGCTCTTGTGCCCAGTTACGTGGCACGAAGGCGACACAACTCTTTGAGAACTATTCCCTTGAATTTCCCTGTACCTAGAAATGTAATGTACGTAAAATGTATTTGTGGAATCCCCACTTGTACATGATTGCCACCTGAAGTAATGTACAGCACTCTGCTGCTTCATAGATAGGTTTGTGCTATATACATACTAAGGGTGTAACCGCGTTTATAGTAGTCAGATCATTTCCATTTATAAAACGCAGGCAGCCGAACATATGGGCATTGCCCACGCTATCTAAGAATAAGCATGTGGGAGCCTCTTCTAAAACCCCGCAATCCTTGCCCTCTTGTACATTCTATTAATAGTGTATCCTGCTTCGCAGTTATGTTTCTCACCTTAAAGCGAGCAGAGCTGGGCTATAGTTCCAACTTGAGAATTTGGCAAAAAATGATGCTGCTCTGTGCATGACAATGCAGCCAGAAATTTCAGAATGTAAAATGTAATATGTTTATTAATGCATTGTAAAAATGTATCTGCACTATTTAGTGTCTAGTACTCTACTCTCCCCTAATTGCGCGTTCTCACCAAAACTTAGTTTCAGCTCCAGGAATGAGCTGGACAGCGGTAGCTCCTCTGTTATGGTGGAGGAGGTTCGCCCCCCCACCCGGCCAGCAGATGCAAAACTCTAAACATAAAATATCAAAACAGGCTTATTATCATTTTATTTTTCATGTGATGACTGTCAGGGAGGAGGCGTGGTGGGCACTTGCTGCAAGTGCGCATTTGGGTTCGGGCAGCTGTCTTAGATGCGCACTGAGATGTTTTCTACCCGAGCTGCGTTGCCGGTTTGGAGACAGGAAGCATAGGCTCCCGGTCTCTCTGGGAGCGCAAATCCAGGCCGCTCAGGCCAATCCTGGTGCTGCTCTAATGCTGCCAGAGTGTAGCGCCTGGATGGGCCATAGGACAGTCTCGGAACCTCAGCCTGTGCTGCAGTGGAGCCAGGGGAGCAGAAGAGCGACGGGTGGCAGGTAAATTCTTTTTTAATTTTTTTTTTTGTGTTGTTTTTGTTGTCATCGTCCCATTCCCCACCCCCCAACCCGGTGCTGCTCTACTACTTTTCCCTGACACTATCAGTATTTCATGTTTGAACGCTCCCCTTATCATAAAAATGTTCCACAGCAATAATGTTGTTAGTAACTGAGATTAACTCACATTCTAGGTCAAATAACCCTGCCCTCAGTTTGTCATATCCCTCGCACCCAACACTCGATAGTACCTCCCCCACATAATGCCATATATTGCACATATGATTTTACCTTGTTTGTGTATCTACTTAGTCTACTATATGATGCAAATATATAAAATGGACTCACAGAAACTTACTGCATACTGATATGCACCTATTTAAGTGCTATGGCGTCCTATATTGGGTTCAGAAGCACTAAACAGGAATACAGCTAATACATTAGATAGATCCATCCATTATGTTATTGGTTTGTAAAATCTTTGCCCCAAAGATGGAGCGAGCGCAAACCCCTGCTGTGATGGTCGCAGATGACAGCATAGTGCTGAGACCACACAAGACTGAGGTGGCAATGAGCTCCAGA
Organism: Lissotriton vulgaris; assembly: GCF_964263255.1. Lineage (NCBI taxonomy): Eukaryota > Metazoa > Chordata > Amphibia > Caudata > Salamandridae > Lissotriton > Lissotriton vulgaris. Next base: position 51,875,530 of record NC_141698.1, on the reverse strand, counting down.
AGCTATTTCAGAGCTTTGCAAATGTCATGACCTTGGGATTAACACTGACAACACCAAGGTCATGGCCTTTGAAGACTGAAGAGTCACCCACAAAAAATGTCTATACACTGAATCTAAATGGAACTCATTTTCATAGTCAATGGTAGATCTTAAAATCTGTGCTGTATCTAGCCCTTGTGTAATAACAATGGGGTAACCCTGTGTCCCTCAGAACCTGGGTATATATACAAGAAAGCTACAATGGTTCTGTCAGGTATGAATAACTGCTTACATATTAGAGAATGAATCATTCAGGTAATTTAAATAGCAACATTTGCAAAGAAGAATAAGATGAAACATACAGAGAGACAATGATATATGAGGAGTCGAAAGGTTTTACTTTTTTCTTTTCAAAAGAAATTTACAACAGAAGCAATTCCTTAATGTGGCCAGTATGTTGGTCAATACAATGTCTCTGAAAGGGTATGCATGTATTTCACAGTTTCAACCCAGAGACCCGGTGGAACTGGACCCAAATAAATCGTCGACCTTTCGACCCTGACGTGAGCGCGTCTAGTAAAGCGTCATGGCGGGTCTTCCTCAGAACAGGATAAACAGCCAAAACAGTTGTCTATCAATGGACCTGGGGGGAGGGAGCAACGTGGCTTTAGTCAAGCACCTCAATGATTAAATTATCAGGTGGAAGGCTGGCGGCACCCAGAGGTTGCCTGCAAACCATGAAATTTAATAATGTTAGAAGGGTTGCAGCGACAAATCTGCAAACTTGGGCGAAACACCATTTTTTTTGAAGGAGCATCCAATCACCCAGGGGAGACACGTTGTCTATTCCTGATGCTGGTGGAGCACTTTGGTAGGACCGCCGGCTGACTCCTATTGACCCAACATACTGGCCACATTGAGGAATTGCTTCTATGTAAATTTGTATATAGAACTTTGTCTTGTCTTCACTCATGTGTATATATCACTCAGTCACACATGTCACTTGAGCACTTGCGTCACTTGAACGTATTGCCACTCTATTTTTGTGAATTGTAGACAGCCATAAGAAATATTCAAAAAAATGTTTTGAAAAGAAAAAAGTAAAACTTTATGACTCAGCATATATCATTGTCTCTCTGTATGTATGTTTCAGCTTATTCTTCATTGCAAGTGATGCTATGTAAATTACTGGAATTATTCATTCTGTAATATGTGAGCAATTATTCATACCCGACAGAACCATTGTAGCTTTCTTGCATCTCGCCCTTGTGCATAGAAATTGGACAACCATGAGCTAATCATACTAAAGAGGTGCAGAACCAGTTGGGAAGGTGCTTATTACGGATGTATGTCATGACAACGCGGGCTTTACCCCGCGCTGCCATTACGACGCTGCTTTTACAATGCAAGTCGTTACAACGACTTGCGCTGTAGGCACTGGATTGTGGAATAGTTTAATTTTGTATTCCAACTCCAGCCCACGTTACAGTAGGGAAGGTGTTGGAATAGAAAATTAAACTATTCCTTTACCAACAGCGCCCTCCAGCGCAAGTCGTGGTAACGACTTGTGTTGTAAAAGCAGCGCGGGGTAAAGCCCGCGTTGTCATGGCTGTTTTCCGCTTATTACCGGCCAACCAACCGGTTTGCTGGTAAGAGTAGGAAACAGTGAGTTCTTGGACAGGTACCAGCCAAAGGAAAACTGTGAAATGATGTAATGCCTGAATAGGAAAGTGTGGGTCAGAAACGAGACTTTTATGAAAGAGGGTCTTAAAAGATCCAAGTAAAAATAGAACTAAAAGCATTCTGTTCTGTAGGGTAAAGACAAAAGAATTAGTATCTTGTGGAAAGGAGATCTTGATGAATGATGTAAATTGCTCTGCCGCGTAGAGACAACTCGCGTTTTGCACTTTTAGCTTGCATTCTCTCCAGTCGGGAAAACTGAAGGAATCTTGTGGGTGTGGGGATCCAAAATAGGTCTGGTGGCTGGACAAGGATAATCCCATTGTTGTAGAGGGTTACTTTTGCATTCAAAGTGGGTAAGGGCGCTACAGGTCATCCAAGACTGCGCCGTTTTCTTGAATGTTGAGATCAGGAGCATTGCATGAAGGGCTTTTCTCCATTGTTAATTTCAGAGCAACATCAGAACCGCCTTCCACATTGATGTAGCTAAGGACGTGCTGTTCTGGGTTGATTATCTGCCTCTACAAGTACATTTAAATGTCAGATCAAGCACAAAAGCACAGTGAAAACAAAGCCTGCCTTTTAGAAACAGACTTAAAGCCCCAGAACTTCTCTGATTCATGGGTTGTGAGGAGGTCTTCTTAGAGTTATGCTGAGCAGCCCATCTGTAGACCCCGTAGTAGAAATACAAATGCAAAATCATAAAAATGAGAAGCTCTAAAAATGATAAATGTGCTTTGATGGCCCAAATTGCAGATATTTGCTCTGAGGCACATTCTTGCTTGGAGCAGCTCAGATTTACACCAAGCAACTTTCGCACATTAGATCATTAATAAAAGAGGCTCAGCCAGGTGGGGGGGGCCACATGGCCCTGATTCCCTTAAAAAAAAACAGTCATGGGGGATGGGCTCCCCAAAGGACTAATAAGGCTCGGGGAGGGGGGTCATGTGGCTCCCCATCCATATAAAATACTTGTTTATATATATACCCCAGTGGTGGTCAGCATTTTCCATAGCACATGTCTTTTTTGTTTTGATAATAACTTTCCCACTGTTTGACGAATCTTTAGGAAGCTTTCCAATAAAGTGTGTTTTTTCATCTAATTTGTGTGGAAAGTTTCGGGGTGATCTGTTATGCAGGGTTGAGAAAAGGGGGTGGTATCACAAGGCAATATCCCCATGCATTTTTGATAGACTTCTTAAAGAACCTATACCACAAAAATTGCTGAACAGAATTATACCAAATTTGGCAGGAAGCTAGATCTTGGGCCAGAAAGTGTGCACTCGCCCCCTTTAGACAAAATAATTTTATTTAAAAAATGCTACAATCCTACATGAGTCTAGTGGCACTGTCATAGAATTGCAACTTTTTAAAAAAAGAAAAAAGAAAGAACTGGCAGCCATGGACCACCTTGAAAAAGAAAGTGGAAGGGGACGTGCATCTCCCTACCTTAGCTTATTTTACCTCATCTCACGGGGACACTCCTTTATAAAAAATTGGATGGGGGTACACATCTCGCCCTTCCTGAGGCCATATAGGCCTATATACCTCTGCGCCTGGGGACAAAATAATTATTCTAGATGGGGGTCATGTGACTCCCTCCATGAACCTTAATAGGCCCTGGGGATCCCACCCCAAGGCTGGCTCATACACTGTGTTCTGGGGAGCCCAACCCTGGGACACCGTAGGCCGGGGAAACATGTGTACTCCCACCTGGTGCACCCGACAAGGGCAGACCTTAGTTTCCCTGGCCGCGCTCTTGCGGCAAGCAATGCTGGCTCTTGCAGCACTCCTGATGGGTGGATGTGGGATGCCAGTGGAGCCGTGGGGTTCTGGGGCTCCCCGAGTTCTACCAAGGTACTATTTGGTGAGAGTTCCAAGTGAGCCCCGGCATCTACCCAGAAACATCTAAGGCCCAGGGGGATGGGGACCCCGGCCCACTTTAGGCTCAGGGATTCCTCCCTTCATAAACAAAGAAGGCTCCATGGGATGGGGTCTCCAGGGCCCATAGTGGCTCCGCAAGGGCCATGCGCACCCATCTCTTTAAAATACATGTTTTGGCTTTGTGGAGATGGGGTCTCAGGGGCCTCTATTGGCAGCTCAGGGAGAGGGTACATATTTACCTCCCCTTTAAATATATGTTTAGGCTCCGGGGATGCGGGTCCCTGGGGCCACTATTGGTTCGGGGAGTGTGGCCATGTGCCCCTCCTTAAAATAAAAAAAAACAAAGGGCATATTATCAATGGGTAGCAGTAAATATCGCAATTCACGCTTAGCACGAATTTGAAAATCGCCATCTATCGCTGGTTTATATCTCTGAGTTAGCGCATTATCATCAACGTTTAACTCCAAGGCAATAAAAAAAACAGCAATAGGGGAAAAATGTGCAATTATCGCTGGAAATCCAGCTATAAAAGCGCGGCGTTAGGCAAATCCTTGTAGATAGGACAGGGTGGACTCATCCATACAATCCAATTCCCATAGGATATGATGGCTAAGTCAGATTGTAAGCAGGTGTTAAGAAACCAGCGATAAGAGTGTTAAGCGCTACTTTTAATTTCGCTACGCGGGTTTGCGGCAAGATTGATGATAGAAGATAGTTGTGTTAGCAACATTTTCCAGGTTATTTTAGTAAGGTACGCCCACCTTGCATATAATTAGCGTTGCGAGGTTGGGTGTTATTAAAACGGGCACTGAGGCAAGGAATCAAACGCTAGCGTGTCTTTGCTGATAGTACAATAAAATTATTGCCGCTTTTCGCCCGAAAACGGACACTAAAGCGGCAATAATTGTCTTAATAATATGCCCCCTAGGGTCCTGGGCCCTATAAAGGTTGGGGAGGGGAGCTGAAATTCACCAGTTGAAGTTATCTCTAGGAATTATAACTCATGACTCACTATAACTATAGCTCGCACCCTCACCATGCACAGCTAATTACCCCGCATATTACATCACTCATTACGTTCTATAACATCATTGATACCATCACTGCAACATTTGAAATTACATCATAGATGGCAAGAGTGTGCATGGTGGGGGACGTGAGTTATAGTTACCGTATGGCACGAGATTAATGTCTGGGAAGTTGTTTTGAAAAGGTTACCTCCTACGGCCAGGAAATATGCTAAAATAAGCTATGCTTTCTGGAGGAATCAGCAGTCAGTCATTTGTGTGCTGATGTGTTTTAGGTTTTACAGATACTTTGTTCATGTAAGTAATTTTACAGTTACACTACGGTTAGAATTCATAGGAAACCAAATCACACAAATGAATCGATAATAATCTGTAGTAACCAAGTAAAGGTACACTTCCTATATGAACACTAAGGGCCAGATGTACGACCATTTTTTCATGTGCAAACAAGTTTTTGAACCCGCTTGCGCATGCAAAAAAGGCATTGGGTATGTACAAACCCTATTTTGCAACTCGCAAAATAGGGTTTTGCAATTCGCTATTAGGAAGGGGCGCTCCCTTCCTTATAGCGAGGTCAACCCTATGTACAAATGTTTTGTGACCTCAATTGCGGTCGCAAAACTCTTGCAAATTACCACCCTCTTCAAGAGGGTGGTAATGGGGCCGCAAAAGAGAAGGAGTCCACAGGGGATCCCTTCCCCTTTGCAAACGCAGGGGAATTTTTTTTTTAAGGGCAGGCAGTGGTCCCAGGGACCACTGCCTGCCCTTAAAAAATGAAACAAAAACGTTTCATTGTATTTATTTTTTAAATGCAACCCATTTTCCTTTAAGGAAAACTGGAGGCATTTTTTTAAAAACACTGCTTTATTTAAAAGCAGTCCCAGACATGGTGGTCAGCTGAGCCCAGCAGGCCACCATACCTGGGAGGGCCTGCCATTCCCAATGTTGTCGCAAATTGCGAGAGGCTCATTAATATTCATGAGTCTCTCAATTTGTGACCCCATTGGGAATCACTAAAAGTGAGAAAAACACTGTTGTACATAGTAAATTGCGACTCGCTAAAGAGTCACATTTTCCAAGGCGCAATTTACTTGGTGGTACATCTGCCCTCATTGTATGCAAAAGCATTATTATAATTTTACACAAAATTGTTTTTATCTAACATATAGCACTATGCTATAACTTTGAACCTAAAAGAAAGTATGTAGGTGGTATTAACCTGTGCGAATGTTGAATTTGACAAGCAGTCGCTCGCCAAGCAGGCCCAGACTTTCACCCCATGTTACCACTTAGTATTCCAGTGTTGTCTTGTATTCAGTAATCAGTGAATGTAACAAAGACTGTAAGTGGGCCTTTTAAATTAACTAAGAAAGAGCGTCAGAGTCCATTCACTCTCATTGACCACAGAATCGAATTAAGATGTTAAATTAAGAGACACAGTCTCTGCTTCTGCACTCATTTTGATTTTGTAATCAACTAATTTATCCAAGCACAGGAAAGTGAATCCTGACTCCACAGTGAGTGCTTCTTGCTCATTGCCTTTTTCAGTTCAATTGAACTGTAATGATGGCACTTGGAAGATGTTATTTCTCCTTGGCTGAAGCTCTTTCTGCTAAAACACATTGATTTCGGCATTTCTCAGGTGTCCTACAGCACAGAGATACACCACGTTGCTTGTGTTTCACATGAGCAGTTGTGCCCCTGTTCTGTAATCACAGCCCACATATGTGACAGAAGAAAGTGTACAGGGGATGCCTCAATATCAGAACACAGGGAGTTTTAATGACACGAGGGTAAACCCATAAATCACCAGGGACTTGAGGTATTGGAGCTGGTACAAAAACAGTGGTCCCTAACATACCAATAAAGAACAATTGATTAACCTATCCAAATGGAATATAATCATAACATTAGGCCTGGGTGTAAAGTTGCAGTCCGCTTGCAGAGTTTGCAGAGTTTTTCTCACTTTGTGCTCCGCGTAGAGGGTGCAGTTCCGAAAAACTCCACGTAGCGTGGTGGAGTTTTTCCTCTCTCAAAGCTCGCCAAGCTGGTGAGTGCGAGTGAGGAACATTGTATGCTGGTCCACCTCCCGGAGAGAATTCTCAACGCAGGTGGTCGCGGCAGGTCAATACCGTTAGCATTGAGAAACCTACCACTAGCATTGAGAAAGCTGTCGCTTGAGTGGAGTGGTGTGGCTCACTGGTTAGAGGCGGCAGACCCGGGAGCAGAGGACGGCCCGGGACCAGGGTTCAATCCCCGACGTGGCAGGGTTGTGGACCAGGGTCAGCGGACTCGATAATTCTCGCCTTGGTGCCTACTCTAACCAGGGATCACACTTGGCAACTCTGGGCATTAAGCTTGCCTCATCTCTACAACCGCCCCCCACAGACGCCGGGGATGCCTGGTTTCACCCTGGAGATACCCAGTAGGGGCCATCTCACAGGGAAAGCCAGGAAGGGTTCCCCAGCGGTCTACAGTGCGGAGATACCCCATGTGGGGTGATTCATGCGCTTTACAAGACATCATTACATTACATTACAACATCTACTCGAGCAGTAGAAAGAAGCAGCGCCCTCTTGTGCTGCACGTGGTGCTGTTTGTGCTGATTTTACAGTGTGGGACATACTCCAGGCGCCAACAATTAGCATGGGCAGTAAGACTTACCTCACTCTGCCTCTTGCGGAACTCCTCGGAGTGCAGCGGAGTCGTTTTGGCACTTCATGGAGTTCCGCATAGCAGAACTTAGTGAACTCCGCCCAGGTCTCCAAAAGATGCAAATATGAGAATGTATTATGACATAGTGGGTGTCACGTACTCAGTGCTCGGTGCAATACATTCTATGTTTTGCATTTTATGAATAAATGAGCTTTCCTTTACTGGTTTATTAGGGACCACTGTTTTTGTACTATCAACATCAGAACATAGCACTTTTTTTTTGTGCATAAAGAATGCGTGGGTCACCAAGATGGGGTACACCAAAACACTCACAAATGTCATGCCCACGACCAGGCAAGGAACAGGGACAGTAGGATTTATGAAATTTGTCCCGCCTGAGCTAGCTACAGTGCATTCCAAAGACATGCACACTTTGTGTGTAACCACACTTACAAAAGCGTGTGTCCACCCTGCTCTCTGTTTCGCATTTCAAATGACTAGTCACAAAATACCCAACATGGGCATAATGCCCTGAGCCCTACCAGCTGGAAAATCTATGTCTGACTAATCTGTGGCACCTGCTGCATTCAAAAGAAAAGCATCTGGACTCAGTGGACCAAGCCTAGCAGGAGACTTGCATTGAAGCTTAGGGGGATGAAGTGGGCGGTCAGGCAGCAAAAAGCCCTGGGTAGCTGACGCAAGGGTTTACCACTTTAGAGCTTGGAACTGAGGAGTAATTATTATGCGGCACAGAATTCTCCCTGGAGAGGAGGGTCATCCTCTTTACAGAAAACCTGAGTGGGAGGCCCAGCATTTGTCCTACAATTGATGAACTCTCAGTCCATTCATTTTGCCTTTCAAGGCATCCTTCTTGTCCCACTTCAGAGTGAGTATCTGTGTTGAACTGAAGAGGACATAGGATTTCCATACTGCTGCCTCAAAGACTTCCTGCCTGCCCGAGGCAAATGAGAGATGACTGCTTCTATGATTGGATATTTCCTTCCAACATTTTGTTCCTGTGCTGGTGGTGCCTGGTTCTTGCTGACCCACAGCTCTAATGGGGTCGGTTCCTCCCTGTGAAGGTGTTTTACTCTAGTCTAACCTCACTCCAGAGAATGTGGCATGCAGAAGGTCTCGAGTAAGAGGACTCTCTTTTCTGCCTGGCAGGATTGCAGATGACCAGTTGGAACTGGGCATTTCTATTCAAGCTCATACTGTTAAGAACACCTGTAGAGCATCTCAGGGTTTATGAACAATATACACAGCTTAAGAACACCTGTAGAAAGGGTTTATGGAATATATATATACATATATATATATGCAGGACAAACTCCGAAGCTACTTTCAAATCGCGTGGATCGGCGAAGCAGGAGACGGACCACAGAATCAGGTAAAGTGAAATTTTTGTTTTTAAATATAGGCAGCAATGACGCGTTTCGGGCTCGGAAGCCCTTGTTCACAAGCGGAGAATAAAAAAAAAATATATATATATATATATATATATATATATATATATATATATATACACACAGCTTAAGAACACCTATAGAGTATTTCAGGGTTTATGAAAAACATATATACACCTTATGAACACCTGTAGAAAATAGTGGTTTATGAGAAATATATATATATAGAGAGCTTAAGAACACCTGTGCAAAATATCAGGGTTTATGAAAAATGCACATATATATAACATCTTACAGAAACAATAATGGTTTAATGAAATGTACTTAATTTTTAAAAAAATACAACAGAACCCACATATTGAATTCCACGGTGCAGCAGTGGTTTTGCGGTGAGGTGAGGGTACAGGATTGCCTCTTTGTATTTCCACACAACATTGCAGGGTATGAGAGGAGGAAGCAGTCCCCGCCCACTTGGGGAGTACTGACGCTGATGGACTGCATCTGGCAAAACTCGGAGTGCCGGGTTTTAGAAATATCCCCCGTTCCTGCCAGAGTGCTCCGACCTATCACAGAGGGGCTCACTGAATAAAGACGTGGACTGAAACGAACACTTAATTTAGGTGGCATTTAATAAAGTCTGTGAAGACGAAACATGTCATGCCCTCTGTGTTCGAAATAAAAGCAAGTTGATCCTGGTACCCGCGTGAGCTCTTTTCTCTTCGTTTGAAGGGAATTTGACAGTCTATATATATATATATATACACAGCTTAAGAACACCTGTAGAGCATCTCAGGGTTTATGAAAAATATATATACACCTTATGAACACCTGTAGAAAATAGGGGTTTATGAGAAATATATATACACAGCTTAAGAACACCTGTAGAAAGGGTTTATGGAATATATATATATATATATATATATGCAGGACAAACTCCGAAGCTACTTCCAATCGCGTGGATCGGCGAAGCAGGAGACGGACCACAGAATCAGGTAAAGTGGAATTTTTTTTTTTTTAAATATAGGCAGCAATGACGCGTTTCGGGCTCGGAAGCCCTTGTTCACAAGCGGAGAATAAATAATATATATATATATATATATATATATATATATATATATATATATATATATATATATATATATATATATATATATATATATATACACAGCTTAAGAACACCTATAGAGCATTTCAGGATTTATGAAAAATATATATACACCTTATGAACACCGTAGAAAATAGGGGTTTATGAGAAATATATATAGCTTAAGAACACCTGTACATAATCTCAGGGTTTGTGAAAAATGAAAATATATATAACATCTTACAGAAACAATAATGGCTTACTGAAATGTACTTAATTTTAAAAAAAATACAACAGAACCCACATATTGAAGAACAGTGTCAGTAAAGATGCACGGTTCCCATTGTTGCTGACACTACTACACCAATGTTGTAATAACAGTTTCTTTATTGTGTAATTATCAGCTTGCAATGTGCTCTTTGTTTTGGGATGCAGGATGGATTCCTGGGCGTTTGCCATGTTCTTTGTAGCACTGGGAGACAATATTCAATGGAAAAGCAGATGCATTGGAGGGAAGGCTCAGAGCCCCTTTCAGTGTCTCTTTAAATCCATTTCCACAGACAGCTCAAAACACTCTGACATTTACATCACATCAGCACAAAGACGTTTGAGTGACGTGCCCTTAAACTAAACCTGGAATCAAAGTCTCTGTATTGTTTGCTGGACAATGCTAACCACATTCAATTAAAAATAAATGACTAGGAATGAATGTTAATCAGCAAATTAAAAAAAGACTAGAAAGGTCAGGAAGTTCCAGTTTGAGACATGATGTGAAACACCACTTAAGACCTTAATATAGAATCCACCTTTCTTAATCAGAACCTGGGGGCATATTAGCAAGGGCCATTTTGCTGCTTTATCTGAACTTTTTCCCGCCAAAGCGGCGATAATTTTATCGCCCTATTAGCAAGTTGTCGCTAACAGCAATTGGCGACAGCTTTCAGGCGATAGCTACAAGTTTGGGGTCCGCTTTGCATGTCAGCGATATTTATCGCTAATGACGTGCAAAGTGGTCGTACCCAAACTGTTAGCGACTAAAAACAGTCTCTAACACAGCTATCGACTATTAGCAAGCCAGGCGAAGCGATAAAAATAATTGCGCTAAGCGCGATTATTGCTGTAATCGAACGCCTGATAGAAAGTTGACTTACCTGTATAGTCAATGGGGGGTGGATTATCACATTAAGCCCCCATTGGCGTTAATGCGAGAATATCACTGGATTTCCAGTGATATTCTCGCATTGAGCCGCTATTGTTGGATATTTTATCGCATTGGAGATAAACGTTGCTAATAGCACGTTATCTCTGCAATAATATCCGGCGATAGGCAGCGATAAAAAAAGTGCGCTAAGCGCATTTAGCGATAAATATCGCTACTCCTTGCTAATATGCCCCCTGGTCCACTCAGGCTGCATTTTGGACAATGTATTAATTAATTAGACCCACTATGTTCTCACACCTGCGCACCTGTGCCCATGTGCACTCAACTCTCAGTTTTACTTTCAGAAATGGCTTTTTGAGAACACATGATCAGAAAAGGTAACAGAGGAGTCACAGGCCGATTTCATGAAATAGTGGTAAACAGGTACCAGAGAGTGAGGGAAGCCACTGGCGTTCACTTTGTTAGGGAGAAAAAGTAAGTGGTTGTTTTGTGTAAAATAGTTCTAAAGCATGAATGAAAAAATTGAAATCTAAGCAATTTTCAACTTGCTAATTTTTTTTCTCCAATTATGCCCAAAGTAAAACTCTGCTACATTTGTAGAACATGTCTACAACAGAAAAATCTATTTGATGGCAGCGGTTTTTTTCGCTGCCGAACTATCTGTCTTGCTCACTTTTCTCCGCAAAAATCACTAATATCAAGAAATGCTCAAAAAAGGTATTTGTTGATGTTACAAAATCTGTGCAAGTAAATTCCTATAGTGTCCCATATCCCTAGTGGTATGGAATGGTATGTTATAAATGTATTGTTTGATTAATTAAAGTCATTACAATCAAAACAATAACAATATCCCTAAAACATATCTTTAAATACATAATCATTTAGATACAGATATGGTCTATATACAACATTGCCATAGGCAGCTCTAGAAAGCAAAATGTTAATTTTTTGAGTTCCAGCCCAAACAGAAAAACAAAAATAACAAGTGTAATTCACAAAAGTGCAGGTTTATTTATTTATTTATTTATTTATAATAAACTAAACATTGGTTATCAGCGAGATGAAGACCAATGAATAAACATTTATACAATTGTGCTTACCACCTGACAGTCAAGTGATTTCATGACTTGAAAAACTCCAAACCCATTGAACTATAACTGGTCATTTCTTAGCTGCAGAACATCACAGGACATGAGTGAAAAAGTGCTGAAGTGCATACTATTGAATAATTTTTCTTTTCAGTAGCAACAAAAGTAGTATAACTTTAAAACCTGAAAATTAAACTAATTCAGACAAATAGGTAACATTACTCTAAACCAGGTTGAAGGGTATCGACCCTAAGGTTTAAAATGTCCAGATGGAAGTCATGAAAGTGCAATGTGCTTATAAACAAGCAATTGATCCAGTGCTTAATTTAAGCCGGTGGCTTCCGGTGCTCAGGACCGGCACTTGGATGCCAGTTAATGACACATTCATTTTTGGTGGTCACAGGGAGATTAAGTGATTCACCAAGAATCACAGGATGATGAGCCAAGGCCGAAGCACGAACCTGGTTCACCAGCTCTGAGGTCGGCATCTCTGGCCATTATGCCACATCTCTTCCCCACTTGTAGGGTTTGTTGACTCTGTGTTAGGTAGCGCTGACAGGAGTAATGGGCTGTCGAAGCTGCCTCCTGCTGAGAGCTTCTGCACTTCTTTTTTTTTTTTACAAATTAACCATTGAATTCATCCAAACATTACTTACCGACAAAGTTAAAACTGTAATTTAACAGAATATACTAGTTTTCTACAGTTCATGCAGTCAAATATTCAGTGGCATAGCTAGGAGGGAGCGATCCGCCCCGGCCAGCACAAGTTTTGGGGCGGTGGCCTCCCTCAGCTATCACCAGCCGCCTCGGGCGGCAACAGCCCCCCTGCTCCTCGATGCGTTTTCCGCGAGGGGGCAGCAAACGGATAAAATACTTGCCAGCATTACCCCCCCTTACTGCAGCCGCCACGGGGCGGCAAATGCAGAGACCACCTCAAGAGCCCATAGGGCAAGCTACCCCACTGCAAATAATTTCATAAGTCCAATGCGCTAAGTCAAGGAAAATTGTAATCAAGCATTACTTAAGCAAATCCCTAGCGAGTGCCAAGGAAAAAAAGTCAACTTTGATATTTAGGGTAAGGATGTGCAAGAATGCCCAAAGATCAGCCAGCAGTATTAAAGGAAATGATGCATTGACTGTTCAAAGAAGCATGAGAGAAGCTACATGGATGAAGACTGGAGTTGATGGAAGGAACAGAAATATTTTATGTAGACTTAAGGGCCTAGACTGGACCTCGAGTAAGCACAAGAAGAGGGGTGGAAGGTAGAAAATCATCCAATCCATGGAAATGATTTTGTGTGCTATCAGAGGAATGATGGAAGACACTGGGGGCAGTTCACTGGAGACCAGAGTTGGGATTGTGAGGGATAATGAGAGAGAGAGAGAGACACACAGAGAGAGAGAGAGAAAGATAGAGAGATACACACACACAAAAAGAGAGAGAGAAAGACAGAGAGAGAGAGAGAGAGACAGAAAGAGAGAAAGACAGAGAGAGAGAGCGAGAGAGAGAGAGAGCGAGAGAGAGAGAGAGAGGGAGACACACAGAAAGAGAGAGAGACGGAAAGAGAGAAAGACAGAGAGAGAGAGAGAGAGAGAGAGAGCGAGAGAGAGAGAGAGGGAGACACACAGAAAGAGAGAGAGAAAGACAGAGAGAGAGAGAGAGAGAGAGAGAGAGAAAGACAGAAAGAGAGAGAGAAAGACACAGAGAGAGAGAGAGAGACACACAGAAAGAGAGAGAGACACAGAGAGAGAGAGAGACAGAAAGAGAGAGAGACAGAAAGAGCGAGAGAAAGAGAGAGAGAGAGAGAGAGAGAGAGAGAGGGAGAGAGAGAGAGAGAGCGAGGGAGAGAGAGAGAGAGAGAGGGAGACACACAGAAAGAGAGAGAGAAAGACAGAGAGAGAAAGAGAGAGAGAGAAAAACAGAGAGAGAAAGACACAGAGAGAGAGACACAGAGAGAGAGAGACAGAGAGAGAGAGAGAGAGAGAGAAAGACAGAGAGAGAGAAAGACAGAGAGAGAGAGAGAGAGGGGGGGATACACACAGAAAGAGAGAGAGAAAGACAGAGAGAGAGAGAGAGAGAGAGAGAGAGAGAGAGAGAGAGAGAGAGAGAGAGAGAGAGAAAGAGGGAGACACACAGAAAGAGAGAGAGAAAGCTAGAGAGAGAGAGAGCGAGAGAGAGACACACACAAAAAGAGAGAGAGAAAAGCACAAAGAGAGAGAGAGAGAGACAGAGAGAGAGAGAGAGAGAGAATAAGAGAGACAGAGAGAGAGTGAGAGAGGTGTCCATTGCTGAAACCAGGACCTTGCAAAGAGTGCTTCAGGTAAGGAGGTCTGATCTCCTCTGTTTGATTATATCCCGGGAATTTATTTAAAAGGCTTAAGGTAAAGGTGAAGTCAGGCAAATGCATCAGTACCCAGAACAAGCATTCATGTGTTGGCTCCGAAGAAGAGGTAAAAAGTGAGTAAAGTTTTGGCTAAAAAGTCAATTTGTCCAAATGTTTCTAGAAGAGGACACCTCAACAAGAACAAGAGGGCCCCTACCAAAAAGAGAAAAAGAATGTTCAAAATACTGCTAAAGTTTGAAGTTAAAAGGCAAATCGGACTTCACTGACAGACTCTTGTTCCCTCTTGGTAGTTCGCTCCTGGGGTCCATGTCGGGGTTTGTTGTTGTTGGGGTGGGTATGTTTTGGGGGGTTTGACTTGGAAGGTTCTGGGGGGGTTGTGGGTCAGGGGAGGGGAGGGAGGGGGAGGGAGGGTTCTCCGCATCAGCCGCTAGTTTCTCTCAGCAGAGTGCTCCTTTTGCTTGCTAGATGGGGAGGGATTTGAAGGTTGTTAGCCTGAATGTGAGAGGTCTCAATAGCCCTGTCAAGAGGGCGGCGATCCTCTCCCTGCTGGAGGGGTCGGGTGGCGACATCTGTCTCCTGCAAGAGACGCACCTACTCGCCAAAGACACGAGGCGGATGTAGGACAGGCGCTTCCCCACCCAGATATGGTCCTCCTGTGGCACAAAGAGACAGGGGGTGGCGATATTGATCAATGCGAAAGCCCATTGTAAAGTGCTATCCCAGGTGGTTGACATTAGAGGGCGCTTTCTGGCGGTTAGGATCCAATGGGGGGACTCCCAACTCACGGTAGGCTCCATCTATGCCCCAAATGTGCAACAGGAGGCCTTTTTGACCTCAGCGCTCGCGGATGTGTTGGCTTCTCCTGATCCCGGGATCCTGGTAGGTGGTGATTTGAATGTGGTGATGGATCCGGCGCTTGATAGGTCTGAGGCGCGCTCTCACGCGTCTGGCGCGCTTTCCAAAGGGGGTCTGCTTTGGTTGCAAGAAGGGGGGCTCCATGATGTGTGGCGGCATTTGCACCCAGCTGAGCGCGATTTCACCTATTACTCTGCTGCGCACAAGTCCTATGCGCGCCTGGATCACTTCCTTGCCTCTTCTTCCCTGCTTTCCCGGCTCTCTTCTGCGGAGATAGCGCCGCGCTCCCTCTCTGACCATGCGCTTATCTCGGTTATGCTGTCGGGAGGGGCCGGGACGCGGGCGCGCGGGAGCTGGCGGCTGCGCGACTCTCTGCTTAACGCCGCCTCGGTGGTGGATCGTTTGCAGGACACGATCAAGCATTACTTTGACACCAACGAGACCGACGGGATGTCGCTTAGCTCGGTTTGGGAGGCGCTTAAACTGGTGGTGCGGGGGGAATGCATCGCGATTTCGGCCTCGTTGGCGAAGGCGCGCAAAGAGAAGCGCGAGGAGCTCGAGAGGGACGTCCACGGGCTGGAAGCGATACATAAACGGACCGGGGCGCAAAGGGTCTGGAGGGAACTGGAGACGAAACGGCGCATGCTGAAACACCTTGACCTGGACAGGGCTGAATACGCGCTCCTCCGTCTGCGGCATAAATTTTATCTTAGTGGCGACAAAGGGGGTAAGATGCTTGCGCACCGTCTGAGGGCGCAAACGCAACAATTGATGGTGTCCTCCGTCAAGGACGAACATGGGGAGGTACAGGTGGCTGACGCACAAGTGGCGAACAGCTTCCAGCGCTTCTACCAAGCTCTCTACTCTGCTGACCCCCCGGACCCAGACAAAGTACAAGCATACTTGGAGTCTTGTGACATCACTCCCCTGTCGCAGACCTCGGCTGCGTCGCTAGACGCCGAGATACGCATTGAGGAGGTCATCTCAGCGATTGCGCGCCTGAAGGTGGCGAAATCGCCTGGCCCTGACGGCTTTACGGCCGCCTTCTACAAGAAGTTTTGTCCCGCGCTGGCCCCCTTCCTGACGCGTCTCTTCAACTCCTTCCGAGAGTCCGGGAACGTGACGCCGTCCATGGCCGAGGCCGTGGTCACTGTTATTCATAAGGCAGGCAAGGACCCCCAGGAGTGTGGCTCCTACCGCCCCATTTCGCTTCTGAATATAGACATGAAGTTATTTTCGGGCATCCTGGCCGCTCGCCTCAGCCCGTTTATGGACGGTATCATTGAACCCGACCAGGTGGGCTTTGTGCCGACGCGTCAGGGCGGGGAGAACACCAAACGCCTCCTGCATCTGATGGATCTGGTTCGCCGGTCGCGTACGCAGGCATGCTTCCTCTCCATCGACGCCGAGAAGGCTTTCGACCGTGTTGACTGGTCGTACATGTTTGCGGTCCTGCGTAAGTTCGGGCTGGGGGACTCGTTTGTTAGCTGGGTCCGCTGCCTTTACGCTTCCCCCCAAGCCGCTGTTCGAGTGAATGGCTGTCGGTCTGATTGCTTTCCGATCACCCGGGGGACGAGGCAGGGGTGCCCTCTCTCGCCCCTGTTATTCGCGCTCTATATGGAGCCTTTTGCGCAACGCCTCCGGGACAATGCGGACGTACAGGGGGTGCGCTTTGGGGCAGAGGAGCACAAGGTGAGCCTCTATGCGGATGATGTCATCCTATCCCTCACGCACCCGCGCTCCTCACTGAGACATCTCTCCCGGGAGCTAGAAGACTTCGGCCTGGTGGCCGGCTTCAAGGTCAATTTCTCGAAGTCCCAAATCCTGAACCTCTCGGTGCCGGAAGAGGAGGTCCGGGACCTCGATGCCGATTTCGCGTTCCAATGGGTCCACTCGGCCATCCCGTACCTCGGGATCCAGCTGGCGCCCACGCTCGCGCAAACGGTTGCTCTCAACTACAGGCTCCTCATTGACCAAACGGCTAAGTCTGTCTCGGACTGGTCCCGGCTGCAGCTGGCCTGGTTTGGCCGCCTCGCGGCGATCAAAATGACGATCCTTCCCCGCATCCTCTATCTCTTCCAGATGCTGCCTCTGCGCCCCCCCACGGGAACTCTACGAAAGCTCCAGCGGTTGCTGACCACCTTTTTGTGGAACCATAAGCGCCCTCGCATCGCTATTGACCGCCTCATGGCGCCGCGCGATGACGGCGGCCTTAACTTCCCGTGCGTGGAGGCGTACTACCAGGCAGCGTGCCTACGTTTCATTCTGGAATGGAATAGGCCGCTGTCCAGCAAGCACTGGCTCTTCATGGACCAGACTGTGGCCGGGCGCAACATCTGGCGCGAGCTATGGCTCCCACGCAAACACAGATCCTGGGGCCTTTACTCCTCCCCGGTGACCTCCCCGACCCTGGCGGTGTGGGATCGTCTAGCTCTCAGGCGTGGCTGGACCACTTTTCCATCCCCACTGACGCCTATCGTTGACAACCCGGACTTCCCCCCCGGGTGCGACTCGCCGGTCTTCCAGCGTTGGAGGGAACTGGGCTGTAAGAGAGTGGGTCACCTCTTTCAGCCGGAGGGGCTGATACCGTTCACCACGCTGCGCCGGGAGTACTTTGAGCTGACCGTGGCTGACGCCTTCCACTACTCGCAGGTGGCGCATTGGGTGACGCTTCCTGACAACATCGCGGACATGTCTCGTCCAATGACACCTCTGGAACGCTGGGTGGCCTTCAAGAAAGACGATCGCAAGCTTATCTCCGAGCTGTACGCCTTCATTATGAAACGCCACCACCCGCAGCGCTCCAAGGCACAGGTTCGTTGGGAGACGGAGTTGGGCCGCCCCCTAACGAGTAAGGAATGGGGTAAAATTTTCTATCGCGCGCACCACACAGCGGCGAACGTGGCGGGAGCGGAAGCGGCCTTCAAAATCGTAACTTATTGGTACCACACACCGGCGAGGCTCCATGGGTGGGACCCCAAGTGCTCGAAGCTTTGCTGGAGGGGCTGCGGCGCTACAGGCACTCTTTCCCATTTGCTCTGGCACTGTCCCAAGCTGGTGCGCTACTGGCAAGCAGTTTTAGATGACATAGACAATGCTTTCGGTATCGTCTTTCCCAGGGCTCCGGAATATGTACTACTGGGCCTCCCTCACCCTAAGGCGTTTCCCTTGCGCTCCCCTCGAGGTAGACAGATTGCGCTGGCGCTTCTGGCGGCGCGCCTGGTGATCCTTTCGAAGTGGCGCTCACTGGACGCCCCTGACCCCAGGGACTGGATTAGGCGCTTATGGCTGCTTCTGGGGATGGAGAGGCTTTCCCTGTGTGTGGATGGTAAAGGGGACACATATGCTAAACTTTGGGCACCCTTCATACACCTGTTGTCCCGGGACCTGCGGGAGGTCACGTGCCCCAAGTTCCTCCAGATTTTACAACTTATTCCCTTGGAGCCGCCCGGGGCTGTGGCATGATGGCATGATGGCTGCTAGGTCGTCTTAGGACAGCAACGGGGACTCTGACCCTGGGATTCGGAGGGTTTTCTGAACTATGCTGATGCGGAGAGGGTGGGAGGGGATGGGGGGGGGGGGAGTTAGAGTTGGTTGGGTACTGGGGGGGCGGGAGGGTTCGGTTTCCTTCGGGTTGTTTTCTTTTCTGGTTTTGACAAAAAGCAGCCTCGCCTCCCTACATGAACTCACCGCCTGGCTGTTAGCCCACCTTCGCCGGGTCGCCCTCCGGGTTGTAGACCCTATGGCTGTGTTACTGTGTTCTGTGCAATTTGACTCTGCTCTGCCGGCCTGTGGATGTAGGCAGCTCAGCTGTGTTCACTGCTACGTGCCTGCTGAATAAAATTGTTTGATTCTAAAAGGCAAATCGGTGACCAGAGGAACCAGGAAGTACCATTGTTTGGAAATGCAAAGCAAGGCGAGAGTTGGATTAAATCTTGGAGCTAAATTGTGTTTCCAGATAACAAAATCCTTACAAAATTGCTAATCTGTGTGACCTTGTGGACGTTTTTGGCATTGCTCTCTAGGTATGTGCATGTGTCTTGACATACCTAGTCCCTCATTTTCTGTAAATTTCAAATAATAATGGATATGGGTCAAAGCACCCAGAAATGAAATCAAATAACTCAGTTTCGGTTTTGTCATTCCACCTCTCTCCCGCCATCACCAAAGCAGGCTGTTGGTTTGTGTTTTCTATCTCTTCTTCATAGGTTTTGCATTGCTGCACTAGTGTCTGTCAGTGTTTCTTCTTCATTCGCCAAATTATAGTGTATATCCCACAGCGGAAACATGAACACAATGGAAATATTTCCTTTGCTGGAGATCTAACCCAAAGCATAGCGTATTCATGATGGGATACGTACGTCTCAGGCCACCATCGAACAGTTTCTGTAATGATGACAAATTGCGGCCACAGTTCTCGCAAGGATGGAAGTCTCAGTGGACCCGAATGTATTCACCGGCTGCTCCTGCAGCACCCATGGTAATAGGCTACTCTATCGCTCAAACCATTGTAAGGAACGCTGAGTAGCGGGCACTATTCCGCGGTGCCAGAAAATAAATCAATAATTAAATGCTTGTCACCACGGTATAAAGAGGAGGTTACAAGAGCATTAACTGCAGCTTACAAGTCCCCAAATGAGTCCCATGGATCAGCTGCCTCCGTTCACCTTCCTGCGCGTCCTGTTGGCGCTCAGAGTGGTTACTAATGAGATGGCGGTCCAGCAGCAATTGCCTTTCTGTTGCTTTCCCTCCTCCCGTGGGCTTCTGGGATCTCTCAAGACTTAACATGCTCGTTTATCTCCTCCCTTCAAAACCTTCGCTGCTTCCCAGTGAAATGCCCCAGCGGAAAATTCCACCATTTGATTGTTTCTGCGCGAAGGCGGAGCGGCTTCGGCGGCGCGGGTTCCATTTTCTCGTCTACGCAGTGGACTTCATTTGACCCAGGCCGCTTCTTTGGTTTTTTTAGGTCCTACTATTCAGAAAGTATCAAACTCTTCAACAGGCCGGGCGCATCAGAAAAGCGAAGATGATTTCTGCCAAAATTGCACAGACGTGAC
Organism: Lissotriton vulgaris; assembly: GCF_964263255.1. Classification (NCBI taxonomy): domain Eukaryota; kingdom Metazoa; phylum Chordata; class Amphibia; order Caudata; family Salamandridae; genus Lissotriton; species Lissotriton vulgaris. The sequence continues at coordinate 51,855,306 of NC_141698.1, read as the reverse complement.
TTCATATCTCGTGGACAAATTACAGAAAATTGTCCTAGACTTGAGACATTTTCTTCACTTTCCGCTTCTGGGTCAATATCTCTCTTTTCTATATTTGTTGAGATTACCCCCAGAACAGACACCCTTTCAAGGAGAGGGAAGGGAAGGAAAAACAGATTCACAAAACTATTGTCAGAAGATGGAGGAAAGGACAGAAATGCAATACGCTGAGGAAGTAGAGATATTTAATTACTGACTTTTAACAAGTAATGTGCCAGTTACTTACAGATAATCTTCATAACTCATAATACTATTCCTTGTTCCAGTATTTAAGGTCTGCCCACCCTCTCCCTGAGCCTCACTCTCCTTTGTGGTGTCAGGTTGGGGTGTCTTCTCCTCAAGGTTCCTCCTTGAGGGGCAGGTGGGAGAGAAAAGAGGGTAGCTGAGAAGGTTTTTTTGTTACACCCAGATCAAGTAGGGCTTGGCAGAAGGCAAGCCCACTTCCAGTGGCATAAAAACTGGAATGAGGAAGGGCTGAGGAGGAGGTAATCTTCCAACAAACCAGTGTTGTGATCAGTGGTGAATTTGAAAAAAATTAATCGCCGGGGCTAAAAATTTGCTCTGAAACTGCTGTTGCTAGCGCTGCAGAAAGTCGTGGTGCCCAGTACCAGGGTGGGGTAGGTTTGAGCACCCTTCATGCATCTTTAACACATCACCAGACACTCCCTGCCCCTCTATTACACTCCTGCATGTTCTTTGTCATCTTTGCTTCTAATAGCAGCACACCAGGAGTTACCTACCGTTTTCCTAACTCAAAACAACAACCGGAGTATTGATTTTTTAAAGAGCTTTGGCAGACAACAAGAAGCACAACAAGAAAAAATGTGTCACCAGGCAGGCTTTGCAAAAAAACACGACAAAGAATTGCATTACATCTTCCATTAAACTCAAGCATGGTAGAATAGGTAACGCAACGTCATTTTTTGGGAAACAGATCATTCTTATCAGGGAATCAGATAGTGATGCATAGTAATCAGTTTCTACAAATGCACAAATGGTTGCAGTTGCTACAATATTACAAAATGTTTTAATGTTGTTGTTTTGTCGGTTTACACCTTCACTTACTCTTTTAGGAATTTAGCGTTAGGCTTTATTATAAAAATCTCTGTGATTTCTCCCATTCCGCAATCCTAATATTTTAAATTGATTCTTTTTCATGGGTCTGACATGGAGAAAGTAGTTGTGAAGCACTACAAAGAAGTTCTCTCAAAATAACAGAGAATTATAGATGAATAACTGTGAATAGCTGGGATGTTGTTCACAAGGGTGGGTGCCTTTGTCGAACTTAGGGGCAGATTTATTAAGAATTCATGCAACACAGTGTGCAAGGCAAGTTATTGTGCTCTATTGTGTGAATGGGAGAGAACTGAAAAGCACAATTTTTTCTTTTTTTTTAAATAAAGTTTGTATTGCAGTTTTATGACTGGTGCAAACAGTCTAAGATATGGTGCTCTTCAGCTCTCGCTCTGAGCGGGGGCACTTGAGCCTGCATGTCGCAAATGCAGGCACCCTTGTACCAGGGTGCAAGGGTGCCCGAGTTACAATCAGGATGATTTTTGTGCAGGAAGATACAGCTTCCTGCACAAATGCAATCCAAAGAGGAAATAATGAGCAGAAAAAAAAGGGGGCATATTATCAAGGGGGTTTATCCCCGCTTTTTTGGCTTAAAAAGCCAAGAAAGCGGAGATAAAATTATCTCCCTATTACCTAGCTGTCGCTAACACCAGTTAGCGACAGCTAGTAGGAGATAGCAACCATCTTGGGCCCCGCTTTGCATGTCAGTGATATTTATCACTAATGACATGCAAAGTGGGCGTGCCAAGATGTAAGCGACTGAAAACAGTCGATAACATTGTTATCTCCAAAAGCTAACACCTGCCCTGAGCAGTTCTTAGCCATGTTATCCAATGGGAGGTGGATAACATGGCTAAGAGCATTAGCTCGGTAATGCATGAATATCGCTAACTTTTCAGCGATATTCATGCATTGCGGCCGATTTTTATCGCATTTGCGATAAACCTTGGTAATACCAAGGTTTATTTGCGATAAAAATCGCCGCAGCTCAGCGGTAAATTTTTGTCTCTAACCAAGCAATAGCAATAATTATCACTATTGCTTGGTAATATGCCCCAAAGTTTCCTCCCTGTTATGCATCTCTGTGGTAGGAGTACCAATTTCACGCAATTCCAGCTTTACAAATCTTAGAAAACCTGCTATTGTGTGAAATCCATGGTGGATGCAGTGTAACGCCCATACCACCTAAAGAACGACTGATGCTAATAAATGCAATGCAACGCAGCACAAGCAGCTGCATTGTGTTACATTTCTTCTCAAAGCCCTCAAGGCCAGCAAATCAGGCCTTGCCTGGCTTTGTAATGTGGTGCGCTGCGCCACCTTGCATGATGCAAGGGCGATGCAGAGGCTAAGTAAATCTGCCGCCTAAATGTTGTCTTCTCCACTGGGGTGCAAGTGGGGCAAATGATGCCTTGGATAACACAGCCATTGGCGAGGAGTATGTCAACGCTCTGTGTTGGAGTGAGCCAGGTTTCTGTGACAAGATTGCTTCCAGATTGTGCCTAGTGCTGGTTGCATTGCTTCTGCTGCATGGCATATACTGCAGAACAAGTATAGATATGTTAGTAGGTTGTTATTGGGGATGACAGTGATATGTTTGAAATTGCTGGAATTGGTGGATCATGTCAAATAGGGTGTGTGTGGGTGTGTGTGCTCAAACACGTGCTTTTGTGTGCCCGTGGGACTTATGTTTAGGATGCCTGCGTAGAGGCACCTTACAGTGGCTTACTTCAAGAGTGTGATGCAGAGATTATCTGATGGTTTCTGCAGGACACAAGGCATCAGCTATGAGCTCTGTGAGAGAGTCCAGGTGTTTCCCTTTTGATCGGTGTAGGAGGGTCAAGAAGTAGAAGATGAGCTCGTGATTGGATGTTTGACTTTGGCAACAGAGCATCCTTAACTGGAGTGCATTCATTGTATCTGCCTTTTCTACCTTTTTACAGATTATCACTCAAAAAAGGCCATCGCTGGCATGTATTTCCTCTAGAAATGTTAACTAAATGGATTGAAGACAGGACATTTGTATTTGGTGGTGGCTGCATTTTGATCCCTGACTGCCTTGTCCTTTTTGCTGGCTCTGTTTAAGTGGTTAATCCACGTATGACAAGACGGCTGTCAGTGTCAGTAAAGTGCCTAATGCAGTGATCTGTGAATAAAGTGCATGTTACTGCTGGAGCATCATTAGGGATAAAGCAATCCTTCATTTTTCCAAGGTTGAAAAACAATGTGTACCATTAGTTTGGGTGATATGCTGCACAGTGGAAACAGTACAAAAGGGAAGGGTCCCAGAACACTATATTATAAGCAAAAGTTACAACTTAATATGAATAGGAGAACAAATACGATCAACTTTAAGGAGCATTGTTGTTTAATCACAATGAGCCGTCCAAAATATATTATACACACAAATGCATGTTAACATCATAAGAATTAGTGCCCCAAAGGATGAGGGAAGGGGGTGTCAGTGAAAATAGTAGTGCAAGGTTTAGGGAAGTGAAACAGTGAAGGGTATGCAACCTTATTATTAGACAATTCACAATCCTGGCTTCTGAACAGAGCCAGACACACAAAACATAAATGTTTATCGAGTTCAAGTTAATGCTCCATGCTTCTAAAGTTACAATCAATGTCACGCTTGGGGTAGAAGCGGGCAGGCGGACCGGTTGTCGACCTTTCGACCCCACGATATGGTAGGAAGTAGTGCGACCTTACAAGAGGGTCTTTCTCAGGACAGGGGTGGGGGCACAGTGGAAACAGGCAATAAGTAACTCACACAAAACATGTTTTGTTAAGAGGACTCCTGATGCTGCAACCTTCTCCTTCTGGGTGGCAGTGGTTCCACCCCAATCATTGCACTTATGCAAATGAGCCTGCACGCCCCTCCTCCCACCAGTGGTGTAACGAAACTTGCGGGGGCACTCCTGCAATGTAAATAGTAATGTAAATAGAGGGACCCCCTCCGAACTTAATCAGGAGCTCTCAGGTCAGGGTACTAGGCTGCAGGGGCCTATGTTATGCCGCTGCCTCCCACCATCCCCGCACATGCACAGAGATGCCAAACATCACTTCACCCCCACCCTAATGCTCAGTATGGATCTTAGCTTGGTTGTGACAGATACATTTCTAAAGAATTAGCCAGCAGTCAGTAGGGGCGAAGGCTAATGCTCATGTCAGGAATGGCGCGTCACTTCTATAGGGCAGAAAGGATTTAAAGGCTCCTCTCTTTAGGAGCAGGTGATCAAACATCACCTCCTAGGAACCTCTGTGTTAAATATAAACCCAACCACCTCTTCATCGTGGACTGTCCTTAGGTGTTCCCTCCTTCGATACTTGCACAGGGCTGTGTTGCTCCATGGCTAGTTAAGCACTCACTGAATATATGCATACCAAGCCCTGGTGGTGGGGGATTACTTCTACCTCATTGGGAGGAGGCAAAGAAAGCAGACACCATTGACCATGGGGCAGGTGATGCAAGGGAAGTCAAGACTAGTTTTCCTAATAGAAGCCCAGACCAGGGGTAAAAAAGGCATATATAGGGCAACACACATTCAGAAGTAGGGACTGGGCTGGTTGAGAGTATAGATGGATCAAGCCCATACATAGTTAATAGAAGGAAGAGTATCCATGCCACTGAGAAAGGGTGCAGAGACTCTAGCCAGGATACATGTGTGATGAACCCTTTTTAGTATATGTCCAGTAAATCCCCCTGAAGGGGAACATTTCTATGGCCTCAGGGCAAACTTCAGTGTCAGGATTGTCGTTCTGTATAATGCATGCACATAGATAGGATCAACATAGGGTCATGTGAGTACATGGATACACACATGCCAGCAAACATAGAGACGCCCATTTCCACATATTTCATGAAACATAGGAACACAGACCTGCAAATGTGAGATAATCAGTACACACAGACACACATGAACGTGTGCTGAATGGGGCGCATGGTCTTATGGATCAGTACAGGCAAGCATGAACGCAGCGAGGAGCACACAGTACTACTGGTGGGCAAGCTGTTGTATGCATGAGTAGGCACACAATGCTGTATGCCATGGGATTACTAGAGATGCATTAACAGGAATCACAGAGTGACACGCTTCAGGGGACTAAAAGGGGCGGTGCCTCAAAGGACCATGTCTTGATGGCCACGACTGGATTACTGGCTGCTTTGCATAAGGGCCACAATGGGTAACTGGGTGACGTACAAGGCGTGAGGAAATGGTGATTTGCAACACTTATCCTGCTGATATGCCCCATCTCATGTGAGATACTGTCAGCCAGTACTGTTTTGTTTTTTACCAGCAACATTTTGCATAATGGGATTTTAGGCCTATAATTATAATCGTCTGATATCATGTAAAGCATCCCACTGCCGTTTTGCTAGGTTCCCCCTATATAAATTCGACTTGCTTAGATATATACATACATACATACATGCATAAATACATAGTTTCATAATGGTAAAATTAACAGTGACGGCTCCTTATTAGGGGCTTCAGGGTGCAGCTCTGCCTCCTGGGAGGCCTCACATTCTGCCCCTTGTGTCTCCCGACACTGGGCATTATTTCATTTAGCAATGTTCATGAAAACATGGCTTTTATATTTTCATTAATAGTGTTAGTGCACAGGTCAACCCCTTTGGCCTCGCCTCCAGGCTGCTGATGACAGAAGGAAGGGCTGGGGGTGCTGAGGCATGATCCAGATACAGACAGGAGGAGGGTGGGCGCACACTGCCTCACATCCCAGCACTCAGTTTGCCCCGATGCATCATGGTAAATGCAGTACATGATCACACTTACTTTGGTGTCAGGCTTTAGTTTTTCACCCTTGTTGGTGCAGCCAGTGCTGTCTATCTCTAGGCACGTGTTTCAGGATAGTTGTCCTTCTTCAGTAGAGAGCAACACATTCTTTTTGGGGGTGCTGGAGATGCTGCCCAAAGTCTTCTCAGGTCTCTGTACCACTGCTGGGCGCAGGTGCATCAACCAGAGCTCGTCAGCTCGTTACCTCAAGGGAGCCTTTTCAAACAGGAGGAGGGTGAGCGCACACTGCCTCAGATCCCAGCAGTCAGTTTGCCCCGCTGCAGTTACAGGTACAGAGTGCTGTTAAAACACAACACTCAGGTGAACGTCTGGATTACATATGTCTGGGGCGAAGTTTAAGAACGATCTCCTCACGCAGACACAATCTATTTTATTTAGAAAACATACTGCACATGCCTCAGGCTGCACAGTAAATCTATTAAAATGTGGCTGTCAGGGCGCACATAAGTGCATCCCTGTGGCCAACGAGCAGCCATACAGATCAGCAGGGGTAGGGTCCCAGCACTGCCCCAGAGTCTTATAGGGCTGTGCTTCCAGTAGCATAAAGAAGATGGGAGAGGGATTGAGGTGGGTCTTTCTCATTACAAACCTGACTTTGCTGGTCTGTCCGGCTCCTCTTTGTGAATCATATCTTGCAGATTTTAATTCTGGGTACCAGGTTCCTGCTCTGCTGCTGCCCTGGAGCCTTCGAGTTGCCAGCAAAGAAGAAAAATAAGTTAAAGAAAACGTGGTTTTCTCTGAACATTTGTGTATATGTTTGTGAATGATTGAAAGGGAATGAGATTCAGTGCAAGTATGTTTGAGGGTGTCATTGAGAGTGGAAGTGAGTGATTATCAGAGTTTGAGAGTGTGTATGAATATGTGAGTGCAAGGGAATGAAGGAAGGAATGTGAGTGCTGTAGAACGAGTGAGTGATCGGAGATTGTGAGAGGGAGTGGAACTGAGTCGGGTAGCAATCAATGGTGCAGGATGTGCAGTTGCACCTGGGCCCAGTCAGTGAAAGTCAAAGGGTGAATGTAAATGTAAATTGATACTTGTATAGCGCACTATTCACCCGCAAGGGTCTCAAGGCGCTTGTACGAATACAGCTGTGGAACCCCTCCTGGCTTTCCCTGTGAGGCGACCACTCCTGGGCACCTCCAAGGTGGAGGCCAGGGATCCTTAGCGTTGTGGGGGCCGTTGTGGAGATTAAGCAAGCTATTGCCCAGAGTTGCAGAGTGGGACTCCATGATTGGAATAGGCACCAAGGCGAGAATTATCAGGTCCGTGGAATTTTTTGAGCCCAAGACCCGCCGAGGCGGGACTTGAACCCTGGTCCCACGTTAGACATCTGCATCAGGGTCTGCTGCTCTAATCATTGAGCCAAACTAAGTGAGAGTGAGAAATAGTGAATATGAATATGTTAATGCATGAGTAACAGTGAGTGGGAGTGATTATGAGTAAGTGAGAGAGTGTGAGTTAGAATGTGTGAGAGGGAAGAGAGGGAATGTGAGAGAGAGTGAGTATAACTGAAAGTTAGAGAGTGCATGTAAGAGTTTGTGTGTTTTATGATTGTGAGACGGCCGCTGGCCATGGCATACTCAGTATAATTGTGAATTTATGGAAGTACACAAGATTACATGCTGTCTCTTGCATATTGCAAATAATGTTTAGCATAATTAAGGTCAACCGTGGCAAAATACTGGCTCTGACAATGCTTGGCATAAACCCCAACAGAACAATGCTGACACTTGCATTCTTGCGGAAATTCTTTGCATGAGTGCATAGTGTGGCAAAATGCTGGCACGGGGACATTGCAGATAATTCTTAGCTTAACCGACGCAAAATGCAGACCCTGAAATACTCAAAGTAATACTTAAGATAAGGGGATACTTAGAGCAAAATGTTTGTGCTGGCAATCTGGAGGTACGTTTTTTGCCCTCAGAGAGGGCAGCCATGGCATATTGGGGGAGGGCGGGGGTGTAAATTGGCAGAAGCAAACCATGATAAAATGCTGGCTCTGAAAAGTTGGAGGTAATTTTTGATATACGGGCCACCCATGGTATAAAACCAGTATGAATGGCAACATTCTGGTACTGGAATATTGTATTGTTCTAACAAAATGCTGCCATTAACACAACGAAGGTAACTTTTAATTTATGGTGAAGTCTCAAGGCAAATATGAAGTCAGAGCAAAAGAAACATTGGGAAGACCAAAGATTCTATGAATAGTAGCCACCACTGAATATCAATACTTTAAGTCCCTGAAATGTAAAGTTCTATTGGCTAAAAAACACAGAATTGCCTCTTAGTGACAATGCCAATTTTGTTTTGCTTTACATGCATATTTTCTGTTTATGATGCTTTGATGTGTTTTTGCTGCAGTCCAGCTTCTCCTAATCTGACCAAGTCTCTCCTCAGTAACATTTTCGCATACTTTGATTTTCCATGCTCCTTGACACGTTTTAGCTCTACACCCAAAGGGATCATGCAGTAAATCATGGCAATGGGTGTGTGAATATAACAGAGGCTCACTAAGTGAGCCTGGCTGTTGGCAGGGAAAGCCCTGCTGACTGAAATTATATTATGTGAAGTCCAAATGATAATACACTCCTTTGTCTTGTCCCAGTGCCAGCAAGTCAGGATTAGCAGGGACACCTCTTCCACCACAGATATAGAGATGCTAAAGGGTCATCTCTGTCACGGCCGTGCGACTTTGTAACATGTATATGCAGCCCTGGGTGCAAGTGTCTGCTGATCTTACTTGCAGTTCTGGATGTGAGCTGGTGAAATGCAGCTTCATCTTCCACCAAAGAACAAGGCAGATCATCAGAGTTAGTCAGTCAGTCAAAAATACTTTATTCGGTTCATAGCAAAAACCACAAAAGTATACAGAGGTCCAAAGAAGGGTAGAGATACTAAATTGCAATATGGCTAACAAACAACAACAACACAACAACCAAAAAAAGAATATATAATAAAGATAAAAAACAGTAAGGATTAGCTCATCAGAGTTAAGTCACTCACTGCTTATGGAGATACAGCTCCTTCAGGATGAAGTAGGCAACCACAGCCTGAAGGCGTCCAAGATAAAGAGGCCGGTGATCGGTCCCACATCATACACAACTGCACCATTCAACAGGTCAACCGAACTGGGAGCAATCCCAGCGCCAGAGCGGAGTACAATAAATCTGGTTCCGTTCAGACCTTCTGACCAATCCAAAACCCCAGTCATAAAAAGCAACCACTCAAACGCATGATACTTAGAATCTGAGACCTCACATTGCTGCAAATTGATCCGTGCATCGAAATCAGAAGACCACAAGTCCAATCAAGCCTGGATTATTACGCTGTAGTCCACCTCAATAGATAACAGACCATTCGCCAATACTGTTCTCTTTCTTTCTTATCTTTCAGCTACACATTGCAACTAAACTCAATGTGAATGTGAGACTTATGCTTCACTCTGAATAAATCAGATATTTTATTTTCATTTTCAATACATTTGTTGGTTAAATGTCACCAATTTTTCATTTTAAACATCTGCAAAACAAATACCACAAATTGATAAAACATTGAATTATACATATTCACACAAAATCAATATTCACAGTCACTCAACAAATCAACCATTCATCCACTTGTCATCCACACACACACACACCTATTATTTACAATAGAAAATTACATTTTTATTTAAAAAAAACATAGACATCAACTTTATCAAGTTTTTTGGGTGAAATTCAACCAACAAATGTATTAAAAATGAAAATAAAATAAGTGATTTATTCAGAGTGAAGCATAAGTCTCACATTCACATTGAGTTTAGTTGTAATGTGTAGCTGAAAGATAAGAAAGAAAGAGGACAGTATTGGTGATTGGTCTGTTATCTATTGGTCAGTGGCTTGGCCTTACTGTTGGGAGCCTAAACCCAGTGGTGCTTTTTTGGTAGACCACCTCAAAGCACAAAGGAAGCATTTAGAAGAAATCCGGTGGATCTAATCCAGCTGGCAGACTCTGTCCGAGCCTAAGGAGAACAGATCACATATCATCGCTAGGTTTAGTCTTGCAATGTTGGCAGTTTTGGGGAGTTTAAGGTATCATAAGAGAGTAGTGATGCCTGCAGCTAATGGTATGTTACCAAGTTGTGTTTGTTTAATACGTCTCTCTCTCTCTCTTTGCTTTTCTGTTGATCATTCTGTCCCTCAACCTCTCTCTGGCTTTGTCTCCCTCTATCTCCCACCCATCATAAGTCGGTGTGTGGTCATCCGGTCCCCACCCCTAAAGGTCATTAAGCATAACATAACATTTCTGAAGCACACATTCACCCAAAAGGGTATCTTGGCACTGAATAACATATTTATTGTAACCCTATCAATGGTACTCATTTTCACAACATCAGAAGGATGAAAGGCTGAGTCTGAAGTTAGGATTGGAATCTTTGACCATGAGGTCAAACACAGGATCCTACAGTGGACATGATAGTCCACTAAGCCACAGACCCAGGGACCCAGTCGACTTTAGGTAAAACACAGCATGTCAAAAACATATGTCCATATTTAATTGCTTCCATGAAGTAAGTCAGGTAGTCGTTACTCTCCTGTTTACCACCTGCAGGGGGCATATTATCAAGAACGGCGTTAAAATTATTGCCGGTTTTGCGGCAGAAAGCTGCCGCTAAAACGGCGATAATGGGCTTGATAATATGCCCTGAAGAATTCTAATAGAAGCCCATGTTCACACCAGAACATGGGCTTCTATGTGTATTCACAAGGGCGTATTATCAATCCCATTATCGCCGTTTAGCTGCAGTTTTCTGCTGCTAAACTGGCGATAATTTTTAACGCTGTTCTTGATAATGTGCCCCAAGGTGTCTTGAATGGACCAGCATTCTGTGTAGTAGTCCCATGTTCACCTTTAAACCACAGAGTACCTCTGATTACTGCCTCTGTTTCTGTCTTCTGTCTCCTTTTGTCATACACCTGCTAACCTCTATGAAGAATGCCCCCTATGAAGAATGTACATTGGGCAATTACTACATCGCTTGCACGATAGCTCAATGGGCTAATGCACTCAGTGCAACAACTTAGTTCTAAACTGATGGTTACCTGGTTCAAATCTTAGCAAATGTACTCAGCCTTTTACTCATTCCAAACAACCTTTGCCTGGTGCATGTCACCATACGAATGACTGTGCTTTCTCTGACTACCCCCTCATTGTTGCTGAACACACACAGCATCCTACAGCTAGGCTGTACAGAGCTGCTGCCTATGGGCCCGATTCACAGAATGAACTTAAGACTCAATCTTAAACATACTACTATTTTGGTATTCACAGAATGCACTTACTACTTTTGGCATTCACAGAATGCACTTACTACTTTTGGTATTCACAGAATGAACTTACTACTTTTGGTATTCACAGAAGTTAGGATTTTGTCTTAAGTTTGTCTTAAGACAAACTTAAGACAGACTTAAGACAAACTTAAGACAGGCTTAAGACAGACTTAAGTTATGATTTTGTCTTAAGTCTGTCTTAAGTCTGTCTTAAGTCTGTCTTAAGTTTGTCTTAAGTCTGTCTTAAGTCTGTCTTAAGTTTGTCTTAAGTCTGTCTTAAGACAAACTTAAGACAAAATCCTAACTTCTGTGAATACCAAAAGTAGTAAGTGCATTCTGTGAATGCCAAAAGTAGTAAGTGCTTTCTGTGAATACCAAAATAGTAGTAAGTTTAGGATTGAGTCTTAAGTTCATTCTGTGAATCGGGCCCTATGGGCCCGATTCACAGAACTAACTTAAGACAAAATCCTAAACTTACTACTTTTGGTATTCACAGAAGTTAGGATTTTGTCTTAAGACAAACTTAAGACAGACTTAAGTTAGGATTTTGTCTTAAGTCTGTCTTAAGTCTGTCTTAAGTGTGTCTTAAGACAAACTTAAGACAAAATCCTAACTTCTGTGAATACCAAAAGTAGTAAGTTTAGGATTTTGTCTTAAGTTAGTTCTGTGAATCGGCCCCTATATGTTTTAGCCCTTATTAAAATTATATTTTGTGCATCTATCTCTCATAGACCCTCAACCATCACACTTCCAGGTCCTGCGCCCCACAATGCAATAACCGCACCTTGGTGGTCACCATGCACAACGTTGAAACAATTCCCACTTATGCTCAAAACAAAACCAAAACACCATCCCGACCATGGTATACCTTACTAGCTATGTGGATAAGTCTCTTCGGTACATTTTTTGTTTCCCTCATGCTTTGAGATATAAGAAGCACTTTTTACTGCTGCTCAATAAAAACACAATATTAAGGATTTTAAGGTGGCATTCAGTCTTCTCTTACAAATGCTAGATGTGAGACAAGCTTATATGTAGGCTTTATTCTTAAAGCCGATGTTCGGACCTGGCGTACCATGCCTTCTGATTAAGACGGCCCTGTTGTAATTCATGTCGCCATAGGATGGTTTTTACTTTTTTGTGTGTAATGAATTGCGTTTAGTTTCTTGATGTTTCCTGGTCAAGATTGTCCCGTTGAAACTGTAGTGCTTTTATATGTCACTTTTGTGGGTGTTGAATTGTGTTTTATTCCATATTTTATTACTTTATGTGTTTTTATGTGATCCTAATGTGGTTTTTCTTTTATGGAAATTTGGTTATCCCAATAAAAATGTTTTTGGCTGATTGACTGAAGTGCCTTCAGCAGCGCATATAGCAGTTGTACACTCTATAAAAAAGCTACAATGTAATAAAATTATTACAGTGGAGAGGTGTGGTGCAGCGGCCAGGCCAGCTCCCTTCGGAGCACAGGGTTCACGGTTCAATCCCTGGCTCCTGCGGCATCTCAGCACCATGTGACTCTGGGCAATAGCTCACTTAATTTCTAAGATGGCCCACAGCGCCTTGAGATCCGTACGGGTGAATAGTTTGTGCTTTACAAATATGGATTTACATTAATGAGCTGGGTGTGAGCATCAACTTCAGTGGTAAAGTACTCTGAAAGGGTTGTATGACGTTTCATCGCATGCTTTTACCACGCATGCCTTTACAACGCAGGTATTACAACGCAAGTCGTTACAACGACTTGCGTTGGGGGGCACTGGAAAGTGGAATGGTTTACTTTTCTATTCCAACTCCAGTCCCCGTGGATAGTAGGGAAGGTGTTGGATAGAAAATTAAACTATTCCCTATCCAACAGCGCCCTCCAGCGAAAGTCGTTGTAACGACTTTCGTTGTAATTCCTGCGTTGTAATGGTAGTGCGTGGTAAAAGTTTCATTGTAAACGATGTTCCCCCTCTGAAAGCATCCTGTTATTGTAGCATTAGTGACTGGAGCACAGGTCATTATCAAGGGTTAATTGCACACCATTCTGGTAACTGCAGGATGTGCTCTCTCAGATTTTGTATCTTTCCTATTCCATGAAGGGCTTCCCTGGCTCTCGATGGTGGCATAGCGAGCCCTTTGTGGGTGCAAGATGCATCCCACTTGTCCTTGACTCAAGTCAAGGTCGTCATCTCTGGACTAAAAGTTGTCGACATCCTTGTGTTTATCATTGTACCGTTTCCAATCCTTAATGTCTCGGTGCGCTGTTTTCTCTGAAGTCTTTGTGACTGGTGTGTCTGTTTTTCATTCCAGCTCATGGAGCGCAGTGTACTGGGAAGAGATGGGTGAATATGCGAGCTTCTTCGATGGAGGATAATAGGCTTTGACTGAAACACGTAGGCATGCAAATCACGTCAGGGACTGTTCAGTAACCAGTATTAAGCACTCACCACATTATTATTATTTTTTGTGCCGTTTTTGTATAGTGCGAACTCGACCCAAAGGTATTGGAGCACTTTACATGAGCACCAGTTACATTACACAAGGACACATTCATTTTTTTTGGTAGACACATGGGGCCCGATTCACAAAAGTAATCTGAGACAAAGGGCCCGATGTAGGTGGCCGTTTCAGGCCATTTACCGACCGGTAACGGCCGATTTCGGCCGTTACCGACCGGTAAATGGGCAAACGGTATGTAGGGGCCTAAATCCAAGGCCACATGTAGGTAAAACTACATTTACAGAATTGGTAAAATTAACAATTCAGTAAAATACCGAATCGGTAGTTTTACTGATTCTGTAAATTCCATATGTAGGTGGGACTCTTCTGAGTCCCAAAGGCCTTAACAAATCGGTATTTTACCATGAAATCCAACTTCATGGTAAAATACCGATTCCGGTGTGCATGCACATGTGTGCATGCACACCTATGCCATGTGGCAGGCAGACCTGCCCCTAGGGCTTGTATGCCTGCCACATGGCACCCAATCCTGTTTAGGGGGTGCCAGGGGGTGTCAAAGTGACACCCCCTGCACCCTTATGAAATTCGGTATTTACCGATTCGGTAAATACCGAATCGGTAAAGTCTATTGATTCCTATGGGCTTTGAAGCCCATAGGAATCAATAGGCTTTACCGATTCGTATTTACCGAATCGGTAAATACCGACTTTTACAGATTCGGTAACAGGGAACATCTGAATTCCCTACATACCCACCCCTCACATTTACCGCTTCTCAATTACCGAATCGGTAAAATTCGGTAATTTTCGGTAATTAAGAATCGGTAAATGTTACTTACCTACATCTGGCCTAAAATCCTAACTTTACGAATTTCGGTATTAACAGATGGCCTTTAGGAGTACTAAAGTTAGGATTTTGTCTCAGTTAATCTTAAGTTTTGGTCTTAAGTTAAAGTAAAGACAAACTTAAGTTTAACTGAGACAAAATCCTAACTTTACGACTAGGATTTTGTCTCAGTTAAACTTAAGTTTGTCTTAAATTTAATTTAAGAACAAAACGTATGTTTAACTGAGATAAAATCCTAACTAACTTTAGTACTCCTAAATGCCTTCTGTGAATACCGAAAGTTGTAAAGTTATGATTTCGTCTCAGATTACTTTTGTGGATCGAGCCCATGGAGATTAAGTGATATGGCCAGAATCACAGGATGTTGAACCGACGTCTGGTTCCACAACCCCAAAGTCAGCAGCTCTGGCCATTACCCCACATCCTCTCCTGTATGAATTCATAAAACATTCACAAGTCACAATCGCATCCTTTGTTGGTTCCACTTGCAAACAGTAAAGGATCTTAGTTTGAGCTGCTGTTCTTGTGGTTCCATTGACACACTTAGGGAAGTCCCATCTGCTCTCTGTGAATTCCCCTTTACCTGCCTGGAAGGAAAACTCAGAAGATAATTTTGTCATAGCTACAATTATTATTAACAGAGGTCAGACAGCAAATTATAAGAGAGGGTCACACTAGGGGTCTGCCTGGCCTTCGGAGCTAAAGCAAAAACCGAGGCAGCAAAACAATTGGGGCCCGATTCACAATGGTAAACATATAGTAATATGTCTTTTTACTCACCTGCAGAGCTTTAGTGTAACTCTCCACTTTTCGATATCCACCATTTCTGAATGGAGATTGATATCTAGGTGTAAACGTGCATGTCTGCACCCTCGCCAATGAAGAGCGGCGCCTTGTAATCAGAATTTACAAGTGTAAAGTTGCTACAAGTAGTTTTGCACCTGTTGGTGCTGATATCTCACACCGGGGTGAAGATCTGCCTATGGTTAGTTACAGAAACTATCATAAACGTAATTTCTTGGAAAATATTAAAATATATTTTAGGATAAGATATACATGTAAAATAATTTAAAATAATGTACATTAACCTAGTTCCGTAGAACTACTTTGCCAACTTCGAAAGGTAGTTGTGGATTGGGCCTTAGGTATGTACATTATGCAACAAACTACATGAAAAATATAAAACTTGAAATAAAAATGTGTTATCACATCATTTGGATGTGGGTAAATTCAGTACATTCGAATGTATCACTGTTTTGAGTGAAAGTTAATAAACATAAACGTAGAAGCATTCATGAACCCCCTGCCCTGATGATGATATCAGTAAACAAGCCATGTGTCATGTGCCCCTTGCATATATGCAAGGCACTTGTTAGAGCCCATAGTCTATTAAACCACATACAAGAGTTATTAATATAGGAAATATCATGAATGGAAGTACTGCATGGTGCTCTCAAGTAAGCAAGCAAGAAAAATGAAACAGAGTGAAATAAAACAATTTGGCTGAGCTGACACACTTTAATCAAGCAGGGAGGTCAGACGCTGAGCCTGGGACCCCTGAATCCATCTTGTGCAGTTTCAGCCTCGGTATTATTATATGCTGGCTTCCCTAGACTTAACAAAGAGAATGATTTCAGGAGCAGCTCAACACCTCAGTGGGGGCAGTTACACACATTACCAAAACAAAGAGGTGATGTGATCTCACAGAGGTTACTAGAGGCCTGCAATGTCTCTCACTGAAGTGCAGAGCACGGTTGCAGACTTGGCTTTACATGCATGGTTTCTGGTGACCTGCCAGCAGCTGAAATTGAAATGCACGTGTTTTTTTGTTAGAACTTATTTACCCAATGTCAGTGTTTCCCCATGCTTATCAATGTCTGTAATTCCCCCATGCTTTTCAAAGTCGTTATATCCCCAATGCTTAGCAATGTCTGTTTGCCCCATGTTTATATTTCCTCCATGCTTAGCAATTTCCGTGTTTCCTTCATGCTTAACAATGTCCGTGTTTCCCCATGCTGAGCAAAGACTGTTTCCCCCACGCTTAGCAATGTCTGCATTTCCCCCATACTTAGCAATATCCGTGTTTTTCCAATGTTTAGCAATGTCTGTGTTTGCCTCATGCTTAGCAATGACCATGTTCCCCCATGCTTAGCAATGTCTGTGTTTCCCTCATCCTTAGCAATGTCTGTGTTTTACCAATGCTTAGCAATGTCTGTGTTTCCCTCATGCTTAGCAATGTCTGTGTTTGCCTCATACTTAGCAATGTTCGTGTTTCCCCCATGCTTAACAATGTCTGTGTTTCCCTCATGCTTAGCAATGTCCGTGTTTCCCCCATACTTAGCAATGTTCGTGTTTCTCCCATGCTTAGCATTGCCCGTGTTTCCCCCTATACTTAGCAATTACCGTGTTTCCCCCATGCTTAGCATTGTCCGTGTTTCACCCATGCTTTGCAATGTCTGTGTTTGCCTCATGCTTAGCAATGTCTGTGTTACCCCTATGCTTAGCATTGTCCGTGTTTCCCCCATGCTTAGCAATGTCTGTGTTTGCCTCATGCTTAGCAATGTCCGTGTTTCCCCCATGCTTAGCATCGTCCGTGTTCCCCCATGCTTACCAATGTCTGTGTTTCCTCCATGCTTAGCAATGTATGTGTTTTCCCTATACTTAGCAATGTCTGTGTTTCCCCCATGCTTAGCAATGGATGTGTATCCCCCATGCTTAGCAATGTCCGTGTTTCCTCCATGCTTAGCAATGTATGTGCATCCCCCATGCTTACCAATGTCCGTGTTTCCCCCATGCTTAGCAATGTATGTGTATCCCCCATGCTTAGCAATGTCCGTGTTTCCCCCATGCTTAGCAATGTATGTGTATCCCCCATGCTTACCAATGTCCGTGTTTCCCCCATGCTTAGCAATGTATGTGTATCCCCCATGCTTAGCAATGTCTGTGTTTCCCCCATGCTTAGCAATGGATGTGTATCCCCCATGCTTACCAATGTCCGTGTTTCCCCCATGCTTAGCAATGTATGTGTATCCCCCATGCTTAGCAATGTCCGTGTTTCGCCCATGCTTAGCAATGTATGTGTATCCCCCATGATTAGCAATGTCCGTGTTTCCCCCATGCTTAGCAATCTCCGTGTTTCCCCCATGCTTAGCAATGTCCGTGTTCCTCCCATGCTTAGCAATGTGTGTGTTTCCCCCATGCTTAGCAATGTCCGTGTTTCCCCCATGCTTAGCAATGTCTGTGTTTCCCCCATGCTTAGCAATGTCCGTGTTTCCCCTATACTTAGCAAGTCTGTGTATCCCCCATGCTTAGCAATGTCCGTGTTTCCCCCATGCTTAGCAATGTCTGTGTTTCCCCCATGCTTAGCAATGTCCGTGTTTCCCCTATACTTAGCAAGTCTGTGTATCCCCCATGCTTACGTGTATCCCCCATGCTTAGCAATGTCCGTGTTTCCCCCATGCTTAGCAATGTCCGTGTTTCCCCCATGCTTAGCAATGTCCGTGTTTCCCCCATGCTTAGCAATGTCCGTGTTCCTCCCATGCTTAGCAATGTCTGTGTTTCCCCCATGCTTAGCAATGTCCGTGTTTCCCCCATGCTTAGCAATGTCTGTGTTTCCCCCATGCTTAGCAATGTCCGTGTTTCCCCTATACTTAGCAAGTCTGTGTATCCCCCATGCTTACGTGTATCCCCCATGCTTAGCAATGTCCGTGTTTCCCCCAGGCTTAGCAATGTCCGTGTTTCGCCCATGCTTAGCAATGTATGTGTATCCCCCATGATTAGCAATGTCCGTGTTTCCCCCATGCTTAGCAATCTCCGTGTTTCCCCCATGCTTAGCAATGTCCGTGTTTCGCCCATGCTTAGCAATGTCTGTGTTTCCCCCATGCTTAGCAATGTCCGTGTTTCCCCTATACTTAGCCAGTCTGTGTATCCCCCATGCTTACGTGTTTCCCCCATGCTTAGCATTTTCTGTGTCAGGGAGTGAATAGATGGTGTCCGGGTCGCCAGCCTGGCTCTTCTTTGACAATCAAGTCCTGCTGGTCAATGACCAAGCAAGTGCCGGGCATTGCCACCCTTCCAGGATCTGGCTTTGTTTGGTTCACCCACCTTTACTGTAATGGTCATAGACATTGGTACCTACTGGTGTTGTTTCTTCAACAAACATATTTGCAGGTCACAAGAATACGGCGCACCCCTGTGTTTCCCGTAGGGCTGGTACAAAGCAAAGCTGCCTAGCACCAGAGAAGTCACCGTGCAGCTATGTTGCAAGGGTGCCTACGCTGCAGGGGTGATTGCCTATGTGCAGGAAGGGACACCTACCTGCACATAAACAATCATTTATGATGATTTTGAATTTCTATTTGTGCTGCAGAATACCGCACACAAAGAAAGAGCAAAAACCAGGGAGAAATTAATAGTTTCTCCTGGTATCACCATTCTAAGACCAGGTATCCCCTTGCCTTGGTTTGTGCGCTGCCTCAGCCTTGTAAATCTGGGACAATGTCAAAAAGGAATGCGTGTTACGTTGGAACGCCCACTGCAACACCCCATTGGACGCCCCTTTGCCGCATAGAACTGCAGCGTAAATGGGGATATGCACAAGGTGGGATTAAGCCATGTTAAGTGACTTAGCGCCACCTTGTAAATATGGGGAATGCCGCTATGCCACCGTAGCATTACTCTTTGTGATAGGGGCTTGTAAATATGCCCCATAGTCTCTTGAACATGCAACAAATAATCGATGCCTTAAGCCTAAAGATAGGTACTCTAAGTAGGCCTGTGAAATGTTTTGCGGGTTCTGGGTTAAAAACATTTTGCAGGGCCCCTCTCAGAGTTTTTTTCAAAATATGATTAAAAAATGTGTCCTTAGGGAAAGAAAAAACATGGCAGCTCCAGGAAGTGAAGCTATTTGGTGATGAACATTATTCCCTGTCACATGATTAATAAACCTGTACCCTGCCCTCACATTATCTTTCACAAGGCTTCCTACCCAAGTTCGTAGCTGTAAAAGCAGTGTCTCCTGGACATGCGTGTGCATCCAAGGTGGAAAACTACCTGTATAGGGTATGTCAACACAGGGGCTTAACATAAACCCCAGAAGTCCCCATAAAGCAGAGACCCTCCAACCTTCAGGGGGCTCCCACTCAGCCTAAGGCCTATGAATATTTGTGAGATCTGGGTGTCTCAGGGGGACCTCAGAACATTCTGCGGGGTTGCCCCATTGCTTTGTTTTAAGCCACTGTGTCACTGCCACAACCTCATAGTTTAAGATTTACAGGTATTTTATTGTATTGTAATTGCATTTATATAGCGCTTACTGCCCCTGACGAGGCGTTGAAGCACTTTTTCGGCAAGTAGCACGCTACTCCGGGACCCATAGAGGATTAGTGTTGAATTAGTATAGTGAAACATGAAAGTACATTTTAAGTGGTCAGTTATTTGGATTTGGAATGATAGAAGAAGGATAGAGGAGGAAAAAGGTTTGTATTTATATAGCGATTGTTGACGCACGCTATTCAGGAAGCCTACAAAGGATTAGTGATGAATTAATATGGTGAACTATGAAGTAATTTAAGTGGTGGATATTAGTCAGTTATTTGGAGTGAGAAGGATAGCGGAGGGATAGAAGGGGAAGAAAGGTTTGCATTCATATAGCACTTGTTACCCCTGATGGGTGTTGAAGCGCTTTTCTGGTGAGTAGCACGCCACTCCGGAACCCATAAAGGATTAGTGTTGGAAATTAGTATAGTAAAATATGAAGTAATTTGAGTAGTGGATATGTGTTTCAGTTATTTGGGTAGAGAAGGTTAGATGGCGGGATAGAAGAGGGAAAGAGGTTTGTATTTATATAGCGCTTGCCACCCCTGATGGGGTTTTGAAGCACAAGTAGCACGCTGCTCTGGAACCCATCAGGATTAGTGTTAGTCCCTCCATCAAGCAATACAATTACGTCATAAAAGATATTTTGAGGAGAATAAAAGTCTGCAATGCAGTTGAATTTTCAATATTGGAGTATGCCATTTGACAGGGTAAAATCTAATCAGCATAAGGAATCAATAGTTGCAAATGAATTTATTTTCATACCTATTGCATGACTTCCAAAGGTATTTTTTGGGCAGTAAGTCTCTACTTCGTAAAATCACAGGGTTGTAACCTCAAAATACCTTTCCGCCATTTACAAAAGCTTTCCTATGAGTGAGAAAAGCCTTTCTGCTTCTTAACCGCTTCGCTGCTGATGACGAGCTCAGCTCGTCATCAGCCACGGTAGTCGTGTGCGGATGACGAGCTGAGCTCGTCATGTAACGCTGCTTTTCGCAAATTGCCGCACACAGCGGGAAAAGCCGCCGCAGCGATGCGGATAAAAGGGCTTTTGCCACCCTGTCCAAATCACAAATAGTTGGGGTGGTGAATAGGGTGACCCCATCCTGTATCCGATTGGTAGAAGTCCGCTACAGTGGTCGAACACCATTGTACAGACGACACCTCAAAAGGGTGGTTTCTGACTCACAAAGATCTAGCTGCCCATATGAACATTTTCCCCATTGGAAAGCATGACAGAGGCTTTGGGGGTAGAAGGCCTTAGTCCATAGGATCTCTTCCTGCTATCCCTGATGTCTTACAAAATGCAAAACTTTTTTTTTCAAAGCAGCACAATGCACTTTTTTTCAGCTGCGCCAATTCTTTTAATGGTCATGGGCTGCTTTAACAAAATGTTTCCCCTTTAAAAAATACAATGACAGGATTAGAGGTCTGGGGCCGTATTACACATGACAGCACTGGCCCTAGATGTTGATGTGCGCCAGAGTATGTTTGTGTTTATGTGCGTTTCGTCTGTGAGCTAATACAATACGTGCACAGTCGCAAATGCACATAAACACAGGGGCAGATTTACAAGCCCCTTCTGCCTCTTTTACACCGCCGTTGCGTCACTTTTGTGACGCAGCGGTGGCGCAAAGCCAGCGCCATGGGTCGGGGTACTTACAACGTGACGCATCTGGGAGATGCGTCACGATGCAAAGCCCTGCGCCACATGTAGGCGTTCCGGCGGCGGGGGGGCGTTCCGGCGCAGGAACGCCTCCTAAAAGTGGCTGAGAGAAATCTACAAGATTTCACTCGGCCACTTTTAAGGCCATGCTGCGTCAAAACCCTGCGCCTGCTTGAAGCAGGCCTAAGGATTGATGCCGCATTTTAAAGATAGGGCATCCACGAGCCTTGCTGGAGCTGCATCACGCTTGCGACGCAACTCCAGCAATGCGCCACCTTTACGGCAGCAGATGCGTCACGCATCTGTCCGTTTTTGCTCCATGATGCGCCGCATTGTAAATGCGATGCCTCCATGGTGGCGGAGCCGTGACGCACAATAACTGGCGCATCCCTGCTAATATGCAGGGATGCTCTTATTGTAATCTGCCCCACAGAGCTCAATGTCTGCGCCAACATCACGGCGCATTACAAACTGATCCTCTGTAATACCATCGGTCGCATACTCTGGCGCGCGCACAGTGACAACTAGCGCCGGCGCAGTCATGTGTATTGCGGCCCCTTGTGTCCCATGTACACCTCCATCCATATATTTACAGCCAATCAAAGGGGGTCGCACACTGGGACCACCCTGATGAATATTCCTTATAAAGGTCATTTCGTAACACCCTGTTAATGTGAAATTTATGATGTCACCCATTAGCACATAGGTCTCATCCGAAAGTGCAGTCCTATTCGTAAACAAGTCGTGTGCAAATTGCACATATACGGTTTGCAAATGGGAATAGTACATCAGGGCCAGAGCTGTGCATATTGCTGGTCTGCAAATAAGATTAAAAGTCCCTCGTCTCGAAAGGATCAATAGGGAACGCAAGCAAACATAATGTTTTTCGCAAAGGTAAAGTGACCCTTTTATACGGCACAGTTACCTTTTATAGCAATCAGAAATCCGAGCAGAAATGCTGTAGACTTTTGTTCTCTTTTCCGACAAATTAGGCAATTCATCAAAGCCTTAAATACATGTGAGAAAAGTCAATTTTTGAAAATGTGCATTTATGTGTCTGGGAATTGCAGCTAAATGGCGGAATCGGTAACATAAAACAGAAATCTATCTTTATTCTGCTTTTTTCGGAGCAATGGATTTTCCCAGGATTCCCGGCAGCTTTCTGCATAAGTACATAGCACGGGGGCACATCTGCCGACGCTTACTATGCTAATGAGGTTTCCAAGGCCAGGTTTCCGAGCTAGTGATATGATTTAGAAAGGTTACATTTTGCAGATGCTTGGTCCTGCTAACTTGTCATCCCTTCCAAATTTAGTGCAGATCTATTAAAAGAAATATTTAGAAGCATGCAATCAAAATCCCTAGGTTAATGTGTGCGCTCCGTCATTTACAGCCCGAAGTACACAGCAGAGTGAATCAAACTTGGCAGAAAGCCAAAGAATTTGCCTGAAGTTGTCTGTTCTGTGGTTTGGTGCAGGGCAGGACTGGAGAACCAAATCCACCCTGGACTAAATCCTCAAACCAGCCCCATTCCCTTCCACTACTTGTGCAATCTCTTTATTTCCATCCATCCACTCTCCCCTTCTCTCCTCTCCCTCTCTTCGCCCTTTCTGGCCGTGTTCTCTCTACCTTCTCCCTCCCTCCCTCTCAGTCTTCTGTGCTTACTACAATTTCAACTGTAGAGCAGAGGAAAGTGCAGAGGGGCCAGGAGTGGTGCAGCAAAACTTTGGGTCCCCCCTGCAACAGTGGCGCAACTAGACCCAGACTTGAGAGGGGGTGGATGGGGGGTTGGAGCTTCCCTCATAGCCACATGAGAAAAAGAACTGACAAACTGTGCACTTTAAACATATTTGACAAACCTGGTATTATAACAAACCTGTTTTTGTAGATTTGACACTCATCTTAGGCTACTCACAGTGATCTTTAAATAGCTCAGCACCATGTGACTCTGGACAATAGCTCACTTAATCTCCTCAACGGCCTCCAGCGCCTTGAAACCTTAAGGGGGTGATATGTTTGTGCTTTACAAATATGATTTATTACAAATATGAATTATTATAAATGTGACCCTTAGGGAGAAAGAAGAGCTCATTTCTTTGGAATGACAATGATCACATTAGATCAAAAACTGATGAATATGTTACACAGATGTCTGCAGATAATGGTTTCTGTGCAAACACATGGTGATCGCAGCCAAATGTAATCCAAGAAATTCACGTCAAGGTCCAGGTTGCTTATAACAGACTCTTCTTGATTGCCACTGTTCAATTTCGCAATCCTGCCCAAAACTTCTAAATCTGGGAAAATATGAACACAAGGTCTCACAATTTCACTGAAAATGTTTGAGACTTTGGCTGAGATTCACTTAACCCCTTCACTGCGGCGGCTACTCCGCCGCAGTGCTAAAGGGGTGAGACGGCCGCGAGGAGGGCGCATGCTGGTGACGGAACCGCTCTGTCACCAGCCTCGGTTGCGCTGTGCTCATGACAGAGCGGTTCCGTCACGGCCTGCCCGCTCAATAGAACGTTCAGCGCAGGCGCGGAATCCACGCAGGCGTTCCGAGCGGGCCGTGACGGAACCGCTCCGTCATCAGCACAGCGCGACCGCGGCTGATGACGAGTGGTTCTGTCACCAGCAGGGGAGGGGTTAAACAGTGAAAAACAGTGAAAGAGGCCAGTAATGGCTATATGCACCGCCAGAATCATCACACACCCAGGGCCTCACTTCAACGGAAATACATGGACATTTTGGGTGCATGAGGTTGGGGTGTGGCCACACGCTTATTACAGTCGTTATCTCCGAGATCATGATGCGTGTGACATTCGGCCAGCATGAACTGGACACATGCTGAGAGCCCTGCATCACTTTTGCTCCACCTAAAGTGGTACATGCTTTATTTATCAAGCCATGCAAAATGGCATGTAATGGCCTAAAAATTCATGAGTAAGGCGATGCAGCGCAAATTGCTGTGTCGCCTTACTCTACGCCCAGGAGGCATTCCATGGGCGCTGGGGTGGGCTTTCTCATGCAACACCCATGGATTTTGAAGCATCAGATCTGTACGCCTCCTGAGGTGAGCCGTAATGAGGAGAAATATGTTAATTTCGCCTTGTTTTTGTTCTCTTTCCATGAGTGCTGCATTCTAGAGCACACATAGGAAGAGGAAAACGCCTCGTAGGATTGTTCTTTGCTCCCCAGATAATGCTGCACATGGCCTTCGAGGAAGCAGCCCCTGTTCGTTTGAGAGGATTTTGCAGAAATGTAAAAAAAAAAATCGCAATCAATTTAAAGAGTTTATACCCGAAGCAAAACTAGAAACTATCCTGAGAAAACTTCAAACTTTATGAAAAGTTAGCTGTAAATCTGTTGCTGTAGTGCATAGTGAAAATTCTCACAGCTTAGAGGCTTATGTTGAGTTTGGCGCGCTGCACTCTGTTCGTCCAGGTCAGCGAGGGATGTACTCCACTGCCCTGAGTACAAGTTCTGACTCAGGCTGGTAGTAATCTCTGTGCCTCAAAGGACACCCTCAGGGCAGCTCTGCTGAAGGCACTGAAGCTTTGCTGTGCAGAAACCATGTTCAGTGCTCCTACACAGCAAGATCTCCTGCTTCTTACAAACAAACTTCCAATTGAAAAAAAATTAAAAAGTCCCTCTCTTTCTGGTGCTGGGAGTTTTTCTCAGAGTGTGAGGTCATTTATTTGTTTCCTGTTCGGGTCTGCCAGATTTTACCTGGCGCGTCTGAAAGAGGAAACACATTATTCAAAGGCACTGGCAGCTACAATACGGTGGCTCCTGACTGATTTATGGTGGGGAACCACAAATTTGGTGAACTGGGTTGTGCACATTTGTTAGATTTGGTCCAGTAATGCTCACGCAATGTCATCTTTTAGTTAGCATTCGCTACTCCATTTTCTTTGCAGGCGCCGTTTTAGGTTGTTCGAAACTAATCTTGTCTATTTCCGAGAAATGGTCTTTGCTAAGTTTCGTTTCTGAAATGTTAGGTTTTGTTTCGGTAATGAATAGACTGTTCATGTTAGCGCTTACCTTTCTCACTGGATAGAGGCCCTCTCCCACTTGTCTGGTGGCGGGCCCAGGGTGAAACAACCTTAGATGGTGTTTAGGTTGTGTAAGATACGAGACCTGAAACCTTTTTTTGTGTTTCACTGTCTGGCTGCATCTGCCTTTGAAAATTCCACTGTTGTGGTGTCTTGCTCAGCTATGATATGTACATAATGTATCTCTATGGGAGACGACCTTTACTATGCAGGAGTTTTGCCGCGGTAGGTTTACAACGTGGGTTTTACAACGCAAGTCGTTTCAATGACTTGCGCTGAAGGGTGCTGTAAGCTAAGGAATAGTACGATTTACTATCCAACACATTCCCTACTGTACGTAGATTGGTGTTGGAATAGCCAATCGTACTATCACTAAGTCCAGCGCCCTCCAACGCAAGTCATTGAAACGACTTGCATTGTAAAACCTGCGTTGTAAGATACCGCGATCAACATATATGGCTGAGATACCCGCCACCCCCTCTCAACACAATCCCCAAGGATGGGAAACCGGAAACGGTTCTGAACTTTTGGAAGACGGGAGGGAGTGACCCTCCCGGCCGTATTTATTAAAATATGAAACAAAATTAAAACATTAAAATAACAGTTTCATATTATGTACAATTTCATTTCCACATTGCGATGTTTGGCTAACCTTAACATATTCTCTAATACAAAGGTTCACCTAGCCGAACTAACATCCTACAAGACATTTAACTTGAAATTGTACATCCTAACGTTTAAGGGCCAACGGCAAGGTCGTAACCGGTGTCAGATCCCTAAACCAGAAATATCCCCCTCACTTGTGAGGGGCGACCGCACAGAGGTGTACCTCAAGTGCATCTACCAATTTCCCTTGACTTGACGGGGGCCCCAATAAACTCGACGCCATTTAAAGGTCGTCCGGGGACTCGTGTGAGGTGTCTAGAAGGTAGCGTAAACCCCCTCCCAAACCCCACACAACTTACCACATCTGCCGTCGCAGATGTCCTGGCCCCGGGAAATTCCCCAGGAGGGGGCTGTAGCCCCTCCTACCCAGGAAGGGGCCTTGACCGCCTTTCCTTTCCTTTCGGCGGCCCATCCTTAGAAGGGACCGCCTCCCCGTTGAGGGGCCAATGGCCACCTCCCCCGAGCGCTCCCATCCGTAATGGGTGACGCCCACCCATAGGGATCTTCCAATTACTGCTCACCGATCATGACCTTACCGCCCGACCAAAATAAATACGACAATTCTAACTAAATTCTAAATGACTACATTACTACATGACAGTAACAATTACCACTTATTAAAAGGCATGATTACTGATCAACACTAGTGCAGAATTACTTTATTTGCAAAAACAAACTAAAATTGACCATTCTTTATTGCATACTCAAAGTTATCACGATAGTCATCACAACCTGCAAGAAATAGAGTTACCACATCAAAACTTTATTCAAAAACCACTTGCTGTCCTCAGGGGCTGGTGGGTGGGTCAAAATTGGCTCTTCGTTCCGTCTCGAGCTCACGTGCAGCGAGGAGGTGCAGCTTCAGAGCACAGGAACAAGAGGATGCTTCCTTGGCTTGTTGCTCCTTTTATCCGTCTTCAGGGCGGGCGTAAACCCGCCCCTGCCTGCCCCAAGGGCGTGGCCGGCCGCGTCAGTGTCTAGGCCAGCCCACTCCAGGGCGGGAAAAGGCACGCCCCGGCTACGCCGCTTCGGGCATACCAGCCGAGACTCGCCTCCCGCCCAAGATGGCTTCCCGGGGGGATCGTGGTACTCCACCATACGTTCGGGGGGACCGAATGGTTGCCCCTTTCCATATGGCTGAGATACCCGCCACCCCCTCTCAACACAATCCCCATGGATGGGAAACCGGAAACGGTTCTGAACTTTTGGAAGACGGGAGGGAGTGACCCTCCCGGCCGTATTTATTAAAATATGAAACAAAATTAAAACATTAAAATAACAGTTTCATATTATGTACAATTTCATTTCCACATTGCGATGTTTGGCTAACCTTAACATATTCTCTAATACAAAGGTTCACCTAGCCGAACTAACATCCTACAAGACATTTAACTTGAAATTGTACATCCTAACGTTTAAGGGCCAACGGCAAGGTCGTAACCGGTGTCAGATCCCTAAACCAGAAATATCCCCCTCACTTGTGAGGGGCGACCGCACAGAGGTGTACCTCAAGTGCATCTACCAATTTCCCTTGACTTGACGGGGGCCCCAATAAACTCGACGCCATTTAAAGGTCGTCCGAGGACTCGTGTGAGGTGTCTAGAAGGTAGCGTAAACCCCCTCCCAAACCCCACACAACTTACCACATCTGCCGTCGCAGATGTCCTGGCCCCGGGAAATTCCCCAGGAGGGGGCTGTAGCCCCTCCTACCCAGGAAGGGGCCTTGACCGCCTTTCCTTTCCTTTCGGCGGCCCATCCTTAGAAGGGACCGCCTCCCCGTTGAGGGGCCAATGGCCACCTCCCCCGAGCGCTCCCATCCGTAATGGGTGACGCCCACCCATAGGGATCTTCCAATTACTGCTCACCGATCATGACCTTACCGCCACAGGCCGGATAGTTGACCGGCTATCCGGATCCCCCCACAACACTCCTGCCTAAAGGTCATGTCATAAAGTCTTTAGCCAAGCTATCAGGTCTCCTATGAGTAACTCGTTCCCCATCCGGGACAAATGAACACCATCCCCCAAATACATAATGTCCCCTTTAATACAACCATGCGAAACAGAATGCAGTGTATTTGAACGGAACAATCTACTCACTTTATTATTAATCTTCCTTACTGAATGATTCAGAGCAGAAACCGAAATAGCCCCCCGCCACACTTTCCGTGGGATCATATGGGACCATGCAATTGTGCACCCTGGAACTCTTCTCGCTAACCAACTTACAGTGGAAAGCATCGCCTCCAGAAGAAGTCGTCTACCAGTGGTCACCAAATCGTTGCCCCCAAGATGTACTATAACTACAGACGGCGGTGACCTTGTCCGCCCTAACAAACCCTCGAAAAATGATTGAAACTGGTCAATACAGAGCCCGCCCTTTCCGTAGAAGGACACCCTGTACCCGTATTCCCCAGCCACGTGAATCATGTCACCTGCTTTGAATACATCCGCGGCACGCCTCACGTATGAGTGGCCCACGACCCACACCTCCTTTTTCACAGCCGGTGATGTCTGACCGCTGGCCCCCCGGTGTCGGGTCGACTGCACAGTCCGCCCCGCCTCGCAGGCTCGCGCAACTGAAAACCAAACAAACAAGAAGCGTGAGTACATCATTACAGCTTCACAACATATGCAACCGCACATACCTCTTATAACAGTTCGAGGACCAACGCCCCACACGTTTTACTTGTTCTACATTCAGACCCCTGGCTGTAGCCTCTGTAGCAGCCCCTATCCGAAAGGAATGGGTCCCAAACTCGCCGGGGTTCAAGCCCGCGGCCGAAATCGACATCGCAAGCACCCGCTGGAACTGAAACCTCGTCAGTGGGGTGGCGTCAGCGTGTCTCAACAAGGTCCCCCCCATGATGCCCCCCTTTGCGCTAAATATTCCTCCACGCACACTACAGGGCACATGGAAGACCCGGGAATCCTTTGTATGATTATGCAGTCCCCAACCGCACCCTGACCGGTCTTGGACTTGACAAACGAGACAGTCATTGTCTCCCCCCTGACCTGAACGTGCTCTCGGCACAGTCCCCCCATGGCATCCTGCTTGTTCTTCGCCACTAGTTCGCTCACCCGCATAGCCCCATGGAATGCTAGCGCAAAAGCGGCTCGGAATAACACTGTTTCATACTGGGATGAACACGTTGCAGGAAGTACAGATAATAACAGGGCCAACCTATCCAGACCTATCGTGCGCCTTTCATCTACTCTGCGACCCTCAAGGCGTTGCCACCCACGTAGCACTTTTTGCACAACGAAAGACGCAGTCGGGTCCTGGATCCCATGAGCCCTTGCCATAAAGGAAATGGCGGCCCGGTGCCTCTGGGCCGTAGCCGCTGATTTTCCTGCCTGATGTAAAGACAGCAAAAATTTTACTACCAACTCCTCCTGGCCCCAAAGCTCCCCCCTAGCAACCCCCAAAAAGGCCCAATAGGAACGGAACGCCCCTTCATATGCCTTCCTCGTCCTGGGTGCTAAACTCTCTCCCACGAGGTTTTGTAGTTCGGGGCACCGAGAGACCAGAGAGCTTCGGGAAAGGGTGCCGCCACCGGGTCCGCTGTGGGCAGAAAACCCCAGAAGGCCTGCATATGAAAACGAGAAAGCGCATCAGCCGCTTTGTTCATTACCCCCGGCACATGTCTTGCCCTAAATAGCACATTCAATTGCATACACAATAACACGATTTCTTTGAGCAATCTCAGAATCCATTTGCATCGTGCTGCCTGGCTATTGATACACTCAACCACGGTCATGTTATCAGACCAGAACACCACAGAGTGATCTCTGAATCCCTCGGGCCAAGTTTGCAGGGCCACCAGAATGGGGAAAAGTTCAAGAAAAGCAATGTTACTTGTCAGTCCACACTCATGCCACCACGACGGCCATCTTTGAGCCGACCATTGTGTGCCGAATATGGCACCAAAACCAATGCTCCCAGCCGAATCTGTCCACAGCCCCAGCTCTTCGGAGGACACCGCCGGTTTGTTCCAAACAATTCGACCATTGAAATCCGCCAGAAATGCCAACCAAATGCGCATGTCCTGGCGAACCTCTGCCGATAGCCTCGTGCGATGATGACCCTCCTTTAGGCCGACCATGGCTTGAGCGATCGAGCGGGAAAAGGGGCGGGCCATCGGCATTACTCTCAGGGCAAAATTCAACTGGCCCACCAATTGTTGTAATTGATGCAGTTTAACCTTAGACTCACTAATACACATTTCAAGGGATGCCCTGAATTTTAACACTTTTTCTCTTGGTAATCGAAAACAGCCTTCCTCTGAGTCGAGCTCGATCCCCAGAAACTCGAGGCAAGTCGAGGGACCCACAGTCTTACTTGGTGCCAATGGCTCTTCGTTCCGTCTCGAGCTCACGTGCAGCGAGGAGGTGCAGCTTCAGAGCACAGGAACAAGAGGATGCTTCCTTGGCTTGTTGCTCCTTTTATCCGTCTTCAGGGCGGGCGTAAACCCGCCCCTGCCTGCCCCAAGGGCGTGGCCGGCCGCGTCAGTGTCTAGGCCAGCCCACTCCAGGGCGGGAAAAGGCGCGCCCCGGCTACGCCGCTTCGGGCATACCAGCCGAGACTCGCCTCCCGCCCAAGATGGCTTCCCGGGGGGATCGTGGTACTCCACCATACGTTCGGGGGGACCGAATGGTCGCCCCTTTCCAATCGCGTAGTATCGTCATACATTCATCACTATGGTTGTTGTTCTTTAGTTCCCTCTGTAGCACTCTCATGGACTGAACAGATGGGGCTCTACTCGAAGTGTATATGAATAAACAGTTATTGGTTCATATTCTCCACTGTCTGACCAACTCTTCATTTGGTACAGAAGGCGGAGAAGTGATATGGGTGGCCCTAAGCCACTTCCTTCACATTGTTTTTGGCAGAACTAAATAAGCCCCTTGTTTGGATCATCCCAAACACTTTGCCCCCACAACTATGATTTTGAAACAAAGGAATGAACCGAGCTTCTGCGACTAACTGAAGTCAATCTTCTGTCATCGTTACACCTCCATCTGAGGTTTTCCCACTGCTCCTCTTGGCTCCAGGGACAACTCGAGGGCGATATTTCGTGATCTGGGAGCTTGATCCTTTTTGTATCCATCTTCCCATCTTGTCCTTCGGCATCCTGATTGCTTCATGATATTATCTGTCTCTCTCCCAATACCCTCTATATTTCTAATCTTAGGGTGTGTGAGCTAAGGACCTTTGTTTCAAGGGCTAAGTCCTACCGCAGATTTCCTGTTTCCCCAGGTTTGGACGTTGTGGGGCTGTAGCTCGTGTTCTTCTTCCTATTACTCACAAATTAAGTAAGACATGATGACTTCAATTCCTTTCCTGAACTTTTCTGTCCCAATCCTCAGTTCATTATACAACCCTTCTCTTGCTCTATAGCCCTCCCATATAAACTTAGTATCATATAAAATCATAATGTGCTAATTTACTCGCTATTAATGAACCTAGATTTTTTATTTGCCAGAGAGACAGGTCTCACTCCCACAGGAGTCCCCTGTATGATCATCTTGTTTCTGTTAATTGTAAAATGAATCCACAAAGCACGCAAAGCCTGTGGTTGCCTCACTATCCCCCACAGGATTTCCAACCAGGTTATGAGGATCCTCCTCTTTTGACTCACCCTCATACTCATCTTCTTCACCACATCTCATCATCTCATCCATCACCCACTGGGATAAACAAATACTTTTCTGGTTTCATTTACTCATCTATGTTTTCTTGGTCCCTAAAACATATACATTGGTGATTCAAACCTCCCAATGGACTACACG
The DNA here is from genome assembly GCF_964263255.1 of Lissotriton vulgaris. Lineage (NCBI taxonomy): Eukaryota > Metazoa > Chordata > Amphibia > Caudata > Salamandridae > Lissotriton > Lissotriton vulgaris. The sequence goes on along the minus strand of NC_141698.1, from coordinate 51,823,272 downwards.
GCTAAATGCATGAGCAAACATTAAGGTGGCATCATTGCCAGAGTCAAACTGATGACTCCCATCACAGTTCAACCTCATTGTGGATGCAAAATCCATGATCCCCTTGATTTGCCATGCCTACCCTGCCAAAGCCCAACCCTCACACTGGTTTGGCAGCTTGCCACTTGGCATTCATATTGCTACACTCAAGTGTCAAAACAATTGACGATCTAAACCCTCCATAATATCTACACACTAATTCACAAATTACTTGTGAGATATTGTCAGTTATCCCTAGCCTCCTATCACTTCTTCAGCCCTGGCACATTATTTTGCACAATGCACAACACAATATAAACTTTGGTAGAGACATGTGCTTGACTAATGTAGAACCTAACCCTGTTGCACATTACTATATCTAGGAATACAACAACAGAAAAACTTAAAACTTGTAAAGACCTCACATGAATTCATATTTCTATATGACCTCACCGCCAATAAATGACCAAGCATTACGCACAAACAAGACATTGCAACTGTCAATGATAACTACCATGAGGAAAGCCTCCTGTAGACAAATCATTAATTTAAAAGATTATTCAAAGAGGACCCAACCCCGTTCCTCATCCCATGCAGAACTGCCAGAATCAAACTCAATGTTGACAAATTCACCACTCAGGTAGCAAAAGCTTGGATACCCTCCACATACTCTGAAAAAGCAGTTCTTTAAAACCCTGGCAACACTGTAATTGACATACACCCTATACACCTTAAAAGCAACCTTGACTCTGTTGAGGTACCTGGGTACAGCTAGTTGAGATTTGCATGAAAGGTGCTTAAACTATGGTTTGCAGGGCAAACCATAACTGGGAAATTTCAGGAACTTTCCAGTTTTATTTCATTGACATAGCTGTGGTGGTTTAACTGAATTTGAGAGATGTGTTCAATATATCTTACGGTGTTATGACCAGAGCTAACCATAACTTAATTTTATCTGTGTTTTCCAATTCATTTCAGTTTTTTTCATGCTATACTAAACCAACTTCTGTAAATGTTACCCACCCCTCCACAGACTGCTAACCCTGCTGCAGTGCACACGGTCTTCAACCCAGCACGATGGGGTTGCCATTCAGTCTTAGGCAATGGTTGATTACTGCGAGCAACCAACTGCCCATGAGCTCAGCTGCTACCTGCAGTTTAGAGATAATCACAAATGTTGCTATCTCAGTTTCTGTGCTGATCGGTAAGTGGTGCAAACACCATTAAAGGTTGTTGACCCATCTCCTTTAAACTCTACCCTTAGTCAGATCTGGATGAAATCTGGGATCTCTACAGTTGGCTTAGTTTGACAGACCAACACAAAACTAAACCTGTTTACTCCTGAAGCTTTTTGTGCGGACATGTCAAAGGGTGGCTCAGTAATTCGCAAATTAACACTTTTTGTCCTCATTTAACCAGGCCCCTTCATCTATTTGTATGAAACTCAGCATATAAGAAGTTATATCAAGTTATGTTAATAGATTTATTAAGCGCACGAATACCCAGAGGTGTCTTGGCTCTGGTGGTCCGAAGTAAGCAGGACCTCTATTTATTGAACAACCAGGTTTTCAGGGCCTTCCTAAAAACAGACAGGGTCAGAAGTGATCTGATGGGAAAGGAAAGATTGTTCCAGAGTTTTAGTGGCTGCCACTATAAAGCTTCTGCCACCCCAGCTAGTTTTGCAAAATCTGGGAGTTGCTATCAGTTTTGCTCCTTCTGAGTGAAGATGTCTTTTGGGGACGTACCAATGTAGCAGACGTCTCAGAAACTGGGGACCAGTGCCATGAAGTGCCCTATAGTTAATACAAAGGGCCTTAAAGATAATACAGCTCTTTACTGGGAGCCAGTGCAGCTTTTGCCAACTCAATCAAATATGACAAGTGTCTGTCTAATTTCATGCAAATCTTTGATTTCGCACTACCCTTTACCCTGCTTATCCCAATTCACTGAAACCTGACTTCCCTGCACTGGTCTTAACTTGCTAACAATCTACCAAATGTCATGCAGATTCACTAAATAGTGCTATATGGCACCACCAAATGGACTCATATTCAATTTACTGTACCCCTCTCCATACATTTGTATGAAACTAAATATATCAATAGGTAATTGCAAGATCATTTATGTCATTTCTGAAGTGATCTTTTATTGATATATATATCCTATTGGCAGTTCCAACTGAGTAGTTATAGTTAGGTCAGCGTTTCCATAAGAAATGCCTTCTTTGTTTTGATAAATACTTTAGAGTCTTTTGACAAATCTTCATGAAACTCCACAAAAAAGTGCTCCTTTTTGTATAGTTAGTGCATGGAAAGTTCTGGGGTGATCCGTTGAGTGGGGACTGAGAAAATGGTTGTCCCCAAAATAGAAAATCCCCATGCATTGTCCATAGACTGCAATAACCGCTGAAGCTAATTACACCAAATTTTGCAGGAAGCTAGAGCCTGGTCTGGAAAGCATGTTTTTTTTTATTCGGTGTAAAGCCGTCCAGTAGTTTTTGAGATATTGGTGTTAAAACACACTTGCATATCTAGATGCTTGGGACGAGTAACTCTTGTAAGAGTCCCTTGAACCCAATTAAAAAAATAGAGCGTTCTGATTGGTGCAGGAGAGGGGGTTCCCCTTGGGCCACTCCACTCCTTGGGAGACAGCGCTCTCTGCCTTTTGAAAAAGCTGCGGTACTCCAGCGGGATTTTAAAAAATAAAATAGCGCCGGGGGCTGCCATGAAAAACGAAGGGAAGGGCCACACGGCCCCCCTCCCTGAGCCTCAATAAGGCCCCGGGTACCCCATCCACCAGGGCCAGAGTGTAAACATAAGGCACGGAGCGAGTGGCTGCCCTACCTAGGACAATTACAGCCCGGGGCCCCCCAGCCCCCAGGGCCACTTCTTTAAAGAAAGGGGATATGGGGTCCAGGGCCCCTCCCTGCTTGTGCCTGCATATGCCCAGGTACCCCATCCCCGGGGCCATAATGCTTATTAATAGAGTGGCGCGTGGCCTCTGTTGCTGAGCCTTAAAAGGTCCCGGGGACTTCATTCCCCATGTCCGGCTCATACACTGTGTCCCTGGGGTCCCAAATCTAGGGAAGCAGTAGTTTCCCTGACTGCTGGAGTGCCGACGGGGAAAGCAGGTGTGCTCCCATCCAGGGGGTGGGTATCCTGGCTGCACTCTTGTGCGCAGGGAAACTCAGATTGCTCCTGCCCAGCAAAAGCAAGCAGAAACAGCTGCTCCCGCTGGACAGGAGCTCTGCTGGTTCCCGCAACCTAGGATGGATGTATGCAGGAAGCCAGCAAGGCCATGGTGCCCTGGGGCTCCCCCGTGACCCCCATCATACTGTTGGTGGGTGCCCCAGGTGGGCACCGGGGAACACACCCAGGGGCATATAAAGCCCCAGGGGATGGTGGACCTGTGCCCCTCGCCCGATAATAAAATAATTTCAGGAGATTTGCATTATGCTTGTTACACGAAATTCCCCAAACTATGCCATTATGTCTAATTATGCACATCTACCCATAAAATGTTACCATATAACACAAATGGCCAGAACTCAAACAGCTGTTGCTTGTGCAAATTGTGTTTTTTTGCACTTTTTTCCAAAAATCGGCACAAGTAGAGATGTTGCACTAAAGCATTGCACTTAATGATGGATGCATAATTTCACCTAAATGTCCCAAAATATTGCATAAATACACAAAAGCAAATTACGCAAATTTAACTCACCCCTAGACAAAACAACAAACCCTGCACAATTTGGGATGATAATATAATTTGCTCAGTTTATGCAATCAGGCTCTAGGCATGATGTTTGAGCCTATAAATGTGAGTATGAGACTGAATTCTGATGCATGTGGTAATGTTGATCTCCATGTTTTGCAGTTAACGCTTCACTATCTTTTCCACAGGTAAGTAGTAAGCCAAAACCATAAATATTTACTGGGGATAAAATGAGTGGTACATTTGCTGCAGAATGCATCAGTTCTGCATATAATTCCCCATTTGGGATTATTCACACTAAGAGTTATTTTCTACACCTGTTAATTATCTCACCATGGGGTAATGGTATTTAAGTGCTGTGGTAAATACTAGGGGTGGGCGGAATTCTTGGAATTTAACTCTGTGGAATTCTGCAAAGTTACATCAAATCTCCAATAGATTCCACGGAGTTCTGGCAATGTGTTGAAATAGGCACATTGCACTGCTCGTGCTGTGATTTAGAGCCATATGTATCATAGTTCCGTTTTGCGAATTCCAAACAGCGAATTTTAAGGAATCGCTATTTGGAATTCGCAAAACGGTATGTATGTACAAAATCGCTTTTTTATAGCGATTCCTTACCATTCCTAATTTGCGATTAGCAAATTGCTAATCGCAAATTACCCATTCATTTCTATGGGCCAGGAGGCCAATAGGAATGAAGGGGCAATTTGCGATTAGCAATTAGCTAATCGCAAATTAGGAATTTTTTCAAGGGTGCAGGGGTGTCTCAAGAACACCCTGCTGCACCCCTGAAAAAGACATTTGGGGGCATATGGCGCACATACATGCCCTAAGGGCATATATGGGCGTCATATGGCACCTTTGGTTTTTTAGAAAAAAGCATTATTAAAAGAATTCGCAACTTACCACCAACTAGAAGTTGGTGGTAATTTGCGATTCCTTAATGGCTTTTTTTGCATTTTTTTTCTTTGATACATTGCATTTAAGGAATCGCAAAATTTGCGATTCCTTAAGTACAATCGCAAAATAAGGAATAGCAAATTTTGCGATTCTTTATTTTGATGCAAAAATGTTTGATCCATACCATTTAGGTATTTAGCATTCGCAAAGGCCAAAATTCGCAGAATTTCGGCCTTTGCGAATGCTAAATAGCTTGATACATATGGCCCTAAGTGCCAGTAGCACGTTCCACGCTATAAAATCTACGCAAACAGCACCACACGGGGCGCCAGAGGGCACAGCAACTTACGTTGGTTTTGCTGCTGCTCATGTCGATTTTCTACTCGAGCTGCAGCCTTCTGATTGCATTAGAAAAATCTTGCCCGATGTCATCCTAGCGACTGGAAATCATGCTAGGGGACACCAAATCTCACTCGCACTCACTAATCTACTGTTTTGGAGCCTCGCATGAGAAAAGGTTCCACCAAGTGGCGATTGGCGGAATTTGGCAAGAACTCCACTTTAAAAGATTAATGAGGGGTCGCCAAATTAGACAACTCCGCGAGTGGAACAAAATATACTACCCACCGCTAATGAATATTCAGCTCATTCTGGGGCACTCATAATCAGGGCCAAAGACTGATCAAGCATTTTAATAATTAGAATTGCCCCTTAAGGCATGTGGCTCGGTAATAGTTCTCAGCAGCCGCGGCCCGTGCAGGTAAGAGCGGTGCGGCGGTGGGGCAGTGAAAAATTATTATTTATTTAATTTTCCCTCATTGTCGTCTGTCGAATCTCACCCCGCAAACCGACCCACCACTCTTACTTGTTCCGGCCGTTCCTGATTCTCAGGTAGTCATAGGTCATAGATGTTACATTTCAAAAGGCACCACCATATCTCCTAGCACTTCAATAGAAAACAAAAGACAAAGGTGCTCCTATTACTTAAACAAAGTGTTACACTTCATGGCAGTCGGAAATCTTTTCAAAGAGAAATGCTAAATACTTGAATTCTATTTTTACAAATTAGGCATTTGATCAAAGCGACAAATAGATCCGAGCAAAGCCAATTTTGGAAAATGTGCATTTATGTGTCTGCGAATCGTATCTGAATGGCATAATCGGCTACATGGAACAGAAATCCATCTTTATTGTGCTTTGGGATATTTTGCAGAACAGGGAATTCACAGTGTTCCAGCAAGCCTTCTGTAGAAACATAATATACGAAGGAAGGCATTAATAAAAGCAGACTGCAAGTACCAATAGCAGTGGCAGCTCCTCTGCAATGGCGGAGGAGCTTCGCCTCACTGCCTGGCATAGAGCCAGCAAATGTCAAATAAAATGATGCTCTTGCATCACTTTATTTTACATTTGCCGGCTCTGCCAGCAGTCTTGGGAGGGTCGGGGCTTAGGCATGGGAGGAGGGAGGAGGAGTGCTATTGCACTCCCCTCCCTAAGTGCGCATATGTGTTTTGGCCGCTGTCCATGCCGACCAAATCACACATGCGCACCTAGGGTTTCTCCAGCCCAGCTGATTGAGCAGCCAGGCTGGAGAAACCCCACAGATTCCCTGGTCCGAGCAGGGCGTCTTCCCTGCCTGCTCAGACCAATTCCTGTGCTGCTCTGCAGCACGGGGATTGGATGGGAGTTTGTGTCCCAGGGGCTGCTGGGACCCAGGAAGAGGAGAAGTGGCGAGGCTACACTGGAGGTGGCCGGTAAAAGATATGCTTTATAGTTTTTGTAAATATTGTATTTCTTCCTCCACCCCTGCGCGATGCCTCCCACCCCACCACCCTTTGCTTATGGCGGCCGCCCCTGACCAATAGAACAGGAGAGGACAGCGTCTGATGATGTGTAACATCGAATAGAATCCTTGTCCCATGGATACCAATGGAGATATGAAATCATGAAATGGGGAATATTGTGTATATTGTATATACAGATGTGCTGAATGTAGTATTGTTTTTATTGCCCTTGTTGAATGTTGGCAGGAGTGTGGGGTTCTGGACTCAGGAAAGATAAAGCCTCAGGAGAGTCACATCCTCTCTCCCCTACCCCAGCAAAAGCAGTAAATGTCATATATTTCTTGGAGAATCTGCATTACAATATATGGGACATGACGTTCTATTTGTCATGGGTGCATCTTATAAACAAAGGTATTTAGGGACAACCCTGTCTGATTGTATATGCCCTGTGAGAATGGGCTCAGTCACTTGTAAGGTGAGTGTGAAAGGAAACCGAGATGCACTGAGAAGGGATTTGTCAAGCCATCAACCACATTCCTTTTCAATGCAGGCATATTGCATGTTTGGGTGCTTTTATTACACAACATGCAGTAGTATATAAACATAACTTTACATAGAAATGTGAAATATGTAAAATATTTCAAAGTTCTCCCTAAAATACAGGTTTTATCGTCATAATGACTGCTCCCATACTACCATGTCACGGATGCTAAGATTATACAGCCAAGTTATCTCAATTATGTGGCAAGGTTGTCTTAATTATGTTTTCTAGTGGCAGCATTATTTTTAGAGAAATCTGCAAATTATGTGGCACATCTGTAGATCCATAGTTATGTGGTAAAAGCTGCAGCACCACAGCTGTCAACAATGTATTCATGAAATGTAAACAAAACTTTTCAGTTTAACCCTTTCTATGCTGATGACGGAACCGCTCCGTCATCAGCTGCAGTGGCGCTGTGCTGATGACGGAGCGGTTCCGTCATGGCCCTGCCGCCGCGCCTGCGCGGCGCGTTCTATTGAGCGGGCGGGGCCATGACGGAACCGCTCTGTCATGAGCACAGCCCAACCGCGGCTGATGACGGAGAGGTTCCGGCATCAGCATGCGGCCGCCGAGTGGCCGCCCCGCCCACTTAGCGCTGCGGCGGAATAACCGCCGCAGCGATGTGGTTAATTGCATCCGTGCACATTGGCAGCTGTGCTTTGAAGAAAACATTCAACTTTGCCATTTTGGGGTTCTTATAACATTCACAAACCACTCTCCATCAGTCTTGTGGGTTATGATGCCACCAGAAGCCGTCAATGGTAATAGTGAAGCATTTAACACACTCACCCTTTATGTATAGTCTATGCTATATGTATGCAAAGTGCCTTTGTTGTACAAAATGCAGACATATGAAATCCACTCTAAACAGTGATCCATGAAATATGGAAAAATTTCACAAGCAACTGGGCAATGTGAAAACATTTCACATACCCAAACTGAAACAACGATCGCAACATCCCAATGACATACGCAAACCCCTCTGCACGATTTTACCATTGGCTGTTGTTTAAACACATTCCATTCATGAAACAAATGTGAACATTCTAATTGCAATCAGGTACCTTTGTCTGCTGTACCTTGCAGAGAACAGCTTCAAAGACGGCCTTCTAAAGATCACATGCTTTTGTAAACAAAGCAAAGGGTATTTTTTCACTGTAACGTTGCAAACTCACAAAATCGTTCAAATTCACCAGTTATAGTTAACTGAAGTAACTATACGTCACCCCCAATGTGCCATTTGGGTGACAGACAATTTTACTATGTTCAAAGGAGAGAGCAAAAGCACTTTAGCAGTGGTTAGCAGCAGGGGCGTAGCTAGAGCTTGTGGCGCCCGGGGCTATCCCTCAAATTGCCACCCCCCGGGTGGGTGGGGGGGGTGCTGGAAAAAAAGGACGGCGAGCACTTGAAACAGGTCAGAGAGACACGTAGTATCGCTGCTGATAGTTACCTCGATCATGCAAGTTACATGCACATACATGACACGGTCCAAGGCTACACAGTTGAATACACTATATAAAGGATAGAGTATGAATTAGCTTCCAGTGTAGTAGTGTGATGTTTAAAATAAATGTCCTCTACTCAATTTGTTTGACACCAGTGTTATATTAATGTAGAGCGGCACAATTGGCCAGGCATTATCTTTGTCACTGCTTGAACCATTTTGTTTACCAATCTTGCAGCAAAATCAAAGACTTCTGACGAGGACCTTAAGAGCAGATTTTATTTTTATATTAAAAGCGGAGACCATGAACCACAGTAGTCTCCTAATACATAGCGGAGATCGCCGTATATATTAATCAACTTAGAAACATAGACAGAGCACAACACAAAATTAAGTAAACAGCTGATTGATCCCAACCAGCGAAATTATTTTAATACAAAATTCATGGAGTAAATTCTGTTCAGCAAACAATCTTCATGATAGTTGTCCTGTGGTTACAACATTAATTCTGCTACAGCCGACACATGTTTTGTCGCCATTTGCGACTTTTTCAAGGCTGTTAACAAGACCATATAGAATATTAATTTATTTTAATTTATCAGGTTAGATGGAGAGAATGCTGAATTTGTATTACACAATTAAATTTAAAAATTTTAAATTTAGAGTACCCCTAATGTGCTTAATCAAAAAGTTCTTCTCCCTCGTGTTAGAGTGTTCATGCGAAAGAAGTAATCAAAAGACGAGAAATCTTTTTACAAATTAGTATGTGACTCCACTCAGTCCAAGAAGTGAAATAATCAAGGACAGTGTGTCAAATAAAAAATTGGTAAAAAAAGAAAGTGAAAAAACTTGTAAAGAAAAAAGAGTGGAGAGAGAAAGAATACGGTGAGAGTGCCCAGAAGAACACCCAAGTCAATGAATCCAGTGAGCAATATTAGAAACAAAAATATATAAATACCTTCTAGAAAAAGCAAAGAAGGATCAAATATTGCATCCAAAATAGATTAATCAAAGCACAAAAGAGTCTGAATATGATAGTCCAGAACCAAGAATATGGGCTTGTAATGTAAATCACGTCCACACGTCGGTTTCCTTTGCAGATATGAAAAACATTGAATCAAAAAATAAGAACCAGAAACTAATGTTGGCCAGAGTATTACAAAATAATTACTTTTCTAAAACAGTCATAGTGGGCTCTGCTAAATGGTAAAAAGTAAATAGCTTCCATTACATATACAGGTTTTAGCCAATTCAAATGTAAGACTATTCAAAAACCAGTCTCCAAACGCCTGAGAATTTACCTGATCATAAACGTCAACTGTCCCTACTCATGTATTGTATGAGATCCCAATCATCAGTCCTACCAAGTATCACACATCAGGCGTGACACTACCGCATTTCAGTGTGGTGCTCCGCATCACCGCACTGAAATGCATTGTCACGCATGATGCAGTAGTCTCAGCTGTCACAGAAAGCATGCTGCAAACAACAGCGTGTGGCAGCGCGCTCCAGTGCCTGCACAGGCTGCTTCCGTAGGCTTGGGTCACTTTTAGCACCCGAGCAAGCTCACTCAGCCTCACAGTGGTAACCAGTCAGTGCTGCTACAATGTGTCCAAAGTGTGATTTCCGCGGCACCGCAGGGCTGAGTAGGACAGTCTCAAACTGCCTGTAGCGCCACAGGGAGACGTGAAGTTACGTCCTGCTAACAGTGCGGGACAGGAAGTTAAGTTACTCCTGAGGGGGCGGGCTGCTGTGCGAGGAGCCGGCAGTTATGAATTATTTCTTTAGTTTGAGCTGCTGCCACTGCTCGCAACGCTGTCTGTGTCCAATTGGTCCCTGTGCCTCATCATGCCACTGCTCTGCGATCGGACTCATAGCAGCCAAGGTTTCAAATTACGTATGTGTGACATTTTCAGAATTTCAATGTAATTATGAGTGACATTCAACGACTACGAGTGACAATTTCTTATTAGCAAAATCAAGCAACGGAGACGAGTGAATCACATTTATATCAGAAAAAACACCCATTTGAGCAATGACAAACTTTAAGATTATCTTAACACAGCTGCAAAGTACCAGAAATGGAAGGGCAGTGTTCCTCAACAGATGCCAAAAGCAATACCACATCCTTCTTCTGCTTTCTCCCATACACATACTGCTTAAAAACACAAACTCTCTTCTTCAAAAACGGTCTCATACACTTGCATAATCTCCTCTCAACTTACACCTCTTCTCTGCAGTGTAAAATAGAAATTCCATGCTACAAAACCTTACCAGAGTGATCTTTAAATCCAAACTTCTTCCTGTAAACTATTGCTTTAACCAGGCAGATAATGTCCAGTACGGAGTACCTGCACTACTTTAATTTAGAATGTAGAGTATCTGAACGTCTCAGCAATGCAGTAATACATTTAATGGGAGAACAGTAGCACTTCTCTGTTTCCATTTAAAGTGCTGCATATAACATTTCACCCCTCCAACCGCATACATCACTCTATCACCACTCATTGCTTGCCCTTCTGGACAGGCCACTTACCAACTTTCTGGACTACAAGGTTGTTTAGTTGGCAATCCCTGGTGTTGCGCCGATAGCAGCAGGCGCAGGGCCTCTCTGAATTAAGTGCTGCATTAAAGATTTGACAGTTTGCAGAATACTCTGTCACAGCTGCCAGTTCAGGTAATCGACAAGTTACATGCTTTGGCCTGTGCCTTTTAAAGCAAGTGCAGCACAGAGCTCGTCTAGCCAGACACAAGTGCCAGGGCAGGGGAAGAATGATTTACATCAAAAGCCCGCCCAGACGGAATCTCTCCCCTGGGGCCGGGGCTGGTGAGACAGCAGGGGGGCACAGGAGGACTTGACCTGCCTTTGCCCGTGTGAGTGCAACCTCGTTTGCAGCAGAACAACTCTGACAAGTCGTGGACATGGACTGGAGGCCCTCAGTTAGGACCCGAAATGATGTTCAAATCTAGTCAGTGTTATAAATCAATTCAGGGACACCTGAATGGAGCCTACCCTGGGCGGCACCACCCGGACCATGGAGAGCTGTGAGCATAGCTAGAGGGCCGGTGTTTGTCAGGATGTTAAATTCAAAACGATTAATTCTTCAGTGATCCAGGCAGCAGCCTCTCCGTGATGACAGTCTGTACTGCAAATTTGAAACCTTGCTTGCTGACAATCGTCAGCAATAAGTATTAAAATCATCATCGATAATCTTTGTTTTACTTACTTCGTTTTCTTTTTTTTTAATTCAATACCCAGAGGTCCGCATCACTGCTGGTAGACGTCCCCGCACCCATCATGCCAGTCATGCACAGTACATGCAGCCGCCTCGCCCGTCGCAATCAACCTTGCAGAAGTTAATTCTGCGTGCGAGGGGCCTATTCTAGGTGGTGGCATGGCGTGGCGTGCGTGCGTACGTGCGCTGCACGCACACAGCAGGAAGCAGTTTGCACTTTAAACGGCCCGCGCGCGAAGCTCTGGCGGCCCGTTGCGGTGGCCTTTATAATTTATTTGGGGACACTACTGTAAAGTAGTTGTGTACACAAATAAATTATAAAGGCCACTGCAACGGGCCGCCGGTGCCTCCAAAATGGTGCCGCCTGGGGCGGACCGCCCCCCTCGCCCCCCCCTAGCTACGCGGCTGGTTAGCAGTGGTAAAGTGTGCAGAACCCTAAACAGGAGAAGTGAAGGCAATACAAGGTTTGGGTGCTACCCTGTAGAGAGTGGCAAACCTAACACAAACCCCTTTTAACCAAAAGCCAGGTAGACTCATTAATACCTTGATTGGCTTCCCTGCTTAGGCAACAGAACATGGATGATGGCCCTATTATGTGGGGGCACTTGTCATTTCCACCCCACTCTGAACTCAGTTTGATCCCTCTCTCTGGAGCCACTAAACGGACCCATGGGGAATGTGTCTCTGCACCATCAGAACCCACCTGCGAAGCGCCTAACCGTATCTTGATCTTAGATGCATCCCAGTAGGCAGGCAGTGCCACCATTGTCAACAAGACAATGTGGCCCATTCTACCCTGTGGATCAGACTTCTGTCCCAAATCTTAGGAAAACTCTGCTCATAAGGACTGCAGCCAACTCAAGCATGCATCATTTTATGCAAGATGCCCTCCTAAAATTGCAGCACATTAACCATGCTTCCACTAGAATTAGGCCCTACAGCAGTAATATTGAGGATCTCGTAAAGCGATCCAACTAAGGCACGCTGATATATGCATATCTGTATATGTAACAATATGTCAAATATCACCATTATTATAATCATTATCCTCAATATGTAATTTGGAACATCATATTTTAATAGTATTTATGTTATCTTTATTGATGTTGTAACAATATATTTTAGGAAGATAATCCGATGCAACAAATCTGTGAAAGTCACTCTATTTACACATCAATTTTTTGACAACATTAAAGCTAAGAGGGAATTTGATATGTGATTCAATTGTTTAATAAAGTTATATTCACATAAAAAATCATTGGAGTCCTGGACGCATGATGCATCTGAAACATAAAAATTCTAAAATCTTCACAGAAGACGCAAAACAATTAAGAAATCTTGATTTTGAAAGGTTTAATAATCAGCCTGGAATAATCAACTTATATTACATCTTCATGAACTGAATTTTACATGTAGTCTTGGGTTTTAACCTGCTGAAAGAACTCAAATTGGGACAAGACATTTTAGATCTGATTATATTTCTCATTCTTCTGCCGGATTCTTCAGCATCTCATTGAAAAAGCAAGGAATTGTGAGAAAATTAACCTTAAGAAGACATTTTAATTTTAGACATTTTGGAGGAAGCTGGGGAGAGCAAGTCGAGTGGGACACTTCCAGGAAAACAGCATACCTTGTATCCAGTAATGGTCACCATCCAGGTAGGCTTTACACGGTATAGTCAACCCAACCCTGATCACGAGACCAGCAGTAAGAAATGAAGATATGAAAATGCAAGATCCAAAAAAGCCTGTGGCTAGAAGCAGATCCTCGGCATCTGACTATTTTTAAGAGACAAGGAGATAGATTGTCTGTCCCTACTGTAATCAACAAAGCAGTTGGATGAGTAGTCCTACATATAGGAAATACACATCAGCTTATACATTGGGAGGTGATGGGATTAATGAGCCTAGAATGTTGCACTCTAGAATGCGGAGGAATTGGCACTGAATTGCCCGTCCCAACTATGCTGGTGCACCAGTTGCATCATCATGAGTACTGTGGTAGAACCTGGCGTATAGCCACTCTTTAAATACCACTATCTCATAAGCACAGTCATTCCAGCCACTGTGGTCCATAGTGCTTGGGATGGAAATTTCCCAGCAGAAAAGCTTATGCCGATAAATGCCAAAATGCATTAGCATAAGTCCTGCCCTTATGATCCCTGCTATCCAAGGTCCTTATTACAAGTGGCTGAATGTCCCCTGGTACAATAACTCCAGGTGAAACTCTGCCACCCACAATCCCATTTGTCTATCAATACAGAATGATGGGGCTCCCAAAGTCCAGGAGTGATCATTCTTGGCCTGCACACATCAGACTTTTTTCCAAGCTACAAGGTCAAGGGTGTGCAGCACAGCCTGCCCTCTCCCGACCCCTACAGCAATACAGAAGAGCAGACAGAGCCCCCCCCCCCCCCCATGGGACAAGCCGAAGCCTGCCTTAACACCCCTCATCCCACCAATAACAGACCCTTAAGCTGACACTTTCCACCTACTCTGAGCAGGCATAAAATGACAGAAATATTCTCCCAAAACAGAGAACATTGACAAAAAAGGACCTGGCATTAAAAGGCTTGCGAGCATATTCCCTATTGGAGCTTTGGAATATTGAGAGGTCCTTTGATCAACGCTGGGCATCTTTACTCACTACCACTGATCCTGACTGCTGTGTGCCGCCCCTCCTCGCCGGACCCGCTTCGCGGATACACAGCGGCAGTCCGACAACAAGGGGCTTCATCCGACCGGCAGGGCTGCGAGGGTAGAGCGGAGGACTCCACGGACCAGGAGTCCCCGCGCGCCCGTTACCAGCTGGGCTCCTCTCCCTGCCGGCCCCGCCCCCAACGCCGGTAAAGTTAAAAAGGCAGCAGAGCCTACCTTCGGTGGATTCCTTTGGTCAACGCTGGGCATCTTTACTCGCTACCACTGATCCTGACCGCTGTGTGCCGCCCCTCCTCGCCGGACCCGCTTCGCGGGTCCCGCTTCGCGGATACACAGCGGCAGTCCGACAACAAGGGGCTTCATCCGACCGGCAGGGCTGCAGGGGTAGAGCGGAGGACTCCACGGACCAGGAGTCCCCGCGCGCCCGTTACCAGCTGGGCTCCTCTCCCTGCCGGCCCCGCCCCCAACGCCGGTAAAGTTAAAAAGGCAGCAGAGCCTACCTTCGGTGGATTCCTTTGGTCAACGCTGGGCATCTTTACTCGCTACCACAGATCCTGACCGCTGTGTGCCGCCCCTCCTCGCCGGACCCGCTTCGCGGGTCCCGCTTCGCGGATACACAGCGGCAGTCCGACAACAAGGGGCTTCATCCGACCGGCAGGGCTGCGAGGGTAGAGCGGAGGACTCCACGGACCAGGAGTCCCCGCGCGCCCGTTACCAGCTGGGCTCCTCTCCCTGCCGGCCCCGCCCCCAACGCCGGTAAAGTTAAAAAGGCAGCAGAGCCTACCTTCGGTGGATTCCTTTGGTCAACGCTGGGCATCTTTACTCGCTACCACTGATCCTGACCGCTGTGTGCCGCCCCTCCTCGCCGGACCCGCTTCGCGGGTCCCGCTTCGCGGATACACAGCGGCAGTCCAACAACAAGGGGCTTCATCCGACCGGCAGGGCTGCGAGGGTAGAGCGGAGGACTCCACGGACCAGGAGTCCCCGCGCGCCCGTTACCAGCTGGGCTCCTCTCCCTGCCGGCCCCGCCCCCAACGCCGGTAAAGTTAAAAAGGCAGCAGAGCCTACCTTCGGTGGATTCCTTTGGTCAACGCTGGGCATCTTTACTCGCTACCACTGATCCTGACCGCTGTGTGCCGCCCCTCCTGGCTGGACCCGCTTCGCGGGTCCCGCTTCGCGGATACACAGCGGCATTCCGACAACAAGGGGCTTCATCCGACCGGCAGGGCTGCGAGGGTAGAGCGGAGGACTCCACGGACCAGGAGTCCCCGCGCGCCCGTTACCAGCTGGGCTCCTCTCCCTGCCGGCCCCGCCCCCTTGGGGTCTTTAGCCAAACTATAAAGTAAAGGGAACTTTCCCGCAGCGCGGGAGGGCGCCGGGAGAAGCCCGGGACAAGGGCGGGACCGTCTGTGGCCGTCCGGGGCTGGACGAGGTTGGGTTGGGCCTAGAGTCCTGGTTCATTTCACATCTTGTTATACTTTATACCACACTTAGTTACATCTTGAGGCTCTAACATCAGCCCCCAAATATGGCCCTAAGATCTGGTAAACAACGCCTAGTGCATATCCAAACTTCAAAGGGGGTCGTCTCAGGCCCTCTTGATGCCTTTATCACCAGAGCTACAGGTATATTAGAAAAAGAAATAGAACTGGTTGAGCACAGATTGTCCCTGGATTTAGTCACTGGGAAACGCTCTTCTATAGGTGCCCTGGACCGTGTTAAAAGCCCTTTAACCAATGCAGCATTTAACTGTATTTCTACCTCAGAGACCGAAGTGATAGTCCATGTAGATGGGGATGGAGCCACACCACCCACGACCAACGAAAATTTGGAACTGAAATCCGATAATAACCTGACCAGCTTAGAAGCTGATAGCCAAAATATAGAGGACGACGAGAGTAGCACGCCTGGTACCTCACAATTAAATGTTCCTACCCTACCCAGTACGCCCGTTTTGCAATCAGTAACTACTAACCATATTTCACGGAAAAGAAAACACGTCTCAAGCCCACAGGGAGAAAAGGTACAAAAACAACCCAAAATAGACCATGTCAATAGGACGAGCTCCTCCCACTCCCAGACCGTCCAAGAACCCCCAATAGTGTACTGTCCATCATTAGCCCACTCTGGGTCTTCTAACCCCTGTCCAACATGTTTCAGCAGTGACGATGTCTTGTTGGCAAAGATGGAAGCAATGTTTAAAACCTTATTGCTTCCGGTCTTAGAAAGAACCAGGATAATGACCGCTAAAATAGATGTCTTGGAAGCAGCGGTCAATATCAATATGGACCTTTTGCAAAATTGAACAACCACTAGTATCAAGACAAGGGGCTCGAATTCCACAGGGGGTACTAACCAAAGGGGGGACAACCACAACTATCCCCCCAGGGACATCAGCTACCCATATCAATAAGAAGCCACTAACAGGGGCAAAAACAACAGCTGTCACATCGACTACTGTCAGCAGAGCCCCTACTAAAGAAACACCAAAGGCTAAACGCCCATTGGCAGCCAATAACGCGCAGGGGAAAAAACATCCAGCGAATGGTACGTCAAATCAATTAAATAACACCTCAGCACAGACACCTATAATGGGAAGGGAAAAGAAAACCCCTCATCCAGACAGGAATCAGAGGACAGATAATAGAAACACACGACACCCTCCCAGAGTTAACCTACCTCCTGAAGCGTCACAATACACCATCGTCCTAACCGGAGTGGCCCCCCTAAGAGAGGGTATCAAAGAATCACAAGGGGACCTGCGGAACAAGGTCATATTCTGGCTAAATAAACATCGTCCACTCCCCCCGTCATCCCCCACCGAAATCCTCTATGTAAGGAGAGTTGAATGGGTTGGTAAGGGCGAAAAAGATCTGGAAGGGGACTGTATTTTAATTTCATTCAGAGACCCCTGGGTGGTGGATAGAATCCAAAGGAAAGCTAGATTTGCCCGTCTTGGTGATGTCCAGACCTTGCACCTTGGTTACTTCTACCCCCACACGTACCCAAATAATCAAATGGGCCCCAATTATTGGAAATCTAGAGGGGGGAGGCCCCGAGAGCCCATAACTCGCTATCCCCCACACTACCCTCCTCTCTTTAATCATTTCGAGGCACTGTCAGACCTAGAATGGGTTGACTGACTATGTGCACCGACCCAGTCACCAAACCCAGCCATAGCGAAGGGGGAAGGAGTGCACATCCCATACATCACTACCCCGGAATCAGTAACGGAGCAACATTCCTTGTTCCATAACAAAATTAGATTACAGGGGGGGCTAGTTGGGGAAGAGGCCTCCATTTCTAATATAGAAGAAACCAGATTAACAAGTGCCTGCTTACCGAGTCCCCTTTCCCCTCCCATTGTCAGCAACAACCTTGCAGAAAAAGATTCACTAATTTCACATATGGTGTCTTGGAACGTCGCCGGAGCTAAGTCCCGCTTGGTTTCTGAGGACTGGTTGGAGTTCATAGGCAAGCATGAGGTTGTGCTTCTGCAAGAAACTTGGGCTACAGCTCCGTTTTACATGGTTGGATTTACAAACTTCTTTATTTTTTTTTTTTTTTTAATATATTTTTATTGCAGGAATCAGTAAATCAGTACAGTAACGACCAGCATTGTATCATAAGCAATATTAACAGAATAAAGCCCTCTGGCCCCCCTCCGTAAAGTCCGTACACAGCCAACCGGCCCACAACCCTGGGGTCGGGCGGCGAAATGCAATGGGGGTCAGTAGGATGCTGGAGCTGGTCCGGATAATGCACTGTCCGTCATCTGCTTTTCCAAACAAGCCTAAAACCCCCAAAATAAACCCCCCCCCATTAATGTCTACTAACTAAGAGAACCCCCCCCCCCCCACCACCAGCGCCAGGGAGCTATCAACATAGGATCTGCTATTGGACCCACGGGGAAGGCAATAGGACTGTCAGTACTAACGTTCACCGGGACTCGGGGTGAGTCGCTTCTTCACTTTCAGAGTCGCTGGGGGCACAATAATCCCTGAGGGCCTGCACCAACATTTCCCACTCCAACGCGGCCTCCTGCGCCTTCTCATTACCCTGCCTCCAAGCCAGTTGATATCTCAGCGCGCTCTCTCCCGCCGCCCACTTCAAAAGCTCACTGTGCCATCTGCTGCCTGCCGGACCAGCTCGTGCCTTCCAGTTCCTGGTCACCTCTCGTTTAGCAAGGAGGAGCCCCAGGTCGATAAATTTACTAGAAATTTTATTCCTGGGGGTATGGGGGAACCAGTGCAGGAGCCCCACCGCCGCATCCAATGATAAGAGTCTCCCTGTCACCTCCTCCAGGGTCGTCGCTACCTCCTGCCAGTAGGACGTCAGTCCTGGACAGGCCCATAACATGTGTAGGAGGTCCGCCTCCTGAGCCGGGCATCTAGGGCATTCCGCCGAAGCCTTGGCAAAATAACGCCTGATTTTCACCGGGGTCAGGTACGCTCTATGGAGAACATAATAGTGGACCAGTTGGAAACGGGCGTTACGTGTGCCCTTCCAGGCTCGTCTCACCAACTGGGACCAGGTCGTCTCCGGGATCTCCCTATTAATGTCCTCCTCCCAGCGGGTCCTCAAAGTGGTGAGAGGAGCCAATCCCTCGGTAATCAACCTGCCGTAGAGGCAAGTGACCGCCTTCACCGTGCCCGCCGACATCATTACGTACTGGCACACCTGAGATAAGTGGGGTTCCTCCTGCCCGTTCTTCCAGTGTGCCTGGATCGCTCGTACAATGGCCGAGTGCAGCAGAAAGTCACCCCGGGAGATCCCGAAGCGGTCAATGAGATCCTGAAAGGACAAGAGCGCTCCGTCCTCGTACAGATCACCAACGAGCTGTAAACCGGAATCCTCCCAGGCCGCCAAACGTGACCAATCCCCTCCGTGGGGGAGGGCCGTCAGCATCCCCAACGGTATTTCAGGCGCATATGGTGTTCTCAGTTGGCCTCGGGCGTGGGCCCGATTCCAACACAGGCGGACAGTCCGCTCCTCCATCGACAAGTCCCGCAGGACTAAACGTTGTCGCAGCGCTATAAAGGAGAGAACATGCCTGGCCATACCCGTCCCTCTTCCGTCTTCCGGGCCCCGGAATTCCCTGGCGATCTCCTGGGTGAAGGTCTGGAGCTGCGCCGCCAGATAATACTTTTCGAAGTCCGGCACAGCGAGCCCCCCCTCGTCTTTTGGCCTCATCAAGGTATTGAGGGCCACCCGCCGCCGGCCCGTTCCCCAGAGGAATCCGACCACCATAGAGCGTAATCGACGAAACGTGGCCGGTGGGACCCAGATCGGCAAAGTCCGGAAGTAATATAATAACCGGGGAAGCGCCACCATTTTGAGCAGGGCGATACGTCCCGCCACTGAGAGCGGCAGCGTGGCCCAAAAGTCCATGCAACCTCGGAGTGCTCGAATGCAGCGGGCAATGTTCCCATCTCGGAGGTCGGGTTGGTCGTGGTAAACGAATACCCCAAGGTACTTAAAGCAGTCGGGCTCCCATCTAATCTCCCTACTTAGCGCAGGGGCGGGGGTACCCCTGCGTACCGGAAAAAGACAGGTCTTAGACCAATTCACTCGGAGGCCCGAGACCTCTCCGAACTCCGTGAGCGCCAATTCCGCTCCCCGTAAAGCGTCGACCGGGTCCTCTAGGAAGAGCAACAGGTCGTCCGCATATAGCGAGACATAATGCGGGCCCGCAGACGTCCATAAGCCCATATAGTGGGCTCCCGAGCGAAGGTGCAGCGCCAGTGGCTCCACCGCCAGCGCAAAAAGAAGCGGGGACAAGGAGCACCCTTGCCGCGTGCCTCGTTCCACCGGATACCGCGATGAAATCAATGGGCCCGCTCGGACCCTGGCCGAAGCAGAAGCATAAAGAACCGCGGTCCATCGGACAAATCCCTCCCCGAGGCCGAATCTCCGTAACACCGTGCAGAGGTAGTCCCACTCTAGGCTATCAAAAGCCTTCTCCAGGTCCACCGACAAGACTACCGGGGACGGGGTATCCACAAATGGTTCCCCTAGCAAACGGAACAACCTACGAATATTCATAGTCGTGTTCCGCCGTGGGATGAAACCGGCCTGGTCCTCATGCACCAGGGAACTCATGTGTCCCAGCAGCCTCGAGGCCAAGATGCTGCTCAGTATTTTGTAGTCCACCGTCAACATCGATAGGGGACGGTAGGACCCCGGGTCGGATGAGTCTCGGCCCGGTTTGAGGAGAGGAACCACCAACGCCTCACACATCGAGCTCGGGAGTCACCCCAGCCTCTTCGCCTCCCTGTAGACCACCAGTAATCGAGGGGCCAGGAGGTCAGCGTAAGCTGCATAAAACTCCACTGGTAGGCCATCTAGGCCCGGGGTCTTGTTTCTTGCCATCCGTTTAATGGCCCCGCGGATCTCCCCTAATTCAATGTCAGAACCCAGAGTTTTCGCCACTTCCTGCTCCACTGTGCGGAGCTCCAGTGGGCGAAGATAATTATCAAGCCGGTCTGGGTCACGTGCGGAGCGACTGCGGTATAAACATTCATAATAATGCCGGAAGCAACTAAGAATCTCCGGTTGGGTGCATACCTCGGTTCCGTCTGCCCCACGCATATTTGTCGTCGTTTGGGACTGGCGCGTAGGGTTGGCCAACCACGCCAACAACGTACTCGACCTGTCTCCCTCCGCGATAGACCGGACCGTATAGGCCTTATAATCAAAACAGCGGAGCCGTTCGACCTCCACTGCTACCTTTTCCCTCGCCTCCGCCGTTTGTGCTTGCAATTCCGGGTGTCCGGGGCGGCGAATTTCAAGCTCGCGGAGTTCCCGGTCCGCTGTGTCTAAATCAGCCAGGATGACGCGCCTCATGCCCACCTTCTTAGAGATACAGTAGCCCCTCACCACTACCTTAAAAGCGTCCCATTCTAACGCCCTAGTACTCGCGGAGCCGCCGTTGGACGCAAAATAATCCGATATTCTCTCCCCCAAGTCCGCCTTGAAGACACTGTCCTCGAGGATCTCGGGTCGCAATTTCCAGGTGGGCACCGCCGGCGTCCCAGGAAACCAGCGAAGGTCCAGTAGGAGGGGGTTATGGTCCGAGATGGTCCTCGATAAGTACTCCGATCGGACCGCTGCCGAAACCAGTTCGGGCGATCCAAGAAAGCCATCTAGTCTGACATGCAACTCATGGAGGCTCGAGAAATATGAATAATCCCTAGATGCGGGGTGATGCGCCCTCCAAATGTCCGTCAAACCCCAGCGGGTTTGCCAATCCTGACGACCCTTAGCCGTGCGACGGACCGGGGAATCGGGAAGCGGGGGATGCGAGCGGTCTATGTCCACATCCACCACGGAGTTAAAGTCTCCCCCCAGCAGGAGGGGCCCGGCGAAAAAGTGGGCCAACGAGCCCGATAACCTGGAAAGGAAGGCAGTCTGGTCTACATTAGGAGCGTATACACAGCAAACATTCAGGTCCCTCCCCCCAGAGTGCCCGAGATGGCCACGAAACGCCCCTCTGGATCCAACACTGTCCTCGTAACTTGGAAGGGGACCCCTGCCCTGATCCATATTAGCGCCCCCCTGGCATAAGCAGAGTACGACGTGGAAAAGACCTGCCCCCGCCATCTACGCTGAAGCGTCGCCCCTTCCGCCTTGTTCAGATGAGTTTCCTGCAGCAGCGCCATTTGCACTCCCCTACGCACCAAATAAGCGTGGACCTTGTGGCGCCTGGACATAGTGTGAAGCCCCCTTACATTCCAAGTAACACATTTCAAGTTAGCAACATCAGCCATTGTCCCAGATTGTTCTTGCACAGTCCCCCCATCCGGGTCCCCACAAAGAAAAAGCATCAATCCTCCCAGCGCTGATGGCGGCCATTTTCCCCAACCAAAACCAAACAACCCAAAAACCAACCAAACCCCCCCCCACCCACCCCAGAACAGGACCCAAACTGCACCATCTAGATCCCATCCAAACCTCGTCCTTCATCAACCCCAGAACCCCCACTAATCCTACGGTCGCCACCGTAGGAAGGCCTTATGGGCCAGGTGCGGGCTGGGCGGAGGCAGTGGGCCCTCCTCGCCCAGGCCACCAGGACTATAACAAGCCCCAAACAGTGCCAAAACCTTCCGGGGCAAAAGCAGAGGCCCCCCAACCCACTCTCCCTCTTTGTCAGCAATAAAGGACGGCAACCGCCTCCCCCCTGCCGGGCCCCCACCCAAAACAAGGCAGTATACCCCGTTACCCTTGTCCATCTAAAAGGTCCTCCACCGATTTCGGTGTGATCACCGGTGTATGGGCACTATCTGCCACTGAATCCTCCGAGTCTGATGGTGCTCCCTCATCACCCGGGTTTTCTTCCTCCTCGATGGCTTCATCCCTCGCTCCCGACAGCTCCGACAATACTTCCAGCACTCCCCTCCGTTCCGATGATGTCTCCGCAGTCGAGGGCCCTCCCGTGCGGCCGCGGCGATTCCTGACCCTCTTGGATCGCCGCCTTTGTTCCGGCTCATCTGCCTGTTGGGACGAGGAGCCAAAGCCATCTTTCCCTGTCCTGTATAGTTCGAGCCAGACACAGACATCCTCCGGGGTGTCGAAGAACTGGGTTTTGTCATCGACAATGATGCGGAGCCTTGCAGGATATAGGAGTGAATACTGAATGCCCTCGCTCCTGAGCTCGCGCTTAACCGCTAGGAAGGAGAACCGCTTGCGCTGCGTCTCGTAGGTGTAATCCGGGAAGATGTTCACCTGACTGTTCGCTACTTTGAACGGGCCATTGTGCCTGGCGGCATTGAGGATTAAGTCCCTGTCTCGAAAATGCAGCAACCGCGCCACCACCGGCCTCGGGGTGCGTCCCTGCTGTGGGGGCCGTGCTGGGACTCTGTGGGCCCGTTCCAGAGTGTAGAAGGAGGACAGTCCCTCCGGGACCACCGTGTCTCGGAGCCAGGTCTCCAAGTATTGCACCATGTCGCCATCCTCGATCTTTTCCGGCAGGCCCACCACTCGGATGTTGTTCCTCCTGTTGCGGCCTTCCGCATCCTCCGCCCTCCGTTCCAGGGTCTCAATTCGGGATAGGGCGTCCTTCATCGTCGCAGCCAAGGTGCGCTGCGCCGGCTCCAAGGTTTTCACCGTGCCCTCCACCTCCTTGACCCGGTCTGAAAGTTTGCCATGGTCCGCCCTGAGGAGGCCCAGGCTCGTCGCCACCTGAGCAATGTCCTGTTGGAGGGCTGATCTCGTAGTCGCTATCGCCTCTAGGACACGGTCGAACTGTTGCTGCATCGGCGCGCCACCAGAACTTTTTGGGTCCCCATGCTCCTCTTTGTCCTGGGCTTCAGAGTCCGAGGCGGTCTGGGTGGATCCCTTGGCTCCTCTAGGTTTCCCCATGCCTCCAGGGGCACTCCGTGAGGGTCCCGGAGTAGGCGTCTCCGTGTGCAGGTGTCGACCACGACCTCCCCGGGTGCTTGTCCTCAATTCGGGTATGGGCGACCTCCTTCTTCAGAGCCTGTGGAGACTCCGCCGCTTCGGCTCACGCCACCGCCACGGCGTCCGAGGGCACCGATGAGGGGGCGGAGACAGCCGTCGCCGAGTCGGGCAGCCCCGTTCACCCACTATAGCCCCGGGGTGAGGGCCACCAACTCCCTCGGATGATCTGTGGCGCCAGAGTGTCGCGCCTCCCATGTAGGTGGACTGGCCAGGAAGACGTAGCTGGTTGCGGAGTCGCGAGGTGGGCTACCGCTTGGATCACGGGGCGTCCGCTCCCGGTGCCCTCCACTGCGTGGGCACCCGCCCGGCCGTCCAACCGAGTGCAAATCCGTTGCAAAAGGTCCAATCCAGTAAATGTCCAATGTCCAGAACAGCCGGGGATGGCGAAGCCGGGCGCCCGTCTCTACCCGCGGCACTTCTTCAACTCAGTAGTTCCGAACAGGGGGACAAAGGAGTCCGGGCGCCATGTTGGGTCGCACTCCGCAACTCCGCAAACTTCGGTTTTACTCCGGAGCAACCCTCGTCCGAGCTCCACCAGGGGCCCCGGCAGGTTTCCGTCGGCACGCTCAGCAGAATGCGGGGTCTGGGGTGCCCCGCTGCCTCCGCTTTTCAGGATAATCCCGGGCTTAGTCCCGGAGCCGAGCTCTCAGGCGACCATCGCCATCGGCGCCCAAGCCACGCCCCCCATTACAAACTTCTTTAAATCAGCAATAAAAGGCACTAAAGGGCGGGCGTCAGGGGGACTGACCATATGGGTAAAACAGGCCTGGTGTTTCTCAGTTTCTGAATTGTATGTGGATAACCCCGATATATTGGCTATAAGGTTGAGCAAAGCAGGGGGGCAGGATATGCTTATTATCAACATATATTCTAGAGGCCTCCCTGGCGGACGATGCCCCAAGCTGATAGGCGCCTTAGATACACTATTATCGGGCTGGAATAAAGGCACATTCATTATGATAGCTGGTGACATTAACTGTACAATTGAGCCACTGTACCTGCCGGAGGATAATTGGGGGTTTGCAGAAGATGCGACATGGAAAATCCCTGAACTTTGTAACAAAATACCAGTTAAAGCAACGGAGACTGCTCTGAATTGGACCGCTTTCTGCCTCACTTGGGGATTAAGGGCAGCGAACGGTCGCACCAAATCGGACATTGGAGCCAACCCCACCTTTGACAATGGTGTGAGGAAGAGTCGTATTGACTACATCTTCATAAAAATGGAATACTGGAGCCTAATTGTTGATATGGAAATTGTAATGCGCCCAGAAAGTGACCACAACCCACTGTCCCTGAAATTTAAAACGTATGACCTGACAAGATTAGCGGAACCAGATCCTAGGGGGCAAGGGGTTGTAACCATATCAAATGACCGGAGGAGACTAAAATGGTCAACTATATCAAATGATGAAGTGATACAGGCCAACATAGAAAATGTGGTGATGAATGCTTTAAATAACATGAGGTCTGTTGTTGTTGAGAGGGGCCAGGGCGAATTAGATAAGATCATGGGCATACATGATAAATGTTTCTCTGAGCTTAAAGTTATTCTCTCAAAACCGTGTAAGTCTAACACAGGGCACTTGAATGCACCAAGAGCAAAATGGTACAACAGAGAGTGTAGAGAGGCCCATAGTTATCTAATAGAGAAAGTTAAATCCAGAGACATGAGTGCAGTAAAAGTGGCCAGGCAAAGGTATAAAAGAGTTCAATGGGAGGCAAAGAGGGAATGGGAAGATGATTTTTGGGCAGACCTTCTGGACGCCAGTAAAACTGATAACCAGACTAAATTCTGGGACATTGTTAAATGTGGAAAGGATGGCGATTTCCGTATTCCATCTAACCACGTATCCCCGGAAGCCTGGATAATTCATTATTCCTCCCAATTTTGCTCAGTAGTTGTTGACCCTATGTCTACATCAAATTTGCTACCTGTAATTACCCCTGGCAATGTGACTATGTCTTTTACAGAAACGGAAACGGAGATCGCACTAGGCTTAACAAAGAGGGGGAAAGCTCCTGGGTTGGACCAAATCCCAGCAGACCTATTTAAAGCAAACCTAGGCCTTTGGGTACCTTATTTAACAAGCATAGCTAACGCCATAGCAAAAGGTGCCCGTATCCCCAAGACATGGAAGGGGGCGGAGATCCTCCCTATACATAAAAAGGGAGATAGATCAAACCCAGGGAACTATCGCCCGATCAGCCTAATTGACTGCTTTCAGAAAGTTTTTGCTCATATGATCCTGGCGAGGGTTCAGGGGTGGATGGAACTCGAAGGAATATTGTCCCCATTACAGGCGGGCTTTAGATCTGGTACAAGTACCATTGACCAGGTCCTGAGGTTCTGCATGATCTTTTGGAAGGTCGTCATACTTGGTGGTGGCACCATCTTTGCTGCTTTCATAGATTTGAAATCAGCCTTTGATTTGGTGCCAAGGGGAAAATTATGGCAGGTACTAAGGGACTTAGGAATGCCGGGAGAATTGGTCGAGATGATCATCAGATTACACGAAGACAATTTTGCTAGGGTAAGATGGGGGGCACAAGGGCAATTCACGGACTCATTTCCGGTTTCACGAGGAGTCCGCCAGGGGTGCGTTCTCGCCCCGACCCTCTTCTTACTCTTTATAGATCAGGTAGTCAAATTCTTCGGGTCTACCAACACTGATGCATCGTCCCTGGCGGGGACTAAATTCCCAATGTTGATCTTTGCTGACGACACCCTCCTCCTATCAAAGACCAGGGGAGGTTTACAGCTGGCTTTAAATCACTTTGAGGAATATTGCAACCAAAATGACCTTCAGATAAATGTGGGGAAAACCAAGTTTATGGTTTTTTCCAAGAAAAAACCAATACGTAGTAGTGTACAACTAAACAGGGTTATGCTGGAACAAGTTGACACGATGACATACCTGGGGGTCACTCTGGATTGCCGACTGTCCTGGAAAGCACAAATAGAGACCCAACAGTTAAAACTTGCCCAACTGACTGGATGTCTCTTGCGTGAGCAAAAGAAATCCATCACTAAAAGGGTTGTCCCTGCCCTACAAATTTATGATGTTAAAATTAATGCTGCGACACTCTATGGGGCAGAGTTATGGGGTTTCATGGACCTCTCGAGTCTATATAGAATCCAGTGTAGGTTTCTTCGCAACCTGGTGGGGCTGCCCCAATCAACCCCACAGATCCCACTTTGCCACGACATGAGTTGCCTTCCAATAACGGACATGGCAAGGTACAGAGTAGTGTCCACTTGGAGGCGCTTATGGACCTTGGAGGATCTGGCACTTTTTGCAAAGGAGCTAACCGAGGTGAAGGCTATGGGGGGTTCGGAGCGAATCCCATGGCTTCGCTCGGTGAAAAAGAGCCTGTGTGATATGGGCTTGAGTCATCTGTGGGTCTCGCCAGGCACTAACAACTTCCCCTCGAAAAAGGAATTTAAGGGTTTATTTTGGGCCTCAACCCGCCTTTCCTTGGCACACGCCTCTAGTTCTGAAGGCCTGACGGGGCGCTTTTTAAGCTTTAAATTAGATCCAGCCCGTGAAACATACTGGGACCTTATTTCCAGGCCAATGGACAAAAAACTGTACCATCAATTCCGGGTGGCCTCATTACCCCTGAATTCCTTTACCTCATCGTGGGACAAAAACTCCTCTAATCTTTGCAGTTGTTGCCCCGGATGTAAGGAAACTGAGGGCCACTTTCTGTTTGCCTGTCCTCAATACAGAGAACCCCGTTCAAAATGGTTAAAACCCATCTTCAAACGCTTGACATGTAAAAAATCCTCGGACGCAATATGGGCTTTAAAAACAAACACCTCTGATTTTAACGTGATATGTTTGGCCAAGTATTTAGGTTGGGCCTGGGCAATCAGAGCTAGAAGGAATCTAACTGCCCCATGATCATAAAGTGTAATGTGCATAGTGTTTTTTTGCATATGTCAAACACACTTTCAAGATTAGTCATATTTAATGTCTTGTTCCTTTTCTACAATGGTTTAATAACTTTTTAACTGTGGATTTTAGGCTAAATGCATATTTGATAATACACTGACACCATTTTTAATAAGACTTTGTATAATGTGGAGATTTTGAAACTGTTTATGAATGTTTTGTCAAATTTGTCTTTTATGATTTTATCATCGAAATAAAGACATTAAAACCTGAACCTGAGAGGTCCTTTCAACTCAATAGAAGTGCAGTGATCTGTAATCACTATGCAGTAAAGCTGCAGATGGATTGCTATTCATGGAGCGCTGGTCACATTAAAACCAGGGAAACCGGCATATGACTACAAGCGCCACATACTGCTGTTGATGCTCAATATTGACCACAAAATCCTCAGCAAGATCTTGGCCTTAAGGATTCTACCGCTTATGCCCAAGATAGTGCACCATACCATTACAATGCATAGTACCCTTACACTATCCAACACTTACACTACTGTTGCAAACCCTGGAGTTAGAATAGTAATTTTTACACCTACACTATCCAATACTTACAATACATGCAATGTAATGGTATGCGTTGTAATGGTATGCGTTGTAAAGGTAGTATGCATTGTAATGGAATGCGTTGTAAAGGTAGTTTTAAAAAATTGTTGTAATGACATGCGTTGTAATGGAATGCGTTGTAATGGATGTTGCTTTGTAAAAAATGCGTTGTAATGGTATGCATTGTAAAAGTATGCGTTAATGGTATGCGTTGTAAAAGTATGCGTTGTACGGTCATACATCCGCCACTGCTGGGTCCGTTGCCTACAAAAAACGTGAACGCGAATTCCATACTATCCTGACCTGCCAATAACAATGTAGACAGTGCTATCACATGGTGGGAATTGGGAGGGACTAGCTGAGTGGTCTGCTGCAGGGGCAACGAAAGTGGGGGGTTTATTCCATTCTGACAAGCTTCTCCCATTTGCGGACTTTCGACTGGAGTTCCACCTCCCTCAGGGCCACTTTTTACTACATAGACCAGTGACAACGGCACTACGGAAACACCAGCAAACTGGTATGTTGGAGCCCGGGGCCCACAAAGCACGTCAATATTTGTACCATCAACGGGCGCTGGTAAAGCAGACACATACCTATAGAGGCAATAGGGGGGATAAGATAAGCTTCGGCCCCTAGAATCCCTGAACGCCTGAAAGAGGAGGCATTGTGGTTTGTGGTAAGTGCATTTGCATTTCATTGGCTGCTGTAATTTCTGAAGTAAAGAAAGAGAAGCATAATCCGAAGTTTCCGCTCCTGCCATAGAATTTATGTACTAGGTTTCTTGAACAACAAACCACGTTGTCAGTATTTGCAGAGCAATTTAATCAAAAATGGCAACTGTAAAATTTAACATCGAATGACTGAACAGCACATTTTAGAGGCATGGCTCCAAGGATGCACAAGGAAACACTGGCTGATCCGTGGCAGCCTCAACAAATCAATTGAGAGACATCATCAGGTTTTCAAAGGTCTTGTGGTGTGTGAAAGTCTTACCCATGGACTGAATATTTCCTCTCAAGACTTGAAGGTCACAGCAGGGAAGGTCAGGCCACAGTTTAGACTGGATTAAAGCTCACAACAGTTCAGCAGATCTGCTCTGGGGTGGATCGTGAAATGTCAAGTGATAATAAAATGTGAAATACTTCAAATCTAGCATCTGACTGCTAGCAGCTGAGATCCTATCTCTACTGTGGAAAAAACACTTGGGTAGAGTGTTCTTGGTAAATCTATTTTTTGCAGTATGGTTTCCATGCATATAATCCTGGCCCGGCTTTTTCGAATGTGTTCAGTGCATTTTTTTGTTTTTCTTTCTCTCTGTGTTTCCGGTGCAAGCTGGCTTTTGCAACCTAAGCAAAATTCTAGTTACACCAGCGAAATTCGCATGCGTAACGAAGATTACATTTTGTGAAATTTCGCAAACATATTGCATTATGAAAATTCGTGAGATTGTTTTAGTCTGGAGACTCATTGGCGCTGAAAATGCCTGGCCTGGGGGAAACGTTTTCTGCTAGATCCAGCCCGCTGCCAGTAACTCGTGAGGATTGTTATTGTGAAGGGTGCTTTTGTATTTAAAAAGCCATTTAAAATACAGACAAACAACATTTCACATAGAAATTGTAAGGATTGTTGTAGAATGTCTCTGGCAAAAAAAATAAGTTATTTCGCGTACTCCTACTTTTGATTCACATTGGGGGAAGTCCTCCCTCCGGCCTTCCAATGTATCGTAGAATGAGACAGTAATACCTTGTTTTAAGTTATAGATCACTAATGTAAGTGGTTGCACACGACCTATATTTCCCAGAGGTTACCTCACTACAAGTCAATTTTAACATTTAGAGTGCATGAAGAAAATAGCCTAAAGGTTTTCTTTTAGCACCAAGGTGCTCCCCGGAGTGAACTTTGCACTTAACAGGAAATGAAATAAAATAGAAAAAAAGGTTTGTTTTTGCAATTGCAAAATGCAAGCACTTAAAAGGAGCACATTCAGAGGGACTGATTCACAAAGGTGAACTTACATTTTTGTGTAAGTTTGCAATTGTTTGCTATTTACAAATATATTTTACTAGTAGTATCTTTACTACTGAGAAGTCTCTGCAAATAGAAAAGCTACGACAGTCCTATATTTTTATCCGCAGTCGTAAAGATGCTTAGTGAAATTCCTTTGTGAATAGTAAACAGTTGTAAACTGTCCCAAAAAGGTAAGTTCGCCTTTGTGAATCAGGCCCAGAATGTGGCCACATGTATCAAGCATTTTTGTGTACGCAAACGGGCCGATTCTCACATGTGTCAAGCCCTATTTTGTGATTTGGTAACCTATTACCGAATAGCGAAAGTGGTTGGTGCATCACTATAATGGAAGGGGCTTGTTTAGGGAGCCCCTTCCAAATAGTGAATCCTAATGGTATGCATGAATGTTATGTGATCTTGAATGCAGTAGCAAAACCTTTGCAATTTACCTCCTACTTCAAGTAGGTGGTAACCCATTCGCAAATGGGATGGGGTACCTAAGGGACCCCTTTCTTTTTGGGAATGGCAGCAAAAAAAAAAATCAGAGCTGGCAGTGGTCACAGGGACCTCTGTCTGCTCTTAGAAAATAAAGAGAGAACTTTTCATTTTTCTTTTTTAAATGCAACCCTTTTTCGTTTAAGGAAAACAGGCTGCATAAAAAAAATGTTTTGCTTTATTTAAAATTAATTATGGACATGGTGTTGTGCTGACCCCAGAAGGCCACCATCCCGTGATTTTAGCGACTCCTAAGGGGTCGTAAATTGCGACCAACTCATTAATATCGCAGAGGTATGTTATTTGTGACCCCCAAGGAATCGCAGAATGTGTTCAACATTCTTTCATACATGCAAGGATTCGCAATTAGGGAATCTTAAAGCCGTTCCTACATACATCTGGCCCTTAGTATCAGGAGGCAAGAGGTGTTGATGGCGGTAGGGCACTGAGGTCATTGCAGACAAATTGTTGCTTTCTTTGTATTATGTGCAGCCTAAACTAGCTGTGGTGGCACTGCGCTGTAGAGTGGCAAGAGTACAACAGTGTCAAACAACCAAGGGTACTTTTTATATAGACCATATGGGTTTGTGTCTGTAAACCAAAGCTGCAAACATTTGGACACACAGGAGTTTTTCTCAGTGTTTTATAAGGTTGGTAAAGCACAAGGTTTACATGGAGGCCCTGAACATGAAAAATAAGCATTGGAAGACCACCCTAAGCAGGGAGGCCTTCGGACATATTGCATCTGGCCCCTCTGTGGAAGATGGACTTCTGGCGGAAACCCGAAAGACTCCCCATCTTTACATGAGGCAGTGGTATCACAGGTTTGGCATTAGCATTTTGTCATTACACTGTCGACGACTGTTGTTATGATAAGGTGCTGGGATTTGATAGAGTGATTTTTCTTGCTTTGACCTGCCTGTTATATAATTCTTTGAGTCTTTGGCTATTGTTAACAGTACTTTCGTTTTTTTCAACTTCTTTAATTAAGCAATTTCTGCTTATGTATAACTTAAGTTCTTCACTGAACTCATTAACTGAATTGTTACTTATAATATTATCATTTAGGATCTCACCTGTTGGTCATTGTAGGAAACTGGGTTATTGGTTGTGGGGGGTGAAACCCTACTCAAGCAGCAATCACAATTTTTGTCATGGTGAAAAACAAGCAAACCCCAAATTACCCTGTGCTCAACCCTCTGGTATCTTGGCACAAAATACCCGTGCTTGACCTAGAGGCAATGTGTCAAGTATTTATGTAGCACTTCAAACAGTTATGAAACCACAACACAAACAAAAGCTTCAACTTTTATAGAATTTAGAAAAACAGAGTGGATTGTAATAAATTATTTGACACCAAAATGGCAAAAACCAATTCGCCCTACAAGAATTATACAATTTTGAAGGTTTCGGGAAAATCAAGTGCTAAGAAGCAGAAAGCGCCAGCAACAGTTATTTGGTCGCAGTAGACAGGTCCAAGTAACAAGCTCAGGATAACCACGGTGGAGCAGTACCAACGGCCAAAAATACAAAGCATTTTTGCAATCGGGAACTGCCAAATTGGGCCATTTCTAACCACAAAAATGCTTTTATATATGTTCAAATTGTGATTCAGTAAGAATGGCTAAAAAATATTTTTTAAGAGCAAGAAGTTGCTCCATGGTCCACTGCATACTATTTAAAAATGAAACTTCAAAGTTACATTTTTTGTTTTATAAATGCATCCCGTTTGCTTTTTAAAACAAAATAGGCATCTTTAATGAAAAAGATTGCTTTATTAAAAAACAATCACTTATATAGTGGTCTACTGACCCCAGCAGGAGACCATTCCTGTTATACCTATCATTCCTCATAGGTCACAAACTGGGACCTATCTCATTAATATTAATGAGGCATGTTGGTTTGCTGACCACTAGCATTAGTAATTTGAAAGAAGCAAGATGCAAGTTTTCTTACATCAGGAACTGTGATTACCGAATTGCGATTTGTTACAAACCACAATTAGGAAATCACAATTTTAGATTTTTGTACATGTGTCCTAAATTCAGTCTGCTGAAAAAGTACTTTGTGGGCCTGGGCGTCAAGATGTAAATGTAAATTGATACTTGTACAGCGCACTATTCACCCACAAGGGTCTCAAGGCGCTTGTAAGAATACCGCTGTGGAACCCATCCTGGCATTTCCATGTGAGGCGTCCACTCCTGGTCACCCCCAAGGTGAAGGCCAGGCATCCTTAGCGTTGTGGGGGCCGTTGTGGAGATTAAGCAAGCTATTGCCCAGAGTTGCAGAGTGGGACTCCATGATTGGAATAGGCACAGAGGCGAGAATAGTCAGGTCCATGGAATTTTTGAGCCCAAGACCCGCCAAGGCGAGGAATTGAACCGTGGTCCCGGGCTAGACCTCTGCATCAGGGTCTGCCTTTCTAACCATTGAGCCACACTTCTCAGACCTTGCATCAAGATGCGCGGGCCAGCGTTGAGTAGCCCTCGATGAGGAGGTGTGATACGCTGTCCTGCATCATTGTCGAGGAAGCCGGTGAGCCTTGCAGAGACTTGTGCTGCAATGCGTCAGTGCAGGGGACAAGTCGGTTTGCGCAGGGATAATGTCAGTATTGGGCTGTGTCAGAATCGAAGAAGCTACTGATGCTTGCGAGGACTTGCAATAAGATGGGTGGAAGATAAGCTGCAATGCCCTGGCCAAAATTGATGGAGATTGCGTCGTGCTGCATCGAAATGTGTGAAGATGCGTTGACATCAAAGAAGTCTGTTGTGTCTCTGTGGATTGGAACAGTGGGCCAACCAACTGACTCAGAGAGATTTACTGGATTTCTGGGTCCACACAGGCAGGCTGGATTCTGTAGAGCAGCCCATAGTAGCAGAATAGTCCTGGTGGAGGAATAGCAGGCCTTGTCAGAAAAGCAGTCCTTGGTTAGCAAGTAGGTTAGCAGAACAGACTTCACTACAGGTCAGTCCTTCTACCTAGCAGAGTCCACACGTCCAGAAGTGATCCCAAGAGTTGGGTCCACTATTCATCCTTGGTGCCTGTTTCGAAGTCGGAGAAGCTTCTAAAGGGCTCCACCCCTAGAGGTGTCTGGACTTTACTGCCTTCCTGCCCTTACCCCTGCTTGCCTGGGGGACAAAAGACTCAATCAATCAATCAATCAATCAGTGACACTTATAAAGCGCGCTACATACCCGTAGGGTCTCAAGGCGCTGGGGGGGGGGGGGGTGCCGCTACTGCTCGAACAGCCAGGTCTTCAGCTTCTTCCTGAAGGAGAGGTGGTCTTGGGTCAGGCGCAGGTCGGACGGGAGGGAGTTCCAGGTCTTGGCGGCCAGGTAGGAGAAGGACCTTCCTCCTGTAGTCGCTCTTCGGATGCGAGGGACGGCGGCGAGGGCGTGGTTGGCTGATCGGAGGTGGCGTTTGGGAGCGTAGAAGTTGACTCGGCTGTTGAGGTAGCTCGGGCCTTGGTCGTGTAGGGCTTTGTGTGCGTGGGTGAGGAGGCGGAAGGTGATTCTCTTGTTGATGGGGAGCCAGTGAAGGTCTCTCAGATGTCCGGAGATGTGGTTGGATCGTGGGATGTCGAGGATGAGTCTGGCTGAGGCGTTTTGGATCCGCTGGAGTCTCTTCTGGAGCTTGGCGGTGGTCCCGGCGTAGAGGGCGTTGCCGTAGTCCAGTCGGCTGGTGACGAGGGCCTGGGTGACGGTCTTCCTGGTCTCTGTGGGGATCCACCAGAAGATCTTCCGTAGCATGCGTAGGATGTTGAAGCACGCCGAGGAGACGCTGTTGACTTGCCTGGTCATGGAGAGGGAGGAGTCCAGGATGAAGCCCAGGTTTCGTGCATGGTCTGTCGGTTTGGGTGCGGTGCCCAGGGCGGGAGGCCACCAGGAGTCGTCCCAGGCGGAGGGTGAGGAGCCCAGGATGAGGACCTCCGTCTTGTCTGAGTTCAGTTTCAGGCGGCTGGTCGTCATCCACTCGGCTACCTCTTTCATTCCCTCGTGCAGGTTGGCTCTGGCGGCGGCGGGGTCGTTGGTCAGGGAGAGGATCAGCTGGGTGTCGTCGGCGTAGGAGATGATGCTGAGGTGGTGTTTGCGTACGATGGCCGCAAGGGGGCTCATGTAGACGTTGAAGAGGGTGGGGCTCAGGGATGATCCTTGGGGGACGCCGCAGATGACTTCGGAGGCCTCTGACTTGTACGGTGGTAGGCGGACTCGCTGTGTTCTTCCGTCGAGGAAGGAGATGATCCATTCCAGCGCCTTGTCCTGGATTCCGATGTTGCTGAGGCGCCGTATTAGGGTGCGGTGGCAGACCGTGTCGAATGCCGCGGAGAGGTCTAGGAGGATGAGGGCCGCTGTTTCTCCATTGTCCATCAGGGCTCGGATGTCATCGGTGGCGGCGATGAGGGCGGTCTCGGTGCTGTGTTTGGCTCGGAAGCTGGACTGTGAGGGGTCGAGGGATCCGTTCGTCTCGAGGAAGGCGGCCATCTGCTTGTTGACGGTCTTCTCGATGACTTTGGCTGGAAACGGGAGAAGCGAGATGGGGCGGTAATTCTTGAGGTCGGTGGGGTCCGCTGTTGGTTTCTTGAGTAGAGCGCTGAGTTCGGCGTGTTTCCAGCTTTCAGGGAAGATGGCGGTGTCGAAGGATGTGTTGATGATGTCTCGCAGGTGGGGTGCGATGACAGCGTCGGCCTTGTTGAAGACGTGGTGAGGGCAGGGGTCGGTTGGTGATCCGGAGTGGATGGAGTTCATCATGCGGATGGTGTCTTCGGTGCTGATCGGGGTCCAGGCGTGGAGGGTGGTGGTGGGGGGGGGTGGCTGGTCGGTCGTGGTGTGCGTTGGTTGGTTGTTGAAACTGCTGTGTATGTCCGTGATCTTGTTGTGGAAGTATGAGGCGAGGGAGTTGCAGAGGTCTTGCGATGGGGTGATGTCGTTGTTTCCTGCGCTGGGGTTGGAAAGCTCTTTCACGATGTTGAAGAGTTCCTTGCTGTTGTGTGCGTTGTTGTCCAACCGGTCCTTGAATGCTGTTCTCTTGGCGGCGCGGATCAGCTGGTGGTGTTTCCGGGTGGCAAGTTTGTAGGAGGTCCTGTTGTCCGGTGTCGGATCCCTTTTCCAGACTTTCTCGAGGGCTCGGCAGTTCTTCTTGGAGCTCTTGAGTTCGTCGGTGAACCATGGGGCCTTCTTGCTGCCGGGTCTGCTAGACGGGGTCCTCAGCGGGGCGAGTTCGTCCGCGCAGTTGCTGATCCACTTCGTGATGTTATCGGCGGCCTGGCTGGGGTTCGCTGAGCTGGCAGGAGGGTGTTGGCTCAGGGAGGTGGCGAGCTGGTCTGCTGTGATCTTGTTCCAGCTTCTGCGGGCGGTGTGTTGCTGGTGTTGGTGGGTCGTCGTTCTCTTGAAGGTGAAGTGGACGCAGCTGTGGTCCGTCCATTGAAGCTCTGTGGCGTGGCTGAAGTCGATGTCTGTGCTGGATGAGAAGACGGCGTCGAGTGTGTGTCCGGCGAGGTGGGTGGGGGTGGACACCAGTTGCTTGAGTCCCAGGTTGGCGAGGTTGTCGAGCAGAGTGCTGGTGTTGTGGTCGTTGTTGTTCTCCAGATGGAAGTTGAGGTCTCCCAGGAGGATGTAGTCAGCGGAGGGGAGGGCATGCGGGCTGACGAAGTCGGCGATGTCCTCGCTGAATTGCGTGCGTGGTCCAGGGGGTCGGTAGATCAGGGTGCCTCTGAGGGTGGTGTTCGGGTTGGTGTGGATCTGGAAATGCAGGTGTTCGGCGCTGGTCAGGGTGTTGTCGGTGCTGGTCGTGAGACGGATGGTGTTCCTGTGGATGATGGCGATGCCTCCTCCCATCTGGTTGGCGTTTCGGTCCCTCCGGACGATCTTGTAGCCCTCTGGGATAGCGATGGCGATGTCGGGAGCTGAAGAGGCGTTCATCCAGGTCTCCGTGAGGAAGGTAACGTCAGGGGCTGTGGCGTCTAGAAGGTTCCAGAGTTCGATGGCGTGTCTGTGGACGGAGCGGGTGTTGAGCAGGATGCACTTGAGGTGGGTGCTGCTGGAGTTCGACTTGGCGGGTGCTGGTGCGGGGCTGGTCCGGATGCAGGAGAACTTGCAGGCGTGGCAGCTGAACGGTCCGTGGGTGCGTCTTGGAGTGGCTTGGTGGCATTCTGGGAGTCGGCCGGTGTTGAGAGCGATGAGGGTGGCGGCTGAGTACGTCAGGCGGGTCGGTCGGGCTCTTCGGGGGCCAGGGGTCCTGGCGCTGGGCGCGGTCCGGTCGCGGACGGGCGCAGACGGGCTTACCTTTGGCGCGCCTTCGGCGCACAATCGGCGCGCCCGCTGCGCGTGACCGCTGCGCGTGACCGCTGCGCGTTCGCACGGTCGCCATTTAAGGCGAAGTGCGCGGGTGGGCGGGGCAGCTGGGAGGCGGGAGCGGGGAGGGTTACAGAAGACAAAAGGGGCGGGGACAATCGGCGGTGGCGGGAAGGGAGGGCGGGGGCGGCGCGGTAGGCGGACAACAAGGAAGGAGAGCAAACACGTAAAAAATGCAAAAACAGGCACAAATTAACGCAAATAGCGGGGAAAAAGAGAGTTACACAAAGTTAAACAAGGCAAGCACAAAAAACCGTCAAAACAAGGGAAAAAACACTCGCAGCGGCGGCAGCCGGCAAACGAGGCAGCAGCGAGGCAGAGGGCAGGCAAGGGGCACACGCAGCAGCTGGTGGCCATGCGGCGCGGGGGTGTCCCACAAGTTCGAAGCCCTTTGTGAATATGCTGAGACAGAGGCTTTGTGATGTGCAAGTGTGGCAGGTGACAGCTCCGCCCCCCTATCAAGTCTGAGTTGGCCCATCCTGCCAACACCTATTCCGCCTTTGTCTCACTGTGTGAGAACAATACACAAACACCAACTGCCAGCTACACCTAGTCATGTGACCCAAGAGACGGGTTGTAGGCACCAAATTATTGGGATAAGAAAATGTTAACTTTCTAAATCTAGAATTTTCAGAATTGTGACTTAAAATTATCTAACCTTACCATCAAATAGGCTTTTAAATTACAATTCTTTAGAGACCAAACTCGGTATTTCTACCTGCTCCCAATTGGGGATTTTCACTTATTAAATGTAATAAAGTAAGCCAATATTCTCCTATGAGAGGGGTAGGCCTCACAGGAGAAAAAAACAAATGTAGGAGTTTTTCACTACCAGGACACGTAAAAAACGTAAAAGTACATGTTGCACTTTTTAAATACAGTGCACCTTGCCTTATGGACTGCTTAGAGCCTGCACCATGGATGACTTGTATGTATTAAAGAGGAAGATTTGGACCTAGCAAGCAGCTTATTTTACCAGGTTGAAATGTCAGTTTAAAGTTGCACACACATGGTGCAATGGGAGGCCTAGGACATGTTTGAAAGGCAACGTGAGTGGGTAGTAGAATCAGTGCTGCAGATCCACCAGTAACATTTAATTTATAGGCCCTGGTTGCCTGTAGTACCACTTTACTAAGGACTTACAAGTAAATTTAATGTACCAATTGGGTGTAACATAATTTTACCATGTTTTAAGGAGAGAGCACAAGCACTTTAGCACTTGTTAGCAGTGGTAAAGTGCACAGAGTCCTAAGGAAAATAAAAACTGTTTAACTTGGCCCTTTCTGCAGGGTCATCCCCACACTTTGCCTTCACCCTCCTCACTACAGTTGGCGCTTTGTGCTTTTACTCACTCTTTTTACTTAAATCTTTAACATTGCATACGTCCAGTTCTACTAATTGGATTTTTGTTGTTCTGGTCTCAAATCATTTATTACATTCGACTTTATTTTTCTAAATTGGTATGGAATTTTTTCTTGTGCTGTTTTCACTTTATTGATGTTTGAATTACTGCATCAATACTTTACACATTGCCTATAAGTTAAGCTGACTGTTGTGTGCCAAGCTATCAGAGGGTTAAGCACAGGTTGATTTGGGGTTGCTTGTGACTTCACCATGACCCCTCAGTCAGTAACCCAATGTTCTGCAAAACCTAATTTAGCAAAACAGGAGGAGTGATGGCAAACTGTTTGGGAGAGACCACCCTAAGGCTGGCAGGTCTAACACTTAATATATGTCTAATGCACAAGTACAAAGGAAATCATGGCAATTTATACCATCACAATATCATAAATTTACTAGGTTATTTTCCAGAACGACAAGGCATACATTTTGTTGGCCTAGTAAGAGTGTGGTTTCTTCAAAGAGGTAACCCCAAAAGTGACATTGCCAGCACAACCTGGGCTACAGAATATTTTACATCTGGGCTAGAAGAGCTGACCTGGCTCTATGTGGTATTTCAGTTCTACAGGTTTACAACCAAAATATTTGGACTTGTTAAGACAAAGATCAAACGCAGCAGAATTCATTTCCACTTTTGAACAGAACTTGCCATTTTAATGGTCCAGACCACTTTAATGATCATGATAATCTGAAAATTACCCCTAACAAAACTTTGAGTGCTGACTGGCACATACCTACACCCATTGCTCCTGATCAACCATGTACCTGAATCCCATACATAATTCCTAACATTATAGAAAGTACAGGAGGAAAGCCGGAAAAGAAACTTTAAACCGACTTCTGGAAAATTACAGACAATTCAGAAGCATGTTAAATCTAGCAGTGAAAATCTTCTCACCTATTTAAATAAACATCATGTGGTGTACCTGCAAGAATCCAGAAAGAACTCTGTTAGAAATGGGGGTCTCTAGTTGGCAGTGGTTTGCACCTTTGTCCAAGAAAATGTTGGTAATTTTTCAAAATACTATCTTTTCTTTCACTTTATACTCCTACCAGTCCGCATTCCTCTCCCTTTCCACTGTCCCATAGGCCCTTCTCAAGCACCCCGTTTGTTGTAGAATGTATTTTAAGATTATATGCCAGTGTGGTTGTTGGAATATCTGAAGCTTACCCCCACCCCCCAATCTTACTGACCAAGCTACGCCCCAGAGCTCTGTAAATAACTCACCTTGCAGTATGTGTATTTAGTTGGTCAAGTAAATATCTCAGCCCCCCCCTTCCAGGACACTCACAATTATTGACAAAATGTTTAAAGCCCCATTTTGATGGATTCAACTAGCTTTCTCTTTTTTTTCTCTTACATCAGATCTCACTGTTGATCCAAGTGGTACACATGTTTTAAAAAATATTCAGACATATTTGCAATGCATGCCTTTACAAAGCAGTTTTTACATCATAACATCCTTTACAACGCACTCCATTACATCGCATGGCACTACATCGCATTTTTAGAAACTACCCTTATAACGCATTCCATTACATCGCATTATAACTTTACAACTTATACCATTACAACGCATACCATTAGATTGCATTTCAGGTACGTATTGGATAGTATAGGGGTAAAAATTACTATTCTAACTTCAGGGTGTGCAACAGTAGGGTAAGTGTTGGATAGTGTAGGGGTAAAAATTACTATTCTAACTTCAGGGTGTGCAACAGTAGGGTAAGTGTTGGATAGTGTAGGGGTAAAAATTACTATTCTAACTCCAGGGGGTGCAACAGTGGGGTAGGTTTTGGATAGTGCAGGGGTACAATGCGTTGTAATGGTATGCATTATAATGTTATGCGTTGTAATTCCTGTGTTGTAGTGATATGCGATGTAGTGTTGTGCGTTGTAATGCCTGCGTTGTAGTGGCATGTGTTGTAAAGGATGTTGCAATGTAATGACTGCGTTGTAAGTGTAGTGCGATGTAATGGTTGCTTTGTAAAGGGTGTTTCCCTAAATGTTTGGCCAGACATGCTGGTGGGTATTCCTAGAGATATGACATTGTGCTTGATTTGAGTGTGCGTGATGACTGTTTACATTTTAGAAAAAAACTCACCTTTATTTATTGACTAGCAGCCCGTCCCGACGTTGTCCGGGTATGAATTGCTGCCGACCAGTAGTATATTGTTTTGTAGGATTTCGTTTTGATAGCATTTCTTATCTGTGACAGGCCTGTGAAACGCTCCAATTCACAGTGCACTGCTGGTGCACTTAAGAGTGCACGTTCAGTAGTGTGTGAACTCGAGCTTCCGTACTTTATTTTTCTTTGCAATATTATATAGCGCAAACTCGACAACATGGCATGAGCACAATTTACATACCTTACAGAAGAACACATTCATTTGTGGTAGACACGGGGAGACAAAGCGATTTGCCTGGAATCACAGGATGTTGAGCTGATGCCGAGATTCGAACGTCGCTCCGCAGCTCTAAAGTTTGCAATTCTAGAAATTGTGGCGGGAGGTGTGTCTAAAAGTGTATGTTGGTGCTGGCCATCAATGAGAGAGACTGTGCATTTTTCAAATCACTGGTGAAAAAATATGAGTATGTTGCTGGAGATGTGGGCCGCCGTGCCACCAATGTACTTACCGGGGGAGGGTAAACACCCATTATTCCACAACTTTCTTTCCGCATACCATGACTCCGCAATGCCATTATAACGCATGGCATTACATTTTATATGCTTTTACTACGCCTACATTTACAACTAAATTAGTTGTAAATGCATAAATGGTAAAAACATGTTTTTTTAAATGTTTGGATAAGGTAAGTATGGGTATAGGGGTATATGTTTTGGGGTACTGAGGTATATGTTTTGAGGTGTTTGGGTATTTTAAGGGTTCAGATATAGTTTTGGGTTATGGGGTACAGGGGTTGTTTTAGGGTTTAGGGATAGGTATGGGTTTTGGGGTACAGGGGTATTTTTAGGGTTCGGGGCTAGGTTTGGGTTTTGGGGTATAGGGGTATTTTTAGGGTTCAGTGGTAGGTTTGGGTTTTGGGGTACAGGGGTATTTTTAGGGTTCCGGGCTAAGTTTGGGTTTTGGGGTACAGGGGTATTTTAGGGTTCAGGGGTAGGTTTGGGTTTTGGGGTACAGGGTTATTTTTAGGGTTCAGGGCTAGGTTTGGGTTTTGAGGTACAGGGGTATTTTTAGAGTTCAGGGGTAGGTTTGGGTTTTGGGGTACAGGGGTTTTTTAAGGGTTCAGGGCTAGGTTTGGGTTTTGGGGTACAGGAGTATTTTAGGGTTCAGGGGTAGGTTTGGGTTTTGCGGTACAGTGGTATTTTTAGGGTTCAAGGCTAGGTTTGAGGTACAGGGGTATTTTTAGGGTTCAGGGATAGGTTTGGGTTTTGAGGTACAGAGGTATTTCTAGGGTTCAGGGCTAGGTTTGGGCTTTGGGGGACAGTGGTATTTTTAGGGTTTAGTGATAGGTTTGGGTTTTGGGGTACAGGGTATATTTATTGGGTTAAGATAGGTTAGTGTTTAAGGGTGTTGGGGTATTTTAAGGAGTAAGGGTGGGTTATGATTAGGAGGTGCAGGGGTATTTAAAGGGAGCAGGGTGGGATTAGCACACGATATGAGACATGGCATGAAGGGCGGAACGTACCACACGCCCCAGCGTTTGTCACGCCCCCGGCACACGCCCACAGCACAACGCAGACACGCCCACAAGGGACTACTTTTCTGGCACGGTTCTTTTACCTTTTAAATGTATATGGTGGGTGTCTGCATAGCCTATGTCCTTCTGCTGCAACTGCCCTTTCCAACGCTGTATTGGGTGTTGTGATTGGTCCTGTGGTTCTTGAGATTACCCGCCTCAAAGGTTTGGGCTCTCTCTTTATTATATTAGTATGGATGAGTGAAATTAATGTGTGGTGTGTAGTTCTTCACATCTTATTTATTTTGCATAAATGTTACTGCGTGTAAGATGTTTCAGGATGTGGGCGGTCCTAATGTGTGCGCAAGAACTACGTTTCTTTTGGTGTGTCAGGTGATTTTGCATCTGTGCAGTGAGGTGTGATTGTCTTTACTTAAATTTGATTGTGTGCATGGCTTGAATGTGTGAGGGGGTAATTTGTCTGAGATGGGACTTCATTTCATTGTTGTGTGCATGCAAGGTGATTGTGTGTGCATGTTTCAAACAAATGTGCATTTTTGTACCGATTTCAGAGTAAAAGTTGTGTATGTTGCCTTGTGAAAGAATTTTGCATGTGTTTTGTGAAGTGTCATTGTGTTTACTTGAATCTGAATCTATGAGTTAAGTGTGTGATGTGCAATCTGCCTGGCCGGGGACATTAGTATATTGTTTTATGTGTGCACAGTATTTGTTTTCACGTGCGTATGCATTTGTGAAGCTTATGTAACATATGTATTTGCGCATGCTTACAGGACCTTTCGAATAGAGGCAGGGCCGGACTGGGAATGCAAACCAGCACCGGCAATTGAGTCGGACCAGCCGTGGGGATGGTGCGCGTGTGGAAAACACTGTAGCTGCTTTTGTTACAGGGGGCCAATATTGCAAAACCGGCCCACTGTGAAAAAAAAACCAGCCCCCTCCATGGCAGCCCAGCCGGGAAACGCCCGGTGCCCGCTACGGACAGACCGGCCCTGGGTACAGGTCATGTGTGTGTATGTGTGTGCGCGTGTGTGTTTGTGTGCGCAGGTGATTCGGTGCATATCCGTTTGTGAGTTATGTGTGCACAAGTGATTTGCAGCGACGAATCAGCTTTTCAATGGTCAGGTGCGAGGACCCATGGTCTGTGGTGTGGCTGGATATCTTTTTACCCATTCTCTAAATAACATGTGTAATGCAGCTCTTCCCCCATTTCCTGACTTCCACTTGTAAAGGAATTTCAAATCACATGTATATGCAAATTCTCTGGCAATATGATTGCTTGATAAATAAAATTCGTCTAATGCCCTGTGTGGATGCTCGTGCCGAGTCCGGTGTAAATCCCTTGTAAACCATCCAATCTGCATTAATGTATGTAAAGCATTCTCTTTCCTGCATCATATATTCCAGGGAAGCCCTCCTGCCCTAGAAATGTCTTTGGGAACAGGTAACTCTTGCAATGTCTTTCCAACACCTGCTGGATTGTGATGTCAACTGCACTTCCAGATAACATTTTAAATTCCTCCCTAACCCCTTTGTAATATGCTGGTGTGTTGTAGAAGACCAGCATATAAATTACATGTATTAAAAATCCTGCATGTGCTTTGTGTGGAGGTAAATGTATTGCTTTAAGCGACGTGGTGGGTATAGTATTGGCCTTGCTTTGGAGTATATTATTCATTAAGGGCAGAAAGTGTTGTACATTAAATATATGTACTTTCACTGGCAGTAATGCTACTGGGGCGCACCTCATTTGACAGTACAATCAGATTAGGCCATATATTTAAGGATTGAAAAGTATATATCATCCACAAAATTGTATTTGAAGTTGGTGCCTCTCCGGAAAAAAACACCCTACTACCTAGGTGCACATATACAAAGGGATATCTAATCCCTAAGTAAATCAAACTGTATGATCCAATATCCCGGCACTCAGTTGTTAAATTTTAGTTCCTTATGTATTAAGAATTAAGACTTGTTCTATACATTAAATATATGTTTGTGATGACATTTCGTGTGCGTTTGCGTTTATGCTAGTCTGCAGATTTCTGCAAGCAGGTGATCTATGCACAAGTGCCTGTGCTTAATGTGTGTGTTTTTGTCTCTGATAGTAAAGTGCAGCGTGTTTAAGTATCTTTGGCCGTATATAATTGTTGGCAGACGGAGTAATCTCCACTGGCCTGGCGGAGGA
Organism: Lissotriton vulgaris; assembly: GCF_964263255.1. Classification (NCBI taxonomy): domain Eukaryota; kingdom Metazoa; phylum Chordata; class Amphibia; order Caudata; family Salamandridae; genus Lissotriton; species Lissotriton vulgaris. The sequence goes on along the minus strand of NC_141698.1, from coordinate 51,778,916 downwards.
CTTAGTGTCTGCCAGGCCGAGGCTACACTGCCAGCCAAATTCAGAATGATTGCCAAGTGGCAGTCAGTTCTAAAGCATTGATAGGAACCACCATCACACTGGTTCCTTTCAATGCTGTTTACAGTTTGGTGTCAACATGATGGAGCCCAGCACCAAACTGTTTCTTTTTTATTTTCAAAAAGAAAATCCCGAAGCGAGATTTTCTTTATGAGAAAAAAAAAGAAAATGCTTCCCTCACTATGGGAGTCAACTCCCATGGAGAGGGGAGCATTTAGCAGTTTCACTGCCCCATACCACCAATATTTTCCTGGAGAAAACTGAGTTTTATTTCCATCCTCCGACAGCCTTTACTCCCTTCTTCTTGGTGGTCTATCTCATAGACTTATATCAAATCTGTATGATTATTTACAACATTTGTAATTGCACCAGCCACATCAAGAGTGAGGACCTGAGCATTGTATTTGGAGTGCGACTTATAGCATGCAAAACTGGAGTGTGACTTATGAAATGCAGACCTAACCCTAACTTTAGAGTTGTAATGGTTTCTCAGATTTAATTCATGGACACCATTGCACTTTGACAGAGTTTTTAAGGTAAGGAAATGTATGCATTTATAATTTAAAAATAAAAAACCTAAGGGGTGGGAAAAATTGGGTTACTGAACCACTGAGGTGTGAGTTTTATTAAGCAACAACCACAATTACTGTCAGAGTAAATCACAAGCAAACCCCAGATTAACCTGTGCTCAACCCCCGGGTACCTTGGCACACATCAGTAAGGCTTACTTACAGGCAATGTGCAAAGTATTTGTGCAGCTCTTCAAATAGTAATAAAGTGAACAACAACATACTAAAAGGGTCCTGCATCAAGTTAGAAAAATAGAGCAAATGTTAATAAATAAGACAAGACCAAAATGTCAAAAATCAAATCAGTAGAACCGTAGTTATGAATTATTAAAGATTTTAGTGAGAATGGCAACAAAAAACACTAAGCTTCAACTCAGAATATTTTGTTCACTGGATCGGGTTAAAGTCATACTTTCAGGCCGACAGTGATGGAACGCAGGTCGGATACAGTCACCTGGGTAGGCTAGCTGAAGTTTACCTTCTCAAGTCCATTCCAAGAGTCCTGTTAGCGTTGGAGAGGGCTGCGAGTAGCAGGGAGGGCATCATGGGAGCCTGTCGGCGTAGCGCAAAAAGATGACCGGCGTTGAGGGTGGGCATTGCTGGAGCTTTGTGCTGCTGGCCGTCCCTGCGAGTTGTCGATGCTGGAGCGTGAAGAGTCAGGCAGATAGAGCTTCAAACTGGATTGCGGTGCAACCGGCAAAGTCTCCATGCAAATGGGACAGTTTGCGGTCATCAAAAGCTTGATTTCAGCTCTTTGAGCCACGCCAAGGGTGCAGGTCCTGAGAGAACCACTTGGGGTGCAGCTTGGTCCTGGGGCTGGTGCAGGATGTTCGGGAGACATTTATGTCCCTGAAGCTCAGATCATGAGGACTGCAGGCTAGCCCTTGAAGTCACTCTGAAAGCCTTGCCTTCAAGATGAAGTTGCAGGTCCAGTTCTTCCTCCTAGGGTAGCAGGCAAACATAGAGGGCAGCAGTTCCTTCTGAGCAGTAGTCTAGCACAGTGACAGTCCTTTCAGCAGCACAGCTCATTCCCGGCAGAGTGTTCACACGTCCAGAAGTATACTGAGGACTTGGTGTCTAAAATCCAGTATTTATACCCATTTGTGCCTTTGAAATAATGGGAAGAAGCTTCTAGAGGAATACCTTTGAAGTGCACAGGTGACCTGCCTTCCTAGCACTGGTTCCAGACTAACTACAGGGGTTCAGTAGCCCTTTGTATAGAAACAGGACACAACCTATTGAAGTGTAAGGGGGGTTGGGCCAAGCTCCTCACTCCCATCCTGCCAGTGATGGCACATCCAGTCACAACTAAGCTCCCCATTGACTGGGGCTGTCAAGGAGGAATACATAAATCCCAATTGTCAGCTACATCCAGTCATGTGACCCAGAATCAGGTTGAAGGCACCAAATGTGCCTTAGGTAAGAAAAAAGTGCTGTTTTCAAAATTGTGATATAAAATGCGTAGGGGTGACTTATATGTATTAAAAATGAAGGTTTGGGCCTGGCAAAAGGATTATTTTGCCAAGTCAACATGGCAGTTTAAAAACTGCACAGACAGGCTGCATTGGCAGGCCTCAGGCATGTCTAAAGGGCTACTTAAGTTGGTGAACAGTGCTGCAGATCCACTATAAACATTTAATTTACAGGCCCTGGACACATGTAGTGCACTTTACTAGGGACTTACATGTAAAAGAAATATGCCAGTAGGGTATAAGCCATTGTTACCCTGTTTTGAGCAGAGGGCTTAAGCACTTTAACACTAGTTAGTAGTGGTAAAGTGTGCAGAGTCCTAATGCCAGCAAAAACAAAGTCAGCTAAAACCAGGCGGTCTGAAGGCAAAAAATGTGGGGGAAGCGGTGCCAAGGATGCCAGGTCTAACACTGGGATTTACCCATCTGTGTTTTACATACTTTAAATGTCTTTCCTTTGCCCCGTTGTCTGTGCAAAATTCCCAGCCCTGTGTGTTTCCATTGCATTCGTTCTTAAGCTGCTGTCTCTGTCCTTCAGCATTATAGTCCACCTTCAACCAATAACTGCTGCCGCCTTCCCTTTTCATAAGGCGGATTTTCTATGCATATGTGTTTCTCCTGTATTCTAATTCCTACTAACAGAATGCCCTTTCATTCACTGGCTGCCTCCTAGATTTCTATGGTAGGAATATCCCCTCTTTATTTGTCTTTTATGCCCTCTTTGTCAACAGTGTTTTGTGGCTGTTGACAGTAAGCCATCAACTCTCTTCTGCTTGACCCACAGAGGCTTGTCCCTAATGAGTGTTATGTTATGTTACGTTATGTTATGTTAATTTAAAAAAACTTAAAAGAGCACACTAACACCACAACGGTCACTTGGTACTGCAACTGACATAGAGAAGAGAGACCAGAAGCTCAAACGTGTTGCTCCTTTGTACAAGCTAGATGCTTTCTTAACCCTTTGCTTGCTGGTGACGGCTCCCGTCCGTCATGGCACACAGTGCTCATGACGGCCAGGAGCCGTCACGACCACGCCCGCGATCGGAATGTGCCGCACAGGAGCAGAATTCCGGCCGCAGGCAAGGGGCTAAAATTACAAAGAGTTTGCTCGGCCAGCTTGGGAAATTCTGAATCTATTCTGCAAGCAGTTTTATTGGCTGCAAGTATATTTCTCATAGTAGTATTTCTTCACTCATTTATTTTCTGATTAGTTCTTGCACATGCGTATTGCTGGCTCTTTGTCAAAATATTTAACACAAATATTGTCTCATATGTTGTGCCCTTAATATCCCTTACATCAATACCTTTCGATTGGTGTAGATTTCCTTTGGTTATTCTCAGTGGGGTCATATTTGTGTAAACGATATTTAGGACAAGAAATTTAGGTTAGACAATATTCTGACAGTGATATTCTGGTACCAAACACTTACAGCCTATCTACAGGGATTTTCATTGCCAATATTATAGGTGTCCTACAGAGAGTAGTGATACTTATCACACCTAACAAAATCTGAACCCCCAAGATTTCCACTAAACATGAGAAATGAAAAATGAATCTTGATCTTTTCTGCACCAGTTTAATAAACTCATAAACCCAGATCCTTCAAAGAAATTCCCAATTTAGCCACACAGAAGCATGTACATGTTATGGTATGTTGTGGTAAATTGTCTTATTTAGGGCTCGAATGCCCGCAGGCAATTTGGAGACAGCTGATACAGAAGAAAGGTATCCCAGAAGCTTTTTAATAAGCAGAGAAAACCCATATGTTCAAAGATTTCCTGAAAGCCAAAAGATTTGGCATTGATTTGATATGCAGTGGTAGGCTATTCCTGGCTTTTGCAGCTCCCAGCACAAAGCCTCTGCCGCCCCAAGTAGAATGCTTAAAACTGGGTACTGACACATTAGCTGAGGCAGAATGCAATGATGTAGGTGGAGAGTACCAGGAAAAACTTTTCTTAAGAAAATCGGGCCCTTGGTCATGCAGTGCTTTGTATACAATACAAATTGACTTGAAAAGAACCCCATGCCTCACAGGGTGCCCGTGAAGCTTCCTGATGGATTTGGAGACCAATTGGAATTTGGGAATTTTTAAAAGAGTATGGGGTAGCTGTGTTTTGTAAAGTGTGTAACTTATTTAGGCCCTGCTGACGAGCATTAAGATTGATTGATTGATAGCTTTATTTCGATATAAAAGTATCATAAAAGCTTGTACAATAAATATAGGACACAGCATTTAAAACAATCAAATTCCAAATGTACAAAAGGAAAAAACAGGAAAAAAGGGTATTAAAAACAGTTAAAACAAGATTAAATTGATAATGAAAGCCTTCTTGCACGAAGTAACCAACACCACTTTAAAAATTTTGACACAGTACAAAAAATCAGAGTTGTTGTGTCAAACATAAAAATACGTAGCACCACTTTATGTTGACGGGTGCCTAAAAGTCTACAAAAGGGTTTAAGCCATTGCCTCCTAGGTGCACAATAATCCGGACATTCGAAAAGAATGTGGGCTACCGACTCAATACGAGTGGGACAGCGCTCACACGAGGGAGAGATCTGGTGGGGGATTCCCAACGGGCAATGAGCATTAAGATCTAGCCCAATAGCTTTGTAAATCCTAGACTACTGTTTTCTGCAAATTTTGCTGGAAAGAACAGAAGAATCTTCTTGATTAATTTCCGGGTGTAATAAGCAGCCGGCGTGACATTGATAAGGACAACTAGGCTTTTGGTTTTGCTCACTGGTGTGGGAAGTGGACCTAAATCCGAGGGCCACCAGTCAGGGGACCAAACTGATGGCTGGGAGCCAAAGTTAAGAACCTCTGTATTTCCTGAGTTCAATGTAAAGCAGTTTCTGGCCCACCAGGACCTGACAGCCTGCATGCACTCACAGAACTTTGCCCCTTCTACAGCAGCTTCGCTATCCACCACAAAGACTATCTGTGTGTCGTCGGCATAGGAGGTAAGGGTGAAACCAAAGGATCTGATCAGCTCTGCCAGTGGAGTGATGTAAACATTAAAAAGTGTGGGGCTGACTGCAGATCCATGAGCGACCCTGCAAGGAGTGTTTGTGAGAGGAGAACTCGCCCATATTGACCGATTATTCACATAAACTGAGAAAGTTTTAACAGCTTCCAAGCAGTGTCAGTCACCCGAATCCTGCCTAACCGCTCCATCAGCAGCCCATGATTTACCGTCTATCTCTCCAGACATGTATCCTAGGTAATCTAGGAGTAAGGGAAACTGAGGATGAATTTCCAAAGCAAATTAGGGGCACTGTGTGTGTGTGTTTATGTGTGTGTGCGTGCAGGCATGCATGCGTGCATGTGTGTGTGTGTGTTTGTATGGTTGAAATTTATTTATGTTTATTTATTTATAAAGTCTTATATAGCGCGAACGTGACCCACGAGGGTATCAGAGTGCTTTACAATAGAAGAATAAACAGTGGAAGAGGTAGTCAACACAAACAAAATGTCAATTTGTCATAATAGAGCATTACCGTCTGCAGAACAACTTACATTAGACATTGAGCTATCAGCCACACAATGTATGTCAATAGCCAAAAGATCTAATGGTATGTACTCTCTTAAATGCAAATGTACACACAACATGCTACACCACATGCTACAGTCAGCAACCACTGTCTTCTTCAGGTCCAGGAAGATTACTGTTCATTAAACCAAGATCCTTGGGGGTTTCTGTTTATTGAGGGCATTATATGTCAAAATAACCATACAATAAGCTGTTCAGAAACACACAGCACTAAGGTTGACTTCATAACAATGTAAAGATGGCAGAGATGTGCAGGTTCTTTCTAAAGGACCCAGTTCTCCAATCTATTGGGATATCTTTTTAGAGCCAGTTCATCCATAAAGTGAGACATGTCACAAACACTAAAGAGCAGCAAAGAGAGCAGGCTGGGAGCTGCAAAGATGACGTTTGACTGGGTGGCGAGGAGCAGGGAGCCCCACAGGCAACAACAATTCACAAAGCTAAAAGTTCTAGTGATAGCTGCCAGCCTTTTGGCTTTTTCACTGCTTTTTTGTCTAGGTTTGTGCAATAAAATTGCTAAAAGTAAAAAGATATTTTTTTGGGGGGTCTCAAAAAGCACCCATCGCCATAGTACTCCCTAGCACTGAAGGAACAACTATGTGTGTGGATTGGCTCTTTGTGAAAGGGCAGGATGCTGTCACTCACAGTGAAGTTAACCAATGACTGAAATGGGACGATCCACTGGCGAATGCTGTATGCTGAAGTGAGATGACGAAAAATGTGACTGGCACAACACTAAATCAATGGATGAGCTGGATGAAAACTCCTATAAGTAAGTATATCATATATATAATTTTGGTAAAATTGTAAGTTCTTGGCTATTGTCAGACCTAGTAAAATATATATTTGTATTGGCGCTCCTAAGTATTGCATCATTCCTGTAATTGTACATCCGGAGGAAAAGGTACCAGATAGACTTCAGAAACCCCATTCGTTCATTCGGGTCATTTTAAGAAAAACTACCAAATTTAGAAGAAATATGAATATCAATCTAGATTATGCTGCATTATCGGCAATGAGAGTCCCTGAGATCTCACGCATGCCACAGAGATTCACAAACACTTAACGCTGGTGAAAGCCCTGGAGAAAAAGCTTCATGTAACATAGGCATCCAAGAATACCAAATAGTTCATATTCAATCCAATATATATTAAAAACCTCATTTACATGCTCAAACCTTTTCATAATTTACATACAAATCATGTTTAATTATATTACTCGCGGCACGATAATGAAGCGTAACCTTCGTGGCCAAGTGCATGCGTTGACTGCCTAATGCCTTGGAGCCAGGTTCTTTCTCTGCGTCATGTTGTGTGAACCGTGTTATCCAAACGCTGATACCCCCATAGACAAATATTGGGTTTACGCAGCGGGTCCCCTTATAGAAGCTGCTTCAAGTGACATGGGGACATTTCCCCTAAATGTGTTTCTTACTACAACTCAGGTTTGAGCTCACGGTACTGCTTCAAGGAATCTAGCAGATTTATTCTCAGCAAATTCCACTATATCAATTATATTCCACTACTGAGCGCTGTACCTGCAACAGTCTACCTGAGTTACATAAGAGGAGGGAGAGCGCCTTTAATGTTTGGTATAGACCAAGGCAGAAGGTCTGTAATGATGTTAGAACATTCCACCCACTGAGACTAGAATGCTCCAGTGATGGAGCAGAAAGTCTAGAGCCTTCCTTATGGGCCTCTACCACTTCTTTTCTTTACAGAAACGTCCACCATTTCAGTATTCTCAATGGGGCATATTCTCAAGAACATATGATAACCATCGCAAATTTAGCTTAACTCAATTTTGCATATCGCAGCCTATCGCGGGAAAATTACGTTGTGTTAACCAACCATTCTCAACACAGCGATACCATGCAATAGTCACCAGATAACACATCAAATCGCAAGCTTAAACCAACGCCATGCTGCAAAAATGTGAAACGCGAACGCAAAAAATCCTGCGATGACGACAAGCGCAATACACAAATCAGTGAAAACCAGCGACAGGCCTGCAATTCAAAAGAGTCAGACGTGAAAAATCACCCTAAAAGTAGAAAAAAACAGACAAACAAATGCCAAACAACAGTGAAGCACAATGGATGGTACCGGAGCAAGTACGGAAGGGAGCCAGAACCCCACAAGCCCCCCGGAGGACCAGCCTGGGACCTCGGGGTCAGGGAAGACCAAGGAGAAGAAGAGTAGGAAGAAGCGCTTCAGTCCGCAGGAAAACAGGATCCTGATGACGGAGGTGGTCAAACACCATCAACAACTGTTCGTCACCTCCACTGTGTGATTGGCAACAAAAAATGGAATATGGCAGTCTATCGTGGATAAGGTGAATGCAGTCGGAGTGCTGAAGAGGACAATGGAAGAGGTCAAGAGGCGCTGGAATGACGTCAAGAGCAAAACCAAGCTGAAACTCTCCAACAACCGGAAGGCAGCAATGCAGACTGGAGGTGGGAGTCCTGCGCCACAGGAGCAGCTGGACGATATGGAGGAAATGGTGTCCACAGTCATCAGTGGGGAGTTGGTGGCAGGAGTCGGGGGATCGGACACTTCTCAACATGACCGTACACAACAGCACCAGGGTGAGTAACAACCAGGGACTGGGTGGACGGGGGAGATGGGCACCATAGCACACATGTACAATTGAGTAGAGAACATCTGCCGACAAACCATGCGCCAGCCCTGAACTCCCACCAAGAGACCAATGTACCCAAGTATGCAACATCTCAGCACTGCATAAGCACAGAAGTCAAAGGCACATCGCAAGAAATAGAGAAGGGGAAGAGCAAACAGAGGTGCAGGGGCCACTCACCGAAAATGCAGCACACACACATAACAGGCAGAGCACATCAACACTGACAAGAATGTGGCACAAACCGCAACACGTCCACAATAGAATACAGGACACAACTGGTGCTGACTGGGCGTAGACACTGGCCAATCACAAGTGGCATTGTAGGGAAATGTGAGTTGATAATGTACAAGTACAAAGACACACACGTCTGTTGTCGAAATGGCCACTGTCCCCCATTAAATAGGCAGCTCCTACCAAACAGCCACGATGTACACAGTCATGCAGTCTGTATGTAAACATGGGCAATGCGACAAAATACATGTGAATACAATGTTAAACTGCATCTCCCCTTAACATTGCAGGCGAAGACGATGACGAAGAGGACCACCACAGCTTCGACTCCGAGGCCTACTAGGAGTTCATTGACAGCCTCCTCAGCACACCTCCAGAAGCAGGGCAGCCCAGCTGCAACGAGGCCAGCCCACCCCCTGCACAGCGCACAGAGCATGCAGCACCCACCACCACGGCTGCCTCCCTGGACCTCCGCCAAGAACACATGGCCTTCCAACGCCGTGTGTTGGGGTGCTAGGAGCAGCTGGCTGAACAAGTACGAGTGGGCTTCGACCACATGGCTGACAAACTGGATGCCATACATGGGTGTCTAAGTCCCATCAGGGACCACTCACAGTTCCTAATGGACACCCACAGTCTGCTCCATGCTCTCCAATGCACCATGGCTGACATTGCTGGAGCCCGGACTCAGAGACTAGAACAACTGTCCAGTCAGAGTGGCTCCAGCGATGTCAGCCGGGAGTTGGGACACATGCGGAGGTAAATGGAGACCATGGAGCGTGCCAATGCAGAAAGGGCGGCTGCCACGGCTGCACACCAGCAAGTGGTTGCTGGGTTATACAATGACATCAGGACCATCCTCATGGCATGGCTGCCACAAGGCCTGGCGCTGATGCATTCTGCTGCTACCACCACATCCACATCTCCGCCCCCTGAAGTGTCAGTGCCACACAGTGCAGCAGACATTCCACCTCCGGCCCCTGAGGTGTCATTGTGCCAGAGTTCTGGAGACAGAACACCACCGCCCACACGTGAGGCACATGGAACAGCAGAGGACGAAGATGCGGATGAAACCTCCTTCCTGGTAAGAAGGACGCAGTAGCATTCATCTCCGCCATATGGCCGGTTTCAGCTTGGTATTGCCCTCTGCATCATCACCTTCGACTGTCCCCCGATGTGCCCTGTGACACTCACCTTGGACCTCGACATGGACTGCCATATTCTGTTTGATCGCCAGTGACACAGCAATCAGACTGCGGACTGAAGACTTCCTCTTCCTTAGGACTTGTCATTCCCTGACGGACTCCGGCTGGCCCTCCACGGTCCAATATTGTAAAGTGGGGATTGCATGGCCAAGTACTGCTCCAGGCAACACTCCACTGAATGTGCATTAAACATTCTTTTTCACACAGGTGAGTCGTGTCCATGGTCTTTCAAGTGTGGTAGTAAGGATGAATGTAGGGTCAGTGAATTCCGCGTATGTCCATGTGGCTCATTTCGTTAACTGGGGTCACAGGGTGACACACTGCCGAATGTTGTCTGGGTCGCGCCGACGGCACAACAGCGACACACGCATTTGTTACTTTCTTGTACAGCCCCGTACAGAACCACGACCGTCTTTGTACAAACCTGTACGCTGGACTGGCATATGCCAGACAAGCCCACTATGCTTACGCTCACAGGGGGGGACGACAACGCTACATGTGCCAGGACTTCCCTGTAGTGGTCTTCCCGTCACAGGTCTAGTTGTCAGCATGCCACAGCCACTCCCTCATGGCTGGTGTACACCCACACCATACCCATCCAGCACACGCGTCACAGGACATGTGACCCGGGCAATGAAAAAGGCCGGGCGCACATGCTCGATGCCATTTCCGACCTCTCGCAGGGTGTATCTGTGTGGTGTGCATGTAGGCATGGGGCCCTAGGGGCCCGCGACATCACATTCTGCCAGCCTGGAGGCGACATGATGGCGTCCGCACCACGGTACCCAATCATAGAGGGTCTATGGCTTTTGGGTCACAGACATGCTGGCACTGGATGCACTGCGGCCGGCACAGGCACACCGCCATCGGAGAGTGACTTTCGGTGCACTGAGGTAGGGGCACCGTAAGTGCAGCCTGCGATGATGCCCCGTCCCAGCGGTCCGGACAGCTCAGGTTTTGTGTGCCCTGCCGGACCGCAGTGCAGGCCTGAGCCAGCTGGCAGCGCGGGCCTACCGCCATGTGGCATGGCCTCGCTGGTCACAGAGTTAGTGGCACCTCAGCGGCTGAGCGGGTGTGCAGCCTATGATGATGACCTGTGCACTGGTATGTCCTCGGTCATAGCTTAATCAAGACCCAGCACCAAATGTGAGACCTGGTGGCCTTCGAAGCAGGGCTGCATGATGCGGAGGGTGCCCTGTCCATGGGCCCTGGGCTGGGCGGCAGGAGGGACTGGGGTGCAGCTGCCTGGGTGGGCAGGAGCAGACAGGCAATGATGATGTGTGCAATTGTATGTACTTTGCCATTCCTGTATCTGGACTCTGTTTCAGATGACGGATGTTTCAGATGAGGGATCTGGTGAACTGCACTACATATCAGCACGTGGTTGGAGACACACCGGTGTCAGCAGGTGAGCAGTGTGGCCTGGGTGCGCAGTGTGGACACTCTCGCTCCCTGTCCATCTATTCTGTTATCTGTGTCCCTCTCTGTCCCTCTATCACTCTCTCCCCCTCTCTGTCCATCTATCACTCTCTCCCCCTCTCTGTCCGTCTATCACTCTCTCCCCCTCTCTGTCCGTCTATCACTCTCTCTCTCTTTCTCTCTCTCTGTGTCTCCCTCTCTCCTTCGCTCTCTCTGTGTCCCTTGATGTGCGACATCAGGCTTATTATTTGGCACATAATTCCATGTAGTTGATGTGGCATGCCTGTGCTGGGGGTGGTGGCGGTGGGTGTTGTGGTCCTTTTGGGGCTCCCAGCTGCATGATTACTGGCTCCATGGCATCTGTTGCCCTTCAGGTGTGGCTGTGGGCTGGGCTCCCTTTTGTGGTGCAGGCTGTGGTCCGACTTTGCACCAGGTCAGAGCAGGTGCTAGTTTCCTGCTGCTAATGAACCTTATTGCATGTTTTGTGGTCCTATTGCCGATCTGGTTGGTCGTTGAGAATGTTGCGAAGTGGTGTTGTTGCAGCTTTTTGCTCGCGAACTCCTACTCTGCATCTCATTAGCGATAGTTGCCGGGGTCGTCTGTGGCGATGATTTTTGCGGCAGCTTGTGAATGCAGTGATAACTTTATCGCGACTTTGGATGCAATAAAGTGCCATTAACTCAGTGATAGCTCCTTGAGAATATGCCCCAATAAGTATTATTGTCTGCATTTGCACGCGTTAATTATTTTCCCCATTTTTGTTGCACTTTGGCTGGTGTCAGATAAGATAATGTAGATCACTTCAAATGCCGGGATGCTTAGTTTAACCAGACGTGGGAGCTGTGGCGTGGAGAACAGAGCCAGATATTTATTAACTCCTGTCTTCTAAGGTGAAACAAGCATTAGCATTGTAAATAGTTCTTGCCTTTGGCACCTTATAACTATTTAGCTAAGCAGCACATTATTCTGGATGCTACAACATCTACTTTTGCTTCACTTATCACTGATGAATCGCCACAAGCATCCAAGGATGGGCTTCCGTGCTATTTAATGAAAATAAGATAAAGTCCCTTCAAAATTTTAAAATGTGTATTTCTTTAACAAACAGGTTTTGACATTAATAGGCACATTATAGTACTGCATTGAGAAGTACTTATATAAAGTTGTTTTTTTGTACAACTGATAATCTTAACTTATATATCTGGAAATGTTTTTATACGTGATAATGAAGAAAAAAGAGTTTTAGAGAAATAAGATATAACAGAGGTACGTTTAACCATGATAAATAAAATACCCAAAACCCTAAAGCATTAAAACAAAACAATGGGCCTGATTCACAGAACTAACTTAAGACAAATTCCTAAACTTTCTACTTTTGGTATTCACAGAAGTTAGGATTTTGTCTTAAGTTTGTCTTACGTTTGTCTTAAGACAGACTTAAGACAGAATCCTAACTTAAGTCTGTCTTAAGTCTGTCTTAAGTCTGTCTTAAGACAAAATCCTAACTTCTGTGAATACCAAAAGTAGTAAGTTTAGGATTTTGTCTTAAGTTAGTTCTGTGAATTGGTCCCACTGTTGATACTGTATTTTGAACCACAAAGTCACTTTGATGATGTGCACAAGCAAGTTAAGAGTTCCTTTAACTGCAAAACAAAAACTGCTGAAAAACTCAAGCGAGGAGCTTTTTCCAGATCGCTTCCACGCATTGTTTACCAATACCTCCTTGGCACAATTGAAATAAAGAGATGCCAACAACAAGCTTAATTATGCTAGTGAAAACACATCAAATCTCCTATGTGCAGCTCCTTATGTGTCCAAACGCCCATTTGGTAGCACATAGCAGATATACTACAACTGCCTGTTGTTCGGTAAATATCAAAGGGATCGATAGTAGGCTGCCTACTATCAGGGTTGGACTGAGATAGAGAATATGCACAGTCACTAAAATAAAATTGTCCTCTAATAGTGAATCAAATAGGTGAAAAAGTGACTCACATTTGCAAATCTGGGTAGTTTTGGTCTCCTAAATACAGAAGTTGTAAACAAGCCGCTACATTTTTTGAATTGTTTGGAGAAGGAACTACTTGAAACTTGATGAGAAAAGCTGTGATTTTTACTTAAAATTTAAATATTTTGTAGCACTAAAAGACGGGCATGGGGCTTTTGGATTTTATGGAAAGAGGCACTTGTGCCTATTGAACGCAGACTGCAGTTAAAAATGAAACAAAAAACAAAACAGGAGAGAGAATATTTTGGCTTGTATAGAGAAGGACACCTATGGAAAGCCACAGGGAAATACAGCTATTATTCATAGAGTTACTGGTTAAATTAACAGGAGAGGAAATACAATTGAAAATAAAGATTGAGATCAGGGAAAACTACAAACAAAACAAGTTCAAGAAGTAAAGAAATGTAAGACTGTTTAATACAAGAATAATCTCTCTCTCACACAATCTCCTTAATGCAACAGCAGATGTGGGGAGGCGCTCACTGAGCAAACAAACACCACTGGTACTTAGATTTCCCTTGGCAATGGACATAAAGATTAGATGGCTTGACCTGGCCCCATAAATACACCATTAGAAGGAAAGAACGCAAACAAGGTAAACAAGGCAATGAGGGGTTGCGAATTAGCCACATCGCTGCGGCGGCTATTCCGCCGCAGCGCTAAGTGGGCAGGGCGGCTGCTCGGTGGCCGCATGCTGATGCCGGAACCACTCCGTCATCAGCCGCGGTTGGGCTGTGCTCATGACGAGCGGTTCCGTCATGGCCCCGTCCGCTCAATAGAACGCGCCGCGCAGGCGCGAAATGAGCGCCGCGCAGGCGCGGCGGCAGGGCCATGACGGAACCGCTCCGTCATCAGCACAGCGCCACCGCAGTTGATGACGGAGCGGTTCCGTCATCAGCATAGAAAGGGTTAGTCTTGGACATGCGCTCGAGAAGCAGTCATTCAAAACTGTAAACACAATCAGTAGTTACAAGCCTAAAATAAACAACGGCAATGTAAAACTAGTTATGGCTAAAGTTATGAAAATGATTGCAGAAATGTTCTGAGTTAGAAATTGGGGTTTTAGAAATCAACCTGTATGAGGAGGAGGGTGGGGAGGGATGTCTAAAGCTACTGTTTGACCCTGCTCCAGCCCGCTAGCCAATTGTCTGCCAAGTGTCATTAGCCCCTTGGGAGTAATGAAAAATAAATCCTAGACTAGATCCTTCTGGCAAACAATTTTTGTGGCCTTTTGCCTCACATCAAAGGTGTGCTGATCGGGCCACTGTGAATGTCAGGCTGCGGGCCTCTGCTCTTGTTTTTTCCAATCGAGGTCTTGTTGAAAACTCGCTGTGAGTAACTTTGAGCTAAATGTCTGCCAATAACAGTGCTACAGCTGCAATCAAAATTGTGGGGCATGTATGAAGGGTGGGGCCACTCCAGGGCCACGCAGGTTTTTTCCACAACCACCTGCTTTGCCTTCCCAAATGAAGAGTCGGTCAGACAGTAGAGAATGCAAACTTACTTTATTGAATATATGCTCTGCAGAGGAGCCCCAAGTCAGGCCTTCACCCTAAGATGGCTGCCAGGCTGGACTGACTCCCCAAGGCATGCTAATACATGATAAAGCCTTCTGGAGACTTCAGCCACGCCTCTTGTGGAAAAGTACCGGCCTGAGCCGGGCATGAACAAAGGAGTTACAGAGAGATGAGCTAATACCTGCCAGACGGGTGCGTTATCAGTACTCCAAGGCCAATGTGCTCGGCCGCAACATCACCTAACGTAGGGGTAGAACTACACATACAGAAAGGAATGTACAAAAAGAACATCTATTCATTAGCAAATCAGACTTCAACCTTGGACAGCTGAGAAAGAATAATAACAGTGTACAGTTTTACAGTTCTGCTGAAGCAAGCAAAATCAAAATGGGGCCTAGTGTGGATGCGGCCTAAACAGATTTCTAGTTGCCGTAAATTACAAGATGGAGGCACACAAGCCAACGAAGCTTACATGCCACAAGGATAACTAAGTGGGTTGCATAATGCTAATACAATGGCGTCTATTTGGCCACATAATGCTAACCTACATAATATGTATAAATGCACAATAAGAAAGGGAATTTAAAACCTAAAATGTACACGGATCAGAGAGCTGTGCCACTACATACTAAATTGTATCTGCTGGCGCTTTAATAATATGGTGTGTCTGGCAAGCCACTTAATGAATCTTGTTTTTACTGAGGTAGATTTGTTGAAAGGCTAAAGTCATCTAGAATTAAAACCTGTACTTTCTCAGATCAAACACAGGTGTCTGCAACAGAGTGCTATAGCACAGCCCAGAACAGAGCTATATAATTGCAAAACAGGGCTATGCAACATTCTCACACCTGCAACACAGACAAGTGAGAACTGTAAACTGTACATCCGCTTTAAGCTCCAAAGGGGGATTCAGCGTACAGTGTGAGAAAAAGAGAGGGGATGTGGCATGACAGCCAGAGCTGCAGACTTAGGAGCTGGGGAACCAGGCTTGAGTCTCGGCATCGGCTCAACATTTTATGATCCTGGGCAAATCACTTAATCTTCCCTCTGCCTACAAAAAATTAATATGTTCTTGTGTATTGTAACTGATGTTTATGTAAAGTGCTCCAGTACATTTGGGTTGAGTTCACGCTTTATCATTTTAAAAAATGCAAAAAAAACAAAGTTACTTTTGCTCCAACACAAGTTTATCTGTGCTTCAGCATGTCATATAATACCAGATTCCTCTGGACCTGCTATCTCAGCAGTAGAGAGTTCTAGCAGTGTGGCCTTCATCCAATAATGTCTCCTCTATACTTTAGGAGGCCAGATAGTGTCACCAATCAAGCGCAGGGCCTACTCAGCGGAAGAGAAATCCAGTACTGTGTTATCATTACTAATGTACTGCACCAGGTCTAGATTCCTAGGAAGTGTCCCCTCTCGCCAGCAGGGCCTAGTTAAAGCTAGAAGACCTACTTCCAACTTTCACATATTTTTTCTCTTTTTATTATTTTACTGTAGAGCCCTGTGATTCCTCATTTCTATAGGGATATGCAGGGTGTGGAACGATGAACACCAGTGGCTTCGGATGGGTCAGCACTGGGGTCTGAGGGCTGCCTCACAGAATGTTAAGGGCATATTTACAAGTAATTAATGCCACCAGAATGTCACTTTTTCCAACGTTCTAGTGGCGTTATCTTCTTCGCCGTATTTACAAGGCGGCGTTAAGCCACTTAACGTGGCTTAACGCTGCCTTGTAAATAATGCTTCTATTCATGCAGCACTTAGCGTGGACGGGGCGTGCAATGGGTGTTGCAGTGGGCGTTTCGCCGCAACACCCATTGTTTTTTGTGCTGCCCCATATTTACAAGGTATGGGGCAGCGCCAAAAATATAGCCAGGAAATACCTGGTCCTAAGCAGGCGATATGAGGAGAAATGTTTTATTTCTCCTCGTATTTTGCTCTTTTCACATGTGCTGCATTCTACGATTCAGAAAAGGGGGTGGTGATGAACAGAGTGTCTGAATTAAGCAGACCACTCTTACCCAGTCCAAAGATCAGGGCTTGATCCATCACCGTTATTTATCTCACTGCACCATCCCAGCTCAGAACCTGGCTATATGCAAATCAGTCTGTCCCTGGCCCAGTGCATCATGGGAACAGGGCAGACTAAACTACCAAGCCAATTCTTCACCAGAAAGGAGACAAGCTACCGGGGACCGGTTTCTGGCATTTCAGCCGTCTTCGGCCCGGCTTGCTTGAATCCTGATGGTGCAGTGAGCAAGGGACTCATGTCTGAGTATACCCTGCCACACCTATAGTGGCCAAAAACGATTCAGAAAAGGGGGTGGTGATGAACAGAGTGTCTGAGTTAAACAGACCACTCTTACCCAGTCCAAAGATCAGGGCTTGATCCATCACTGTTATTTATCTCACTGCACCATCCCAGCTCAGAACCTGGCTATATGCAAATCAGTCTGTCCCTGGCCCAGTGCATCATGGGAACAGGGCAGACTAAACTACCAAGCCAATTCTTCACCAGAAAGGAGACAAGCTACCGGGGACCGGTTTCTGGCATTTCAGCCGTCTTCGGCCCGGCTTGCTTGAATCCTGATGGTGCAGTGAGCAAGGGACTCATGTCTGAGTATACCCTGCCACACCTATAGTGGCCAAAAACGATTCAGAAAAGGGGGTGGTGATGAACAGAGTGTCTGAGTTAAACAGACCACTCTTACCCAGTCCAAAGATCAGGGCTTGATCCATCACTGTTATTTATCTCACTGCACCATCCCAGCTCAGAACCTGGCTATATGCAAATCAGTCTGTCCCTGGCCCAGTGCATCATGGGAACAGGGCAGACTAAACTACCAAGCCAATTCTTCACCAGAAAGGAGACAAGCTACCGGGGACCGGTTTCTGGCATTTCAGCCGTCTTCGGCCCAGCTTGCTTGAATCCTGATGGTGCAGTGAGAAAGGGACTCATGTCTGAGTATACCCTGCCACACCTATAGTGGCCAAAAACGATTCAGAAAAGGGGGTGGTGATGAACAGAGTGTCTGAGTTAAACAGACCACTCTTACCCAGTCCAAAGATCAGGGCTTGATCCATCACCGTTATTTAGCTCACAATGGGTGTTGCAGTGGGCGTTTCGCTGCAACACCCATTGTTTTTTATGCTGCCCCATATTTACAAGGTATGGGGCAGCGCCAAAAATATAGCCAGGAAATACCTGGTCCTAAGCAGGCGATATGAGGAGAAATGTTTTATTTCTCCTCGTATTTTGCTCTTTTCACATGTGCTGCATTCTGCAGCACACATAGATAGAGCAAAACGCCTGTAAAGATTGTCTATGTGCATAAAGGAGTTCCTTCCTGAACATAAACAATTGCCCCTGCAGCGCAGACACCCTAGCAAAATGGCACTAGGGTGCTTGAGCTGGCCCTAGGCAGCTTTTTTTGTACCAGCGCTAGAGGTAACAGGGGTGCGTTGCATTCATTCTCGTGAATGTGGCGCATCCCTGCATTTTGAAACTGTCGGAACATGGCGTTAACAATTTTGGCGTAACACCATGCTCCACCAATTTCTTTCAAATCAGCCCCTTAGTGTCTTCTACGGGCATGTCTCACACCAGAAGGCATCAACCCTATGCCGTGCCCCGTGCTATTTAAAAAAATGCAACCAGCTTTGTCATCTCTTCATCTGGTAGAGACACAAGACGCACTCGGGGACTGGGTAAGCGGTGCAGTTTTTAAAGTTATCTGCAACTACCCAACAGGCATTGAAAGCAAGCAGGGCTTGCTTTCAATGCCTGTTTTTGTCATCCGCTTAAAGCTGTGCGCGTTGTTAGAGATGATTAACATTACTTCTTACTTTAGGATGGATTAGAAGCAAGTGCTGGAAGTCCCATGCTTGCTTTGAATGTTCTGGGTGCTCTGTCGGATAGAATAACCCAGCGTTGAGCTCATGGGAGGAGGAGGAGAAATTGAAGGATTCAATTTTTTCAGATTTAGGACAATTTGTGTTGATATTTGTCCAAGCCCAAGTGGTCCACTACATTTAAGTATGGATGTTGAGCAGGCAGTAGTAATCTTCATTATAAATAGTACTGATATTGTATCTCTGAAAGTATATCGTATCAGGTGAAAGTAATATTTTTGCCACAAATAAAGTGCTTTAAATGGAAATATGGAAGTGCAGATACACACTCTTTAGAGTACATTTTTGCTCTTGGAAAGTGCCAGTACTCTACCATTAAATGTATTGTAGCAATGTTGAGAAGTGCCTGTCATCTCCCATTAAATGCATTGTAGCAATGCTGAGAAGTGCAAGTACTCTCCCACTAAATGTATTGTAGCAGTGCTGAGAGGTGCCAGGACTCTCCAATTAAATGTGTTGCAGAAGTGCTGAGAAGTGCAGGTACTATCCTGTTCAAATTAAAGAAGTGCAGGTTCTCAGTATCTAACAGTACCTGCCCATTTAAAGCAGTACATAAATATGGACGTAACAGATGTAAGTAAAAGCACAGACATATAGTAACATTGCACATCCTTGTTGGGTATGTAAAATCAATTCACACATTGCTCCAGATTTAATAAAGTTCCTGAAGAGCTGTTTGAAAATCAGAAGCATTTATTGCGCCAATGTTAAAAAATTAACATATTTAGTAAGAGTTGCTTGCTGATGATGCCATCTGCTGCGCTCTCGCTTAAAAAAGCATTCTAGAGCGATGCTACCTATTGCTGCATTGCAAAAGTAGTTTTGAACTCTAGATTCATCACGATTCAGTACAAATTTCCATGTGAGGGAAACTGACGAAAAGTGCAAATTTGATGCGTAAAGCGTGCAATTTCGTTGGAATTACATATTTGCAGCATAGGAATATAAGACTATGGGCCATATGTATCAAGCCTTTTGCGATTCGTTAAGGCCGAAATTCGCAGAATTTCGGTCTTAGCGAATCGCAAACGGCCTTTTTACCGATTTTGAAATGTATTAAAAATTAGCAAAATAAGGAATCGCAAAAAATTGTGATTCCTTATTTTGCTTAAGCATTTAAGGAATCGCAATTTTTCAAAGCAGCTCAGTTTTTCACTGTGCAGGCAGCACATGCCAGCACTTTAAAGAGGGGAGAGAGTGCCCCTTGCAGTGAGTGACTAAACCTGCCTGCAAAGGGATGTCCGGGGGTCCATAGGAACTTCTTGACCTCTTCCAGAGGGCTGCCACCAGGGGGCGCACTGACAGATCTTTTGACTGGGTGTGAGTGTTTGATTGATTCAGATGCTTCCGTCCATCACCACCCCCTTTTGTACCGCTTTTGGCCGCTAGATGTGTGGCAGGGTATGCTCAGACGTGAGTCCCTTGCTCACTTTGGCACTGGATTCAAGCAAGCTGGGCTGAAGACGGCTGGAATGCCAGAAACCGGTCCTCGGAAGCTTGTTTCCGGTCCAGGGAAGACATGGCTTGGTAGTTAGGGCTGGACTGTTCCCATGAGGCACAGGGTCAGATTGATTTGCATATAGCCATGTCTGAACTGGGGTGGCAGAGTGGGCTAAAGAACGATGATGGATTAAGCCCAGATCTTTTGACTGGGTGTGAGTGTTTGATTGATTCAGATGCTCCGTCCATCACCACCCCCTTTTGTACCCTTAGTTGCTCCACAGGCAGGAGCCAAACCGGGGAGCCCTTCATCTGTTTTGCCAGGAAAAGGAGAGGGTTGTTAGTGACTTCATCTGGGAGCACCCGGACAGCTTACAAAGCATCATGACACAAGAGATCAGCCTCTTTTTCTCTCCGCTGCCCACCAGCCAGCATACCACAGCAAACCGGTCCCGACCTTTAGCCATGTTATGTTATGTTAACAGGTATTTATTAAGTGCACGGTTACTCCCGGGAGTGTCCCGGCGCTCAAGACCAAAGACCCGCAAGCCATGTAAAGGGATTCTGTAAAAGGTGAGCACAGTAGATGGTGGGGCAGGGTGGAGGGGACTACGATTGGAGTAGCCTGGGAAAAGGCTGCAGTGATGCGGAAAATAGAGCAGGAAATAACTTGGTGGTCTATAATGCAATTGAGTAATGTACAGAACATTTATAGCTTGATTTTCTCTTCGCTTTCATACCGGCGATATCGGAGTGGTGCACCTCGCTCGGAGGGTGGCAGCATGGTATCCAGACTATGACTGGCTGGTGGTTTGGCCAGCCTGGGCTGTGGCACAGGGCAGGGCAAGAACTTTCCAAAGACCATCAAGGTGCCAGCTGACATGGTGAAAGGCTCTTAGGTCAAGTATTTGTTTTGCCTGGTGACAGGTATCCCGTCAGGGACGGAGCACTATGCAGTGCACTGGTGTATGTGGAACTATATTGCCCATCCCTCTTAGAGTAAAAGGGGCAGTTGCAACAAAGGTATTCCCTGGATGCCCTGGGTTGAGGGTGTGGGCAATGGATATGGAAAAGGGGCCTGCTGGCACTTTTGCATTCCGAAGTGTTGCCAACTGTTTTATTGCTTGCACAATCTTCGAGCTGTATTGCTGATCTTATGTACTGTATTCTCAGAACAATAATGGCTTGGACTGAGCTTGCAAATGCAGTCTGAAGTGTTGTGCCGTAAAGGGTGGTGTCAACAGTTTTATTGCTTGCACAATCTTTGAGCTGTTTTTCTGATCTTATGTACTGTATTCTCAGAACATTAATGGCTTGGACTGATCTTACAAATGCAGTCTGAATTGTTTTGATATAATGGGTGGAGACAACTGTTTTATTGCTTGCACAATCGTTGAGCTGTTTTGCTGATCTTGCATCCTGTATTTTCATAACAGTGTCTTCGGATAATCTTACTCTATTCTCATAACAATAATGTATGCTTTAACTATGGTTATCATTCCTCACTGATGTGATGTAACTATGTGAATAAAAGGTTACACTCTTGGTTAAACCACATTAATTTCAGTTGTCTATCTCTTTGTAAGTCCTTTCAGTGGGGGGTGGCAAGTTGCACGTTGTGAGCACACTGCATAAGCTGGGTCCAGGCCAGGGCTTTCTCAGTGGGAAACAACACTTACAACGCAACTTTTACAACGCACTACCTTTACAACAAAACTTTTACAACGCAACATCCATTACAACGCATGCCATTACAACGCAACCATTACAACGCATGTCACTTCAATGCATACTACTACAACGCATACCTTTACAACGCAGTCATTGCAACACATACCATTACAACGCATACCTACACTATCCAACACTTACCCTACTGTTGCACCCCCTGGAGTTAAAATAGTAATTTTTACCCCTACGCTTTCCAATACTTACCCTACTGTTGCACCCCCTGGAGTTAGAATAGTAATTTTAACCCCTACACTATCCAACACTTACCCTACTGTTGCACCCCCTGAAGTTAGAATAGTAATTTTTACCCCTACACTATCCAATACTTACCATACATGCAATGTAATGGTACGCGTTGTAATGGTATGCATTGTAATGGATGTTGCGGTGTAAAAAATGCGTTGTAAAAGTATGCGTTGTAACGACATACATCCTTTCTCAGTTGCCCAAATGTTTTCCAATGGAAACACAAAAGAAATTCACAGTACAAATGCACTATAACATTATATATCTGTGTGCTGTAATTTCCATCTGGTAGAAAGTCCACATGTATACATCTTAAGCATATAGACAAGTTTCCATACATTAGCCTACAATTATTTGAATAAAAATGTTAATCCATAAGCTTGCACTAATTCTAATAGAGAGAGCAAATGTCTGCCTTCTTGCCCAGGACTTTTGTGAAACTGGTCTTGGGATAGTAAAAGAACATTATCCGCATCATGTTCAGCGAAGCTCATACATGCTAAAACCATCACCTGATTTGCTTTTTTTGTTTTATTCTGTCTTTGACCTTCCAGAATCCTTCATTCAAATGCGCATTTCTGCTGCTTAAAATCTGGCAAACATCTAAAGAGCTCTCATCATGTGCGACCAAATCACTGCGATGCGCCCTGCGTCCGGTGCGCCTTGTCAGCCTCGGGGCTTCTTAGTGGCATTTTCATGCTCTGGAGAACACGACTGCCTGATGCCCTTATAAGAATACGAAAAAATAGACTCCCTCTGTAATGTCCAATTTTGTTATGGTTTTAAAAGCTATCACATAGCATATGAGGGCTGGCAGGAGTGCACAGATGACCTGGGGCCGGATCACAAAACATTTTTGACTGATGCTGTAAAGGTAGAGCTTGCCCTAAACTTACCTCTGTTTTCTGAAAACAGGAGTGTGAAGATGGCAAAGAGTGATAAGAGTGTGTGTGTGTACATTTACTGTGTTGCATTTAGCTGTGTTGGGGGGGGGGGGGTCCTGTTGTCTTTTTGTGCTGCATTATTGCAATGTGATTTTGTTTTGCTGCACTGCAATTTTTGTGTTGCATTCTGTTTTGACTGCTTTGTCATGATACACAGCTATGGCTGCACAAACACGGGTCAAAAACTAAAGACTGTTATTGAAGTAAGTGTTATCATGACTGCATTTACCATAATGCACTGGGGCAAACTAAGAGCTGGGATGAGAAGCAGTGTGCTCCACCCTCCTTTTGTTTGAAAAGGCTTCCTTGAGCTAATGAGCTAATGAGCTGACGAGCTGTGGCTGATGTACCTGCGCACAGCGAGTGATACAGAGACCTGAGAAGACTTTGGACAGAATTTACTGTACCCCCAAATGATTTGATGCTCTCGACTGATGAAGAATAAATATTCTGAATCATATGTCTAGAAATACACAGTACTGGCTGCAGTAACAAGAGAGAAAAATTAAAAAAAACACAGTTTTGTCATGCACTGCATTTATCAAAATGCATTTGGCAAAGTGAGTGTTGAGATGTGAGGTATTGTGTTCCCACCCTCTTTTTTGGGTTAATTGTGTGCTGGTATGCCAGGCACTGTGCTCCCTTCTCCTTTTGTGATTGGCTCCTTGCTGAGTCTTGGATTGGAGACCTTTGGATGCACCTTTGCTCTGGTGGTGGCCCTAAACCTTAGAAGACTGTGTGAAGAATTGGCAGCACCCTTGAATTCAACTTGTAACTCTGTACTGAAGAAGGACAGCAATCCTGAAACACATGTCTAGAGATAAACTGCACAGGCTACACCAACAATGGTGAATACTAAAGAATTTCAACTGAAGTGAGTTATATCATGCACTACATTTACCATAATGCATCTGAGCTAATTGTGTGCTGGTAAGCCAAGCAGTGTGCTCCCTCCTCCTTTTGGGATTGGCTCCTTGCAGAGTTTTTGGGCTTACGAGCTCTGGGATGTACCTGTCCTCTGGAAGTGGTACTTAACATGAAAATATTGTGAACAGCATTGCCAGCACCCCTAAATTTAATTTTTTACTCATTCTGCTGAAGAAGGGCAACAATCCTGAAACACATGTCTAGAGATACACAGCACTGGCTGCACCAACAATGGTGAACACTAAACACTTTCAACTGAGGTGAGTGTTGTCATACACTGTATTTACCACAATGCCTCTGGGCTAAATGTGTGCTGGTATGTCAGGTAGTATGCTCCCGCCTCATGTTGTGATATTTATTTTTCATTTTGTGTTGTAGTATGTTATTTTATGGTGTTTAAGTATTTTTTTATATTTGTTATAATATTGTTCTAGTTGACATGTTGGCTATCGATATTTTGTTGTTGTTTTACATGTCTCATAATGTGATGTCTATTTTTTATACTGGTGTTGTTCTGATATTTGACAATAATTTTGTAGTAAATAATTTTGTCATTTTAGTAAGGGTTAATGGCTTCGCTGCGGTGGACATATTGCCGGGGTGCGGCCGAATTTGAAACGTGCGCAGATCGGACGGCCCCTGTCGGTCCTCCACAGATGCCCACTGTGACGCCAGACGGCCGGCAACCATTTGACGCATCGAAAAGGTTAAGAAAATCAATATTATGCTTATTGTTGTTTTTGTCCCAATATTATTGAATCACAATATTTTTCTGCTCTGTATTCTGCCATTCAATCAGCAATAACTTAACCATAACATATTATAACTAAATATAATATATAACTAAACATAACCTTAAAATAACCATAAACTTAGATTGTCTGTAAACATGAACATAATCATAATATAACCATAGACATAATCTATCATAACCACAACATACATAACATAATGTAGCATGATGTAAACATCACCATACTCATACTAACCATAAACTTAACATAGCTCTAAACATAACCATAAAATAGTATAGGGTTGCTCATAATTAGGGCTCCCAGTTTTATGTTATTTATATTTTTGTAATTTACGTCCGTTATTTATCCATATTTTTTTTACCTCTATTTATCCATATATATTTTACGTTTTGTGAAATAATGAAGCTGAAACCTGTACCTTTCAGCATTTATATAACCAGTTAATGTACACTTGTGCCTGATCGCCCAACAGATTTTAATTATATATATACACACTCAGATGATAAAATATGCTAATTTTAGTATCAAGGGTGTGCAACTCTACTGCTATTTAATGCTCTTTACTAAAATTCCTTCATTGTTTTTTTATCCCCAAGCCTGTCAATCAGCACAGCTATTGGCCTGGCAGTTATGATTGACAGCATTCAGAATCACTCGAAAACAACCCAATTTCCATTTTTATCTACATTAAAAAATAAATACAGACAGGAAAATAAATGTTTTTTTGTCTTTATGTATCTGTATAAATCAATAGAAACGGAAAACAGGGTGCTTTCCTCATAATCATCCCTATGTAAAAATCGACGAGACAAGGGTTTTCAATGCTAGATTCAAAGCAGTAACCATTGGAAAACTACATCACCATCAAGAACACTAGCCACAAAACTTCACTTTCAGATACCTGTAACAAATAAAATCTCATCCATCTTGAGTATCTTGGGTCCCATCCACTGAAAACTCCACTAGATTAACAGACTCAGCTCTTACAAGCAGCATGTTAGTGGTCAGTGAGTAAGTGATGCATGGATGATGTCAGAGAGCCTCTCAAAACGCTGATGGTCATTCACATCTAGAAGCATGGGGCGCAAGAGGGAAATCATCAGATGCAGATCTTTGGATCCCACGTCCCTTTTGGTATCATTGGTGATGTTCAATATGATCTGCTTCTAGGGCAGACAATACAAAGTGGACTTGGTAGAACTCAGGGACAAAAGCAGCGTCTCCCAGTTTTGTACAAGATTTCATGGCCCACTGGTATTGAAAGTGGGTTCTAGTATTTGCGAAATAGAGAAAGGACTGCAAGCAGGTGCCATCTTCCAAGCTTCAGTTGGCCTTTTTGTCTTTAAAGTAAGGAATAATGCTGAGATTGAATGATCGCTGCTTCCTTGTAGTGCCCAAAATCAAGAAAACGAGGGAAGAGGTTGCTCATGTAGCCACCTTACTGCCTAATTATGAAATACTCTTCTGATACAGCTCAGGTCTAACAATAATCTGCCAAGTTTCAGGAAACAACAAAAATCTCACCTTTTTGGATAAAGTTTCAGTTCAATCTTAGTCACTCTGTTGCCTATTGTTAGATCTGGGGGTCTCTGGTTGGCCGAGGTAGGTACCACTGTCCAAATCTGGACCCTAGTCAGAGTAAGAAGGATACACTCTTTAGATAACCCCTGCTCACCCCCTTGGTAGCTTGGCACGAGCAGTCAGGCTTATCAAAGGCAATGTGTAAAGTATTTGCACCAACACTCACAGTAACACGGTGAAAACACCACAAACTGACTCCACAACAGTTTAGAAAAATAAAGGTATTTAATCTAAACTAAACAAGACCAAAATGACAAAAATCCAACATACACAGTTCAAGAATATGGTTTCAAAAGTGTTCTTAAGATTACGTTAAAATAATCCACAGTTGCGTCACGTTTTAGCCAACAATACCTTTAGATGTGACAAAAGTTCCAAGTCAAAGCTGTAGCGTTGAAAAGCAAGCGATGCGTCACTCCTGAAACCATGGGGAAGCGATGCGACAATCGTGCTGGATGCAAGGGCGTGTTGCGGTGACTCCGGTCTGTATGGGGAGGGATGCGATACCTTGCGTCGATTCCGGTGCACAGGTTTCGGTGGAAGCGGCTCGCAAAAGGTAAAATGCGACTGTCTCCGGGGCGGCGATGATCTCCGGGGCGTCGACGATCTCCGGTGCGACGATGATGCGTGGCTCAACGGCGATCTCCTCTCGTGGCCCCTCGATGCGATGGCTCTGTGACGACTCTCGCAGCGACGTGATGCGATCCGCAAGCAAGCGGTGCGACGATCTCACCCAACTCCAGACACCATTGCCCCTAAGGCAACTGTTCCCCCTAGTTCAGCTCCAAGTGGAGGTACTCAGCAGAAGGGTGTAGTTGGGTTAACCCTGGGTACTGAGATGGGCTCTGGCATAGTCAGAGTGCCAACTCAGGCTGTTCTGATCTGTGATGGAGGCATTGATATGTCCCTTGGAGATTCCTTCAAGCAAGGGGGCACAGCACAAATCAAAGTCCTTCCCCTCTCCTTGGCAGCAAAGCAACTGCAGGTCAGTCCAGCAAAACAACAGCAGGACAGCCTTCCTTCTTCAGTCTTCCAGCTTTCTCCTTGGCAGAGGTTCCAGGATGATCTAATTTTCTGTAGTCTGGGGTCCTATACTTATACCCCTAAAAGTCTTTGTTCCCTTTGTGCAGGAGGGCACTGAGCCAGGTCTGAACCAGTTATGGGTGTTCCCTGAGCACTTTGTTTTCCTGGCTTCTCCTTTCCTTTCAGAGTGAGGGGCAGGGTCGTCTGCCGCCCTGCAGGAGGTGGAGCCAGCATTTTGGAAGGCAGGCACAGCTCTATTCATGCCCAGGTGCTATCCCCTCCCACCACTCAAGATGCAGATCCCACACTCACTCCTCCACTGAGACCGGACATGAGCCCCTACACCCCTATCACTGTAATGGGACCTAACTGGATTACACTGAACCTCTTCCACCTCACAGGTCTGGAAGATATCTGCGCCACTCCTTTTGGGATCACTCCCCAATGCCTCCTCAGACTCTCTAGAATCCACCAAGAGGTCTGCCTCCAACGCAAGCTCTCTGGGATCAGAGAACTCATACTCCACCGGTGTTGGCATAGCTCTGGAACACAGGGACTTAAAATATGCTCTCCAACAAATGAATCACACAGCCCCCCCACAGTTGTTAACCAAGCTACCCTTTGGCTGACCCTCCAGTGCCTCACACAAGTACCCCACACCACTCTCCTGAGATTGGCAAGACAGTGTACTACTGTCTCTGTCACACACACCCCACACTTTTCTGGATGGTCTTCACACTCACACACCAAGGTTTCTACCATGGGGGAACCCCTCTCCCTGTACCTCTCATCTAGAGTCAGTAGAGTGTCCCTCCCGCCACTAGGAATATGGTCCCCTGTGCCAGTCCCCCAATCTACTTCAGGGACACTGCACTCTACTGGAACTACATCATAAACCTGAACACCCTGGTGTGTGTCAACCCCCTCCCTCAAGTCAGGCGCCACATCTCTGGGTGTTTGTACTGTTCTCTCAGCACTGGAAACTATAATCTTGTTGCCACCATCTAAGCTGGACTCCACCTCCAACTCAGCAAAGCTCACCTCTTGAGCTGCCCATGTTTCTTCTTCAGCTGAGACACTCATGGCCTCAAGCCTCTCGAGCTCCAAATCAAGCTCCCTCATTCTCATTGCATGGGCCAAGGTCAATTTCAATTCCTCCAGGGCACGGGCATTTTTGCTCTCCTCCGTCGCCCTTTCTCTCTCTTCCTCCATTTGCTTCATCTTCAATTCAAGCCTCAACATTTCTAACTTATGATCTCTTGCCCTTTGGTTTTCCTCCAACTCCTCTGGGGAAAAACTTTCAGCTGAATGGTTGCTGCCAGCCCTGGAGGCTGCTCTGGACACAGGCAGATCATGTGACCTGAAACCATCCCTTTCTGTATCCTCCTCCACTTCTGCACCATCTGTTTCCCCAGCCTCTTTGGTCTCCCACCATGCCCTTAAGATCTTCCGTAGCTCTTCCTTATTAGAACGGCGCTTCATGGGGCATCCAAAGCTCCTGCAGAACTGCTTGAGTTGACCTACTTTGTAATCGCTTAACATTGCAATATCAAACTCCAGTTCTGCACCCTCACTTGCTGGTTTACCATTCAGAGACATAATGCTTGGATTCTTTCAGGGTTACGATCAAAAATAGAACCAACCAAAATAACTCAACCGTAGTATGCAGTGGCATAGCCGTCTGCACTAACTAGTGATGTACCCCAGTCACTGTGGGTCTAGTACAAATACAAGTTCAAATCCCACCGCTGCCACCAATGTTAGATCTGGGGGTCTCTAGTTGGCGGAGGTAGGTACCACTGTCCAAATTGGGACGCTTGCTTCTAGTCAGGGTGAGAAGGATACACTCTTTAGATAACCCCTGCTCACCCCCTTGGTAGCTTGGCACGAGCAGTCAGGCTTATCAAAGGTAATGTGTAAAGTATTTGCACCAACACTCACAGTAACACAGTGAAAACACCACAAACTGACTCCACAACAGTTTAGAAAAATAAAAGTATTTAATCTAAACTAAACAACAATAAAACGACAAAAATCCAACATACACAGTTCAAGAATATGGTTTCAAAAGTGTTCTTAAGGTTGCATTAAAATTATCCACAGTTGCGTCACGTTTTAGCCAACAGTACCTTTAGATGCGACAAAAGTTCCAAGTGAAAGCTGTAGCATTGAAAAGCAAGCGATGCGTCACTCCTGAGACCCTGGGGAGGCGATGCGACAACCCCGCTGGACGCAGCGTGCATGTTGCAGTGACTCTGGTCTGTATGGGGAGGGCTGCAATACCTTGCGTGGATTCCGGTGCACAGGTTTCGGTGGAAGCGGCTCGCAAAAGGTACGATGCGACGATCTCCGGGGCAGCGACGATCTCCGGTGTGATAACAATGCGTGGCTCAACGGCGATCTTCTCTTGCGGCCCCTCGATGAGATGGCTCTACGACAACTCTCGCAGCGACGTGATGCGGTCCGCAAGCAAGCGGTGCGACGATCTCACCCAGTGACGACAGGCTCAGCGACGATACTCGCAGCGATGATATTCTTTCCACACCGGACTGGTGCATCCCGCAAGCAAAGGATCCGATGATTCTGGCAGCGGCAACAGGCGCTGCGACGATCTCGACCTTCGCGGTGGCGGGAATTTCCTCGCACTGACGGGGATGCTCTCCACAAACAAGCGATGCGTGAAAACTTGCAGAAAATTCTTAAAATCTTGGTTTCCATCTTCCCAACACAGGAACAACTTCCAGAGGCACCACAATTGGCCCAAGCTCTCTAGGAAGGACGGAACTCTCTCAGCAGAGTTCAGGTAAGCTGGGGGTGAAGTCCGTTTGTTCCTGAGACTTCTTAACAGGAAGCCAGCTCTCCTCAGGCCCTTGGAGATTCCTTCAAGCAAGGGGACACAGCACAAAGCAAAGTCCTTCCTCTCTCCTTGGCAGCAAAGCAACTGCAGGTCAGTCCAGCAAAGCAGGACAGTCTTCCTTCTTCAGTCTTCCAGCTGTCTCCTTGGCAGAGGTTCCTTCTTGATTCCAGGATGATCTCATTTTCTGTAGTCTGGGGTCCTATACTTATACCCCTAAAAGTCTTTGTTCCCTTTGTGCAAGAGGGCTCTAAGTCCGGTCTGAACCAGTTCTGGGTATTCCCTGAGCACTTTGTTTTCCTGGCTTCTCCTTTTCTTTCAGAGTGAGGGGCAGGGTCGTCAGCCGCCCAGCAGGAGCTGGAGCCAGCCTTGAGGAAGGCAGGCACATCCCTATTCAGGCCCAGGTGCTATCCCCTCCCACCACTCAAGATGCAGATGCAGTCATTCAGCCTAGGGCTGACTCATCCAGCCTCCTGGGGGCTCCCCAGCCCCTGTCACTCGCAAACCAGACAGTCAATTCACAAAGAGGCCAAGGCACACAGAAAGGTCAGACAAGAGAACAGCCACATTCTAAAAGTGCTGTTCTCAAACACAGGATTTAAAAACAACCTTTCCTAAAAGATGTGTTATTAAATTCTGAGTTCAGGGATACTAGACTTTTATGTCCTATCTTGCTCCTAAGGGAAGATATGCTGGTAGCCACTGTAGCCAGCATTCCCCATGATAGCCTATGGGGCAAGATAGCCTTACAATAGTGAAAAAACGAAAATGGCTGTAATTCACTACCTACCAGAGCATGTCACCTGCACTAGTATATGCTCTACCTTTCACATACACTGCACCCTGCCCAGGGGGTACCTTGGGCCTTCCATAGGGGTGACTAATGTGTACAGAAAAGGAAGGGTTAGGCCTAGTCAGTGGGGACACTGGCCAGGTTGACATTGCAGTTTACAGACTGTACACAGGCACTGCGGTGGCCGGCCTGAGACACATATTAGGGCTACTCATGTGGGTGGTACAATCAGTGCTGCAGGCCCACTAGTAGCATTTGAATCACCAGCCCTGGCTTACTCAGTACACTTTACTAGGGACTTCTTGGCAATACAAATATGCTAATCATGGATAACCAGTTACAGTAACAATTTACACAGAGAGCATATGCACTTTACCACTGATCAGCAGTGGTAAAGTGCCTAGAGTCCTATTGCCAACAACCACAGGTCAGGAAAAATAAGGGAGGAAGAAGCAAAAAGTTTGGGGATAACCCTACAAAAAGGGCCATTTCCAACACCTATCCTCCTGTCAGCGATGGGAAGCCTGATTTGTGTAGCTATTGCGCTCTATAAAACCTGCTAACATAACATAACAACAAGGCTGTGCATTGTCCAATCATTGGTTTCCAGCTGCTTTTGTGTTTGTCAAGAGTGTGGTGGTGTGCGTCCTATGCCATTTGTGGCTGCAGGGTAATCGTGCCTTGCTCACTTGAAAAATATGATGCCCTATGTTTGTTTTGATGTTAATGGCTTTTGTTTTCGATGACAGAGACAGGTGTTAGGATTGTAAGTTGAAGGAGACGTGTATGGTTGAATAGTAGGTACACAGCAATCATTGGGTTTCTGTTGCTTTTAGTAAGACATGCTTAAGTGAGAAGATGCTGTGCAGTGGTGGTTGACTGAGTGCATGGTATGAGGGCCTGTGGCAGATTTTATTTGACGTCATTGTGTGAGACGGATAGGGGTTACTGGCCCATGCCATTATTGCTGCAAAATGAAGCAGGTTTGGATTGTTGCAGGAACCATGCTTTTTAAGCATATCGGTTGCACAGTGCTGTGGTGTTGTGTTGCAGACTGCTAGTAGAAGTTATTTATTATATATGTGAATGATGGTTAGATGATTAGTGATTGGTGGTAAGTGAACAATTCCTAACTCTTGCATACTAGGTAGTGAATGTATAGTGCATTGTTTTTTCGATGCATAGGGAAGTGTGTGGTACCTTAAAATGTTTTGATGCTTTTATTTCATTTGGTGCAAAGGGGAGTGGCAAATATCTGAGTCTGATATGTATGTTGTGTGTGGGGCTGCTCTACTATCTTGTGAAATATATGCTCAGGGAGTGTCCACGCTTGAGAGTGGTCTACCAGGAGACATTTCTAAGAAAGGACAAAGATGGGCTGAGCAAGGAAGACAAGCTGTCCTTGGCAGGCATTATATATATAGTTAGACTTGTTGTGAAACTACTTGTACCTGTATACAATTATTTAAGAAGAGCATCTTCGGGCTGTGAAAATGTAGATATAATTTCACCAAAACAGCAGCAGCTCCCTACATTGCTGCCTGAAGGTCCATTTTATGTGTAAGACCTACAGTTATAGTGTCATGTCTGACTCATCAAGTCCACAATGCAAAGTGGAAGTGGCTAAAACTGCAGAACTGGCTGAATGGGTCACACATGGCATGGTGCCACTTGGCAGCAAAGCCTTAATTTACATCAGCTCAATTGGCACACCCTAGCAGGATGCAATAATCTAGCGAGGACCACTGGAGTAAACCACACCATGGTGGGTTTCCTTCGTGATACCCTCACACTACCCTCGGATATTGTCAAATCAAACTCCCCATCTAAAATCACCAGAATAGATAGTGGTGAATTGAACACCCATAGAAAGCCAAATGCCTTTAACTACTGTTCGCCCCAACACTCCCACTCTGCAGCCTCTTCGCAGAGCACCTTGTGATACAAAATGTGTACCAGTGTCTCCCAGAATCCCTTGCAATCGGATTGGCTCTATATGGTGTGTCTTACTGCTTCCTGTTCCTCAAAGCTGAGGAGGCAAATTTTAAGAAACTTGTAAGTCTCTAAATAGGGACTCCCTCTTGAGGTGTGTGATATTTAAAACACCTGATAAATCTGACAGCTTGGGGTATGAAGTATAGCATGAGTTAAAAGCAGCACCTATTACTAGATATGTTCTAAAAATGGAACATTACAGTCAGATTTTACCTACCAAAATCCACGTCTTGGTATATTCTGGGATTTTTCCTTCATTAAATTTCAGTAGATTTGCCCTGCTGTAAAATGTCCAGGGGCCTCACAGTTTATGACACACTGTAAATTCTCAGTGGTGCAGTAAACTTTTCACAACTTTTAAATATGATCAGGTGTTTGCAGAGGGATTGGAAAAACGGGGGCGCTTATAAGGGAGGATTAAGTGAAAGAACAATGCTTCATTTGAGCCGGTGTTTTCCAGTGCTCAGCATCAGCACTTAATTGTCAACACCAGCACTTATGACAGTCTGCCATATGGTGGCGCTGCCTACTTAATTTAGACATGAGCACAACAACAGTTGTGTATCAATTAAATATAAATTAACAATGACTGCCTAAGACTTTGTTATAGCTTTGGAGGCCTGGAATAGTCTGAATTGACACACTTGTAGGAGTGTAATGGTTATTAGTTGTGTTGGTACTCGCATTGGCAGCTCTGGCAGTGGCATTTGGTAGTTCAAGCTGCAATGGCCTCCTGACGAGGGCCCTGGAACTTATTTGACTACAAATTAAGCACTGTAGAAAAGCAACCAGTTTTACAGTTCTAGAATTCATAGGAAGTGAATTTGGATGGAAGACATGTTTTCACAGAGAGCTGCTGCTTGTCAATTGGACTTGCAAATGTGATATAAGAGTTTCCCAGTGAGCAGTGACTGGCAACTCGCAGAAGCAGTCAAGTGACAGATTCCATTTCTTGCAGCCCAGATGGAAGTAAACCGTGGAGCGTTTACCATCTCTACTTAAACGCCTCGTGTAGTGTCATTTTTGAACATTGCCTACAAGATAATGCTAAAGAGATACAGAACTGAGCAGACATGTTTACATCACTCTTTTATAGCTAGGCATTACAGCCAGATGTCTCTCGCCAGGAGAAAATGCTCGAAAATTGGAAAACGAAAGCTGAAATACTGCGGCGGGGGCTTTAAACGCATAAAGGCAGGCCTCACCTGTCATCATCTGAATTGAACCCAACACACAGAGAACACGAGTATCACAGAACCGAGTGACACTGCGTAAATGTCCAGGGGCTCATTTTACAAGACCTGTGTGCTGCCGGACGACAATTTTTGTGATGTTCCTGTGGCGTACAGGGCTTAGCCATATCTACAAGGCCACGTAAAGCCAGCCTGCGTGCTTTTTTCAGGGCCTTATAGAAAAGGAGTGAGGAAAAGCAGTTTAAGTGGCTGCATTGCCTCACACTACGATGGGGAGGCGTTGCATGGGCGTTGCAGTGGGTGCTCCAACGTAGCAGCCATTGCATTTGACACATCCCCAGTGAATTATCAACCTGGGAATGTGTTAAAGGCTTGAACCTCCCCAGGTGAGGCGCAACGAGGTGAAATAACATCATTTCTCCTCGTTATTTCCTCTTTCTATGTGTGCTGCCTCCATGGACTGCTTTTGTGCAGGAAGGTACCCCTTCCTGCACAAAAACAATCGTCCCTACAACGTGGACACCTTTGCACCATGGCGCAAGGGTTTCAACTTTGGCACATGGCAACCAATTGTGCACCAGCGAAGAAGACAGGAATGTGCCATATCTGATAGCTGGTGCGTTGGTGCATGCCTGCCCTTTTATTTTGCCATAGGGCAGCACAGCAGGAAGGCTTGCAGCACTGCTCTACATCAAAAGATTGTCAATGAGACCGCCTGTGTGCAACAGATTTGCACACCACTACCTCCCGTGCACACTGCACCTCATTCTGATACAGTCTCTCAAATTACTGATATTATACAACCCGACAACATCAGAATAAGAAAATGTACTTGTTTTTGGCGCATTCAAAACCTGCGGAATTCTGGAGCATCTTTAGGTCCGGATTCTCGTGGGTCGATTTGCTTGTACTGCATATGCCAGGTGATACCCGCTCAATACCTGCTATAGAACGTCCTGGTCAATAGGCACAAAGACCAGCTGCGTCACACTGTGCCAACATGAAAACGTGAGGTCGGCACAAATGTCACGTGCAATCATGACTCAGCATCTGACATAGATATGACTCACATGTAAATAGTGCTGTGTCACGGTGCAAACAACGTGATTCAGCATCTGACACAGATATGACACATGTAAATAGTGATGTGTCCCGGTGCAAACAACGTGATTCAGCATCTGACACAGATATGACTCACATGTAAATAGTGCTGTGTCACGGTGCAAACAATAACATGACTGAAGGAATCCACCAAACGTTTTGTAAATGAATCTAAAAGGCACAATCCTAGAGAAGAGTGAAGGGCCAAAGCTGGCACAGTGGGGAGCCAGGGGCGCAAGAACTAACCTTGAGTCCAAGAACCAAAATGGAGTAATAAGAGGACAAAGGAACCGTACACAAATCTTCACTGCTAAAGAGAACAAACAAAAAAGAAAACTCGATGTGAGCCTACAGATTTCACCAATGAAGGAAACTGCATTTTGGAGTAGAATTCTAGAAATATCAATGCATGGGAGAGTCTACCAAAATGACTATTGAAGAAACAAAAATAAGATGACATGACTTAAAGCACTGACCTAAAGAAAAACTAACAAAAAACAGACAGTCAGCAGAGACACTAGGTATCAACAAATATCCTATGGCACTTTGTGAGCCTTCCTCTCTCCCATCAAAATGCACAAGGTGTTCAGATTAATCTCTATGTAACAGAAAATCATAATTTCCTAGTTCACAAAAAGCAAAACGAAGAGTGCTATTGGAATCCCTTAATTGTATTAATGGGGCAAAGATAAATGGAAGTGTGGACCCGGATATACCAGCTGTGCTGACAAGAAAAGGCACTACAGCATCTTCTATCATTTATGATGCATTAGAACATTGGGATGTTGAGCGCTCCATTGACGTCAATGGAGTACTTTGGGCATCTAATGTTTCCAATATTTGTTCACAGATGTTTCTTTGAACAAAGGCCTCACGGAGCCCGAGGAGATTTCAACCCCCTCAGGCTTTGAGAGACCTTTGTTTTCCTATTTAGAACATTCTGTCCTCTAGGTGTGGAATGTTCTAATAGCCTTAGAGCCCTCCGTAGTGGGCTCTACCAGCCATTAAAGGCCCACTGCCATTTTAGAGGCCAGAGCCGAAATTCTGGAGTGGGCCTTTAATGGCCGGTAGAGCCCGCTACGGAGGGCTCTAAGGCTATATTAGCTACCTATGACCTATACAGTGTTTTTGCAGAGGTTTGTGTTAATTTCTGTCAAGGCAGTGACCACTCAATGTTAACAATGGTACCTGTTCTACAGGTGCAACAAACTCCAAACTAGTCCTGGAGGTTGGAATGTTAGAGTACAAGAGGACCAATTTGGGGCAAGATATTCTGGAATTTGGCGTCAATCGAACAAGTGAATATCCTTATAAACGATTACTGAAAATTGCACAGAAATAAAGAGACTAATCCATTGACTGCTTATGAGGATATCATCTTGGAAGCCACCATTTCAATTTCTAACATCTGTAATAGACCAAGGAAAAAAAAAAAAAAAAAAG
This sequence comes from Lissotriton vulgaris, assembly GCF_964263255.1. Lineage (NCBI taxonomy): Eukaryota > Metazoa > Chordata > Amphibia > Caudata > Salamandridae > Lissotriton > Lissotriton vulgaris. Next base: position 51,742,305 of record NC_141698.1, on the reverse strand, counting down.
CAGAAAACAGCGCCGATTGATTTCTGGGTGGCAGCACAGAATACAAATTCTGTGCGATTCTGGAGTCTTATAGCATTTCACAGTGGGGCCAAAAAATCTCTATTAACTATCCCTATGCCGGTATCAGCACTGGAGTATATATCCAAGTTATATATGGAGAATGTCTCTTCAGAGCCAAATGAACTGCTGTTAAATATTCCAGAGAACCCAGCTGAAGCTACAATGCCCCTATCAAGAAAGAAATTGCAGCTTACATAAGAGGCTCAAGATCCTCTGCAATGATGGGTCCAGACAAAATTCCTATAAAAGTCCTGAAAAAGGGTCCTGAGGAAGGGGCAAAATTCTATTACCACGCTTTGAATAGTGCTATTGAACAGGACAAATTCCCTCCTACAGGAAAGGGAGTATTATAATACCTCTCCATAAGAAAGACAGTTGTAAACTACAGTCAATTATCACAAGATTTCTCTCCTGGATGCATCAGGAAAGACCTTTGATGCTAGGATATTAGAACACCAACAGGATTGGGCATTTTCTATAGGAATTATTCCATAAGAACAGGTTGGCTTTCGATGCCATTACTTACTTCTAGTCGGCATTTGATAAAGTGGCTATGCCAACCCTTTGGAGGAAACTAAATACAACACTAGGCATTCCCTCAAACTTATTGAGATCATGTATAGCACTACACTCTTCTACATTGTGTACAGTTTAATAGGAAGGAGTAAGGGCCTACCCCCAAGGGTTCAAACAAAGAACGGCCTAAAACAGGGCTATCTGTTGGCCCCCATTCGTTCTTCATAATACCTTGATGATCACCTCACTCAATTTGTAAATATTAGGAATTTTCCTCCATATGTTGCATTTTACGATCATAGGGCCCGATTCACAGAACTAACTTAAGACAAAATCCCAAACTTACTAATTTTGGTATTCACAGAAGTTAGGATTTTGTCTTAAGTTTGTCTTAAGACAGACTTAAGACAGACTTAAGACAAAATCCGAACTTAAGTCTGTCTTAAGTCTGTCTTAAGTTTGTCTTAAGACAAACTTAAGACAAAATCCTAACTTCTGTGAATACCAAAAGTAGTAAGTTTAGGATTTTGTCTTAAGTTAGTTCTGTGAATCGGGCCCTGTATGTTTTAATGTATGCAGATGATATGGTTTTATTCGATCTTACACAGTTAGTTTTACAATGCAATTTGAAAGCCTTGAATATGTATGGAGGAACAATTTTTTGAAAGAAGTTAACATCTCTAAGACTAAAGTAGTGTCGTTTAAAGGAAGAAAACATTGTCAGCCTTTTAGGTGGCATATAGGTGGAGCACCATTAAAAATGGTAACATTGCATACATATTTAAGAAAGTGTTCTCCCAGAATCTTGATAATAAACGTCTCCTCATGCATTTGGGAAATAAGGCCTTAGGGTTATACGGGTTGTCCTAAATCAGTTTTATAAATGTTTGGTTGAAGAAATTTAAATATATTTATTAGAAATTTGCAGAGTAAAAATCCCTCCAACTCTGACATACGCACTTGAGTACCTACCTATTAGGTAATGGTTACGTTCGAATCAATATGAAGGAAAATTACAGTTGGTAGTGACAAACTACCTGTAGGTCCCTAGTATATGGTAGGGCATGTAGGTGTAGAAGCCCAGAATCTTTGAGGCACTTAGATGTGCACTGCTGTGTTGCCTGCTGTCCTTTTAGAAATCAGCCCTGCTTTGCAAGCTGCTTTTAAATTGAAATGACATGCAAATTTGACTTTAGATTTAAAGGTACTTCCAAAGTATTAGGCTGCCTTATTCTTACATTGAAGTCCACCCTAAGGTCTACCCTAGGTGCCCCCAGGGTAGAGTGGCATGTAAAAATAAACAGGGACATTTTAAAAGATGTTTTATATGCCCTGGTAAAGAGAAAAAATGCTAATTTAGTTTTTTCCCATGTTAGTGTTTTTGATCCATAGGCTAACATGGGAATACTGTAATACAGTGTAACTATTGATAGAAGTGAGCTAAAATTATATTTCATGTACATAAAAGATTGGTAATCATACCTCCAACAACTTACCACTGTTGAATTTCTCATAACTAATACAGAACAGAAGTTATAGAACTTTTTTCTGTGAGCCAAAATACAGCCTTCTTGCATCCTCTCCTGATTGGCCAGCCTTAACAGGCTAAGCCAAACTGCTTTCATGAGGGGATAAGTGGCCTAAGTGGCCTGCATAGAGGCAGAGGATATCTGATGGGGGGAGCTTTGCAGAGAACAGGCCAGGACGGGGGCTGGGTAAATCAACATGGGCTTCAAAGAGAGCAGGACAGTAAGGAATGCAAGCCAGGCCTACCACCTCTTCCTGTACTCCGCAAGCCAGATGGGACCCCCTGAATTGAATTTGCAGATGGTCTTGAAAGGGAAATATGAGGGTTAAGGGAAATGAGCCACAGCAGTAGGTTGGCTTAGCCAGGTCTTCACTCCACGGAGAAAGAGTCTCAATGCTGAATTTTAATGTGCAGTACTTTGTGGGAGAAAAATATGCCACACTTTGGAGGAAGCTGACATGCTTCTGGGTAGCACCCTGTACCCCATTGGTCAATGATGTCCCCTTGCTCGTTGCCCCAGAACATTGAATAAATATGTGAGACTGCTTAGTAGCTCAGATCTGCTGCCTGCAACAACAAGAAGGAGGACAGTCCAGCTGGAACCCTGGCTTGCACCAAGTGGACTGCACTCCGAATGACTGCTCCTGCTGCACTCTAAGAGACTACAGCCCTGAGGAAATTTGCCTTGCTTCAAAAAGAGGAGAGGACTCCTAGAAAGCAACAGGCTAAAAGAGCTTTACCTGCATCATCTCCAGCAAGAAGAATTCAGCTGACCGCCTTCAGGTGGACTTTAAAGGATTTGACCTGGGACATTATGGGAACTGTAGCCCCAACTTCCAAGGAGCAACTCAGAGATTCTTGAACCTTGGATTTTGTTTGTGGACATTTAGAATCCCCAAACGGAACTTCAAGATACGCCTCCTGAAGTTTTGAGAACTTTGGGGAAAAAGTTCCATAAGGTGACCGACCTGGCATTGAGAGTAAATCCAACTACCTTGCACCGCGACACGGCCTGAATTTCAGGTCGTCCCACTGAGAGCTCCAGACCTCAAGACTTACAGGAGTTAACCAGGGGCTCCCGCTGAACCAAGCCAGCTAAGCCGCTGTGAATCCGGCCTGCTGGAGAGGCCTAATTGACATTGAGAGAAAATCCTCCAGAAAGCGCGAAAGTAACATTTTGACTCTAAAGCGATAAAATATCCGGCGTTTGCGGCAAAATGCGTAAATATCGCTGGTAATCCAGCGATATTCACGCATTATCGCCAATGGGAACTTAGCCAGAATATCCACCTCCTATTGGATATAGGGCCATATGTATCATAGTTCCGTTTTGCGAATTCTAAATAGCGATTTTTAAGGAATCGCTATTTAGAAATCGCAAAACGGTATGTATGAAAAAAATCGAATTTTTTTTGCGATTCCTTAATCTTCCTTAATTGCAAATTCGCAACTTGCGAATTCGCAAATAAGGAATTATTTCCCATTCATTCCTATGGGCCAGGAGGCCCATAGGAATGATTGTGAAATGCATTTCATTTTGCGATTCGCAATTTGCTAATCGCAAAATGAGATTGATTTCAAGGGTGCAGGGGTGTCTCAAGGACACCCTGCTGCACCCCTGAAATCACCATGTGTGTGCATATGGCACACATACATGCCACATTAAAAAATGCCAATTAGTGTATTTTGAAAAGAAATCGCAATTTACCACCAACTGAAAGTTGGTGGTAAATTGTGATTTCTTAAGCTAAATTTCTACAGTAAAATGCTTCATACATAGCATTTAAGGAATCGCAAATATTTGCGATTCCTTAAGATGCGATTTTTTGATACATATCAATAAATGAAAAACAGCCTTTTGCGATTCACAAAGGCCGAAATTCAGCTTCAAAGTTCAAAAGTTTATTATGCGGTCATTTGCCGGGACTTGCTGAGCAGTGGAGATCGGGCCCCTGTACATACTTTCGACAGGTAAGATGGGAATTGCTCATTGGGGAAAATCCACGCATACAAGGGATTATTACGGACTCCCCTTACGCTTTCTCTTTTCCCATCCCTGTGCCTTATCGCTACCCTCAACTTACTGAGCCTGAGGTGCTTCCTCGCATGTTATTATAACTATGTGGCAACAATGGACTTCACAATCTTGCCGCTTTAAACGTGCTTTTCTAGCGAGGATCACGTACTTATACCGCCACTTATCAGTATAGGCAGCGCTCATGCTAGGTGCCCTGAAGTTTGTTTTACTGGTGATTCACCGTGCATTGTAGTGTTGGCCCGGTATATTTTAAATGGTCATTGCACGAGTTTATTACACTTCCGGACACGAAGGTTAACGGTCCTTGGAAACCAGAGCAAAGACTTTCAGTGGTTAAATGACCGCCATGCAGGGATGCTTTACGGTGAATTGCGTTTCTTGGAAAATAAAAAGATTGATGTAGAGCTAATGTCTGTAGAGAACCCTGCTATAATTACCATATCCCTACTGATTCTGGTTTCACCAATTTACCTAGACTTTTCTTTGATTATTTTACCCTACAGACTTACTAAGGTCTTCAAAATACACTACGTGAAAATTAGAACTGATCTCCACCAAGTAACTTTTGCCTACCTATCAAGTGAGTTTATGTCTTTGTTTATACTTTTACTTTGTTTAGACATATATGTCATGTTCTTTTCTTGGGAATTGATCCCTTTCAATATGCTACCAACTACCAGCACTGCTTTCTTTTGCAGTGTTTCATGTTTGAACATATATCTTGGACGTCGCAATCGCCAACGCCTTAATTTAATGAATAGGTAGAGGTATTATTAACTTGAATACACTTGTCATTTGCAACGACCTGTATGATGCATCTTTTCCTAAAAAAAGTTTTTTTATTTACCCTGTCCTTACTACACCAGGATTCCTAACACTACAGTACGACTTATGCTACGACACATCAATCTGACCTTCCTGACAATTTGACCATTCCGTCCTGAATCAAATTGGTAGGTCAAGCTTACGGAATCTCTAATTGCATAGTCTATCATGCTGAAATCCTTTCAGGGCTACTTGTTACATTGGGGGACATTAAGTGCTAACTAGGAACTTCTCTAAAATCCCTATGTTACTGTTCAGTGTGAACAAGGGTAGAGCCCCTAATTCAGATACCTAGAAAAGGTCTGAAACCGCCTTGTATCAATGGCATATATAGCACATAAGTGATTCACTGGCCAAATTAAAAAGTTGTATACCCTAAGTATACTTACCATGATTGTGTACATAGCGTGCAATATACTGTGTGTCGTTTTGTGATTTCCTCTTGGGACCTTTGTCCATTTTTATAGGTGTTTGTTTATTGTTGGTTTTTAACACTAGGGATTTTCTGGCCAAACAGAATGTTGGGTACTCTCAGTATATCACCATGATTGTGTAAATTGCGTGCAATATCCTGTGTTTTTTCTTGTGGTTTTTCTTGGGATACATGTCCATCTAAAAGGTGTTCTTTTATTGTTGGTTTGTGAGGACAAAACTTATGAGACCTGTTGTATATATGTAGGAAAACTGTATATATTTAGTGTAAAAATTATCTTATTTATTTATTGTACTTTTTCATTGCTTCCAGCCTTGAAAAAGCCCCTGTGTAGGCGAAACACGTGTCGGCAGTGCAGAGCTGGAGAACTTTTAATGTGTTTAAAATAAAGATTTTTGAAGACACTACGTACGGTTTTGGATCCATACTTTGAAAGCCACTTACTTCTCATGAACTTGTGTCTAAAACTGATGAAAAAGCGGTGAAATAACCAATGTGTAATGCAGAAACATAACTGAGTCCAGACTACATAGAGGGTGCTTGTTGTAATTTGGTTTCTTCTTAATTATTGACACAGGCATTTAGTTGCTTTGTATCACACCCCTGGTGGTGGGTGTCTCACCAGGTTCGCAGTGCACCTCTACCCTTGAAACTTTACACGTAAACCTGATCATTGAAAATAGTCGTTAACAGAAGGTGCGGACGTTTTCTCCTTCTGAGAAACGCTACCACCAACATTGTTGTATTACTTCAAAAGTTTATTATGATTTGGCTCTCATTGAGGGCCACATAAATAACATACGTATTAACATAGCAATAATAAACAAAAGCTACATACAGCAACAGGAATAACCAATAATTATCTGCAAATAATGCAATCATCAGCATCTCCCGGAAACACATTAATATATATCTAAAAATTCTTTAAAATATTTAAAAATTCTAGAACAGAACATTTCGTTAGGGGGGCAATAAAGTGCATGGAAGAACATTTTTACATTCACAATTCCCAATTGTAAACAAATTGGTTTTATCCATTTTTGGCGCATAAGGCGCAATACCGGACAAATAAACAGTACATGGTTAAGATCTTGAACAGCATTATTACATAAATTGCATAAAGGAGAAACTCCATACCATTTTGCTAGGAGTGTATTAAGTGGAAGCAAATTATGACGTAAAAGGTACCATAGTCTACGGACACCATGAGGAATGTTCCAAATTAAGTATTGTTGGGCTAGTTTTGGTGTATAGGTTAGAACCAGGGCTTCCCTTTCTTTATACTTCTGTTGGGCAAGTATATCCAGCTTATAACAAAGTTCCCAGGACATACTTTTTAACTTTAACTTTAACTCTAGTGGAGAAAGCAAAAATAACGTGCTTTCATCCAGTTCAAGCAGCGAAACCGCTTTTCTAAAATTTTTTACCAGCTGCGAGAACTCATTAAAGTTGCCCAATAATTCCTTTTTTAAGATTTCTCGTAAGGTGCCTGGTTTACCTCTAGCCAAGCAGGCTACCCATCTTACGAGGGCAGCCAACCCCTGAGCCCAGCAACTTCGAAGTCCGAATTCCAGCCTGCATGAAGATGTAGAGCAGGCTGAATTAAATGAGGAGATTTTCCTTAATACCTTTCCCTCCATTTTTTGCATAAAATCCCATTGTTTCAGATCCACTAATTCCATTCCATAAAGGAGGGTAGCAGGAATTTTCGCTCGGAATACCTCCAAGCATAAGGAGAAATGCCTCTTCCCTGTCGCTTTATACAAAGAACATAATCCCCTACCATGGGACATTGCTTTTCGAGAACTATGTTCGATGTGGGGCTTCTCACTAAGGTTAGCAGATATTATTTTGCCTAGAAACATGTAGGAATTAACTACCTCAAGTTTTTCTCCGCTTATTGTCCAGTTGAAGCTACTAGATCTGCACTTCTTCTTACCAAAGATGCACATGATTTTACTTTTAGAGCTATTAATTTTCATATAATGTGCATCAGCGAATTCATTCAATGCATGAAGACGATTAGCGAGACCTTTCGGGGTCAGATCTAAAACAAGTATGTCGTCCGCATACATTAGAATTGATATAGCTGTCCCTCCAATTTTCGGGGCTAATCCCTCACAATCTGCAACAGCAGTTGGCAAATCGGCCATATACAGGGAAAACAATATGGGTGCCAATATACACCCTTGTTTTAATCCGTTCCGGGAGGGGATAGATTGAGAAAGACCCCTTTCACCGCCTTGTAACACCTTACACCATGTGTTCCAGTGTAAGGACTTAACTAAATCCAATAAGTATCCCGGCATACCCAATGCCGACAACTTTCTCCACAGCGTCGGACGGTCCACCCTGTCGAACGCTGCGGAGAAATCTATAAATGCTACGTATACGCCACCACCACGTACACGAGCATATTTATCCATAATTACCTGTAGCAATGTTAAGTTATCTAAAGTTCCATGCTCTTTTCGAAATCCTGTCTGTTCCTTAGGTATAATATTATTTAAATTTGCCCAATCTGTTATTGACACTAATAAAAGTTTAGCAAAAATTGTTCCTATTGCGTCTAATAAGGCAATTAGACGATAATTGGAGGGAATATCCCGATCTCCTTTTTTAAAAATTGGGATCAGGATACTTCCCCGCCAAGAGTCGGGGACTGTTCGAGTTTTAAAACACGCCAGAAATACTGGAAGAAGAATCCTGCTCCAAGTGGTTACGTCTTGCTGGATTATAGACATGGGCAATTCGTCGGGTCCCATAGCCCCGGAGGAGCGCATGCTCTTTATTGCGGTAGCTATGGATTGCTCAGTGGGGAGTTCCATTTTAAAATCGCTATTAAGACCTGGAACCCATGAATCGCCCCCTGCATCATTAGGCGCATATAAGGTGGTCACAAATTGGGTCCAGACATCTTCAGTAATAACTATAGGAGTGGACGTTTTTACGGATCCACATCCTTGCCTTATTATGGACCAAAAATCTCTAGAGTTTTTACAAGTTGATGCCTCTCTTAGCTTGATCCATAAAATATCTTCTTTGTCTCTTTTTAACTTGGATCTCAATCTTACCCTCCTTCTTTTTAATAGAGCTAACTGTAACTCATTCTCCCCTGATCTATTAAGGTATTGCTTCCTAACAAGTTTATTGATCTCTTTATTTAACCTTAATAGAGGACTAGGAGAAAAATATTTCTTTTTGTGATTTCCTGTAATCCTAGCCATTGCGGTGACTTTTTTAATGAGGTTTTCAAGGAACAGGAATTCCCTACCTTGCCAGTAGTCGAGCTCAGTTAGTAATTGGGTAAGGATGTTTTGTACATCCTTGCTATTAATAGATCCCCAATAACATCTATCTGTGTGACAATTAATAGTAAAACCTCTGTTCTTTAAGGACCAGAGGTTAGTTTCAGGGGGTATTAATGAGACAGTTAAGTTGATAATTTTATGGTCACTCAAGGGGGTATGAGTGATCACCAAATCTTTAAGAAAAGAGAACGTGTCAAAGTCTGTTATTACATAGTCCAAAATAGATTCTCCCCTAATTGAACCATGTGTATAATTAGCCGGGGTATCTGAAGGCATCCTGCCATTTATAATAATTCCCTCCACGGAACTGAGTTCCCCGAGAAGAATCTTGCCTCTTTTATTAGATTTTATTTTATTGGGCAGGAGGGCTTGGGGGATATTATATACTTCTTCCTTTACTTTATTTCTAAATATGTCTAAGGAAGTATTAGACACTTTACAATTTAGGTCCCCCACCAGTAGTAAGTATGGGGGGTCATCCACCTCTATTAATTGTTTTACATAGGAAAACATACGTTTTAAAACTATCGTAAAATTATCTTCTGGAGGAATATAGGCATTTAGTATTATAAACGAGGACCGTTGAACAACGGAGTCCAGGTTAGAAATGGTTATGGATTGGAATAGATTACTCTCGTCCTTGTAATGTGAGAATTGCCATTGTAATGCATTAGATAACAAACAGGCAATTCCGCCTTTAGCATGGCCTTTTTTAGATGGAGTCGCAACGGCCTCTAGGACGAAGTAATCATTCCCTCCATATGGAAGAGTTTCACACCATGTTTCTTGGATACATAGCACATCCGCATTCAAGGAGAGAAGATAATCAAATTTCTCCGGGCAATTAGACAAGCCAGCGGCATTCCAAGAGACAATTTTTAAACAGGTGTTCAGCGAATTTCAGCCTTTGCGAATCAAAAAAGGCTTGATACAGATGGCCCATAATGCCTAAGAACTGGTCTGAGCAGGTGTTAGGTTTTGGAGATAATATTTCCATCGCTACGCCTGCCTTGCTAAAAGGTGAAAGCGATGTTAGCGACTGCTTTCAGTCGCTAACAGGTTGGGTTCGCCCACTTTGCATGTCATTAGCGATAAATATCGCTGACATGCAAAGCGGGCCCCAAACCGCTCGCTATCACCTACAAGCAGTTGCTAACTGCTGTTAGCGACAGCTTGATAATAGGGCGATATAATTATCGCTGCTTAGCGTCCGAAAACGGCCGCTAAAGCAGCGATAATCTAATATCGCCCGGCTTGGTAATATGCCCCCTGGAGAGATCCATTTCCCTTCCAAACTTGGAAGGGTGTTTAGACCAGCACTGAGTTTAAGCAAGTTTAACATCCTTTCCAGGGAGGAAAGGAGATGAAACAGAGTTCAGGGCTCCCCGCAACAAGATGATGAGTCTCTCCAAACTTCCCCCCAAAAAACACTCCTTGGAATGAACACTTCCCAACTTTGAAGGATATTTATGGCTGCAGGAGATGGCTTAACTCTCTCCAGATCTCCGTGCCTGTAAATGGTTATAGGCCTGACAGGAATCCCTTCGTGGAATAGATACATTGAGTTAAAAAAGATTTGTTATGACAAAAGTTACCTTTTTGAATATGCCCTTTCACATTAGAACTAGGCAGAAACAGGATTTCTAAAATTCCATAATTCAAAGACCAATACCAAAATCAATTGCTCAGCATTAAGGAATTTTTACAAATGCTGAAAATCCTCAACAAAAGGTCCACACATTAAGTCATTCCACTTCATATGTAATCTCATGTTTGTGACCCAAATGGGTTGCATACCGGGTGTAAATTGAGCCTTCAGTGGGTGTTTTCCACTCCCGATTTTCAACTTGTGAATCATAACAAGACTTAGGAGGACACATCAGGCCTTTAGATGGTGTTGTGGAGGGACCTAAAAAAAGGGAGTGGAGCCCTGCTAGTGTACAGTGCTTCATTTTTTTATGTTTCTCCACTGTAATGGCTCTCCTTTTGAAGGTGACTCTCAAGGCTGGCTGTGACCACCTAAATAGAAGTGGAGAAGTGTGGCTCAATGGTTAGAGCGGCAGACCCTGATGCAGAGGTTTAGCCCGGGACCAGTGTTCAATTCCCTGCATCAGCGGGTCTTGTGCTCAAAAATTCCACGGACCAGATAATTCTCGCCTCGGTGCCTATTCCAATCATATAGTCCCACTCTGCAACTCTGGGCAATAGCTTGCTTAATCTCCACAATGGCCCCCACAATGCTAAGAATGCCTGGCCTCCACCTTGGGGGTGCCCAGGAGTGGACGCCTCACAGGGAAAGCAAGGATGGGTTCCACAGCGGTATTCGTACAAGTGCCTTGAGACCCTTGTGGGTGAGTAGTGTGCTATACAAGTATCAATTTACAATTTAAATAGACAGAACCTGGACAAAGGGAGCAGCTGCTGATGAAAGTACAGCGCCTCCTACTGCGACCTGGCCTTCACTGAGCCTGTCATTTTAACTAGGATAGTACAGCGCCTCCTACTGCGACCTGGCCTTCACTGAGCCTGTCATTTTAACTAGGATAGTACCAGCCAACTGGGTCTTCTTCAGGTTCTTGAGAGACCAAGGACTCAGACGTAGACCCCATTTCTTGAAAGTAGGCTTTGTGGGTGGGCTGAAGTGACCTAGGTCTCAAAAGTAAGCTGGAAACACATTTACCATTTAATCTCACAAGCAAAAATGGCAGACTGTGGGCAGATCCACCCTGCTAGTATCCCATACCATCCATGCCACCACTGCAAATTTTTGGGTCAGTGACAAAACTCTTTTTTTTGCTATTCTTGTTAAGAATTAAGGTTATTTCAGATGTTTCCTGGCAAATTTGTGACTTATTCTTGGAAAAGCTTCTAATGATGCCTACTTGAAGGGCCCCTGATTTACAAGCGGGAGACAGATGTACCTGCAAATCACACGTTGTGTGAAAGGGAGAGAGCAGGAAAGCCCCATATCTACACATATATAGTGCTGATGCTGTCCTCTGCTGCACTGGTGCTTATTTGGATGCCTTATACCACACACACATCAAGAACAATGGGTGGTTGCCTGGGAATGCCCTCTGAGTACCCATAGGATGCCACCTTGACTCAAATTAGTACAAAGTCGGGGGAAGCACAATTTTGCATTTCTTTAGAGCTACCTTCAAGTGCAAACCAAGATTTGTACTGGAAAGTAAGTCCCTGGTTTGTGTCATTGTTTGTGACACTATACCAGTGCAAAGCCTTCATAAATCTGACCCTACTGTGTATGTGCACAGTGCGGGATTCTTGTGAATAATGCACACTTATTGTCTCAAGTAGTTATATACTTGGAGTAGACTAGTCAACCTCCCCAGTGAAGAGTGTGAGGTGTTTTCAATGATCTGAATGTAATAGTAGTGACTCTGTTGCCACTCACAAATACTTTGCAAGAATGTCCCACACATGTTTGCATTGTGACTTACACCTGAATGGACCAGATGTAGGGGGTGCAGAAAGTGTGAGCAAATGCACTAAGCATTATAAATCTCAAAGGGAGATTTTAACTGCAAACATTTACACTGAAGGAACATACAACACTAAAAGTGTGCCACAAAATTTCACAGTTTCCTAATAAGGAGCATATTTACAGCAAACATTGTACAGAGTAAACACACACAGAGTTAACAAAAGCTGTACAATTATAATGTGCATGAAATACCATATGCATACATGATGTAATGCTTTGCATAAAGATGCTAGGCCTGGAAAGATTGTAAATATCACTGCATCTATGAGTAGGCACAAACTCCAAATTCTTTCACACAAGGTGCTTTGAAAAATCATCCACATTTGTTTAGCCCAAAAAGTCTAAGTCCGGATTTTTAGTATTCAGAAGGTTTCTACTGAATTTTAACAATACTAGGAATAACACCTGCAAAACTTTTAAGATTATGTTTGACTAAAAAAGAATAAAAAGCTACCGTGCTGGCATATAGCTCACAGTACCAAGGACCTGATTTAGCGTTTGGAGGATAGACTACTCTGCACAAACTTGGCATTATATTCTGTCCACCAAACTGGGGGTACATTCGCTCTATCTTGAGTTGACGGACCCTCGCATTTCTGACTGTGGTGCGCCCATTGGCTCTGCTGTCTGAAACCGTCCACCAATGGATCAACGGAGCTGGGGAGTCGGTGTAGGTGCATCAGACCTTCCGTCCTATTTAGAGCTAACAGTCAAATGCATTTTTTTCAGTTCAGGACCATCAAGGAAACCAGCCCAGGTGAAAAAATTATCTCCCTGAGTCTGATGGACAGCAGGCCATCTGCCATAGTCTAAATGAGTCCCTCCATTCCACCAGTGGGCATAAATATCAGAAGATCTTTCTTCAGTGTAGAAAGATCTGGTAATTTTCATCTACAGTTTGTCGACGAGGCTCTGAAAGAACAGGGTCTGCCCCTGCTTCCATCAGGAACTGGGACTAGACACCTGCATACCAGTAGCATATTGCCCTGCCTCCCCCTTGAGTCTCCATTGAGCAAGGAAGGCAGTGGGAGGTGGTGCAAGATCACGGTGTCTTCTCTCTTTCCCTCAGGTCTGCGTAGAACCAGAAGAGGTAGAGGAAGGTGTGGGAGACAGCTCATCAGCATCTTTGGGTCTTTGGAGACCAAGAGGATGCAGGCCAGGGTTGTGAGAGTCAACCCAACTCTGCTGTGTTTACTACGCCTCCAGGAGGTCTGTTACAGACACACACGCACAGGGTGGCGTAAGTGGGGGTTAGTGGGGCGCGGGGTAACTCCCTACAGGCGCGCAACGCCCATTGGGCTCAAAGAGCTTCAGCCCCCCCGTTGTGTGTGTCAGCCAGGGCTGAGACAGCTTCCGGGCTGACAACTGTTTTATTGCAGCCGCACCTGAGTACTTCACAGGTATTTAAAAGACCATTTTCTTGTTAATGAGGCTTTGTTGTGTTTCACCCCTTCTTAGAGCCCCTGCAGCTCCACTCTGCCTATTGCTGGAAGACTTAGCCCGCCCCCCACAACAACAAAAAAATGTCTGCCCTCCCCATAAAAAAATTGGCCCTATTTGCGCCTTTGACTCCCTATAGAAGCCACGCGCAACCAAGAATTCCCTTATTGCCATTTTATCATCTCGATAATGGCCAGAACTACCAACTTTGGAGCAGGGGATCCGGGTTCGAGTCTCGACATAAGCTCAACATGCTGTGATTCTGAGCAAACCCTTTAACCCCTTGTATGCTGATGACGGAACCGCTCCGTCATCAGCTGCGGTGGCACTGTGCTGATGACGGAGCGGTTCCGTCATGTGCCGCCCGCCGCTCATGCGTGGCGCGAATTCCGCGCCTGCGCTGAGTGTTCTATTGAGCGGAAGGGCCATGACGGAACCGCTCCGTCATAAGCACAGCGCAACCGACGCTGGTGATGGAGCGGTTCCGTCACCAGCATGCGCCCGCCGCTCTTCCGCCCCCTTAGCACTGCGGCGGAATAGCTGCCGCAGTGAAGGGGTAAACTCCCTGTTCCCACCAAAAATAAATGTGTCCGTCGGTAACGCGGCTGGTGCTCTTGTAAAGCGCTCCAATACCTTCACGTTGAGTTTGCGCTATATAAACCTGCATTTAAAAAAAAAAATATGACTCACTCTCTCATACCTGCCAACTTGAAGAACAAATTCACAGTGTGAGGAGCGGGTGGAGCCTTGAAGGGGGCGGGCCTCGTGTGAGAAATACTTAGGAGGCACTTTTGACCCCCACCCTGCCCCGAAGCCCCCTCCTCCCAAAAAAAAAGAAAAAGCTGGCTGAGGCTTTTGCTGGTTTCCTGGTGTGTTATACACCCCTAAAGGGAGATCGGCAGATCAAACCCCTGGAAACCCATTATTTACAGTGGCTTTTCTGCTCGTATTCCCTGCCACAGTGTGATATTGGCTCCTCGCCAGGTGACCGTATGACGGGAGTCTATACCGTGTGTCACCCTGCGAATTGGCAGGTGTGCAGTCTATAAACTATGAAGTAAATGACTCTTCAAAAAAAAAAAAAGACGAAGGCATCGCAGGATATCTCTCCCAGACTCACCGGAAGCCAGGGCAGCGACACCCCAATATTTCCAGGTGAGGGCTCAGCATCCCCCTTCTTTGACGTCAGGGGGGCCGCATTGGTATTCTGCTGCGGTGCCGTGTCTGGGATGGAGCGCGAGATAACGTGCCGGAACGTCTCAGCAGCACACTGTCTGTACCATTACTAACAGAGGGGCTGTGCTGGGCTGCACAAGCGTGTAATTAATCCGCAGGCGGGGGCCTTCTTTACATGCCGCACAATATCTGCAAATCATATTTGCGGCATAAAATGAGCAGACCTCGGCGTTCCGTGGACGCTCGTGTTCACGTCTGCAGCAGTCACGCGCGGCCAGTCTCCTAACAATGCTCCCCTGAGGTACAAACCAGTTCATTTATACACTGAGTGGACATTTTTTACAGCAAATTGAGGGCAAATGTTAAATGGCCAGTGTGAATGGTGTTTGTTTCTGTTAATTAGTTTATAATACAGAGAAATCCGAGATATATGTATTAAAACATTTCTTTAACATTATTACAGCCAAGTTGTGACATCCTGTACCTGTAATAACCTATAGTAACCAACCTGTAATAAGAAACTCTTGAAAGAAGTGCTATCACAGATGAGTCACAAAACTTTCCATGAGTCAACAGCCACTAATACGAACTGTCATAATCTAGAAAAGTAAAGTACTGATGTGCTTCTGTGTAATATTGTTTGTATACCTGTTTGCTAGACCAGTACAGTAGGCTCCAGATGTAATAATGTAATAATAGAAAAAATACACAGGTTCAGAGAGACTGTTCAACACAACTCCAGTGACAGGCCGGAAGCTCCACTCATCACTTGAGAGGACAGGTCCACAACCATGAGAACCTCTCCAGAACCAGACTTCTATCCCCCTTCCCACCCCAAACCCCACTCAGTGGTGTAGCCTCCTGTGCTCACATTCAGAATATTTTCATCTACAAGTGGGGGAGGAGCAGGATTTGCATTGCTCATATTTCCCAGTACACAAGGTTAGGCCATGTGTATGGTCTGACTATCTAAAACCAGTGCACTCCTTTCAGTAAAAGTAGCAAGGATTTAAAAAAGGGTTAGTGGAAGATGAGTTTTGTGACAATGTATTATACGGAATAAAACACCCACTACTCTATGTTCAAAGGATATTGCAAGTCACCATGGAGTTCCTTCACTCTGTAACTGGGTTTTATAAACGCCTTTACTCATTGGCCTTCTTCCTTGAAATTCCTCAGTGACTCGCCAAATACTCATAATGTATTTATCCTATATTATATGTGTACTCCCACTTCAGAATGAAATCATCTATTTTCATAGCACTCTTCAGATCCTATCCAATTCCAAACCCAAAACAAACATGAAGAAGTCCAAGGACTTTTCCTCACCAAATTCAATGTTCTGGGATGGTCTATCCTTGCAACGGCAAAAAAAACTGGATGACATCCTATCTCTTTTATCATGTATAAGATCCCGGAGGCAGAATCCCATTTAGGACTAGGAATCGAGTACCAAATTAGGTAAAATACAGCTTCAAGAAGGAAACCTGGGCTTAGCCCCTAGTAACGGCAACATAAAGCCACCAGTGTTTCCGCATACCGGCAAAGTTTGTCAGCAGCACCAAAACAACAATAAAGTCAAAAAACTATATATAAAGTGTCTAAACTAATTTAAAAAAAAAGGTGATTAAACAAAAAGTCCAAATCAGATTAAAGAAACCACAGAAATTATTTTGAAATTTTTTAAAGTCAAAATGGACCAAGAAAATACAAGATGTCAATGTAAGTTAATGGGTACTGGTGAATGGGTCCTTCATATTCTTTTAAGCCAACAACAGTTTTACCTTGGTAATTAGAAGATTTGTTAGGAGTCCAGATGGCCTTTTGGGGCAATGTGAGATGCTCTGGCCAGCAAGGGGCCCACAAAGTTAGATATATTGGATGCAGTGTCTTGGTGGAACATTGAGTTTTGGCTCCAAAGTCTCCCAGTGCAACAAACTTGAGAATCATGGCACCAAGATCACTTCGCCACTGGTATGACTTTACTGTCTTTCCCCCTAATCGGGTTTTATTTTGGACATGGAAGTTATGGAGCTCAGAATCTTCCAATGTGACAAGGTCAAAAGCAGTGGATGGGAACTGTTGCAAAATCGATGAAAGTAAAGTAGACAAGCACACTCTAATATCTCCCAAATGCAATCAAAGTGAGAAAAGGTCTGTGGTGCAGGTGGGTAAATCCTCCTGAGTGTAAGGATGAAAAATAATGATTCCTAAAGTGCGATCCCGTGGGTTGAGGGGTGTCCCCCCCACTTGCACCCAATTGAAGTAGTTCAGAATGACACTTTGTTAATAAAGTTCTTTTTCACAATGTTATCCTTCTATTTATCACTTTGAGCAGGTTGCACACACACCAACACTAACATGCTCAGTATTATTAAATGTTATATACATATTTAGCTCTGCATGTATTTTGTTGGCATACATGGTTGTAGATGTGATCGTGATATTGGTTCCTGATTGAGATTGGAACATGCATTAAATCGTGCCATTGTCTTTACGTATCCTCTAAAACACAGGTACCACGCCCCTGATGAAGGGCCACAGCCCGAAATGCATTGGGCCGTTTAACCCGTTTGCTGCTTCGAACGTTCCGCGCCAGTGCGGAACGTTCTATTAAATGGGCGAGGCCGCGTCAGTCAACAGTCGTGCGCAGCTCTATTGAGGTAGTGCTCACGACAGCAAACGGGTTAAACAATGATATCGAACAAAGTTTGACAAAATTCTCATAATGATGGAATTATGAATAACAGTCATGAACACCATTGAAAAAATTCAATAAATTCAATTGAAAAAGAACTTTATTAACAAAGTGTCATTCTGAACTACTTCAATTGAGTGCAAGTTGGGGACGCCCCCCAACCCAAAAGATCGCGCTTTAGGAATCAACTGTTGCACAATGCCAAATTCCTTCACCAGAGGTCCTGCTGAAGCATCTTTCATTGGAGCACAAAGGACTTCTAGGGACAAACCAGGAAATCTTGACTACAGCGGACACATTGCTCTTGGGTATCCTCAAAACCTTTTTCACATCCGCCGGAGGTCACATTTTTCTAAGCCCAAACTTTGATGGGATGCTGATTTTGTTTAATAATAGTCATTCTCCATTTTCCATATCTCGAGGGCCCTGGCTGAAGAGGGTGACTAAGCTTCCCTTCCGCGGCTCATGTCACGACACGAGCTGTGGTCAGGCAAATAAAAGCGAGTGAGATTTAAAGCCAGTGATTGTAGTCGCGGGCTGGGGTTCCGGAGTGAACTCCACAGATTTAATTGCAATGCGGTTTCATCAGCTAAGCAATAGGATAAGCGCTGTTTATTAGTAGATCGGCGGCAGTTCCAACCGTGTACTTGATGTTCTCTGGGCCGTGAATGGGGTCCAGGCGGGCAGTCAAGGCAATGCTCTTGAGAATTGCCTTGAGGGCAGCCAGCGACTCACACGACTACAATCACTAGTTTTAAATCTCACTCACATTTATTTGCCTAACCACAGCTTGTGACATACCTGCCTCAGTCGTAGTTAACAATGCAAAGTAATACAGGCATGAATAAATGTCCTGAGGATGATCCCTCTATCTTCAAATAGGGATCGAAACGCCGTCGACAATGTATACACTATATGCCTATGACTGTATTATATAACATGCCACAATAGTGTATTCATGTCATAGCAGTCTGCATGATTATATTCTACGCAGACCTCTTCTCCTTGCCTGATACTCCCCCCTTTCTTTATGTCAAACCTTTCTATATGTGGTAGTAGAACACAGGCTGTGTCCCACTTGAATCTGTATAGATAATTGACGACTAATCAATATATTGTATATTAAATTCTGTCCGGCTGGACAAAGAATATAGAAATTATTTGATCTATATTTATTCTTTACGTTTATTCCACACTGTCTAGGGACCACTGTCTTTAGAAATACTCCTCTCAAAAAGGCCTTTTGCTTTGTTGTCTGTTGCTCTGTATAATGCATCCAGTGGTTAGCCCCAAAACCACCTACTTTGCTTACCAAGGCCCTTAAATATTATTTTGATGGGAGTTCATAACTTGCTCTCACAATTTTAATAATCCTGGATCTCAATATTAAAGCAATGTAATTCACATTCACTTTATGTCCTCCGCTATCCTGCCTTCACCAGCTAGATGTGTGTCAGGCTCCAAGAAATGTGATCATTGCAGCACTAAAGAATTCCTTTAGCTCCTCCTCGAGGTCAGAATCAAATTTAAACTAACATGCATCACATTTAAAGCCATTCACTGCCCAGCATGAGTGTCTACAATTCACCTTAAAATAACCTTGAGCACATAAGACCCATTAGCAAAGGCACACTGAGACCTGAGTAGATAAAATTGAAGCACTTGCTGCTGTCTCCCAACCCTTATCAGGACTCAGTGGCATTATCGCTATAGAACCCAACTTGTCGCCAACTAACATAGGTGGTCAGAAAGACCTCTTTATTTTTCTAAACAAAACAAAAAAAAATATGTAAGTGCCACTTGCATCGGGAATCACTTGTTCCTAGACCTTCTATACTGCATGCCCATCCTCCTGCCCATGACTGCCCCGTTCTCCCCTTTCCTTCCGCCCTGTCCCTATGCGCTGCTTCCATAGTCTTCCTCTCAGGGCTTTAAGTGGGCCGGATCTCACCAGGTCTGAGCACCATAAGTTTTTTAAAGGGTGCCCCGAAACGGTCTCTATCGGCTCTGTTTTGTGCCCTGGCACAGGCGTCCGTTTTTTTCTGGACTGCAGTGACAGCAGGCACATAGATGTGCGCATGCTCGCACGACTCATTTCTTAGTAGTGGAGAAGTTACGGCATGCCTTCATGCCAGGTGAGCCTTTTAGGGGAAGGGAAATCCTTTATAGAGAGTTATTTTCTCTGGCTTTCCCTTCTCTTTTTGAAACTCAGGAGCAGCTACACTGTCGTGGTGTCACCAGTGCTTTAAGTGGAAGCTTTTTCAATATTATATACTTGCCATAGTTGCTGCTTATTTATCCTATGCAACTAACAACCATTGACAAAGCCAATAGTCCTGAATTGTTGTATTATATATTTGGATGCCATGGCAGAAGCAGCAAAATACAAGTCAGGCGGCACACTATGCTAACCACAGAGTTTTGGCTTAGGTGTTTCAAGCACGCCCTTAACTACATTGGCCGCGCCCCTTTATGAGACCCCCCCCAGTTTTTTCATCCCACTTAAAGCCCTGCTTCCTCTATCCATGTCTTCATGCACACTTTACGACTCTCTGCCTACCATCTCACCACAATATCTTGTGATCTCCTGTTGCACTTCATTTTTTGATAAAGAGCAAGCATTAAACTACTAGTGATATGTTCAATGCTTATTTAATTGTCAACTTGTTACCTCCCTCCCACTGTTTGCTTCTATATAATTTGTTTTTCTCAGTTTGGTTCCCTATAACCTGCACTGAGAACTCTATTGTAGAGTGGAGCGATATGAAATATAAAATACATACATCTCAGGGTGTAACCTTTAACTAGCCCTTAACCCGTCATCAGCCTCCTATGTACAGCTGAGTGAAAGAGAAATGGACAGGTGTGAGGGTGTAAGCAGAACAGAGCGAGGACAGTCCAGGAAGGAGTACAAAGGGGGGCGTGAGGAAGAGAAGCCGATATCCAGGGGTACCCCTAGTTGAAGGTTCTCCTGGCATGCAGTTGCCATGAATGGGGACTGGGCAAGAAGAAAAATATGTACCTGACAAATCAGCAGACAAGCATGCCAAAAAAACGGCAGCTTCTTCCATAGCCCATGGTGAATAATAACCACAGATGAATAACATCAGGAGCAGAAGGAGCAGTGATATATTGCTCTAAAAAGAAAAAAAGTGATCAGCAGAAAGGAGATATTTATGGCAAGATGCTTTTTTTCCCATACTATAGGTCATTGCAGAAATATAGAATCACTGCATGTTTTTGCGCAATAAAAGCCGCAGTAGTTTTCCCAGCTGATTTAGAATTATACTGATCTTATATATTTACAAAATTTCTTTTTGGTGTGTTTGATTTTGCAGTATAAATTCTAACGTTATTCTTTTTATCTGAAATGAACACGAAAGAGCAACATACCAAGGATTTAAGTGGTTTATGGGAAGAGTGATTGTGTCTCCATGTATTATAAGGAATAAAATACTCTCTGCATTAACAATAAAAGTCTATTGCAAGTGATGTCGGACGTACTTCCTTGACCTAATAATGGAACCGTGCCTTTATGCTCATGGAACTCCTCGGTGACTTGCTATATTCTTATATTAGTCAGCACAGGCTACTTTTCCGATATATAATCACCCAGCGACACCCCACCCCTGCATTGAAAATACCCTCCCCATAAAATAGAGGGGGCATTTGAAGCTAGACTGCATCAGGATAGCCAACAGCTATTAAGAGACACTCTCAAAGGCAGGCAGTGAGGAGAGACACTCTGTGACAGGTCAGAAACAGCCAAAGAGGCCGCTATCAGTGGAGAAACTGCAGCCAGGGCTCGTCATGCCCACGAAGACACGGTTAATTTCTCCGCATTTTCTGTTTCAAAACCTCCTCTCCTCTTTGTTTTGAAATAATAATAATTGCATTCAGGTTTTTATCGAATTCATTTCGGCCTTTTAATCTCAGCGGGCCTCCTCTGATTAACCACCTCAGCATTGTTCAATTATACGCATTAAAAGCCGCCCCAGCGGCCGCGCGCGGCAGGAGCCCGCCGACTGCCGCAGCCTACGAGGCTCCCCCAGCGGCCTTTGTGCTCCGGCCAGGATTTATTCCCCGCCATTTACAGGGAGCGCGCGTTTTATGTGAGGGCTAAACAAAGCTCTTTAAAGTTATAGCGCGCCGCGCAAGCGCCGAGCGCTTTATTTCCCTTTTCACACCAAAGAGCAGAGGCGCGTGCCCCGAGGAGCTCGCCTCGTGCGCCAGGCCGCAGAGCCTGCACCTGGAACATATTCTAGGATGTGCAGTACAGAGACTGCGGGCATTTAAGGGGGCAGTGGGCAGGGTAAGTGACCTCATCTGTGGGAATGAGGGCTAGAAAGTTAGAATCGTTCATGCCAAAGTGTCAACAAGGTGGAAAGAATTCGAGTGGCAAAGCCAACGAGAGGCCAACTCATATTTTTTGTTTGGCTCAGAAGCGCATCATTCGTCCATCCTTCTCAGTTAGTGAACCCCCTCTTCTTTTTTTTCTTTTTCAGAGTTTTATATAGCGCGAACTTGACACTAAATTATCAGAGCTCTTTACATGTTGCGTTACACAAGGACACATTCATTTTTGTTAGGCACGGGGAGATGAAGTGATTTGCCCAGAATCACAGGATGTATAGCGTCATTGCCGAGACTCGAACCCGAGGGCATATTATCAAGAAACGGAGCTAAACGTATTGCTGTTTTTGCGGCAGAAAACTGCAGCTAAAGCGGCGATAATGTGTTTGATAATATGCTCTTGTGAATTCCCATGGAAGCCCAGGTTCTGGTGTGAACATGGGTTTCTATGGGAATTCTCTATGGCATATTATAAAGCCCATTATCGCCGCTTTAGCTGCAGTTTTCTGCCGCTAACGCGGCGATAATTATAACGCCTTTCCTTGATAATATGCCCCCTGGTTCCCCAGAATTGAAGTCCACCGCCCTAGCCGTTAGGCCACATCCTCTCCCCTCACGGAATTGGAGAGGTGAGAGGGTCAAAGGTGTCCATAAATACCTTAAGGCCACAGATGTTGTCTGGGGAGGTGGGGGAGTTTCCACAGCGACAGCCGCCATTTTCCCACGTCCCGCATCCCTCAGATCTGCATTATGGAAGGAAAGGGGCGTCAAGCCACAGCATGCGTTGCAACCAAACACGCTGCTTGGACCTCAGTGAACAGGGGTGTGATGTCACAGCAGCTGGCACACTGGCCGGTTTCGTGTGTTTTGCATAATGGCAGGTAGAGGTGGGCGAGAGACTGAAAAAATTGGACCTGGCTTGTGACAGATATCTCTCTGGCTCCGGTTCGGCTCGAGTCCTCTGGGAACAGTGCTTAATGTGTAAAGAATTTTAAGACTCAGGGCCAAAGGTATTTTTAAGGAGGCAGTCGCAGTTTGCATCACCCATTGTCCCAGCCAGCAATGCCAAATGTCAGTATCAACTCAACGTCGAATCGTCACAATAGTGGCGGCTCCCAGCAATGGCGGAGGAGCATCACCCACTGCTTTTAAGCAGAGTGCCAAGTAGAAACATAACATTATAATAACATAGTGTTATTATAATTTTATGCTTTTTATCCTGCTGCTTCCCGGGCGAGCGGGAGGGCGGGGCTGCTCTGCTCTCAGAGCAGGGTAGGGGCAGGAGTGGTTTGCCCACTCCCAAGTGCGCAATGACTGGGCCGCCCAAACAAGTCATGCGCACTTTCCCAGTTCTCCATGCAGGCTGCATTACAGCCTGCGTGGAGAACATGCCCACCCGTCCAGCCCCTGGCTGAGTACCGTGTCACAGTGCTCAGACCAATCACAGTGCTGCATTACCGCATTGTGATTGGCTTAGGGAAAGGGGGCTTGGCTGCCTGCTTTCTGTTCCTGGAGTCGGAGACAAAAGAGCAGAAGCAGAGACACGGGATCCGGCGGCAAGGTACATTTATGTTTTTTCCCCCTGGCGTGACCCCGTGACACCCCCACTGCGACACCCCTCGCGTCCCCTCCCCATAACTCCCAGCACCCATCCCACCACCCACGAGCCATGCTGGTAGCCACTGGTCACACTCCTCCACTTTGGACTATTCTATGCCAACCAAAGCCACTGATTTTTAATGTTTTGAAATGACAGACACACTGATGTGCCCACCTCAGAAATCGAGAAACAGCACCACTATATGATGGATCTAAATAATTGCTGAGCACCGGCAAACACCAGCTCAAATTAAGGCCTTTCTGGGAACCTCGAGCCAAAATAAATAAGCGTAGAAGCAATACCTTTGGCCCCAGTGCACTGCTCTGTGCACATCGCTCTCCAAGCCCCCACCGCACGCTGCAGAGGAGGGGCTGGTCAACACCGCTGACAAACTCAAAATTCAGAAAAGTTGTGACACTGGCCAGCTCCTCCTCTGCTGCACCCTGGGGGAATAGGGGGAGAGCGTAGGGGGGGCTTGGAGAATGATTTGGTAGTGCCATACTTGCCAACTTGAAGAACAATCTCACCGTGTGAGGGGAGGGAGGGGTCTTGTAGGAGTCAGAGCTTCGTGCCCGAAGTGCCTATGAGGCACTTTTAAACCCCACCCAGAGTCCAAGCCCCCTCCTCCTAAAAAAAAAGTTTGCTGAGGCTGTTGCTGATGTCCTGGGGTGTTTTCATACCCCTTAACTCATGTCGGCAGTTCAAAGCCTCTGAAAACTGTTTACAATGGTTTCAGCTTGTTTTCCCTACCACTGTGTGATATCGGCTCCTCGCCGAGAGACCGTATTATAGCAGCCAATATTGTGTGTCACCAGGTGGCACCATGTGAGTTGGCAGGTATGCAGTGTGCAACACGAGGGACTTAGTACAAAAGGGAGTAGATAAACAGGATGGAGGAAGAAAGTGAGCAAGAAAGACAGAAGGAGAAACAAAAATAGAGTGAGGAGGATAAAGGCAGAGGGCAAGAGAGGAGGTAGCACAGAGAGCAAAAAAAAGTGGAAGCATTTCAGAAGAGAGAAAAAAGGAAAAGGGAGAACAAGAGGACGGAGAAAGCAAAGGAGCAAAAAAAAAGGAGAGTCAGAATCAAAAAGATGTCAAAGTTGAATGGAAAGAGAGACAGAGGTACAGATAGAAAGGAGAAATATAAAATCTGGTTTGGATTCCCTGGCTTGCCCACCATTTAATGACAGTGCATGTAAGGCGCATACAACTCTTTTGTGTTCCAAAGAATTTGTATTTATTTTCCTTCATGTATAGCTCCTGGGACAATGAGAGGCTGAGGCTGTGCATAGTTCTTTCGCCCCACTAGGATAGGGCGCAGAGTGGCTCAGGCTGTGGTGGTGAACAGAATGTCTTAACCGCTTCCACGCGGTGCGGGGGAGGAGGGGCCACGCGCGGCGCCGCAGTGCTCGTGACGAGCCTAGCTCGCCATGCTGCACAGTGGAGCTGTGCTCATGACGTGCTGAGCTCGTCACGACTCCGCCCACTCCTGTAGAATGCCCGCACAGGTGGGGAATTAGCCCCGCGTGGGCATTCCACAGCAGTTATGACGAGCTCAGCCCGTCATGAGCACAGCTCCACTGTGCCTCATGACGAGCTGAGCTCGTCGTAAGGGTCGAAGGTGTTAAAATCCTGATTATTGATGTTTGCATTATATTGCTGCCAGTGTATGGTTCCATCTGCATAATCCCAGGTATAAAGTGCATTCACATTTAGGCAGCTTAGGAACTATTAAGTAATGTGTGGCATCCACATCGAAAGGAACACAGACTCAACAGGTTATTGTCACCACTCCTTACAATGATAACTCGCAGGAAGTGGCACTCCCACATAGGGAAGGCGCATCCCTCACTTTATTTGTCTCATTGGGATCTCTGGAATAAGGGCATGATTTAAAGCTTGGTGGACAGGGTTCTCTGTCGCATATGCGATGGAGTGCCCTCCCCACCAAACCCTCAGCCCGAAAGCTTCACTTAGAGATGGGCAGACCTTAAGAAATCCAACGATGGTCGACAGAATAGCGGTGTGCAGAGGAGGGACGTTATAATGCCTGCTGAAGGTGTAATGTCTTATTTTTCCCTGTCCTTCACTGACAGGAAAAACTTGAGTAGCAGAAATAAAAAATAAAGACTCCACACCCTGGGACAAAATTTCTAGGGTGCGGGAGTTCATTAGCTTTTTTGTTTTTCTGAAACAAACTCCTGATTTGGGAGTTTATTTTTGAAAAACAAAAATAAAATAAACATGTTTAGTGAACAGCCATTAAGACGACCGCATTCGTCTACCAACCTTAATAGGTCTTGCGCATAACGTTACACTGCGCAGCAGTGTTCACGCAGTGGGAGTCCTTTTGACCAGGTTTCAGAAATGGACCCTGGAAATGAACACGCTTGTGCGTGTGTTTTTTCCTATGATCGTCTCTGATTGGGCTTGGAGTTTGTGTTGTTTTGTAACAGAACGCGTAATAGGACATAGGCGGTTGCGTTGCTCCGCCCATGGCCTATTGGTGTCTGTTACGCGCACCAAAGCCCATATGTTTTCAATTATCCTGCCCAGACACGGGCGCGATAATTGAAAATATATGCCTCGCAGTGGGGCGCGCGCGCAACACTTGCAGGCTTGTTTTTTTTATTTTTTTATTTTGGTATAAGCGCGGCACCCGAGCTTTACTTTTAATGGTTTAAGTAAAGCGCGGGTGTCGCGATTATAGCATAGGTAAAGAAATAGAAAACAACATCTATTTCTTACTTTTGGAATAATCACGGCACCCCGCGCTTCACCTATAACATTAAAAGTAAAGCGTGGGTGCCGCGATTATAGCAAAGATAAAGAAATAGAAAACAACATCTATTTCTTACTTTTGGAATAATTGCGGCACCCGGGCTTTAGTTATAACTTTAAAGTAAAGTGCGGGTGCCGCTATTATAGCAAAAATAAAGAAATAGGGTTTTTTCAAATTCTTTACTTTTGGTATAATCGCGGCACCCGCCCTTTACTTTTAATGTTATAAGTAAAGCGCGGGTGTCGCGATTATACCAAAGGTAAAGAAATAGAAAAAAAAAACAATTTCTTCACCTTTAACCAGCAAAGGCAGCCCTAAGGGCTCACAACTATGACAGGTGTTTCTTTCTCCCTGTGTGTAGGGCTGCAGTGACACTGTGTGCATCATGCCATAGTGGCTTTTGTCGTAGTCTGTAATCTCAGGGTTCCAGCTCTAGCATGTTGCCCATTGTGTGCTCCTGGCTGCTGGAAAATTTTAAGGCTCGCTGGTAACATCTGTGGCTTGACAACCCAAGTGGGCACAGTGCGGGCACCACCCCTTGAACAGAAGTCAAATTTGGCCTTTTTGTAAATCCCAATAATAGCACTCCCTAGAACACATGTGCAGCTTCAAAGCACATGTATTGCTATTACTAAATTAAACTGGATTCATTTTCTTTCTCGCTGGACGAATAAGGGGC
Source organism: Lissotriton vulgaris (assembly GCF_964263255.1). Taxonomy (NCBI): domain Eukaryota; kingdom Metazoa; phylum Chordata; class Amphibia; order Caudata; family Salamandridae; genus Lissotriton; species Lissotriton vulgaris. Next base: position 51,715,361 of record NC_141698.1, on the reverse strand, counting down.
TGAGCCACATTGCCTGTTTATCCAAGCCCATTTCCTGCAATATGCACACATAGCACTGCATAAACCGTTAGATTTGGCTTCCTATTGGTTCATTGCTGCAGAGTGCAGACCCGCTTTTTTCCGATGTGAGGTTCTTACTCTGTAAATCATACAAGAGGTGATATATAACCTCCTGTACATTTACTTCACTGAAGGTGCCTCGTGCCTTTAGCCTCAAAGGCGGAAGGAATTATGCATAAATAGACACATACGGTTCTCAAGAGCTTTGAAACGCTTCATAGGCCCTGTTTTAAGTGGAAAGGAAAAGAGGAAGGTGTTACATTCTCCTGTTACAATGTATACTACTGTTCCTTTAATACTTGTGGAATATTGGCTACTCCTCTGTGTGCATCAGAATGTAGAAAACAGTTGCAGCTGGGCTTTTCATCAAGTGATATCTTAGGGTCTGTTATCTATGAATAAACTACAAATCTACTTCTGTTTCCTGTGGTTCATACCTGCAAAAGAAGGTATTTATCGTACCCCTTAAATATCGACGGCGAGATGCGGTACTTAACAAGTCTGATTAACAGGGCCAGCTTTAGCGCTGGTGGCGCCCGGTACGACAATCATTTTATGATAATCATTTTTTTCATTTAAAGCATCTTCCAGTGCTCACCCGGGGGATACATGCAGGGCTGGTCCACAACTGGCCAAATTCAGTGGGGCACAGGGAGGAAAACAGGACATTTTCTTCACAGTTACAAGAAATGAACGAGCAGTACTGTGGCTGATGTGAAGCTTCCGCATCCAGTGGAAGATCTGCTGCACTTGTCCGTCCCGGGAGACGGCCGAGGGTTGCTGGGGGGCCCTACCGTCACCCTATTGCTCCGGGGGTTGCCCTCCTCTGCCTCCGAGGAGGTGCTTGTCCCCTTGAGTTCCGTGAAGTGGCTGGAGTTGCCGGGGTTCTCCTGCTCGGACGGGGGGCAAGCAGAGGAGGAGGGCGGCTGCTTGCTGTAGGAGCAGGGCAAGGGCTCAGGCATGGACAGGTAGCAGCTAGGGTGACCAACCATCCGTAAATTTCACGGACAGTCCGTAATTTCGGCCGTCTGTCCGTTGTCCGTGAAGGAATCTTTAACGGACCCCATTGTCCGTCATTTTAACAGGGCACCGGTTGCTCCACCCTAAAGCCGGCACAGCTTGCACCCACCTCTTTTCTTCACTCCGATGCTGCAACAAAGCTCCTCAGATCCCGCAGCATGAGTGGGTGGGTGGATAGTGGGTGGGTGAAAGGACGGATCAGTGGATTGGATGGTGGGTGGGTGAAAGGATGGATGAGTGGGTGGGTGGATGGTGGGTGGGTGTATGGTTGGGTGGATGATGGGTGGGTAGGTGGATGAGTGAAATGATGGATGGATTGATGGATTGATAAGTGCAAGGGTGAATGAATGGACGTATGAGTGAAAGGGTGGATGTAAGGATGGATGAGTGAGTGAAAGGGAGGGTATATGGACAAAAGGATGAATAGATGTGTGAAGGAGTGAAATGATAGATGGATGAGTGATAGGATCAATGGATGGATTCATGAGTGGATGAGTAGATGGATGGATGGAGGGTGGGTGGATGGATGGATGGAAGGAAGGATGGCTAAGTGAAAGGGTCGATGGAGTGGATGGATGGATGGATGGATAATGGAGATGAGTGAAAGGATGGATGAGGGGATGGATGAAGGGATGGATGAATGAAATGATGGATGGAAGGATACATGATGGATAGGTTTGCAAACGGTTGAATATGTTTGGAAATGGCTGGGCTTACTTATATACTATTGCGCGACCTCTGATGTGTCTGTAAAACGTACCTATTGTCCTGAAGTTTTGTCCTGAATTTTGACCTCCTGTCCTGAATTTGTGTCCTGAATTTTGACCCTTTGTCCTGAATTTTTACACTCACCGTCCTGAATTTGCACCAATGCCAGTTGGTCACCCTAGTAGCAGCTGTGGGCCTGCCTGAACCTACCCTCCTGGGCAGCCGTTCGGCTGAGGCGAAGCCACGGGTGCTGTCTCCCACCACCCCAATGTGGTTGAAAGAGGCTTGCCGGTTGACTGTGAGGTCCATGCCATTGTAGTTATAGCCAAACGAGCTGGAGTGCTTGCTGCCAGGGTCCCTTTAAGAGCCGTTCATGGCGCTGCCAGTCCCATAATTTAGCAACGGATATTCGGGGTCATTCGCATTGCGCCCGAGAGCGAGTTCACAAAATAAGAGCTAATTTCGGTTATTTTGGAGGTCTTCATTTGTGGATTGTGGTCGTTATTACCCTTCTGCTTTGGGATTTATGACAAATAAATTAATTATAGCCCAAGCACTGTACATCGTTTTGCTATGTATGCGGCCAGACATGGGGGGTGGGGGTGCGCGCCCTCGAGTCACGTGCCTTTGTTGACTAGTTTCAAACTGCCGCCTGCCCAAGATCAGGAGCAGGCATACCCAACCGGCACCTCGTCACCGCTTCCCGTCAGTCAACAGCAACCCCCATGCCCGGCATGCACAGAGAACTACACTGCCATGGTACAACCCTACCAACTGCCTGCCTTCCTGCCCCGCACTGTTATCATGTGGTGCAGCCACAAGACAATGGCTACATTACCTGCGTCTACCCCGCAACACGCTGTTCCTGCCATGGAGGTTTCCAACAGCCGGGTGCAGTTAATCATTACAGGGACCTAAAGGCATGTGGCATCGCAGAATAAGAACGGACATGCTACAGGTAGGCTTTTTTATTCATTTATTTGTTTGCACTTTTATACATGGCAAACTTTACCCGCAGGTATCAGAGCGCTTTAACTCAGCCTTAATTGCATTAAAATTAGACACAAGCCTAACATTAAAGAGAGTAGGCATGCACAGCGGGGAAGGGTGGGGAGCGCCGGTGTTTATAAAGTATGTGATAAACCACCGTGCATGTTTGGTGAATTACATAAAACTGTGCAGCCTAAAGGTGGGATGCCGGGGTGGGCTTGTACTTGGTTCCCTGGTTCTACAGTGCTCCACTTGAAGTGCCCGAGTGTAAAACAGTTAAATCCCTCCATAGAGGATTGACAAGGTCCTCAGGAATTTATTCAGAAAGGGCTGCCTTTTCTGGTCCTCGCAGTTGCCCCGGCCGTGGAACTGACTCTGGGTTTTGTTCGTCCCATCCAACACGCAATGTGACATTTTCAAACAGGATGCTAAAACTAGAACCGGGGCAGCTGTGTTGATAAGCTGTTGCCCATAGGCTTATATCTGCTCGAGGGCCTTGTTTACCATGAGCCCAAAAGTAAAAGTGTGTAGTTTCGGTTACAGTGCCAACATGTATGTAAATCTCTCTCATCTCTTTTTACTATAACATATATACACTGACTGGCTGGATAACAATTATGCTTGTCACATCTCTTACTAACCCTCTCTCATCTTCTTTCTTTCTCTCGCTATCTCACTTTCTCTTTCTCTCTGTTATTTTTTCCTCTTTTCCTATTCTCTTTCTTACTTATCCTCTTTTTTTTAATTCTGTTTCCTCCCTTGTTTTTACATTGAAAGGAATCACCATGATTACACTTCCTCTCAATATAGAGATGCCCAATAGGCTGGAAGCCGTCTCTAAATTTGACAGGCAGCAATATGTCAGGATCGCAGAGGTAATATCCTCGGCCACCGTGACGGATGGAGTACCGTCCAAGTGAGGATTGTGATGTATTACATGGTGAGGCGGTGTGACCTCACCATCTAATACACTCAGGAAACCTTCTTGGGTCCAGCCAGTCTTCTTTGTAAAAGCTTTAGCTCAACCCTGGGAGCCTGTGGCATCGAGCAGCAAGGTTTAAACAAAGGAACTAGTGTAAAGCATTTAGACACACCAAACAACAGAATAAGAAAGTCGCAGAATACAAAGAAACCAATTTCTAAAACTGGATTATATTTCTGTGAGTTTCTAGACACCATAGTGAGCAAAATCCACTGAAGGGTTCTGAGAGATATAAATGTTTCAGTAAAACGTAAATCTCAGCTTTTTAGTCTACAGTGCAAACAAGCATTAGTTACCATAAAGTTTGGAAACTTTTGAAAAGTTATAAAGAGTTGTGTTTAACTACTCCAGCCCAGACTGGGTGATCAATTCTGACAGGGGGAAGGCCGGAGGGGATGTTGGGCCACTAAGGAGTTTTTGAACAATTACCTTGTCACCAAAGTAGTCTCACATCCAGATCCATACTTCATGCCAGAACTGCCATGGACTTCAATGGATTGGTCCTGATACTGAGGATGCAGTATACTGAGAACACTGGAAGATTCTCTGGGTGCTGTGCATTCAATGGGGGTCTCCCTGTGAATATTCCTCCTTGGTCCACGGTTGAGGTGCGGTGACTTTGGCCACAGAAGTCAGAGTCCATCTTTGAGCCAGTAGAATCCCAGTTTCAACTGGGCTATCGGTCTTCGGTCATAGCACGTCCAGCGGTTTCTTTGGTGAGTGCTAATGTCTGTCATTAGCGGGCAATCAACACTCTGATGCCTCTCCTAGATCAGGCAGACACAGCTGCAGCTTTTGAGTACCTTGGGGTTGGCTTCTTGGGTGCATGATGGCAGTCTGCAGCGTTTTTAAGGAAGTGGTTACTGGCTGGCCAGAATGGATTAATTCAGCTTTTATTGCCCTGGTGCTGAAACAGGGAGTCAGTTGACTGACTCTTGGAGTTCATCATTTCTGTCTGGGGCTCTAGAGTGACTTTTTCTGGGAGCTTGGCAGCACAGTCACACTCTTTTTCCTAGCCCAAGGACCAGCAGGTGTAGTCAAGCGGTTTGTGCAGCCTATCTTGCCACATCCGGGGATCAGCAGAGCAGGCTTTCTTCAGTTGTGTAAAAAAATGGGTTACCATTTGAGGGGGTGAAATACCTTCTCAAACAGCAACCTCAATTCTTCTCAGGCTGGAGTCACAAGCAAACCCTACATTTTTTATTTTTTTTATTTTTGTGAAAACCTTTATTCAAAAAATAAGGAGATACATGCGCAGGCCCACAACCACCATGGCCGGCCGCAAAGACAGTAAATAGGAAATGGAAAAACGTAGGCCAATCAGCAATCAGGATAGTTCAAGTTATTCCAGACATGGCTGTGAGGTTCGCAATACAGGATAGGAGGTTTTCATTTTGAAATTTTAAGAGAGGAGTAGAGGCTGCAACAACAAGGACATCACACCTTACATGAGAATACACAAAAGAGACGAGGGGGACGTAACCCATTGACAAGCAGAGATAGGCTATGACTAAAGCAACTATATAATCTAGGCAGCCGTGACGGTAAAACTGGGCAGTAAGCAGTACTACAGAAAGCAACATTCCGAAGTATCATCCCGGAAAGCCCACCCCCCAAGAGCAGAGAAACAGAGTCTTGTTGAGATGCCAGAAAAAGAAAGAAGGAGCAAGACCAAGAGGCAGTCAACCCTACTAAAGAGGAAAGAACCCTCCCAAAGCCGGAAAAGAGCGATAGAGACCATAGAACAAAACAAACTAAAATAACAAACCCCCCCCACACCCGCCACCCTGCACCCCTGTAATGGCTATGGCCTAACCCACTAACAGCGTGCCTGTCGCCCCGGAACTGCCCCACAGAAGGGAAAAAGTAAGAGAAATGGAGGAGGAGAAAAACAGACACACTCCCGAACACCCGTTACCCCCCGCCGGCAGTGACCTCCCCAAGGCACAATCATCGTCAATCAAGGCAAGCAGTAGGCATTATCACGGGGAGGACAGTCACCAATAAGAAACCCCCCACCCCACCCCAGGCCCGGTGAGATACTCGATGCAATCCCGGCAAAAATGAACTGAGCAATCCCAGAAAAGTAGAAGTCAACCCTGCAAGTAACCCGGGGAGACATATCGCCAAAGTCACATCAGATGCAATCAGGAAGAGCGTCTCAGGTAGTTCAAAGCAGTGGTAAGGAGCAAGAACAACTCAAAGTCAGATTCAGCCCTGACCAGTGCGAACTCTCTCCGAAGCGCGCGCCAGCCCAGCCACAGCCGACCAGAGGCAGACAAAACGTCCACGGCAGTCCGGGGCACCGAAGATGGAACAAGGTCCGGACACAAAATGGCGGCCTCCGTTATACAGACGGGCCAGGACGAAGATAAATGGCAGTCCCCTTCGACCGGACCCTGAGACTCGGCATTGACGATCAGAACCTCCAGTGACGATACTCCATCATATAGGAAACATGAAGGGAAGACCAGGCTCTGTAACGGGTGAAGGAGAAGTGGGGCCGACTCACAAATGAGTGAGGTCGGGCTGCCTTTCAGGCACCTCGAGGTGATGGGCCAAATCGATCGACTGGACCGCAAACTGCTGTTCAGGTGCCGCAGCGTCAGTGGCCGGTTGCGAGCAGACATCATCCCGCTTTGCCGCCAGGGAGACACATGTGACGGTGAATTGTGAGCGGAGCGCCCCAATCGCCGCCATTACAGAACTTAATGAATGTGCGCTATCCGTTTCCTCCATCCCGGGGCCCAGAGGACGGAGGGGAACACAATCTCCAGCCCACATCGCCGGGCTCCGGGCACTCATTCAGGCGATCTCAACAACAGGGGCGCCCCGGATTGGCACGCTCAACACAGTCACCGGCCGTGGGTGCAGCCCGTTAGCCCCCGGACCGGGAAACGAGGGTCAGGCACACAGCCCCCAGCTACGGTTAGGGAGAATCACACACGTCACAATGCCTCTCCTCCGGCACTCGCCATCAACGAGGTCACAAGTCGAAAGTGCAAAAAATTTGTCGAATCCGGAAGACCGGCCACAACCTAGGTTCCACAGCCGATGTTGATCAGTTCCCACTCGGACAGTTCAGGAATCGAGGTCCCGGCGGCAGCCCTGGAGTAGGCCGAAAATGGGACACAACATAACTCCGTCTCCGAGTAAGGTAGGAAGTCCAGGATGGCACCGCTGGCATCAGGTAACCTTCATACATCCAAGCGTAGGGCGTGGGTGGAGGATAGATAACAGGATAGACGAGCCGCCGGCGGAGGTCGGCGGAGCCGGGAGCTTATGCAGCCATCTTGGTTCGCAGCGTAGCTCCTCCTCCCCCAGCAAACCCTAAATTAACCTTTGCTCAACCCTTGGGTAGCTTGGCAGAGAGCAGTCAGATTTAACTCAGAGGCAATGTGTAAAGTATTTGTGCAACACGGCAAACAGTAACACAGTGAAAACACACCCTAAAAGGATCCCACAACAGTTTTAGAAAAATAGAGTCATTTTTAATAAATAAAACAAGACCCAAACAATAAAAATCCAATCAGTAGAGCCAGAGATACGCAGGTTTAAAGATATCAGTGAAAACAGCGTCTTAAAGCCTAAAGCGCCACTCGCAGCTATCTTGTTATGTGAGACTAGGAGAAAGTCACACTTTCAGGCTGACTGCAAAGGAGCATGGGTTGGATACAGGGAACAGGTTAGTCCTGCTGAATATTACCTTCTCAATCCAAAGCAGAGAATCCTAATCGCGGAGTAGGGTGCAGCAAAAAGCAGGGAAGTGTCACCAACGGTCGCCAATGTAGCTCAAGGAGCAGGCCTGGCCTCTCCGATGAGTGTTGCTGTAGCGTGAAGATCCTGTTGTCATCACGAGTGGGTGAGCCAGTGCTTCATGATGGCGCTCCCCATGAGCGTACAATGCTGTAGAGGGGAGAGTCCGGCTCACGGAATTTTGCGTCGGCAGGCTGTGCGAGTGATAAAGTTTCAGCACCAACAGGCCCGTTCACGTTCACGATGAGACCAAAACTTAAATTCAATGTCTCTGAGGCCACATCAGAGGTCCAGGACCCGAGGTACACCACTGGGGCGGTTAAGGACTAACTCCAGCTGGATCTGGTTGGAGGTTCAGGTGGATGTGAGCCTGGTATGTCCCTGTCGCTATGAACAGGAGGCCAGCAGACTACTCCTTGGAGTCATTCTGGGAGTCATAGGTTCATCTGCAGGTCCAATCTCTCTGACTCAGGCAGGCGAGAAGCATGAGCATCAGGACAGCAACCCAACAAGGCAACAGTCTATGAAGGCAGTAGTACAGCAGGGCAGCAGTTCTTTTTTCTTGGCAGAGTATTCACAGGTCCAGAAGTGTATTGAAGAGGTGGTGTCTGAGGTCCAATATGTATACCTGGTACCTCCCTTCTGGAAGGTGGGACACTATTCTACAGGTTTTCCTTTGAAGTCCCCAGGCATCCTGCCTTTCCTGTCCTGCTTTATACTAACTATAGGGGGTGTGCAGCCCTTTGTGTAGCGGACGGACACAGCCTATTCATGTGTAAGTAGTGCTAGGCCCAGCTGAGGCCTCCCATCCTGCCAGTGATTGTTCAATCAGGCACACCTACGCTCTCTATGTATCTGTGTGTGGCTGTCTAGGAGGAATACACTATGCTCAACTGTCAGCAACACCCAGTGATGTGACTCAGCAACTGGCTACAGGCACTAAATGGCTAAGGAAGGAAAATGCCAACTTCCTTAAGGTGGCACTGTCAAAATTGTAATTTATAATCTGACTTTGCTACAAGTTAGGATTTTTGATCACAATTCCAAAGACAACAAACATGATCTGGGTACCTGTTTCCATTTGGAAATGACAGCGTATTAAATGTAATAAGGTAACTCCAGTGTTAGTCTATGGGAGAGGTAGGCAGTGCAGTAGTAAAAAACGAATTTAAGAGTTTTTCACTACCAGGACATGTAAAACTTAAATGTACATGTCTCCTCTTTTACATACACTGCACCCTGTGGGCTGAACAGGGCCTACCATAGGGGTAATGTATATGTATTTAAAAGGATGGTTTGAACCTAGCAAAGGTTTATTTTACTGGGTCGAAATGGGAGTTAAAAAACTGCACACACAATTTAATTGGCATAACATGTTTTGGAGATGTCTGGAGGGGGGAACACCTGTCCTCCTTTCAAGACCTCCAGCAGACATATTCCCTGCACTCCGCCCAATTCTTTTGCTACCTTCAGCTGCAGCATTCCCTGACCCTCCATGTCCCTGACTGCACAACAGTCCCCGAATTTTGCCCCTTAGAGGCCAAACTTTCTATGGCAAACCTGGGAAGGGGGGATATCCCAAATGTATGCTCTCGGATCAACAATACCCCATCCACACTAGAACCTCTCAAGAACTGGAGAGGCACACTGATGGCCCCTCGGACACTCACGATCTCCGCCAAGCTCCACCTTATTCAGATCTACTACCCTCATGGTGCACATCTTACCCCAGTGCGCCTCCATAGGGCAAGCTTCCTCCCGACCCCACACTGTCTGCGCTGTAAAACTGAAACGGCTGACTTCTATCACATGTTCTGGTCCTGTGTTTCCTAGCCAAGTATTGGGCATCCATTGTGGCTGAGTTGAACGAACTGCTGGGGTGGGAGGTCCCCTCATCCCTCGCGCCCTCCTTCTGGGGATGATGGAGTGACTGGATGGATCCCAGGCGGATAAAGTGTTCCTGGGGACAGCCACTCTCATAGCCAAAAGATATATAGCAGCAGCGTGGAAGGCCTCGATGTCTCCTTTTCCAACCAAATGGCGCAGGGTAGTGGATTGGTGCTCCATCAAAGAAGAAAACGTCTACAAGGCAAGAGGGCCCCCAGCTAAGCATAAACTTGTATGGGGCAAATGGTTGGGACCGGTGGTTTGATTGTCCGGGATACTGGTGGACTGATACTTCACAATAACAGAAGGGAGAGATCACTTGTAACAATGTTGCAATACCTGACATGTTAAGCATGGTGCTGTACCTATGTTGTTGTTTGTAAAAATGCCAATAAAGTTGGTTAACAAAAAAAACTGCACACACAGACTGCTTTGGCAGGCCTGAGACATGTTTAAAAGAGCTAATTAAGTGGGTGGCACAATCCGTGCTGCAGGCCCACCAGTAGCATTTATTTGACAGGGCCTGGGTACATTTGGTACATTTGGTACTACTTTATTAGGGACTTCCAAGTACATAACTAGGCCATTTGGGGGTTATCTAATTCTACCATGCTTAGAGGAGATAGCACAATCAATTTAGCACTGGTTAGCAGTGGTAACATGCACAGAGCCATATGACCAACAAAAACAAATTCAGCAAAAAAATAAAAAAGTAGAAAGAAGGCAAACCGTTTGGGGATGATCATGCAGAGAGGCCCAGATCCAATAGGTCCTAGATCCAGTCAGATCCAGTCAGATGTGATATGAGGTCTTGGGGGCCAGAGGTGCCATATTTAGGCCCAGAAATTGTCCTGTGGGGATGATGGTAGTGGGCTACCAGGATCTTTCCCGTCTTATGACGACTTCCAGCTCTGTGACATTAAATTGGACTTTGGCATCAAGTCAGGTTTAATGTCACCATTATTTTTATACCTTGAAGCACCAACTATAGTAGTCCTATTCAGAAGTTAGCAGGTCTGAGATGGAAGGCATTAACTCTGATCTTGCCAATGGGGCTACTAGCCTTTCAACAGTAAAAATTACAAATTGGGATTTTTCCTATTAGGACATATGAAAATAGATGTCTTACTTGATAATGCATAGCACCGTGACTTAGGACTCGATATGCCTTCCTCAGGAATGACTCAGATATATCATTAACGGAGGTTTGGGCTTTGTCATAGGTTTAAATGGCCAAGCGATACTAGCAGTTTTAAAACTGCTCTTCCAGTTGGTAGTAGCAGGCTAGGAGCCATGTATCGCTTTGTCACACACACAGTGGCAGAATCAGAGCTGCAGCCCTGGGGAAACACTTTTTTTCTTTTTCTTGGTGTTTTCATCATCAACAGCTTGTTTGATTGCACAACACTTACAGATCTTCAACATGTCACATCTCTACATGTTCAATGCTGCATAACTTTTGTTGATCCAGTTGCACCTCTAGCACAGTTACATGATCCGGCATTTCATGTCCAGATGTCATATCCTCCCTTATTAGCATTCAGTGTTTTAATAGGTAGGTGTCCTATGTGGGAGTAACCATGCAATGTTGTTATGTTTTTGTAAGACATCGGGTTCAGATGTATGATGTTTGCATTTTGCGACTCGCAATTTGCGACTCGCAAAATGCTATGTGCAACATTGTCTGAGACACTGTTTGCGATTCCCAATCGGGTTGCAAATTGCATTCCCCATCAATATTCATGAGGCAGTGGCAATTTGCTACCCCATTGGGAATGGCTAGCACTCCCAGGACTGGTGGTCTGCTGGGGTTAGCAGACCACCATGTCTGGCACTGCTTTTAAATAAAGCAACTTTTAAAAAAAATGCAGCCCATTTCATTTAAAGGAAAACGGGTTGCATTTAAAAAGTAAAAATAAAACTTTTAAGTTTCATTTTTAAGGGCAGGCAGTAGTCCCTGGGACCACTGCCTGCCCTTAAAAAATAATTGTGCATGCGTTCCCTAAGGAGAACTTCCTGTTTGTGAGTACCTTAAGACCCTTCTGAGAAGGGTGGTAAACTGCGGGTGTTTTGCGACCGTAATTGCTGTGGCAAAACATTCATACATTGGTTTTGGAAACGCTATTAGGAAGTGACACCCTTGGAATTCCCCTTCCTAATAGCGAGTTGCAAACCCTATTTTGCGAGTCGCTAATTGATTAGCGACTCGCAAAATAGGGTTGGTACAAGGGCCACACATTTTTTTGCAGTTGCAAATGGGCCTAAAACCCCTTTGCGACCGCAAAAAACGGTCACACATCTGGTCCGGGAGCTTAACTCTTGTTTGTATTGTGCGGGTATGCAATAAGTAAGGCTGTAGGGGATCCCATATATCTTTGGGGCTGGATGTCACCGGCAGGAGCTCCGCATATATGTTCATTTATTCCTGACAGTAAACTAGATCCTGTAGCCATTCCTTAACCCCTTCGCTGCGGCGGCTATTCCACCGCAGCGCTAAGGGGGCGAGTCGGCCACGTGGCGGTTCCGTGCTTGTGACGGAACCGCTCCGTCACGGCTCGCGGGTGAGCTGTGCTTGTGACGGAACGGTTCCGTCACGAACCCGTCCGCCCTTTATTTCATCAGCGCAGGCGCGGAATTCACGCCGAGCAGGCGCGGCGGGCCGGCCGTGACAGAACCGTTCTGTCACAAGCACAGCTCACCCGAGGCTTGTGACGGAACGGTTCCGTCACAAGCATGCAAGGGGTTAAATTTAGGGTCTCTTCTTGCAAGGGAGTGCATCATAGCTGCGTGTAGCCACTTTGCATTGCTTTTCTAGGCCGCATTTGTACACAATAGAGTAGAGTCTCCCCCTCTGGCAGACTCTCTGTCAGCACCAAAGTTTTTGATCTTCCATGGGCCTCATCCCTAAAAACTTTAGTTTCAAACTTGTTGTGTCTCCAATGTTGAAAAAAATAGTCATATGACAAGATAGTAAAAGGCGAACACAAATATGCCATGAATTCCACAATATTAATCTCTGTTTCATAACTGGGAAGATAAGATGTTTTTTCAGTGCGTTCCAAAACATGTACATCACTCTCAGGATTAGGATACGGAAAGACTCAAACAATCAGTAAGCAAGTCCGAAAAGCTGTGCGAAAGCAGGAAAGAAGAGCAAACAACAGAAAGGGAGGCTGGGGGAGGTCTAAACTATTTCATGAAACAGGTCAAATTCACCTGTTTGTCTAATTCACCAACACAGCAGAAGTGGGCTACCTAAAATGTACATATTTGCTTTTTAGTCGAATTTGAGAACTGGGCAGATTTTGCACAAATTGAAATTTTCTGGTTCTTCCTGGCAAAAAAAGTGTTGCAGACAGAACTAACACAACAGCCACTACCATCAATAAACCAGGAAAAACTACCCAGAACCCAACAATACCTTTTGACGTAAAGTGGTAGGAACTGTCACTGGCAAATTCAATGGAACAGTAGTATGAGACCTTTAGTATGATTTGATTTAGAGGTATTTGGCAATCACAGCTGAGGGACCCCTTGAAAAAAGATGGTCAGCCGTGTTTCAGTGAGAGATTTCCTTGGGACAGAAGAAAAGACAAGAAGACGAATTGCAGAGAAATGACAAACGTCTGGTGAAGGAGTCTGGAGATGACCTCCATCTTCATCCTCAAACTCTAGACCCGAATAGCTACCCTAAGCGTGAGAGGAGCTCAGGGCTATTCCCCGGAGGAAGGCCATCTTGGAGCGCTCTAGGTCTTCTGAGGAGCTATCTCCACCGCGGCTCTTCTGAGGGGATTGAATGTTTGCTAAATGTATTTATTTATTTATTTAATTCGATTTTATATAGCACAACCATTACCCGAAGATGTCAGAGCGCTTTACAAAAGAACCATGTTTCATGCGGCTGCTCAGCAAACTTTTTTGTTTTACAGAAACAAACTTCCAAAGTGGGGAGTGCTGGCAGAAACATGTCGGTCCACTCATCTGTAAATAGAGCAAACAGATCATCAGGTTGGCTGATAAGGAGCTCCACCACATTTGTGGCACAGTTGTCTGGCCCCTAATCTCTAAATCCAGTGGCAGCTTGTCATTTTAGCAAGTAGAGGGCAGGGTGCCACACACCTTCACTCACACCTTTGTCATCACATATGCACACACACATTCACAACACTCACTCACTCGGATACACGTACATGCATTCATGTATACACGCACACATGCACCAAACATCAGAAAAACAAAGCTTACCTTCACTGCAGTTCTGTGGGAAGGAACCATTGGAAGTCCCTGGAGGGTAGGAACTGCTGCTCCTAAGGTCAGTCAATGAGGTAAGGCAGCAAGTTAATAATATGTCACAAAGTGGGATGGGGTCTGTGAGACTGCTAACCCACTCCACTTTGTTACGAGGCATTACTGTGAGGCTGAGAACGGCCCGGGACCAGGGTTCGATTCCCGACGCGGCAGGGTCGCGGACCTGGGTCAGCGGACAGATAATTCTCGCCTCGGTGCCCACTTTGGGCAGTGATCACACTCGGTAACTCTGGGCATTAAGCTTGCCTCATCTCTACAACGGCCCCCCACAGACGCCGGGGATGCCTGGCTTCACCTTGGTGATACCCAGCAAGGGACCATCTCACAGGGAAAGCCAGGACGGGTTCCCCAGCGGTCATTCGCGCCAGGATACTCCGGTAGTAATTGAGCGCGCTACAAAACACCTTACATTTACATTTACATTTACATACCCCTGGTAGGGTCTCGTATAACAGGATTTATGAGTATGAAATTACTGATGGTAACTTTTAATTTTCAGTAGCAATCTATGGCACTGCAGCAGAGATCTACCTATGAGAAAGTAAATGGAAAATATGAACGTTATAAATCTAATAAAAAAATTGAAAATTGTTAATATAAAACATAAATGTCACCTAATTAAAGATATTTATTAACACTTAAAACAAGTAAAATAAAATGTTACAGGACATCTACTCATATTAAAAGTGTTGTAAATTACTCATTTTAAAATTAAAATACATGTATTTAATTTATAGATCATATTTCCTAAACAAAAATGCTTAAATAAAACCCACATTAACATTTCTTCTTTTTCTTAAGTATGTATTAGATTTCATTACAAGTTCTTGGTTTAATAATTTCTTTTATTGTAATTTTGTAACAGTATAAAAGTTGTATTTCAATTTTATTATAAATATAGTGTAATACGACATTTTATATTTATTAATTATTTAATAAATATTTTCAGTTTTTAAACATACACATAAATGGATATACAAATGCATATTTCAATGTATGTGTATATATATATATATATATATATATATATATATATATATATATATATATAAATATTGTGTTTTTTAAGTTGAACACTAACATTAGTTATCCTTAGTTCCTAAGGGATAATATTTAAGTCCCTGACGTATTTTCTATGGGTGTGTGTGCTAAGCATGAGCGGATTTTGCGGATTGGCAATCCGCGAATTTGCGGATTTGCGAACTCGCAATCCGCAAAATCCGCGAATTCCCGCGAATTTGCGGATTTTTTTTTTTTTTGTGTTCGCCCGTGTTTCTGCCAGTTCGCGAGGGTTTTTACAATTTCGCAATTTGCGAACTTACCTGTCGGGTCGCAAGTTTTGCGAACTTGTTGTTTCTACGTGTCCAACCTGTTTGGGACACTCTTCTTCATCACTGCCACTCTCTGTCACCACTGCCACTCTCTGACTACTCATGCCACCCTCTGGCCCACCCATGCCACCCTCTGTTTCATCACCACACCCTCTGGTTGTCCAGTGTACATTATTTTCGGCAAAGCAAAGCACACCTTCCCTGCCTCAAGTGACCTGAATTAATTTGGGGCTGATTAATGTGTCACAGAATATTTTTTTAGCTGGCACCTGCTTCCTTAGTGCGCCCTGATTAGTGATCTTTTGCACTTGCTAAGTGCTTTCATTGTTGCAAAATTAGTTACAACACCTGCCCTGCCCCAACTGACAATAATGAATTAGGGGCTGATTAATGGATTTTAACTTCCAGCCTGGCTCCTGCTTGTCTCCCTTAGCTGTAATTCATGACCTTTGTGGCATATGTGTAACTATTCTGAGGTTCAGAGCAGGGTCACATAATAGTTTCAACTGGCAACTGAACTCTGGAGGGGCCCCTCAGGAAGCACTACAGGAAATGGCTACTAATGATGTGCCTGAACTTTTGAACCTGGTAAGTAGTTACTTTCAGTTTTGCTTAGATCATATTTCTGCAATTTCGCACTTATTCGCGGGGCGCGAACTCACGCGAACAGTGCGAGCAGTGCGAGCAAAATCCGCTGCTCGCGGATTTGCGGATTTTGCAGGAAATTCGCAAATCTCGCGGATTGCGGATTTCCCGAAAATCCGCAAAATCCGCGAGCGGAACGGATTTTCCGCCCATGCCTAGTGTGTGCAGTACATGTGAGTGGGCAAATGTAGTGCGTGACTTACTCCAAGGCTGAGTAGGAGTACATTTACTGCTGTTTTGGAACCTTTTTGGCTGTAATAACTTTAGAAGTGAAATTTGTGAATAACTATAGGGTTATTCTGGTTATTCTTTTGTGGGTAGGTGTTTGTATTTGCATGTCTGTCCTTACCTCTCCCCCAGTCACAGATCTGGGTTGAATCCATCATCGTTCTTTAGCTCGGTTCACCACCCCTGTTCAGACCCAGCCACATCCAAATCAGTCCAGTCCGAACTGCCAAGCACGTTTTCCCTGGACCGGAAACAAGCATCCTGGGACTGGTTTCGTTGTAACACCCCTCATCAGTCAGGCTTTATTATCATTTTATTTTTCTTCGCAGGGCCAAGTCTTGGGGGCGGGTCGTCGTGATGGCAAGTACGTGGGGGAGTGGTGGGCACTGCTGAAAGTGCGCATGTGGGTTTGGCCAGCCGTCTTTGGACGGCTAAACCAACATGCGCACTGAGATGTCTCCAACCCGAGCTGCATTTCCAGGTTTGAGACAGCAGGCAGAGGCTCCCAGGCCCCATGAGAGCACAAATCCAGCCTTCTGAGGCCAATACTGGTGCTTTTTCCATACTAGCAGCATGAGAGCAGCGTCTGGATTGGCCGATGTGGAGTCAGGGAGGCACAGCCTGTAGTTCAGTGGAGCCAAAGGAGCAGAAGAGCGGCAATGCGGCGGGAGACAGGTAAGTTCTTTTTCTGGGGTTTTTCTGTTCTTATTATCGTCCCCCACACCCCTAGTGCTGCCCCACAAATTTTCCCTAACACCAGCCGCCACTGCCAGTGCTCCTCTCTCTCTCTCTCTCGCGCTCTCTCTCTCTCTTCCATTTCTCTCTCACTCTTTCCTTCCTCAGGCATTTTTTACCAGATTGTCCCTGAATTGTGATATGTTCCGTCATCTTCTTGAAACTGCTCCATCAAAATATTGGTCAAGGGAGAGCAAAAGCATTGATTAATTGAACAATAAACACCCAAGCTAACAGCGGTGCACATGATACCCCAATCAGTTTAAATCCCACAGTTTGGAGTGCTATCAGCATGCAATCCGCCGGCTCTTCCCTGCTTCCCTGACAGCTTATTTCATGGATCACAGGGAGCGGAGCCCGGCTGCTTATTCAACGGGGGACAGGGAGAATCCATTTTCATTGCTTAATAGATTGTGTGACCTATTCTCAATTGCTCCATCTTTCCCATCTGGGCCAGGTTTATAATGGCCTTCAGTTCTGGCACATTCAGACAATTTCAACTAATGACAAAATGCCTATCCCAGGAATGTCCCGGGCTACAGGGCTGCTCTGCGGATAATAAGTCCAAATGAGAGATATTATGTCGCGCGGCTGGAATTAAATTTCGTTCTTATATCATTTCAATTGAGCAGCTTTCTTGGGCAGCTTCCAAGCTCCCAGCTTCAATTTCTTTTTAAGTTGCTGTCTTTTCTTTTACTTTGCTCCCCTCCCTTTCTTCTCATATATGGGTGAGAAGCTGGAATGTGCTTGCGGGGGGTCCTGAAATGTCTGCTCCTGAAGTGTACCCTTGAGACACAGGGGTCTTCTGAGCAGATTTGTAATAATTACAATAGCGGATAAATATTTAGTTTTTTTCGAATTTTACAGATCTTAGGAGTTTGGAATGAAACACTCTGGTGCATTCGATACGTCTGCATTCAGTAGCCATGAGGTGAAGAATTTTGAAACCTGCCTTCTAACCTATAGTCGGTGTGATGATTTTTCATACCAAGATTGAGGTGTGCATTGCATTAGAATATGAAACTTCTAGCTGTTTGAGTAGATGAAACTCACTTATTTTATGTAGCGGGGGGTATTGTGATGATTTTAATTAATCAAGCAATAAACATTAAACTTGAAACTTGAAACATCAGAATTGAGTTTTTCAAGAGAGGCACGTAGAAGGTAGTTGAATCAGAACTTTGTCCAAAATCAGGCATAGACAGAACAATAATGTTTTAAAGCCACAAAGGCTCATTTTAGACCAAAGACAAAACTTCGCTTCTGAAGCAATCACCATCTAATCAAAGTATGTAGGAAGTAAAACCATGGGACCAAAGTCCCAAAAACTTGGTCTCGCTGTCCCATCTTACTATTTTATCTTTCTTTTTTTGCCTTTTGTCAACAGTTTTTGGGGCCTCTGGTCACTAGGGACCCATTAAACTGCCAACTGATGCTCCTCAGTGTCTTCCTTTGGTGCACCCTTGGTGGGGTGAACTTTCATTGGTCTACCTTTCATTGGTAGTCCAATGACCTTTCTTTGGTCTACTTTTCATTGGTAGACTAAGGCAGGGGCAGCTCCTCCATTAAGGTGGAGGAGCGTCGCCCCACTAAATAATTACCTCCAGAGATGGAGAAATAAAATGGTAATAAAAGTTCATTTATTACCATTTTATTTTTAAAAACCTCGTCCCAAGCCGAGCGTCAGGACGGGGAGTGGGGCTTTCTGATTTCTGTTGCGGCCAGTAAGGCAGCAGTAGAAAGCGGTGATAGGCAGGGCACTTAGACTTAAAGTGTGCATATCTTTTTGGCTGACAGTCTTGCGACGGCCAGCTAGGCATGCACGTTTTAACCCGTTCCGTGCTCCCGTTGGCCAACGGGCGACGGGAGCACTCCCTCCCTGGTGCTGCACACGCCCGTTGGCCAACGCAGCCCCGCCCACCCTTCAGAACGCCCGCACCGCAGTGGAATGTTCGCCGCGGTAAACGGGTTAAACTTCTGGGTTAGAGAGAGCATAGGGCTCCAGTGTCCTCAGGAGCGGTGAGTGGCCGTTCCCTCCAAACCAGGTGCTGCCCTCATGCAGCATGAGAGCAGCACCAGGGTTGGTTACTGTAGTTCCCTGAAGTCTGCCTAGGGAAAACCTAAGCGAGTAGACAGACGTTACGCCAGGAAGGTAAGTGGGAATATTTGTTTTACTTCTTTTTTACTTTTAATCTTGGCCCCATCCCCCTGCCTTCCTTCCATGCCAGCTGCCACTGGACCAAGGCCCTTTTGTTGGTCTACTTTTCAATGGTCGATCAATGACCTTTCATTGGTCTACCTTTCATTGGTAGGCCAATGACCTTTCATTGGTCTACGTTTCACTGATGGACCAATGATCTTTCATTGCCCTACCATTCAAAGACCAATGACCATTCGATGGTCTGCCCTACCCTCTCTGTATTGGTCTAGCCCACCTTGGGCTCTGCTGCACTAGGTCTGCCTGGTGGAAGCACAGTACAGGTTTTGGTGTGGAGACAGTAATTACAAGCAGTAATGGTCTCTTCTGTAAATAATTTCCAGATGCTTGGGGGGGCTGATGGAGGCTCGTCATGTATATGCATTGTGGGTGTTTGGGATGCTTGTAGGCATTACGTGCATACGTTTTTAAATATTGATCGCTATCACTAGTACACGTGCACAAGGTAAATGCTTCTTGAACACTAGCGGTCCGCCTTGTATTAGGGTTGCCATGGTTGTTTGCAAACACTTATTAATTAGTAACAATGGGGTCTGCCAGAGGAGTATGAATGCTGCCCATAGAGGACAGGACTAGCCTCTCCCCTCCTCTTCCTCAGCTGTTTATTTGTCCCTGGGCGGTCTTAAGGGAATGCACAAAGTGTCCAGCCAAAGCATGGCCCTGGAAGGGATACCTGATCACCCGCATGCTTCACCGTCCACCTAGTGGTGGTGTCAAATTAATACAAAAGGCATGCTTGGTTTCTTAATATAAGTGCTCTCACAAAGTGCTACATTCCTGAAGTACTGAAACATACAAACTGTTCCAGGATGACAGTTACATTATGTTATGTTATGTTATTATGAGCTTGTAGAGCGCTATATCACCCAGGGGTATCTAAGCGCTATCAGCGGACACACAACATCAGTGGGCACACCGTGCCAAATCACAGAGGCCCCCACGCCTCCCCAAAAAGCACAGTCTTCAGCTCCTTTCTAAACAACAACAGTTTAGTTTCTTTCTTAAGTTCTGCGGGCAGGTGGTTCCATGCCAGGGGGACAGTGCTAGAAAAGGCTAGGACCTGCTAGGCATGTACCTGAAGAGCCGATCCTTGATGTAATTGGGGGCTGAGCCGTAGATTGCCTTGTGCGCGATGCAGAGACTTTTAAATGTTATTCTTTGAGCAATTGGCAGCCAATGTAAGCTGCAAAGTAGAGGCGTAGCTCGAGTGTGCCTGGGTGTGATAAAGATAAGTCTGGCCGCATCGTTCATTACAACCTGGAGTCGGGCCAGAAGGTTGTTTGGGAGGCCATGGTATAAGGAATTACCATATTCCAGCCGTGCCAAAATGAAAGCGGAGACCGCCAGCCTCATTGTGGAGAAGGACAACAATGAGGAGAATTTCCGCAACTGGCGTATCAAACTCACACAAATGCCCACCACTGATGAAACCTGCTGAGTCAAAGTGACAAATGTTGATCTTGTTTGTAAAATTGGAAGCATTTATGCTTTATCCCAATAGTGAATATTGCAGAGGCCTACGGGTATTACACTGGTAAGTAGAGGGTAGGCGAATTCCTTTTTTTACATTAATGGTATGCAAATGAAAACCTTAGGGAAATTCTGCCTGATCACACAGCTTTCACATCAACCAACCCCAAAATAAAAAATAAGGAATTGAGACAAGGTGCCCTGCAGCACGAGAATCCCCTTTTCTGATCACGGAGGAATGCACGGAAGAAGAAGTTTTTGTAATATCCAGCACTGCTAGAGGTCAGTATATATTATTACCCTAATGGCAACTGCGTTAAGATACTTACACGTTCCGGCCCCCTCAACCAACGAAAGCAAATTCCCCAGCAGGGAAGCTTCAGCATGGCACCGGCCTGCTTGGGCATAGGAGGGTCTTGCAGGTATGTGCATTACACAAAGCTTCCCTGCTGGGAAGTTGCTTTCAAGAACACTGTCAGTGGTCTGGACAAAGCATTTACATTATTGCAGCTATCATTAAGGTAAGTCCATTGGCTAACTGTTCACAGTGCTCCTAAAAGCACTGTGTTTGGGATTTTTTACACCACCTGTGGAGCTTAGAAGCAATGCTTATTCCAATCTGCCGGCATAAAACGATTAGCAGGTTTCACATAGTTTGGAATTGGCCCAAATATTTTGTCCACCCCTACTGTTAACAGAGATACCGGGACATATTATGTAAAGTGCACCAGGCCCACAGAGGGCATGTATGCCATCTTTCTGCGTACTCTGGGAACTTTGGTGTTGGAAATTGGGTTACTAGTTGAAGGTGGTGAAACCCTTCTCAAGCAACAACCACAATTTCTGTCAGGGTGAAGTCACAAACAAACCCAAATTAACCTGTTCTTAACCCTTGGGCAGCTTGGCACAAAATGCAGTCAGGCTTAAGTTAGAGACAATATGTAAAGTATTTCTGCATACCTTCAAACAGTATTAAAGTGAAAACACAACACAAGAACAATCCCACAGTAATTTAGAAAAATAGAGTAAAATGTATTAACTTAGTTGAGACTTAAACGACTAAATGTAAATGTAAATGTAAATGTGGGTGTACTTGTAAAGCGCACTGCGACTCCATGGAGTATCATGGCACTGAAGACCGCTGGGGAACCCGTCCTGGTTTTCCCTGTGAGATGGTCCCTTTCTGGGTATCTCCAAGGTGAAACCAGGCATCCCCGGCGTCTGTGGGGGGCCGTTGTAGAGATGAGGCAAGCTTAATGCCCAGAGTTGCCGAGTGTGTTCCCTGGTTAGAGTAGGCCCCGAGGCGAGAATTATCGAGTACGTTTTGACCCTGGTCCACGACCCTGTCGCGTTGGGAATTGAACCCTGGTCCCGGGCCGTTCTCTGCTCACGGGTCTGCCGCCAAATCCAATCAGCAAAACCTGATATATGGACTTTCAAAGATTTGAGGTCAGTACAGCACCTAAAACCACACCGCGGTTATCCTATCCTGCAAGCTATAAAGTATTTGTGCAACACTTCAAACAGTAACACGGTGAAAACGTACCACAAAAGGATTCCCCAACAGTTTTAGACAAATAGAGTAACTGTTAATAAATAAAACAAAACCCAAACAACAAAAATCCAATTAGTAGGTCCAGAGATATGCAGGTTTGAAGATTTCAGTAAAAATAGTGCATAAAAGCCCAAAGCACCACTCACAGCTATCTCGTCATGCAAGACTGGGGGAAAGTCAGCAGTTCATGTCGACCACGATGGAACGCGGGCTGGATACATGGACCAGGTCAGTCCTGCTGAAAGAGTTACCTTCAAAGTCCAGCGCAAAGAGTTCTGTACACAGTGCAAGACGCTGCAAGGAGCAGGTCTGCATGATATTTTCAAACTGACTTTGTTGTGTTCTTCCCAATCCAGTTTTGCTCGTTTTTTCTCCTCGTCCCCATCTGTCACGTTTTCCTCTCCTTTCCATCTTCCACCTTTCCTTTTCTTTCATTCCTTCCCACTCTCTTCTCCATTCCTTCTTCTGTTCTTACCTTCCTAATCCCTCCTTCCCACTGCCCCTCCCCCAAGAATAAGCATAGTGTTAGGCTCTGTGATTAAATCACTCAGAGCAGGTTACCTGTAACCTAATTGCAGCCAGTACAGGACCGGCTAGGCCTGCCTCTAGGCTCTGGTGCATTGTTCAATTTGAGCTGGTGGTTTCCGGTGCTAGGCACCGGCACGTAATTGTCAGCACTGGCTCTAGTGACAATCCACCATATGGTGGCGCTGTCTGGCTAATTATGAGATGAGCCCAGCAACAGTGTTTAATAGGATACCATACAAAAAAAAACCATTTATTTTTACCATACATTAAAAATGAATAATACCTGCCACTCGTGCCGTTATTATATCTTCGGGTGGCCTTGAATAGCCTGAATGTCACACTTGTAGTGTGCAATGGTTAGTAGTGGAGTTGGGACTGCCACTGGCAGCGGAAAACATCCTTTACAACGCAACTTTTACCACGCAGTGCTATTACAACGCAGGTTTTACAACGAAAACCATTACAACGCATTGCACTGGGAGGCTCTCTAGGATAGGGAATAGATTTCATTTACTATCCAACACCTTCCCTAGTGTCCACGGGGACTGGAGTTGGAATAGTAAATTAAACTATTCACTATCCAGCACCCCAAAGCGCTATGCGTTGTAATGGTATGCGTAGTAAAACCTGCGTTTTAGCGGCATGCGTCGTAAAAGCATGCGTTGTAACGTCATACATCCACTGGCAGCGTTGGCGGGGGCTGTGGGTGGTGCATGCTACAGTGACTTTCCCAGAAGAACCCTGGCACTTACTTTTTTTTTAACAAATTGATCTCTGGTGCCCCTGTAGAGGCTGCACCCCTGATAGCTCACCCATGTCATGACTCACCCGAGGCTTCAGCTCGGGGGAGGCGTGGCCACACCTCACACTGAAAAACAGTAACAAACAAGCATCTGCGTATAAACTGCGTTTTGTCTGCAGCAAATGGCTGTTTGATTTGTCAGATAATCAATATTACCACCAGACTAGCTTAAGAGCTTTATGAAATCAGTAGAGGGTGTTACAGGGCAGGAAACTGCAGCACATTGCATTACAAACATTGTGCTTCACCAAGTAAGTCATTAAACCTCTAAGTCAATTTTATTTCCTGAACAGTGTCACTGAAGTCAATTTTTATTAGAGCTGTATTGAATGTGTTTGTGCATGCAGAAATATTTGCTTGTAGCTTAGCCCTCTGCTACACATTCAGGCCCATGCTGTTTTTTTGTTTAGAAAATGTGTGTTTATTGTAATGCAACTGTTCGTGTACCACATATAAGGAAGAGTGTTGTATTGTGACGTTTGCATAGCGCGTAGTATCCCATGCGAGGCGCTAAAGCGCTTCCTCATTCCTTGGCCAATGTGCATATTTGTTTAACACATGACTGAGGGTAGACACACCAAAGGGGAAAGTAAGTGCTCCCCTTGAAACTAGGACATTCTGGGCGCGTGCGATAAAATTAAAGAGCAGAGTTTTTATTGCGCGTCGCCTCCCATGCAAAATACCGGAGCCCTTTTATAGGTTACTGATAAAATCGTAAGAGACTGAAATAAGAGCCAAACACGCCGTCTGACATTTAATACGCAAGATTTAATAAGAAGAGGGGCGAGCAGGCGACTACACGCCCGCCACCCGACTGCTTCCGCGGGGTCGCGAGCACTTCTGGAGCGCTATCATAATATTTCGGTATAAGGTTATTGCTTTTTCAATTTTGAAGAAAAATAAGAATCAATTTTGTCTCAACTCAGATTTCACGTGCGCGGACTGGTGATGGCGACCGGATGCCCGGCCTCCCGCGCGCCAGTGACGCGCACGCGGAAGGAGTTCGAAAATGGTGCCAGGCAGGAGGTGGGATTAAGATTTTTTGTAGCAGAAGGTGCTTTTTTGCCTCTAAAATAGCGTCGTACCTTTCTTTTACAGCCCCGCCATATGATTATCCTTGATAATAAAACATTTTTTAGACGTGTAATAATATTTTGCCAAACACATATTGTGCCCCTGTCCCATCAATCAAGGTGTGAAGGAATCAAACTGCCATGGAATTTTGATCTTGGATAAAGTTTTCTGACTTATTGGGGTTCAGTAATTGCACAGATTTTCAAAGATTTTGCGTCAGTTTTGCGTCACTTTTTTAGGCAAAATCCATTTTGGTATTAACAAAGCAACGCACATGTCTGTTCAGGAAGGCGTTCCATGTGGTGGTGAATGGGATTTGCTGTGCGTCCATCCATGAAATTTGACACAAACCCTTATTTACAGAGGGGAAATATCCATTACAAGGCAGTCATTACAATGCACTACCTTTACAACGCAATTGTTACGACACAACTGCCTTTACATCACATGCCATTACAACCCATGCCATTACAACGCATGTCACTACAACGCATGTCATTACAACGCATGTCAAAACAACGCATGCCATTACAATGCATTATAAGGTAAGTAATGGAGATTTTTTTGTTTTAGGGTGGGTATGGGTGTTGGGGTACATGGGAATAGTAATCTTTACCCTTGCACTATCCAACGCTTTCCCTACTGTTGCACTCACTGGCGTGGGAATAGTAATTTTTACCCCTACACTATCCAACCCTTACCCTACTGTTACCCCTAAAAGTATTATGCGTTGTAATGGAATGCATTGGAATGGTAGTTTTAAAAAATGCGTTATTATGGCAGGCGTTGTTAAATCATGCGAGGAAACGGTAGTTGCGACGTAACAACTGCGTTGTACAAGCATGCGTTGTGATTGTTTGTGTTGTAACGTCACATATTCTTTACAGAGAGTTGTAGACATGGATTTGCATTAACAAAAATGTGGCGAGCAGGCTTGAGGACGGCTTAGTGAGGAGGAATATCTTTATTTCTCCTTGTTATTCACTCTTTGTCTGTGTGCTGCATTATGCAGGACACATACGAAGAGCAAAATCTAAGAACGATGGGCCCATTAACAACTTTGGTGTAATTGGAAAAACTGACCTCTTAATTAAATGTCAGAGGTTCCCGTTCATTACAGCGGTCCACAACTTATAACACACACCTATACTATGGGCTCCCACCAGGTATTCCTTGAGTAAAGATAACCGCGTTCAAATCATTCTGCCAGTTCATATTGTCAATATTGGCTCGCCAGGTGCCCTACTGCATCCAATATTGCACCCATCACGGGATTCTTCCATCGACATTCACCGTAGCAGTTTACAATCTCTCAGGACCAAAAGTCCATTTAAATACTCACACGCTGTGGGAGCACCATTCCTGTATCGTAAGAACGAGGGGTTGGTCCGCCACTAGACGCGATCACCGACAACTGCAAATAACCTGTGCTTCCTCCATGACCAAGGCTACAGCTTGGTCTAGGCCCTTATCATTTAGTTGTGAGAGAACAGCCCCCACACCATGCTCTGAAGCATCTGTCTGAACCACAAATTCATTTGAGATGTTGGGCGCCTTGAGCATAGGCACTGTGCACATTGCAGATTTCAGGGCATCAAAAGCTTTGTGACAGGCACCGGTCCAGTTCACCTTCTTGGGCTCCTTCCAGAAAGTCAGCTCAGTCAAGGAGGCAACAATGGTGCCTTACCCCCTGACAAACCTCCTGTAATAACCGGTGAGGTCTAAGAAGGCTCTCACCTCTGTCTGGGTCCTGGGGGGTTCCCAAGCCAGAATGGTGTCAATCTTAGACTGTAAGGGCACCACCTAGCCACTCCCTAACTGGTACCCCAAGTACACCACTGATCCCTGCCTGATCTGGCACTTGCTGGCCTTGATCGTGAGGCCTGCTCTCTGCAGTGCCCACAACACCTCCCAGAGGTTGTGCAGATGTTCCTCCCAAGTGGCACTGTACACTGCAATAGCATCCAGGTAGGCGGCACTGAAATCCTCCAGTCCAGCCAACACCTGGTTGACCAACCTCTGAAAGG
Organism: Lissotriton vulgaris; assembly: GCF_964263255.1. Taxonomy (NCBI): domain Eukaryota; kingdom Metazoa; phylum Chordata; class Amphibia; order Caudata; family Salamandridae; genus Lissotriton; species Lissotriton vulgaris. The sequence goes on along the minus strand of NC_141698.1, from coordinate 51,689,037 downwards.
TGGCAGGGGCACTCTTCAACCCAAAGGGCATCACCCAGAACTGGTAGGTTGAAAATGCAGACCTCTCCTTGGGTCCGTCAGTTAAGGCAATCTGCCAGTATCAAGACAATAAGTCAAACATACTAAGGTACTTTGCAGCTCCCAACTGATCTCTGACCTCATCAGCTCTGTGGATGGGGTGTGCATCAGTCCTGGTGACGGAATTGAGCCCTCGGTAGTCCACACAGAACCAGAGTTCTGGCGTGGCACCGGGTGTTGCAGTCTTTAGGACCAAGACCACTGGGCTGGCCCAAGGGCTGTTTGAGGGCTCACTCACCCCTAGTGCCAACATCTTGGAGACTTACTCCTTGATGCTACCTTTGACCCTGTCAGTCAACCTGTAAATTATTTGTTTAACAGGAGGACTGTGCCTAGTGTCCACATCATGGACACACCAATGAGTGGCACCTGGGGTTAGGGAGAACACAGCGGCAAACTGCCCCAATAGCCGGCGGCAGTCCCTCTGCTGTTCAGGGGTCAGGGCAGGGGAGAGGTTTACACTGTCCACTGACCCATCATGTTCCCTATCAGACAGGAGGCCTGGGACAAACTCAGTCTCCTCCTCTATTCCATCATATGTCACTAGGAGCATGTCCACTTTCGACCTCTCAATGTGAGGCTTGAGGCGGTTCATGTGTAGGACCCGCAAAGGGTTCCTGGGAGACTGCAAGTCCACCAGATAGGTGACTTTACTCTTGCACTCCACCACCTCAAAGGGCCCAGTCCACTTGTCCACCGGGGCATGACCCACACTTTTTGACCAGGCTTAAACGAGATCAGAGTGGCATTCCGATCATACTAACATTTCATCTCTTCCTTGCTGGCCTCCAGATTCGCCTGAGCGAGTTGCCTGAAGCGCTTAGTCTGGTTCCTGAAGGCCAACATGTAGCTTTATACATCCTGGGGAGGTTTACTGGGAGCTTTCTCACAGCCTTCTTCTTTACCAGACTCAGAGGTCCTCCTACAGGATGCCCATAAAGGAGCTCAAGGGACTGAACCCTAAGGACTCCTGTGGTACCTCTCTGTAAGCGAACAGCAGGCATGGTAAGAGGACATCCCTCTGACACCTCATGGGTTCTGAAAGACCCATAATCATGCCTGTTAGGGTCCAGTTAAAACTCTCAACCAGCCCGTTACCTTGGGGGTGGTAAGGAGTGGTTAACTTATACGTAACACGGCACACCTGCCACAAACATTTCATATATTTGGATACAAAGTTTGTACCCCGGTCAGATACCACCTCTCTGGAGAATCCCATATGTAAAAAGAACCCCATCAATGCCCCGCCGACCACGGGGGTCGTCGTGGTCTGAAGGGGGATAGTCCCTGGGTACCAGGTCGCATGGTCCACCAAGACTAGGATGAACCTGATGCCCATGGCTGTCTTGGGGTCCAGTGGCCCCACTATGTCAATACCCAACCTCTCAAAGGTGGTGCTGACTATAGGAAAAGGTTGGAGAGGAACCTTGCACTTCCTCCCACTCTTACCACTTGCTTGGCAAGTGTGGCAAGACCTACAAAGCGTGTCAGAGGTTTTGCGCATTTGGGGCAAGTAGAAGTGTGTGACAAGCCTTTCAAAGGTCTTGTGCTGCCCCAAATGCCCTGCCAAAGGCACATCATGAGCCAGACCCAATAGAAAGGTTCTAAAGTGCTGGGGTACCAGCAGGACATGGGCTGATCCAGGCTCAGCAACCATAGGCGCACTATACAGGAGACCATTCTCCCAGTACATCCAATGTGATCCAGGCTGATCACCTGCTGCCTGGTTTAAAGCCTGCTGCCACAAACCAACAAGATAAGGGAATTCCTGCTGCTCCTTGCAGAATTCCTACTTGGAGGGCCCCCCTCCCTGCTGCCAATCGGTCAGCTCAGTCATGTCCCCCATTTCGGCCACTTGCTCCCCTGTAGGCTCCAGGGCATCCCCCTCAAGGTTTGCCTCCTCCCAGACTGTGGGAATTTCGGGGATCGGTTTTATGTGCCCCTGCCTCTTCTCGTCGTGGCAGGCACCTGAGCCACTCTTTCAGGCTCCAGGTCCTCTTGATTGCCCTTACCAGCTGTCATTGACCGAGTGGTCACACACGCCCACTCAGGCAGACCCAAAATCTCCAAATGAGACCTGTGTTCCACCTTCTCCCAAGGGGAACTTTCCAGGTCGTTACCAAGCAGACAGTCAATAGGCATGGCTGGTCTCAGAACTACTTTAATGATACCTGAGACCCCCCGACACTCAAAGGGAACCTGTTCCACTTAGCAGAGGCAATCTGAGTTGTCAGCTGTAACTACAGGGTAAAGTACGTTGGGGAGCACCTGCTCTTCAGACACTAGCCAACAACTGGCAGCTGTCACACTGGATCCAGTGTCTCTCAGAGCCTACACTCTATGGCCATTAATGGTCACCCACTGCCCATATTTCTTTGTGTTGTGGCAGGTGGGTCCTTGGGACCATTTCATTGTCCCCTAGTTAGACAAGGGTCAATTCTGCTGGCTCCCACCCTTCCTGTGGGCCCAGCTCCTCCCCCGTCCTACACTAGTCAACCCACTGGACAGTGCGGCAGTGGGTGCAGGTGTTGACTTAGGACATTTAGGATCCTCTATGAAGTGACCCACCTGATCACAAGCAACACATTTGTGGGGACCCTTCTCTACAGGCTTCCCTGAAGAGACCAATGGTTTCTTCCCTTACTCCCAGGGGGGCTGGGAACCTTACCCTAGGGAATTATTTTTGGGCCCTTTTTGGAATTCCATTTGTTATGTTTACCCTTGTCCCTCCCCTATTCTTCTGCTAAGGACCCTACCCAACCTTGGCTAAGTCTCCCACATACAACTTGTGGACCCTGGTGCTGACCCAGCTGTCCAACTCCACAGCAAGCTTCCTGGGTCAGCCAGCTTACTGTCAATCAAGTGTTGGCGTAGCTTTGGAAAACTATTAGCAGTGCCCACATCAAATCATAGAACTCCTGAAAATCGGTTACCTGCCTACCCTTTACCCAACCATCCAGTGCTCTGCAAAACAAAGCAACATACTCAGCCTAAGTGTGCGATTCAAGTTTCTTACATGCCCTGAACTTCTGCATATTTAGTTCTGGTGTCAAGCCATATCTCCTGATTATGGCTTCCCTCATAGGAACATAAACCGTTCAATCCTTCTCTGATAAGGCTAGCAAGGTATCACTCCACAACCCCACTCCCTAGTCTCTTTCAGGGAATCTGTGGGACCTCATTGATGCCTCATACCCCTTGAACCACTGACCAATGTCATCACTTTTCACAAAATCTTTGATCACTTCCTTAGGAATGTACACCCTCACTTCCATAGGCACTGGAGACAAGCTGTCACCATTGGAACTGGACTCCACACTCTTTGTTTTTATATCCAGCTCCTTCAAACTTCTCTCATGCTCTAAAAGCATCCTCTCTTTCTCCATGGCAAGTTTCTGCCTCTCTAACTCCAATTTCTTTTCCTCCATGGTACTCTTTTTCCCCAACCTGAGCTTTGCAAGCTCCATCTCATGCACTTTGCATCTCTCTCTGTACTCCAGCTCCTCTGGAAACAGTCCTCTTGAAGACACAGTGCTGCCCTCCCTGGAAAGCACCCTCCCTCTAGGCAGAACCAATGGCCCATCCTGCTGCCCATCTAAATTCTCTTGTCTCCACCATAGGATCCTGGGTATGCTCATCGGCATTCCTTGATTCCAATCAGGCCTTCAGCGACTTTTGGTATTCCTCCTTTCGGGAGAGGCCTCCACGTGAGATTTTTAAATTTCTTGCAAATGGATTTCAATTGTGGCGCAGTGCAGGTTTCCTCCATATCCTCTTCAAACGCAATATACACAGATGCAATTAATGCTGGTTTTGTCATGGTGAAAATTGGTAGTTCACAAGTTGCAGAAAACTCCAAAAAGAAAAAATTCACCAAATAATATGTGGTTGCGTGATGGTCTTCACTATACTAGTAGTGTACACCAATCACTGTATGTTAGGCACAAATGCAAGTGCTATTCCTCACCGCTGACCACTAATTTTAGAAATGGGGTTCTCTAGTTGGCAATGGTTTGCACCTTTGTCAAAGTAGGAGCCCTTGCTTCTAGTCAGGGCAAGGTAGTTATGCCCTTAGACAACCCCTGCTTACCCGCTTGGTAGCTTGGCATGAGCAGACATTCTTATCTCAGAGGCAGTGTGTAAAACATTTGTGCACACATACAGTAATACAGTGAAAACAATACAAATGGACACCACACCAGTTTAGAAAAATAAGTAATCTTTATCTAAACCAACAAGACCAAAATGACAAAAATCCACAATACATATACCAAGATATCCTCAAAAATAGGTTATTCACTAAAGCTTATAGCAACAAAAACCCCTCCTGGAGCTATTACGAAATCGTGACAGATAAAAATCCAAATTTCGACGCTGACCGCGAGGTGCGCAGCATTAGACGCAGAGTCACACAGACCCCCAAAGAACAGTACCTTGGTAGACGATGAAAGCAAAGACCGTAAACGGCATTGTGGAGGTGATGTTTCATTGGTGCCGGGCGGCATCGGTTCTTTAAGACCACAGGGGAGGTGATACGTCAGTAACTTACAACCCCAGGGGAGGTGAAGCTCCTTATTGCGATGCAGGGGAGGTGAGGCGTTGGTTCCTTAATGTTGTCGGGAGATGAGGCGTCTGTTCGTTACTGTTGCCGGGAAGGTGATTTCGTTGTGGCGTCGAGGTGGCGGTTCCTTATGACTGTGCGGTGTTGATGGATTCAGGAAGACACCCACATTCAGTATCAGCTCCGCGATGATGAAGCACCAGCATCAATGAGGTCGGGGCTGTGGTGCAAGTCTGAGCAGTGCGCAGTGAGCATCACAAGCGATGTCCTCGGCTCCGGTGCAGGTTGCGTCTCAGTGACGGCGTCTGAGTCAGTACAGTGCGGCGGCGGCAGGCGGCAGTCTGAGATGCAAGTCGGGACGGTGCATCATGCAATTTACGAGTAGTGCCCACAGCTTAGTTGCAGGTTGCAGCATCGCTTGCCGGCGTTGGTGTTGCAATTTACCTCTGTGGCAGCTGAAACAGTAGTAACAGATGCGGGTGGACAGAGAAAATTAAGTATTTATGTCCCTGAGATTCAGAATAGGAGGCAAGCTATACACCAAGCCCTTAGATGTCTTCTTCAAACAGGATACACAGCACACAGCAAAGTATTGGTCCTCTCCTTGGCTGAAATAGGCACTGCAGGCCAACCCCAGACAGCACACAGCAAAGGGGCAGAACTTCTCCTTCAGCTTTCACAGCTCTTCTCCTTGGCAGAGGTTCTTCTTGAGCCCAGAATTAATCTAAAGTTCTGGGGTATGGGCCCCAATATTTATATTCCATTTATCTTTGTTCTCTGGTGGCAGAAAGGCTCTGTGCTCAGTCAAAACCAGTTCTATCCTCCTTCGACCAGCTTCCCGGAAAGAGGTGGAGACAGCATTGTTTAAGGTAGACCAGGCCTATTTTGCTGAAAGGAAATCACCTCCCACTATTCTAAACACAGCCAATGTCTATTTAGCCTAGCCCTGACCTGATTCTAAGTTCAGGCATACTAAACTCCATCTTTCCATCTTTTCCCTCTTGGAAGTTATACGTATAAAAAGTTATAAATAAACTCCCATTCTATCCTACGGGACAGATATCATGGAAACACCAATCCATAATACCAATTTACAGAGGGGGCACTTGCACTTTGGCACTGATCAGCAGTGGCTAAGTGCCCAAAGCATCTAGACCAGCAAAAACAAAATACAGCACAAGCAAAAATACAGGAGGCAGAGGCAAAAAGAAAGGGGAAAACCACACCAAGGATGCCAGGTCTAACACTGTTCTTTGCATAAAAGGCATTCCTGTGTATTTGTGTATTACAGTTCATATTATCAATACTGGCACGCCGGGTGCCACGCTAAACCCATTATGGTGCCCATCACAGGATTCTTCTATCCACATTACCCATTGCAGCTTCCGGTCTCGAAGGACCAGAAGTCCATTTAGATACTCACACATTGCTGGAGAACCAGTCCTGTATTGTTAGAATGTGGGGTAGATCAGCCGCTAGACGCGATCACCAACAACTGCAAATAATCTGTGCTTCATCCGCGACCGGTCCCTTAACCTCCGCTCCAATCTGGACTGGCAAAAACACACAGTGCCCACACCACAATTACTTAATCAATACTTTGATAGGAAAAGAAACCAATTTATTGTGACTTCCCTAAGACAATCTTACTTTGTGTCCATTATTTTATGCTTTTTATCTTTTTCGAAAACTTATAACAGAAAAAAGGACAATACATGCACAATATTTACAAGACTAAATGCACTTTGTACAAGTTTCAAACATAAACATTATGTACAATTTAAAACATTTTTGCATCAAACCTTTATACACAGACAACAAAATATATTACATTCAAACCATGAGGAAAACAAATTTTGAGGGGGAATATGAAACAACTTAGTGACTTATAAGCGTTTGAGTACTGGACCAGCCGGTCCTAGTATGTTACATATGACAATTTATTCCGCCCAAACAAAACTGCCGACGCGTTTCTAGACCAGGCGTGGCATCACTGGTCTTTCATCAGGGCTGTGGATTCTGAATTTCAATTTTTCGTTAAAGGAAAATCAAGGCAATGACTCTTCGAATAGTCCAGTTCACTATTTGTAGTGGTGGCCCAAATGGATGTCTTGGTAATGTTGGAGTGCCGAAGCACGGCGGAATCGCTCGTACAACGTAACCATCAATTTTGTTTTCTTATCGGAGTCTCGTAGTGTCAAACATGGGGAGACGAGGGCCAAAGTCTCCGTCCAGCTCTCTTGCCACCGCACGCCGTTAATGGGATCTGTTTTCTCTCAATGAAGCATCTTAAAGTTAGGATTTTTCTCAGTTTAGGAGTAGTAAAGTTAGGACTCCTAACTTTAGGACTCCTAAACTGAGAAAAATCCTATTTTTAAGACTTTCGGTATTCACAGAAGGCATTTAGGAGTACTAAAGTTAGGACTCCTAACTTCTGTGAATACCGAAATGAGTAAGTGCCTTCTGTGAATACCGAAATGAGTAAGTGCCTTCTGTGAATACCAAAATGGTAGTAAGTTTAGGATTTTGTCTTAAGTTAGTTCTGTGAATCGGGCCCAATAAGTTTTGCCTATGTTCGATCTATAGGCTTTCTCAATGTGTTTTTTAGACATATTGCACAGCAGCACGGGCTGCTGTGGAACATGGCTTAAAATAAACAATAAAAGCACTGTGATGCGGCCAGCAATAACTACGTCATAGCAGCCATGTTGCACAGCACCGCGCGCTGCTGTTCAATATTTCTAAAAAAAATTAATTGAGAAAGCCAAATGAATCTCGCGCATGTAAGTGCTATTTGGCTTTGTTAATATTTTTCATGGAGGACAGGAGGGATGGAGGGGGAAGGGGGGGACTGCGGTGGGGGGCAGCAACATACCCGACAGCTTGGGGACAAGCACCCGCGAGAGGTTTGGAGGAGGACGGATGGAGCAGGAATATAACTGACAGAGGGATAAGGGTGTGGATGTAAGCAGCATGGGTCAAGTGCAGGGGAGAATGGAAGGAGCTGCAACAAAATGGACAGCAGAAGGAGGGTGGGGCAAGAAGCACGAGGGAAGGGCTTAGAAGGTAGGAGGGCACAGCAACACAAGTGACAACGGGGGAGGCGGGGGACCAAGCAACACGAGGAAGGTTCGAAGGAGGAGGGAAGAAGCAGCGACACAACAGGCAGCGGGAGGAGGGCAAGCAACACGAGGAAGGTTCGAAGGAGGAGGGAAGAAGCGGCGACACAACAGACAGCGGGAGGAGGGCAAGCAAAACGAGGGAGGTGCGAGGAGGAGGGAAGGAGGAACAACATAGTGGACAGTGGGAGGAGGGCAGAAGGAAGCAACACAAGGAAGGTGCAGAGAAGGAAGAAGCAACAACACAACAGACAGATGGAGGGGAGCAAGCAACACGAGGAAGGTGCAGTGGGAGGAGTGAGGAACAAGACAGCAGACAGTGGGAGGAGGTTGGGGGCAAGCAACACGAGAAAGAGGTGGAGCAAGGAGGTTTAGGCAAAAAGGACAGATGTGGGAGGAGGGAGAGAGATGGAAAGGAGCAAGCAAAATGATGCAAAGCAGGAGGAGACGGGGTGGACTGCAGACACAAAGCAGAAAAAAGTACCTGTAGGAGAGCATGGCCAGTGGTAGGACACTGTACGCAGACAGGAAGGTGTACATGGTCCATGCTCCGCAGCAGGGACAAACACTCAAAGTGGTTGGAGGGAGCAGAAGGCGAGCGGGAGGCACTGACCACTAAGAAGCAAGGTAAACAGAGTGATGTCGAAGCCAACCAATGTTAAGTAATAGTAAGTAATAGGCGGGCTATAAGCCTGTTTTTTTCTTTTTTTTTTCTTTTTTATGTTCATGAAAGATTTCAATGACAGCGCATGTGCTGTCACAGGTGAAACCTAAAAAACTGACATTGCATTTTTCCTGCATTATTTGTAAATTCCATTTTGGTCCATAACTCACGATACTAGCTGAAACGGAAATTAGGGACCCCTCATACTGTGTTCAATCCAAAGTAAGAGAACACTCTGTCCTCCGGATATTCCACTGAAAGAACGGAGAGGGCCACAGGAAGTACCTATTACACGTCATTGGACTTAGAATAGCTCCTTGAGAGGCTTAGGCATATGGGGCCAGATGTAGGTAATTCATATTTACCGACTCTTAAATACCGAATTTTACTGATTCGGTATTTAAGAGTCGGTAAACATGAAGGGGGGAGATGTAGGTATTACAGATTCTGTAAATACCGAATCGTTAAGATTTGGGGCCAGATGTAGGTAAATCCGATTTACCGACTTTTAAATAGCGAGTCATACCGATTCGGTATTTAAAAGTCGGTAAATTGGAAGGAGGCAGATGTAGGTAAAAAATTACCGAATCTGTAAGAGTCGGTATTTACAGATTCTGTAAATACCGAATCTGTATTTCCCATTGATTCCTATGGGCCTTGAAGCCCTGTAAATACCGAATCCTGCAAGGGTGCAGGGTGTGTCACTTTGACACCCTCTAGCACCCCAATTTTGTGTGCAATGTGGCACACAAACATGCCCTAAGGGCATGTCTGTGTGTCACATTGCACAGGTGTGCATGCACAGATGTGCATGCACACCTGAATTCGGTATTTTACCACCCAATAGGATTGGGTGGTAAAATACCGATTTTAAAGGGCCTGTGGCACTCTTAGTAGTGCCACCTACATGTGATTTTTCCGATTCAGTAAATATACCGATTCGGTATTTTACCGATTCTGTAAATTTACCGATTCAGTAACTTTACAGAATCGGTAAAATATAGGCCCCCTACATCTGGAAACCCTAATACCGGTCGGTAACGGCCGAATTCGGCCGTTACCGACCGGTATTAGGGCTCCTACATCTGGCCCTTGGTATTTACCGAATCTGTAAATACCGAATCGGTATTGCCCATTGATTCCTATGGGCCTTAAAGCCCATAGGAATCAATGGGCAATACCGATTCTGTAATTACAGAATCGGTAAATACCGAATTTTGCAAGGGTGCAGGGGGTGTCACTTTGACACCCTCTGGCACCCCAAAAATAGGCATGTGCGCCATGTGGCACACAGACATGCCCTAAGGGCATGTCAGTCTGTCACATGGCTAGGTGTGCATGCACACATGTGCATGCACACCAGGATTCGGTATTTTAACACCCAATTGGATTGGGTGGGAAAATACCGAATTTGTAGGGCCTTTGGGACTCAGAAGAGTCCCACCTACATCTGGGAATTACTGAATTGGTGAAAATACCGATTCGGTATTTTACAGATTCTGTAACTTTACCGATTCGGTAAATTTACAGAATCTGTCAAATCTGGCCCCCTACATCTCAAGATGCCAAATACCGGTCGGAAACGGCCGAATTCGGCCGTTTCCGACCGGTATTTGCCACCTACATCGGGCCCATAGTGTGCTTAAGAAAGGTTTATAACTCAGCTCAAGACTCATGAAAACATTTCGAAGCTTATCTGAGTTTGTGCTTTGAATCTTAATGCAAGTTGTAAGTTGTGACCCAGAGACTGCTATGAATTATTTAAAATTGGTAATATTTTTCCTTTTTCGTGTTGTTTATTCCGTTGATATAAAGCTTGAGCAGTCTGAAAGTCGTTTGAAAATGCTTAAAGGGGATAAAAATCCAAAGGTAGGAGGAGATAGGGAAAATCTCTGAAGATGAATCAATAACCATGATATCAGACAGGGGGCAGGTCAAAAGTCGTTGGAGAAGTGCTATAATGTATGCATAAGCTTAGTCACTCTGATGTGGAGGCACTTTCTCCGTGCCGTTCTCTAAATGGGAAGGTACTCGCAGGTACTGAGTACATGCACTTTTTCATTTAAACGGCTATAGTACTTGCACTTCTTTACAGGGATGCATTACTTTTAATGGGGGAGTACCAGCACTTCTCAGTAGCAAACAGGGACCTTGGGATAGTCACTACCTGCACTTTTGCCTTTCAATCACTTTCTGTGTGGAGTTCATTCCTGCCAACTGGTGCACGACCCTTCTTCTGGTTGGTTGTTTCCCTGTTATGGTGGAGTACCAGAGATGAAGGCTAAAGTGCATCCCGGGTTCCACTACAGAGATGGAGAGCTGGAAAGCCTCCACTGAGGATAGATGCTCTGACCTGTCTATGTGATGCAAGGTTGCACTATGTCTGGTTATTTTGAGAAACTATCCTTTACACAGTGATTGGTCCAAACACAGGTAGCCCACGCAATACTATGTTAACATTAAGGCTTCCAGTTTTCTGTTTTTACTGATTTTTACAGATAAATAGAGACAGAAAACAATCTATTTCCTGTTTGTATTTATTTTTTAAAGCGTAAAAAAACAGAAAATTGTGCTTCTTGTGAGTGACTCTCCTTGTTGTCCTTCATTCCAGACCAGCTGCTCAACAGATAGATACCAAGGGGATTTAAAATCACGATGAGATTCCCTTACACGCAGTCATGTTACCATATTTTTGTTTGTGATGCTAATATTTACCAGTTTACGTGATGTTTTGTTATATTTGACTTCTTAACTTGCTAAAACGTGACAGGTATCAAAGTATGAGTGCATGTTTATCAGTTAAATATATATTTACTTTATTTATTTTATTTTTGAGATTTTTATTGCGCGACAATTACCCGAAGGTGTCTCGGCGCATGTGACTATTCAGAAGGACCAATACCCAGAAGCCTTACTGGTTGAATAACCATGTTTTAAGAAGCTTACGAAAGCTGACAAGATTCGGAGCTGTTTTAATAGTCAGAGGGAGGGCATTCCATAGCTTGGGTGTTGCTACCATGAAACGCCTGTCCCCCCAGGTCACAGTTCTGGTTCGGGGAACTGGGAGCGAACAAATGTTTGCGGATCTAAGCTGTCTTTTAAGGCTGTAAATCTGAAAGGCCTCTATCAGAAACCTGGGGCCCATGTCGTGGATAGCCTTGTAAGCAATACAGAGGGCCTTGAACTTGATGCGATTTTCCACTTTAAGCCAGTGGAGATGACGAATGGCTGTGGTGGTCGGGTGACGTCGGGGAATGCCTTGCAGAATTCTCGCTGCCGCGTTCTGTATGGACTGAAGTTTATTTAGGACTTGTTTCTGAGTGTTAAGAAAAGCGGCGTTCCCATAGTCCATCTTAGAGAATACCAACGTGGTAATAAGGGTTTTTCCTGCATAAGTGCAGTCTCGGTCCCATAGCCCTTCCTGAACCCAAACTGAGTATCATCAAGGAGATGGTGCGAGTCGATGAACTCTGAAAGCTGTTGGTTCATCACCGTTTCACATATTTTGGCCGGGAAGGGGAGGCCAGCAATCGGTCTATAGTTGGCCGAAACTGTGGGATCCAGCGACGACTTTTTCAACAGAGGCTTGATGACCGCATTCTTCCAGACCTCTGGGTAGATACCTATGTGTTAATAATCCAATTTACAATTTCATTTATTCTAAAAACATAAAAGAAATAAGGAAAAATACCAATAAAACGGCAAAAAATAAAAATGGAAAAATATAGAGAGAAATGTAAAAAAAAATTAAACACAATACAACCGGGAGCCCTAATTACCATATACAAAGTGCAATACATTGCATAATAGAAGCATAGACGGTGAAGGCTGAGGAAATCAAGGATAACACTCTGCGGCACTCACATAAGCTACACATTTGTTACACTATTCAAGTGAAGGCAGTGCCAAATCCACAGTGCTCTATACAATTATGCATTTGTAGCCACATGACATTGAAGAAAGGAAGCTGAGCTCATAGACAGCATATGTACAATGAATTCAACTTTTGGAAGTGCACGCCTGTGTGCACACATGAGTGATACTCACATCACAAGTGATTCCTGCACCACACAATACTGCATTTGAGATTTATGTCGTTACAACGCGATGTTTTACATCACAGTACTTTACGACGCATGTTTTACAACGCAAGACATTACCACGACTTGCGTTGTTGGGGGCTGGATAGTGAATAGTTTAATTTACTATTCCAACTCCAGCCCCCGTGGATAGTAGGGAAGGAGTTGGATAGTAAATTAAACTATTTACTATCCTGGAGCGCCCCCCAGCACAATTTGTTGTTACAACCTGCGTTGTAAAAGTTGCGTCGTAAGGGAACTGCGGTGTAACATCCACGTTGTAAAGGATGTTCCCCCTGCATGTGCCATTTGTGGAGCAAGCATGTCTGCAGAATAACAGAAAAGTACTATGTTGACCAATCACAGTGTAAATCCTCCTACACCATTTATGTAAACACCATGACGCCCACGTCTCACGCATTCAATATGTATTCGGGGGCAGTCAGAGGAACAATGTATCAGGATGAAAGATAGACGTCTTTATTATTACACAGTTTGGGATTTGAGGGACTAGCTGTGAGATAACAGTCAAGAGTTCCAAATTTCATTGCGATCTGTCCGTTTGGTAATTATGTAGACGAGTTAATAAGGATCAACTAGTCAGTTGAGTATTGGACAAGTGTATGCATCAAAAACTATTAAGACTGAAGAGTCCATTGTTAGATGAAGCAATTATTATTGTCAAGAGTACAGAAACACTTCGGGCCCGATTCACAGAACTAACTGAAGACAAAATCCTAAACTTACTACTTTTGGTATTCACAGAATTAGGATTTTGTCTTAAGTTTGTCTTAAAACAGACTTAAGACAAACACCTAACTTAAGTCAGGAAATCAGTGAATACTCAATAAAGACCAAGGATAATTCACCATCAACAATTTTAAAGCCAAATAATTTATTTTTTCAGTTTCCAGCATCAGGATGAGGGACGGGACAAGCTTAGCTTTACCCAGGTTCCACACCTTACCGTACATGTCTTTAGGAGCAGAAGAGAATAGAACGTTGGGCAGGCATGCGCACCACTTTGAAAGATGCCTCACATCTCAGAAGACCGCCTTTTGTGAAACACCTGAGAAAAGATAGGAATGACTATGCACCTCATAAGCCAACAGGGATGTGGCAAGGTTTGCCAATGGCGCCAGCTATCTCGAAAGCATAGAGTAAGCGTTCTTCATGGTCCATAACATCCTTGCTAGTCAATAGTGAAGAACAGTTACTGCAGCCAGAGCTTGTTGTTGGAATCCTGTCATTTGTTCTTCCAGGAAAACAATGAATGCCAGGTTCCACACCTTACCGTACATGTCTTTAGGAGCAGAAGAGAATAGAACGTTGGGCAGGCATGCGCACCACTTTGAAAGATGCCTCACATCTCAGAAGACCGCCTTTTGTGAAACACCTGAGAAAAGATAGGAATGACTATGCACCTCATAAGCCAACAGGGATGTGGCAAGGTTTGCCAATGGCGCCAGCTATCTCGAAAGCATAGAGTAAGCGTTCTTCATGGTCCATAACATCCTTGCTAGTCAATAGTGAAGAACAGTTACTGCAGCCAGAGCTTGTTGTTGGAATCCTGTCATTTGTTCTTCCAGGAAAACAATGAATGATGTCTTAGAACCAGAGAAGCTTCTCGCTAGGATCTAGACATGCACTTGTTGTTTTCACCAGGAGTCACCCATTAGGATTACAAACTCTATACAACTTGAATTTTCACAAAGAGTCATCCCTTAGGATTTTGAACTTATTATCACACATGGAGTTGCCCAGGTTGGTTATATACTATTTTCCGTAAACTCCATTGACATGGAATTATTGTTGTATGGTATGCTGATAACAATGATAGTAAATATATGATGACCTTGGGTAGAAATGCCCAAGCTAAACTAAAGACTGATTCCATGCTACAGATCTCCATCTATTACTTGGAATGTAAACCATACACAAAAAGAAAAAATATATTTGCTAATATTGAAGGCAGCTCTCTTTAGCAAACAACCTATTCTAACCGTCAGTACAATTCACTTTTACTATATCAACCCTAATTGTATTTCAGCTTCAGAAGAAAGATAGAGCTTCACTTTACAATAGCGAGTCGACGTACAGAGAATGCCGGCAGGTATATCATACACAATATCCGAAGTTAATTCTTCAATGGCCAAGCTATTGTCATGCCAAAGATCTTCTTACTTTTTCTATATCAATGCTCCTTTAGTGCAGACTAATCCCAGCTATGCAACCAGGTGTGTGACAATATCCAGTGTTCTCTCTCTTGTCCCATTATCTTTACAAAGTCCCACTGCAAATCTCTACAACAGAAGCTTGGGTCTGGCTAAGGGTTGAGCGAAGTGTGGAAGCTACCATCAGTCGGGGTGGATCCGGATTTCCCGGTTAGTGTGTCTTGACAACACAGTGCAGGTGGAAAACCATGCCTGGCAAAGAATGAGACTTTATGTCAACATGGGACAGTGTGAAGCAGGTCAGAGTCATTGCAGTATTTGCGCAGGAGGTGGGACATGACATAAGTGAGACGCAAAACATGGTTTCGGAGATTTATGAGTCAACTGAACTCAGACTTCCGGAAACATGATTAGAATGCAGCTAAAGGGAATTGTTGGGTCTTGGTAGCACATCCAGCTCTGATAGAAGTCCTCTTAGCCTTCAGCATTCAGAGGGAGTGGCCCTCACTATAAGCATAATTACAGGCCATCGGTGGCGGTCCGGACGAAATAAAGGGTAGCGGTCCGACTGCTTAATTAAGACACAGGTGGTTGGAGTGCATCGGGAGGGGGAAAGACTGCTGCCTCCGACAGACTTAACAAGCCCGCCTGAGTCTAATCCTTACAATGGAGGTGGCGCCTGCGGAGGCACTGCCCGCGCAAGATGTACAACGTAGCGGTTATCTAAGAAGAAGGGCGGCGAGGACGAGGAAGGAGAGGGGCCATGGCGAGGAGGAGGCAGCCATGGCAGGTAAGTGCCTTTTTTAATCATTATAATTGATTTGGGAGGGGAAGTGTGCGTAGCGGAGCGGAGCGAAGTTCCACTGAGTTGTTTTCCATCTCCGCAGAACTTTGCATAGAGGAACTACACCTGCTCCGCTAACCCTTAATTAGAATTAGAGCAAAATCAAGCAAATTAGACAACATCCACAAAGGCTTTTTTTTAAAGTGATTAGATAGTAACTAAAATGTTCAAAAGCTAAATATTGGTCATGGGCAATTTACATCCAAGATACAGAGCTGTGTCCTTGTTCTGTGGTCCATTCATTTAATGTCTACAACTTACTGGATGTGAGTGATCTTTTTGCGGCTATGAAAAAGGAACGGGTCGCCCTGCCTTCAGCTAACTCCCCCCATTCCAGCCAGTTTACCCTTCCAATATGCATAGGCTGTAGACTCTATGAGCATTTATTTTGTTGGGGGGGCAGACTTGGGAAGAGGGCTGTCTCCCACAGTCTGCTCGATGCTGGTTGCATCACATTACGATGCGCATCAGTTCAGGGTGAGGCGTCTTTTTGGATGAGGTGTACATGCAGAAAACTCCTCCACCACACTTACATGAGCAATAGGCTTGGAGGTAGTGGCTATTTATTTAAACAGGGGAGAACTATTGGAGATATCATGTACTCACCTAGAAGGATTATCTATAGGATGACTTTTGAAATGATTAAAGGAGGCCTAGTGGCTGAGAGTGAACTGAATAGGAGTGATACTCTGCCTATCCCAACCATGAGTTTCAAAAATGGCAGACACTTGAGGACAGAGTAGTAATACAGGGCCCTATTCACAGAACTAACTTAAGACAAAATCCTAAACTTACTACCATTTTGGTATTCACAGAAGGCATTTAGGAGTCCTAAAGTTAGGACTCCAAACTTCTGTGAATACCGAAATGAGTAAGTGCCTTCTGTGAATACTAAAATGAGTAAGTGTCTTCCGTGAATACCAAAATGGTAGTAAGTTTAGGATTTTGTCTTAAGTTAGTTCTGTGAATCAGGCCCAAACATACAATATCTCCCACACTTATTATGCAGCATATTTAAATTGCTGTTTAGCAGTTTTACACCATAATGTGGGGACCTCTAATAAACCTACATCAATACAGGAGGTGAAACACACAAAGAATGATTTTAAATAATTAAATAGCTCATCGTTAACGATGGTTGCACATGTGAAAACAAATGTAAAATCTGTCTGTATCAAGTTCACGTACGCCTATGAAGTGCAATGTTAGCAACTACATACGTAATCCTGAATGCATAAATCATTTCTTCAAATATGTGTGTTGTTTTATATTGGCTTGAAGCGTCATGTGACATTGAATATACTTGCAGACTTTCATGGCTCTAGCAGGCACAGAAGCCATAGTTCTCAGCATTATACCTTGCACATTTTCCAACAGCATAACCTCATTTTCAAACTTAGCAATAGGAGCAGGATTTTGTGACACTAAGGGGGCTAGTATTGTATGTTATCTTTCCCTCAAGGACTTTTTGCACTTCTTTGAGCAGAAGCTCCCGACACCTGCAATTTATTTAAGTTTTTTTTAGACCAAAAAGTTTCTGTCACGTGATCATGCTTCATTAACTTGTATTGAGAGAAAATATTAATATACCAGGTTGATTTTAAATGAATGTTATATCTTATCTTTGACTGAACATTTTCTACGGAGAGCCTTGGTCAGTGACAAGACAAATGTCTTTGATCGTTTACTCTGCTACTTGTTTTTTCGGATTAAATGCTAGTTGGACTTTAGGATTCCCTAAAAGTGATTTTATTGTTAACTAGCAGCCCGTCCCGACGTTGTCCGGGTATGAATTGCTGCCGGCAAGTAGTATATTGTTTTGTAGGATTTCGTTTTGATAGCATTTCTTATCTGTGACAGACCTGTGAAACGCTCCGATTCACAGTGCACTGCTGATGCACTTAAGAGTGCGCGTTCAGTAGTGTGTGAACTCGAGTTTCCCTACTTTATTTTTCCATGCAATATTATATAGAGCGAACTCGACAACATGGCATGAGCACAATTTACATTACAGAAGAACACATTCATTTGTGGTAGGCACGGGGAGACAAAGCGATTTGCCTGGAATCACTGGATGTTGCGCTGCTGCCGAGATTCAAACGTAGCTCCCCAGCTCTAAATTTCGTAATTCTAGAACTTGTGGCGGGAGGTGTGTCTAAAAGTGTATGTCAGTGCTGGCCATCAATGAGAGAGACCTGTGCATTTTTCAAATGGGTGGTGAAAAAATATGAGTATGTTGTTGGAGATGTGGGCTGCCGTGCCACCAATGTACTTACCGGGGGAGGGTAAACACCCATTATTCCGCAACTTTCTTTCCGCATACTATCCCTCCGCATACTTTCATTACGAAAGTACCATGACTCCGCAATGCCATTATAACGCATGGCATTACATTTTATATACTTTTACCACGCATACATTTACAACGAAATTCGTTGTAAATGCATGAATGGTAAAAGCATGTTTTTTAAAAATGTTTAGATAAGGTAAGTATGGGTATAGGGGTATATGTTTTAGGGTACTTAGGTATATGTTTTGGGGTGTTTGGGTATTTTAAGGGTTCAGATATAGTTTTGGGTTATGGGGTACAGGGGTAGTTTTAGGGTTTAGGGATAGGTATGGGTTTTGAGGTACAGGGGTATTTTTAGGGTTCAGGGGTAGGTTTGGGTTTTGGGGTACAGGGGTATTTTAAGGGTTCAGGGCTAGGTTTGGGTTTTGGGGTATAGTGGTACAGTGGTATTTTTAGGGTTCAGGGGTAGGTTTGGGTTTTGAGGTACAGGGGTATTTATAGGGTTCAAGGCTAGGTTTGGGTTTTGGGGTACAGGGGTATTTGGAAGGTTTAGGGATAGGTTTGGGTTTTGGGGTACAGGGTATGTTTATAGGGTTAAGATGGGTCAGTGTTTAAGGGTGTTGGGGTATTTTAAGGAGTAAGGGTGGGTTATGATTATGGGGTGCAGGGGTATTTAAAGGGAGCAGGGTGGGATTAGCACACAATATGAGACATGGCATGAAGGGCGGAACGTATCACACGCCCCAGCATTTGTCACGCCCCCAGCACACACCCACAGCACAACGCAGACACGCCCACAAGGGACTACTTTGCTGGCACGGTTCTTTTACCTTTTAAATGTATATGGTGGGCGTCTGCATAACCTATGTCCTTCTGCTGCAACTGCCCTTTCCAACGCTGTATTGGGTGTTGTGATTGGTGCTGTGGTTCCTGAGATTACCCGCCCCAAAGGTTTGGGCTCTCTCTTTATTATATTAGTATGGATACACTGTTGGACCAAAATTCATTTGATTGGCTTTGAAACTCTGTGCTATTCTGTCCTCATGTTTGTTTTAATGCTTTACGTTTTCCACCAGTAAACTCCACATCCAGGAGTCCACAGGAGGTGACACCTTTTTGGTACAGTTGTCCATTAGAGCTAGTCACTGCTGATTAGAGGGCCCCAAAAGTACACCACCACCCGAATTGATGGTGACTACTGCTCTATCATCACAGGTTTTGAGGTGACTGGTGGTGATGGCAGCTGAATGTATTCGAGAGGGTCAGGCATTTCTACTTTCTTTCCAGTAGGGAGTCACACTCCCTGGTTAATGTCCATTGAGGGCAGCATTCTTGCTGTCCCTCTCCTTTCCTCAAGTTTTGGACGAATGTGTATAATATTTGTGTTACGAATAAGCATTTTATGGTAAAACCTTAACAAAGTTGTCTCTCAACATTCTAGATTGGGAGAACTGCAGCAGCGTGTGCTGAGATGGCCGACAATCGAGGACTGTCAACCTCTCCCGTGCCCATCAGAGGACTTCATCCTCCAACTAAAGTCATAGGCAAAGGCTGCACCTATGACCACGTTAGCCACGACCCATTATGCTCACTGACAAAGAAGGATCAGTGAATCTACTCACCCTAAACACTGTGTTGTGTCCTGAAGAAAGACCATCTATTCACACTACAGTCCTGATAAAGGCCACCTGACTTGCATGAGGAATTCTTTGGCCGAAACATGCCGACCCCCATGAAGTACTGTGGACCAATAATTAATCTACTCAAACACCACTATTTCTTTTAATTATACCCCTCTCCAGATCAATAAACGTCTCTTACAGGAAAAGGAGACATTTTAATTACTTATTACTTCTCACTAATGTGACCTCCCAGATAGTCTCCCTCTTGGTGGAGGTTGGTCAATCACTTGGAGAACCGAATCCTCAAGTAATTTCAACCTGATGATGACACTATCCACCTTACCACACAAGCGGAGAAAGAACATATACTGCACACTGTGAACGTGTGGTTGAGGGTCTCCAATACAATATTCTTGAAACTCTGGATTGTTGACTCAAGAAATTCATTTTTCAATTATTATATGACTGTGAAGTTGGAAGCTGAATGAATCTCTGCTTCTCTCTCCCTCATATTTTCTTTTGGTCTCTCAACATACACCAGTTCATCTATTTTGACTTTGTGAACGAGAAGAGGGTTATTTCAGGATTGTGAAAGCAGCACAGCCAAGGTCGATGAAAGACTTTTCGAATCTATGAAGCATTTGAAAGGGTGCTGAGTTATGATCAACATGGCTACTAATTACATTTTCTCCTACCCGTTGGCTCTGGTGAACACCCAAAGTAGGTAATGATGGCTTCTGCCTTCTCATTACAAGATTGGAGGTGACTGCTGGCAGCGATAGCGGAATAATGTCTACAGGTCTTGCCTTTATGCACGCACCCTCATGCGGAGACTGCCTACTGGTTCTCATTGGTAAAGGTATGTCCAATGTCCTTTTATAATGTGTGGGACAAAGGAGGTTAATATATGTGTTTTGTGCTGCACTTCAATAAATGAATGTTGTGTCCACCTGGGCACCTGCAAAACATGGTGGTTCTTCTGCTGGTTGTCTTTGCTAAGGGAAATTAGAACATTGGAATGTTGTGAGCTCCTTTGAAGACAATTGAGTGCTCTGGGCTTCTAATGGCTGCTAGAACTTTCCAATGTTGTCATTCGCAGCTGTTGTTCATGAGTCCTTTCTTTTTTGTTAGATCAATCTGCCCTCTTGTGGAAGAATGCTCTAATAGCCTTATAGCCCTCCGTACTGGGCTATACCAGTATTAATGGCCTTATCCCTTGTTAAAGGCCCTCTCCTCAGGCCTTTATCGCTGGAACAGGTCTTTAATGCCCAGTATAGCCCGCTACGGCAACCTATAAGGCTATAAAATACCGGACTGCATATCCCCATGCTTAGGGCCACCTGCTGAAACCCAGTCCAACATCATAAGTGGGCGAGAAATTACTAACCCCTTCCTTTGATCAGTATTTCCCTTGCTACAATAAAACTAACCCCTACCATTCTTACTTTGTTGCTGTAGCCTAGAAACATATCCCCGCTCTTGACCTCCATCTGGTTCAGATCAAAACAATTAACTGACCAGTTGAAACTGGTCTAACCTGTGGCCTCTTATGTTATGTCATTTATTGGTCAAGGTGTGACCTGGGTTTAAATTTCTCAAAATGCAACCTGAGTTTCTTCTGAGATAGGCTCAATGTCTACTGATGAAGTGTCCATGTTGCTATTTTTGTGCCAAAGGCCATGTCATGTTATGTCTGTGTTTGAAACCTAAAACATCCTCCCTTTAAAAAAAAACATGCTTGTAAATACTGTGATGCCTCTTCCAGGGAATTCAGGGATCGCTGGGCAGTACTCAGTATGAGTACTGTCCTTTACCAGGGGTGCCCCACAACTACAACACTCACAGTTACCAAGTGGATATCAAAGGTACTCCTTTTGTGCACTTTACTCTCTTAGGCTTTCCCCTCAGGGAGTAGAGGATAGACACAGATTAGATGTGACACAGTAAATAACACTAAATAACTTCAGTGTCCAGTCAGTGTGGAAGAGGTGTGGCGCTGCGGCCAGGGTGCCTGACCAGACCACGGGGTTCATGGTTCGGTCCCTGGCGGCAGGTTAGCTCACCACCATGTGACTCTGGGCAATAGCTCACGTAATCTTCCCGAGGGCCCCAGTGCTGGGACACCTCGCTGGAGGTAGCTGTTTGCTTTGCAAATGCTGGTATTTCAGTGCTTTGCTTTACAAATATTGCATTTGGCATGTAAGTAAATGGGTAGGTGAAGAAAAGGTCTTACAAATAAAGCCATAAGGTGATAGCATATTTTGGGCCATGAGATACTACCCCAAAAGGTATTATAGCATGTTAACTAGGCACTAGATTTCTAATTGCATAGGTTAATTGGCCAATGTTATCCTATGGCAATGTTATGTTAAGGTAAATGTATTTGAAGAGCTCATTACACTGAGCCTAATATCCCAAATGTACGGTAGGGCTTATTTGAAGAGCCAGGTCTTCAACTTCTTGCGGAACTCAAGAAAAGATGAGGATGCTCTGATGTGTGGTAGGAGGTCATTCCACACTTTAGGAGTGATGTACACAAGTGCCAGACCTCTGGATCTGTTTCTGGGATTGGTTAGTATCAACTCTGAGATCTTCAAAAGTGCACTGGTCTGTAGACAATAGGGGCAACTTTGAAAAAGAGCCATAACGGTGGGCAAGGGATATAGAAACACAGACTCTGGACTCAAGCCTGGTGCTGGATCAGCCTTGGGTACCACCCAAGTATCACAATCAGTGTAAATCGTGTCACCCTATAAAAAGAAGCATGGTCCAGAATTACCTTCAAAATTAAGTATCCAATTAATCAACTATCCAAGCAACTACAGCCACACACAAAGAACGCCTCCACTGATACTGCACCCGGTCATTGGCGTTAACTATCCAAGCAACTACAACCACACACAAGGAACGCCTCAACTGATACTGCACCTGGTCATTGGTGTTACCTGTCCAAGCAACTACAGCTACACACAAGGAACGCCTCCACTGATACTGCACCCGGCCATTGGTGGTAACTATCCAAGCAACTACAACCACACACAAGCCACGCCTCCACTGATACTGCACCCGGTCATTGGCGTTAGCTATCCAAGCAACTACAACCACACACAAGGAACGCCTCCACACATACTGAACCCAGGCATTGGCGTTAACTATCCAAGCAAATACAACCACACACAAGGAGCGCCTCCACAGATACTGCCCGGTCATTGGCGTTGACTTTCCAAGCAACTACAATCACACAGAAGGAACGCCTCCACTGATACTGCACCCAACCATTAGCGTTAACTATCCAAGCAACTACAACCACACACAAGCCACGCCTCCACTGATACTGTACCCGGTCATTGGTGTTAACTATCCAAGCAACTACAAGCACATACAAGCAACCCCTCCACTGATACCGCACCCGGTTATTGGCGTTAACTATCCAAGAAACTACAACCACACAGAAGGAACACCTCAACAGATACTGCACCCGGTCATTGACATTAACTATCCAAGCAACTACAACCACACAGAAGGAACGCCTCCACTGATACTGCACCCAGCCATTGGCATTACCTATCCAAGAAACTACAACCACACACAAGCCACGCCTCCACTGATACTGCACCCAGCCATTGGCGTTCACACAAGGAATGCCTCTACTGATACTGCACCCAGCCATTGGCGTCAAACATCCAAGCAACTACAACCACACACAAGCCACGCCTCCACTGATAATGCACCCGGTCATTGGTGTTAACTATCTAGGCAACTACAACCACACACAAGCAACGCCTCCACTGATACTGCACCCGGTCATTGGCGTTAACTATCCAAGCAACTATAACCACACACAAGCAACGCCTCCACTGATACAGCACCCGGTCATTGGTGTTAACTATCCAAGCAACTACAACCACGCACAAGCAACGCCTCCACTGATACTGCACCTGGTCATTGGCATTAACTATCCAAGCAACAATAACCACACACAAGCAATGCCTCCACTGATACTGCACCCGGTCATTGGCGTTAACTATCCAAGCAACTACAGCCACACAAAAGGAACGCCTCCACAGATGCTGAACCCGGCCATTGGTGTTAACTATCCAAGCAGGTACAACCACACACAAGGAACGCCTCCACAGATACTGAACCTGGCCATTGGTGTTAACTATCCACGCAACTACAACCACACACAAGGAACGCCTCCACTGATACTGCACCCGGTCATTGGCGTTAACTATCCAAGCAACTACAACCACATACAAGGAACGCCTCCACTGATACTGAACCCGGCCATTGGCGTTAACTATCCAAGCAGCTACAAGCACACACAAGCCACGCCTCCACTGATACTGCACCCGGTCATTGGTGTTAACTATCCAAGCAACTACAACCGCGCACAAGCAATGCCTCAACTGATACTGCACCCGGTCATTGGCGTTAACTATCCAAGCAGCTACAAGCACACACAAGCCACGCCTCCACTGATACTGCACCCAGTCATTGGTGTTAACTATCCAAGCAGCTACAAGCACATACAAGCAACATCTCCACTGATACCGCACCCAGTCATTGGTGTTAACTATCCAAGCAACTACAACCACACACAATGAACGCCTCCACTGATACCATTCCCAGTCATTGGTGTTAACTGACGAACACATTCATAAGTCACTGGAGTCCAACTACCAGTTAAGAGCACAACTGGTCATCCTGGTATTGAATAGGACAGGTTGTCTAGCAAGCTATTATAATGCTTGCCCTCAGAGTACCTTTTTCTTTGGATACCTGTATCTCAAAAAATAAAAGATAACCTTTTCTCCAGTTCACAGCGCACTTGCAGAACAAGGACACTGCCGAGAGTGACTGGTCCGATCAGAACAAACCAGGACCTAATTCTTTAGGGTTCGCTGATGACCTTGGCTAGAAATAACTTCATCTTCACAACTGTAAGAGTTAGGAAGACAACGGCATCAGCTCTGGGATCAGGGTGCCCTAGTCCTGCAATCAAGACCAGGCTCCAAATCAGAGCCATGAAAGCCGACACCTACTGGTCGTTTGCAGCCAGAAAGATCAGGAATGCAGGTCCCCTGCAGGCATGGCATTGGTGAGAAATGGGGGAGGCTCACATATCTTGTTCTCAAAGGGCAACGGAGCAGCTCTTTGACCATGATGATGCTAATCAGAATGTTTGGTTTCCACCCAGACATCTGCACTGAGGGCCTTTCATGGGTCTGGGGAAGGCTCACCCCATCGAGGTGTCTTCACACAGGTATTCCAGTATATTAGGCCCTATGCAGGTAATGCACCAGGGCCTGCCTTGCTGCACTAGAATCACAGAGCCCTCCCCGTCAGACACGGTATACCATGGGTAGGGCCACTAGAATTATGCGATTCTGCAACTGCAGCTTTTTTAGCATATTTACAGATTTGCCGCAAAATCCATCATGCGTTGCACAATCTGCAGATTTTAACAAAAAGACGTTTCTACTTCAAACGGATCAAAAGTTACTAAAAACGTGGCAACGTGTTCTTGCACACTCCAAGGCCCTTCACAAAGGTTAACTGGTCATCGGTCAGTTGCTTCCAGCAGCCTTGACCATGGATTGAGGGAGCAGAAGACACAACCACTCAGGAAAGGGAAATAATTAGGGCAGAATGTAACACTTATTCACACAGTGCAGAGCAGCAGAAGCAAATGCTGCGCTGGGAGGAGAGGAGAGTGTCATTTTTACAGAAATACGTCTCTCTCCTCCCCTTTCCCTAACGTCGGCGCTGGAATCAGCTGCTGTGCGCCACGCACACACCTTTTGCGCCATAGTGCAAGGGTGTCTCTGTGAGTGTAGCATGTTTTTTACTGGAAAGATAGCCTTGTAGTATAAAACCCAGGGGCATATTACCAAGCAATAGCGATAATTATCGCTATTGCTTGGTTAGAGACAAAAATTTATCGCCGAGCTGCGGCGATTTTTATCGCAGATAAACCTTGGTATTACCAAGGTTTATCGCAAATGCGATAAAAACGTCCGCAATGCATGAATATCGCTGAAAAGTCAGCGATATTCATGCATTACCGAGCTAATGGTCTTAGCCATGTTATCCACCTCCCATTGGATAACATGGCTAAG
Organism: Lissotriton vulgaris; assembly: GCF_964263255.1. Lineage (NCBI taxonomy): Eukaryota > Metazoa > Chordata > Amphibia > Caudata > Salamandridae > Lissotriton > Lissotriton vulgaris. The sequence continues at coordinate 51,663,484 of NC_141698.1, read as the reverse complement.
AACTGCTCAGGGCAGGTGTTAGCTTTTGGAGATATTCGTGCTTGGCGCGAATATCTCCAAAAGTTGGTAATAGGAGATAGCGATGTTAGCGACTGTTTCCAGTCGCTAACATCTTGGCACGCCCACTTTGCATGTCATTAGTGATAAATTTCTCTGACATGCAAAGTGGGACCCAAGATGGTCGCTATCTCCTACTAGCTGTCGCTAACTGGTGTTAGCGACAGCTAGGTAATAGGGCGATCATTTTATCTCCGCTTTCTTGGCTTTTAAAGCCAAAAAAGCGGAGATAAACCCCCTTGATAATATGCCCCACAATGCTTAGACTAATTTTAACCCTTTTCCCTCTGTGTATGTGCGTTTTAAAGTGCAGCACACTCACAAAGCCGGAAAAGGAAGGGGAAATGAAAGCATTTCTCCTTCCTTGCTCCTACTTCAAAAGGGTGCAGTTTTCTGATGCTAAACCCTTTCTGCTTTAATTAGTAAATAGGGTTTAGGTCAGAAACATGGAAACGCCCATGGACCACCCATGGGACGCCTCCTAGCGCCTAAGCACGGGTAAGTAAATCAGATGTTCCACTGATTTGCGTCACACCTGTAAAATTTTACCAAAACTCCCCTTTTGCGTATTTCTATGACGTCAAACACTTCATGGATCAACGTGATTGGACCACAGCGACAGCAACAGCGCCAGTAGAGATAAAAGCATCTTGGATCAAGACATTCCTTGCCTTCAAGGCCCACTTTTTATTTACGATTCATGCGCGTTCCTTGCAGAGATGTCCACGAACATTTCTTGCTAAACCCCACAAGCGTTTTCCTCCTTTCACATTAATGGCTCCAACATTAACACAGCGGATCCGCTTATTTCACGAACCCGCTCTTTACAGAGCGCCTAAGTACATGAATATTTCCTTTCAGCGTCCCCTTAAAAGAAACAGCAGGTGGCCACAAATGCATCTGATGATCTATTATTACTCGCATAAACCGTAATCTGTCGGGAAATATGCGAGTGAATGCGAGGCATAATTCCCCCGCGCCTGCACCCTCATTTTCCCGTTAGCTTTTTCTTCGAGCTCGGGGGCGGCGCACCGTGTGACCTCCGGCACCATTCACACGGCCGGGTCTGCACCCTTGGCGCGCGCCACGACAGGGACACAAAACAGAGGGCGCGGAATGCGAGCGCTCTCCGCCGCCCAGGGCGCTCCTTCCTCCGCCCGGCGCGTGATGTCATCACCAATGAAGATGAATGGGCCGCGGTGCACTGTCGGCCGTCGATGGCCTCTCAGTTGTGCAAATGTGTCAGGGCGACAGCTGAAGCCGAGGCGCATTAGCAGACGGTAAGTAATGAGTCACATCTGTTTACACCGTGGCGTAAATCACCCCTAATGTGTGAGGGATGGCTTCTCCGCAGAGGGGCTGCTAACAGCGTCATCGACACCAGCTGCAGATCATAAAGCATGTTCAAGTAACAGAGCTAGACCATGTACAGGTGAGTCACCACTAGGCTGGACAGTGCTTAATTTGTGAAAAAAATAAGTGCCAGTGCCCTCGCCAAGAGGCCACTGTAGCTTGCACCAGCACCACCCGCCGCCCCTTGCAGCACTGCCAGCATTAGTACCAACAACTACTGGCCAATACACTCCTGCAAGAGTGACAATCTAGGCTGTTTCTGGCCCCCAAAGCTATAGGAATAGGTTGGGTAGCAGGTATTAGTCGTTTTTTAATGTATGTTATATTAGTAAACAACTGTTGTTGTGCTCAACTCTAAATCAGACAAACATCGCCACCATGTGGCAGTCTGTCAGAAGTTTCCACATTCACAATTAAGTGCTGGGGCGAGCACTGGCAAACACTGGCTCAAATTAAGCACTGCTGGATTGGTGAATTTGTGGTGTGTATTTAGGAGATAATTGAGAGAAAAATCCCCACAGGCGCCTTTGTTCTTGCATTTATAACACCCCACTTTACTCTAGAGATGCAAAATGTGTAATAATAAAGTTACCATCTACTTTTATTTCATACACAATTAATTACAGACGGTTCTATGACTTACACATAGATATGACGTGGTTACTAGACGTCCCTGGTCACATCTGGAAATCGTTCACACAGCCAATGTGTCTGTTGGTAAGAAATGGTAGAAGGGCGGCATGGCCCAGCACAAAATGGCATGCGCTTAGTTGTGGGCCTTTTGTCCGGCACTGGGAGATTGCAGCGGAGAGGGCAGGGACCCAACGTGAGCCCAGCTCAGCATGAAACAAGCCCCAGCCGCAAAGAGGGGAGAAGAAGGCCACACTGGAGAAGCCAGGACAGTACCTGCTTGATGCAACCTGGAGAGGTGAGGAGCCAACAGACATTGCAGTGGATTCATCACCGGCTAAAGAATGTACCAGAGAGGCAGAATGGAATGAGGACCTCTGCCCCAGGATGGGGGGAGTGGGCAAAAGAGGAAGAGGCTACACAGACAAAATGTCAGCCAAACCAGGGAACGCTGAGAGCCAGTGCCTGGAGAGAACCCTGCTCCTGAGAGTCCATTGACCCTGAATGTGTCGAAAGAGAAGATGTAACATCAATGCAGCAGCCTTGGTTTCTTGGGGTGGCGGCCACCAGATGCAGACCAATAGGTCCTTACCGTACAGGGGACTCCAACCCTCTGCAGCAAAAGGAGATGGGCTCAAGCTGAGACCTCGGCAGCCTCGGGCAGGTGAAGGAAGATTGAGGGCCACTCAGACCTTGACGTCATTGGAGTTTGCTAATGACACCCAGACTTCTTCGCACAAGACTGGTGGCCTGAGTAGGTGACATTCAACTGTGAGGATTGAACAGGGGACCGTCACTCCAGATCCAGCAAGGAAAGAGAAGATTTAGGAAAGACGCACATATTGATTACTGCAGCAGATGGGCGCTGTCGCAGATGGACGCTGTCAAGAAGAACAGGACCTGGGCCTACCTCTAAGGGTTGGCTGACATTAACCCCTTCCATGCTGGGCCGATTCTGCTCGTGTGCTAGGCTTTTAAAGAATGAATGGCTTTATGCCGGCCCCCAGCCGTCATGAGCACACGAGCACCGTGTTGCATGACAGATGGGGGCCGTCATCAGCATGGAAGGGGTTAATGGGAGCGCCAGGAAGGAGAAGGATGTTAGATCACCCATAGATCACTCAAGGGAAATGTGGTAGGACTGCCCCCCTTATTCAATTCAGGAAGTCACCAGAATAGCAGGTTGCTGGGCTCCCCACCAGCCGCTCTAGACACAGAGTAGGTGATGCTACAGGCCTGGGTTGGGTACTTGACTTCGACATTGAGACCACAAGCAGGGCTGGTGGTCAGAGCTAAACCATCGAGCCACTGAGTAGGATCATAGCTAGCGGGGAAGAGAAGAAAGGTAGTTATCTTGTACAGGCATTGCCTGACTGCCCAACAGAGCCATGAGCGGGGAAAAAAACTCTCATGCATAAAGGATCCTCTACCGCATGGGGCCATTTGTAGGGCAGGAAACAGCGGTGGAGGAAAAGCCACGATGGACCCGGAAACAGACACAGACCTCCAATGTGAGATGAGTCTGTCCATCACCAAATACTTTCCACTGCAGGCAGTTCAGAAAATGAAGGAGATACATGTGGTAAAATGGTGATGGATTAAACCCAGATCAGTTGACTGGGGGTTAGTGTTTGATTTTCTCAAACACTCCGTCCATCATCCCCTTTGGTATCGCTTTGTTCGCCCTAAGTTGGCTGGGTATGCCTAGACGTGGGACCCTTGCTCACTCAACCACTGGATTCAAGATACCCTGACTAATGAGGATTATGAATCCGAAACCGGTCCCAGGATGCTTGTTTCCGGTTCAGGGAAGACATGGCTTGGTAGTTCGAGCTGGACTGTTCCCATGAGGCACAGGGTCAGACTGATTTGCATATGGCCATGTCTGAACTGGGGTGGTGGAGTGAGCTAAAGAATGGTGATGGATTATACCCAGATCAGTTGACTGGGGGTGAGTGTTTGATTTGCTCAAACGCTCCGTCCATCATCCCCTTTGGTATCGCTCTAGATCCTCTACAGCGGATACATTTCTACACAGAAATGGAGGCCTTAGTGGCAACATTAGCAAAACAAGCCATAATCTTTACTAAAATGACTTAACAAAGATTCTCAAAGTGCAAATCTTCATTCAGGGTTTGGCTCTCAGATTATATAACCAAAATCAACATCTTTACCTTTCCAGGGAAGCCCAATTTCCTTCATTGGGATCAGATATATCTCTTCCAAGATCTTTCTGCTGTCTCACGAAGCTGAAAACCTTTAAGCATCACAGTCTTTCTACCAGTCAAAGGCATCGAATATCACAGGTGGCAGCTCCATAGAGGGATCATCCTGCAGGAGGGTCAACAGCCCCTCACATCCCTGAAGGAAGCCTGGGGACCGGATGCTGAGGATGTGGAGGTGCTCTCCTCTAGGGAAAACTGACAGATGTCATCCATGAGTGAGAGGTGGTATAGAGTGTTCTGCTGCCACAAGAAGACTGCCAAAATTGAGGCAAGGAAGGAGAGAGTAATCCAACATCTATGCAGTATGATTGACTAGCCACATTAGGACAACCCGACATGTAAGAGAGACAGTGGAGATAAGAAAGAGTCAGGTAGAAGTGAAGCCCTTCAAGAGAACCAAAAGAGTGCTTTAACCTCTTCACTGCGGCGGCTATTCCGCCGCAGTACTAAGGGGGCGGGGCGGCCGCGCGGCGGTCCCGTGCTCGTGACGGAACCGCTCCGTCACGGCACGCGGGTGAGCTGTGCTTGTGACCGAACGGTTCCATCATGGACCGCCCCGCTCAATAGAACGCTCAGCGCAGGCCCGGAATTCGCGCCGCGCATGGGCAGCGAGCGGGCCATGACTGAACCGTTCCGTCATCAGCACAGCGCACCCGCAGCTGATGACGGAACGGTTCCGTCATCCGCGTGCAAAGGGTTAAGAGATGACCACCATGTTTCTCATGCACTGGTTCTTGCCATCATCCCAGGATAGGTTGCTTCCATTAGCCAAATAATGCTGAGAGAAGGTTAAATTGTTCTTGTTCACTGGGTTTCAAAGCAAGAAAGACTAGTCCTGGGAATCCTCTTAGCATTTGTAGGGATAATTCAGCAAAAGCTGTAGTTGGTGTAGGTGGTTAGATAACTAGAGGATACCAACAAGTTGGTAGTCACTTTGAGGCTTCAAGGCAATCCTTCACATGGGTTCCTCTTCAGGGCCATAGAGACTAAGCCTCACGTCTACTCCAATGAAACCTGATATTTCCCCATTCAGGGAATCACTTGCAGACAATGAATTCCCATCGCCACTGGCTGTAGACAAGCTCTCACACTTGCCATATTTTGCTTTGAGATTTAATGTGTAATAAAAATAAAGAATTAAAATCAAATATTTATATCAAATGTTTAGCAATAACCGCCATGCATCCATCAGAATTCCACTGCAGGTACTGCGGGGACTAACATGAATTTTGACAAAAGTGCAAGCAAGAACTCCACCAAGTCAATGGAGCAGAACCACGAAGGTCTCGATATAGATTAACAGCCCCAATACTTCTGCCAGGCTAAGATTAATTGAGCCAAAAAATTTACAGATGTGGTGAAACAGCAGAAATCCACTGGCTTTCTTCACTGAGATGGCAATATGCTTTTGCCTCATTTTATGTTTGCACCATGAATAAGTTCCTCAAAAATAGGAATTCTTCTAACTGCATTGGGACATTTGTAGTTAGACATTGGACATTGTTTCTTAGTCTATTTCTCTGAATGCTTAGATACTCAGTTTGAAAGTTAGCTCTACATATAATGTCAAACAATTTGGTAAAACATAATAAAAGGCAGTATAAAGATCTACTAGAAACAGGGCAAGTTCATGTACCAGAGTGAGGCCAGGAAGTCAAAGAATCCACAAAGATGCCAGAGAAATTACCATCTTGCCCATAGGCCAGTGAATGGCATATCCAGCAGCTGGACAAGAGTAGTCTCTAAAGAAGAAATTCACTTGGCGGTGTAGTGAGGTATGGCTACCCGATGGTACTAGGAAGAAGAGAATGTGGGAGTGATGAGGCCTGGCATCATGACAAAATAGATTTTAGGTAGATTTCACAGTAGACGTGAGATGTGAATTCTTCACAGTTGTCTCAGGTATGTAGAACACATGAGGACACTGGTGACACTTGAATCCAAGTAACATGCTGGGGTATGAACTTCCTCTCTGGGAACTGAGGAAAAAGACAGGATGTGTCTTTTGAAAGCCATGGAGACCCAGGCAGTGAGTGGCTGAGTTACATTTCACTATGATACAGTAACGGCTGACCAGTACTGCTCACGTGACACAGCTCATTCCATCAATGTCTTCTCAACATTTTACAAAAAGTACTTTTCATTCTCCCAGGCATGCACAGCAGTGTCAGATGGCTCATTTAGACAGCCAAAGAGTAATCTACATTAATGATGTGGTGAATAAACAATGCGAGCCTTCAATAATTACTGTGTGCTCATTAACAGGAAAGGCACCCTCTGTGCGTGTCACACTTGGCACATTGTGCATCAAGTTGCAGCGTCTAATTATTCCATAATTAGAAAAACACTTGTCTATGATCCGCCGGCATCTGTCTCTCTGGAAGCGCCTCTTGTTGACACAGTTCACCAGGCAAATGCATAATTAGACTCATTAACTGTCCTTTCTTGCCACTCTTGCCCCCCCTCCATTGCAAAGGGGGTGACTTCACTCTTGGACTCTTGCTTGCCCTCATGTACACTCATATTAAGAGGAATGGAGAGCTGGTAAGGACCATGAGGCCCGCCATACTGGCCACATCCCTGGTCATTGTAAGAATCCGGTCTACAGCTCTACTTCGCGTGCACACCGCTTTGTATTCCATTCTAAACCAAGGGATAAGTCAGATTGGACCTGGGGAAGTGCACATGATGGTAACAATATGTACCAGACATGGCATGAGTTCATTTAAGACAGTGGTGGTCAACCCAGGACCATGGCAGAAGGATCCTCAAGACCTGGCTTTTCGAGCAGTAGCAGCATTCCCCACCCCAGCACCTTGAGACCCTCACGGGAGAGTAGTGCGCTTTACAAATGATATGATTGATTGATTGATTGATCAAGGTGCGTCAGACGTTCAGGTTCACCAGTGGACATGCAAATAATTTCCATTCAAACCACAGTGCACACTATTGGTTACGGACCTCTTACCACGCGTGACTGCCTTTGGGATGTCTTCCTGGGTGTTGATTGACTTTGAGACTTTTCCTTGAAACCTGTATGATTCTAGGGTTCTTCTGCTGTTTTTGAATTTCTTTTCATGCTGTATTTCCACCATGCAAGCCCTGTGTCCTGTTTTCCAGGTCTGCTTCTCTGATCACCACAGACCCTTTCACTGGATTGGCTCTCCCTCTCCTCCAACCCTGACTAACTTTCAGGTCTTGTCGGCAGCATTTCTGAACTCCTGGACCAATCAACATCCTTGATTTTGTTCCCAATTTCATTCAATTAGAATACCACGAACCTTGCTCGATCAAAACTTTAGTTTCTACTGCTTCATTTACAGTGTCCTGTTGCTTGTGTTAAAATTGTTTCTACACACATGCATACATTCCATGACTGCTGAGAACATCAAACCGCTTACTTAAATGTTACTGCTCGATTTTATTCTCCTGGTCCTCATTTACTCATCTTCATGGTTCCTCTACTGTTGATCTTGGCCCATAAAGGTTTATCTTTTGACTCCAGGGCTCTGCAAACAGCGACCTAGCAGGAGCAGATGCACATTCCAGGTAGTAGCTCTTCTGAACTGAGAATTACTGTCTCCACTGATGACAGTTTCCATGGCCATTACAATTTTTCTTATGGAAAAGTTCTCCTCACTGAGCATTTGGACCAATGGGGTTTGGGGCTGCAACACATTTACTCTTCCTGATAGATTTGCTACGCGGGATCAGCATAGACTGGAAGACATGCTTGGACGCTATAAACTGTTTAAGAAAGACAAGGGAACCCAGAAGGTATGCCATAGGGACCTTGGGCAGTATCATGTTTCAAAAAACAGTGGTCCCTACTCGTGGACACAATGGTATACTAAACTGATAATCACACACCTGATAAGTGTTATGTCTTTTGTCCAGCCGGACAAGGAATTTATTTAACAATTCTCTTAATAAAACAGAATGAGTACATTGTACCCTGGCATTTTGGATGGGGAGTGTTGAGTGTTGACAAGGTTGTAAATCACATGTATCCAGTTATGTTGGAGCTGAAGCATCCATTAGTAAATCCTGACAGATCTCATTTATTGAGCACTATTTAAAAGATGTGTAGGAGGCATGTGATCTGTTTTCATCAAATAGAGTGGCCGGTGATGTACAAGTTGGAAAATCAGTGTTGCCTTGTCATGAGAGTGCTGCTGATGTATGCTTAAGTAGACATAAAGTCAGTCCATCAAAGAACATCTCGCAGAATTGACCCAAAGTTCTGTGACTGCTCAAGGATGAAACTATGGGGCATGTTTACAAGCCCCTATCGCCACCACAACGTCACTTTCAGTGACGTTGCGATGGCGATCGGGACTTCGCCATATTTACAGGGCAGCGTTAAGCCACTTAACATGGCTTAACACCACCTTGTAAATAAGGCCCCCTTTCACACTGTACTCAGCATGAAAGGGGTGGGCAGTGGGTGTTGCGGTGCAACACCCATTGATTTTGACTCTGCCCGCTGTATACAAGAGACGCATAAGTAGAAGGCAGTGTCAAAAGTAAGACCTGGGAAAACCTTGTCTTAAACAGGCGAAATGAGGATAAATGCTTTCTTTGTCCTTGTTTTTGCTGTTTCGATGTGTGCTGCGTTGTGCAGCACACATAGAAACAACAAATTGCCATTGATTGTTTATGTGCACGAAGGTGACTCTTCCAGCACATAAACAATCCAAAAAAATTGGATGACATTTTGCAACTTCTATGTGTGCTCCATTAAGCAGACACACAAAAGTTACAAATCAATCAATCAGTGACACTTATAGAGCGCGCTACATACCCGTAGGGTCTCAAGGCGCTGGGGGGAGGGGGGTGCCGCTACTGCTCGAACAGCCAGGTCTTCAGCTTCTTCCTGAAGGAGAGGTGGTCTTGGGTCAGGCGCAGGTCGGTCGGGAGGGAGTTCCAGGTCTTGGCGGCCAGGTAGGAGAAGGACCTTCCTCCTGTGGTCGCTCTTCGGATGCGGGGGACGGCGGCGAGGGCGTGGTTGGCTGATCGGAGGTGTCGTTTGGGAACGTGGAATTTGATCCGGCTGTTGAGGTAGCTCGGGCCCTGGTCGTGTAGGGCTTTGTGTGCGTGGGTGAGGAGGCGGAAGGTGATTCTTTTGTTGATGGGGAGCCAGTGAAGGTCTCTCAGATGTCTGGTGATGTGGCTGGTTCGTGGGATGTCGAGGATGAGTCTGGCTGAGGCGTTCTGGATCCGCTGGAGTCTCTTCTGGAGCTTGGCGGTGGTACCGGCGTAGAGGGCGTTGCCGTAGTCCAGTCGGCTGGTGACGAGGGCCTGGGTGACGGTCTTCCTGGTCTCGGTGGGGATCCACCAGAAGATCTTCCGTAGCATGCGTAGGGTGTTGAAGCACGCCGAGGAGACGTTGTTGACTTGCCTGGTCATGGAGAGGGAGGAGTCCAGGATGAAGCCCAGGTTGCGTGCATGGTCTGTCGGTTTGGGTGCGGTGCCCAGGGCGGGAGGCCACCAGGAGTCGTCCCAGGCGGAGGGAGAGGAGCCCAGGATGAGGACCTCCGTCTTGTCCGAGTTCAGTTTCAGGCGGCTGGTCGTCATCCACTCGGCTACCTCTTTCATCCCTTCGTGCAGGTTGGCTCTGGCGTAGGCGGGGTCGTTGGTCAGGGAGAGGATCAGCTGGGTGTCATTTAAAGATTGTTTATGTGCAGGAAGGGAGACCTTCCTACACATAAACACGCGTCCCCTCAACGCAGACACCCTTGCACTGTGGTTCTTAAGTTTAGCACCGGTGCAGGAGTAAATGCAGGGCTGCAGCATATTTTTGTAAATATGGTGCAGCCCTGCGTTTCTGAAGTGACGGAGCGCGACGTTAAGCCAGGAAGTTTAACATCACTTTGTTGTAAATATGCCCCTATGCTGCACCTGTGTTCCACCACCAGAAACTTGAAGGACAAGAAGGATTATATATGCTCGAGAACCCAGCAACACTGTATGTAGTCCTTGGTAAGTTCCTATAATGACTTAAAGATTATTGTCAGGCTGACAATGAAACTTGTGCTGTTCTTGGGCAGACCAAGGAAGCCACGCATCTCTGACGAGGGCATTGGTTAACTTCTGATTTGGGAACACTGCTTCATGAGAATGTAGGCAAGACACTTGTTCTTGGTCAGTGGAAGGCCATACTCCCAGAAACCTTGGAAGAAAGCTGTTGGAAGTGGTCATTGTAGGTAACACAGAGATCTAGTATGTCATCTACTTTGTTGACAACAACATCTAGGAGTTCTGTGATGGTTTTGCATATTTCTAGGAAAGCAAAGAGAGGATAAAACTGAAGTTTATGAGCTCAAGTCAACATGCTTACACCATAATGTAGAATAATTATGGAGAAGCACTGGCAGATGGTGCCCAGCACGGAAATTCAGTTTGGAGATGTCCGGCCCCTGGAAACATCTACAATTATATTGTCAATTATTGAAGATTTATGCGGTTGATGCTTCATGGCTTTGTTAAATTTGGTCAGGTTTTGAGATGCCAATCAGTACACCTGATGAGTCTCCTCACTGTCTATTAGTCCCTAAGATGGGGGTACACTGAACTGCTATTGGAAGAAACAACCAGGGGAAAATGGGGTTCAGGGAGAGAGAAGAACAATGTTCTATGGTACTGGTATGGTCACAGGCATCTCTCTCATTCAGTGCAGGGCTTCACTTCAATGGATTACTAGGGTACCAACATTTCAAAGAGGCATTATTACGACAATTGAAATGCCCCTTACCAATCTCCAAATAGAGGCAGCTGCTGACGAATGATGAAAATACCAGGAACCTTTCCAGCATCTACGGTACCATGGGACACCGGCAGCAACTGCAAGAGGCGTACAGAGAAGAAAAGAGCTGAGGCCTCAAATAACAATACTGGGGTGGATGGTAAGGAACTAGGAAGATGGGAACTGAGGGAACCTATAGGAAGAACCAAACAAAGGTGCCGGGTACGGAAGCTGTGTGTGAACTGTAATCAAAGTCAAAAACCAATGCAATTGCACAACATATTACAAAGCAAGGAGCACATGTTGAGAGGGCCATTTACATTGCAACTTCTAAAAGTCCCCTGGCGGCGTATAGGTCAACCCAGAAGTTCATTCTCAGCAAGCTGAGGTGGGTGGCCTATATTCTGATAGATTTGATTATCTTCCACCCCTTTGTCTTCCATACCCTCCCGTCTCTCTCCTTAAAGTAATCTTGAGACCTGCATGAGGCGTTGCACGCGATGGCCCGAGTGCAGATTTCGTACCAGTACCTCTGACCAAATTGCTCACAGACTTCCTATCAATGTAAAATTATATTTCCTCTGATCATTTGGTTTTAACTTCAGGGCAACTCATTTTGTGACATCAAGACTGTAGGGCCACCCATCTTCTCAATTATGTGAAGTTCTTCAACGCGCTAGATATGAAAGAGGAGGCATCTGAGCAGCAGCATGAATGGGAGAATGGCTGCAAGGTTGTGGAGTGGGAGTCTTTTAAATTGGCATTGCCATTTAAAAGAGATCAGAATGTGGCTAAGAGCACCTTTTGTAGGTCTGGTATCACCCTGTTTCAAATGAGGACCATTGAAGGTTTTTGGCTGCCTTAAAAGTGTCAGAATCCATCTCAGTGACATGGAAGCATGCAATGGATACTGTTGCAGTGAAGCACCAACAAGCAGGTTCAATAAATATGTTGATGCATGTGTGGATGTTCACATGGGAGATGTGGAGACATGGGTGAGAAGTGTGCCTGCAGAAGATCCTGAGGGCTTTGATGTCCAGGAAGGTTCGTGAGATCAAAGATAGAAGTGGATTGGATGGTAACAGGGCATCAGATCTGGGCAGACCTCTTAGCTGCCATGTTGAGGCTGAAAATGAATGTGTCTTCATTGTTGAAAGCGTTGTTATAGTCTCCCTTTCTTGAAAGTGTTGTCATAAAACAAGAGTAAAAAGTGCTGATAGTTTTGTGTTCAGCTCACAAAATATTCTGTTTTGGGGATGTTGAGGCACCATGATTGCGCCGGAGGTGATGACGCCATTCAGGAAACAATGTTGGTAGCTATACAACTGTGTGTGAGGGTGTTGAGTTTGCCCCAATTTAGATGTGCGAACAGCTGCCTTCTGGGATTAGAACACCTTCAGTAGTCACACATTTCTGAGAGTAATGTGAAGGATGTGGTAGTGCGTGTGTGTGTGTACACGCGGTCCCTTGAACCTTCAACCTTGGTGGTAATAACAGAGGAGCAGGAGCATCTTGTGGGCATGTGGTTTTCGGAGTTGATGAAGAAGCAAGTAAGGGACAAGGAGTGTAAGATGCATGTCTGCTATGCAGGAAGCCCCTTGCATTATCTAGCATGTTGATAGACATCATGTTTGGTTGCACAGGATGTGTTGGAGAAAAGAAGATATAGGTGGCAAACCAGAATAACCTCAGCCCATGCCACGCCTTCTCAATGTTCAAAGTTGAGCAAAGCTCAAAAATGATGTGGTAGGAGCTGCTTTTCACTTAAGTGTCTCAATGTATGGGGCTTGTGAGGTTGTGGTGCATTACCACAGGGATTAGCAGACACTCAAGAACTCTTCCAAGGCTACAGTCTTGATTTGGGACTGCGTTGTAACTGCATGTGCAGTGTGGGGGTGAGCGGGGCATATTCACGAGCCAAGGCAAAAACTCACCAAGGGACAACTGTGTGACCAGCAGCAATACGGGCGTAATGTGGTCACCTTGCTGACCTGTGGCTGGCGTACAGCCGAGACAAGAAGAAAGGAATTAGTCAGAGTGGACTTGGGAAGACCTAAGTGCCAGTGTGGAGTCCACTGTAGCTTTCTTGGAGGACAACAACATGCAGACACAATTAGCAGTATTGGGGGTCCTACTAATATCTCATGGCCAATACCTCACTTGAATTCAAACATTGTTGGTTATGTACATCAATTGCAATGCCATGGGCAACACTTATGAGTACATACGAGTAGCAACTGTTACTCCTAGCTTGTCTTTTGCTGTGTTCACCATCCATACTCAAAGGGCTCATGAATGCAGCAGAGGGAAACAAAATATAAGTTCTGTAGTTTCAAGGTAATTGATTCCCCCACCACCTCAGCAGCAAAAAAGAGACCGGTGAGGGCCTAAAAGTTAGCCCAGGATTCAACCTCGTTACTGGATGTCAAAGGGAGAGCTCTGTCACCTCCACAACCCCTTGACCATTGGGGAATAAATGCCCATGTGCTGTGCTTGTTGGCCACCGACATCTTTGTCTTCCTAGGTTACCATTATTGCAGCAGCACTGACTATTAGCCATTGGTCCTAGTCTTTGGTTGCTACTTAATGTCATGTAGGTATGTATTTGGCATTTCTATTGCATGAAGTTAGCCAAAATGCAGAAGCATGCTGTGAACGACGTCCAAGACAAGCATCATTTCAGCAAGTAATAGGAAAGGAAGCTGGGTTGTGGATGGTTAATGCATTGTGATGAAGGGTTCTTCAAAGAGGTGAGCCGTCAACTCTTTCCAAATTCGAACAGTGTCGGGGACAGTCCTGATGGATTTTGGAATGTGTCACTCATCCTGGGTGCATAGATGGAAAAGGCCTGCTGTCTTGTTTTGTCATGAGCAAAATACTAGTCTCTGTTGCCCTAAAACTCTACATACAGAAAAATATATATATATTTTTTTATTTAAAGCATTTATAGTGCGCGACAGCTGCCCCAGCCAAGGGGCGTCCCGGCGCTAACAGCAGAAACAGCAGGGTTGCCACGGACAACAGCCTACACAGTAGGAAAAAGAAACGTTTTAATAGCTTTCCTAAAATCAGTGAAATTGTGGAGGCCACGAAATAACATCTGAATTACAATTTAAAAAACGTTGTGTCTGGAGTGGTGCTATGGGCAGTGGTGAGCCGATGCCTGGAAAGGAGTTCCTGCTGTCCAGCCTCACTGGGAGTGACGAGCCTAGTTTAGGGGGTGTGGCATGAGCTAGTGAGTAAAAAGAAAAGCACGGCTGATAAATCGCTTCCAGGGTGACTCCGTAGGGCTTGATGCCCTGGTGCTGGATGTGTGCAGGGTGATTGTGAATTCTACCTGGAACCAGAGCCCCCGTGGGGCACTGAGGGGGCACCTCCAGCAGAGGAGTGACAGCAGTGGAGACAGCCCACTACATATTGGAACTCATACCTCCCTTTTATTGCTTAGGAAGCAATACAAGATGCACATATTCGGCATGCTCCCGGGTTAGTCGACAATTCTCCCTTCGGGGATCCCTCTACCCTCCCTCCTGGACTTTATGATCCTATGTCAAGGAGCCTAATCTCCAATCCCTGCTTAGTCCTACTTTGTGGTTGTTCTGTGATCTGTTAACTTTAACAGTAATTGTTATTGGTTAAGTCCTGGATACTTCTGGACACTAGAAATAAACAGGACCTGTCCTGACCCCCCATACCTTTGACTAAGTAAGTAACAACTTGCTCTTTCTACTGTGTGTCTCAAGGATGAGTGGTTGAAGCATACAACTGCATTATAAATATATATAGTCTAAAAATGCACATCATTGTGTGCAGCCATACCCTGGGGTATACGACCCTGATGTGCCCCACCTTGTGGTGCCATACACTGGGGTATCCTACCCTGGGGTGCCCTACCTCATGGTGCTCTGCCCTGGGGTTTCCTAGTGAAATGTTTCGACCTCGTGGTGGCCAGTTGGAGCTGTTGATGAAGGAGATGGTATCAAGGGCCACTTGTAGTGCACACACTGCGACTTGTTTCCGGGGCATTATGTCTATATTCTATTTGTACATCATCATTTTGACCTTTTGCATCTTTAAATACCCATGAAATTTCTTTCCCACTGTGTTCTGGTAGCAAGGTTTATTTTCTAAAGAATTAAATGCAAATACATGTGGCTAGATGAACAAGTTACTTGCCTTCGGTAACACTTTTTCTGGCAGAGGCTCTGTCTCGTCGCAGAAAGCTCATTTTCCCCAGGCTTCAGACTGGATCCGGAATCATTACAGCAGAACCTTTGTGCATCGAAAGGTGGCTCCTTGCGGATCCATACTGGTGCAATTCCACTCCGTAAATGACATGCTGGCCTATATAGGCGCCACTCCTGTGTGCTGACGTCAGTTACTTTCAAGACTGTCCATGCCCCCAAACACAAGTTCCAAAAGCAATTCGGTAGACAGTGTGCAGATTCCTAGATTGGGGATTTTATTAAAGGATAGAGTCCAACCACAAAATGGGCAGGTTGGTGAGGAATCTGAAGCTAAATAGTCTCTCTACCAGAAAGAGCCTTACCGAAGGTAAGTAACTTGTTCTTCAGATAGATACTTATAGCTGCAGATTTGTCCCCCTTTGAATGGTACCAAAGTTTTCCTTTTCAGAGGTGGGTCTGTGGATGGACTCAAATCCGAAAGTCCTACAAGACCGAGTGGGGAAAATGCCGCTCTCGGTGAGCCTGACTCCCAGGCACTAGTGCTTTGTTTAGGTATGGAGGAACACACACACTGCTGCCGGGGAAAGGTCAAGTACTGAGACTCATCAATCTGTGGTGGTAGTAGCAATACAAGCAACAAATTGTACTATTGGAAAAAAGAAGAACAATTGATCCAAAATACAATACCTAGTCCCATATTTAAATCAATATGAATTGATTAAATGAGAGAGAGAAAGTCAAATAAACCAATCTATAGCTCAACAATATGAAATAAAATCAATTCATATATTTTTTCCAAAATGAAAATAATCAAGAGAATTTGATACGATTGCTCTATGAGGTGCATGAAAAGGTGCGCTCAAGTGTAAATGTTCTGAGACAAAAAATAGAATAGCCAATAACAAGATTACAGAAAACAAACAGTAACTACAGCAAACACAGCAGCAGAATCAAGTTGCTGCAGTAAAACTGTTCGAAATACTTCAAAAAAAAATTCAAGGTAGTTCCATACACGAACAAATGGCAGATGAATCCGAGCACATCTGTCAGGACCATGACATTCAATCCAGGCTTTTACACATCTATCAACGTTTCCACCCGACTACAAAGTGGGGAAAATTTAGACCTTGCCTGCGGGTCTTCATCAGGACGAGAGAAAAAAGGAAAACGGGGGAAAACCTATAAAAAGACAAAGCATACGTACAATATAAAAGGAGGGAAAAACTAAGGAATAAACTTCCTCTCTCTCTTGCTGAAAAGACCAAAGAGTCTGCCAGCCAATGACCTTGAGTGGTGCATATGCTGAACTCAATAACGGTTGCCACAATTGGTAGTCATGGTTCAGGGCTCACTGGCTCCTGGTCCAGCAAAACTGTATTATACAAAATTCATGGTGCGAGGACAAAAACAACTCAGTCAGTCAGTAAAATAACTTTATTCGATCCTTGTTCATAAACATCATAAACTTTCAAATATACAAACAGAAAATATTCATCATAATAAAAAATATGATATTAAGATATCCTATTTAAAAACAAACGTTCATTAAAAACAGATAAAAACATACAATTCATTCCAAATTAGTATGAAATCTCCAAGGGCCATATTATCAAGAAAGGGCGATACATTATCACCACTTTTATTGGCAGGAAACTGCTGTTAAAACGGCGATAATGGGCTTGATAATATGCCCTTGTGAAGTTTTCTGCCGATAAAAGCAGTGATAAAGTATCTCCCTTTCTTGATAATATGGTCCCTGGTCTTTAAAGAAAGGCATAGAAAAGATGCAACCCAATAACAAACAAAGTGATCAGAGAGCATTTGTAAAAAGAACATCCCTGGGCTTCATTGCCTAAAATTGCATTTGCGCATGATTGGCAGTATAAATCTTTTGCAATGCTCCAAGTAAAACTTACAAAAGAAAAAAGAATAAGGTTCGATCGTGTAGACACAACATCACATGGGCAAGGCGGGAGCTCTTGTAAAGAAAAAATTCTCACAGGATGGGCCAAAACGCAGGGGATAAGATTTAAACGGAACCTAAATAGTACAAATCTGTGACGTTGGTTTGTCACAGACCGTAAGAAAGAGGCAACCCCTTCATTGGTGACTGGTCACTCTAAATAGGATCTTACCGTATATTTTAGGGTGTTAATTTTATATCTTTCTTTTGCTCATTTAAAAATGCTGCTCTAAAGAAAGAAAAAACACTGATTGACTCACTTGGAAACACAAGAAAATATCCCTGTGGTGGATAATGTGGATACTGTAGCATACACTGCTTACCTCACTATAATGCAACCTTACACAAGCATGGCAGTTGAAGGGCCCATATTTGAAAAAGTATATTGGGTCGCTAAGAAGAAATCGAAGAAACGCAGCCAGAAGCTATTCAAAACTGTGTATGGTTTGTATGGAAACGAGAACAGAGCAGCGAGCAGCGCCGCTTACCTGTACTCGCAACAATGTAACAGAGTAATTGTCAGCCGCAGCTGCGCAAGCGGTCTGACGAAAAAATATCAAAGGGGTCGCGTCGGCATGCATTCTGAGAAATCAAGCGTGCCCCGTGCGTGGCTGTTGGATTGCCACTGTCAGCAAAATTGTGGGAATACAAAAACTAGGGGAATGCGGGCAACACACAAGTGCGAGCCTATGGTGCAGAACAACTTCTAAATGTAAGCAGACTATGGCTTTAGAAAAAAGTAAATAGAGGTCTACATGAGGAAATTGTAGTTGTCTTCACAAACTGCTGAGTCAAGGTTGATGCCTGAATGCATCAACAGCATCATGAAAGAAAGACTGCAAGCTGATATTAAAAATATTTAAAAAACATGCAACAGTGGAGACAAATATTACATTACATTGCATAGGATGTGTATAGATACATTCATGAAACACAATTAACATAATGAAAAAATACATGACAATGATATAAGTAAGTTTAATAAAATGATGTGTACATGTTGGAAAGGATAACTCAGGAAACAAATAATGCGGTGAACAGCTGTAGAGAACAATTCTTTTGCCATTATTGAGAGGGGACACCTGCCTGGACATCTCCTCACATTCGTTAAGGCCCCGGGCAATTGTGTCTAGGTTATGTGTCCATTTGCATTCACGTAGATTCAGTGTGTTGCCAACATTTCCTCCCCTGGAGTTTTCAGCCACTTTCTCAATTACCAGCCAATTTAGGCTATCTGCTGAGTGCTTAAAACTGTAAAAATGCTCAACCAAGGGTGCGCCTGACACTTTGCACAGAATCCTACTACACTACACGCCTGGTTCACCATCAGGAAAACTCTTTGCTGGTCTAGCCATTTCCAGAGGCGCAGGCCTCCTGGCCCAGGGTCCTTGACTCCACCCCACCCTGTTTGTTGAAGTACCACATGGTGGTGGTGTTGTCCATGAGCACCTGTACCAGCCTCCCCCTGATGGATGGCAGGAAGGCATTCAATGCCAAATGGATGGCCTTCAGTGTCAGAAGGTTGATGTTGAGCTGGAACTCAACAAGAGACCAGAGGCTTCTGATCTCCACCTCTACCAAGTGGCCGCCCCAACCCAGAAGTGGTGCATCAGTCACCGCTCTGGGTGTGGAAAAGAAAAGAGGTATGCCACAGACCCTATAGCAGTCAGGTGATCACCACTGCAAATCTTTTACAGCCTCCCCAGAACTTTGAACGTGGTCAAACAGGTCCCTTTGATGTTGTGTCCACTGGGACTTCAGATCCCACTGTAGAGCCCGATATGCCATCTAGCATGCTCAATGAGCAGGATGCAGGAGGTCATAGATCCCAGCAGCCTCAGAGTCAGCCTCACTGAAATCCAGGACTGAGACTGAAAGATCAGTATGATAGCCTGAATGTTCTGGACTCTTTTTCTCGGGGAAAGGCAAAAAACTGAACTTTATCCATAATGGCTCTGATGAATGGGAGCGTCTGAGAAGGAGACTCGGGTGACTTCAGCTAATTGATAGTGAACCCCAGAGAAGAGAGGAGGTTTTCCCTAGTATGGATGTGATGAATGATTGTCTGAGATGAGCACCCCTACAACAGACAGTCATCGAAGTCGGGGAAGACTGGCACCCCTAACCTTCGAAGATGTGCTTCCACCCCCAACATCACTTTCATGAACACTGGAGGGGCGCTTGTGAAACCAAAGGGGAGCACAGCAAACTGAAAATGCTCCTCTCTCGCCAGTAACAACGGTGGGCCAGCAGGACGGGAATATGGAAATAGACATCCCGCATGTCCAAAGCTACGATCCGGTCTCCAGTGCTGAGAGCAAACAAAACCGGGGGCAGGGCGAGCATTTTTAACTTTTTCATCTGGTGGAAGTCATTGAGAGGCGCAGATCTAGATTTGGCTAAGACCTCTGTCCTTCACGGGCACCAGAAAGTAGGAAGAATAGCAACCATGTCCTACTTGAAGTAGTGTGGCTCACTGGTTAGAGGCGGCAGACCCGAGAGCAGAGGACGGCCCGGGACCAGGGTTCGATTCCCGGCGCGGCAGGTTTCTGGACCAGGGTCAGCGGACTCGATAATTCTCTCGCCTCGGTGCCCACTCTGATCAGCGATCACACTTGGCAACTCTGGGCATTAGCTTGCCTCATCTTCACTAACGGCCCCACCAGACCGCCGGGGATGCCTGGTGTCACCCTGGAGATACCCATTAAGGGACCATCTCTCAGGGAAGCCAGGAAGGGTTTTGCAGCGGTCGAAGCGCCTTGGGACCCTACGGGTAAGTAGTGCGCTATATAAATGCCTATACATACATTTACATACATTACTTCTGGCACTGGCACCCTCTCAAAAGACCATTTGGCCAAAAGGTCTTGCACTCCCTGCCGCAAAATGGAGACATGGTCATCCATCAGTTGCAGAGGCGACAGTGGAATGTGCAGGGGAGATGAGAGAAAGGGCAAGGCCTACCTTTTGCGAGCAACATGTAAAATCCATCTGTCGAATGTGATCACTTGACAACCCGGTAAGACTAAGAGGATTCGGCCTCCCACCCGGTGGATGTGTCCCTGCAGGGGCACGCTAAAGAGGTTTGGCAGGTGGGGTTTTGGAAGGGGTGGTAGGCTGGGCGCGCACTGACCTTGGCCATGAGGGAAGAGGCTACCACAACCTCAACCATGAAACTGCTGGGTTCACTGCAGGGGCAGGATGGGTTAGTGGTGAAGGGCACTTTGGCCAAAGCCACAAAAGGAATGGTGGAACTGTTGTTGTTGGCGAGGTGGGTCGTAAAGGCCCAGATGGTGCACAGTAGCCCTGCTCACCTTATTACGCTCGAGGGCAGAACTATCTCTCTACCTTAACAGCTAAGTCTAATCAAGGGGGATGACCATTAAGGAGGAGTGGACGTTGCCCGAGAACATAGTCGATTGCAGCCACACATGGTGGTGAGTGGCAAAGCTGGAGCCTGTGGCCAACCCTATGCAATAGTTGGTGTCCGAGCAACAACGAATTGTAAACCTGGCAGCATTACAACCATCTTTAATCATCTGAGAGAGTACGGGGTGAAGGTCTTTGGGCACACCAGGGAGGACTTGTGCCACCAGAATCCAAAGGGCGTGTGAATATCGTCCCAACAAACATCTGGCGTTAGCAGATCGGAGGGCCAAGCTGGTAGAAGAAAAGACACATTTATGGAGTGTTTCCCATTAGATACCCTATTTGGGGGAGTGGAGGGAAAAGTGTTGTTATTAGAGTGGTTGGTGTAAGCTTGGCTTTCTGTCAAGGGGTGCTGTGAAAGAAAAGTGGGGTGGCCATCAACAGTGCAATGGCACCTGGCAATTTTTCTGATGACTTGAGGGGCAAGAGCAAGGTTTGGCCCAAGCCCCAAATAAGGTATCCATCTGCGCCTTGCTAAAGGGAAGAAGAGGCTCGGAACACTTTTGCCACAGTTGGAGGACTTCCGTCAAGACATTAGATTTTACCTCCGAGGTGGGGAGCTGGTGGTCAAGAACTTTGGCAGGCTACGCATTACCGTTCCATAGGAGACCAATTCCTCTGTGCCTGGCCCAGGGGGAGAAAAAGACCTGTCTCTGGGGAGTTATAGAGGCCATTAGCCTTCTGTAAGCCTTCATACCAATTGTCAATTGAATTCCTCACTCAGGTCATAATAATTATCAGAGTCAGTCCCAAACAGAGAATGGAGAAAATGTTGTTTAGGCTGCTGTAAACCATGCGGGGAAAGCGGCTTCAACAGGCAAAGTTGACATTAGTGTTGATGTGCACAGGGCTGGCATGTTGTGGTCCAAGTAGTGGAGTCAGAACAAGAGCTGGAGGCAATGTAAAGGTGCAGAGCCCAGCTGGCACCGAGTGCCAACCTCAGGCTGAAAGCCTCTCAGCTGCTTGGGGCCCAAATGCGCGGTACAGGGAGTGGGTAGGGATACAAACAGCTGGAGTGCGGTTGCGCAAAACTCTTTCATCTGACACACCATAGCTGTAGGGCCGGAAACTAAGTTTGTGCCGGAACTAGCTATATAATTGTTTACGAGGTCGGCCAACTAGAGAATGGTATTGAGAAGGTTGGTGCTTCTCCGGAGCTTGTTCAGGCAAATGCGGGTGGCATATGGGGGCAGAACCCTGCTTTAACATCTTCTGTTTTTTAACCTTACCTGAGGACTTGAGCGCAACGAAGACCAACATCTGGAGCGGCTATGATGACTTTGGGAATGGGACCAAGAGCGAAGTTTTGACTTGGAGTGGGACTTGGAATGGTCCCTTCGTGGAGTCTTTTTATGCTTGGGGGGTGTAGAGTTTTGCCTCGTGCTCCCTGATGTCTTTTGGGTCCATTTGGGTTTTAAATAAATTGCAGCTAATTCAAAACTCAGCAGCCAAAATACTGTCAGGCACGCCCAAGTTCAAATCTATTTACTCTGTAATATGCCAGCTCCATTGGCTGCCGATCAGGAACCAAATCAAATTTAAGGCACTCTGTATGGCATACAAGGCAACCAACAACCTTGGACTTGAGTTCCTAAGAAAATCTTTATGCTACTACACCCCTAAGAGATTACTGCGCTCCTCTTCAGCCCACTATCTAACAGTCCCACGCACAAAGAAATCATCATGGGGAGACAGATGTTTCTCAGTTGCCACGTCAAAACTGTGGAACACCCTACCCCTTCATATCAGGACTAGTCCTTCTCTTTTTGCCTTTAGGAAGTCACTAAAAAAGTGGCTTTTTAACCAGTAAACATCATCTCACTGTTCTGCATCATTGTCCTTCAGCGCCGAGACTTCTACGGGTATTTGTGGGCTATATAAATCGCATAAATAAATAAATTGACACACAGTCTCTGCAGGCCTTGTAGGTATGGCTTGACCCCAGGCACACCAGATGGGGGTCTGTCACAGATATTTGTTTGCAAGAGTCCATACAGGGCTCAAAACCTGTTGTTTTAGGGTGTGACATCCCTTGCACACTGAAAGATTTTAGTTAAAAATTCAAGACAAATGACTGAGAGACAATAGGGAGCTCCAGATCTTCACTGGAGGTGCCTAAAGAAAGGGACTGACATCAGCACATGGGAGGGGCACCTGTATAGGGCCTACATTTCCAGAGCGAAACAGCATCAGTGTGCAACTGCAAGGTGCCACCTTCCGACACGCAGAGAAGTTTCTGGATCCAGTCTGAAGCCTTGGGAATATTCAAAAGGTGAGAAATCTGCAGCTAGAAGTCTCTATCAGTATTATAAATCATACAAAAAAGTGTCTTTTGGATCATATGGCTCCTTTGCCGATAGTTCAACAAACGAGCAAAGCAACACTCGGAACCCAGTTCTATAGCGAGGGCATCACGAGCCTTAATGCTAGCAAGAAAAGTGCCCCAGTAGCAACAACTTTGTACTGAAACAGTACTATATTTTGGGTCCAGAACCCCTCACACCCCTGAACCCCGGTGCCACTGCACCCCCTGCGCTCTTGATAGCCATGCAGTTGGATGCCCCGTCAAAGTATTCTCTCTGTACTATTATTTAAGCAGATGGTCTGTAATTTTAGAAAATAATCAAGGGGTCTGTTACATTTCCCCACTAATGTATACATTTAAGGTTGGAAGTGGAGCATTTTTCCCTTCAAACAACTTAGAAATTAAGAGGCAGCAGAGTTTGAAGAAAGACTCTAATCACAGCGTGAGCAGAGCCTCTGTTCCCGGTGCGTTGTGGCGTGTTATGACACTGAGAGATTCTTCAACTGAATGAAAACTAATGAATAACTAACGCCCTGACAGCCCTCCCATTACCCACTGCTTAGGACAGGGGAGATGTGACAGATCAAGATGAATAAGGTACTAATATCAGGTTTCTCTGTGCTTGGTTGGCTTTCTTTCCCATTTTTTTCAATCCCATTTCATGCACTCAGGGGAATCCAGGTTTAATTGACACTGCAGATGGGTTAATTTAAAGGGAGAGTTTTATGATGGGCTTCGAGTTCATTAAAAGAGAGAGAGAGAGAGAGAGAGAGAAATACATGTTTTGTACAGGGCATTTATCCTCTTTGTCATTAATTTAACTTTATAATGAATTCTTCTGTTCAGTGTAAATCTCAGAATGAAACTTGGGGCCAGATGTACGACCGTTTTTAGCAGTTGCAAACGCAAAATCGGCCCACTTTGCAGCTGTTGTAGGGTGTACAAAACCTATTTTGCGACTTGGTAACCTCTTATAAACTCAGAAAATAGGTTTTGCGAGTTTTTATTAGGAAAAGGGTGTTTCTTCCTAATAGCGGGTCGCAGGGGATGTAAGATTGTTTTGCAAAGGCAAATGTGGTTGCAAAACAATTGCATTTGTAAGCCAGTCGCTAGTGGGAAGGGACCACTGCCTGCTCTTAAAAAATGAAACTGAAACGTTACATTTTTAATTTTTAAATACATTCTGTTTTACTTTTGTGAAAACGGGCTGCATTTAAATATTAACTCCTTTATTGTAAAAGCAGTCACAGATATGGTGGCCTGCTCACCTCAGCAGGCCACCATCCCTGTGAGTGCCGGCCATTCACAATGGATTGCAAAATGTGACGTGCCTCAGGAATATTAATGAGGCAGGTCCTTTGCAACCCATTTGAGAATCTCAAACAGTGTCCCATACACTATTGTACATTCGTGTTTGCGACTCACAATTTGCGAGTGGCAAAAAAAGCAAATTGCGATTTGCAAACATGGAGGGTCGTAACATCTGGGCTGCAAAGCTCCCCTTGGTTTGAAAACCAATCTACTGTCTCCTCTTATTTCAACCTGAAACTTTACCCTACAACAGCCCTCCTTCCATCCTCCCCTCTCTTAATCTTGGCATTTCTCTCCCCTCCGCTCCTTATTCCTCTCACCTCCAACCAACATGACGTCACAGATCTTTTGACCACCACTGCCCTTCTTAGGATAACTCCTCAAAATGTTCTTTTTTGCAACTGAGGGGCTGGAGGAAGGGCAATAGAGCTTTCCACATTCTTCATGACCCACTGGGCTGCTGATAGCAAGGAAAATACTAGTAGTAACAAAGGGCAAAGTCACTACCAAACCTGCTACCATCCCTGCACGCTTCATCTCCTTAATTTCCGAGACATGTGCATTCGCCAACTGGTTGCTAGCAGCCTGCTCGGCCACCCCACCTATATCAATTTCTGTCAATCAAGGAAAACGTGTCTTTTGTCAAATGCTCTTATGTCCAGTGAGCCCCCCGTGAAACACAGTGTTTGGGTCTGCCTTGAGTTTTGATCTTCCTTTCCCAGTCCTCCATCAGAAGATATTCCATGATTTTCCTCTGGGAATGCAATGTTTGGATTAGAAACCCATGGGATATTTGTGTCCTATTTCGATAAATGACATTAGTCCTAATTCCTACAGATTTTCCAGTAGGTGTGATCATGTCCATCCGCCTTAATATTGTCTCCGGAGGCCATAGTGCTTATACAAATTCTAGATGTCTGGCCTGTAGCAATCATGTAACAGTGTTTCTTACTATTAATCTAAGAATTTTTTTTGTGAGGACCCTATAGGACTCTTCTAGGGATTATGTTAATGCTGCCAGCCCCCACAAAAAGTGCACAGACTCCCTGGCCATTCTCGTCTTTGGGTCGCGGAGAATAGAACTGCGATCGAGTACTCTGTAAAAACTACCTGCTGTTGTGAGAAGCTAAGTCTAGGTCCTGGAAGCAGATGTTTCCTGCTTCCAGGGCCGTCCTGGAAACTAAAATTAGGCCTGGCAAAAATATTCAAAACATCCTCACACTTCCAGACGCGGCAACTAGAAGGGTGCTTGGGGGCAAGGTTGGTCATAGTAGCCCAACAGGCTCTCAAAGCAGTTTCCAAGCCTACAACCCACAGGAAAAATGCCAGTGCGGCAGAATGGCCAGTCCAGCCCTGCATGCTCCATGCTGTCCCTCGCCCATGACGTGTCTACCACAGAATTGACTCACAACTTCCAGGCTCGCAGAAGTTGTGTACCGGGTCACTTTCTGGTAGCCTGATTAAGCTCTGTCTCACTATATATTCACCTACACTGTCTCTTCAGTTCCCATCCCCACAGAGCTTAGCCAATAGCAAGAGAATTGTTCACCTGCATTTGCTGAAACAAAAACAAGGCGATGGATGGAACGCTTGAAGTAATGTCAGTCGCTGGAAGTCCATCACTTTTCGCCTATCATGCCACTCTAGACAAAGGCCCATCTTCAGCAAATTAGTACTGAACCTGTTCCTCCCGGGAACAGCCCATTCCGAAATGCCAGGTGAGCCCCCCCCTCCAGAAACTACAGCCCCACACCAGTTTCAACCTACTTAGGTCTGAATAGTAAGGTATAGCATGAGTCCTATGTACAGTGGGCTTAATCCCATGTCTGGGCATACCCGCTGCACTTAGGGCATAAACTGCAACAACAACAACGAGATGATGGACGGAATGCTTGACTTAATATCAGTCATTGGTAATCACTCTGGCCGCATTCCATTTCATCGTTTTTCACCCACAATGTCACTCTCGACAAATGCTTACCTTATGCAGATCAGTACTGACACTGCTCCTTATGGGGTACAGCCCATCCCAAGTTGGCAGACAGGGCTCCCTATACTATATAATGTAATAAGACCCAAAAGAGCCGGATTTGTCTGGTAGGATGTACTTGCTACTTACAAATCCAAGGCCGATATAGTTCAATCCAGTGGTATCTCTTTCCTTTTGGAATAATACAGACATTTTAACAAACCTTTCCCATCCGTCACCCAAAACATTCTCTAATCATATGTGGGAAAACCTACTGCATTTCTTCCCACCACTGTGTGATTTGTTCTATCTTATTCTGCTTGTTTACTTCTTCCTAGTTCACTTGTGGTATTTTTCCCATATTAGACATGTTGATTCCTCCCCTATGGGAGAGGAAACCCATCAAATTTCGAAAGAGTGTTTTTAATTGGTGGCACTGTGGATCAGGCCAAGAAGCAGAAAAGATCCTGCCAGAATGCTGCATTTTATCTTCTATGATATGAAGAAAAAAGAATGAAGGTAAGCCAGACCTACATGAAGATAGTCCTGCTAGAGAGGGAATGGCTGCTTCCTTCTGTGCATTTACGTTTACAGAGCAACTAGAATAACCATATGGGAGCAAGGGAAATCCCTGGTGGGCTGGATGGAGGGCATGGGTTTTCTTTCAGTGCTGGAACAACTGAGGGATTCTGAGATCCGCTACCCCCAAAGGTAACTGAGATTTAGGGAGCGGCAGCGTCCTTACAGGCACACACAGGATTTGCAGCGGCTTCGAAACAGCGCTTTTGATGCTGTGCCAGATCATAAAGTATTGGAATAGTTCATGGGTTTGTTTTTTGATTCACTAGTATTTTTGGCCAATATAATTTAGAAACTGCACTGTAAAATAAATCCTTTAGCCCCAATTTAATGTGAATTGGCAGGAATAGTGAATGAGGTAGTGAACACTACATGAGTCATGCCTCTGGCTCCTTCCTTGTGCTTGCTCGGTGCAATATTTGGGTTATAATGAACATTTGTGCAGGGTTTCTTCTTCCTCATAGTCTGACCCTGCTTCCCAGAGCACAATGATGTGTGAACCGGTAACCCCTGCTCCCTGGGAAAAACCCTCACGTGCTTGCCCTGGGCTTTGTCAAATATGACCCATTCTGCATGGTCTCACAATACTATATTTACAGGGTGACCTCCGTGGATGGTAGGGAGACCCGAACGGATCACTACAGTCCTGAGAGTTGTAAACACAATCTTCATGGTACCCACCATTCCAATAGAGGATTCTTCCAGTTACTTACTGGTCTTTCCAATGAAGACCTACATATCATCAAAGTCCACCAAGACAGGGCTACAGATGAGGTCCATGGGGAAAAGCAGTAGTTAGCAGGTCTATGGGATGGTTCTGTGCCCCACCAGATGACCTAGGTGAATCCTTGGGGAAGGCAGTGCGGCTGCTTCTAGGATCCTTAATTTTATAAGGGGATGGGCTTCCTGCTAGAATCCACCAATAGCGATCAGGAAGACGATGATGCTATGTGTCAATCGTATCCCTCGCTGGCACAGGCAGGGACAAGGAAGGTCTTCTTCCACCCTATATAAGCCAGGTAAAGCATCCTAAGGGCTGAAGACAGGGATGTTCTCCTGATGGTTCCACATTCCTTAATAGGTCTTAGAAACTGGATAAATGGCTTCAGGCAATTGGAAAGCCTGAGTATTCTTCAGAATTGAGATTAATGAGATTCCAGAGGACAGAGAAGTCAGAACTTTCATCTCAATTGAGACTACAGGAAGAGTGGGAGTTAAGTGCAGGACCAGATAACTGAACACTTCATTCCTGTGATATTTGAACACTTTCTTCCCCATAGTAATATACTTAAACTTTTTGGAAACCAATAAGGGTTCTACAGACTTAAAAGGGCACATCAAAAGAATGAGAGACCCCCCTGGGGATTCAGGGAAACACATCTGTTACTCACTATTGGCATTTGTGAATAAGATATTAATTGAGGGAAACCTCGAATATAAGCGTACTCCTTCACATGATGTTAATGTCATTTTAATTTATGTTTGCTTGATCAAAATTAGCATATTCCGTGACTAATGCCTTTTTCCTTATTCGGTTATAATGTTTTGCATATGTTTAATCTTTGTAGTAATTAGTTTGTTAATTAATTGGTAAATGTTTCTGTCCTATCTGTCTAACTTAATCTCGGAAAGTAATTTTTATTACTAATGTTGTAAGAAAGAAACACCCCTTTTAATCAATCAATCAATCAAGACATTTATAGAGCGCACTACTTACCCGTAGGGTCTCAAGGCGCTTGGGGGGGGGGGGGGGTGCCGTTACTGCTCGAACAGCCAGGTCTTGAGCTTCTTCCTGAAGGAGAGGTGGTCTTGGGTCAGGGGCAGGTCGGGAGGGAGGGAGTTCCAGGTCTTGGCGGCCAGGTAGGAGAAGGACCTTCCTCCTGTAGTCGCTCTACGGATGCGTGGGACGGCGGCGAGGGCGTGGCTGGCTGAACGGAGGTGGCGTTTGGGAGCGTAGAAGTTGATTCGGTTGTTGAGGTAGCTCGGGCCTTGATCGTATAGGGCTTTGTGTGCGTGGGTGAGGAGACGGAAGGTGATTCTTTTGTTGACGGGGAGCCAATGCAGGTCTCTCAGGTGTCCGGAGATGTGGCTGTTTCGTGGGATGTCGAGGATGAGTCTGGCTGAGGCGTTCTGGATCCGCTGAAGTCTCTTCTGGAGCTTGGCGGTGGTTCCGGCGTAGAGGGCGTTGCCGTAGTCCAGTCGGCTGGTGACGAGGGCCTGGGTGACGGTCTTCCTGGTCTCCGTGGGGATCCACCAGAAGATCTTCCGTAGCATGCGCAGGATGTTGAAGCATGCCGAGGAGACGGCGTTGACTTGTCTGGTCATGGAGAGGGAGGAGTCCAGGATGAAGCCCAGGTTGCGTGCGTGGTTCGTCGGTTTGGGTGCGGTGCCCAGGGCGGGGGGCCACCAGGAGTCGTCCCAGGCGGTGGGCATGTTTTAAGTCTGGTTACATCCACATATAACTCTTTCGCAAACGTTTCTACTGTTTATACAGAGGAAGGGTCAAAAGCTGAGCCCCACCTATTCATTGGTTCCCTTAAAGTGTCCTTCACACATTGGTCAGTCCCCGTTCATCATTCATTGGTTGATTGTAGTTGGCAGTCATGCTGTATGAAGTTATTGTCCTTCAGCCCAATCACCATTGCCCCGAAGTTGTGTTTGAATAAATCCTGAATTAAATTCAGGATGTGTGAAGCATGGCGAATCACCTGTGAGAGTCTCAAGGCGCTGCATTGTAGGCAAAGAGAGATTAAGTGATTTGCCCAGAATCACAGGATGTTGGCGCTGACGCTGAGACTCCAACCTGGTTTCCACCGGCTTCAAAGTCGGCAGCTCATGCTGTCTTGCCACATCCTCGCCAAGTCAAGTCAAGTTAAATATATTTGTATTCGCCACATTTCTGTAGCATAAAAGATGAAAAAGGCACAGTATAAGCAACCAGGATAGATAACAATCCATCGAAATACAATGATACAACTATACATAAAATAAAAGAAAGATCACAATATTGCACATTT
This sequence comes from Lissotriton vulgaris, assembly GCF_964263255.1. Lineage (NCBI taxonomy): Eukaryota > Metazoa > Chordata > Amphibia > Caudata > Salamandridae > Lissotriton > Lissotriton vulgaris. Next base: position 51,633,714 of record NC_141698.1, on the reverse strand, counting down.
CCTTAATTGTAGTATATGCCATAAAAAAGAGGCAACTGAGCAGTATATCAGAGGGATATGTCGTTGTTGCAAAAATAATGGGGCAGGACTGCATTAACACAATTTAAAATCTTTAAAAATTGGCAATAAAAACATTCTTCTGGGCAATTGATAACAGGAGCAAAATAACAAAATACGTAAGGTTGACTGGACAGACTTCCCATTACAGGGACAGGGACTCAAATGCAACAAAGTGCAACATTTAGTAGGAAACCCCACCTGAAGGGGTAGAAAATTAAAACGAAAATTAGGGCCCCATTAGGATGGCAGGCGGATCGCCCCCGCCGGGTCGGCGGTAGCCACCGCCGGCCCGGCGGGGGCGATCCGCCCACCCGCTCGCCATCCTTGCTGCAAAGACCCGGTGCTGCAAAGACCCGGTGTCTGTTAGACACCGCCAGCCATATTAAGATGATGGCGGTGACATGCCTTTCCGTGGCGGCATTGCCGCCATGGAAAGGCATGCAGGGATTTCTTGCACAAGCCTGCTGTGGGCCCCCAGGGAATCTGGGGGGTGGTGGGTGAAAATGGGGGGTACCTATGGTACCCCCCTGCATTTCAATGTACAATGTGGCAGGCACCGCGCTGTGCCTGTCATGTTGTGCATTGAAAAGCACAACATGCATTTTTAGCATTGCGGCGGGCGGTGCTTTCAGCACCGCCCGCCGCAATGTTAAAAATGTGGGATGCTCCCGCTAGTGTGGTGGGCGCATCCTAATGGGATGTGCGGGACCGCCGCTAGCTTTGCGGACAGTACCATTTCCCACTGGTATGGTTATACTAATGTGCCCCATAGTGAGTACAAATCGCTGCTGTCTGTCTAGGGTAAAAGAAAGATATTGTTGAAGGCCCTCATAAGTGTGAATCAAGTTGTAAGACTATACTGTGGGTCGTCGACAAGGCCTTATCATAGAATAGTTGCTTTAGAATACCTTTATCAAAAAGGTGGCAAGACTCTGAGGTGGCAAATAAACCCAGTTGACCAATCGTCTCACGGGCAGCATTCACAAATACAAACCATGGGATATCTAGGGTGGATCGGAGTCAGAGACAATCCTTTATAGCTAACTTGTTAAGTGTGGTCTTCTCCCTTACCCAGATGGAATACCATAATAAGAGAGGGGTTAATTTAATTCTATCCTCTGTAAAAGGGACGCCCAATTCGGCGTGACCAATGACATTGGTGCAACTTCCTTGGACCACTAGTAGATTTTTCAAAAATTATTTTCTAGTTGTCACACATTTACTGAAATAAATCACAGAACTCTGTTTCAGTGGTTTTGGGACCAAATTTTTACTGAATCATTGGAAACCAATAATAGATTCCTCTAAGAGGGCTTTCATGTTTGTTAGGATTGGTTTCCGGTTATATTTATCATCGAATAGGATACCGAAATAAGAGAAGGAATTGGTCACCGATACCTTGGTATTATTAATAAAGTGGGAGGGTTTTTTGTGCGGTTTTTCCCCACAAATCATTGTAAACATTTTACTCTCATTTGCTTCAAGTCTAGTTCATTCATAAAATCAATAAAATCATCAATTAAATGTTGAAGCCTTTCCCTGTTCTGGCCACTAAAACCACATCATCTGCATATGATAGAATGGGGAGGAGATGAGCCCCAATATAGGGTATCTCTTTTGGTCTCAACTTTAAAAACTTCTCGACTCTGTTAATATATAGAGAAAATAAAAACGGGGGCAGGACACATCCTTGCCGAACTCCCCTTTTAACGCAAAAAGTGTCAGTGCATTCTCCATCCTCACTATAGCGAACACAGGCAGAAGCCTGCTTATAAAGTTACCTTGTAAATGATATTATGCCCTGCTCCACACCCAACTCACTCATGATGGACCATATTTTAATGGTAATGTTGATGTTAACGGGATTTATAAAGCGCACGCATTGACACTGTGTCTTGGTGCTGAGAACACAGTAGCCCGATCAAGCGTCTAATTCTGGAATAACCAAGTTTTTAGTCCTTTCCTGAAGATGGATTTAGAGTGTGAAATGCAGTCAAAGGCTGCTGTGAGGGCAATAAAGGACATATATAGAGATCCCTTTTTTACAGCAGTATACTTGCCTAAGACTAAGGTTTAGATATTGATCTATGGTGCCCAGGCCATTCTTAAAGCCGCATTGAACATCAGTTATGTGATGCTCGACTACCCAATCCTCCCGGCTATGTAACAGAACACGCCCCAACCGTGGCATCTAAGAGAGATATGGGCCTAAAATTCTTTGGCTGAGCTTTAGCCCATTTTTTTATCAATGGAATTATGACAGTCTATCCCATGTAGGAGGAGGGCCTCTCAGTGCTACGACATTAAACACATTGGTTAGGAAAGGGGCCCAAAGACCCGGCCTGTCCATAAAGATGTCAAGGGGGACCTCATCTGAGCCTGGTGCCTTACCCTTCTTACTTTTGGCCAATACCCTACAGACCTCAGCATACTCAAACACTAGCCGTGAGCAGGTAACCTACGTGCTATCCCCTGAGCTGTCATCTAATTGGTCAGCCGAGGATTTCTGAGTGGTGTAAATATTGCAATGGTGGTCTACCCGCTGGGGTGCTGGAATATGAACATCTGCAGAGGGACTCGATGAATCACTAAAATAGGGGGCGTTAACTACCCACCAAAAAGCAGCACTGTCTTTTTGTTGGCTGGCCTTATGAAGAGCATTCTAAGCATCCTCCTTAACCTGCTTTTCTTTACTGCCAAAGCTATAAAGTGCACATGCTGTCCTGATTAACTCCATGGCTCGAGGTCTAACATAGTGCAGTGTGAAGAGCTGTATGGGCTTTGGTACATTCGCTATCAAACCAACCACACAGCTTTCGAGGGGGGGTCTACTTGAGCTAGTCTGCCTAATGTTCTCCAAAATTTCTACAAAAGCTTACCTGATCTTATTGGCCTCTGCTTGCAAGTCAAGGCAGGTAGTCACCTCTAAGTACCTTTGTTACAGAATAGTTCCAAATAGAATAGTGGTATTTCCCTTGGCCCTTTTGCTAGTAAATACAGTTTTCCTGGCCAGTTGGGTCTATAGCTGGCTTTGGGCCGTATTTTGGTTAGGTTCTATATCCCCACCCTCAATGTTAAGGCCGTATGGTCACTGTGAAAAGTAAAATTAGTCTCAAAATCACTGATAAAATGATTCAGAGTTTCCAGGACCAAATTATAATCATTAGTAGGTCTGCACAAATTACTCACAAAGGTGGGAGGTAGATGTTAGGATTAAAATTTTTGACCCTGCGTCATTGGTCATGATCAGATTCTATTTGATTAAAAGATTGTTCAGTAGATTCCCGTATAAGTCATGTGTGAAGTATGTCAGGCCCTCTTTAGTATTAACATATCCACATGCTAGTTTGGCTGGCAGTTCACAGTGGTGGGCAATAAAGTCCCCTACACAAAACACTGGCAAAAGCTTATGGTGTTCCTTAAGGATCGGTTGGATAGACTTGTCCGCCACCTGATTTTTCTTAGAGTCCAAACCGTTGCTATAAAAACTGACTAGTGTGTCCAATTCTCCCTGCCTAGCAAACACAAGTAAGAGGAAAAACATAGTCATTTATAAACTTGACCAACTTCCCAGGGATTGTGTTTATAATATATGGTGTGAGGTCCCCCTCGGTTCTTCCTGAATGAGAAGGCTGAGCCAGATTATACTACACAGAATAACCATAAATATGACCACCCTGCAGTGCCCAAGTTTCTAGAAAACAGAGAACATGAAATTTAAATATATATACCCTCCTGGGATCCATAGCTAGCTTTTTCTTAAGCCCCACCATATTCCATGATAGAAGCCCAACCTCATTGCTGAGATGTTCAAAAGGGCTAATTAGCTATAGGTAGTTGGTAAATCAAAATAAGTCAAGGTTAGGGCATTAGGCAGAGGTTGAGGTGATGAGGCAGAATCTGCAAGCTCAGTGTCAGGATTTTCACACTTACCCTGCATCCTATTTGAGAAAAGTAAATCCTTATCATTTAGGTCACTCAAACAGCCAAACCCATTACCCCTCCTCCAACCAATATCATTTTGTAAACAGGGCCTGGCTTCGGAACGGGAAGGGTGTCGATTCTCATAAGAGATGGCCATTGCAGGGGTCTATACAAATGACCTAAAGGGACAACAGTAATGGACTTAGAGAAATTGTGGGTAGTAAAAAATATTTAAAGCATTAGACTTTTTAGTGTGGGGTGGCCTCTTGTTTTGCTCCATTGCCCTGGTGGAGCCAAAATATCTGAAGCAGCGATATCACACCAAGTACCTCCACTGTACAGACCCTGCACGATAGTCCAATGTTGCCTGCATCCAGGATGATGATGTGGCCCTAAAAACCATCCCCATCCCAGAGACTTTCATCTTGGGATAGTAATGCACAGCCTTACCTAATGCCGGAGCTAGCCAACACCTCTCGATCAAATGGCCATTGGTCTCTCTCTGAGAGTCTCTCCACCTCCTGGGCTCTGAAGCGGTGACCAGAATTTCAAAACCATGTCAAGCTGTCACAAACATAAACATTGAGCCACAACCTGGCAGCTGTCACAGCCAAGGGAAGAATCTCCAGTGGCAGGCACAGCAATGGAACGCAGGTTAGATACAACAGTGTTAGATGTTTCAAATTTTATGTACTTTGTTTCATTTCAGGACCTTTTTCACTCCCCTCTAGCCAGTGCTTGGAACCAAAGTCTTCTTACGAGCCCGCCGCTGAGGATGCTGTCTGCTGGGGTTGCCGAATACCAAAGATGAATAATCTTGATTACATCTCATGTCTCTTTCCTCCACCACGCTGCACTTCCTGTTTCTTCCCCCTAAGGAAATCCTTAGGGGCTAACTACCCCTCCTGTTACCTTCAATAAGAGATCTTTGGAGGCCACGTCCCCTTTTTCCATCACTCCGCAAATGCACCTCCTGACGCACTACTAGTTGGGGATGAAGTCCACTTTACTCCTGGGGGTCCTTGGGGCAATGAAGTCCTCCTGGTACCACCTGTAAGTCCTACACAGTGGTATCCTGAGAGCTGGTCAGAGTCCAAGGCCAATTTCTCGACCACTCTGCAAACATGACTACTACATGAAAAGCCATAGAAATTCCCTGAAAAAAACAAAGGTTAGAAGGACATTATAGTTAGGACTTCGCATTTTTAAAAAACTTAGAAATTCTATGAAAAAACTGAAGGTTACAGGGATGTTATTGTTAGGCTCATATTTCACTCATACAAAACCAGGGAAATTCAGCTGTTATAGTTAGTGAGCTAACTATAACTGGAGCCCCTGCAATGCACTGCTTTTGACCTCACATATTACATCACTCATGACATGGTCAGTGACATCACTGATGGCATCTCAAATGACATCACTGATGACATCATCCACAGAATCTCTGACGTACCCACTCACACCCACATACAACTTTTCATACACCTAGTCCAATTTCCACACTACCATTCTCAAACCCATTCCTACACCCATGCCAGTACTTACACACCCACTCACTGATTAATAGGTCTCCACACATACACTCACTCACTCACTAATACAGCCACTCATACACCCACTCACTCACTAATACAGACACTGACATATGCAGTCGAATACCCAAAGCCACTCAAACTCTCAGTCACCCATAGAACTACTCACACACCTACTCACTCACCTATAGAGTCAATCACACAGCCACTTGCTCACCCATACAGTTACACACACAACCACTCACTTACTCATACAGAAACTAACACATACTAACTCACCTATACAGTCACTGACACAAGTACACACTCACCCATACACCCACTGATTCACCCACTCACTAATCCATACAGGCAGTCACACACACCCGTACCCACCCACACAGACACTCAGACCCCCATATAGGTACCCAGACAACCAATAATTCACATACCCACTCACACACCCATAAAGCCACTTAGACACCAGCTGACACACTGATACAGACATTAGCACAACCAGTCACTCGCCCATACATCCACTAAAACATGTAATCACTCACTCAATCACTCACTTATGCAGTCAGTTATGCACCACCTGAATCATCCATATGGGCACTCATACACCCACTGATTCACCAATATATCTTGTATGTATATTTAACACTCATAACCTTTTTTAAAACAATCACAATCAGTGGATGATGTCATTAGTGATGTCATCAGTTATGCCATTTGAGATGTCATGAGTGATGTCACTGACCATATCATGAGAGATGTAATATGTGAGGTCATAATCAGTGCATTGCGGGGCTGCGAGTTATAGTTAGTTCGCTAACTATAACAGCTGAATTATATATATATATATATATATATATATATATATATATATATATAGAGAGAGAGAGAGATGGATATAGATATATATATATATATATATATATATATATATATATATATATATATATATAGAGAGAGAGAGAGATATATATATATATATATATATATATATATATATATATATATATATATATAAACATGTTCTGTAGACTTGGAGTTAAGAAGTTCAGAATAGCAAATATATTCTTGTTTACATATACTAGTTCGCTAACTATAACAGCTGAATTATATATATATATATATATATATATATATATATATATATATATATATATATATATATATATATATAGAGAGAGAGAGAGAGAGAGAGAGAGAGAGATAGATATAGATAGATATAGATATATATATATATATATATATATAGAGATAGATATAGATATATATATATATATATATATATATATATATATATATATGTATATATATGTATATATATAAACATGTTCTGTAGACTTGGAGTTAAGAAGTTCAGAATAGCAAATATATTCTTGTTTACATATACTTACCTTCACATTATTTTGTCAGTCAATATTTTGGCAAGTTGATATATTTGTCCTTCATATTACAATATACAGCCTAAATCCACATGGACCACAGATATTCAGGCACCCATGTATGTACACTCACAGTGGGTATCCATGTTCACATACGAATGCAGAGCACCTTTTCCCATTGTGATGAACAGTAGAAGCAGCTGACACACTCTACCCTCATTGGACACACTATGCATGTTCCCCAGCATCAGCTGTTCCCTAATCCATCTGGACTTTGCTGTGGTTCTTCTCCTGTTCCTGTGCCAAGCTTGCACCACTAACGGAGTCACTGGTGGGTTTTTTTTTGTGACAGATTCACTGGTGTTTTTTTGTTGCCAATGTAGTAGATGGAGGTACTTTGCAGGCAGCTTCTTTGTGTTTTTTTAGTGGTTTTATGGCTGAGGTTGAGGTTGTTGGCAATCCCAATGCCTCTCAGGTGGTTCTGGGATTGGGAAAGGGGCAACCACAGTGCATAATGGAGGGTAGCTGGATATTCTCTAATTCCAGTGCATAGGTACTTGGCTTGTGTTGGTCACTGGCTCCCCTGGCCCTTGGCCATCTCTCTATGTAAATTTGCTTATCCTTCTTTGAAAGTGAAGAAAGTCCTGTCCATGAAGACTTAAGCCTTTGACAGTAGAAACTATGACATATAGGTCGGGGAACTGCAGAGGTTTGGAGTGTGGCTTGAGGAGTCCTTGTGAGTAGCAACCCTGGTCAAAGTACTACGCTACGCTCACCTAGTTTGCGAAGTTTGTGCTACTTCGCACTACGCAAATTACATGTAGCACAGTGCAAACACACGTAGCATAATGGTCATTTTTTGCTTGCTCGCGGTCCTCAACGTCAAGTTGGAGACCGCAAGCGAGCAAAATGACATCCTGGCGAGACATTTACCTCGTTTGCGATCAGCAACATCAAGTTGCCGATCGCGAGCGTGAAAAATAAACCTCCAGGCGAGATTCTCAACGTGGGGAGGTCAGGTTTCTCAGTGCAAGTGGTCGCGTATGCTCGCGACTGCTAGCGATGAGAAACTACCAGTCCGTGTTGAGAAAGCTGAGATTCGAGTATAAATCTACTCGAGCGTCAGAAAATGACTGCAGGCACTGTGCAAGGTGCAGTTTGCACTGATTGCACAGTGTGGCCAAGCATCCCGCACTGTGCAATCAATGCGAACAGCATTTTGCACAGTGCACTACGCAGTTCGCGTAGCTCGCGTAATGCGAAGTGCACTTCACATAGCTACACGTAGCACTAGTACATGAACTATGCCCAGGGTTAGTGAGAAGAGCTGCCTTATTTCATAGAGCTTCATTGTGTGAAGGCCAGAATGATGGTTCAGGCGAAGAAGCAGGCTACTGCCCTTCGCTCCTTTGGACACTTTTCCTTATTAGTTATCTGTATCCACTTAAGGATCTATTCGAGAAAATATTCCCTCACTATAGTGTATTTTCTCATTGGCTGAGTTACTGAGGATGTGTCTCCATCAAAAGATACAACATTAAGGTTCAGAGTAATTGTTAATTATCCTTCTCTAACCAACAATGAGGCACATTATGCCACGTCTAATTATGAACCATTGTGTTTGTTGCCACTTTAGCATGATCAAGTGCCACTCAAAAGAAAAAAGGCCCACATTGGATTATTTAACAGCTCTTATCCGAGAGGCATGCCCACCCCTCACAATCCTGGTCCCACTTGTGGAAATGATTTGGACCATAAACAAGAAGATTTTGAGGTCTTGAGTGGTGAAGCAAAGATACAGGAACTCTTAATGTCTTAGATTTACACCCAAGGGGTGTTTACATTTTTCTGAGTCTGATGACAGTATATAATTCAGTTGAACACTCTAAAAATACTGTGGATCCAAAATTGTGGGAGGAAAACCATACCCTAGAATTTGGACAGCGTAAAATTTAGGCTGGATCCCTATAGTTTACTGGATCGGAGACAGTGTTAACCCTTTCCGTGCTGTCGTCGGCTGTTGACCGACGCAAGCACTACCTCCCTGGTGCTGCGCATGACCAACGGCCGACGCAGCCCCGCCCACTCCATCGAACGCCCGCACAGCGGCAAAATGTTTGCAGCGATAAACAGGTTAATCCTCGATTTCATGAGGCAATGTGTACACTCGGTAAGGTACCTCCCCAGCCAGCAATTAGCAGAATAAAACAGTTCATTAATAATGGGGCTCACTCAATGATTGAATTCTCAATCAATTAAATGTTTTATTACAGAAATTGTAAACAAGCTGTACAAAGTTAATGCAAGGAAGGCTCTCAGATGCAAAATTAAATTAATTATGTAAAATCAGGAAATATTCTAAGTCTTAACCAGCAGCAAAAATCATAACAAAGTCAGACAGCAACCCCCTAGCAGCATAGGAAAGTTTTCTCTAAAATCTGTCTCACTGCAGGCATCAAGGTGTTCTTATACACAATTTTTGCATAGTAAATTAGAAAAACTGCAAAATCAATGTGGTTTGAGCAAAAGTATCAGTTCTTTAACCAATCAGAACAAAAGAAGAATGAAAGTCATTACCATAATACAGAAACACCATCGCAATCCTAAAAAGCTTTTTTAAAACCCTCGCTGCTGATGTCATGAGGAGATGTTCGAACAAAAATGATACATTTAGACAATAAGACTTTCTTCCAATGAATGACCCCAGTAAAGAAACAAAGCAGTTAGATGCTTGTTGCAAGTTGAACACTAGCAAGGCAACTACTACAGAGGAAATAAACCATTATGTCATCCACTTAACTGTATGCTCTTTGAGCCCTGCCAGGAGAGAATGGGGGATAAGAGGGGAACATGAGTGAGAGACAGAGATGGCATCCATCTTGTTCAAAATGGAGATTGAAACAGACATGTGGCCTAACTAAAACACATCATTAACTTCACTTCTATACATCCTATGAAATGTGTTTCAACTGTAATTATTTTAATGTAGTCAATATATATTGGATCATGTATAAACATGCATATTATATGTCATTATTAGTGCACAAATTACAAACTTGTAAAACAATCCCAGAAAATCATCAGATGCTCAAGAGCTAATTACAATTTAAGCTTTTTCTTAGATCCTAAGTCTTATGTGTTCCCGCATATGGAAGAGTAAATTATGACATTGCCTGTATTATATTTATTCAACCTGATATTTATGAATCTTCGATTTAAGCTAAGATAATTGCTATTTAAATTGCTTTATTATCTTTGAAAAACGCTTAGCAAAACAGCTAACCACCAAATATCACTAGTTAGACGTCTTAACCTCCATTCTTAAAGTCTTAAAAATCAATCTTATCAAGTCAGTCAAGTGGATATACAATTATATGTGTCCCATTCTAATCATCAGGGCTTTAAATTGGATGAAAAAAAATAGGTGGAGTCTATCAAAGGGGTGTGGCCAATTTAATTTAGGGTGTAGCTTAAAAACACATAAGCTCAAAATCTGTGCTAGCATGGTGTGCCGCCGGACTGGTATTTTGCTGCTTCTGTCATTGCATCCAGATATATAATACAACAAGTAACTTTGAAATGCTCACTCTCTGAAGTGCCCACCTGGCAACAAGCTTTGCATCTTTTAAATGCCCAAAATAAAAGCTCTGCGATTTTTAAATGCCCAAAATAATTAAATACCGTGCTGTAGTGCCTCAGGAGATTGTACCTGAAAAACAGTTTGGAGATGCGCCGTGAAAAGTTGTCTGTGATGTCATATTATTTACCTATATGATTCTTTTTTTATCATTAGCAACACGGTGTATTTTGTCTTACCTAAAGAAAATATATATATTTCTTGGTCTGTTATTAGTCGTTATTTTTTTTATTTGTACCAGGCGCGTGGAGCCTTTCTCCGTTCCCTTCTCTAACCACGCACATTAGTTTCAGCATCTCCACATGAAAAAAAAACGATTTTGTAGGGCATTTTCTTTCTAGTTGAAGTAACCACGTTGCGTCTTTGTAAAAACGTCATTTTTTATGTCATTGAAATGTGTATAATTATGAAAACGTACTCTACATTTATATTTATTCCCCAGTCATTTCACAATATACACAAATGAGTTCCCGGTTGTTGCAACTGAAATAAACCTCTCGTCACTATATCAGCCAGTATTTTGAAGAGCTGCCTGTTTTCTGTTTTCATGTTGATGCCAGGAGGCAGCGGGCATCCAACCAATGGGCAATGTCAGCTTTTTATATTTAGAACCCTGAGGGTGAGGGCACAAACGGAGACCCCGATAGGGACCCGTCTTAGCACCTGCTTTTTATAACTGGAGGTGCTGAGCACCAGCAGGACCCGGCTCACTTAAAGCCCTGCTACTCATGCGGAATACTACCCTGTGAAAATCAAAAAGAACAAAATCAGAATCCAGATTGTTTTTATTATTTTAATGGGCCAACAGTTTCTTTAGCAGAACTAATGGTGAATAAGGAAATGCAATGTGTGCATCCTGTTCGCCCAAGACCCATCCATGCCCTTCTCCAAACATTCCTTCATCCATTCAATTCCCCACCCATTCATTCATCGGTTCACCCATGCACTCGCCCACCTATTGCTTCACTCCGTCATTAACCCATTCATGCAGCAATTGAAATATTCCTACATTGACAAACTCATCCAACTGCACATCGACACACTCACATCTCTCCAGTTAATGAAGAAGCACTTCCACTTAATAAAAAGCTGGGCAAATTGGATTTTTCAATGTTTTTTTAATTGCTACTTTTCACTAGTAACATCTAAGGAGGCCGACGAGAAGCAATGCAATATTCATCGTATCATAACTGAGGAAATGATGTAGACACCTGAGACCCTCTGAACGATTAGTATATTCCAACTTAACTGCATCATAAAGAGTACTGCTACGGAGCTTCTTAAGGAACAAAAAGGCTGGGCGTCGTGGGATGCAGTGCATTTCATCCCTGTCCTTAGCTAAATCTGATTCATTGAAAGTAGACGAGAATCCTTTTCAATAGTCATCTCTACTTGAAATCTACCGACTATCCCCCATGTTGGGTCTGAAATATATTGCACAAGTGTTAATGGTGAGTTTCTAGCCAATCAGCGCCCTTCTTTTAGTTTCAGACAAACCAATAAAATGATACAATGGAATCCATTAGCCTATAGCAACATTTAATTCATCAACAATCACAGTGAAGTGTGCTGAACTCCAGAGTGGCATTGCCTAGTGAGCTGCTCAGGGGAGACAGTGTTTACACCACTGTCAAACCCACGCAGGTAGGTAACAACTCGGTCATTACAATGAATGTGTCGTTACCACGCGTGGCATTACATTGCAATACGTTTCAACGACTTGCGCTAGGTGGCGTGCAACACCAGGGGAGGGGTTGGATTTTAAATCCAGCACACTCCATGCTGTTGCGCTAACTGGAGTAGGAATAGTAATTTATACTATTCCTAAGTCGAGCGCGCCCCCTACAGCAAGTCGTTGAAACGACTTGCAATGTAATGCCACGCGTGGTTACAATGCAGTCGTTGTAAGGACCGCGTTGTTACCTACCGCATAGTAAAAGCACGCGTTGTAAGGTGCTACATTCGCTGCTCAGGCCTCATGCAGAGGCAGTGATCAAAAGGTCATTAAAGATGACTTTATGAATTGTTCTGATGCCAGAGCCAACTTGGATGAGAGACAGTTTCCTTAAACTCAACTCCGACAAAACAGAGGTTCTGATCTTCGGGAAGAACACCTCCACTTGGGACCACAGCTGGTGACGGGAAGAACTCGGTCCATCACCCACACCAACCAGCCACGCACGCAACCTCGGCATACTCCTCGACAACCAACTGAGCATGAAAAGCAAATCAACACAGTCACCTCCTCCTGCTTCCACACCCTTTGCACACCCTTCCGAATCTTCAGATAGATCCCAGTAAACACCAAAAAAACTCTCATGCAAGCCCTTGTCAATTCAATTCAAACAATCTTTATTTCGATCGTGAGAGATCATAAAAGAAGCCCTTGTCATATTCCGCCTTGACTAGGCAATGCTCTGTACACCTGAATCCCCACCCATATCCTCAGAAGACTCCAGACCATACAGAACGCTGCAGCCTGACTCATCCTGAATCTTCCCAAACAAACCCACATCTCTCCTCACCTCAGAATCCTCCACTGGCTCTCTATCCGGGGAGGATGCCAGTTCAAGATGCTCACACATGCCTACAAAGCTCTCCACAACCAAGGAACATCCTATGTCAACCACTGGCTGAACTTCCATCTACCCTCGAGACACGTGCTCTGCCTCACTTGCCCTCTCTCGCGTCCCCCATGTTCATCGCAGCCACAGCGTGGCCACTCCTTCTCCTACATCGCCGCCAAGACCTGGAACGTCCTCCCCTCCACCTCCAAACGGCACCTACCCTGGCGGTCTGCAGAAAGTGACTCAAGACCTGGCTCTTTGCTGCATAAGCAGCAACCTCAACGCCCAGATACCTTTAGGGGTGATAGCTTTGCACTATATAATTACCGATTGATTGATTGATTGATTGATTGTCAGAAAAACTATTTAGACTTTCAAAAAATGATCTCCCAAAACTCATGATGTGCACCAGCTGTGTTCAACATATCCTGTGTACAACTATCAGCATAATGCCAGCACAGATTGCAATACAGCATTAACACAGCAACTCTTGTAAAGCCACAGATATGTATATTGGTGCGCATGGGTGCCCACACGAGCTTTGGGACGGTGTGGGCACCTCGGCGTGACACATGTTGGAAAGTGTGCGATTGGAATGTAGGAGGCCCCTTATATTGCTACATAGCATGTGGGCACATGTACTTCGGAAGCCCTTTGAGCCCAATGGGCATTGCTCGCCTGGCGTGCATATGCAGATTACCGGCAGTGACATGTGTACATGTGTTGTGCTGTCAGTCTGAAGGCTCCTGCTAGCATGTACTCCCTGCTGCACGTGAATGCATGCTTGCTGCTGACATTCCTTCGCGGCACAGTGAGTGGGTGTCACAATGTATGTCATGTGACTGTATGAGTCACAAGCATCCACCGCCTTGCACTCACACATGCACCTCTCACCTTTCATTAAAGTGTCAGCAGCATGCTAATCGTCATCACGTTTAAGGCTTGGGCTGGGGTCGACAGGTGAAGGATGAGGCACCATTTAAAAAGCTGGAAACTGATTGTGAGTCACAGGACATTGTTTCCAGTGACAATATTGTACGTTTGGAGCCACCCACACTGGTTAATGTGAGCTGCCACCATAAACACCCCGTCAGTATCTTACAGCCTACCTCTTCACACAGCAGCTCACATCATTGGTTACCTACACTCAGTGGCAGCTGGTGTCTCTCGAAAATGGTCGGGCTTTCATAAGATACATTTTTGTTGTCACAAGGCCATTAGAAGCATAATGGGGCTGCTACAAATGTTTATTTTTTTCCCCAGTGTTTACAGAGCGCATACTTGATCTGACAGAATGGGAGCACTTTACATGAGCACCAATGTAGCCTTAGAGCCAACCGTAGCGGGATCTACCGGCCATTAAACGCCCGCTCCTGTGTTAAAGGCCCGAGCTGAAGGCAAGAGCCTTTAACATGGGAGCGGGCCTTTACTGGCCAGTAGATCCCGCTATGGAGGGCTATAAGGCTAGTAGGACATTATGCCTCTAGAGGGCAGAACGTTCTAATTTAACTGAAATTCCATCGGGCTCTGTGAGGCCTTTGTTCACAGCAAGAGCTGTGAACAAACATTGGAATGTTGGAGCTCTGGGCTTCTACCGGCCATTAGAAAGCCGAAGCACTCCAGTGTTTTCAATAGAGCTCCCAACATTCTAATGTTCTAATTATACTTACATTACACAGGACTCAAATAATAAAAAATAATTACCTTGCCTTATCTTCTTTTTACACCGCAGGCCGACTCTTTTGAATCTATCCACTGTCTGCTGTACTGAAGAGTTGTGCATGCTGGGCACGGGGGAAACTGGCCCCACAGCTTATGAAAGCAGTGCTAATGCTGTTTATCACCTTGACTGCTTTGGATATTTGACTGCTGTGCCGATGGTCAATAGAAACGGGTGTGGTCATGACTAGCTCAGCTCGTCATGAGCACACGTGCAGTGTGCCTCATGACGAGCTGAGCTCGTCATGAGCATGGAAGGGGTTAAAATATAAACAGCTACGGGTCAGGTGTATGACTGTTTTTTGTGGTCGAAATGGGAAATCGTCCCGTTTGCGGCCTCAAAATAAGTCTGCCCTATTTACAAAGCCTATTTTGCGAGACTGTAACCTATTACCGACTCACAAAATAAGGTTAGCTACTCACTATTAGAAAGGGGCGTGCCAAGGGTATCCCATCCTAATTGCGGCTCACACTTCAATGTAAGATTGTTTTGCTTGAAAAAGAAGTCACAGACATGGTGGTCTGCTGACCCCAGCAGGCCACCATCCCTGGGAGGCCTAGCCATTCCCATGTGGTTGCAAATTGTACCTGCCTCATGAATATTAATGAGGCAGGCAATTTGCGACCCCAATTGGAATCACAAACAGCATCTGAGACACTGTTGTAAATTCCAATTTGCGAGTCGCCAATTGTGTGTCACAAAATGATGCAATTAGCGACTCACAAATTGGAACGGTCGTACATCTGGCCCCAAGAGCACTGTGAGGATTGGCAGGGTTAGAAAAACACAGCGCTTCATCCGAGACAGATACACTGCGTGTCTGGTTCCCCATCTCCCTGACAGCGGTGACTGGGAACTCCTGAACTGCGCATGTCACGCTCATCCCTAAGCCCCACAGGCTCCTCCTTACTCCTAGGCTCCATCAATGGCCCTGTTCAATTTAGTTCACCTTGACAGAGCCGGACTGGCTGTAGTGGGCAACGGGCATTTATTTCCCTGGTGGGCTGCAACGGTGAGTGCCGGTTTTAGGCCCCTGGGGGATGGTTTTTGTTATCGGGAGACAGCAATATCAGCCCCCTGTAACAAAATTGACAGACACCGGCAAACAGCCCAGGGGGCCAGCCAAGCAGTTTGCCAGGGCCGGTTTCGGTTCCCAGTCCGGCCCTGTCCAAGGCTCCAGTTTGCCCAAATGTCTTTGGGGTTATGGCGTCACTCTCAGTTCCCCGAAGCCCTGGTTAAACCTCTTGTGGGCCCCAGAACAGGTAAGCACATGTTTATTCAACATGGTGTCCACGTTTCCATTTGCTGGCTTCCTAGGTCTTGACTCACACATGTCATCATTAAACGAGAATAACTTCTCATCATCCACAAATGCAGTAATGCCTCAGGTTGTATGTATGTGTATGTGTGTAACTGAGCTTATAAAGCACCTGGTTACACATCAGTGTGTCCCCGCGCTGTACCGCTGAGGAACCCATCCTGACCTGTTCCTGTGAGGCGCCCACTTCTGGGCACCCCAAGGTGAAGCCAGGCATCCTTAACGATTAGGGCCGGTGTGGAGATTAAGCAAGATATTGCCCAGAGTTGCAGAGTGGGACCCATGATTAGAGTAGGCACCGAAGCAAGAATTAGCAGGTACGCGGACATTGAGCCCAAGACCCTGCCGCGACAGGAATTGAACCCTGGTCCCAGGTCAGATCTCTGCATCAGGGTCTGCCGCTCTAACCATTGAGCCACACTTCTCCACTAACCCTTTCCTTCCTCTTTCAAGGGCTATAAGTTTCACTAGCTCCCTCCTGCATGGCCCCCTAGTAGGATGGTTTCCAAGACAAAGACCAAGTCAATGGAGCACTGAGAGTTGCTAAGGCCTCGACGGTCATTTTGCCACCCAAATCTTCTTTAGCTCCATCTCATAATCTGAAGTAAATCTCAGAGTACATGGAGCATGCTGCAGAAGAAAACTACATACAAACAGACATAAAGACTTTCCCCTCATCAGTAAAACTGGTGGCCAGGTACACCTTGAATAAACTATTGAACTAGTCTTCAAAAATCAACGAGTGATGTAAGTGTTTATGTGCACAGTACGGGTCAGAGGACTTGACTTCTGTTGGGCCAAATCAGCCTTTCATACTTTCAAGACAGTGAAGTGGTTACCAATGCACTGGATAATGAAAATATCCATTATTTTCAAACCAGGGAAAACTTGGGGAGAGGATGTAGGCTTACGGCTAGAGCGGTCGACTTTGAAGCTGGGGAACTGGGTTCGAGTCTCGGCAACGACGCTCAACATCCTGTGATTCTGGTCAAATCTCTCTATGCCTAACAAAAGTGAATATGTCCTTGTGTAACGAAACTGGTGCTCATGTAAAGCGCTCTGATACCTGATATCTTCGGGTCTAGTTTGTACTATATAAAAGTCTTAAAAGCTTTTTTTTAACGTCAGTTGATGGTGTGAATTATATAAAAAGTCACTATTTGTGTCAACTATAGTAGGCCAGGAACCATAGACAAAGTAACAGCAGAACAAAAGTGTTGAAGAGTCGGTTTCTTTCACCACTGCTCTCCCAAAATGACTGATTGGTGTATCTGTGCTCCTGGTACCCTTTTTCTTATTACCCTTTAATTCTCCTATAAATTATCCATTTAAACTGTATGCAGCACACTACACCGGAGGCATTGAGTATGTGGTTTTTTTCTGTGTTTTCAACTTGAAAGGAGGGGTAAACTGGTGGCCCAAGGGATGGTTTTCCACTTTCTGTGATTAAAGAGAGAAAGGGAAGAATGTGTGTGATTAAAAAGAGGAAGAGACAAATGATGGTTAAGTTAAACTCTACTTGTGACCCTGTGTCATCCAGTTGCTCTTCCCACTCCCGCGCGCTTCCACTGTGGCTCAATAATTTTGAGCTTAGACTTGACAGTGTAGCCTGCTGCCCCAGCACACTTCATGCATGGCTGGCTGGCTGTGACCAGGCTTAAAATTCAGTCATTGCAGGAGGGTCCTCTAAGTTAGCAGAATTTGCAACCTTAATGCAATAGATGACAGGCAGTGCACCCCCTTGCAGTCTTAATCAGCTGCCCCAGAGTATGGTGAAAAGTGTGCTCCTCACCCACTTTCTGATCCATTATCAAGTTATAACCCTTCATGGCAGAGAGATCTCTCTTGCTAGAATAGCAAGCAAAACAGGAGAGAGAGCAGGAAAGGCCAGGAGGACAAGACCCAGGAAATGTTTTTCACAAGTTATAAATCCTAGGCTAAATGAAATACTAATCAGCCTGATGTGCTCAAAACCAGGCCAGGGCCGGACTGGCCGTTGCGGGCACCGGGCAATTCCCCGGTGGGCCGCAAGGGTGGGGGCCGGTTTTGGGCCACTGGGGGCGTTTTTGTTGAATAGCTGCAAAATCGGCCCTGTAACAAAATCGGCCGAAAACCGGCCTTGGCAAAGAGCTCGGTCGCACCCCCAAGCCCCCCAGGGGGGCTGGCCGAGCACTTTGCCAGGGCTGGTTTTGGTTCCCAGTCCGGCCCTGAACCAGGCGTTTACAAGGTAGAGAGCTATTGCAACAGGTCCTGCCTCCCAAAGTGGGAATGACCCTCAGCCTCTGGGATCTACTCAGGAGAGATCTCTCTGTGGATGATGGTGAGGGATCCACCCTGCTGATAGATCCAGAGCTCTGATGTTTCAGAGTCGTTTCTGGACACCAAGAGACAGGGAGCTACAACTCGGTGCAATTCAGAGGTTGCATTGGGTGGGATTTCGTCGGAACAATTCTAAAGGAAGAGAAGACTGGAGAGACATCTAATGAAGAAACAAACCTTCCCTGCGTGGTGCCTGCTGCCTGAAAGAAATGCAAATGTGTGCAATTGGTTAAACAGCAAATCTAAAGGCTGCCTGGGAGCCCGTGTGGTCTACTATAGATAGAATCATTTGAGCTTCGTGGTGGCAAATCTTTTTAAGAGCCGTGTAAGAGTTTACACAGCTGAGTTCTGGACAGAAGGCTGCATAAATCATACATACACCCCCAGTCAAGATATCTGGGTTAAATCCATCGTTCTTTAACTCACATGCCACCCCAGTTTAGACCCAGCCATATGCAAATCAGTCTTGACCCTGTGCCTCATGGAAACGGTAAAGAACGAACTGCAAAGCCAGGTTCTCCAAGGACCGGAAACAAGCAGATGATGGGTATTACCCTTCATCAGCCAGGCTAGCTTGAATCCAGTAAAAACTGATCACCACTGGGTATGGGTTCCCAAGCAGTAAGGCCAAACCCTGCCTTAAATAGTATCACAAAAATAAATGCCAGTACTGCCAAATAATTCTGAGGGCTTATTTCATTCTATACATATGAACAAAACAATATGCAAGCTAGCAGCTTTTTTATATGATCTTCGCTATAGGCAAAAGTTTCATTCTCTGACATACTTTCCTGACACTCTGTACACGCTCACTCACAAACACTCAAAAAACAATGACTCCCCGAAGGAGAAACCGACGCAGGACCAAGTTCCTAATTCTCCAGCGAGAATATACAATTCACCAACGAACAAGTCACCACACTTCCGTAAAGAAGGGGCTACCACACAGGCAACTGCCTGCTAATACAAAAACTGATCACCACTGGGTATGGGTTACCAAGCAGTAAGGCCAAACCCTGCCTTTAATAGTATCACAAAAATAAATGCCAGTACTGCCAAATAATTCTGAGGGCTTATTTCATTTTATACATATGAACAAAACAATATGCAAGGACGATTCTAATCATAGGGTTAATCACTTCAAATTTGCATTTTATTTACACTTTTCTTCTTTTCTTATACTTTTTTTACCATTTCTGTACTTCAACAAAACATTTTAGTGAAGCACATTACAAAAACGAACATGAAAGTTCTTTTCTCCTTAAATCTCATTCATACTCATTCATACAGAAAGACATTTCATTCATACTCAAAACATTCATTCAACTAACAGTCTAAAACAACATATACTTTTTTACAATGTATATACACTTCATGAATCAGAAACCATAGAATCTTATTTGTAAATATAAATCCCTGTAGTCAAAGAGTTGTTCAATTTTCTTATGGTTTCAACGTGAGAACGTTATCTGAGAAGGTCTACGCGTTTCGAACTCCTTAAATATGGGGTTCTCGTCAGGACCATAGACTGTAAATGAGAAACAGGGGGAACCTCTATTAGTGCGTGGTCTTGAATTACATAAGCTGCTTTGGGCTCAACACCCACTTCTCTGCTTCTTACCTCTCTAAATGTCAGTAGGATGTGCCTCATAAATTCGTCACCGTCCGCGGAGCGGGACCACCTATATAACAGATGTGCACGCTATTGAAATAAGTCAAAGAAGACAACACTCACTGTCAAACATGCTTGGAGACATACTCACTTGAAGGTGTTAGTCTTTCTCTTTAGTTCTACAACAAGAAAATGATGAAAAAATGTGTCAGTGACCTATTTTGTGTTATGGTTCACCGCACATTTAGTGTTTTTGGGGGGTTCGGGTCTTACCGGTTTAGTTGATCGCAAACACTGTAGTTTGAATTCTGTTCGATTGAATTGAAGGTTCACAGTGCGCCTGGAGGAACCAAGGGAGAGAGCATTTCAGGGTTTGCTTTTTGTTTTATAGGAACACAGACATCAGTAGCGGTATCTTTAGGTTCCCTGATGGGTCGTACCTTTCGTTCACAGTGTGTTCCGGCTGAGTCCCGTCTCATGCTCGGGGACGCATTGCTC
The DNA here is from genome assembly GCF_964263255.1 of Lissotriton vulgaris. Classification (NCBI taxonomy): domain Eukaryota; kingdom Metazoa; phylum Chordata; class Amphibia; order Caudata; family Salamandridae; genus Lissotriton; species Lissotriton vulgaris. The sequence goes on along the minus strand of NC_141698.1, from coordinate 51,613,154 downwards.
TGTAGCGCTATTAGTTCCTGTTTCTGAAGTCACATGACTTCGTTGTGTAATGCGGCCGCCATCTTTGTCTAGTCATTTTCTCTTATTATTGTGATTAGCGTTTGTGCAGTTGACGTTTGTGGTCTCAACTTATGAATCCTTATGATGCAATGTGCCTAGATGAATGGTGATCATGCAGTTGGCTTGTGAATTGTTCGACATGCTTTTTTGGTAAGATGTATGTATTGTTCCTTCATCGGGGGCCATCTTGGATAGGGAACCTGTTCATGAGTCATATGCTGGATTCTGTCTTTGTGATATTTATAGCTTAAACATCTCAGAGAGTTTATTTACTCCATTTATGGCTGTATTGAATCTTGCAATCATTGATGCTTCTTTTTTTGACAGTTTGGCCACCAAGTCTCCTCCTCTCGGATCTTGTTCCACTTTTGTTATTACTGTCCATCGTAGTTCATTGTCTCCATGGTTCTTCATTTGCCAGTGGTTGACTAATGGGGCATTAGGTACCTTACGTTTTATCCTTGATTTATGTTGCTGGATTCTTAAACGGACCTCCTGATTAGTTTTCCCAATGTATAGGAGGTTGCATGGGCACCTAATTCCATAGATAACAGATCGTGTTTTACAATTTGTAAACATCTCATGTTTCCATGTTATTCCGTTGTACTTGAATGTTGATCCTTCTTCGGTGGACTCACAACAATTGCATCCTCCATATTTATGGTGTCCCATAACTGGGGGTAAGCCCATCATGCTCCTCAAATTAGTGAGTGGTTTAGTTGGGAGTGCAGCTCTCACCAATTTATTGGCTAGGCTTGATTCTTTTTTAAAGGCGAAAAGTGGGAGTTTGTTCAATTCCTCACTTAGATTCTTAACCAAGTGCCAGTTGTTATTCACCACTTTTTTTAGCATGTTGGAATTTGGGCAGTAGGTGGTGACCAAAACTATTCGGTCCAATTTCTTTTTCGTTTTCTTCTCCAACAGATGTTCCCGTGGAGTCCACCATGCCCGTTTCTTGGAACGGTGTAGAAGTTTTTTGGGGTACCCGCGATCGATAAGATTGTTGGTTAATTTTTCAGCATGTTTTTCATATTCTTGCCAGTCTTGGCAATTTCTCCGGATCCTAAGGTATTGCCCATATGGCAAATTTTCTTTTAAACTTCGGGGATGGTTGCTGGTAAAGTGTAACAATTTGTTCCGGTCGGTTTCTTTTTTGTGTAGGGTTGTTATCAAACCTCCTTCGTCCGAAGGGTATACTTCAACATCCAAGAATGGGATTTTGTTTTTTGAGTATATGAGACTAAACTTGATCTCTTGTGTTCTATTGTTAAGCCACTGATTGAAAAGCTTTAGTTCCTCTTCGGAGCCAGACCACACAAAGAACACGTCGTCAATGAAACGACACCAATGATTGATTGAATGTCCAAAGGGGTTGTCTTGGTAAATGAATTTGTCCTCATAGATTGACATGAAGAGGATAGCTAATTCCGGGGCGAATGGACAGCCCATAGCCACTCCTCCTGTCTGAAAATAAAAATCACCATCAAAGAGAAAGTAGTTGTATTTGAGTGCAAACTGGGCCAGCTGTATTATGAATTCTGTCGGTACCTGTTCTGGTTTTTCTCTGGTTTCCAAAAAATATTTAAGAATCTGCAGTCCTTCATCTTGCGGTATTTGGGTATATAGGGATGTTATATCCATTGTGACCAACCAATCACACCTGTTATGAAATTTGGAATGCAATTGATGTTTTAATTCCATTGTCGGGTCTTTATTCAGCTTGCGATAGCAATCGGTGTCGCTCAGTTGTTTCTTGACTTCGTTGATGTATAATTGACGGTCCCATATCACAATTGATCCCCCTTTGTCTGCTTGTTTGATTATTACAGATGTGTCTTTTGATAAGTGTGTTAATAGTGCAGACTCGGATTTCGTAATATTGTATTTGACCCACTTGGTCTTTTTCTCCATTTCACCAATCGCTGAGAGGATGATTCTCTCAAATGTTAGTAATTCCTTTGGTACTTTGTGGTTTGGAGGGCAAAAGGTGGATTTGTTGTGTAGTCCAGTAATTTCCATGTTGGTATTCATAGGGTTTTCTGAAAAATATGTTTTCAACCTTATTTTGCGAAAAAATTCTATAGTTTCCGTTTTGAGTTTCACAAAATCAGTCCTTTTGGAAGGAACAAAAGTAAGGCCCTTTTGAAGTATGTTTTCTTCGTCCTTTGTCAAAACTTTATTTGAAATGTTGAAAATTAGTGAAGGTGTCAGTTTTTGTAGTTCTGACGTCGGGTCGACATCTCCCATGGCTGTGTATATCTTGGTTTTCCTCTTGGTTTTGTCTGACCTCTCCCTAAAAAATAAGGGCCCTGTTGATTTTGTTGGAAGGAGCCTCTTCTGTTGGTAGTTCTTCTGGAGTCTGTATTCTCTCCTTCACTGTTACTACCTGACGATGAGGTATCGGTAAAGGTGATGTACTTTTGGAATGATCTTCCTTGATTCTCTTGCAGATATCTTCGAGAGTCTGGCCGTGAATAGAAGTCTTGTTGGAGATACGGATACACCTTCTCTATGTTAAAACTTATTTGATCTTTTTCAAATTGATTTGTTTTTTGGTTGATGGTGTAGTCCTTAAATTCACTGATTTCTTTTTCAACTTTGTCCAATAATCCTTTAGCATCAGATATAAGTTCGTTGGTGGTAATACTTGTTTGTAACTTTTCTATTTCCTCCAATTGGACCTTAGATAACCTTTGAGCTGTTTCAATTGTCAGGACCATTAGGTCCCGACTGCATTTTGTTTCTATGAAACGATATCCCTTTTTAGGTCTCGCGACCTATCGATGTGCGCAAGCGCATCGAGCGGAGCGAGAATTCAAGTGGCGAAAACATCATGAAACCAAAGGGCTCTCAGCCCCGCGGTTTTCATGCAGTTCCCGTGTACATGCACGTGCATCGCATGCAAGCCCAGCCTCTCGCATTCCCAGGCTCTCCCGCCCCATCCGGCATCAGGCTTCTCCTCCCCTAGCAGCACTCCTCCCACACCAGCAACTCCCCCCTCCCACACCCACACCTTCCCTCTCTCGCATTCACGCCCCCCCCATCAGGCTTCCCTCCCAATCCGCTTGCCTCCCCTCGCGCATTCACGCCCCCCCACCAGGCTCTCCCGCCCCCATCCGGCTTCCCTCGTAATCTGCCTGCCTCCCCTCGCTCGCATTCCCTGTGCTTCTATTCTCCTGCAAACTAAAACCACTGAGTAAACAGTACCTATCACCTACATCGATCCCACCATGTTTCGGGTCTTGCACTTTTATTTAGAAAAAATTATGGTTTTCTAGGGGCTACAGTTCTGAGCTGCCTCCACCTAACCAATCGGATTTGCACATCTAATGACAGCAAGCACAGAAATTGAAAGTAGTTTCACTACAACATATAGCAAATTAGCAAACCTGTTGGTAAATACAGCATGTATTTTACAAGCGTGTGCATGGAACCGAAAAAAGACCCACCCAATTGTTTTTTTTTGCGTGAAACGAGCCAGAAGTACTGGAAAGCTTTACATGGGCACCAGTTACATTATACAGCAACTCCCCCCTCCCACACCAGCACCTCCCCTCTCTCGCATTCACGCCCCCCCATCAGGCTTCCCTCCCAATCCGCCTGCCTCCCCTCGCGCATTCACGTCCCCCCACCAGGCTCTCCCGCCCCCATCCGGCTTCCCTCGTAATCTGCCTGCCTCCCCTCGCTCGCATTCCCTGTGCTTCTATTCTCCTGCAAACTAAAACCACTGAGTAAACAGTACCTATCACCTACATCGATCCCACCATGTTTCGGGTCTTGCACTTTTATTTAGAAAAAATTATGGTTTTCTAGGGGCTACAGTTCTGAGCTGCCTCCACCTAACCAATCGGATTTGCACATCTAATGACAGCAAGCACAGAAATTGAAAGTAGTTTCCCTACAACATATAGCAAATTAGCAAACCTGTTGGTAAATACAGCATGTATTTTACAAGCGTGTGCATGGAACCGAAAAAAGACCCACCCAATTGTTTTTTTTTGCGTGAAACCGAGCCAGAAGTACTGGAAAGCTTTACATGGGCACCAGTTACATTATATAAGGTCACGTTCACTTGATAGTATGGATCTGCGCGTTAAGCACGTGCAGCTTGTCTTGCCGAAGGGTCAAGGGACGCAATCTCGGTAGGGTTTGTACTTCATAATTCCAAGGCCAATACCATTAGTACCATCACGTTGCGCAACGAAAGCAGCTGTATTAAGAGCCAAGCGTCATTTTACTTTACACTCTACATCATTTTATCGGTACCACTTTTGATTATTGTGTCGGATGCTTTAGTTGCTTATACCTGAACGAATTATAGGGCGAATACAAGAGGTTGGTAAGTGACAGAGGTACTAGGACCTGGCGCTCATTCATCGTAGCACTGCATTTCAAATAAAACCTATGCTGGGAATATATGTTTATATGCCAGAATTAGGAGGGAACTTCACTCTGCCTTATGTAAATATAATACCACCGAACTTCCAACTTGCCACTCACCCACGCAACGCCACTCACCCACGCAACGCCACTCACCCACGCAACGCCACTCACCCACGCAACGCCACTCACCCACGCAACGCCACTCACCCACGCAACGCCACTCACTCACGCAACACCACTCACCCACGCAACGCCACTCACCCACGCAACGCCACTCACCCACGCAACGCCACTCACCCACACAACGCCACTCACCCACGCAACGCCACTGACACATGCAACGCCACTCACACATGCAACGCCACTCACTCAAAGCAACGCAACTCACTCCACTGACACATGCAACGCCACTCACACATGCAACGCCACTCACTCAAAGCAACGCAACTCACTCACACAACGCCACTCACACACGCAACGCCACTCATCCACGCAACAAAACTCACACATGCAACGCCACTCACACATGCAACGCCACTCACACATGCAACGCCACTCACACATGCAACGCCACTCACACACGCAACACAAATCACACACGCAACGCCACTCACACAGGCAACGCCAATCACACATGCAACGCCAATCACTCACGCAACGCCACTCACACACGCTACACCACTCACGTTGCCAATAGGTCTCGCATTAGGAAAGTTGGAGCCATTACCATTGCAAATAACAATGCCTTTTATTTTTTTTCATTTTAAAAACATAAAGGGCTTTGTCATTTACAAAACCAATAGCTCCAACTTTCCTACTGCGAGACCTATTGGCAACGCCAGTGCTTGTTGTAAATGGGGTCTTCTGTAAAAATTACAGGTATATTTTTTATCTGTAGACCTCCTGGGATAGTTCCTGCTCTCAGATGTTGGAGCAGAAAATGGCCATGTAGGTCTGTTCGTATCTGTTTTTTCTTTAGTCTCAAGAGTTTTTCCGTTTCGTTTTGGTTTTGTGCTGGTACACTTAAAGAGGCTGATGCAAAGAGCGGTGGATCCGCTAGCAGCTTTTTTATATGATCTTCGCTATAGGCAAAAGTTTCATTCTCTGACATACTTTCCTGACACTCTGTACACGCTCACTCACAAACACTCAAAAAACAATGACTCCCCGAAGGAGAAACCGACGCAGGACCAAGTTCCTAATTCTCCAGCGAGAATATACAATTCACCAACGAACAAGTCACCACACTTCCGTAAAGAAGGGGCTACCACACAGGCAACTGCCTGCTAATACAAAAACTGATCACCACTGGGTATGGGTTACCAAGCAGTAAGGCCAAACCCTGCCTTTAATAGTATCACAAAAATAAATGCCAGTACTGCCAAATAATTCTGAGGGCTTATTTCATTCTATACATATGAACAAAACAATATGCAAGGACGATTCTAATCATAGGGTTAATCACTTCAAATTTGCATTTTATTTACACTTTTCTTCTTTTCTTATACTTTTTTTACCATTTCTGTATTTCAATAAAACATTTTAGTGAAGCACATTACAAAAACGAACATGAAAGTTCTTTTCTCCTTAAATCTCATTCATACTCATTCATACAGAAAGACATTTCATTCATACTCAAAACATTCATTCAACTAACAGTCTAAAACAACATATACTTTTTTACAATTTATATACACTTCATGAATCAGAAACCATAGAATCTCATTTGTAAATATAAATCCCTGTAGTCAAAGAGTTGTTCAATTTTCTTATGGTTTCAACGTGAGAACGTTATCTGAGAAGGTCTACGCGTTTCGAACTCCTTAAATATGGGGTTCTCGTCAGGACCATAGACTGTAAATGAGAAACAGGGGGAACCTCTATTAGTGCGTGGTCTTGAATTACATAAGCTGCTTTGGGCTCAACACCCACTTCTCTGCTTCTTACCTCTCTAAATGTCAGTAGGATGTGCCTCATAAATTCGTCACCGTCCGCGGAGCGGGACCACCTATAAAACAGATGTGCACGCTATTGAAATAAGTCAAAAAAGACAACACTGTCAAACATGCTTGAAGACATACTCACTTGAAGGTGTTAGTCTTTCTCTTTAGTTCTACAACAGGAAAATGATGAAAAAATGTGTCAGTGACCTATTTTGTGTTATGGTTCACCGCGCATTTAGTGTTTTTGGGGGGTTGCGGGTCTTACAGGTTTAGTTGATCGCAAACACTGTAGTTTGAATTCTGTTCGATTGAATTGAAGGTTCACAGTGCGCCTGGAGGAACAAAGGGAGAGAGCATCTCAGGGTTTGCTTTTTGTTTTATATGAACACAGACATCAGTAGCGGTATCTTTAGGTTCCCTGATGGGTCGTACCTTTCGTTCGCAGTGTGTTCCGGCTGAGTCCCGTCTCACGCTCGGGGACACATAGCTCTGTAGCGCTATTAGTTCCTGTTTCTGAAGTCACATGACTTTGTTGTGTAATGCGGCCGCCATCTTTGTCTAGTCATTTTCTCTTGTTATTGTGATTAGCGTTTGTGCAGTTGACGTTTGTGGTCTCAACTTATGAATCCTTATGATGCAATGTGCCTAGATGAATGGTGGTCATGCAGTTGGCTTGTGAATTGTTTGACATGCTTTTTTGGTAAGATGTATGTATTGTTCCTTCATCGGGGGCCATCTTGGATAGGGAACCTGTTCATGAGTCATATGCTGGATTCTGTCTTTGTGATATTTATAGCTTAAACATCTCAGAGAGTTCATTTAGTCCATTTATGGCTGTATTGAACCTTACAATCATTGATGCTTCTTTTTTTGACAGTTTGGCATCCAAGTCTCCTCCTCTCGGATCTTGTTCCACTTTTGTTATTACTGTCCATCGTAGTTCATTGTCTCCATGGTTCTTCATTTGCCAGTGGTTGACTAATGGGGCATTAGGTACCTTACGTTTTATCCTTGATTTATGTTGCTGGATTCTTAGCGGACCTCCTGATTAGTTTTCCCAATGTATAGGAGGTTGCATGGGCACCTAATTCCATAGATAACAGATCGTGTTTTACAATTTGTAAACATCTCATGTTTCCATGTTATTCCGTTGTACTTGAATGTTGATCCTTCTTCGGTGGACTCACAACAATTGCATCCTCCACATTTATGGTGTCCCATAACTGGGGGTAAGCCCATCATGCTCCTCAAATTAGTGAGTGGTTTAGTTGGGAGTGCAGCTCTCACCAATTTATTGGCTAGGCTTGATTCTTTTTTAAAGGCGAAAAGTGGGGGTTTGTTCAATTCCTCACTTAGATTCTTAACCAAGTGCCAGTTGTTATTCACCACTTTTTTTAGCATGTTGGAATTTGGGCAGTATGTGGTGACCAAAACTATTCGGTCCAATTTCTTTTTCGTTTTCTTCTCCAACAGATGTTCCCGTGGAGTCCACCATGCCCGTTTCTTGGAACGGTGTAGAAGTTTTTTGGGGTACCCGCGATCGATAAGATTGTTGGTTAATTTTTCAGCATGTTTTTCATATTCTTGCCGGTCTTGGCAATTTCTCCGGATCCTAAGGTATTGCCCATATGGCAAATTTTCTTTTAAACTTCGGGGATGGTTGCTGGTAAAGTGTAACAATTTGTTCCGGTCGGTGAACAAGGGACCCACGTCTGGGCATACCCATCCCACTGGACCTGGATAGTGTACTTGTATCTTTCTGAAAATATATATTTTGAAAGCACTTATTTCTTCTTCAACATAAACTTCGGCGCAATTTGCTACAGACTGTATTATGTTGTGTGTTATGAAGTTCTAAAATAATTACTTAGTCACAGTGCTTTTTGTAACAGGCTGCAACCTCGAGGCACTAAGAAAAACCTCTTACTAGTCTACATTGCACCAAAAAGGTTTCTTATCTGGGATGCTCCTGTTATACACAGACATCTACAATGTTTACATTCACCAACTGAACGTTCCTACCCCAAACACAATGCAGCACTAGCTACCATAGATCTTTTTATCTTGCAATACATTTTCATTCAAGGTGTGTGTTATACTTTATGTGCCGTTAGCAGTAGATGAAAGCCAACAAAGTCATTACAAAGTCTGGTGTTTATTTTACAACATCTCTGTCCTGTCCCTACACCTTCTGACCGCTCCCACATAAAATCAGGACCACAGTTCCCATGCTTATATTTTTACACTCCAGTACACTAGCCCCTTCCTCACCTGGTGGTCCTGAATGGTGGTTGCCATCCTGATGCACTAAGGGTGCTGTGGGAGCTAAAAGCATAACTTTCTCGAGTTCTAACACCCACAAAACAAACATAAAAACACACATATACACCCTCCCACCCCTGAGATCCCCTCACTCCCTTGGCATAGGACAGTGAACTCTGGTGCTGTTTTGGCCTGGGTGACAGGGGGCAATCCACATGCTGGGAACCCCCCCCCCCCCCCCCCCCAAGACCATTGTAATTCTGTAGGGGACAGTGGGCCATCACAGAGAGTATGCGGAGGAGGTGGGAAGAGAATGCTGCTGCAGACTTTTGTATTCGGCATGACCAGCCCGCCAATCCACTAATAATTTTAAAAAAGTAAAAAGGAATAGGAGATAACACTGGCATGACGCTGCATTAAAAAGCACCCCAAAGCTGGTCCTCTAGCACCGGCCCATCGCTTGGTGCCTGAGTGCCCGCTTTCCCAATCCAACCCTGAGACTTGGATATGCTCATATGCAGTAGCGTAACACAAGCCCCTGCGGTGCGTGGGGCCCCAAGCTTCAGGGGGTACCCCTCAGTGCAGTACTTTGGCCAGAGAGCTCCTGATTGAGTCTGAAGGGGCCCCCCTCAAGTTTCATTAGTGCTCTTCGGCACCTTTCACTGTGAGTGACCGCATTTTGCATGATTATGTGTACATTGCTTCCTGAAAAGTAGTGCACTTCCGTGCTTGGGGTCCAGGGTCAATGTCTGTTTAGGTGTACTTTTCATGTTTTTTTTATTGAGGCAATGTGTTTCTTTGCCCGCGGAGGCAGCTCACACACCGCTGCAACAGGCTAATTGTATCCAGCAGCCACAAATATGCACTTGTTGGGCCACTCATTTGTTCTTCAAAAGCACCTAATAGTGATTGCAGTCTGTCTTCTCTGTTTACTGTCATAGAAGTAGAAGCAGTGGTGTGACCTAGCCTTCTTCTGTCCTACACGTAACGTTCGTTAATTTTTCCTGACAAGTGTTTCCTCTTGTGATAGATTTCAGGTGAGAGATTTCTTCCGGTTTCCCTCTAAACACCTCCTTCCCTTCTGGACAAAGAGCATATTGTCTATTTAGCATATGTTTATTGGTTGCTTCAAATTCGTAACTGTCTAGGGACCACTGTCTTTAGAAATACAAGGAAAAGCAGCAGTGTGACCCATCTTTCTTATGCAGCTTTAATGTAAGGACCATTCAATCCAGGAAACAATAGCAGCATGTAGTTCCGCTGTGCTGGAGCGACCTTTCCACGGGAGACCGGGCTCATCAGCATCCTGTAGCCTGTTCTCATCCATACATCACCAGGCGGTGTTTCTGAAGACCTATAGGCGCTACATGCTGCCTCTTCTTTTGTGATTGCGTTCCAAGCCATAGGCTCCTGCAGTCGTACATAGTGAGGATCTTTAGAACCACAGATTCTATAAATATTGTTTTTAAAGGTTATTGGATGGCATCGCTTAATTTGAGCAGGTGGTTTCCAATGCTCCCCACCGGCACTTTATCTTCCACACCAGCGCTAATGTCAGTCTACCACACTGTGGCACTGTCTATCAAATTATGGGATGAGCAAGCAAACAATGTTAAATAATTCAATATATATTACTAATTAATATTTTGTGCTACTAGTGGCATTTGTGTAGCTTGAGTTGGCCTGCAGTAGTCAGAATTGTCACACTTATAGGAGTGTGATAGTTAGAAGATGTATTGGTAGTGTCATTGGCAGCGCTGGCAGCAGGGGCAATGAGTGGTGCAAGCTTCAGAAGCCTCTCGAGAATGGCCCTGGCATTTACATTTTTACAAATTAAACCGGGCAGACTGGGCACTATGTTCAAGGCTTGCTGAATACTGCAGCCATTTTATTTTAGTCTCTCTTTTGTTTTAGCTGCCTCTCTTTCCTCTACACTTGCCTGTATTTCTGGGGGTAATCAACACGGGCACAGCTAGTGAATTCCATCACGCTGCAGCCACACACGCGTCCCGTCTTCTCTCAATATCCCTTTAAGAGACCATGGATCATTCTAAAATGGCCGCTTTGTCTGTGGCTTGCGTAAAATGGGACATTTGCCTTTAATTCAGGTGCCAGTCTTTGAACTGCCTTGGACTGTATGTTTATAAGTCAAATGTTGGGCAAGGGTGAGGGGCTGAGAACAATACGAGCGCTCTCTGCTTGGGCTGACCCACAGTATGGAAGGAGAAGGTACATTTCTATCTGCTTGTTCTTCAAGCTGTTGCTTTTGCAATAGAAAGAAATAAAGACTGCCCTCTCTTGCTGAATGCGTTAGTCAGCAGCAAGCAGGGTGTCACAAGCAGGGTATCCGCAGGTTCTTTAAATTCATTTTCCAAAACTAATCTCCTTGTTGTCCAGGCGTTTACATCTCCGAAGAGATTGCATCTCCCACTTTTCAGTAATCTACAGAGATGAGGTCCTTCCGTTGCCAGAGTCATGCGTCCTACACTGCACACTGGATCAGTGTTTCTGTAATCTATATAGAGAGACGAGGTCCTTCCGTTGCCAGAGTCATGCGTCCTACACTGCACACTGGATCAGTGTTTCTGTAATCTATAGAGAGATGAGGTCCTTCCATTTCCAGAGCCATGTGTCCTATTCTGCACACTTTATTGGTGTTTCTGTAATATATAGAGAGATGAGATCCTTCCGTTGCGAGAGACATGTGTCCTACACTGCACACTGCACACTGGATCGGTGTTTCTGTAATATATAGAGAGACTAGGTCCTTCCGTTGCCAGAGCCATGTGTCCTACACTGCACCCTGGATCGGTGTTTCTGTAATATTTACAGAGACGAGGTCCTTCCGTTGCTAGAGCAATGCGTCCTACACTGCACACTGGATCAGTGTTTCTGTAATATATAAAGAGATAAGGTCCTTCCGTTGCCAGAGCCATGTGTCCTACACTGCACACTGGGTCAGTTTTTCTGTAATCTATAAAGAGAAGAGGTCCTTCTGTTGCTAGAGCAATGTGTCCTACACTGCACACTTGATTGGTGTTTCTGTAATATATAGAGAGACTAGGTACTTCCGTTGCCACAGCAGTGTGTCCTACACTGCACACTGGATTGGTGTTTCTGTAATATATAGAGAGACTAGGTACTTCCGTTGCCACAGCAGTGTGTCCTACACTGCACCCTGGATCGGTGTTTCTGTAATATTTACAGAGACGAGGTCCTTCCGTTGCTAGAGCAATGCGTCCTACACTGCACACTGGATCAGTGTTTCTGTAATATATAAAGAGATAAGGTCCTTCCGTTGCCAGAGCCATGTGTCCTACACTGCACACTGGGTCAGTTTTTCTGTAATCTATAAAGAGAAGAGGTCCTTCTGTTGCTAGAGCAATGTGTCCTACACTGCACACTTGATTGGTGTTTCTGTAATATATAGAGAGACTAGGTACTTCCGTTGCCACAGCAGTGTGTCCTACACTGCACACTGGATTGGTGTTTCTGTAATATATAGAGAGACTAGGTACTTCCGTTGCCACAGCAGTGTGTCCTACACTGCACCCTGGATCGGTGTTTCTGTAATATTTACAGAGACGAGGTCCTTCCGTTGCTAGATCAATGTGTACTACACTGCACCCTGGATCGGTGTTTCTGTAATATTTACAGAGACGAGGTCCTTCCGTTGCCACAGCAGTGTGTCCTACACTGCACACTGGATCGGTGTTTTGGCAATCTATAGAGAGACAAAGTCCTTCTGTTTCCAGAGCCATGTGTCCTACACTGCACACTTGATTGGTGTTTCTGTAATATATAGAGAGACTAGGTACTTCCGTTGCCAGAGCTGTGTGTCCTACACTGCACACTGGATCAGTGTTTCTGTAATATATAAAGAGATAAGGTCCTTCCGTTGCCAGAGCCATGTGTCCTACACTGCACACTGGATCAGTGTTTCTGTAATATATAAAGAGATGAGGTCCTTCCGTTGCCAGAGCCATGTGTCCTACACTGCACACTGGATCAGTGTTTCTGTAATATATAAAGAGATGAGGTCCTTCCGTTGCCAGAGCCATGTGTCCTACACTGCACACTGGATCAGTGTTTCTGTAATATATAAAGAGATGAGGTCCTTCCGTTGCCAGAGCCATGTGTCCTACACTGCACCCTGGATCGGTGTTTCTGTAATATTTACAGAGACGAGGTCCTTCCGTTGCTAGATCAATGTGTACTACACTGCACACTGGATCGGTGTTTTGGCAATCTATAGAGAGACAAACTCCTTCTGTTTCCAGAGCCATGTGTCCTACACTGCACACTTGATTGGTGTTTCTGTAATATATAGAGAGACTAGGTACTTCCGTTGCCAGAGCTGTGTGTCCTACACTGCACACTGGATCAGTGTTTCTGTAATATATAAAGAGATAAGGTCCTTCCGTTGCCAGAGCCATGTGTCCTACACTGCACACTGGATCAGTGTTTCTGTAATATTTAGAGAGATGAGGTCTTTCTGTTGCCAGAGCCATGTGTCCTATTCTGCACACTTGATTGGTGTTTCTGTAATATATAGAGAGACTAGGTACTTCCGTTGCCAGAGCCATGTGTCCTACACTGCACACTGGATCAGTGTTTCTGTAATATTTAGAGAGATGAGGTCTTTCTGTTGCCAGAGCCATGTGTCCTATTCTGCACACTTGATTGGTGTTTCTGTAATATATAGAGAGACTAGGTACTTCCGTTGCCAGAGCTGTGTGTCCTACACTGCACGCTGGATCAGTGTTTCTGTAATATATAGAGAGACGAGGTCCTTCCGTTGCTAGAGCAATGTGTGCTACACTGGACACTTGATTGGTGTTTCTGTAATATTTAGAGAGATGAAGTCCTTCTGTTGCCAGAGCCACGTGTCCTATTCTGCACACTTGATTGGTGTTTCTGTAATATATAGAGAGACTAGGTACTTCCGTTGCCAGAGCAGTGTGTCCTACACTGCACACTGGATCAGTGTTTCTGTAATCTATAGAGAGAAATTAGGTCCTTCCGTTGGCAGAGCCCTGTGTCCTACACTGGACACTGGATCAGTGGATCTCGTGCTTCTGTGCTCTTCGCTGCTCTTTGGCTGTGTTAATTCGCCATTAATGACAATGGGGTTGCCCAGTTATGTACAGAACCTGGGGAATATTGCAGTAAGCGAACAATGGTTCTGCTACCTATCTCTCACGGAATGCGTTAATAATCAAAACAATCCCCCTAAATGGGCTACCCATTCAATGTGAAACAAAATATCGATTCCAAAAGAAATGGTTGTCAATTCCAAAGAAAAATTCTCCCAAATATTTCTAATAGTCAAAAATGATCTGTAATAAAGATATAGTGTATACACACACATACAAAATAACATATACAATATATAGGTGATTACATATATAAATCACATCATACTACAAACATTTACAGTGTTAAAAGATTACATAAATATAGAAATCACATCACATTACAATACACGCAAATAATAATAATAACATATAAAATGGACTAATTCATATCACGTCCTATTCCTAATTACTAGTCATGTCTCAGAATATCACAGTTGAATTGTACAGTCTCTTGTTTGACACGTCGACGTTTCGACCCATTCTTATCTCGCAAAATCTTGATATGTCAATCTGGGGTCTTCATCAGGACTAAACAAAAGTGTGTGCAACCGTTATAAATAAATGTAGCGTCTCGAATATCCAAGAAATCAAATGCGGGTTCTCATACGTGAACTGCACCTTCACTGACCTCCTTAGTGTTACATCTAAGGTTCAAATCTCAAAACTGTTTCCTTTCCTTTATTTCACATGCTTCCTGTATTTCACACGCTTCTTTTATTTCACATACTTGCTGTATTTCACACGCTTCTTTTATTTCACATTACTTTATTTCACATGCTTGTTTTATTTCACCTGCTTGCTTTATTTCACATGCTTCTTTTATTTCACATGCTAGCTTTATTTCACATGCTTATTTTATTTCACATGCTTGCTTTATTTCACATGCTTTTTTTATTTTACCTGTTTGCTTTATTTCACATGCTTGCTGTATTTCACATGCTTGCTGTATTTCACATGCTTCTTTTATTTCACAAGATTGCTTTATTTCGCATGCTTGTTTTCTTTCACATGCTTGCTTTATTTCACATGCTTGTTTTATTTCACCTGCTTGCTTTATTTCACATGCTTGTTTTATTTCACCTGCTTGCTTTATTTCACATTCTTCTTTTATTTCACATGCTAGCTTTATTTCACATGCTTATTTCATTTCACATGCTTGCTTTATTTCACATGCTTGCTTTATTTCACATGCTTGCTTTATTTCACATGCTTGCTTTACTTCACATGCTTGCTTTATTTCACATGTTGCAGTTCAGTCCCGTGTCCCATGTCTAAGCACGTGAGCCACAGGACAAAGCAGGGGCGTAACAAACACCCCCGCAGCCCCCGCGGTGCGGGGGGGCCCCACTCTCTTCAGTAAATGAATGGGACCCCGGGCCCCTCAGCTCTTCAGAGAGCTGTGAGAGAGGCTTGTCTATTGCTACAAAGTTGCTTTGTTGAACTTTTTACTTCCTGTTGTATATTTTCATAAATTGCATAGATATGCCCTTTGGTTGCTCCCTCTGTCTGTAAGTAAGATGCAAGCGGAATACATTTTTACTTTCTTGACTGTTTAAAAGAACTCCTGTAACAGATAAATGTCATTTTTGCTCAACCAATCTCCTTCTCTGTTAATTGGTCATTGAAAACACTCATATGTGGTGCAATTTACAGATGGAACAGGAAAGTGTCCCATTTTCCGCTCCGGAACCACTTCTGAGCCTAAGGATGGATGAGGAGCAATGACTTTGAATGGCCTTTCTTCTGCTCTCCGATGACATCAGCAGGTGTGCCAGTGTGTAACATCTTAAGAAGATGCTCATACATATAGACACAAGGCAGGCTATGTGAGGGAGAAGGCAGTATGAATGACACGTTCAAGATTTCGTTTCCCTGGCGATTTGTGGGAATACAAATGAGAATCAGAGGAACCAACCAAATGCAACTGAGTTCTTTTTTCATAACATCCAAACGTATTTAGGACGAGGTGGCCTGATATAGGATCTAAAACACGCCTTTAACAGTATAAACTGTCAGAATGTTAAAATATGCTCATTCGGTAACTTGGTAATTTTCTAAAATATTACAGCTTTTTGTTTTTGTACCATATGCTTACAATTAAATTTAAAAAAAATAACCATTGCACCTGCTTGCCAAGGCCAGATCTATTGACTTTGCCAATGCTTGTTTGATCTAGCTGTAAAATTCTCTCACAGTTTACTGGAGGCATAACTTACGGGTGTGAAGGTTCAATACTTGAGCAAACTGATGGTTGGGAGGTCACAAGTTTGAAGCGTAAGAAGACCTGTAGTTCTCTGTGACATCTTTTTTTTCCCACTAGCCTATTTATATTGGGTGCCCTAAAGTGTACCACAGAAGTCTGCAGCATATCGCCTGCCACATGTTTAATATTCATTGTTTATTTACATCACATGAAGCCCTATTTTAAAAAAATTCATCCATCCATCCATCCATCCATTCATCCTTCCATCCATCCACATACCTATCTCTATCTGTAAATCTATCTACATACATATATCAATTATTGCATTCAGCAGGAGCAGGCAGGAGAAAGTGGGAGGCAGGCAGGTGGTAAGCAGGTGTGAGAGTAAAGGTATGATGACTGTGCATGTTTGTCTCACAGTTTCCATGGTGCATGATTGATGTGTTGCTCGAGATGCTGCTTAATGATCATTGTCATGTGTCCCCTTGATGTTGACACTTATTAACCCAAATATTATTGCGTTTTTATACTACTTTCAGCTGTTGGTGAAACTTATTCTGTTTTCATTCAGGTGACGAGCTGCTGTTTCTGGAAGCATCTTCCAGTGTTTGTACTTTTCTATATTCTATGGGTTCTGAGGTAATTCGGTGTAGCCTGATTATGCAAATTTATGCATAACTAAGCAAAATGCATCTCCCACTCATAAAATAACACAAACGGTCTGTTCGGGCAAAAATTCAACTCGAAAAATATAATTTTGTGTTGAATTCCAGTTTCTCATGTTCAAAACTCTACAGCTCATGTACAGGTTTCTAGTTTTGCGCTCAAAAATTACCCAAGAGGTCCATTCAGTTGAAAAATGTACCTGAAATGCTTGTTGACTGTTGGCCTCAAAGTCTCACGTGGCCGGTGGGGACATTGTCGACATCACTAAGTTAGCATGAGCCCTGCAGCCATTATACAGCTTTTGCGCACATTACTACATGACTTTATGTTTGCAAACAACTTTGTCCTTGCCTTTCACATGACAACTGTCCGCTGTGTTCGTTCTCTGCCTGTTCCTGGAATTTAGTCTGAACATTGTGAGCAAGGTCGATCAACAATGCCCCTTGTTATTCTGCTCTGGTCAGGCCCTAGCACTTAGACAAAACATACCAATGCAGCTGTTGTTGGACACTCGTAGTTTGATATTGTGGGGATGCAAGCATAGGGAGCGGACACTTGGAGGGGGACCTTTCCCGGGAGAAGAGCAAGACAACACCTATTATGTAGATCTACCATCTAGAGGCTAAGGTATGGGGTCTGCAGACAAAGCCCAGAAATCTTCTGTTTATAATAATATTTATTCTTAGCAAGGGGAGGGAGGTTAGGCTCTACAATCTTTACTCTATTGTCTTTTCATGATGACATCTCCCTTCATGATATATGGACTAGCTGCTATGCTGAATGTATTTGTAGCCTGCATTTTCCTGCTTGTTGTGGCTTGTATACTGCATTTTAGGGCACATTAGTTAAAATAAATATTTTAAACTGTTTCGTGTCTCTGTCATATCTTATTCTGTACAAAAACAAGAGTGCGAGCGAAAGGGCGTTTCTTGTTACCGCAATTACTGCGAGATCTGGGAGTGTTGTGATCTGGGGTGTCTAATCATTTGCATCTCTGTGAGTGAGTCGGAGAGCAGGCGCCCAGGGCTTGTGGGCACTAAGGTGGTAGGAGGACCCAACCCCTATACACCAAGCTCCCTTAATCCTGCTCATAGGTCTGTGTTTGTGCAGACTCCCTGCAACAAAAGTAACTGCTGCAAGCATTCAAAACACCACTCTTCATGTTCAGATTTGTAATTTTGTGCTAAAAATTACCAGAATGGCACATCTGCTTGGGTACCCAAAATGCCACTCGCATTCCAAAATTACCCTAACAGTACATCTGGCTGGGTCAGTGGTGTAGCGGTAGAAACAACTGTTTTTCTGTGCAAATGCTTTAGAGAACTTACTAAACTATCCCAGTCAGTAAGGAGCCCTGGTAAAGGTTTCTAAATCCGCTTATGCAATATTTTGTTTGCCGAGTCGAAACCTAAGATCTACAGAGGTCTCTATACTGGCAGTCCCCTGGTTTTAGTGTGAATGCTCTGGAGGGAGGTCATTCTCTGTCACAGCAGCTAACCTGTGGAACTCTTTTCCACTTTCATTGCACACATCTCAAAATCTTTCAAGTTTTCATAACGCGCTAAAACCTGTCTTTATTTACAATGGACTTCTGTTATATTAATATTTTCTCAGGTCTGTATTCCTCAGTGCTAGGGCACCTGTGTATGCATTAAAGTGCTTTAACATCCATAACATAGCATAACAGTTGTCATTATGTCAACTTTATTTACTATTGTGCTACTAATGCAACTGCAGGTGGAGTAGCTTACAAACTCATGCACTGATGTGCACTGGTCAGTGCAGCATCGCCTTCAGTGCTCGGTGAGGAGTCGTAAAGTTAGGACTCCTAACTATAGGACTCCTAAATGCCTTCTGTGAATACTGAAAGTCTTAAAGTTAGGATTTTTCTCAGTTTAGGAGTCCTAATGTTAGGAGTCCTAACTTCTGTGAATACCAAAATGAGTAAGTGCCTTCTGTGAATACCAAAATGGTAGTAAGCTTAGGATTTTGTCTTAAGTTAGTTATGTGATTCGGGCCAATTGTGTTTGAGCCTTGAAATGTATTGTAGCTTTGGGATAGCTAGTATAATTGTCAATTAATGCAAAGTAATACCTGATAGCTTCATCAATCCAAAAAACAGATTCTGTGGAGACACAGCTCTTTTACCATATGTTCTTGTTCTCGGAAGTAGTCCAAGGTGTAATAGTGTATAAAGTTGGGAAACGTCCTTACGATGATATGACAGTTAAGGACAAAACCCGAACATGTAAACAGTAGGAAGAAACAATTGACACATGTTTTGTTCCCTGAGGAACTTCTTCAAGCCTCTAAATACAAAAGAAGTAACCACAATAATTTAGCAAATTTCAACAGAGAATATGTAGTCAATGAAATTGGTATAATAAATATAATTGCTCTCTTACAAATTGAATATTGTAGCAGGAGTGATAGATTGGTAGAGTAATTAGAACTAAGCGGTTCTCTAATTTCCATCATTGTGTTCTTCGCCCAGGTCACTGCTGGCCCATTACCACTAGGTTCTGTTTGGCTCCCCTGGTGGCTGCATTCTTGGGTGGAGGATCTTAGAATGTCTAAAGAGTTATTTGATAAGCAGGCAGCTCAGTTCCTCTCTTAAGGCTGACGATAGGGCAGGCAGTAGACACTGAACATTGTCCTTGGTGGGGGACTGGTGTTTACCACTAAATTCTCAGAACCTAAGCTGCTTCTAGGCTCTAATTGGATAACCAAGGTACTCCCTCTCAGGCGGGCAACTAGAGCCACATTTCGGGGAAGGGGGGCTGAAAAATATTTCGGGGGGGGGGCTAATTCTTCAAACCAAAGACAGAGGGACTGTAAGAAGGAGTGAACGCACAACAAAAGCCTAATTTACACGTAAATGGTCTTTAAAGACCTGTTAAGTACTCGGGTGCGGCTGCAATTTAGATGGTCGCCAGCCCGCGAAGCTGTGTCAGCCCGGGCTGACACACACGACGGGGGGGCTGAACCCCGTGAGCCCAATGGGTGTTGCGCGACTGCTCCCTCTATATAGTGCGTCGACACAGGTCGCCGTCAGTCAAGGCTCACTGTAGGAGATGGGCAGAGTTTTGGACAGTGGCGTAGCAAGGGGGGTCGGGAGGGATGGTCCGCCCAGGGAGGCAAAAGTTTTATGAACGGCGCCCGCCCCTGCTCTTACATGTGGCCGCCGCAGGCAAACGCAGGGACCGCCACGGGCAGGCAAAGATCTAGCTACGCCACTGGGTTTGGGACACAGATACGGTTTAACACAGTACACGCTCTTGATCGAGCCACAGATATACATTTTCAAAATAGTAGTTTCTTATTCATATACAGGAAAGGTAAAACAGTTACGAAGTATACCAGTACCGTCCTGCAGCCGACAATACGACCCAAGCAGTTTTACAGAACTTGCATAGTAAATGTAGGAAGGTGGCTACCTGACTATGGTTACCCCAGATTTTTTGCCCTGTGTTTAGCTGGTTTTCGACTTAGTTGGCCTGGTTCCCTGCTAATCAGGGCCCCAGGCTATCTGCTCTCTCTGTAAAATGAATTCCATGTACCCTAGGTGCATAACTAGATTGGCTTGGGTCACCTTATCAGCCCCTGTACAGAGCACTATAGGTGCCCAGGGCATAGGTGCCACCAAGGCCTACCAGGGGCTGAAGCATAGCTTTTGCCACCCCTGGCTGGTTCTTAAATTGACACAACTGGCTGATCCCTCAGCTGGGGCAAGTGGGTGTAATCACCCCCTGCTTAGATATAGTATACCTATATCTAAACCTATATCTGGACACATATATAGCCTGTAAGCCACTCCTATGGAAGGCCTCATCAATCCTGGAGGCAGAGTGCGTGGTTTTATGTGAGATGGTGCTCTGGCATGAGCTGAGCCTGTCTGCAGCTGTCGGGAACAACTCCCTAAGCTGATCCGGGATAATGCCATACCATATACTCTTAAGCGCATTATAATCCTCGCGGTTATATAGCAACTTTGGTTTGGCTTTATCAAAACATGTCGTGTAAGGTGTCATACGAATTGGAATACTATCCCCTCGCCAGTTCTGGCGACGGGGATAGCATTCCACCCTTCTAGAGGGAGAAGACATGTTACTTTACTGAAACGCGGTTGATTTAAAATGAGCCTCAGATCCACAAAATGGATGCCCCTGCCACAGACACGGGTCTGACCTCCTGCTGCTGACCGAAACCCGGCAGAGGAGGCCTGGACAAAGAGTTTCCTGTCACAGGGCGGTGTCAAACCACCCCAGACAGGAGATAGTGGATTGGAGTAGGGAGGTTTCAATGAAACCAGACACTGCCTGGGGAGCACAAGGCTGCCCCTTGCAGGATCCGGCCAAACCGGTTCTGGGGCCTCCCAGCCCCTGTCCCAGCGCGGCCAGGATCAAAGGAGAGGGGTGTAACCACCCCCTTCCTGGGTCCCACCCATAGGAGGGGACCTAGCAGGATGTCCAACCCCCTAGATTCGAATAAGAGGGGGAGCAGTCCCAACGGACCTCAGATCATCCTGAAGAAACATAAGAAACGAAATCTGGACCCTTCGACTTTCTACACGACGTGAGAAGACTGAAGAATCTCCCTTGTGGTCAAGGAGTGACCACCCTGTGCAAACAGGCACCATCCAGCCCTCGACCCTTGCTTTGTTGCAGTTCCCGCCGGAACTCGAGCGACAGAGATCGACGAGATCAAGCTTGCCTGCCTTCTACCTGCCCGATCCACAGTCCCTGCAGAGCTGAGACCCGTGGAGGCGACCGGAAGCGTGGGGCACGCCATCTTGAAAAGGCCACGAGACGCTGACCGTGCGGCCCACGAGTGACCCTCGAAGCTGTACACCGGGGTTTGAGAAGCCCCAGCCCCGAGCACCACTTGCACCAAAGCTCACCCCTCCACACTCGCTGAGTGCTGCGTGGGGCCCTTCTGCTTGTGTGCGCTCGACGCGTTGGCCCGGTCACTTGCCAGCTGGCTTGTGGCCCCTGTGCCGACGAACTTTGAAATTCGACTTGCTTTTCTGGTTGCTCCAGATCTGCACCAGCTCCTGTAAAAAGGAGCCCCCACTCTGACCCTCCTGGTTCGAGTGATAAGCAATCTCCCGGTTCCGCGTGGATTGCTTTTGCCAAGTGCTGTTTGCTACAATCTTCAAGCCGACGGTGCTGACGGCGAGAGCCTACGTGGGACAGATCGTGACCTGCTCCTGGACGTCGCAGATGTCCCAGAGCCCACATGACAGCGGAGAGAAGCCTATCGACAACCGCCTGATTGCGCCCGACATTGCCTGGTTCCGTCCTGGTTCCACCCTGGTCACTGCTGAGTGACCCAGACTCTGTCCCCTCTGCTTTCAGGTACTTTTCTACATCGATCCACCCTTGGATCGCACCGGACACTTCTGCTTCACAGCGCCTGCAGCTGCAACAGCTCCAAGCACCCAGAACCTGCGTGACAGAACCCGACGCCACTTCGACCCTGTGCACCCACGGCCTGTGGGTGAGGTAACTTTGCAACGCCGGTGTCTTTACACTGGTACACACCTCTAGGGTCTGTGTCTAAAGTTTTGTGTTCCTAGGTTCAGCGGAAGTATCTTTTTATTCACTTTAATTGACTTTTACGCACCATTGACAGTGCATTGGTGCGCGCCGCACTTTCCGTGCTGCACCCGTCTCCTGTGGGCTACTCCCAACTTCTTCATTGCTTGTCCTGACTGCTCCCAGCGAATCTCTAGGCCCTAGGCCTAACCATTGTTCGTAAAGTGTTACTTATACCACTTTTTTGATATATGGTCTGAGTGGCCACCCGCCCTCATCCATAAACGTGCAACTTCATATGTGTAACAGTGCTTTTGATTTAACGCTTGTGCCCCTTTCCTCATAAAGAGTACTGGGGAGTAATTTAGTAATAAATACATATATTTTTATAATATATACTTGTGTGGTGTCCTTTCATTTGATTACAGGATTGTATGTGGTAAAACAGCTCGCTTAACACGACCTCTTAAGTTAAGCCTTTAAGGCTGCTTAGTCCATGCTACCACTAGGATAGCTTGTCTACAAGGTTGACTTACAACCTGACATCTTTGGGGTTTGTTTGGACTGATAACCAGTGGTTCCAGAATTGGAAACACTACCTATCAGGCCAACTTCTCACATTGGTGTGCAGCGGTGCGGATTTGAGCTTGCTGTTTGTTTTACCATTGCAATCTTTATCAAATTGAAAGATCACATCAAGTACCTCTAGGTACATATAAATCAAAAGCTTAGCATATTAAGTTCTACTGAACTTAGTAGTTGTAGATTAAAGGGATTAGCACACCCTGACTACAACTCACTAGCAAGGTACAGTAGGAAACCACTTAGTGTAGGTAAGTGCACCACTTACACCTCACTAGCAGTCATGTCTGATACAGGTAGAGCTTCAGGCTCTGCTCCTGTAATAGTTGATCCTATAGGGACAACATCCAGATATGACAACCTTAGCCACAAAGACCTGAGTGCCTTGTGCACAGCCAGGGGGCTAAAAAAGGGCAGAGGCCCTACCATTCCTTCCCTAGTAGCTCTCCTAGAAAAGGATGACCTAGATAAGGTGAGCCAGGCTCCCTTAGAATCAGGTGAATGGATAAACTCCCCTGAGAATGAGGATCTTCCAGATGAAGTAGTGGAGGAGGAGGCAGAGGAAGGCTCTGATTTAGATGAGCCTGAAGATCAGGATCAGGTGGGAAACCAGGTACAGGTTGCCAGGCTTAACCAGGCCAACTTGGACCTACATGGGAATGGAGAGGGCCAGCACCACTCCAGATCTCATAACCAAATTCTCCCAGGTAATAGAAGGGAGAGATCTCTGTCAAGGGACTCTCACCTTTCTAGTGCCTCAAGAGAATCTCAAAGAGGAATGACTTCCTCCCAGAGAAAAGAGCATAGGGCCAGAATGAGGGCTGTCCAACTCCAGATAGAGAGGGAGGAGGTAGCTCTGGCTCAAGCTAAACTTACCTTAGCTCAAGCTAAACTTACCTTGGCTAGGGAACAGAAATTAAGTGGCTTAGATGCCACTGGTGGCAGCAAAATTCCTAAAGAGAAACCCAGGTCCTATGATAGTAGAAACCTGACAAAGATTGTGCCCCCCTATCAGGAAGGGGATGACATACACAAATGGATGACTGCTCTGGAGAGAGCCTGCATGGTACAGCAGGTTCCTGAGGAACAGTGGGCAGCAATCTTATGGTACTCCTTTTCAGAGAAAGGGAGGGATAGGCTCCTCACTGTCAGACATGAGGATGCCAGCAATTACAAAATCCTGAAGAGTGTTCTGATAGATGGGTTTGGCTTAACCACTGAACAGTACAGGTTAAAGTTCAGAGATACCCAGAAGACACAGACTCAGGACTGGACTGATTTTGTTGATTGTGCAACTAAGGCTCTGGAGGGTTGGCTAAATGGCAGCAAAGTACATGACTTCACAGGATTGTATAATTTGATTATGAGGGAGCAGATCCTAAGTAATTGTCAGAACCAGCTCTTACACCAGCACCTGGTGGACTCAGATTTGACCTCTCCCCAAGAATTGGGAAAGAGGGCAGATAAGTGGGTCAGAACCAGGATTAGGCCTAAGAATCAGGACAATAACCAGAAGAAGGAGTCTACCAAGCCTCAAGATAAGGGTGGGGATAAAAGTAAAGAAAACACTTCCCCAGGGCCCCAAAACTCCAAGAAGGGGGGTGGGTCCCAAGACACTTCTTCAACAGAGAAAAAGCCTTATTGCCATGCCTGTAAACAGGTTGGGCATTACAAAACAGACAGCTGTTGTCCCAAGAATGGCAATAAAGAAAACATACCTCCAAAGCCAGCTCCAACACCTCCTGTTACTGTCAGCAGTAATCCCCCAGGAAGTGGGAGCACACCCAGGAATCTGGGTGGGTTTACTTTTGGAGCCCAAGGGGACCCTGGCCTATCCAGGTCTCCATCCCCAAATGATCTTGTCTATGAGACTGGCATGGGGTTTGCCAACTTCTCTGTTTGCCCAAATACCTTGAGCAAATATAGGCAGGAACCCATCATCAATGGTTTGAAAGTTGAAGCTTTTAGAGACACAGGGGCTAGCATCACCATGGTGGCTGACTGTATAGTCCCCTCTAAGCAACTTTTACCAGGTGCCACATACCAGGTAACAAACATTGATGGCATCCAAACCAATCATCCCATGGCAGTAGTAAGTCTCAGCTGGGGAGGTGTCATTGGCCCAAAGAGAGTGGCAGTGTCACCAAACTTGCCTGTAGACTGTCTACTGGGTAATGATTTGGAAATCTCAGCCTGGGCTGAGGTTGAACAGGAAATCCATTCTAGAATGGTAAATTCCAATGGAAAGGTTAGTGGGGCTGTACTGGCTATAGCCCCAATTCAAGATGTCCTTCCTGAAAAGGTTGGTAGGGCTGAGCAACTCTCTGCCCCATCTTTACCAGAAGCTCTTCCAAGACAGAATAGCAAAGCTGTTATGATAACAGCAGAAACCCAAACTGAGTCTCCTCCTGAAAAGGTTGGTGGGGCTGTGATGGCCACAGCCCAAACTCAAACAGATATGTGTGTTGTGAAGCCTGAAATGATGGATCACTCCACCCAAACTGAGAGCTTGGAGGAGGAAGAGAAATCTCCCCCTCACCAGACAGTAGGACAGGATCAGCCTCCTCAGGGAACTGATCTTACCCCTGATGAAGGAACTGCCCCAGAGGTTGTTAGGCCTGGCCTGACAGAGCCTCTGATGGCAGTGGACCCTTCTCAGGTGGGATCCAGTCTGGAGCAGGTAACCTGCCCCTCTCTACCTTGCCTTAGTCAGCCCAGGGCTGCAGAGGACAAGAAGGACAGTGAGACCCAGAGGGCCCCCTGTCAAATAAAGCACCCCCATCAACAGATTAGGGGCACCAAAACTAGTAGGCCTAGTAAGGTGAAGACTTTAAAAACTCCTGAGGGAGCCCCCTTAAAAACAGTTAGGGACCTCCCCCGGATGGATTCTGTTGGGCACAGCCAAACCTGGGACCCAAAGGGCCCAAACCTGAACTGTCCCTCCAGCAAGCCAAACAGAGGGACCCAGCCTCCAGCTTTAGGTAGCCAGAGGTTGACCCTGAGAGCTCAGTACAACTCAGTTGAAGAAAGAAAGGCACACATGGTGGAAGATAATTGGAGGAAGTTGAGCCCAAAAATAGTGGAGCCTCACTTCAATACTCCATATCCAAACCAGCCTTTAACTTTGCATAAACACACCCAAGGTAGTGATTCCCTATGGTGGAGACCCTCTAATACCCCTAGGGTGAGGGACTGCTTAGTGGACCATGAGACAGGGGGTACCCATGCTAGTGCAGGTACTTCCTTATATGGCCACTCAGGCAATAAAGGCTTACCTGGCCAAGGATAGCCTTATCTCCTTTCGTTTGGGGGGGGTTATGTAGGAAGGTGGCTACCTGACTATGGTTACCCCAGATTTTTTGCCCTGTGTTTAGCTGGTTTTCGACTTAGTTGGCCTGGTTCCCTGCTAATCAGGGCCCCAGGCTATCTGCTCTCTCTGTAAAATGAATTCCATGTACCCTAGGTGCATAACTAGATTGGCTTGGGTCACCTTATCAGCCCCTGTACAGAGCACTATAGGTGCCCAGGGCATAGGTGCCACCAAGGCCTACCAGGGGCTGAAGCATAGCTTTTGCCACCCCTGGCTGGTTCTTAAATTGACACAACTGGCTGATCCCTCAGCTGGGGCAAGTGGGTGTAATCACCCCCTGCTTAGATATAGTATACCTATATCTAAACCTATATCTGGACACATATATAGCCTGTAAGCCACTCCTATGGAAGGCCTCATCAATCC
The DNA here is from genome assembly GCF_964263255.1 of Lissotriton vulgaris. Taxonomy (NCBI): domain Eukaryota; kingdom Metazoa; phylum Chordata; class Amphibia; order Caudata; family Salamandridae; genus Lissotriton; species Lissotriton vulgaris. The sequence continues at coordinate 51,586,644 of NC_141698.1, read as the reverse complement.
TGGAGGCAGAGTGCGTGGTTTTATGTGAGATGGTGCTCTGGCATGAGCTGAGCCTGTCTGCAGCTGTCGGGAACAACTCCCTAAGCTGATCCGGGATAATGCCATACCATATACTCTTAAGCGCATTATAATCCTCGCGGTTATATAGCAACTTTGGTTTGGCTTTATCAAAACATGTCGTGTAAGGTGTCATACGAATTGGAATACTATCCCCTCGCCAGTTCTGGCGACGGGGATAGCATTCCACCCTTCTAGAGGGAGAAGACATGTTACTTTACTGAAACGCGGTTGATTTAAAATGAGCCTCAGATCCACAAAATGGATGCCCCTGCCACAGACACGGGTCTGACCTCCTGCTGCTGACCGAAACCCGGCAGAGGAGGCCTGGACAAAGAGTTTCCTGTCACAGGGCGGTGTCAAACCACCCCAGACAGGAGATAGTGGATTGGAGTAGGGAGGTTTCAATGAAACCAGACACTGCCTGGGGAGCACAAGGCTGCCCCTTGCAGGATCCGGCCAAACCGGTTCTGGGGCCTCCCAGCCCCTGTCCCAGCGCGGCCAGGATCAAAGGAGAGGGGTGTAACTACCCCCTTCCTGGGTCCCACCCATAGGAGGGGACCTAGCAGGATGTCCAACCCCCTAGATTCGAATAAGAGGGGGAGCAGTCCCAACGGACCTCAGATCATCCTGAAGAAACATAAGAAACGAAATCTGGACCCTTCGACTTTCTACACGACGTGAGAAGACTGAAGAATCTCCCTTGTGGTCAAGGAGTGACCACCCTGTGCAAACAGGCACCATCCAGCCCTCGACCCTTGCTTTGTTGCAGTTCCCGCCGGAACTCGAGCGACAGAGATCGACGAGATCAAGCTTGCCTGCCTTCTACCTGCCCGATCCACAGTCCCTGCAGAGCTGAGACCCGTGGAGGCGACCGGAAGCGTGGGGCACGCCATCTTGAAAAGGCCACGAGACGCTGACCGTGCGGCCCACGAGTGACCCTCGAAGCTGTACACCGGGGTTTGAGAAGCCCCAGCCCCGAGCACCACTTGCACCAAAGCTCACCCCTCCACACTCGCTGAGTGCTGCGTGGGGCCCTTCTGCTTGTGTGCGCTCGACGCGTTGGCCCGGTCACTTGCCAGCTGGCTTGTGGCCCCTGTGCCGACGAACTTTGAAATTCGACTTGCTTTTCTGGTTGCTCCAGATCTGCACCAGCTCCTGTAAAAAGGAGCCCCCACTCTGACCCTCCTGGTTCGAGTGATAAGCAATCTCCCGGTTCCGCGTGGATTGCTTTTGCCAAGTGCTGTTTGCTACAATCTTCAAGCCGACGGTGCTGACGGCGAGAGCCTACGTGGGACAGATCGTGACCTGCTCCTGGACGTCGCAGATGTCCCAGAGCCCACGTGACAGCGGAGAGAAGCCTATCGACAACCGCCTGATTGCGCCCGACATTGCCTGGTTCCGTCCTGGTTCCACCCTGGTCACTGCTGAGTGACCCAGACTCTGTCCCCTCTGCTTTCAGGTACTTTTCTACATCGATCCACCCTTGGATCGCACCGGACACTTCTGCTTCACAGCGCCTGCAGCTGCAACAGCTCCAAGCACCCAGAACCTGCGTGACAGAACCCGACGCCACTTCGACCCTGTGCACCCACGGCCTGTGGGTGAGGTAACTTTGCAACGCCGGTGTCTTTACACTGGTACACACCTCTAGGGTCTGTGTCTAAAGTTTTGTGTTCCTAGGTTCAGCGGAAGTATCTTTTTATTCACTTTAATTGACTTTTACGCACCATTGACAGTGCATTGGTGCGCGCCGCACTTTCCGTGCTGCACCCGTCTCCTGTGGGCTACTCCCGACTTCTTCATTGCTTGTCCTGACTGCTCCCAGCGAATCTCTAGGCCCTAGGCCTAACCATTGTTCGTAAAGTGTTACTTATACCACTTTTTTGATATATGGTCTGAGTGGCCACCCGCCCTCATCCATAAACGTGCAACTTCATATGTGTAACAGTGCTTTTGATTTAACGCTTGTGCCCCTTTCCTCATAAAGAGTACTGGGGAGTAATTTAGTAATAAATACATATATTTTTATAATATATACTTGTGTGGTGTCCTTTCATTTGATTACAGGATTGTATGTGGTAAAACAGCTCGCTTAACACGACCTCTTAAGTTAAGCCTTTAAGGCTGCTTAGTCCATGCTACCACTAGGATAGCTTGTCTACAAGGTTGACTTACAACCTGACATCTTTGGGGTTTGTTTGGACTGATAACCAGTGGTTCCAGAATTGGAAACACTACCTATCAGGCCAACTTCTCACAGTAAAATACTACAATCAGGATAACGCTGGAGTCTGTGTACTGTATTATCCTATGGATCATAGGTTGTGAGTCCTCAGCAGTATCAAAAATCCTGTGGGCGTCCTTTACTGTGGTTCAATGTGACTGAAGGGGCCAGAAAAGTGTGCCATAGGATCTATTAGACCCAGTAGACCACTGGTTCCCAATGGAGAACTGGTGCAAGGGCTACTACACTTTTAAACCTCAACACTGCAGAACCTTAACATTCAAACATTTCAAAGAACATGACCACTAGGGTTAGTCAACAGGACTTTCACCGTGGACCTATGGTGAGAGGGAAAACCATCTGTGTCCCTCTTTGGATGGAAAAGGCAGTATGAGGAGTTGCTCAAAATATGGGGAGAGTAAGGAAAAAGTTCAAGCTCGCCGATGGGTGCAGTCCTTCAGTCACCCTGGCCCATCATCGGCCCTCCAGCAGTGTTGATGCCAGAGATGCTACTCAGGTCCGACTTAACCCTCGATTTAATAGAGGATTCAGCCTCTTCGGCCTAAGTCTGAGGTGTTCCCTTGTTTGATATTTTCTAATTGTGATGGGTGGGATGCTGGAGGCTAGTTGTAAATGTCCAGTATTTGTAAAGCGCAAACAATTACCCGAAGGTCTCAAGGCGCTGGGGCCCGGCAGGAAGACTGAGCGAGCTATTGCCCAGAGTCACATGGTGCTGGACTAACCTGCCACCGGCGCTGGGATCGAACAGTGAGCTCCTGGGTTCTAGAGTCAGTTACCCTGGCCACTGCGCCACACCTCTTCCACACTTGTCAGTCAATTATTTGTTTGTCCACTGTTCTACTCCAGACAAGACTTAACCATATGTGCTGGGTTAAGAAGTACTCTGAATATGGGTTGTTTCTAGAGGATTGTAAGATTATATGTTTCTTACCACACAGTAGGCATGGATCCACTTTAACATATTTTTGCTAGTGGTGCTTTTCCTGTCTCTGGGTTGAACTGCAACGTACTTTGTAAGGACTGTGAGAAAGAACAGTAATTACTTGGCACTATGGGGCATATTACCAACAACTAGCGATAATTTTTGTCTCTAACTTGTTTAGAGACAAACATTATCGCCGCACATCGGCGATTTTTATCGCAGATAAACCTTGCTATTAACAAGGTTTATCGCAAATGCGATAAAAAACGGCCGAAATGCATGAATATCGCTGAAAAGTCAGCGATATTCATGCATTATCGAGCAAATGCTCTTAGCCATGTTATCCACCTCCCATTGGATAACATGGCTAAGAACTGCTCAGGGCAGGTGTTAGCTTTTGGAGATATTCGCGCCTGGCGCGAATATCTCCAAAAGTTGGTAATAGGAGATAGCGATGTTAGGGACTGTTTCCAGTCGCTAACATCTTGGCACGCCCACTTTGCATGTCATTAGTGATAAATATCACTGACATGCAAAGCAAGGCCCAAGATGGTCGCTATCTCCTATTAGCTGTCACTAACTGGTGTTAGCGACAGCTTGGTAATAGGGAGATAATTTTATCTCCGCTTTCTTGGCTTTTAAAGCCAAAAAACCAGAGATAAACCCCCTTGATAATATGCCCCTAAATTCCCTTACCTACTCCTCTGACCCTCCCAGGGGACCACAGACTGGTGTTAGATAAATTAAGATCTGCATGTGTGTTGCGTTCACATTCAGCGCAGGCTGTGTGCATAAGTAGAGCTTGTACACACAGGTATTTGTTCATCCTTAACACTTCCTAATCATAACGGCGTTCATCTCAATTTTGTCCACTGAAATTATAAGTAATATAGGGCCGAATTATGCAATAGGGATGCCTACATTATGTATAAATGGCAATTTACGCTGCTCATTGTTGCACGGCAGTATCATTTCATCATTTTGTGTTTTTTTAACACGTTAATACTGCCTGGGCAACAACTTAACCTCAGTACCATTTTAACTGCTGCATAGAGCCGTCCGAAACTGAAAGATGAGTAATTCATCTTTGCAAAAGGTCGGCCACTGTGCTGCAAAACACGTGGGGGCATATTACCAACGAGTAGCGATTTTTTTATCGCTAAGCATAGCCGGAAATTATCGCTGAGATAACTTGCTATTAGCAACGTTTATCTCAGAAGTGATAAAAATCCTCACGCTAACTGCCAAATGAGAGATTATCGCTGGAAAACCAGCGATAATCTCTCGAAGTTTGGCGTTAGCTTGATGATAGGGGCTCACAAACTTAGCCATGATATCCACCTTCCATAGGATATCATGGCTAAGTCAGGAAAATACCAGGTGTAAAAAAAGCAGCGCTAACCGCGGTTAGCGCTGCTTTTTTTATCACTAACAGGGTTAGCGATATCCTTGATAATTGGAGAAATGTTGCTTAACAACATTTCTCCTATTATTTTTCTCTGGAACGCCCCATTTGCATCTCATTAGAGATGAAAAGGGAAGCGTAGAGAAAAAGGGTGCTAGCATGCGAATTTGCGTGTTAGCACCCTGTTGCTGATAGGGAGCTAATTTTATCTCCACTTTCTTGGCTTTTAAAGCCAAAAAAGCAGAGATAAATCCCTTGATAATATGCCCCGTAGTTCTTTTCTGTAGTAACTTTTGATCCGTTTGAGTAAGAAATAATATTTTTGTTGAAATCGGAAAATTAGGCAGCTAGTGATCGATTATGTGGCATGAGCAATTAATCAGAATATGAAGCAGCCTTAGAATCCCACAGGGGCAGATCTACAAGAAAGTGCTGTAGCGTGGCACCGCAAGACCTTTGGCTGCTACATGCTGTGGCGCTTTCAGAGCTTAGGAATGCAGCATATTTATAAGAATATGTTGCATTCCTGTGCTCTCCCCTGCGCTGGCACACAAATAGCTGCCAAGCACCGGCGCAGGCACCCTTGCACCATGGTGCAAGGATGCCTGCGCCATGGGAAGATTGTTTTTGTGCAGGAAAGTGCATCTTCCTCCACAAAAACAATCATTAACCCTTTCCATGCGGCCGCGATTCCCATGGTGTGCTGTAAACAACACGAACAGGGGCAGGCCGTGACAAACCCCAGCCGTCATCAGCACACAAGCACCGTAGTGCATGACGGCTGGGGTTCGTCATCAGCATGGAAGGAGTTAAAGGCTTTTCCTCTTTCAATGCGTGCTGTAGAATGCAGCACGCATTGAAAGAGGAAAAAACGAGGAGAAATGAAAACATTTCTCTTCGTTGCGGCTCCCTACGCCACCTCTCGGGTGGCGTAGCATTCAGAGGCATCTCCAGATTTACGATTTCTCATAAATCTGGAGATGTGTCTTGTTCCATAGGTGTTGCATGGGAGCACCCACAGCAACACCCATGGAACGCCCCTTCAACGCAAACTGCTGCGTGTGAAGGGGCCGTATTTACAAGGAGAGGAAAAGTCACGCAGGGTGGCTTTTCCTGTCCGTGTAAATATGGAGGAGCCTCCTGCGCCAAGAGTATGTCACGAAAAGTGACGTACTGGTGGCGCAGGGAGATTGTAAATCTGCCCCATTATTTCAAGGGGCCTTGCTCAGCACACTTACTGCCACACGCTGGATTCAGTACAAAACTACTCTGGCAGCCGCTGTCTGAGAGCTTCAGGTGAGCCAGTGAGGTTTTAATGCACATACATTTCAGAAGTTTCCATCACTTTATAACTGAATATGTTTTATCCCCTGAGGTTTCCCAAGTTATAAAAGCAGTCGGTTCTGCAGCTCCAGGTTTCTGAATTGCTGAAATTGGAATAAATTACCAGGCAGGACGCATGCTTTTGGAGCAATAGATATTATTTGAGAATATGCACTATTTAAGGCAATAGAAAGCGAAATGGGTTTTGTTGACTTTGAAAAAGCGTCCCCATGATTTCAGTAGCTAGCTACTCACTTTACTTTAAGCGGATGTCAGTGGAATCCGACGACAAATATGGTTTCTGCGGTGGACCTAATTTCATATTTCTGAGCAGTGCTGCGCAGTGAAGAATTGTCAAACTCTGTCACTTTCTGGAAAAATGTGAATTTGTCAAAACCACCAGGGACATATTTACTAGAAACTGGCGGAGCACGGTGTCACTCCAAAATTGATAACTCCGTGCTCCATCAGTTTCAAAATGCAGGGATGCACCGTATTTACAAACTACGGCGCACCTTTGCAATTCCCCTAGTGCTGGCGCTAAAGAAGCTGCCCATAGCCAGCACAAGCACCCGGCTGCCATGTTGCAAAGGTACCTGCACTGCAGGGGTGATTGTTTATGTGCAGGAAGGGACAGTGGTAGTATCTTAACAACGAGAGGTTAGATAGGAGCCCTAGCTATTTTGTCCTGATGAATGCCACAGACTCTTTGGGCTAATATGTCAGAAACATGTTGACAACACTGTTGGTGATGGGGTACTAGCTCCCCAAATCCCCACTCTTGATTATTAATATCAAGTAAATACCTAACAAATAAATGTATTTTGGTGTTTACATTGATTTTTAACCTTTCACCTCATCACGGGCCCCCACTTAGCTTTTAGAAGTGCCTCCCTGTCTCCAGGTGTAGGCCCGCTCTCTACCAAGCACAGTTTCTAGAGAGTGAGGACTGCCAACGATGAAGCATGACACCTGGATGTGTGTGAGGTCAGTCTTTCAAATTTTTTGAGATGCCCAGCACCCCACTTAATCAATTGTAGAGTGCTCGCCTCTGTGTATAGAACCAGCAATGTATTCAGGGTAGCTTCTTTTGTGTGTGCATATTAGGTTTGGAGGCCAGCTCACCCTGAACACCCTGTAGCCTTTAGTTCCCTCCCCTAGAAAGCTCTAGGGTTCTGTGTGTGAATTTAAAGTTGTATGCTACACATCAGTGCCATAAACCCTTTGCTAATAAGAACTTCCTTCGAATTCATAGAAGTGGTAACTCCCCCCACCCACCCTGTTTCTTTCTGCTTCAGAGTACCAATGATAGTAAGTCAGTTAAATACCTAGCATACAGGTGTGCTAGCATTCAAGGTACCCATAATATGTGTGAGCCAGTAATGCCCACCTCTTGTAATTGAAATGGCTATGCTTAGATCTCTTCTTGCCCCAGTTCAAAAAGTATGGACCTCTCAGAAGAATCGGTGGCCAAATATTTCAGGCATTTAACTAACACACCCCAAGCTCTAGCATTATCAATTCTATTACGTCCCTTCCTAGAGTCCTGGCACAATTCCACACCTTTGTAGGATGCCCATTGAGTCACAACTTCCCTCCATTTATGTATCTGAGGGCTTGTGGTTGCTTTCCATTAAAGGGTGATCTCCCTCTTTGAAAGGACCAGGGCTAGGTCTATGAATTTTTTTGTGGGTTTAAATTTAGTAGGACTGGGGAAACTACCCAGTAAGCATGCATTACGGGAACAGCGGACCCATCTCTTGGTGATCTCAGTGATACACGCCACGACTCCCTCCCAGATGTTGCGCAGCCAAGGTCAGCTCTAGAACATGTGGAACATTTCCTCCCCACTGAGCTCACACCTGGGGCAATTCACCTCCTGCATTCCAAATCTCTGCATAATTTTACCTGGTGTAAGATAGGCTCTATGGGCCCGATTCACAGAACTAACTTAAGACAAAATCCTAAACTTACTACTTTTGGTATTCACAGAAGTTAGGATTTTGTCTTAAGTTTGTCTTAAGACAGACTTAAGACAGACTTAAGTTAGGATGTTGTCTTAAGTCTGTCTTAAGACAGACTTAAGACAGACTTAAGTTAGGATTTTGTCTTAAGTCTGTCTTAAGTCTGTCTTAAGACAAACTTAAGACAAAATCCTAACTTCTGTGAATACCAAAAGTAGTAAGTTTAGGATTTTGTCTTAAGTTAGTTCTGTGAATCGGGCCCTATGTAAATAATACAAATTTATGAGCTTAAATCTGGCATTGTGGGAAACTGTACAGGGGTGTACAAGTATGGAAGCCCATTGCTCTTCTGGAACTGGGACAGCCACTTCCCCCTCCCATTTCAAGCGTAGTTCCTCCAGGGGTGAAATAACACCTGCCTGATACAGATGAGTGACTGCCTGATCCCTACCTTTGACCGTGCAGAGAACTAGTCTTCAATGGTGAATCAGGGGTTCTGCAACCCCATTGCCCCAATGATCACAAATCATGAGCACCGCCGCACGGTGCAATAGGAACTAACCTGAGGGTAGTTCAAAGGACTCAGAGAAGTCCACAGGTCTTGCATAACTTGAAGATCATGTTGGGTGAGCAATGGTTGCACAAGGCTATACAGGTCATGTGTAACCAGGAAAAGATGCTTGTCATTCTAGACTTATTCGGAGGATCAGTAGCTTCTGGATTTTGACTTGCCCGATGTTTTCGGTGTCTGCGGCATCCTTGGCGTATTCGGCGGGTCTTGGGCGGCGGTTCGTGATCTCTTGGAGTATTTTCATTGGTAAACTGGAAGAACCCGCAAAACAAGAAAAATTGATTAACCGGTCGCCATTGTGGTAACGCGCTGCACGCGCTAGCTAAAAACTTAACTTTCACTCTGCATAACTGGAGCTCCCTTTTTCTGGGTGGCATTTTTCTTAGTGCTAACTGCGAAATAATTAATACACATTATATTGGATGTATGACGTTACCACGCGGTACATCACAACGCGGTACATCACAACACAGCTTTTAATACACAAGTCGTTACCACAACTTGCGCTGTAGGGTGCTGGACTTAGGAATAGTATGATTTACTATTCCAACTCCCGCCTACGTACAGTAGGGAAGGTGTTGGAATAGTAAATCACACTATTCCTTAGTCTAGAGCGCCCTCCAGTGCAAGTCGTGGTAACGACTTGCGTTGTAAAATCTGCGTTGTGATGGTACTGCAGTGTTTTGACCGCGTAGTAAAGGTTGTTTCCCATAATATTGGTTGATGAACTGCGACTATAAAATCCTCTTGTTAATGACTAAAGAGTAATGCAACTTAATACAAAATAACGTTCCAGTTAGTTGTTTAAAAGCATGAAGTAATGCTGTGATTTTGTTATGCAACAGAATATTGATTATTTCTTAAGTTCTAATGTGTTCATTATACTCTGATGTAAGCATTTCTTTTCTGACACAAATTATTATGTTGTTCAAAAGTATGTGGTGCACTACGTGTTCATGTAACTAGTAGCAGCTCCTAATTTCAAGCTGTAACTGTGGGTTAAGCATGGGCGGAAAATCCGTTCCGCTCGCGGATTTTGCGGATTTTTCGGTAAATTCGCAATCCGCGAACGCTCGTGAATTTACCAAAAATCTGCAAATTTGCACGCAGCGGCTTTTTTTTTCTTGGTGATACAATTTTGCGGCGTGCAGTGTAAGTTCGCAATTGCGAACATGTAGGTGCAGCGGGCAGCAACAATCTCGCACTCGCGAAATTACAAAAATTGCAATTCTGCACAAGAAATCCACGAGCAAGCAGCATAGACCTTGTGAAAATGATGATTTGTATGAGAATAACTCCTCAAGTTGACATTTGCCTGCACTTTTTTGGATTTGAGGCCTTTTGACTTTCTTTGGATCACTTTTGGATTAGAAATCAACTTTCACAAGTGAGCTTGTTTGGGGCATTACAGTTGCTGTAATGCTGTTCTGCAGAAAAACGAGTTTTGCTAAACTGAAAGCACTCAGCAGGTGCAAAAGTTCAAATTCATTATTAGTAACCATTCCCTGTAGTGCTTCCTGACTGGGGCCCCTCCAGAGTTCAGTTGCTAGTTGCAACAATTGTATGACCCTGCACTGACCCTCACAGCCGGATCATAGAATCGCTACAAGTAGGCCACAAAGGTCCTGGAAAAAAAATTGCACTGCAACAGAAAGCAAATTACAGATAAGGAAGCAGGTGCCAGACTGGAATTTTAAAACAGTGAAACATTAATAAATCAACCCCAAATTAATTCATGTCAGTTGAAGCAGGGCAGGTGTGCTTGCTTTTTCCCCCCATAACCTGCAGTGATGATGAACCAGAGGGTGGCATTGATGTACCAGAGGGTGGCATGGGTGAAACAGAGGGTGGCAGGGGTGAAACAGAGGGTGCTGGGAACCTGTGATGATGAACCAGACGTAGAAACAACATAATCGCGACCGTTGCGAGCCGACATGCAAGTTCGCAATTGCGAACTGGTACAAAACCCTCGCGAACTGGCAGAAATCCTTGCGAACACAAAAAAAAATCCGCAAATTCGCGATAATTCGCGGATTTTGCGGATTGCGAGTTCGCAAATTCGCAAAATTCGCGAACGCCAGATTCGCAAAATTCGCCCATGCTTACTGTGGGTCCATATTCTAGTAGGTATGTACCTTGATCAGATGTAGTTCCTCCATGGGAGCAGAAGACAGTTGCCGTCCACACTGCTGCAGAAAGATCGAAAAATAAAAGAGATTGTATTTTCCAGCTTTATGCCAGTGCGTCTTTGCTACTGATTGGCAGCAATGACAAGTGACCCCTTCAGTATGAATTGCGTATGTCGATTTGGAAGGCCACCTTGCTACGACCAAACCAACAGGCGCGATCCAAACTCTCCAACCCTACTGTCTTAGGCAGCTGGGTTGGAGAGCAGGCACAGGCCTTCGGTGCTCTTCGGAGCACTGAGGCAGCCTGCTCCAGCCAATCCAGGCACTTCTCTCATGAGCACGAGAGCAGTCTCTGGGTTGGATAAAGAGCTGTGGGACCTCACACTTGAGGAGTCGGGAGCTGGGGCCGGAAAACACTGATGGCCTGCTGCAGGCTGAGAAGGTAAGTGAATTTATTTTCTTGTTTATTTGTATGTTTTTTAATTTTATTTATTTTCTTCGACTATATTTGTTGGTCACCAACTACCACTGACCTTGATCCTCATGATAATATATCGATGTGTAATTTGGTCAATCGGAAGTAACATGATTCATAATTACCCTGTTTATTTCAAAAAGGTTAATCAATTCCATCCGTCTCAGCTTCTACCCTAAAGAAACACTTCAGCACGTTTATCTCCTGCAACCAGCAGTACAGGCGGGAGAGGGGCCATTCTGGTGCAGTTGATTACCCCAGGGAAATACCAGAAGTGATAGGTGGAGCATGTATTTTATCATTCTAATTAGGTTAACATTTATTAGGTTATAGGCCCTGGAGCAGAGACATCTACAACTTGGCAGATCCTTCTCAGAGACTGTTCTACACTTGAAGGATGAAGCAGTGTTTGTTTGACTCCCATTTCCCTCTCCCCTGTTGGACAGGAGTGGCTTTGACTTTTTTTCGTTGGGTGCTCCTTGTCCGTAATGAGGTTAGACTCACAGATCTGGGTTAAATCCTTCGTTCTTTTGCTCACCATGCCACCCCAGTTTGGGCCCGCCATATGCAAATCAGTCTTGATTTTGTAAGCAAAATAACGATGGATTAAACCCAGATCTGTGACTGTGTGTGAGTGCTTGAAAGATTTCAACAATCTTCCCATCATTTTATTTTGTGATGTTGCTATGGTGCGCCCTAGGGGCCAGATTCACAGAATGAACTTAAGACTCAATCCTAAACTTACTACTATTTTGGTATTCACAGAATGCACTTAAGCCTCGCTAATGTGGGGTGATACCACAAAACAGATCCTAGGCTGCTTGTTTCTGGTCCAGGGAGGACCTGGCCTGGCAGGTTGGGCTGGACTCTTAACATGGGGAGCAGGGTCAAGACTGATTTGCATATGGCTGGGTCCAAACTGGGATGACGTGTCGAGCCAAATAATGATGGATTAAACCACGATCTGTGACTGGGGGTGAGTGTTTGAAAAGCTTCAACACTCCGTCCATCATTTTATTTTGTGATGTCACTCACTCTGAAAACCCAGATGAGACCCTGACAGAGATACCCTTTATCCGCTGCAGAAGGTTAAACCCCTAAGTCATCCTATCAAGCAATCTACTGAAAACTTCGACTTACCTGCAGCAGACAGACCTCTTTAGGAGGAGAATTAACCAAGTGGGGGCTGTTGCAAGCTGCGATTGAACATTAACCAGACATTTCATTTTGTACAGCACTGAGGCGGAGTTGCAGAGCTGCCATTTAATAAGTCACACATTTCCTATTACTCCAGTGTCTGTATGGTCACTGGTTTTATAGTCATATTTAAAACTTAAATCTTCTTCCCGGAGACAAGGAAGCAGAAAGGGTAGTTGGAGCCAGAGCTCACCAGACACTTCGGCTGTGAGCTAAAAATAATGAACTCCCGCGAAAGTAGAGCCATTTCTGCTAGCCAGCATGCCCAGCTTTCAAAATGAAAAAAAGCAAGCCCCTAGAACGAAGCTTTGAGCTTCAAGGAGGGCAGCAAATAAAAAGCAGATTGTTCCCCTTGCGCCTCATTTACGCCGCCGTTGCACCACTTTTGTGACGTAGAGTGGCGCAAATCCTGCTCCATGGTGCGGGGTTCTTACAATGTGACGCATCTGGGAGATGCGTCACGTTGTAAAGCCCTGCGCCACATGTAGGCGTTCCTGCACAGGGGGAGGGGGGGGGGGGGGGGGGGGGGGTTGGCGTCCTAAAAGTGGCTTAGTGAAATCTACAAGATTTCACTCAGTCGCTTTTGAGCCCATGCTGCGTCAAAACCCTGCGCCTGCTTGAAGCAGGCGTAAGGATTGACGCTGCATTAACAAGATAGGGCCCCCAGAGCTTTGCTGGAGCTGCGTCGCGCTTGCGACACAACTCCAGCAATGCGCCGCCTTTACGTCACTCATCTGTGCCGTTTTTGCCCCATGGTGCGCCGCATTGTAAATGCGGCGCATCCATGCTGGCGGAGCCGTGGTGCACAATAACTGGCGCATCCCTGCTGATATGCAGGGATGCGCCAGTTATTGTAAATCTGCCCCAAAATGATTATGTTTTTGTTTACATATAAGTGGCCCTGCCCTTCATAAAACTGGGGTGGTATTTCAAGTCGTCATAGACAGGTTTGTGTGAAATTGCCAAGTTCAGGGCCTTGTAACTTCATATTTTTCTTTAAATTGTGCTTGCTTTTCAGACTGCAAACCAAGTAACCTTTATCAATGGAACAGAAAACCGGCTCTTCACTGTTGTAGGAACGCTACCGCTATTATGCCAGGGCCCTTCTCGAAAGGCTACTGTGGCCTGCACCACGCTTTGCCAGCTCTGCCAACGGCAGTGCCATCATAACACCTAACCATCGCACTCCAACAAGTGTGACAATTCAGTCTATTTTGGGCCACACAAAGCTATAATATTGGCATGAGAGGCTGGTATTATTTATTGTCAATGCCATTTAACTTATTAAACACAATTGTTGTGCACATCTCAGACAGCACCACCATTTGGCAGACAGTTACTAGAGCCGGTGCTGGCAGTTAAGTGATGGTGCTGAGCACCGAAAACCACCTGCTCAAATTAAGCACTGCTGGGTACAAGCATGCCTCCCTGCAGCTGCCTAACACCTGTTGAGACAGCTCGACACAAGTACCAGACCTTATGTGAAAAAGATTGCTTTAATGAAGTAGGTTTGTATCAAATCTTACCAAAATAACAGATGCCTGACAGTCTCCTAATAACCTCACTAGACATCAATGGAATCCTAACCAACAACACCCCCTTAAATACCCGGATATTACTTTCCTCTCTTAATCCCTCAAACTATTCCCCCTTTTTCACTCATCCAACTCCAGCCGTGGCCCAAAGGCCAAAACCACTCTAAAACTATTGCACTCCAGCTCCCAACTACTTCATCCCTCTCCCCAGCCAAAAACTCTTCCCCTCGCTCGAGCTGGACTGCCTAACCAGTAGTGAGACCAACCACTGCTTGTGACCGACATCTGAAAACTGACCACCTGCTACTCAGAAAAATTCTCTCTGGGGTGTTTTTCTGCTGCATCCACCGCTACTACTCCCTACTACTACCAGTGGTGGTTGGTGACATACAAAAATGGTAGGGCACACAGTCAAGTTCGCGAACACATACACATACAGTCACAATCAGAAACACAGATACACAAACACACAAGCAAAATATATTGCGAGTCAGGAAGCAACAACAATGAACTAATACAAGTTTCACTTACCTTAGCCTGCAGCATGTCTTCATGTTCTTCACTCCGTGGCCTCGACGCCTTAGAGCGTGAGGTGACGTCCCACAGCAAACTACCATATCCAATCCAGATGCTGCTCTCTTGCTGTGAAGCAGCATGAGTGAAGCGTCTACATTGGCTGGAGCAGGCAGGCTCAGCACCCTGAAAGACACTGGAGGCCTGTGTCTGCTCTCCAAGCCAGCTGTCTAAGACAGCTAGCTTGGAGAGTTTGAATTGCGCATGTCGGACTGGCCGTAGCAAGCTAGCCGGCCAAACCGACATGCGTACCTCAAACTGAAGGGGCCACTCCTTATTGCTGCCAATCAGCAGCAATGAACCACTGACCCCGCACCACTCTCACTCTACATTGGGATGAAAGCTGAAAAAATAAAATGGTAATAAAAACATTTTATTACTATTTTATTTTTCCAGCTTTCTGATCATCAGTGTGGGTAAGCGATGCTTCTCCGCTCGTATGGAGGAACCACCACTGGTTACTCCCTTCCCCAAATCTATACACTAATCCCTCAAAAAGCAGCAAACGAGTCTCTTAGCTCCATCAGGCGCCTTGATGCCTTTCGGCAAAGTCGCGCAATATACGTTTTTATTCAATTCAATTCATCAGATACAGTTCCATGACCATCATGGCTTTCTGTGTCCCGTCATCCATAAAATACTGCTCGTCTTCATACCGAATTTTGCCGTGCTGCACACAACCAATCCCTTTACCCCTAAACAAAACGTCCATTTCTCTATTCACCTTCCTACGAGCACCATTAATGGCCGCCTGTGTAAAGGCTTTCCGCCACATCCTACTTGGCTTCAAGTGAGACCACAACAACAATGCCAATGCCCACAATGCTTGTTTCTCCTTCTTCCCCCAGAAACCAAACTATTTTCTTTCTTTTTACTGTCATTTCCCACCATCACATCTTTCATGGCCATATCTTTTTCGCTGGCATACTTTCCTTTTGATAATTGTACTTCTTCCTCAACTTCGACCACCGCTCCCTCAACCCTATTAGAATGCACTTCCAATACATTAAGGGGCAGATTTTCAAGAACCGACGCATCTTTGCATATTAGCAGAGAGGCATCAGTTCAAGCGTGTCATGAAAAAAAAACCTTGCGCCACCCTGGATGCGTCGCATTTACAATGCGGCGCACCGTGGCGCAAGGAATGACAGATGCGTCACGCATCTGTTGGCATTCCGGTAACGCATTGCTGGAGTCGTTTCGCAAGCACAATGCAACTCCAGTAATGCTCAGTAATGCCTGTTCCTAATGTGCTGCATCACTTCTTATGCCTGCTTCAAGCAGGCATAAGGTTTTGAGGCAGTGGCGTCATAGAAATGACTCCGTGAAATCTTGTAGATTTCACTGCGTCTCTTTTACGAGGCTTTCTTGCGTTAGAACGCCCACCCTGCATACATTATACCTGACATGTATAATGTGACGCAGGGCTTTACAACGTGACGCATTCCCCTAGATGCGTCACGTTGAATGTATCGCAATGTGGCACATTGTTTACGCTTCCGTTGCATCACAAAAGTGATGCAACGGCAGCGTAAAAGTGTTGCAAAGGGCTTGTAAATCTGTCCCTCATTTTCCCATTTTTGACTTATCTGATTTCAGGACCGGGTCCACTCCGAAAGCTGCCATTCGGGAACTTCTTTCATGGCCAATTTCTTTTTCTCTACTGTCTTTAGCTGCACACCGCAATGTTACTGCAAAACACCAACTTAACCCTCTGTGTAAGACCCATACAGCCTCGGCCACCCCATCAAAAACTCATTCTTCCAACGCCACTCTTGAATCTTCCACATATCCTTTCCACATTCACCCCAACAATCTCAAATCCTCCTAATCATCATCATATAGATTCGTTTCTGTTATTTTCCTACCAGATCGTACCACTGCTCCTACCTGACGGCTCACCACCACCAACACGACCATCCCAAAAACAAAGAGACCCAGTCTGCGTGTGTCCAATCTTCTGCTTGGGGACTGTACAAGCCCTACCCTTGCAGAAATCGCCAATGTGCTCTACGTCTTTTGAGGCACTTCCCTGTGTCCCACTCACATTTACTACTAAGACATATATTTACGTATGTGTAGTTTTCTGCTATGGGGCTCAGTTCTCCGCACATGAAAGATAGGAGAGGGGGAGGTGTAACTCTTGTACTTAGGTATGTAGATAGCATTTTGTGGTATGTTAGTATTTGTACTGTGATACTACTAAACAGACTACAAAATACAGTTTGTGAATAGACTGGAAAGAGTCTAATAAGTAAACGGATGTATGACATTACAACGCATGCTTTTACCACGCATGCTTTTACAACGTAAGTATTACAATGCAAACCTCTACAACGCATAGTGCTTTGGGGTGCTAGATAGTGAATAGTTTAATTTACTATTCCAACTCCAGTCCCCGTGGACACTAGGGAAGGTGTTGGATAGTAAATTAAATCTATTCCCTATCCTCGAGCGCCCCCCAGCACAATGCGTTGTAATGGTTTGCGTTGTAATAGTTGCGTCGTAAAGGCACTGCGTGGTAAAAGTTGCGTTGTAAAGGATGTTCCCCAAGTAAACAGATGAAGAATGTAGATTTTGTGGTAACAGCGGCATGGTGGCAGTAAGCTCTAGCACCGAGAGACTCCTCAGGGGGTGATTCGTGCGCAATATAAATGATTATAACATAAAATAACACCTGAAATGGTGGCAAACTGCAGCTCCAGGATGGCTGACAATTAAATATAAGTCATTTCTAAATTTAACACAACATTTACCACAGAATTATGGGCCTGATTACGATCTTGACGGATGGGATACTCGATCACAAACGTGACCAACATCCTGCCAGCTGTATTACAAGTTCCATAGGATATAATGGAATTATAATTTGGTGGATGGGATATCCGTCACGTTTGTGAAGGAGTAACCCTGTCCGCCGAGATCATAATCAAGCCCTATATCACAAAGATCAGTTCGAATAATCCGGGTTCATCATAATGTCCAGCGAGGCCTACTAGTAACCGCACTGCTGAGTTTCTGTTTTGTTTTCACTCTATAAACATTTGCCATTCTATAACTTGTTCTCCCCTAATACTCTCATATCAAGTAAGCGGTCACTGGGGGCCTCAGGTGGTAGCTGGAGTCGTCAGGGTAGAGAAGTTTATGTCCCGCCACTTCATTGTTCTCCTTCATATTTTTCAGTCTCTGTTTAAACAGTTTTAGAACATTGGAATGTTGAGCAGTCCGTTGAAGACAATGGGGTGATCTGGGCGTCCAATGGCTGGTAGAAGCCTGGAGCATCAACATTCCAAAGTTTGTTCACAGCTGTTGCTGAGAACAAAGACCTCACGGAACCCGAGGGGATTTCAACCTCCATGGGCTCTGTGATGCCCTTGTTTTACAAATTAGAACATTCTGCCCTCTTGGGGCAGAATGATGCAATAGCCTTAGAGTTCTCTGTAGTGGGCTGTAGTGGTCATTAAGGTCCCACACTCTTGTTAAGGCCCTCGCAGAATGCTGGAGCGGGTCTTAATATAGCCTTATAGCCCGCTGTAACGGGCTATACCGGCTATTATCGCTGAATCGTTAAAGGCCCGAGCCGAAGGCGAGGGACTTTAACGAGACAGCGGGACTTTAATAGCCGGTATAGCCCTGCTACAAAGGGCTATAAGGCTATTAGAACATTCTGCCACTAGAGGGCAGAATGTTCTAACTAATTAAACAAAGGGTTCTCGAAGCTCGAGGGGATATAAATCCCCTCGAGCTTCGAGAAGCCTTTGTAGAACATTGGAATGTTGCTCTGCGGGCCTTTACCGGCCCTTAGAATCAGGGAGCACTCCATTGTCTGCAATGGAGCTCCCAAAATTCCAATGTTCTAATGGCCGGTAGAGCCCGCTACCTCGGGCTCTAAGGCTATAGTACAGCATCATATTTTGATAAGTCTGTTTTATTGAAATTGGCTTAACTCTGCTTGCAGGATTCATGCCATATCTGCAAGAAATGAAGTATTTTGGATTTCTGAATGGAAAGCAGGCTTTCTGACTGGTCACACAATTCAGTACAAGTCACACGCAGGAGCACTGAGGTTTGACAGCTACAAAAAGTTACTGTTTTTTTTCTGTTGTCTTTGGCGGTGCTGATAAAAGCAAGCCCTGTCTGAAAAAGGGAATCAGCTTTGGAGCCGAGCATTTGCGGTACGAGCTGTCTAAATGTAACTAAAATAAATAACCAATTTGAAACTGTTTCACCAGGAGGCATCTTTCTTTTGTCCCACTGAAGCCATTTATTGCATGGGAGCCTTCAGGTCTGCAGGGACATTTGAATATATGATAATGAAGTCGACAGACTGGAATGAGTTTAGTTTGCTCATCATTGCTTTTTTCAAAATGCAAACCTGTTTAATGTCTTTAAAATAAGTTATAGGGACATTTATGATTACCTTGACATTGTGAATCAATAAGTTATGTTATTGTGGATAATTAAACCTGTTGAAGGTAATGCATGATGGCTGCAGTGTAACTCGAATTATCACATCACTCCATATATGCCAAACACCGCGAAGGCCAATCAGTCAACGGCAAGAAACTGCATTCGTGGAAGGATCTTGTAGGGGTGACCTTCGCTAAATAGCTGTATAAGGACAGATAAGGACTTGCAGCAATTGGTAGAACACGTGAAAAACTAAGGGGCTGATTACTAGTTGGCAGTCCTGGAGTGAGCCGCCACACCAGCTCCAGGACCGCCAAACTTGGCCACCGGCTAACCTCCAGATTACGAGCAATCTCATGGTCTTGCGGGCAGTCCTTCGGCATTCCCACAGCGGTGCTTATAAAAAAGGAACCGCAATGGAAATGCCAAAGCCTTTTCCTGAATGCCATGCGGGAACTGGGTTGCATGCACACAGTAGGGCACAACATGTGCCCTCCTACATGCACACCATGGCCCTGTGGCAACAGGGAGCACTGTAGTGGCTGCAGCTGTCCCTGGGCGGTCCGACTGCCCAACTTGTAATAGGGCAGACGGACCGCTGGTGCGGTGGGGCCTGCACCACCACTGTGGCTTCGGCGGTCCGGTCATAATTAGGCCCTCAGTGCATTCAAATTCCATGAAAAGGTCCCTGTAACCATCTCTGCCAGCTGTCACTCAACTCGTGTGAGAGTAACACATTTGGAAACTTCTCAGCATCACTACAAGGTGCAAGATTCGGAACACAAATCATGTCTGCTCTTCATGCTCCATTCGTTAACCTCCCTGATTCCCTCCACACATATCGAACAGTGACTACTAGTACCTATATAAAGTACTGTGTCATCACCCACTGCCATAACAATCAACACGTTAATTGAAAACTGCGGAATGGACTGCAAATTTATATACACAAATTTGCATGTTGAAGCCACACACCCCCAGTTTTAAGAAGGAGATTTGAAGCAGTTGCTTACCTTGAGAGGGACATCTAGTAGTACATACTTATATCAGGGTGCCATCATCTACTACCATAGTACCCAAAAGTTCTCTGCAATATTGACTCATCATCATAAACCAATTTTTGGAATATTTATTAATGTTATCAAAAATAAGCACAAATGATTAACATAGCAAAACTGCACATGCAAATGTCTATGTTGCATAATTAACTTCAATTTGCTGGCAGGCATGGGTAGCACTAGTTTTATCTCTTCAGCATGGTGGATTAAATATTCATTTCCTCCCCACTAAAAACGTAATAATGTTAACCACATTGACTTCTCTGGCTACCTGGGACAATAACAAGTCAAACCAGGGACTATGCATAGCTCACATGGACTTCATAAGTTCACCATTGTCATCCAGTTGCTGGCAATTGGCCCAACCACACAAGTGTGATACCATTTTTATTGAGAGAAGTGTGGGAATGGTGAATGGAAGGGATTTTGTGGATCTCTGAAGATTCCAGAGCTTTCCCTCATAAATATGAGGAAATGTCTGATTTTAGCCAAAGTTTGAAGCTTCAGGGAATTTTGTGTATGAAAACTTCGCTGAATCTATACAAGGCACGCTGCCTTGTTCTCCCCTGGGTATCCAGTTTTTAGAAATATGTCTGGATGAAGTAGGTTTTCTGGGTGGATGCTATGAACTTGCATGGCGAAAATGTGATGTGTGCATGTTGCATTTTTGGGCCTATCGTGTCACAAGAGAAAAGTACAGACACACAAATGGGATACCATTTTTATAGGAAGAAGTTTGGGAATGCTGAGTGTAAGGACATTTGTATATCTTCACAGATTTCAGAACTTTACATCACACAAATGTGAGGAAAATGTGTGACTGTAGGCAAAGTTTAAAGTTTGCTGAGCATTCTGGGTAGAAAACATCATGTGATCCACACAACCCAATCTACCTTGGACTCTCTCTATATGATTAGTCTTCATCAATATTGAGGTTTTGTAGGTTTTCCTAAGTGTATTCTGAGCCCAGGCCAAAATCCCACAGCTACCGCACATTTGATGTCTTCACATTTTGCAGCTTATCATGTTCTGAGGATGCACAAGTGAGGTGCTGTTTTTATCTAGAAAAGTGTGGGTCCGCTGGATGGTAAATGTTTTGTGGGGTTCTTGCAGATTCTTAACCTTTCCTCACAGAAATGTGAAGAAAATGTGTTAATTTAATCTAAGTTTGAGGTTTCTAGGACTTCTCTGCAAGAAACTTTGTAGCATACACAAAGTCTTATGACCATGGTCCCTCGTGCATGCTGGTTTTCAGAAATCCCCAGATTTGAAAGGTTTCTTTCGGTGGTGTCTGATTGTGTGCCACAGTAATGTAAATGTAAATTGTAAATTGATACTTGTATAGCACACTACTCACCAGCAAGGGTCTCAAGGCGCTTGTACGAATACCGCTGTGGAACCCATCCTGGCTTTCCCTGTGAGGCGTCCACTCCTGGGCACCCCCAAGGTGGAGGCCAGGCATCCTTAGCGTTGTGGGGGCCGTTGTGGAGATTAAGCAAGCTATTGCCCAGAGTTGCAGAATAGGCAACGAGGCGAGAATTATCAGGTCCGTGGAATTTTGAGCCCAAGACCCCTCGAGGCAGGGAATTGAACCCTGGTCCCGGGCTAGCCCATTGCATCAGGGTCTGCCGCTCTAATCATTGAGCCACACTTCTCCACTCATTGAGCCTCCACTGCAGTTGAACACATCAGCAAAATGGGCAAAAAGTGGATGTCAGGGAAAGGAAGGTTGGAAAATTAATTGATTCCGAGGAGTCTTCCTCTTTTGAAGCTAAAGCCCTCATGCACCCAAAAAAGACTAATAACACAAATAGCATAACAATTGTTATTATTTTAATTTCTCTCTATTTTTGGCTTCCAAATGTGAACCGGTGTGCAAGATAGAACACATTTTGCAAAATGCCCTCTCAATCACTTAATAGTATATACAACCCCAAGTTCAAAGGTATACAAATGCCCAGTGTTCGTAAACTCAGTATCTTCATACCTGGTTCTATCAGTCAAAGATCTATTGCATAATTAATTAAAATTATTACAAATTTGCATGATAAAATAACAAAGCAAATTGCTAACATTTCTTAAATTGCTACTTATCAAGATTAAAATTACCTTAAAAGGGATACAAATTAAAAAGCCATAGGAGGAGCTTCCTCTGACATTAATCAGTCTATCTCCGGGTCTCTTTTTCTTTTCCCAGTATGGGACCCTGGAGTTAAGGTTTCCCTGATAGGCTTTCGTCACGATGTTCCCCCTGCTCACATTCTCTTAAGCCCTGGTTCTAATTCATTAGATTTCTCCTAAAGAATTGAATAATAGTTTGTACACAAAAAGAAAATCAGTATGAGCTGAAACTGTGTTGTTGGTCCAGTGTATCACATTTGTTGAAAATCACCAACTATCACAAATATACACCACTAGAAGTGCATTTCAGACGTAATGGTATATTACTTCTGTAAATCGTCCCACAGGGCAAAAGATTTCAGATGTAAATGTTTTCATATATTTCTATGTTTTCCAATTTATTTGCATTTGTTTTATTTCAATTATCAATTTCTTTGTAAAAACCATGAGCAAACTACACAAATGTCCCCTTCCTGAATTCAGAATTCTATTCAGTTTACAGACATTTGTAGCTTTCAGGTTCACCCAGGGGTTTCACACCTGTTTCCACCACAAACTGCAAGTAGAGGGAAATAGAAAAAAATGGAATAATCGACTGGCAGCTAGACAAACATGAACTCTGTGGTAAAAACTAGCAGCCCGATTCATGAAGCTAAATTGCGCTCGCAAAGGGCCAGATTCTGAGAGTGCGATTTTTGCATTAAGGATTCATCATCCCAAATGCAAAAATCGCTATTTGCGAAATCGCATATTTGCGAGGAATTGGATTTAAGGAATCTCTATTAGAGATTCCTTAAATGCAATTCATTTACCAATTTGAAAATGCGAATTTGCAATATTTGGTCGCTATTTACCACGAAGTCTGACTTTGTGGTAAATAGCAAAAAATTAGAAAAAAGCATTTTAGTGCATTTTTCTCTGTTGCATGTTGCACACACACATTTCCTTTGGACATGTGTGTGCGCCACACCTGTGTAAATTTGCATTTCAGGGGTGCTACAGGGTGTCCTTTGGACACCCCTGGCACCCTTGAAATCGCTATCTTATTTGCGATTAGCCAATTGCTAATTGCAAATAAGGAATACTCCCCATTCATTCCTATGAGCCTTTAGGCCCATAGGAATGAATGGGGAGCTATTCCTTATTTGCGATTAGCAATTTGCTAATCGCAAATAAGGAATGTGCAGGAATCGCAATTTATTTTGCGATTCCTACATGAATCCCGTTTTGCGAGTCTATAATAGCGATTCCTTATGAATCGCTATTAAAGACTCGCAAAACGGGTCTTTGATGAATCTAGCAGTAGATATTTTTACAACTCAGGTTGGTGCTGAAAGCTGGGAAGATGGTGACAGTAAAGCAAACGTTTTGTTGATGCCATTTTTAGAAGAAAAAAACATATGCTTTGTAAAAGACATTTTAAGCCGATTCGAGCGGAACATCAAGAAACGACTTGAGGCACTGCAGCTTTGTGCAGAGTTCAACCAGTCGAATCTAACTCAGTAGGGACATCGGGTATCCGCGTGAAGTATAGCAGATTTGTGAAAGACTCTTAAGGCTGCTGCATCTGACTTGAGAGGCTGACTCTTCAAAAAACTGAAGACACAGCAGCTTTGCGACAGGGGCGTAGCTAGAGCTTCTGGCGCCCGTGGCTATCCCTCAGATTGCCACCCGTGGCAGGTAGCGGGTGGGGGTGCTGGGTAAAAAGGACGGCGAGCACTTGAGAGGTCTGAAAGGTGCATCATGAAGTCCCACTGCCATAGATGTTGTCCAATACAGTACCGGCTGTGCTGCGCGCGTGCGGCACACTAAGTATATTCTTCAATTTCTACCAAGTTTTGGCTTAAAAAAGATGAAACCATAAACCGAATGATAAGAAAGCAAAATGTAGTCGTTGAGAATTACTTTATCGTCGTTTGTTTTAGGACATTGACCGGGCTGTTTCTCAGTTTTCACTTTTGTCGTCCTTCCGGGTCCCAGTTTGCCCTTGGCGTCCAGGCAGTCGAGCCACTGCCTCTGTCCCAGCGCATATCTCAGTCACTGAGCGGACAGATGTCAGGCCACACTTAATGGCGGACTGCCAGCAGCTGGAGCCGCCCGGTCTTCCCTCGAGTTACTGGTTGCCCCTTTGGCTTCATCCCGACTGGAAAATGCATCTCCAAGCAACAGCAATCGAAGCAGCTCAGCGTGCTGTAGAGCTTCTCACAGGGTTGTAGGAGTTATACCTGTCTGGCCGCAACTCTGCAAGTGGGGGTGCAGCTAGCTGCTGGCCTCCTCACTCTGCAATTTCAGCAAAGTGTTCAAAACGTCCAATAGCATCCTTGTTTTAGTACAGGGCACATTGGGGGGTCTCAATAGATCAAGGCGTTATGAGCGGTCACCTCAGCCAACCACCATCCTGCTCCTCATGTGGTTGCTTCCTGAGTGTGGCGTCCACTCCCCTCAATAACTAACCCAATTTCCCAAACTGGAGAATATCGCTCTCATTGTTCCTAAATGGGGTCTCTCTAGGTCGATATAGAGCTTTCGGCCCCAGACTGGAGACCCGTATAGGTTGCCGGGCGAATATGGTTCAGAGTATGTCTCGGAAGTAGGCATCTTTTGGACTCTTTAGTTGTTAAGAAAGCTCTTGATGTGGGTGTGATTCATTTTACTTTCACGCGAACCATTTATAAAAATAAAATAGGGTTTGGGAAAAAAAAATAAGATACATAATCATCCGCGGCCCAAAAAATAAAAAATACACAACTGATCAATCAAAACTCAAAGCCATATGATAAGAGTCTAGAGCAAAATATGCTAAGGTGCCATGCAGATGGTAGATTGCACTATACAAATGCTGGTAACATAACATATAGTAAAAAAGCATAACAAAGCACAGTATAGAATCACATACCGCAGTGCTCACTGAAAAACATTGCAGATGAATTCCTCAACAAAAACACGTTGAAAGCTTTCATTTAATTATAATCACTTCTAATTATTACTCATTAATGTGCAGATGGAGAAATTTCTAAAATCACTGGCAATATCTCACTTATGCTTGTGAAACAAAATTGCTACATTGGGTATATACCTTCAAAATTTAGCAACAATCTCTACATGATAGTCCAAGTATTGCTACTGCATTGATGCTTTTCTTATATTTTTTCTCCTAGAATTCTTTTGGCTGCTGTGATGGATCTTTCAGTCCTGCTGCCTTAACTCCTTGGACGCTCATGACGAGCTCAGCTCGTCATGATGTACACCTCCATACACTCATGACGAGCTGAGCTCGTCATGAACAATGGGGATCAAAGCTTTCCAGCACAGGAGGAAAATAACACTAGCATCGATGGTGTTAAGAAGCCGAAAATATTCAAGCTTATCAAATCAGAATAGAAAAGTACATGGGGTGAAGTTGTGGCCAAACGGCAAGAACGGTTGACTTGGAAGCTAGGCAACCGGGTTTGCATCGCAGCAGGAACAGCTCAACATCCGGCGATTCTAGGCAAATCACTTAACAAAATGAATGTATAGTCTGTAACGCAACTGGTGCTCGTGTAACTCTTTGATACCTTTGGGTTAAGTTCGTGTTCGGGCAAGTCATCCATTTTCTTTTATCATCAATTGACAAATATTTTTTGTTCAATTACTTCATGAGCACAATCAATTAATATGTGTATTACATGTTAAATTATTCTGACACAATATACGTCCTTGGGGCGCAGGCAGGGCGGCTTGCAATGAAAATGGACCCCTACATTCTGTCAAGGTAATAAATACAGCAATACTCAGTTTCGGTTGGGCCCCTCAGGATTTTGGATCTTGGTGTAAGCGCACCTGTTGCACACTTGCCCCTCTATACATACACATGAAACGTCTTTCTGTTAGGAGGTGTGAGGTTAAGCATAAGGGAAGTCAGGGGACTTCTGTTTTTAATTTAAGATGCATACCTATTCCTGACTTTTCAACCAGAACGCTTTCAAGAGAGAGCCCACTTTGAATTACGACATCTACATGGTTAGCAAAACAGAAGGAGGTTCGGCCAACTCACAGAGGCTGCTCTCCGATAACCTATTACCTATTGTTTATTTATTTAGTTAGTTATGTGTTTTTATATAGCCCGGACTTTAACAGAAGGCGTCAGAGCTCTTCACAATAGGAACAGTACTGATACATGAGGAGAAAATTACAAGTGAACAAATTACAAAAGCAAACGTTAAGTTACATGAGGCAAAAGTGACAATTGTGAGCAAACAAAATACATGAGGTAGCAAATGGTGCATTACAGGAGGAAAAAGTGACATGTGTGCAGGTTACAAGAGAAAACAAAGTACAGTTAGCGGTATAATACTGCAATATATGACAGACACTCAAGCACAAGAACAAACATTACGTAGGCAATGGTGGCACTTGTGCAAGCCAATAAAATGTGGATTGCAGCGCGGGTGCAGAGAGCCACTCACAGCATTACAGCACACCACACGTTCACACATCATGCCCTCAAATGACCCCGGGCCCACTGGGGCAGTGTGTGTCTTTAAAGCGCATTAGGAATTGTAGTTCATACCCTCGGTGTATTCCCCCGGAGCTCCTGCTGGGCTACACCGTCCATCAGTTCTTCTGTCCACATCACTGAGGAGGACGAAGTCCTTGCTGCCACAGCTGCAGGTGCTGGGGTCACGAGCAGCAATAATCCTCGCCTCCGTGTCCTTAATAGAATTGAAAATTCTTGGCACGAATGTTAGCAAATTTTTGATTCATCACTCGCAGGGAGAAACCAGTCTGACGTCGGTGGTGGCGCCTTCTGTGAGCAGAAGCACTTGCTCAAGAGCGGGGCCATTTCCAGGAGTGGGGAACGCACGTGATGCATCACTGCGCAGTTTTCGGCGTGGGGGCTGGCCAAAAATTAGTCCCAGCGCCGTCATTGGTAGCGGTTTCGCGCAACAGGATTGACGGCCCTGGGACAACCCACAAACTACTCAGTACTTCACCGTGCCCGTGTGGGGCGTGGTGGGTGTACTGCGTACATCATTCACCTTCGGGACGGCAGTCTTGTGACGTACCCCTGTTGCTTCTGACTCAAGAGGGACATTTAGTAAAGGCATGAAGTACTGCAGCTATGTGAAAAACCAACCTTTTGACTTTGCCAATACTTGTTTTAGTGTAGGAAAAACACAAAAGGCGATGAAAGGAATGCATGCAGCAAAATAAACAAATAGCAATGGCTCAGGGTAGCTCTGGCCTCCCTGAACTGAAACACAAACAACCCGAGACTTGTTTTGTCCTGATTGGGACTCGGCAGTCGGGTGCAGCTGTATTCCAGTGGTGAGGGAAACGGGCAGTGGCGGCTGGTGAATGCAAACATGGGTGAGGTAGAAGTCCATACTCTAAATGGCACTACACAAGTGAGTATGGCAAGCATACCTGATCTTCTCAGGGAGGGTTCGGCTGGGGAGCGAGGGTAAACACAGATGTTAATTTTTACCCAACTCAATAGTTGTATTTTTATCAACCTTGAGAGGATAAAAGGCTGAGTGGAGCACCAGAGTTCAAACCATGGGGTCAAATACAGATCATCATCCTTGTCAGAAGGCGAGGATGTATTAGGCCAATAACTCTTCAGACCCAGCTAAGAGACCTGTGACTGACCAGATTCCCTTCAAACATTCCCCAGCATAACCAGTGTTCAGCACAATTAATCATCAACTCATCTTCATCCATTCCCCTACAAGCTGAACCTTACACTCCCATCCACACACTCACTCATTCTGTCCTTCACCAACTCCCTAATACTCATTTGTGCACTCAAACATACATTCACATCTAACTACCCTCCCCCTCATTCACCTAATTCACATTGCCTCACCCACTCACTGTTGTATTTTCAGTTATTGAAATATGTCATTGAAGGAGGCAGGTTGCATTTCAGTCACTTTGTAGTGTTTTAATGAGCTTTCATTTACTCATCTCACCATTACCAGAGTCATACACCCAGATGCTCCCTCAACTACTCACTTAAGATCATTCCCCTACCTACCTACCTACCCACATTCAACAATTATATTCACCCATTCACACCAAGCTTCCCTCTGTCATTCACCCAACTCATATAACCATTAATCAGATGTACCTATTCACTCATTCAACTCCCACATTCAATAACAGTCACACAAGTACACAAAACATCACTCATCCAGTAACCAGCATTTGAATTAATAAAAAGTTACACTTAGTGGCTTTGTTAGTGCTTGTTTTAAAATCCCTGCAGATTACATTTAGATGTCCACTGTCACAACAAACCACACTTATAATCGGCAAGGTATATGAAAGAGCCATATATTGTTTTGTAAAGTGAGGTTTACTGACCCAACTGGTGCTGCAGAGGAGACAGCACAGCGGTTAGAAAGGGAAAGAGAGGAGATTGAACAGATTTTTACTTTTCTACTCCCAATTTACTTGCTTGAAAGTTTCACACTCTTCATGATCAGATCATGGCTTTACATACATACTAAGCTGAGTATGAATGGGCTCTTCCTGGCTGTGAATACACAAAATTAAATGTGACCAGACACCACAGACAGATGAAATAGGTTTGTCTGTGCTGGCTTTCGCATCTTTTCCCATCTCGTCACAGGGTGGGGCGTGGTCAGTGAAGCTGCTGGCCGCACCTCCCCCTGTGATGAGATGGTGAAGGGTGGGGTGAGTTCTGCTGAGTGACATGCAAACTCGTGCAGCCCGGGCTTGAAAGCGAAATGCCTGAGGCTGTTTTTAATCGGTGCTCTAGATGGAGGTGGAGAAATCAAAGCAACGTCACGGCGCTGTGAGGAAAATCAAGGGCTGTGCGTGGGTAAGCCCTCACAGTGCTGAATCAGTCACATCCTGACAAAGGTGCAGACCTTGCAAAAATGCTGAGTTAGGTCAGGGGCGGCTCTAGGTTCATGGCGGCCCTGGGCAGGGAGCGTAGGTAGGGGGACCCGGAGGAAAGCAGGCGCGGGGGCCAGTGAAGAGGGGGGAGTCAGGGTGTTTGGAAGTGGAACAGAGCCAGAGGCCGCCAAATCCCTGCTAGGGGCCGCCACGCAAATATGTATCCATCCTCAGAGGATTATTACATTAAGGATATATATATTGGCGTGGAGGCCTCTGGGGTTTGGCGGCCCTGTGCAGGTGCACAGCTTGCACATGCCGAAGGCCGCCCCTGGTTAGGCGACCTTCATTTTAATTTTGTTTATTTACTTAAGCTTTTATACTAGGAAGGCATAAAAGGAAAGGAGGCCTACGTCTGGGCCTACTTTTGCTCCTTAGAGGGGTACATCACACACACAAAAGCTGATGGGAGGAATGCTTGCAATAAGTCTAACAGCCTGAGGACATTAAACTTCATTTAGTCCTTGTGTATAAAAATACGATTTCACCTCAATCTGTGTCCTTCTGTTTGGGCATCTGATGGGGGTAGTCTTCATACAGCCATCAAGAAAGTGGCTGTATTTTGATGAAACTGACACTTTCAGGCAGTCCCTCCTTTTTTCCATGGCCACATTGCATTCTAGAACTTATAGCTGCATTTTTCCCAGGCAGTGTGGGCAGTATCCTTGGTTTAATAATGCCCATCCGGCTGACAGCATTAAAATGCCAAGGGCCCACCCAGTCACCTTCTGGTGTGACACTGATTCACTTAATGTTATTATATTTCCTCCTTATTAAAATCACTAAAGCTATGCATGTTTCGAAGTTGTTAGGACAAAGTATCATGTTTGAGGTAAGTGATACCATTGTAAATAATGTAGATATTTGTAATATTGTTTCCACTAATATAGTGGTTAGAAATATAGTTTTTGTAACTATTTTAATGTGTTTTAGTTGAATATTTTGTGTTACTATTGTTTATATAAATGTTATTAATTGTTTTTAACATATAGCTTGTGATTTTAAGTGATTTGGAATATTGTATTAATATTTAATAGTAATTTATAGTGCCATAGCCAGTTGTTGGGTTTGTAGGGAGATAGGGTGGGAAGGTAATTTGGTAATAAATAATTAAGAATTACTTAATAGATGGTATTTAATTATATGATTGATATTTATTATATCATTTATATATAATACTGGTTTATTTTCATTATATGGGATTTGTGGGCTGGTGGTTTTGTAGGAGTATAGGGTGGGAAGTTCATTAAGTAGTAATTAATAACTAATGCATTGTTAATTCGTTATTTAAGCGATTTTTAGTTATGTGAGATTATACACACACTTTACTAAAACCGGCCAGATTACAGGCAACCCAGCCGATTCAATCATAACAGTGTTACCTAAAGAAGGGCAAGACTCTCCTACCGAGGAATTACAGGCCGATCTCATTGATAAAGCTTGATTGTAAGATCTATGCATCAATTCTCTCTAAATGCTTACCACATCACATATCCAAAGTCATACACCCCTCACAAGTAGCCTTATTTAAACACAGATTGTCCAGTGACAATGGAAGACCACTATAACACACTATAGAAAAAGCTAAATTAGTAAACTCCCCTGTAGTTGCGATCACATTAGACACCGAAAAAGCGTTTGATAAGGTCGATTGGAGTTACTTACGTACAGTCCGGGAGAAATAAAATTTAGCTGATAATCTTATCCGGATGATTATGACCCTATATTACAAATCATGCACCGAGGTCAGAGGGGGTGGCATTATTTCCGACTCGTTCAACTTAAAACAAGGCACCAGACAAGGCTGCCCTCTATCGCCTCCACTATTTCTCCTAGCATTAGAACCCTTCCTCCAACACCTAAGAGAAAATCAAGACATCACAGGTGTCGCATTTGGCAACACCACCATTAAACTTGACGCCTACGCCGATGACATACTAATCATTACCGAAAATTCTCTTTCTATCATCTCAGCACTAATGTAATCAATCCAACAATTCCCCAAGGTTTCTGTGTATTCTCTCAATTACGATAAAACCCAAATTAAACTTCTTAATCAACATGGCAACAAAGACATATTAGGGACATCCGGATTAGCTTGGCAACAGGGTTGTATTAGGTACTTAGGGCTAGAGTTAGCTAACAAACTAATCACAAAAAGAGCAACTATAATTTCTGGAAAGCAAAAAAAGGAGGGATTGCCTGAAGGTCTCAGTTTACTTAAAATACAGCCACTTGATGGCTATATGAAGCCTGCACCCCTTCAGATGCCCAAACAGAGGGACATTGATTGATGTGTGAAAATATTTTTATTGTGTTACTAAATGAAGTTTAATGTCCTCAGGCAGAACGAATTTCAAATATTGCAAATTGTTCTATTTACTTTATTTTTGGGCAAATTTTATGAAAGGCCTCATGATTCATGCTGGCTACACTAATTGCTAGTTGTTAGAATAATTGCAAGCATTCCTCCCATCACCTTTTGTGTGTTTGATGTACCTTCCTATGTAGTAAAGATATGCCTAGACGAAGGCTCTATTTCCTGCGGCAACTCATGTGTAAGGCGTACGGGCTGCACCCCCTTTCCTTTTATTTACAAATGGGGGTGGGGTCGCACACTACTCACACACCGGCGGTGTCGGCCCTAAAGACTCTGGTCAGTGTAGTAACGTGTTTGCGATGCATCATCTTTCGATCTTCTGCTATCCTCGCTGTCTTCGCTATCCCTGGGCACGTGTTTCGGGGTATCACCCCTCGTGAGCAGGGATAGGCCGTGTTCTGGCGGTGCCGATGGCTGCCAATATCTGCCAGGTATAGTACCACTCCGGCGCGTAGGTGCGGGATCCCAGGCTCGCCAGCCCGCAGCTCAAGGGAGCTTAAAGTTACAAATGGGGGTGGGGTCGCACACTACTCACACTCCGGCGGTGTCACCCCTAAGGACTCTGGTCAATGTAGTAACGTGTTCGCAATGCATCATCTTTCGATCTTCTGCTATCCTCGCTGTCTTCGCCATCCCTGGACACGTGTTTCGGGGTAGGCCCAGACGTAGGCCTCCTTTCCTTTTATGCCTTCCTGGTATAAAATCTTAAGTAAATAAACAAAATTAAAATGAAGGTCACCTAACTTGGCATTTGTGCAAGGTCTGCACTTTCATCAGAATGTGACTCATTCAGCACTAGGACGGCTTACCCACGCTCAGACCTTGATTTTCCTCACAGTGCTGTGACGTTGCTTTGATTTCTCCACCTTCATCTGGAGCACCGATTAAAAACAGCCTCAGGCATTTCGCTTACAAGCCTGGGCTGTACGAGTTTGCATGCCAATCAGCAGAACTTACCCCACCCTTTACCATCTCATCACAGGCAGGACTGGACTGGACTGGGTACCGAAACCAGCCCTGGCAAACTGTTCGGCCGAATCCCCCTGGGGGGTCTAGGGGTGCTTCCGAGCTGTTTGTTCGGGCCGGTTTCTGCTGATTTTGTTACAGGGGGGCGATATTTCTGACCCCGGTAACAAAAACGGACCCCCAGGGGCTTAAAGCCATCCCCCACCCTAGCGGCCCACCAGGGAAATGCCCCGTGCCCACTACGGCCAGTCCGGCCCTGATCACAGGGGAGGTGGGGCGAGCAAGCTTCACTGACCACACGTCACCCTGTGACGAGAGGGAAAGCATGCAACAGCCGTCACAGACAAACCTATTTCATCAGTCTGTGGTGTCCGGTCACATTTAATTTAGTGTATTCACAGCCAGGAAGAGCCCATTCATGCACAGCTCAGCATGTATGTAAAGCCGAGATCCAACCCTGACTAGCGTGATACTTTCAAGCAAGTAAGTTGGGAGAAAAAAGTAAAAATCTGTTCAATCTCCTCTCTTCTTTCCCTTTCGAACTGCTGTGCTGTCTCCTCTGCAGTACCAGTTGGATCAGTAAAAATCGCTTTACATAACAATATATGGCTCTTTGATGTACCTTGCAGATTATAAGTGCTTATTATTTTGACAGTGGACATCTAGATGTAATCTTCAGGAATAATAAAAAAAAGCACTAGCAAAGCCACTAAGTGTAACTTTGCATTCATTCAAATGCTGGTTACTCAATGAGTGATGCTGGCACCCTGCCAATACATCAGGTAACTGGAGTTATGAGCCAACCAGGAATTACAATGAAGCCATCATTTTACATATGGTTTTTCCTCAGATATTTAGGGGGGACCAACATGCAGGCTCAAACCCAGAGGAATTTGTTTGCAAGAAAATGATCTGGAATTCCAGAATGACCTCCAGAATTTAGAGCGGTATCACTGGTTGGCAATGTTATTCACCATTCCATTGAGGATTATGTGTAACCCCTTGGTAATTCTGCATCCCAGACATACTGATAACCGCGATGTCAGTATTTACAGCTAAAAGAGTACCACATAGGAGGTGGAAATGCACTTTAACATAGATAATTAAAATCCGGTAGAAGCCAAATGTTTTTACTTCTACTAAATTTAAATCTTTTTTTAAATAAATGTACCCTTAGTTTAGCAAAGTATCCCAGATTGGTCAAACTAGCTCACATTTACAAATATAAACTCCATCTCTGCATCAATAGAAAAAAAGTAGTGCACAGCGCTCTTTGGATAATGAAAACTGTGTTTCTTTTCAGTTCAATTTATGTTGCAGCATCTTGAATCTGACACTTTATTTATCCGTACAGGAATTGAAGCTTCTCTTTGTTTTGTTCGGTTTAAATCTTATTTTCTTCGTACAGAGAAGGTCTTAAAACTCTTGTTCTGACCACAAAGACGTTAATCTTACTCAACAGTGCATTAAAATCTGCCTGACTTCTGTTTTTCTTTTTAAATAGTTTGTTGTACTATAATCTTCTCAAAATGATTGTACTTTGAAAACGACTACCCTGCTGTGGACTTTTTCCTCTCGAAAACACCAAGCATCCCCTGCCTGATCAAACCCCAGAACCTTAAAAATCCCGCCTCCCCCACATCAGCCCCAAATCAATCGCCTTCCTAGCACCTCGTCAAGTGCTCTTTACAGTCCTACCAAGTGTCACGCATCAGGCGTGACACGAACACATTTCAGTGTGGTACTGAAATGCAATGTCACGCACATGCTGTGTGTCAGCTCTTTCACTAAAAGCCCTGTTAAAAGCTGAGCCCACCCCGAGCTACAACTCTATGATACAATCAATATCTCTCAAGAGAGGCAGAATCACTGGAGCCAAGAACTGTTCTAAAAGGTTTCAGATGCAACTACTCACTAGGTGCTCTCACCATGCTAGCGACAAACAAAACTAGGAGTACCCAATCTTGTTCAGTCAATTACCATCACTTTCACCTGAGCGGTCTTGCAGCTGCTCGAATGTTTTGCTTCCTGCAAACTGGTGTCTTCTCTTCATCTTCCAAATATCTCGTGTCCCTTCTCTTTTCTAAGGCATTTATTGCATGCTGATTGCAATTGCATATGTAATGGTATTTCAGGGTCTGCCTCAAAATGCACTCCCACATCTCTTAAGTTTCCTAGAGTCATGTTTGAGTAGCTCCTCCAGTTCAGGGCTCGTTTATGCATTCTGGAAATTGTAGTTCCATTCAATAAAGGTTAAAGAGGACTACAAATCCCAGAGTGAAAAGAAAACCATACTGGACTGGATGAGTTACTGAATTATGGCTCTGGAAAATGTGAGAGCTCTGCTCGCCTTCTGTCAGCTGTGTAAATGCGGAAAACAAATGGCTGCATTCCTACTTTTAATCTCTTAAACAGCCCTGATGATATTCATGTGGGTGTGTTTTATTGTAAAGTATCAAAAACAAAATTTAGAACTATAAGAGAACCCTCTCAACACATTTAATTTCACAAGAAATGTCTTGTTTGGGAGTTTTGCGCCTTAAAAAGCCTCAGCAGACCTCCCTCTTGCCTCAAATTTGTGATCTCTTAATTAGCAGTCCTTAAAATCAGTCATTAATCCCTTCTCAGCTGTTTCAAAAAATATCAATCAGCCTTTCACAGTTCAACGACTGCTCAGTTTGCCAAGGGGATTTTTGCAAGATGTGTAGGCTATAACAGTAGCATATTGAAGTAATTCAGCTGGGCCTTGCAAAGTTCTGGGGAGAGAGGAGGCAGGGACATGTAAGATAAAAAGACTTAGAGAAATTAACGCTTTTTTTAACATCATACACTTGGTCTGCAATGGCGCTAGTAACGAAAATAAGTGTGTGCCATTGCCGCAAATAGGTCCAAACTGGGGTGGCGTAGAAAGCAAAATAACAATGGATTTACCCACATCTCTTGACTGGGGGTCAATGTTTGATTCATTCAGCATTCCGTCCATCATTTGTTGCCGCAGCACATTGACGCGAATGATGCACGACTTGCGACGAAGTGTATGGGAAGTCTTGGAAGAAGGCAAAAAGATCATTGAAAGCTAAAGCCGCAGGCAGCCAGGACTATATTCAGATAATCGGCATGCTGCAGTAACTAAACAGGAGCAGTGAAGAGATGCTGCGACAGGTAAACTCTTATTGCGCCAGTTGCCTCACATTCCATCAACCCGTTATTCCACATTACCCCAAACCCGTCCTCCATGTCACAGTCCATTGCTCTGTGAAGAGTTTCACCTCCTTCCCAGAACCATGTTAGCACCAAAGTCTTTCTTCCCTGTTTATACAGGAAGAATCCTCCCTACCCTCCACAAAAGGCCACTCTTCCTTGATCATTTTGCATTTTATTTACAAGCTGCAAGGAGAAATTAGAGCCCAGGGAGAGAGTAAGGGAACTTAGGACTGTGACAGCGAAGACTAGGATTTTGGGCAATGAAGGTTCACCACAAACGGCATGCGCACAATGATGGTACCCGGTGGAAGTGACAGTCACAGACTAGTCTTCC
Source organism: Lissotriton vulgaris (assembly GCF_964263255.1). Lineage (NCBI taxonomy): Eukaryota > Metazoa > Chordata > Amphibia > Caudata > Salamandridae > Lissotriton > Lissotriton vulgaris. Next base: position 51,550,863 of record NC_141698.1, on the reverse strand, counting down.
CTCGGGGTGCTTCATCGGGGGAAAACAGGACCTGGACGATAAGTTTAGGTAGAGGCGGGTTATTTAGGTATCTATTAAGGAGTCAGGAAGGGCGTGTCTGGTCACTCCCTGACTCCAGGCATCCACCGGGAAAACAGTAGGGGGTTTACGTGAGGACCACCCACCGGTTCTACATGTTGCAGGGCTCATTCGCATCAGTATAGGCTGGTTGCAGGGTGTAAGAGGTATCTTGGGGGGTGGAGAGTCACATGCAGGAGTATCCGCCCCCTTGGTGGGTAGGGAGAAGGGAGCACAGGCGACAATAGATGCGGTGCAAGATTTCGTCGAGCAGGAGAAGAGTTTCATTGGAGGGTGTTTGGTAGGGTAAGGAAAGCAGATTCTGGATATATATGGAAGGAAATCAGCGAATGGAAGAAGGAAGAATGAAGCAAGGCATCAGAGCTTTGGATGCACGTTAGCGCGAAGTGTGAGTGTTTACAGGAGGAATGGGAGTGTTGGATTTACAAAGTTTGATATTATTTGCTAATGTTAATGAAGGTAATGTAATTTTGCGACCATGTCCTAATAAATGGCCTTTTATTTTAAAACTCTGGTCATGGAGTGTTTTCCTATCACACGACGATCGTTGGACACCACTCCTCAGCTCACTCAACTAAAAACCAGCGGAAACATAAATGCCACAGGAAGCCCGTTGACACCGAAAGGTTCACCTGCGGCCCTCATTCGTGGCTTGCATTCCCTATTGCCTCAATCACATTAGGCATGTGAGAAGGTTCAAATAAAACAGTACTAAGGGGTTCATTACGATGGTGGTCAGACGTTCGTCCAACCGCCATTATTGCGGTAGTGGGAACGGCCGCCCACAAGGCGGCCTACCCACCTACTGCATTACGATGCAACAGCCACAGCAGCGGTCACAGGCCTTATCCCTAACATTGCGGCGTGGATGCAGTCAACAGCACCCTCCGCAATACCCAGAAAAAGGCACTTGCATATCCCTGCAGTACGTGGCAGGCACCATGCCATGCTTGCCACATGGTGCAGGGGTGCAAGGGAATGTAGGGGGGCACAATAGTAGTTGGGCAATGTTTTGGTTCCAACAAGCGGTCGTAAAAGGACCGCCTGTTGGAACCGTTGTGGGCGGTCTTTCCGACCACCACGCTTAACCAACGATTCCCCCTGCCATCATAATTTGGCAGAGGAAAAACAGCAGCACAATGGCGGAGGGCCTGCCACCAACAGGCTGTCGGACCCTGCCACGACTGCCGGACCCCACCACGACTGCCGGACCCCGCCACGACTGCGGGGCCCCTGCAACGAGTGCGGGGCCTCCATCACGAGTGTGGAGGCCCCTTGTGAATCGGGCCCAGAGTCTGTGACCCTGCATGTTAGTCACACAAGCGAGAGGTGCATGTTTAATATAACTCAAATGGCCATTTCCTTTGACAGGTGTCGACTCAAGCTCATTGTACCAGTGTCTGCTGTAGATGGGGAGAGGATGTAGCCTTGCGGTTAGAGCGGTCGACCTCGAAGCTGGGGAACCGGGTTCCAGTCTCGGCAATGACGCTCAACATCCTGTGATTCTGGTCAAATCACTTAATCTCCCCATGCCTAACAAAAATGAATGCATTCATTTGTAACAAAACTGCTGCTCAAGTAAAGCGTTCTGATACCCGATTTCTTGGGTCTAGTTCACGATATATAAAATTCTTTAAAAAATTGTAAATGAGTGATAAGTACTGTCTGTTTACAGAAGCAAGTGAAGGCCAGGACAAGAATACAGGCCTCAGTCTACGCGTAAGGTCCAAATTCACAGTGCACAAAAAGCAATATATTTGCAGGTGCACCCATTGCAGAAGGAATTCCTACACTGTCACCACAGGTACTTGAAATGGTAACCCACCTTTTGATTACCAGATAAAACCCCCAACTATTGGCCACCTTGAACAAAAAACCACAACTTCCTGTGTTCCTGCAAACTAAAAACTATTATTATTGATACCAGTCTTAGATTCAGGAATCACATCATGTACAGCACAAATCCTATCATCCTATGGCACAAACATACCCTGCCCTACAGAGTCAAGCTGTTCCTTCCTAAAGACAACTTCAGAGCAGCCGAATATACTCAGGGCCAGTCTTATTTTTGATGTTATCAACACTGCACCAGCTAGAATGTTCTATACCTAGCTGAACACCCCCAAAGAATGTTTGTCACGGGGTGGAAGTCACAGGAAAGAAGGTGTACTATGTATGGTCCCTACAATGGTGGGGAGCACACTGTGTTCTTTTAATAACCCTCACACACCACAAGGGCCCTTGGTGTCATGCTTCATCATAGGGGTCTTCGCACCCCTCTAGCGGGATGTGGCGTGCTACTGACCAACGACTACGTGGGAGCACTGATGTAACGTCTATGTGTGGTGCGTGAGGATGTATCATATTAAGTAATTAGTGTGGTCATGAGTGAAAAGTGAGTGAATACAAAAATTTTAAAATACCTGGCACATCAGGTCTAAAAAGACTTTTAATGGGCCTCTGTGCTGGGATGGGTAAAAGGGGTGTGTGGTGGAGGTACTTTGTATTTAACATACAATACCCCTCGTGTACATCGGCATGTTTCGAAGCAACAGCTACTTCTTCAGGACGGGGTGTACAGATCCCCACCCTACTCACGTGATGGTGTAAAATTACCTAAATTGCCAATACTATATATACAACAGTTACAAGGAATAGACTAAATGTGCCTATTTAGTTGATCTGCTCATTAGTACCTGCATTGAGGACTTGCTATCAAAATCCACCCCCTTTTGTACCGCTTTTGGCCGCCATAAGTGTGGCAGGGTATGCTCAGACGTGAGTCCCTTGCTCACTTTGCCACTGGATTCAAGCAAGCCGGGCTGAAGACGGCTGGAATGCCAGAAACTGGTCCTCAGTAGCTTGTTTCCGGTCTAGGGAAGACATGGCTTGGCAGTTCGGTCTGGACTGTTCGCATGAGGCACAGGGTCAGACTGATTTGCATATGGCCATGTCTGAACTGGGGTGGCTGAGTGGGCTAAAGAACAGTGATGGATTAAACCCAGATCTTTTGACTGGGTGTGAGTGTTTGATTGATTCAGATGCTCCGTCCATCACCACCCCCTTTTGTACCATCAAAATCTGAATGGCATCATGAGCCTAAACTGAGGGGTCACGTGCTAATCAGCCATAAATTCACCAGCTATTCCTTTCTTCAAACGTCGCCTCCGTGGCTCCGCGTTGTCCGTGGTCATGTTTGCCTGCTGCCCTCAAGTTCTAAAATAACCATAAAACAATGAAGTCAAGAAAGGAGTGATGAGGTATCAATAGCTACAGATCCTAATGCTACAGATGCTCTGGTCTTATTCCAACCAGTGAGATGCTCAATGCTCACGGCCAATGCCATGCCTAACTAGAAATTCAACTGAGCATTATAAATGATAACCTACTGAAACAACCACCTTCCCCAATACCCTTCAAGTCAAATAAATGGAATTTGTTCCCATAGCATGCATATTGATTTTCTGTCAGTGTTCATGTTAATGAATCCTTGAGAGACTGCGGTGCTGTTCATATTACAGTCACTCAAAGCCCTGCATGCGTGCACTCATGTACCCACAGATCTCCCTAGTGTGGATGCAGGAATGGTAGGGAAATAAACTGTGAATCTAAGAGAGGATAGGAAATTGAAAAAAGAGGAGAGTGAGGTGGTAATGAGAGGGAGGTGAGAAGGCACATGAACCCACTCACACAACTCTCCACCCTCATGTGTGAATGCATCCACCCATCCAAACAGACATCCAAACGCATCCGTCATCTACCCACATTGGTGCATTTATCCTTCCATCAAGCCTCACATGCATTCATCTGTACATACAACTATGCATTTGCAGCTATGTCTCAATTTATACGGCTACTAGCAGCCCGCCCCAGCGTTGCCTGGGGCAGAAAGGGGCTGGGGGCAGTACACCCGCTCCCGCCCGACCCCCTCCCGCACCGACTTCCTCCCGCCTCGACTCACTCGCGCCCCCCTCCCGCCCCAACTCACTCCCGCCCCCCTCCCGCCCCGACTCACTCGCGCCCCTCTCCTGCCCCGACTCACTCGCGCCCCCCTCCCGCCCTGACTCACTCGCGCCCCCCTCCTGCCTGACTCACTCGCGCTCCGACATTTTTATTTACTGCTGCCTCCTTCTTGCCTCCCCCTGCATCACACAGTCTCACTTTCCCTTTCCTTACCTGTGCTGCCGCTCCTCACTGCACAGCCGCTCCTCACTGCACCGCCCTCCTCCTTCGTCGTCATCACGCACGTCGCGTCGCGGCCAGCGCTAGGTCCCGGCTGGCGCTACTTTCAGGGGACTACTTTGTTTACAAACGTAATTTTTTTTTAATTTACTTTTTTTATTTTATTTATATAGCCTATGTCCATCTACACACCCTGACATTTTCATAGATGTATCAGGTGTGTAGATTGGCGCTGTGGTTCCTGATGTTACCTGGCCAAAAGGTGCAAGTTCTCTCTTTATAATAGTAGTATAGATATAACATATCTCTCGTGCATACTCAGTGTCACTAACCAACACACATCTTCCACCAAGAACTAGCCATCCATGAACCTACCTGTAACCATTTTTCAATACATCCATATATTCACCCATCCTCGCATTCATCCATACAGTCATATAGATGCAAGTAGCCTCCCAACACTGCCTGTATTGACACATTCTTCCATAGAAATGCTTTGACCCAATGACTGACGGACATCCATTCATCCAGGCATCCACCTGCGCTCATTCATTCATTCACACTTCCACCCATCCCATTCAAGTAGTCTGAGTGTGTGTGGGGGGGGGGGGGGGTGTCTGCGTGTGTGTATCTGTGTGTGTGTCTGTGCATGTGTGGTGACAGCAACTGGATGTGGAAAACGTACCTGTTTGTTGCCTCTGTCAAATGGGTATTTGCATGTTGTTTGTCAATGTATGCATGAGTGTTTACATGTTAGTGATTCTAAGCCTGTATGCATGGTTGTATGGGTTCATGTGTGCCTGTAGATAAGTTGTATATGTGCATCTGTGCCTGTATATGTGTTGCACTGCATATGCAAGAACATCTGTAGGTGATTTGTTTGTTGCCTGTAAGTGTGCATGCACTTTAATGCAGGTGTGCATATTGTGTGCCCTGCGTTCATTCACTATGCAAAAGCAAAAACTCTTGGCTGTATTAATTCTAACCTCCTACAATCACCTACAACAAGATGCAATATTATGTAATACTTTGTTAACATGCAGCCCATCGAACGTACAGATGTCATACCCAAACCATCCCCTTCACAGCGTTACTGGGTAGATCTGGTGTATTGCTCGCCGGCGCCAATTCGCTGCCTTGCGTTACTCTGCCCTGAGAAGGCGTTCCATGGGTAGAACGTGGGTGTTCCCACACATCGAAACATGGATTTTGGATTACGGCCAGGTTGACCAAGAATGGTGAACCGGGGAAAATGTTAAAATGCTGCCTCTTCCCAGGTGAAGCACAGCAAGGAGAAATATCTTTATTTCTCCTCGTGGTATCCTCATACTATGTGTGCAGCAGACATCGAAAGAGGAAAAAACCTCAGAGGATTATTTTCGTGCAGGATGGTGCCCCTTCCTGCACAATACAATACCGCCTGCAGCGCAGCCACCCTTGCACTGCGGAGAATGGGTGCCTCCATTGTTGCTAGGCAGCAGCTTGTGCAGCAGCGCAGGCATAGAGCAGGAATGCGCGATATATTGGGGAATATGGAGCATTCCTGCCTTCTCCCTTTCACGCAGCGCAACAAGGTTTCCTGATGCGTTGCGTGAAAGATTGATAAATCTGGCACCCAGTTTCTAACTTCAGACCATCTCACAGGTTTTTAACCCCTTTGCTGCGCTGTGAATTCCGCCGCGGGGGGATAGGGGGTGAGCGCGGCAATTTCGGCGTTCATGACAGCTCCACGCCTTCATGAGTCACAGGCGGCGTGTGCTCATGACGACGTGGTTCCGTCATGACCACGCCCGCTCAATAATTTGCCCGCACAGGCGGTAAAGTAGTGCTGCATGGGCGGAGCGGCAGCAGCAAGACGGCTCCACGGCGTCATGAGCAAACGCCGCCAGTGGCTCATGACGGCGTGGAGACGTCATGAGCACGCCACGGGTTAAATGTGTCACCCTACTTCCATTCTATGTTTAAAAGTTCAGTAGATTAGAGTCATCAAATACCAACCCAGACTCACCGCTGCACCACCCCTTACTACCCCCTCCCTGCATCTCCTCCAGGACGCCACTCAACCCCTTTAACTTTTCAGTGCACAATTATAAATTGCACAAATCATTCAGATTTAGCTACGGTCATCGTGATTTTTTATGGGAGCACTATTTCCTATATTTAAATAAGCATTGGCAAAGCCAGGTCTTTCCTTGGCAAGCTGGCACAGTAGTTATTTAGTGGCAGATTTACAAGGTCTGGCGCATCTCTGCAAATCAGGAAGGATGCGCCAGAACACTTGTGACAGGCAAAACCACCTGTGCGTCACCAATGATGCGCCGCATTTACAATGCGGCGCGCATGGCGCACAGATGAGCAGATGCGTGTTGCATCCCCCAGCGGAAATGCGGCGCATTGCTGGAGTTGCGTCGCAAGCACGACACGGCTTCAGCAAGGCTCAGGGGTGCCCTATGGCTAACATGCTGAGTCTCACCTTACGCCTGCTCCAAGCAGGCACAGGGTTCGACGCAGTATGGCCGTAAAAGTGACTCAGTGAAATCTTGTAGATTTCACTGAGTCACTTTTACGAGGCATACCTGCGAGGGAACGTCCACCCTGTGCAGGAACGCCCACATGAAACCTGACGCAGGTTTCATGTGGCGCAGGTGTTTACAACGTGACGCATCTCCCTATATGCGTCACATTGTAAATATTGTGCAACATGGCGCATGGTTCAGGCCGCCGCTGTGTCACAGAAGTGACGCAGCGGCGGCGTAAATGTGTCGCAAGGGGCTTCTAAATCTGCCCCCCCAATGTTTATGTATTTATTGCAAACATATATCACAAAAATGCTCAAAATCAAAAACTGCTCAATAAAGAGTCGAATGGCCCAGGAAGCCAGGGAAAGTGTTCTAAGTGTAGCCACTTTAAGACAGTCTTGAGCTTCAGAGCTTAATTGATGTAAGGGGGTGGGGGGGGGGGAGCAAACGCAAGGAGGAACAGCAATTATTATTGGAAAATAAATGACAAGTAAGTAGTTCTCTTCGAAGGTCCACGCCTGAAAGAAGTTTTGTGTCTGCAGTTCCATGCAGCGCCCGCCAGAGCCCGGCGCCCAGGGGCGGCCGCCCAGCTCACCGACGCCTAATTCCATCCCCTGCAGGGCGCCATACACACACGCTGCTGCTCCCTCGGGCTAGTTTCACGCTTCGAAAATACCTCAAATAAAATAAACTGCAATACACTGCACAGTACTTCTCGATGTGTTTGTTTATTGCGCTTTTTGAAGCCCCAGAGGGCTCGCGAGGCCTCATTAGAGCACCGCGTTGTGCCGTGTAGTGGCATAGCAACCACCGTGTGCATGCGGCAAGGCAGTAGTAATGCGGTATTATTTTGAATATATCTTATAAACACTGCCGTTTCCTTTTAAGTGCGTTACTCGTGCGCTCAGGGTTTATTGCCCTTCGGGTAAGTGTTGCAGGGATTATTATATTTGTTTGTCATGATGGTCTGTGACGAGCTGCGCGCAAATGCGTCCACTAGCCTTTTCAGCGCATGCGTTATTTCCACAGCCCGTCAAAAACATCGGGTTTTAATCTCCTCCCCGGTCTTCTGATGTCTTGTGTGTGGCAGGCCAGAAATTGGAGTAATAGGTGCCTCTTTCTCATTGGATAGCGGCGTCTAATTACGCTTTAATACTGGTGAGGCCTATTACGCGCCTTTTCCTGGGAGCGCTGCCTGGCACGTGGCCAAGCTGAAAAAAAATATGATCTCGCGCCAGCATAACTCCTGCCAGCACAACTTGGAGGCTAAATAAAACACACAGGATGGATTTTATATTTTTTTATTTTGTTTCCGATGGAGGGAAAGTGGATTAAATATTTATCAGCGTCTTTTCTTAGCGTGCTGGCACGGTCTTAATTTCCAATTCCCCAAATGCTGCAAGTAGCCCAGCTGGCAAGTCGTCCATTATTAATGAGCTTAAAATAATATTTGTTTCACAATGTACACGTTCCTGGGGGGCAGCATTAAAGCTGCTTATATCGTCTTAAAAATGCAATGAGCAGCCGCGCAATCAAGATTCTGGTGCAGAAAAGAAATCTACCACACTGAAGTGACGCGAGGCGGTTTGGTTTCCATTTTAAGACAAGTGTGTGAAGATTATGACATATCTTCTTGACTAATTAAACAGTAGCAGCAAATAAATCAGTGCTTAATTTGAGCAGGTGGTTACTGGTGCTCAGCACCAGCACTTAATTGTCAACAACGGAGATTGTACCAGTCTGCTACAAGGTGTGGCTGCTAAAAATTACTATTAACTTCCGCGCAAGCCATTCTTATGGCTTCACCGTAAAGTGGGAAACCGTGGATCCCGTTGCACTCACAGGTAGAGTTCTTAGTCGCACTCTACCACAAATAGAAACTTGCCTCAATGCTGACCCTCCCCCTGATAAAATAATAGATAGTTTCCTGATCATTACTAAAACAATTAATGATGAATTAATAAGTAAATCGAAGGGAAACAAGAAACCAAAAAAGGGCTGTTTCAATGCTGACACCAGGAGAGCCTATTTGTCTCTGAAGAAAGCACTCCGTTGCAGCATTAGAAATAAATCAGAAATTGTCCGTCTTAGAAGGGAGTATACTCAGTCCATAAAGCGGTGTAAGCTAGAGATTTAAAAAAAAACCTATGGGAGACACTGCACAAAAGCTGTCTTGTAAGGGACTCAACCACATTTTGGCGTACAGTTAAAACTCCCTTCTTAACAAATTCTAATTTGAACCCGAGAATCGAGGTGGCAGTGGATGAGTGCGCGTGGGTCACCCACTTTTCAGCCATTTTTGGGGGAACAGCTGCACCCATACAGGTACCTTGAGATGGTAGCAACCTCAGTTTCTTCCATGAGGAGGTAGTTACCGCATTAAAGTTATCGAAATGTGGGAAAGCCCCTGGCCCTGATGGGGTTCCTCTTGATATATATAGACATAATTTGGATTTGTGGTCCCCTATCCTCACAAGGGTCTTTGATGCAGTAAAAGAAACAGGCCCAATTACCTCATGGAAATCCTCAATCCTCCTCCCAATTTTCAAGAAAGGGGATCGAAATGATCCACCTTGTTATCGACCCATTTCTTTATTAGATGCAACTGGTAAGGCTGCAGGGTGTTAGTCCTCCAAAACCTTCGTAGCTGGGCAGCTGAAAATCCAATACTGTCAGATCTACAGTATGGATTTCGTGAGGGTATGGGGACGGTAGAACAAGCACTAAATTTGTCCCTATTAGCGGGTAAATATGTGGGGGCGAAGAGGGGTAAACTCCATCTGGCATACGTCGACCTGTCAGCAGCGTTCGACTGTGTGTCTCATTGCAAGCTGTGGAATATCCTCATTAAAATAGGCGTAGACCCCCCTTTACTCTGCTTCATGCAAGACCTTTACTCAGGGGCATCAGCCAAAGTTCGCTATGGTACGGGGGGGAGTTGACCAGGTCTTTTGACGTGGTGAAGGGAGTCAGACAGGGCTGCGTGCTGGCTCCCTTCCTTTTTAAACTGTACACTAATGGCCTGGAGGTGGCAATGCTAGAGGGCAGTCAGGAGCTCCCCATGATTGGCCGTCGTCCTATTCCAGCTCTGCTTTATGCAGATGACGCGGTCATAATGGCGCAGACTCCCTGCCAACTACAATTGCAGGTCAATAGATATTGCCTATTCATGGAAAGCCTAGATCTAGAGGTTAACAATAAGAACACCTTCATTATGCATGTTGGGAAAGCCACTAGTCATACAAAGGGTATATATATAAACAACACCAAATTAGACTACACAAAAACATACCCCTACCTGGGAATTCTGATCGATAATAAACAAAACTGGCGACCAGCCATTCAAACCAGGAAACTGTCATTCCTAAGAACAGTAACGGCCCTGTCAACGTATGCCCGGAACCTAGGCCAGCGTCCGGCACGCGAACTGCTCCAGATTTACCACGCTAAATGCTCTTCCGTAGCTCTATATGGAGCAGGAATATGGGGTTTTTCTGCCACCGCATGCATTCAAAAGGTGGAAAACTGTTTTCTAAGGCATCTTGATGCAGGGGAGCGAGCAGACAGGTCATAAAATATTCCCCTTGACCCTCCATACACCTGTCTTGTTTTTTTAGACCACTAGAAGATACCTCAACAGGAAATGGCTTTAATCCTTTAATAGACACTCATTACCCAATTATCGGTCGCTATTAAAGGAGGAAGGGCGGTATTACATTCACCTCCACTTCCGCTCGTTTCTAAATCGAGGGCACCGACGGACAGGTGAGTCGCATGGTGCCCTTACTTTACATCAGTCAGGTCCTGCTTAGGAGACTGGATCAGCCATTTCCTGTTGAGGTAGCAAGATCAGAAGGAGCCAGTATGGCCCCGAATCCCCATCAAACTTTGTGCTGGGGTGGGAACTCTGCCTTTTGATATTCCTTAACAGTTAAGGAGCCTATGATTATGAGTGGCCCAGGTAGCTACTCATGGGCGCCTTCCAGTATCCCCAACTAATGCTAAAGCGCTGTGGTCTTAAATAAGTCTTCAGCTTACCCCCATTTTTTTACATTGATTAAGGATAAGTTTTAAAGAAGCCGCCTAGAGGCATACAGTAGTGTCAGGACAGTGCCCTGTGATATGATTAATATCGCAAGATGTGCGATTCCTATGCGCCCCTTGGGAGTCTTTGTGTATGTCAGTGCTTGGTATGACAGTTGGGTTACTATCACATGTCTGTTGAGTTATATGTGTAGAGCCATTGGTTTGGGCACTGTTAAGTTGTGTGCTTACTGTGTCTTCTGTTTCTACACTGTAGAGCGGGGCCTCATACTCCCGAGCGGTCGCCGGGTGAGGTGAGGTCATCACCCACACAAAGCTGGGTGAGTATCACTGTGAGGAAATGCCTCAGGGTGATCAAGCTATTATGCTTTCTATAATGCAGAATGTAAATTATTCTTGCAGGTGTGGCTATACGGTCTCTGTATGCATATGTAGGTGTATGTGTGTAATTTAGTGTTGCTTGACATATTGTCTTTCTGTTTTTTGTTTATTGATAGGAAGAAGACATATTTCTCTCCCTCCAGTGGACATTTAAGTATTTAAGTTCCTGGTATATATGTAACTCTCTATTAGTACATTCTTGTTATTCTTCACTCAAACACATCGTATGTAGTTGCAGTAGCTATTCTATGTCAAAGGTTCTGAAGAAAGCCGGGTCAAATGCCCCTAAGGCTGAAACATGTCGACCGTACTGCACAGCGCCACAGGGTAGTCTTACTACTTGGCGTGTTTTTAATCCTTGACACTTGGACTTCTATCTAAACGTTCTTCGGAGTCTGGGTAGTCAATTTTACCCATCACTATCATTTGAGCACTGCACTTTTTTTCATTCACATCACTCTAGGATGTACATCATGACTACATTTTTGACATCCATTCCCGCACCAGCACTATATGGTCGGACTTGGGATGGTATGATTAGCAATTCCCACGTGACGTAAACTCCACCATAAGGGTGGTCTGATGGGTATTGCTCTAGCCTTCTGTTACTAACAGTCTCTATTTTTAATAACACTTGTTTTCACTCATTCACCACTAGTGTCACGCAGTCACTGTTGTAGTTACACACCGCCTCTAGACCTGGTCTGCTCTTTTGTGTGTTTTGTATCTTCTAGCGGTCCCCAAAAGCTCCCCAATCTTCGACTGCCACTTGGAACTAGGTATGGACTATATATCCGACATCATTGCCATCCAACCGATCCTACTCTGGCAGCGTATATGGCATACAGATGAATGTAAGCTTACTCGCTCTCTTATTATCGACTGCCTCGCCCTAGAAAGATGGAAGAGCATTACATGGTTGGATTATGTTTCAAATTTCTTTACTGATCTAAATTTAGAGTCCTATTTTACCCATCCCGAAACTATCGTGAGCATATCACAAACCACCCTAAAAAACGTATGTTTATCGCATCTGCGTGAGCTTAGAATGACAAGAGAGACTTCTAAGCTGACAAACGTTCACCTTTTAGCAGTACAAAGCTCTTGGGGATTCAGCCTTATTTACTGCTAACAACATTAACATATTACGACAAATTCTTGCTGACCCGGTTTCGTTTCAGTATTTTCCACCGCTTAGTGACTTTCCCCAAGACCAATGATTGGTCCGCAAACCTCTCCTCCTGTCCTTGTGATGGGCAGTCAGAGCAATCGCGTCTCCATGTAATGTTCTTTTGCAGCCTCTATGACCACCCACGGAGAAATTGGATTTTACCACTAGTAAAATACATGGGATTGCGCCAATGCCACCTGGCGCTCCAAGCCCTACAATGTTTGGACACTGAGTTCTCAATTCTCCCTATACTTTGTTTTTTAAAATCATGCATTAAATTCCGAAAAGATTATGATTAATTGTTATATTTAAAGTATTGATTACACTATTGTGTAATAAGTTTTAGAAATTATATTGTGTTTAGTATCCTTTCTTCTTTGCGTTTTAAGGATAGATTTCTTTCTTTAACATATTAATTTAGTTCTTATTTTAATTTCGTTTTATCTGTACTAATCTTAGGAATTTGTTGTCTTTTTAAAAAGGAAAAAATGGCTTTTTATTCTCTACAATTGATTTGACTTGTCTGTACTTTTATGGATAAGTTCCCTTATCCGAATAAAGTTTTACTTGATTTGATTTTGATTTGATTTGATTACTGTATTGTGGATTTTTGTTGTTTTGGTCTTGTTTGGTTTAAATAAATATTACTTATCTTTCTAAACTGGTGGGGTGTCCATTTGTAGTATTTTCACTATATTACTGTATGTGTGCACAAATGTTTTACACACTGCCTCTGAGGTAAGCCTTTCTGCTTGTGCCAAGTTACCAAGAGGTTGAGTAGGGGTTATTTTAGAAGTGTTTCCCCCTTACCCTGACTAAGAAGAAGGGTCTCTACTTGGACAAGGGCGTAAACCATTGCCAACCAGAGACCCACATTTCTAACAAGGAGCAACAGCGGGGTTGGTGGGTACATGGTTGTGACAGTTTATTTTACCAACCATACGGGGGTGCAATACTATCCTACTGCAGTTCTGGTATTGAAATGGGCAACACGGAGCATGTGGTGGGATTTGTGTGGGGGGCAGGGCTCCTCGTGATTTTTCTTGTGAATATTTTTCTTCTGTGCTTCTTCTCCCATCCGAGGACTCTGGAACTGTTGTTCTTCCCCCATATGTCCCTTCAAAGACACAGATGACACACTCACTCAATCACTCAGCAAACATGTGGGCTTTGACACTTTCATCTTGCTGTTTTCCTGCCAAATATTCCCCCAACCCATTGGCTTCCTGCCCCTAAAGTGACTTCACAAATCTTGTGCGCATTGTTCACATCTGTCTTAAAGTAGTTCCTTTCCTTCAGTGACGTGGCTGGTTCAATATGCCATCTCCTTTCAAAAGTTACTGTTATAAAGTGTGTAAGTGACATTGTAACTTTGTAACCACCTACGATTTGAGTGCTTAATTAGGTCTTTAATTTTCTTTAATGTTCTTGTGTCTTTCTTAAATATTAATAATAAAATGCCTGGCACCACTGAAATGCTTGTTATTTAAAAAAACATCACTAGGAAAACTGCCACAACAGTGAACGTTTTTTAAATTCCCATTTTTTATTGTAAGCATATGGCAGCCACATATAGGCGACAGCATTTAAAAAAATATATTTTCTTTTGTGGCATATGCTTGCAGAAAAACATATAAATAAAATAACCATTGGCCATCTGGCCAAGGGCAGGCCTTTTGGCTTTGCCAGTGCTTGTTAGAAGATGCAACATTAATGCATATAACCAGAGGTGCAAATCGCAAGCGTGATTCCTTCAGATGAGTTTATAAGAGCCGAAGGGGCACAGTGACATGAACAAACCAAAGAAGCAGCTCTCATGTAACAGGCAGAGTAACAGCAGACACTTATCCAAGCCAACACACCCCTTGTTACTGCACTTGAGTTAAATGTCTGACGCAGTCTATTCATATGCTGTAAGCAGGCTGTTCCAAGCTCATGCACTGATTCATTGCACTTTAATTGTGCTTTGCAGGGGTATGGGCTAGCTTGCTAAGCCAGCTGGCACATGTATGAATGTCTTCCACATCAGCAGCCATGAGGCTCTCCACTTAGCAACAGCGATGCCAGATGTGCGAACTCCAGAGCCAGCATCTACAACTCAATTGAACACATCCAGCAGCTAGGCACCCATTTCACTATAATACAAGTTGAACACATGTATCAGTGAATTTGCATAGCTCATCCTGGTATATTTTATTAGTGGGACCCCTTAGCCAAACGGTACCAAATTTAAGTAGATTTGCCAGGCATCTGTCCTGCTTTACTGGGAAAGTGAAACCAATCAGAGAATGGATGGGGTTATGTTGTTGCTTGCTTTGGCTGCACATCACATTCTGTACTTACCTTTCAGTTGAATTGCCTTCTGAGCGTGCATCATTGTGGAGTCTTGAAAATCTCTCTCCCTAGATTGAGCCTTATTTCTGAGTAACTATCAACTCAGACAGCTCAGTCATGACTATCAATTAAAAGTACATGAATACATTGCATCCTAGTTTCAGTTCCACCTCTGACCCTCTTGTGGTCCTCCTTAATAGCAACCTTTATCTGAAGATTAGAGTAGAAAAAAGTCCTCTAAATATTTAAGGTTTTGGATCATGCGGCTGGAGTACTTTCTAATTACTAAGGAGTCTAGTTTCTGGACAATTTGGGCTTCTTCCTTCAAATATTTGGTGACTGAATTGCCCAGTGGAGGAAACCCCCATTTTCCCTCCTCCTGGTGGCAATTTTATTTAAAATGACTACAATCCCTCTATTTATTTCTATCTTGCAGGACGTGCCCTACCGGGTACCAGTATTTGTCTTGAAGATGTTAGAATATCTCCTCCGATCCTTCTTGAAGAACTGGTGATGCGGAATCTGATTGGAAACACAGAGGGTCAGATTCACAAAGAGCGGGAGATCCACAAATCTGGCAGAGGATCCGCAGTTGTGCCGGAGTCTCCACACTTCTGGTGGAATCTCTGCACTGCAGTTTCTCGTTTCGGAGATTTAGCCACGAGTGCGGAGACTCTTTGTCAAACGGACCCTTAGAAAGAACTCTTGTGAGGGAGGTGCCTTATCCAACATCAGGAAGCACTTCATAGAAACAGAGCAGCGGTGATCGATTGGTCTTGTGTTTCAAAGACTGATCCTGCCTTTATCGTAAAAGACACACGGGCATCAGTGGAGATATGCATGTACGTTAAGGAGCACGCCAGAAATGGTAGTGCAGGAAGGATTTCAACTTACGAAGGAGATTGGCTGTAAGGCACTGTGACCACTGCAACACCTTTATAGATTCCCTTCCAATGGAGGGAATTGCAAGGAGTCTAGCAGGCATATTTACAAGCCCCTTTCACCACCGTAGCACCACTTTTTTGGACACTCCGATGGCGTTGAGCCATTTCACATATTTACAAGGTGCCGCTAAGCCACTTAACGTGGCTTAGCACCACCTTGTAAATATGCCCCTTTCTAACGCAGTCCTCTGCTGCAAAGGGGCGTGCAATGGGTGTTGCTGTGGGCGTTCCACCCCAACACCCAATACTTTTTAATGCTGCCTCAGACTTACACGGCTGAGGCAGCACCGAAAACTAACGCCATGGAATACCAGGTCTTAGTACGGCGACACGAGGAGAAATTATTAATTTCTTCTCGTATTTTGCTCTTTCTATTTGTGCTTCATTCTGCAGCACACACAGAAAGAGCAAATCACCTTTAATAATTGTTCATGTGCAGGAAGGTGTCCCTTCCTGCACATAAAAATTTGCCCCTGCAGCGCAGGCACCCGTGCAACATGGCGGCAGGGTGCCTGCGCTATCGCTAGGCAACATTTTTAGTGCCAGCTCTGAGGGAAACTTCAGGGCTGTGCCGAATTCTTGTGAATATGGCGCATCCCGATGTTTTAAAAATGTTGGAGTGCGGCATTGCCAAATTTGGCGTAACACAGTAGTCCGGAGTTAACAAAACTAGATAAGCAATGTGGATCTCTACCCTTGGTGATATTTGGGATTAGTAATGAAAAAAATCCTTTCAGCAGTTGAAGCTGAAAGATGAGTTGGACAAATCGCATGTCTTTAAATTCCTCCAGATGAGACATGCAATGCTGTAATGCCGATGCAGATTTGAATACTAGACTTTTACAATTGGGTAATGAACTTTATATATTTTAAAATTGATGTAATAACATATGAAATTCCCAGATTAATTTATTTAAATTATTGTTTTAATTAGTTACTGGACGGTTGATGATTGGTTCTAACCTTGTACTGCTTTGTGGTATTATGATAATCTGCTGAATTAAATGCTAATGTATAGGTTCAATTGTGTAATGTTTAGTCTTTTTATGTAGTTTTTATGATTTCTAAATCGAAATAAACACTAATGAAATGCAATGAAATGAATACTAGTCACACTGCTTATGCAAACCATATATAGAATACTGATCAGAAATAGCTTTTCCACACTTGATGAACTACAACATTAGAAGGGAAAAGGATATAAGGGTCTTCAGGATGCAGATTGAGATGAAAACCTACTTCACCCTCACATGGTAACAATACAGCCAGGGTTTACACTACTACATTGTAAAATCCTTAACAGAATCTACTACACCAATGTGACTCTTCACTAATTCATAGGGCACTATGAGATCTCTGTTTAAGTGTTTGCCACAAGAGAGGTACTTTTTGTCAATTTTTCTCATATGACCTAATGTGGAAGTGGCCCCTAATGCCCCAAGATTTAGGACTGAACCCCAGTAATCATGACACCCCATGAATTCCAAAATATCACCCTTCACCTCAAGAGATTCCACTCCGAATTGATCTTGCAGAAAAGAACACCTCACCCATCATCAGTTCAGCAGAATACCATTATAAGTCATAAATACCCCTCAATAACTGAGATCTAGAATGGGGCAAAATTAAAGAGTTTTATTACAATAATCTCAAAAGTAATAAAGAATAGAATAAATGCCATAAAGGCTCAAGCTGCAGAATCTTATAGAATACTCACAAGCCAATAAATCATTTTAACTCTCAAATGAGCTGCAAAAAAAATGTCAGACCACAACCATATGAAAATCAAGGAAAGCTCAAAATCGTCTATAAATCGGTCAGAATCCCTGGTAGAATAGGACATTTTTCTGGCTCGACCCCGAAACCAAGGGGTTCATGTACACAATCCCCACACAGAAAATAAGCTAAAGGTACAGATTTATTATGGCATCATCCATGTAACAATTATTTTGGAAAATAAAAACACAACTCGTACATACCATTATATGTTAGCACTATCCTATTTTCTAAGTAAGCATCCTGCCCATCAGTGATACAGTCTTCCGGAGAAGCATTAACCCCTTCGCTGCGGCGGCTATTCCGCCGCAGCACTAATGGGGAGGCGGGGCCACGCGGCGCTCCCGTGCTCATGACGCAACCGCCCTGTCACGGCCCGCGGGTGAGCTGTGCTTGTGACGGAACGGTTCCGTCACGGCCCCGCCCGCTCTTTAGAACGTCAGCGCAGGTGCGGAATTCATGCCGCGCAGGCGCGGCGAGCGGGCCGTGACAGAACCGTTCCGTCACCAGCACAGCCCCCCCGAGGCTCCTGACGGAACGATTCGGTTACGAGCATGGGAGGGGTTAAACATAACTTGCAACATGTATCAAAGTTTATTCATGAACGTGTGAAACTAACTCTACCATGGAAACACTGCAGAAAAAACCTTGAATGTTGCTACTTTCCATGAACACTAGAAGATTCACTGTTAAATGGACCATTGTACTGTTGTTAATCGAAAACACATTACATTAGACATCTTTGCTTTAGCAGACAGAGCCTGTGAGGAGAGAAGAAATGCAAGAGCAGCTGATGGGAGGGGTAGATGCAGCAGCGAAGACAGAAACATAATCCATTTGAACTAATATGGCAGTTGCACTTAAATGCAGTATAACCAAAACATGCTAATAAGCACACTTATCAACCATGTAATAAACTATTTTCAACGACAAATATACCATTAATTGTTTTCGTATGAAATTTATCATAAAGAAATTATTAATGCTCAATGTTATTTGCAACATAAAAAGCATAAACCTTAGTAATAGCCCCCACAGTGGTTATGCATGAAGATTAATTGTGCTTGGATGATGTCATGAAAAAAGGTGTGTGTGCTATGCTGGAATTATCCTTGCATCTCCAGGCCCCTACTATCCTGCTCGGCATCTGGAGAGATCCTTTCCTCACAAGACACCAGTGAATATTTGCATATATTGATCTTATTGATGCAAAGAGAGACATTGCTCAAAAGTGGGGATGTAAGGGATAAGAACGATCGAAACATGCGGTACTAATATGGATGGGTGCACGGAGGTGCAAAGGGATGTTCTGTACTGAGTGGGTTTGACAACATAAACTTGACTAAGTCTAGCAATGCAGCAAAGGTATATGAAACAGTGGGGCATATTATCAAGGGATTATCTCCGCTTTTTTGGCTTTAAAAGCCAAGAAAGCAGAGATAAAATTATCTCCCTATTACCTAGCTGTCGCTAACACAAGTTAGCGACAGCTAGTAGGAGATAGCGACCATCTTGGGCCCCGCTTTGCTGAAAAATGTATCACTAATTACATGCAAAGTGGGTGTGCCAAGATGTTAGCGACTGGAAACAGTCGCTAAGATCGCTATCTCCTATTACCAACTTTTGGAGATATTCGCGCTAAGCGCGAATATCTCCAAAAGCTAACACCTGCCCTGAGCAGTTCTTAGCCATGTTATCCAATGGGAGGTGGATAACATGGCTAAGAGCATTAGCTCGGTAATGCATGAATATCGCTGACTTTTCAGCTATATTCATGCATTGCGGCCGATTTTTATCGCTTAGGAGATAAATCTTGGTAATACCAAGGTTTATCTGTGATAAAAATCGCCGCAGCTCGGCGATAATTTTTTCTCGCTACCCAAGCAATAGCGATAATTATTGCTATTGCTTGGTAATATGCCCCAGTGTTTTCTCATGCAGTTTGTGGGCTTCCCTCAATCTCTGTGACCAAAGCACGTTCAGAATAGAAATCTTTATCTGCACATGTGGAAAATGCCGATTACATTTTTTTTTTCATATATCCTTATAAAGAACTGATTCACTTACACCTGTGGTGGCTATTCACAAAGGTAACTTACACGAGTAAATAATTCACACATGTAATGTTTCCCTACCCTCTTGAGTATCTTTCCTATTTTGGACTATTAACAAATTCAGAGCGTGAATTAACTCAGAAGTGTAGACTTACACATCTCTATCCCCTCAAAAAGGGAGTAGAACCAAATTTATAAGTGTAAATTCAGCACTGAGACAGGAACACCCTCCCATAGAAAATAATGGTGGTAGGGACTTAGAAATCCGAAGAAGGTGCCCGGGGGGGGGCACATTTATGCTTGCCACAAGCCTTTAGGTGGGGAAACTCCTGACCCATTCCTCGCCAACAGGGCAAAAGTCACCCAGGAGCTGCCCTGCCCACTTTTTGTGCAGATTCAATATGCTCTACTGCAAACAATCCTACAATGCACCTCTCTACCTAAATGCAAGGTGGGAGAACCTTTACTCCCGTGTGCAGAACTCCTGTGCCCACTGTAGAGGTGTGGCCAGGTAAATGAGCAAACCCTTCTCTGAGGTCACTCAAAACCGGTTCTGGGGGCAGCTCCTCTCTCACTGTGATTGGTGCCTGGTTAGCTAGTCAAACAAAAGGAATTCAGGCCCAGGTGTGAGCTACACCTGCCAATGGCAGAGTAGACATCCTTTGAAGATATGGAAGGGACTGGTCACAGCCCCCAAGCCATCCCGTTAAGGGGAGGTCAACTTCTCCCCACATTCAAGGCCTTTTAGCTCAGCTCTGGGAGTCAATTCACACATAATCAAAGAGCTATTCATCTCCTGGGTGACAGCTGGAACTTCCGGCCAATGAGCATCTAAAGGATTTAGGTACGCTAAAGGTAACTTGTTAAATTTACCTTTTGAAAATATTTGCTACAAAGCTAACTTTACCAATGAATTGGATATGTAACAAATATTGATAAAAGCCTAATAATTACATTTTCATTTGGTATCCAGGCAGAGATTACTTTAGTAACTTAAATAAAGTTTCCAAATCGCTTTTATGGCATTGCCACTATAAGAACATGTTTAACATAAAAAGGTTACATGACCGGCTTTTGAATTTCCTGCACCCTGGTTTATGGGCATTTAGGCCGACATAGGGGGGACGTATTCATATTTACAAGGAAGGTTTAAGACTCTCCAAAGGCCTACAGGCCCAGGGTACACTGTACCAATACCAGGGAATTATAGTTAATTTAAATATGTCAATTAGGCATGTAGCCAATTTCTGCATGTTTAGAGGTCAACGCACATGGGGCCAATTAAAGAATTCCAGTGCGCAGAGTTCAAAATCTAGAAAAACGTGAGGATGACCACACAAAAAGGGGCATTTTCTATTCTGCATCCCTATTTCTAGGACTCCATTTACATAAATAACATACTCCATAAAACAATCTCAAATTCACTCAACTGCATACAAAATAGAACTATAAAACTCCTAGATAACACCCGCGTGACTTCTTTAAAAGAGCTCTCTGAAAAGCCTTAAATGTGCAATGCCTCACCTTCAAACCTTCACTGGTGTACCCACCACCACCACTTTAGAGCACCCCAACCATCTGCGCCCTTTAGATTAACACAATAACATCTATCTGTGCAGATTGAGAATAGTCATCACCCAGGGGCACCTAGGCACCTATAGACAGGCCTTCACCACATTAACCAGATCCCTTGAACAAGCCAAATCAACTTACTAGTACAGCTTTATCTCCTCTCCCAAACCTCACTCTCAGAAATCATACTACAAAAGGAACTCTTTCAGTCCTACTGTCACAACCCAGCCCAGCAGCACTGCTAGCACTGTTTCATTTTAGTTCTCTTGCAAAATCTCTCAAATCAAAAGTACACCCAGCACATTTTCTTATGTTAGACGTCACTTCCTTTTCTTTCAAGCAGCCAACCATTAATTCCTGATTATAATGCTAATTATAGTCACTGGTTTAAATTTCATATTGCATCCAGGTAGTACACCATTTAAAAGCTTATTTTCCTTACACTCTCATCAAAAATCTACTTTCACCATTAAATTGGATTTTTGACAAAAAGCGACCATAACTTTTAAGCTACTTCTTCGCTATTTTCCCAGGATAAGATATAAAATTCAACTATTATTCACATTCAGGCTTGAGCACAGAAAATGAAATGTAACTTGTTGTACAGAGTTATAAACAGCTTTTGGCAACTCCTCATCTAATATTTAGTATTAACTTCATATAAATAACTTCATCTAATATTTAGTACTTTTCATTTTATAAATGAAGTACCAAGTGCTGAGAGCTTTCAGGACACACTTAGGAGTGATTTATTAAATGTATAAAAGTAAAAAGTTGTACATGGCAAAGCACAGTTCAATGCCACTGCAGTGGTTTATAACTGGAACCTAGCCTGTAAACAGTGGTGTTCTATGGAGTCAGACATGTCAGTCACATATGTTAGTGGTGTAAATACACAATGAAGCCGGCATATACCATTTAGTTTCCATGCCACTGGTGTATGTTCTGCACCAACTTGCCCTGGCCTTACTGCCAAATTAATCAAGCCAATTGAGTTAACCAGTTGCACAGTTTTACGAGAAGAGCACGTGTTCAGTAATACAGAATGGCACAATGGCTCAATGGTTAGAGCGGCAGACCCTGATGCAGAGGTCTGGCCCGGGACCAGGGTTCAATTCCCCGCCTCGGCGGGTCTTGGGCTCAAAATTCCACGGACCTGATATTTCTCGCCTCGGTGCCTATTCCAATCATGGAGTCCCACTCTGCAACTCTGGGCAATAGCTTGCTTAATCTCCACAACGGCCCCCACATTGCTAAGGATGCCTGGCCTCCACCTTGGGGGTGCCCAGGAATGGACGCCTCACAGGGAAAGCCAGGACGGGTTCCACAGCGGCATCTGTACAAGTGCCTTGAGACCCTTGCGGGTGAGTAGTGTGCTATACAAGTATCAATTTACTGACATATCTTACAGAGTTCTAATGCCAACAAAACCTACATGAAAAATAGGGGTACTACTCCAAAGTTATCTAATTCCTTAGAACATGTCAACAGAAAAATAAAGAATATATTAAATTAAAAGAAGACCAAATTGCAATATACCAGAAGCCTTCGAACTGTTGGGCGCCCCCCTCCCTCCTAGGGGGCCTATGGCCGCATTCTCAGGGGAGGCGCAAATGCCTCAGCAAAGACATATCAATGAAGATCGCCTGGAAGTGTGTCCTTCTTTATTTGTTAAATTTCCAGGCTGTCGGTGAATGTGGTGGCAGGGTCAGAGAGATGGCCAAAAAGAACAAAATATTCTGTAAGTATTTTGTTACTTTTTTTCCCTTCAAACAGTGAAATGAAAAATAAATGCAAGTTAAACATCCTGTGATTCTGGGCAAATCACACAATCTCCTTGTGCCTAAAAATGATTGTGACATTGCATAATGTAGATGTGGCTCATGTAAAGCGCTCTAATACTTTCGGACTGACTTTGCGCTGTATAAAACTCGGAAATGTGTATTCTCAGCTGGTTAATACCATCACTGCAGATGTCTGTGCCTGTGAGACCAGACAGGCATAGAATGTAATCATAGTTGGTGCAGTGTTGACTAATGACTTGTGTATTTATAGTGCTCTGAGGGCCACGCCTTTGACAGAAAGCACTGTTAATATGTAAGTCATTGCCTCAAAATAGTATTTCACATAGTATAAGTTAGGCCGCTGCTAAATGATGTAGTTTTGAGATAACAACAGGTGCTGTCAAAATATATATTTTAGCAACAAGTAACCATAATGTACTAGTGCAAACATTTTAGTTTGCACCTCAATTACTCCAGAACTTAGCTGATAACACCCTTTCATTTCCTCTTAACCCCTTCGCTGCGGGGGTACTTCCCTCGCTGTGCTGGGGGGGGGCGCGCATAGTGCCCCCATGCTCATGACGAGCTCAGCTCGTCATGATCTACAGTGCTCCTGTGCTCATGACGAGCTGAGCTCGTCACATGTGCACTGGCTCCCGTGGAACGCTCAGCACAGCAGGGGAATTCTGCCCGCACCTGAGCGTTCCACGGCTCATGACGAGCTGAGCTCGTCATGAGCACCGGAGCACCGTGCCTCATGAAGAGCTCAGCTCGTCATGAGCATGGAAAAGGTTAAAAAGAATAAATCTGTGTCACCATAAAGCGTATGGGACTCCATCAGTTTAACTCCTTAACCGCGGAGCGAATTTCGCCGCGGTGCGGGAGTTCTAAAGAGTGGGCGGAGCTGCGTCGGCCAACGGTCATGCGCAGCACTAGGCAGGTAGTGCTCGGAACGGGTTAATGCTGGTGAGAAGGCCTGTTTTTCTTTAGCTCCCTGTACCCAAACCTCGCTTCTTCTTTGCTTTCAAGAAAAGACACCTCATGGAGGTCAGCACTAACCATTCAGGGACAGCATTTTTTGTAAAAAGTGAGTCCAAGGAGTGGTGGGAGGAGGCACAGAGGGTTGCATTCAGATGCAGAGCCCAAACCTCCTGGACACTTAGGGCCTCAGAGTAATGGCCTGGGGAAAAGACATAAAGAGCAAGATCCACTAATTGTGTCAAAGACATAGCTCAGAAGAGGGGGTGCCATGTGGGGGCTAATTTTTTTGTTTAGAGATAAAACTTCCTCAGAGCCAACTTGAAAAGGAGCGGTCTGTAGGGGCTTTTTTTTTAAGAGACATCACTGCCATTAGTGCAATGGTGTAAGGTTCACATTCTGCGACTCTTTGCTTGCACCAGGGCCTAGTGCACACTTGCAATGTCAGCCCTGCTTTTGGTCTTGGAGCAATGGGGAAAATTGAAGCAGGGGAGACACCCTAGTATAGCTTTAGAGAGATAGCAGAGAAGCGGATGTGGTATGATGGAAGCCCTGTTTTTAACAAATGGCAGAGGAAAGAACCAGATTTGCAATTCATATCTATCATTAGTGAAACAAGTGCAGCAGCACCGGGGCCCAGGGGCCTGAGGGGCACAAGGCATCACAATTATGACTTACTCACTTTTAGAAACTGGCATGGGAGCTTATTTACTTTATACAAATTACCCATGGGTCTAAACAGATGTACTGTAAAGAAAACAATTTTGAGAGAGCAGAATCTACCTCACTTTCAAGTGTAAACTTCTTAAAGTCCTTAAAGAATTCTAATTAGAAGGAAGGATGCCCACCAGTCACCGGTGGTGCCTTACTTTGTCATCATCTGGCCAAAACGGATTTATTTGGTACAATATCAACGAGATTGCCAGTAGCATCTACTTGCTGCCAGTTACAAGGAGCGAAGATTACAGAGAGACGAAGAAGGACTTATCAAGGTCCCGAGTACAGAGTGAAGCAACATCCTCAAGCGTATCCCTGAGAGGAGATGCAGGTATTTTAAAAGAAGTAGATGCTACTCCCAGTCTGATTGATATTGCACCAAATATATCCGTTTTGGAAGAATCTGTACTGAGGGTAGGTAATCAATACCATGCGCTTGAAAATACGCAAGTTAACTCAATTCTCATATCCGGGCCTTGAGAAAACCCAGGGGTGCAAAACGTACGTCGGCTGCTGCTGTTTTCCATGTTTAAAGAAATTAAATAAAACAAGCAAAAGGTCCTGATACAAGACTTTTTGTGGATTCCTATAAAAAGGACATTGACCTATGGCGAATTGAACTACACAGTGTAGAAAAAAATCTTTGAATAATAGTTATCACTACTTTGTGTGCTTTGGTGTATTTTGGTTAAACAGTGCATGTTGGATGGGAAGGGTTTGTGACAGTGACAAAACTTGCACCTAGCACCTTTCCTCTGTCGTACACACTCATTGTTTTCCTGCCTTCCTTCTCTCTGGCCTATGGAGATGCCGTGCATGTTTGACTGCATTTCTGCATCTCCTGCCTTTCACCCCGTCCTTCTCCATATCAGTAGGTCCTGCCTTCCCACTAGACACTCAGGGCCCGATTCACAGAACTAACTTAAGACAAAATCCTAAACTTACTACTTTTGGTATTCACAGAAGTTAGGATTTTGTCTTAAGTTTGTCTTAAAATAGACTTAAGACAAACTTAAGACAAAATCCTACCTTAAGTCTGTTTTAAGTCTGTCTTAAGACAAATTTAAGACAAAATCCTAACTTCTGTGAATACCGAAAGTAGCAAGTTTAGAATTTAGTTCTCTGAATCGGGCCCTCAGTGGACTGAAAACTCTGCTTATGATCAATGGATTCATGTCAGCTCTCTATCTCACCTTCACTCCACCCTTCACCGCTTTTCACACTACAGGCGACCCACTGAGCCATACACGCATCACCTGGTTTATCACCAAGACTGTACCCCATGCAGAATTGAGTATATTATCCTGAACCCAGGAGAGTTTGATTCAATGTGTATTTTCCTGTTCATTGAATGCTGGGTCTGTTTGTAGCAAAATTGCCTTTCATCTTTGTGATGCCCAAGGCCACACAATGCGTCACTGCCATCCCTGAGACTTTCATTTCCTCCACATGTGCTTGTAAAATATGTGTTCAGTTCCATTTATAGCATGAGTCATCCTCTTTCGATTCCAAGAAACAAAGTTGGTGAAGTTAAGGGATGTAGGTCGGACGCGTACTGAAAAGCTTCCCTGTGTTTGGTAGTGCATAGTAATAATTTAAAATATAGCACCTTGGTTATGTTGACTTTACTTCTAAGAATGTTTTTGTATCCAAATGAACCCTTTTTAGCAACATTAGGATAATGTCTGGAGAGAGAAAAAAAAACATAACGCGCCCTTCTAACCTATGCCCTGCAGTGTTGAATGCAGCTCTTTGATGGTAGTTAATAGCTCTCTCTGATATGTTAGGCATGTAACTTTTAAACTTCAAGTAACAAAAGCACCTCTTTGACAAAAGCAGTAACCCTCTGAGTTATCTACATTCGATGCACTTTTATGATCTGCATGGTACATGTTCATTTCAGCAAGCATATTGGCCCTCTGTGCATTACCATTGCCCTGGGGCCGAGTTCCAGAATGGTGAATCGTGTCGGCAGGTATACGGTCGGTTAACCACTTCAGTGCTGATGAGGAGCCCAGGCTCGTCATGCAGCACGGTGCTCGTGTGCTGGTGACGAGCCTGGGCTCGTCATGAGCCGTGGAACGCTCACACGCGGGGATAATTCCCCCGCTGGGCTGAGCGTTCCATTGCACGGGCTGGCTCATGACGAGCCTTGGCTCGTCACCAGCACACGAGCACCGTGCTGGATGACGAGCCTGGGCTCGTCATCAGCACCGCAGCTCCGTGCGCGGCCCACCTCCCCCCCGCGCTGCAGGAGAATTAGCCCCGCGACGAAGGGGTTAAGCGTGGCATGAAGGTCTATTGACCACATTACAAAATCCTCCCATTTTTTAAATCGTAGGGAGTAAACTACCCACCACTTCTGCCAACGCCTACCACTAAACCTATGGACCCAAAGGAACCCCTTTTCACCTAAAATGATTTATTTGGCATTGTTTGGCTTTCATATAATTTGTGTTTGGTTGACACTACTAAATTATGTTATATGTTTTTTTCGGCATCTGTTAATGCCTCAACCTGATGAACTTTACCTAATTTTTGGGCAAACAACAAGAGGACCCAAGAGGCCTCCATTGCTCCTCTTGCACCCCTAAAACACAACAACCCCAACGTTTAAGGTAAGGAAACTGATGTTATAGCTTTTTACTTTGTAGTTAAGGGCTATGTATGTGGTCTACATGGTGGGTGCACAGCAGTGTCGACTTGGGGCAAGGGACTCTAATCAATTTTAAAATATAGATTTGAATTGTGAGAGCTCCATTGAAGACAAAGAGCTGTCTCAGGGATGATAATGGCTGGTGAAGCTCCAATAGAATTCCAAAGTGTGTCTTTCTGTTGCCCCTTTTTAATTTCAAAAGTTCTACCTTCAGTGGATGGAATGTAATAATAACATTATAGCCCAGCTGCCTTGGGCCACTCCACTTGTTAGAGGCCCTCACCGTGCCTTGTTATAGGCCCTCACTTGTGGCTCAAGCTATTTCTGTTTCAGGGCCTTCAGCAACTAGTATCTGCACACCGAGGCAGCAGGATATAGGGCTGTATTTTTCACAGTCATATTGTGAAAGGGGAATTTTTATTTGTATTTTTCCTAATACTTTATCATGCGAAGATCTCTGCCCTGACTGCCAAGTCTCCTCGTGGTAAAGTATAGGGAAAATGTTACAAATGTATTTAACTCAAAAATAAACATAAAAATATATTCATGTTAAATATTAATACAAATTCAATATTTACATAGTAGAAAGTTCCAAAGGTAACAACAAGATACTTGGGGCCCGATGTAGATCGGTCGGCAACGGCCGAAAATCGGTATTTTCGGCCGTTACCGATCGGTAAATAGGTGATAGGTATGTAGGGGGCATTATTTTACCAAATCGGTAAAATTACCGATTCGGTAATTTTACCGATTTGGTCAAATAAAAAATCAGTAAATTTTCTGAATCTGAGCCACCCATATGTAGGTGGGACTCTTCAGAGTCCCAGGAGCCTTACCGAATCGGTATTTTACCATCAAATCCAATTTGATGGTAAAATACCGATTCCGGTGTGCATGCACATGTGTGCATGCACACCTATGCCATGTGACAGGCAGACCTGCCCTTAGGGCATGTATGCCTGCCACATGGCACCCGAGCCTGTTTTGGGGTGCCAGAGGGTGTCAAAGTGACACCCCCTGCACCCTTGTGAAAATCGGTATTTACCGATTCGGTAAATACCGAATCGGTAATGCCCATTCATTCCTATGGGCTTCAAAGCCCATATGGGCATTACCGATTCGGTATTTACCGAATCAGTAAATACCGAAATCATCTGATTCGGTATTCCAGCACATCTGGAATACCTACATGTCGACCCCATAGATTTACCGATTTTTAATTTCCGAATCGGTAAAATTCGGTAATTTAAAATCAGTAAATCTATTTCACCTACATCTGGCCCTTGGTAACTTATGATGATGAGAGTGAAGAATAAGGTAGGATGCGGCATGTAGGTAGGGCAGCTTCGGTAGAGTACTTACCTACGCTGGGTACTCGTGGTCTATTGACACCGAGTCGCAAAAAAATATCGACCTTGATAAATAGAGTTCTATCTCTCAGGCTCAAGGGACAGTCTACTGTTAGGACAAAAACCATCAACTGGTGTGTGCATGTTTTACAATTGTAGGGATTGAGTACTTGTGGGTCTTTAATACTGCCCGGCCCCCTGTTGTGTTTAGAGGCCTCGTGAATAATCAGGACAAAAAATTGACTGGAAGGGAGGCAGTACAATATGAACCAGAAGATACCGGAATCAATTTGAACACTAGGCTGAAGAACTTAGACAGGTATGTCAAAAGAGAAAAGGGACTATATTTATACAGAATTGAAGAGTCGGATACTGTTTTTCAATAAGGGGAAAAACAGATGCTCATTCACACAAGGAAAGAGGTCACAATTGTATAGAGGGAGAATTAACAACAAGGTAAGTGTTATGTGTTGACAATAAAATCAAGCAAAGATGGAAAAATATCTGAGTAGGAAGAAGCTAAGTTGGCTTGGTGTTAGTTTTGGTGGTAGAGCAGGGTGAAGTTTCAACACACAGGCACAATGTTATGTGTCCAATGTAGCATTTCATGGCATCCATCTTTGCACGGGTTTTCTTGTGTGTTTGTACTGTGTGGTCCAATTATCTCTCTGCATATCAGCGTTTTCAAATTGAAAGACTATAAAACACACGTCTGCTCAGTGGTGGCTGGTGCCCTTCGAAAATGGTGAGGCGTAAACTTTGTGGTTAAGAATTATGTTGCAATGGAGCGAAGCCCAATGTACAAAAGGGGGGTGTGAGAGGCAGAAACTGTGACCACTCGTCTTGAGATGAAGATTAGCTCACAAGGGCAGGAGGTTTTCTTTACCACTTCTCTGCTGTTGCTGATAGTTGGAGCTCTGAAACAAAATGGCAGAGTTTCATGGTGCTGCCACTGTCCAATGCTTGCAGATGAGGCCCATTCTCAGAGAAGCCAGGCTTAAATCCTGCTAGCAGAGGAGAATACATGTATATTCAAATAGTCACTTCCGGGCCAAGGGTACAAAGCCCTTTTAATGGAAGCTGCCACTCTTGCACGACGAGCTTGGCAGATACAGGGGGACCGTTTCTACACTGAGATCAGAGGAGAAGCACGGTTACTCACTTTTATACTGATTTCCAAAGTGCCCTTGATCTGTGGTGCACAGTGAATGTCCTGCACTGCCCCCCCCCCAAATGTTCAAACAAGCAGTTGTATATCTGTAAACTTAGATGCATGCTTCCACAGTTCATAATGCATAAAAATGATTTGCTCTTGACCTTCACTCATCACCACGCTTAGATCCTCTACACCACATTTCTGATGCATTAAGTTCATTAGTAGAACCTCAACTTTCTCCAGCCATTTGCAACTGAGACCCAAAACCACTACTTTTCAAAGCAGTCTCAGACATCTGTAGATTCAGATTATAAAAGCCCTGGCATTTATTTAGCAGAAACCTAGCTGGGTAGCGAAGGAGGGTCGCCATTGACCCGAGGAGAGAGGCAGGTAGATGATCAAAGATTGTAAAATGGAGATTCACACCACTAAATTTCACAATCTCATTGCATCGCACAAATGTTTACTATTTTAGGCATAGTGATATTACAATATTTGCACAGAATCACAAGATTTTCATTTAAGCGTTGGAGCCAGGATTAAAACCAGCACATCAAAGGATTACAAAGTCTCAGCTTAGCCACTAGACTTCCTCGGTGTTCTACAATACTATAAACATCTACAACATGGGTACTCACAAACTTTCCTTTGGGGAACCAAATGTAAAGTGTGGTTTGTGGCAGAGGGCCGCACTAGTGGGGGTGGGGTCAATAGGGGAGGGGGCGGGCTAGAGCAAAAAAAAACTGTGACCATGAGGTTGAACACAGGCCCCTGCAGCGGACGCCTTCGTCCACTGAGCCACCAAACCCGGCATGCACACATCTTTCTCTCTTTCTCTCTGTCTCCCTCCCTCCCTCTCTCTATCTCCCCCTTCCTCTCTCTGTCTCCCACTCTCTCTCTGCCTCCCTCCCTCTCTCTATCTCTCTCTCTCTCTCTCCCTCTCTCTCTGTTTGTCTACCTCCCTCTGTCTCCCTCTATCTGTCTCGTTACCTCTCTCTCTCCCTCTGTCTCCCTCTGTCTCCCTCCCACTGTCTCCCTCCCTTTGTCTCCCTCCCTCTGTCTACCTCTCTCTCTGTCTCCCTCTCTCTGTCTCCCTCTCTTTGACTCCCCCCTCTGTCTCCCTCCCTCTTTCTCTCTCCCTCTGTCTGTCTCACTCTCCCTCCATCTGCCTCCCTCTGTCTCCCTCCCTTTGTCTCCCTCTCTCTCTGTCTCCCTCTTCCTCCCTGTCTCTCTGTCTCCCTCCCTCTCCCTCCCTCTGTCACCCTCTGTCTCCCTCCCTCTCCGTCCCTCTCTCTCTCTCTCTTCCTCTGTCTTCCTTCGCCTCTCTATCTCTCTGTCTCTGTCTGCCTTGGTCTCTGCCTCTATCTGTCTGTCCTTGTCCCTGCCTCTGCCTCTATCTGTCTGTCTGTCCCTGTCAGTCCCTGTCTCCCTCCCTATGCCCTCTGCCTCCTTCTTCGTCTCTCTGTCTCCATCTGTCTCTGCCTCTGTCTGCCCCTGTCCCTGTCTCTCTCTCTCTCTCTGTCTCCCTCCCTCTCTGTCTCCCTCTCTCTCTCTATCTCTCCCCCCCTCTCTCTCTCTCTCTCTCTCTCTCTCTCTGTCTCTGTCTGTCTCACTCACTCTGTCTGTCTCCCTCTTGCTCTCGCTGTCTCCCTCTCTCTGTCTCCTCTCTCTGTCTCCCTCCATCTCTCTCCCTCTGTCTCCCTCCCTATTTCTCCCTCTGTCTGTCTCCGTCTGTCTCCCTCTATCTGTCTCCCTCCCTCTGTCTCTCTCCCTCTGTCTCCCTCCCTCTGTCTGTCTCCCTCTGTCTGTCACCCTCTGTCTGTCACCCTCTGTCTTCCTCTGTCTCCCTCCCTCTGTCGCACTCTCTCTGCCTCCCCCGAACTCCCTCCCTCTGCCTCCCTCCATCTGTCTCCCTCTCTCTCTGTCTCTCTCCCTCTGTCTGTCTCTGTCTCCCTCTGTCTGTCTCCCTCCCTCTGTCCCCCTCTATCTGTCTCCCTCGCTCTGTCTGTCTCCCTACCACTGTCGTCCCCTCCCTCTGTCTGTCGCCCTCTCCCTCTGTCTCCGTCCCTCTGTTTCCCTCACCCTCTCTCTCCCTCCCTCTCTGTCTCCCTCTCTCTCTATCTCCCTCTGTCACCTCACCCTATGTCACCTCACCCCAGCTTCCCGAGCACACACGCAGCCGCACCCGAGTACTTCACAGGTCTTTAAAAGACCATTTACTTGCTAATTAGGCTTAGTTGTGAATCGCCTGGCCCCCTTAGAGTAGAGTGTCTCGGAGTCCATGCTGCTGCGGCAGTGTTTGCAGACACTCTTAAAAAAAAAAATTTTAAACAGGTACAATGTCTGCAAGGTCCGCGGGACGCCACGGAAGGCTTGCCGGGCCGCTGGCAGGCCGCGGGCCGTTCTATGAGTACCCGTGATCTACAACAAACTCCCTGCTTACCCTACATAGATGTTCGGCCTACAGTCAACGACTGTTGGCCGAAATCTGAAATTAAGTACTGACATGGATTCGAAGAACCCTCCTCTTCTACAATGGCCTGCTAATATTCCTCTCGACCTTGAGGTTTGCCTCTCTCCAACACCCTCGAAAGCTACCAATACCTTGCATCGGGGGGGCGTTTGGCATACATCATAAAGTCGTCTCAAATCTCTATTCAGGACCAACTCTCCCAGAAATCGTAAATAATGAGGAAGAGAGGCACAAACCGAGAAAAGAAATAAACTAGCGGCATTAATAAAACAAAGGCATATGACAGGCTCCTGCAAACTGAAGCTCCTTTGCACAGATGTTTTATTTAAGATCCAGGGTAGTGCGGTTGCTGTAGCCTCAAGGGGCATTCCTTGTTGACCTGGTTGAGTTGTCCTAATGACCATGGTCAGGGTAGGCTAACACTGGTTGCCATGACAACAAGCAGCCACAACCAATGTGTTACGATGTATCCATCTTCCGCTGCCCCTCTCCGCGTGGAATGCTGGGGCAGTGGCGGTACGCGAGGGTTCCGCCAGTGCTTCTCGTCGTCAGGCAGATGATTCGTGATGCGTACGCCTTTGTTTTTGTTGAAGCAAGGCTCTGATAGCCTTAGCGTTGCCAAGTGAGGTTGCATGCGCGCGATGCCTAACTCACAAATTCTGCTTGATTCGGTTAACCACCTGTTAGGGTCACACAACGGAACAACAGCTCTGACGCTGTCTACAAATACCAGATGGAAGATTCTCCACCGGAGCCAAGAGTGTCTTGGACAGGCAAGCCCCAAGCCAGTGATTAACTCAAAATGTTCCAGGGAAATATGTGAAATGTTGGATGCTTGTGTGCTTTGTTTACAATTATTGCCTTCACACAAGAGAAGTGGTATGTCTTGGCTTTGTCACTCTTGTCAACAAAATGCACAATCCTTACAGTTTCCTGCACTCGTTGTCACTCTCCCTCTGGCTCATTTCCTCAGTATGGGAAATGTATGGTAACTGTATTACCCAGGTTCATGCCTCTCTTGCAGAGTGGGAGGGATGTGGTAATGCCACATGAAGGGTGAGAAGAGATATGTCTTCCGCCATAAGAAGTGTTTATGGTCCTATGACGCGGCATTGATTTTTAATATATGAAATAGATGCTTGTAACAATTAAAGGGTGTTATATAGCAGTTACTGGTGCATTTCTAATGCTGTGAGCAAAGGCCACAAGCACCTATGATGAGACAATGTATAATTCAATCAAACTTAGACCAAGTGAAGGCTCTGAGTATAAGGTGGCAACACCGACGCCAACAAAATAACCTTCGGATATGAATATTACTTGCAGAACATAGCTGCAGAGTTTGGGCTTACATTATTTTGTAGAATAATACCTGACTCCCCCAGACAGCAATAATATAGTGTTATAGCCACTGCTGAGGGCTATACCGATTGTTAAAGGCCCTGAACCTAAGTTATAATCCTGAGCCGGAGGTAAGGGCCTATAACAAGGAAGAGGGCCGAGAAAGAATGGTATAGCCCAAGGCAGAAGGGCTATAAGGCTATTAGAACATTCCACCCACTAAGGGTAGAATGTTCTAATTTATAAAGAGAGAAACATAAAGACAAACTGGAATGTTGGCGCCTAAGGTTTATACCAGCCACCATAAGCACGGACCTACTGCATTGTCTTCAATGGAGCTCTAAACATTCCAATGTTCTGACATTTAAAGCACTGGATCATGATTGAAGGTTGTAGCTATGGTGGATCTTTAGGTGCCTCAATATATATTTTAATAAATCTGTTGGAGTAAGTAAAGTCCATATACGTCATGAACCATGACATAAATACATTTTTGGGGTAACTATTACTCATTAGAAGATCTGATAGACACAGAACCTGGGCAGACCTACAATATCTGAGATGTCGGATAAGGAACTTAGCAGAAAAAGGAATGGATTTTCGCTCAATCTGAGTTGGAAAATCTGCTGGAAAGGAGAAATTTCCTTTCTTGAGTGCCCTCACTCGCCAGGGTTTCCCCACCATGACATGCTTCATCATAGGGGCCATCTCAATCCGCTGTGGATTGAGGCGTGCTACGACATGCAACGTTACGTAGGAACACTATATAGTGAGGAGCTATGTGTAGTGCAGTGGTGTTGTGGAGTGGAGTGAGTTAAAAATACCTAACTAGTGGGCAAATAACTTTATTCTGGTTCCTAGTTGGTATGTTAAAAACGGGGTGAGTTTCTAGGGGGCCTACCTATGATGAGTTAGGGGTCCCTAGTAAACGTCAACATGTTTCGAGCTGCCCCAATGCTCTTCTTCAGGACCACACAGAACCTGCTCATGTTTCTCCGCAGTATCTCTTACATGAGGTATTCATATGGTGCCAGAAGGGCAATTTCTTCTTGAAAAGGCGTAATCTGTCTTTGAGGCAAACACTGTCCACATTGGGCATTAAATCTGCGTATTCTGCAAATCCTGCATACACCTATTTTTTGTACCCTCCCAGTTCTTACTTCAGATCAACAAATAGGAGAAGAACATTCCCAAATACTTACAGGTTTTCATAAGTTTCATTTCTTTCCAGATAACTAACAAGAGGATGGAGCCATTTACTTCCCTACAATGAATATTTTTCTCAGCTACATTTACTAATTCATTACACTCATAACTTTGAGGAGTGGTTAATTTACCCTGTACTCCCACAAAGGTGTAATATAGCATATCTACTTCATCCACATAGAATAAACACCATTGATGTTTACCCATATACGTGGTCAAGGGTTTTCAGCAAATCGCACAGAAACAAGTTGAATTTGATGAGGGGGCAAAATAAAGATCTGTTCAAGCCTCTTCAAATTGTAATTCTCTCTCTTAATTTTCCTTGCTTGTCAATTTCCATTTGAGCCCAATTGTGTTAGAGAGAGTATGCCAAAGTGTTAGGGCCAGGCTACGAGTCTTGCCGTCAAAAGACCGCCAGACTCGCGGTGGCAGTAGTCCGTCTGCCACATTACGACTTCAAAAGTCGTTGTGGCGAGGACCACCAGCTGCGCCAGGGAACAGTCGTTCCCTGGCGGTGGCGTATCTGCACCACAATGTAACATGCTGAGCGGGACTGCCGCAGTCACGGTCCTGAAGAAGCAGTAGGAGACCACTAGGCTCCGAGTTCACTGCAGAAACGGTCGACCCAACATCTACCTAAGTAGTCATTTGTTTATACTACTATGCACTGGTTTTTACTTTGGGAGTGAATAGGAACCTAATTAAAATTGCTCAATTCACCATTTTCACTACCCAAGTTTAAGAGTTTTTCACATTATGCACTTATTAATTTACCACATTTAGCACTGCTAGTCAGATTACCACTTGATGCCGTAATACACCATACTCACTCAGGGACATAATCAATAGATTAGGCTACAACTTGCCAAATCTACCATGGGTAAAACCACATACCTTCATGGTGAAGGATCCCAAATGATGCAGGGTGGTACTGGTCGGTAATCTGATGGGAATATTTTTCTCACCACGAAATACTCTAGGTTTGATTTTGCGGCTGTACCCTACAGACACATAGTTAGTTTCTCTATTTTTGACCCATTGCTATCTCTGTTGTTGGTTATTACATTTACCACCCGCCCTCCCCGTGCGACCCTTCCGCCCCCCTCCCCCCCCCCCCTACGATTAATGCCAACCACAACTGGTAAGGTTGAATGGGAGGACTTTATCAGTGAAAGCAACCTGCGCATTACCCCCTCTCCAGACTGCAAGAGCTATTTTTGGATGGAAGTTAACGGCCACCACGCACGCGCTTCCTCGCACGCGCCTCCTCGCTTCCTTGTTTGTAGCAGCAGACGGAGACGCTGATGACATCTGATTTAGATGGATGTTAATTACCATGCCTGGAATTGCGTTTTTAGTTTATTGCAACAACAAACAAAAGCCATCTTGTTAATTATGGTGTTTCAACTGTAATAACTGCCATTTTCTCACAAAGAACAAAATGTAACCTGTCACAATCTTGCATTAGTTCCTTCTCATAATGGAGTTAACATGTATTTTTCTTAACTATTTTATGTATCATTTGCCTGTGAGCGTGAACAATAATATTGTACACAATATTGTGTTTTTGAAGTTCTCTTGCGGGGGTGGGAGTGCCTCCAGAAGAGATGGAGTGAGCATGTGTGTATTAAAACAAACATTCCAACATTGGAATGCTCAGAGCCTCATTGAAGACAATGGAGTGTTAATAGATAGACAGTGTATCACACATTGAGCCAGCCACACAGTAGCATGAGTTATTCATTGCAAAATAATGATTTTAATTAAATTACTATTCCAAGTCTGTTATTTTCTTTTGCAAATATAGGGCGTATATTCATGAAATGATGAAAGATAACCAAAGTTACATGCTGTTTTATGTAATTTAGAATCATTTTATGTCCTATGACCAAGATATTTCTGTCATATGCAAATTATTTCTTGCCAGGCATTCCTTTATAATGTGATTGCATTTGAATTGCTTTAACAGGCATATGGAGCGCGTAGCTCCTGGCGTAGTGTATAAGCACCAAATGCATTAAATGTGTGCTATATGCAGAAAATGTAATGGGTTTCCATTATGTGCTGAAAATAAAAAGATGATTGTGAAGGCAGTCATTTTACTGTCTTACTAATGAACATTGATTTGCATTGAAAGAATAAATGTTGTCAACACACTCCATAAAGGTGCGTGTCCCGTTGTCTTGTTTCACATTGACTGACGGGAGAAGCCGGCTAGACCCACAGAGCACGAGTAAGTGTGCACGATGGAATCTGAGTAGTGCACTTGAATCAATATTTGGTAACATGTGCAAGTACTGCAATGGTCTTCTTGCCAAACTTCAAAAACAACATATGAAGAAACTCCAGAGTGTACAGAATGCGGCAGCCAGGCTTGTTTTCGACTTGCCTACATTCCACCCAGTTTCATTTGCCATCAAGGAATGGCATTGGCTGAAGGTTGCAAACCGCATCAAATTTAAGGCATTATGCCTTACTTTCAAAGCCCTGCGCAATG
Source organism: Lissotriton vulgaris (assembly GCF_964263255.1). NCBI lineage: Eukaryota > Metazoa > Chordata > Amphibia > Caudata > Salamandridae > Lissotriton > Lissotriton vulgaris. Next base: position 51,513,651 of record NC_141698.1, on the reverse strand, counting down.
AAGCCCCTTCTTATTTAAAAAAAAATCTCTTTCATGGTATGTTCCTAATAGAGAACTTCGCTCTAAAAATGCCATGACAATGCCCTGCTCCAGGGACAAGAGACAAAAATGGGGAGGCAGTTGTTTTACCACCGAAGCCCCTGCCCTGTGGAACAGTTTACCTATAAACATGGCGCAGCTCCAACATTGTTGCATTTCAGGAAGCTAATAAAAAACTGGCTTTTCTATTCTTAGGTGCTTAATCACTCCCACCACCAATTACCCTCACCTGACTACCACTCAAACAGCGCCTTGACACACATGGGTATTCGAGCGCTTTATAAACATTTTAACATAACGTAACATACTACAGCTCAATAATAGTGTCCTGCACTTACCCTGCATTTTCATAGCGGCCCTCCGCAAACCATTGTTCACAAACCCTGCATAGACGACAATTTTAGCCAGTGCTTAATTTGTAAAAAAAAAATGTCAGGGCTCTCATCTGGAGGCTACAGCAGCTTGCACCAGTCATTGTCCCTACTGTAGCATATTGATGCTATGCGCACTAAGACCCTTGTGGTTCTGGGTGGACTTTGAACAGGAACTACTTGATATACGGGGCGAGATGTTAGGGTGAGGTTATGGGAAGTATGACGAAATGTGCAAAGTATGAATGAAATGAAACAGATTTATAAAGCGCAAACTAATGCCCAGAGGCGTCAAGTCGCTAATGGGGTTAGTCTTACGGAAGGAAAAGAGGCGGGTTAGAGATTCAGAGATGACACTGAACCAATCTCAATTTAAGAGCGAAAAGCCTGATTTTTAATTCATTTCGGAATGTAGTGTGATCCTGGAGGCCGGAAGCGGAGTAGTGGAGGGTATTCCAGAACTTGGATGTGGAGAATCAACGTTGAAGAATAAAGATATGCTCAACCACACCTCCAGGGTGTGGCATGCTTCAGGGCTGGGGAAGACGCTACTCCTGCCTTGGCTGCCCATGTCTTTACCCACAAAACTGCTACAAGTGTAAAAATTCAGACTATTTCATACCCGTAAAGCTATACGAATGGCTTGGGTGGCAGGTATTAGTCATTTTTAATGAATACTAAATTAATAAACAACTGTTGTTGTGCTCATCTATAAATTAGGCAGACTGCACCACCATGTGGCAGACTGTCATAAGTGCCAGTGTTGATAATTAATTTCTGGTGCTAGCACTGGAAACCACCGGCTCAAATTAAGTACTGATTTTAACATGTGAGCCTTTCGCACGAATGATCATTCAAAGCCACCTCAGGGGTAGAAAGCGCTATATAAAATAACATTTGCCAGGGGTGTTGCTGCATGCAGAATTAAAGCTAGATGTCAAATTGCACGGGTAAACTCCAGTCCTGGCCTTTGTTCCAGTTGGCACTCAATTAATAGGATTATTTGTAGGCCCTAATTGTAGGAAACATGGTAATGTCGACTCAGACGCAAAAACCTGTTGGCTTCCAATTCAGGGATACAAATGGTGCCCAACTACCACACACACCTAGTAGTTCTTTTCCCACACACCTTTTGGCAAATAACATTTTGTTCAGGGAAATATTTGCAAGATTCTGAGTTTTGCACCTCGGAATGGTTAAAAACGAGCAGTATTACCCTATAACGTTTTTCCAGTTGACACACAATTCTGCATGTGGCAGCTACATCTATTTATCAACCTTGAAATAATGATGGACTTTGTCAGCAATCTAGGATTTAAAAGCAGCAGCCCCATTATCTCATCACATTAGCTTCACATCACACCTCCTCAGTCACAGGTGTCAGAGGCCAACCATTCACAGTAGAATTGGCGTTCATCGGAGTCCTTTGTCAGTTTCATTGGCGCTAATTCCTGCCCTATTGTATTGTGAACTGTGCTAACCGCTGCCATCTAACTGTCAGTTATGTAATAACGGTCATCGATTTTCAAACACGTGTGCTAACTCCAATGACAACTGCCGTTTGTTTGCAGATAACCGCCTGCCTGACACAGAGCAGGTTTTGCTGAGCTTTGCGAGGAAGAAATGAATAAAAATGAATGCAGATGTTATTAAAACTGAGCAGTCGCTGTCCAAAAATGAATGCCAGAACCCCAACGGATTAAATATGCCATAGCTATTCTGTCAGGTTCAATCTCCCGCCACCTGTGACATCTAATAACATGCGTGGCAGCCATGATTGATTGGGAAGATTAAAACGCGCTCTGCAGGGTACCTCTGTATATTGTAGCCTCGAACAGGCGCGCCTGATAGCCATCTGAGCGCAGAGCAGCAATGAAAATGCAAAGTTATGTCAACCATGGCTTCCTTATTTACAGTCGTTGAGTGAGGGGCAGCCACGCACACCTTGTTTATTGCGTCAATATAAATCAAATCTGATGATATTGTTTCTTTACTCTTCAGAGAGAAATTTGAACAGTTAAGTTCAAATACAAATGCAAACTTTATTCTTCATCTAACGTGATTTGCCATGTGTCAGGTTGGAAATTGCTCTTTTGGGAAAACGAGACGAAATTAGGTTAGTGGCAGGTTGGACTACATTTTTGTTTTGTTAGACACGTCACGTTGCTGCTGTCGCTAGGACTTTAACGCACGTATGCTCTAAAAGCCGAATATACAGCATCTTATTCACCTCTGAGGTCAACTGAGGTGAGCAAGAATTCAAAATTTGCAAACATATGTGACAAGAATTTTCAATTCTATTAAGGACAAGGAGGCGAGGATTATGCTATTCTCATTTCTTTAATAGAAATGCCCGGCTGCCATAAAAACAAGTAAAAAACCACAATACCCATAAACACTTGGGTAACAACCATAGAGTCTGCCATATATAAGGCCATGTAGACAATACCACTTCCTCTTTCTTTGGTGAGAAAAAACTGGTCAAGAAACTGGAAAGATCATGGAGAGTCACTTAAGGAAACACCATCTCCAACCAGGACGGCCAAGGAAAGTCCAAAACATCAGCGACAGAAGCAGACAGGAAGCACAATCCTCAGAGGAGTAGGCAGGAAAATCTAGGCCAGAACGAAGAGTCGTCACTTGGGATCAGATCCTGAAAAGAGATACAAAGCCGTAATACACATCCTGTGAAAAGCTGATCATAAAGAAGAAGGGTGGGTAGAAAAAACAAGGCAATTGCATTCTTACAGCATCAATGCATTATTGAATATGAGTACAGAAACCATAATGTACATAATAATGGGTGGGATAATCCTCGCCTCCTTGCCCTTAATAGAATTGAAAATTCTTGTCACGTATGTTTGCAAATTTTGAATTCTATTTCAGGACAGGAGGCTCCGATTATGTTTGTTTAAAGCTGATCCACCACAACAGAGGCAACATGATCAATAGGCTTAAAGTAGAAAGTTTTAAAAACAGAATCAGAAGACCAATCCGCGGCCTTCCTAATATCACACAAAGTGACACCCATCGAGAAAGCTTTAGAAGCCATCGCCCCTCTAGCAGAGTGTGCCCCAAACACAGACACATCAATGCCAGCTTCCGCCATGAGCCAACGTATTCACCGAGCCAAAGTAGCCGGGGTAACGGGGCGAAAGGGCTTCTGCAAAGCAATCAACAACTGACCCTGCATATCAGAACGAAGAGAAGAAGTACTTACTTTGTAATCCTTGAGACAGTGAACCACACAAAGGTTGGGGTGAGCAGGGAAAGACGGGTAAGAGATGGACATAGTATTAGTCTTGGTACGCCGAGAGAGGCGAAACGTGACTCCATCCGGAGTAAAACTGCGCCCGGCCAGATCCAAAGCACGGACATCAGAAACCTGTTTGCAGGAAATCAGACATAACAACATAGTGAGTTTAGCTGACAGTTGTATACGGGATAGCAAAGAATTGACTGGCCAGGCTTCAAGAAAACGCAACACAACCAACAAGTCCAAGAGAGAAACGTACTTGGGACGCAGAGGATTCGCTAGGCGGATACCCTTGATCAATTTAGCAACCAAAGGATGTTCGCCCGCCGGTTTACCATCCACATGGAGGTGGCCCGCAGAAATATCAGAACGGAAATTGTTCACCGTGCGGTAACCCAAACCAGAAGAAGCAAGCAAGGCCAAAAAATTGACCATCACAGAATAATCTGCAGATGTTGGATCAACTTTCCGTTGAACACACCAGTCACACCAACGCTTCCAAGAGCCCTTGTAGCGTTTGTGGGTACTAGGGGACCAGGCGTCACTGATAAATCTGGAAGCATCCGCAGAAAGGCCTGGGACTGACCCGCGTTCCCCGAAATCCACCACGCTAGGAGAAGGAGAGAGCCGGACAGAATCAGGGGATGCGAATTCAGAAGAGGATCCAGCGGGAGATTCCACTTCTGGGGAAGAAGGCTCGGCACCGCACAAGTCATCTCCAGGAGAACCGGGAACCACACTTGGGCTCTCCACAGAGGAGCCACCAAGATCAGTTCCGCTTTGTAGCGTTTTGTCTAAGCCAGAACCCTGGGAATCATCATGAAAGGGGGAAAGGCATAACACAGAGTTGTGGGCCACGGTTGAAGAAAGGCATCCGTGGCTAGGGCCTGTGGATCCGGCCTCCAACTAAAGAACAGTGGGAGCTGAGTTTTGAGACGGGAAGCAAAGAGGTCCAGATGACATTGACCCCAAGTCAGGAGAAGACGACGGAAAACCCGGGGGTGGAGCCGCCAGTCACTGAAGCCTCGTAGGTGTCTCGAGTTCCAATCCGCAACAAGATTGTGTCGGCCGGGGAAATATTCTGCAATAACAGTGATCTTTTGTTGCAGACAATAGTGCCAAAACTCCTTGGCAATCTCCGCCAGTAACCTTGACTGAGTGCCCCCCAGTTTGTTGATATAACGGACTGCTGAAACGTTTTCCATGCGGAGAAGGATACAGCAGTTGGATTGGAGGGGAGAGAGGCAACGAATCGCAAAGGAGCCCGCTAGAAGCTCCAGGCAGTTGATGTGGAGGGAAAGCTCCTGGGGAGACAACCGACCCCCCGTCGAGACCGGACCTCACCGGGCCCCCCAGCCCCACTGGCTGTCATCCGATTCGATCACAACCTCTGGCGAGGACCTGAAAAGGGCTTGACCGTTCCAGGCTTCCATATGATCCAGCCACCAACGCATCTCTGACCTCACCTCCTTCAAAAGAGGAATTTGATCCGAATAACGGAGGCCGTTTTGGAGATGGCGAATTTTTAGGCGCTGTAAGGCCCTGTAATGCAAAGGGGCCGGGAAGAGCGCCTGAAGGGAAGAAGCCAACAGACTGACAACTCGTGCTAACGACCTCAACGACACAGTTGATCTCGCAATAACTGAAGTCAATTCTCTCTTTATATACTGAATCTTCTGATTGGGCAAAAGAAGTTGAAACGTAAGAGAGTTGACACGGAAACCCAGAAAATCTATCACCTGAGTCGGGCTCAACACAGACTTCTGAACGTTTACCAGAAAGCCCAGGGATTGCAAGAGGTCTATGGACCATTCCAGATGAGACATCAGGCGGAGCGGACAGTCCGCCAACAGGAGGATGTCGTCCAAGTAAATAATCAGACGAACACCCCGACTGCAAAGAGATTCCATTACCGGCCTCAACAGCTTTGTGAAGCACCAAGGTGCCGACGAAAGGCCGAACGGGAGAACCTGATACTCGTACCAAATCCCTTGCCAGTGGAACTGGAGGAATCGGCGATGTGGATGATAGATTGGAATGAACAAGCAAGCATCCTTGAGATCCAGACGGACCATCCAATCCTTCTTGCGCAAAAGATCCCATAACAGATGGATCCCCTCCATCTTGAGGTGGCGGTAGACCACTCTCCCATTGAACTCCTTGAGGTTGAGAACTAACCTGGAGCCCCCTCCCTTTTTCTCCACCAGGAAAACCGTGCTGAAGAACCCCTGCAGATGACGCACGGTCAGAACAATCGCCTCTTTTAAGAGAAGTGACTTTAGCTCCTCGGAAATGAACTCTTGATCTCTTTGGGAGAAACAAAGAGGAGAGGGAGGGCGAGACTGACTTTGAGGTTGGTAAAACTCTATCTTGTACCCTTGGACCGTTTCTAGAACCCAAGCCTCGTTGGAGATCAATTGCCAATTGTTCAGGAAAAAACGTATCCTGCCCCCCAGAACCACACTGCAAGCAGGAATTATGCTCACCTGAAGTTGCGGAATCCTGATATCCGCCGGAGTATCCACCTGAACGTCCTTTCTGGTACTGTCCTCGACCTTTTTTGGAGGGATAGAAATTGGACTTTTGGGAATAGTTGGAAACTTGATTCCCTCCTCTATGGGACTGATACCCCCTTTGAGTGGGTTGTTGGGAGCCTCGGCCGGACGAACGTCCCCTACTTCGTCCGGCCCTGTTGAAAACCGGTCGGAAAGACCGGCGAAGTGAAGCCTGAGCCTTGTCCAGGCCACTGAAGGTACTGACAAATTGAGTCAGCTCTTTCAAAAATGGTTGGCCAAAAAGTGGGCCTTGAGCCGCAGGGCCAGATTCAGAAGTGGAAAGCTCTGCCAGTTTGGGATCGAGCTTGAGAAGGATTGATCAACGCCTCTCACTGGAAAGGGCGCAGTTGGCGTTGCCAAGTTGGCAAATCGCCCTCTGAGCCCATTCAATAAGCTCATCAGGGTCTACCATTGCAGAAGATTGTTTGGCCATGGAGCCAAGATCCAAAATTTTAGTGAGTGGGCCCAACAGATCCAGAACCTTATCCTGGCAAGAACGCCATGAACGTGAACGGTCAAGACCTTTTTTCGGATCCTTAGCAAATTTACGGAGATAGGTCACCATGGTGGGATCCACCTCTGGTGTGTCAGCCAGGTTGTCCGCCAGATCAGGTCTAGGGCACTCAGAACGGAGGCGAGCACGGACCTCCTTCTCAAAGGGCTGGCGGATGTGCTCTTGTACATACGCAGCCACCGCTGGTGAGGGGAGCAAAGCAGTGGAATTGGGATGGACAATGTCAGAAGGCTCAAAGGTGAGAAGGGGCGGATGGGTGGGGGCATCCACGAAATGCTCCTTGCATTTCTTCTTCGGAGGAGGAGGTGACATATGTTCAGAAGATGACGAAGAAAGTTGATCATCATCGTCGGCGTTAACCGCTGCAGGCTTGGATTTGGCAGCAGAAAGGGACTTGGCCAACCTTTGAAAATCCGAGGCATGAGGATTACCTGGGGAAGACATGGGTTTTTGTGAAGCAGGAACCACACCCTGCTATTGAGCATACAGCGCCAAATGCCTCTTTACAGGAGTAATAGCTCGTACAACCGCTTTATTCATAGAGTGTTGAACACCCCTATCAAGGGCTTCTACCAAGTCCTGTTCAAAAGACTCAGAGGCCTCCTCATCATAATCCTCATCATCTTCGCAGTAATAATCACTCATTGTACACTGAAGGGTGCAATTCAACGCCCAGAAGATGAGAAAAAGTCCACTTGCCAAAGGCAAATTCAAGGGGAGTGGCCAGACCCCAGAGGAAGCCAAGGAGAAAAGCAGAAAAACTGCCACAAAAATAATTAGGGAGTGGAGGGAGGGCTTGACGTACAGAAAAAAGGCACTCTAGGCAAAGCCTATGCAAAATTATACAGCCAGCAGCCTTTCCTGGCAACCGGCGTCAACAGGGGTTAATTCTAGGCAGTGGGCGGCAACAATCGCAAAGGACGTCTTTCTCACAAGCTCCGGTTCAGTCAGAGGAACTCGGAGCGCCGGAAACAGCTACCGCGCATGCGTGGAAACCGGCAGCCTAGAAACAACGAGGAGAGCTCGCGCTGCAAGCGCGAGGACACCAGCACCCCAGACTCCCACTCCACAAATGAGGGACAAGGGCACACAAGCGCCCGGACACCAAGGGAGGTGGCACACGCTCCCAGCTACGATTTCGCCGAAACCGAAAGAACGCGTGAATAAAGCGGCGTACACAAACAGCAACACGGCACAAAGCGCGAGCACAGCGCACATCAAATATTATCAAATACCGAGCAAAAAGTCATAAGGTAAGAGAAAAGGCACTTAACTGGCTGTGGAGCAGCAAAGAAAGAGGAAGTGGTATTGTCTACATGGCCTTATATATGGCAGACTCTATGGTTGTTACCCAAGTGTTTATGGGTATTGTGGTTTTTTACTTCTTTTTATGGCTGCTGGGCATTTCTATTAAAGAAATGAGAATAGCATAATCGAAGCCTCCTGTCCTGAAATAGAAATGGCATGTCTGTTGTGAATCCCAGATCATTATTTACAGAATCAAGATGTGCCGGCATTTACCTTTGAGAGGGCACTTACGGCCCAAAACGTTAGGTTAAGCAAATGTCTCAACATTTTGTGACCAACGCTTGGTAGGATTTTCTAGGGTATAATTAGCATATTGATACGCTCATTGAAAGTTTTATACCCCGACCTTTGACCTGATTCTGACATCATAAGAAATCACATTACATTCTGTTGGAAATAAATCACAGATACAAGGCTTTTGGGCAACGCAGTATCATGGTGAGAAATAAATATCATGAAATAAATTAATCTCTTTGTGCACATTATCCAGTTTGAACCATGCTAACAGAGCTTTAAAGGATTGCAAATTCTGCTAAGGACTACTTAGCATTGTTGATGACATCACAGCAAGTGAAGAGTGAATAGAACAGCAATGGATTCTTAGAAAAGCTGACTTGTGAATCATGATGGCTTCCGAAAGAGTGATTCTCACTCGCAATGAGTGAGACTTGAGGTCCCTGTGCTAGCAAAAGATTGCGGTATGTTAAGGCATGGGCTTTAAAGGTCTGTAGGGGAGATGGCCTGCTTCATTTATTTAAATAATAGAATGAGGATGGAGGCAGTAATGGTATGTTTTTCTTTCCTTTATAAAACTCTTGTTTGCCAGGACCTGTCCTACTTTACCCTGCTCTCCTTCTTCTCTTGTCACAACCGAAACAACCCATGACTACCTACCAACACACTAAAACTGTAACTTCAACAGTAAGGGTGCGAGTACAAGTGTGGAACATCATTTGGTCTGTGAAGTCTGATATGACTTACAGCCTGATTCATCAAGCATAATTGCGCTCGCAAAGGGCCAGATTCTGAGAATCTGGCCCTTTGCAAGTGCAATTTCTGCTTTTGGGATTCATCATCCCAAAAGCAAAAGTCTCTATTTAAGAACTCGCAAATTTGTGAGGAATAGCATTTAAGGAATCTCTATCAGAGATTCCTTAAATGCTATTCTTGAAACATTTAAAAATTGCGAATTCGCAATTTCGGCCCGCTATTTACCGCGAGGTCAAACCTCGTGGTAAATAGCGAAAACTTAGAAAAATGCTTTTAAAAGCTTTTTTCTAAGTTGCATGTTACACACACACATGTCCTTTGGACATGTGTGTGTGTAACATCTGTGTAATTTAACATTTCAGGGGTGTTACAGGGTGTCCTTTGGACACCCCTGCACCCTTGAAATCGCAATCTCATTTGCGATTAGCTAATTGCTAATCGCAAATAAGGAATGACTCCCCATGCATTCCTATGGGCCTTTAGGCCCATAGGAATGGATGGGGAGTTATTCCTTATTTGCGATTAACAATTAGCTAATCGCAAATAAGGAATCAGTAGGACTCGCAAAAAATATTGCGAATCCTACATGAATACCGTTTTGCGAGTCTGGAATAGCGATTCCTTATGAATCGCTATTTCAGGCTCGCAAAACTTCACATTGATGAATCAGGCTGATAGACAGTATCCTTTTAGGCAGGACTTGAATTAATGCAAAATCACTTCAAATAAACTCTGACAAATCTTAGGTGCTTATTTTCGTCAGTTCCTCTTCCAGCATCATATTTACTGTCCTATCTCACAAAGCAATAACATTGGAGAAAGCGCCTATAATTTCTATTCTTACTCCAGTGCAACAAACATTAACCCCTTGAGTGCTGCCGTCAGCCAATGGTTGTCGCGAGCACTACCTTGCCAGTGCTGCGCACGACCGTTGGCCGACGGGCCAGCATTCGTTCTTCGAATGTTCAGCACTGGGCGCTGAACGTTCGACGCTCTTAAGAAGTTAATGGACAGGGGGGGTGCAATATTTACTATTCTAATCCAGTCCCACTAACATTGATGGACAGTGGGGGTGTCATATTTACTATGCTAACTCCGTTCCCACCAACGTTGGTGAAAGTGGATATATTTGTGAGGATGACAGATGTACAATCCCCCTAACTCCAACTTCACTGGAACTACGGGGCATATTATCAAGACTGGCGATAAAATTATCTCCGCTTTAGCCCATGTTAGATGTGAAGGACATCTAACATGGCCTTAAATTGGAATTCCATAGAGCATATTATCAAGCCCATTATCATAGTTTTAGCGGCAGTTTTCTACCGCTAAAGCGGCGATAATTTTATTGCCTTTTTTGATAATATGCCCCTACATTCGTACAAACATTGGAGAACGTGCATACATTTGAGGCTATCAGATTTCCCATGTAGCTCCAGCGGCACCTACATTGGGACACTACATATAATTGGGAGGCTTCATGTTTACTATTTAACTTCAGTCCTACAAACATAGAGGTATGTACATATACTTGAATATATGGTGTGACAGTCACCATGGGGTGGCGAGCCTCCACTGTCCCAGCGATGTGGCGGGCCACTCACAAGGCTCTAAATGAGGTCTGTGGTCTCATTGTCACAGTGTGGAGGGGTCTCTAATGGGAAACAGAAAACATCCCATCTTACCAGAGACTAAACTGGTATTGAGTTACCATCCCTGCAGGTAAGTGTCAGCACACGTATTGAGGACTGCAAAAAGGAGCCATGCTGTCCGGCCCAGGCCAGTCACATGTTTTGAAGTCTTGAAGCAAATAATATATTTCATCCAGGAAATAAGGCTGATGTAAGAGTGGGTGAAGTAATAGGTTCCAGTTTGCCCGAAGGTTGTGCAGTGATCTGAAAAGCTGATCACACATGCATGAATCTGTTAAACTAGAGCATTCAAGGAGTGCATATTTATTGGACAGTTAGGCCCAGATTCTGAACACTGTCACACAACGCAGCTCAGCCTTCTAAGAGGCTGTGCTGCACAGTTCTGGATTACCAAAAGGGAAAGTAGGCAGCAGCCTATCTGCCCGCTCCTATTAGGGGCACCACTACAATAGATTAAAATAATATGGATTTGATCTTGAAAGAAAATTACAACCAAGCTTTCTAAAATAGTGTTTACAAATGATAGAAAAAACGAAAACTTTAGATTAGAAACTCTATAGAGAAGGGGGTGTGGCTTGTCCGAGGACAATGGCGGACGCTAGAGCTGAGAGCTCCGCATCGACCCCTTCTTTTGTCCTCTTGAACGCTATTGCCGGGGTCGACCTGCATATCCAAGGAGCCCTCGTGGGACCCAGGTGCCGAGGTGCGCGCCCAGGCGAGGAAAGAGGGCTGCGGGCGCCGACGACTGGGAGCTGGGCCCGCAGTGTGCATCGAGGTGCGGAGGCCGCACCAATGGTGGCGGCGATGGCATCTGCAGGGAACGGGAGCCGCTCCAGATGTGGAGCTGACTCCTAGGAAGAATGATACAGCTGAGCCTGGGACCCGTGGATTACCCTAAGGAGCGGGGACACGAGAGGCGGCGGGAGCCCCCCTCCCCCGAGGTCTGTGCCCGGCGCAGGGACAAGCAGCTGGAGGCGAGCCCTGGGCATGGCTGGAGTGCGCCGGGCGGATCCCTTCCTACCATCGGTAGACGAAGTCAGGAGAGCAGTGGCGAGAGAGCATGGGTGGCGCCCCGCCGGGTGACCACGCTTGTGTGCTCCGCTGGTCCCGGGCGGCCCCTCCGGCTTGTGTTATCGGCCGAACTGTGAGGTGGCTGTGTTTGGGACTCCACCCGGAGGCGGACAACTACAGCTTGAAGTGCGTGGCTGGGCCTGAGGGCCCTGGGACTTACAGAACCCTTCCTGCATGCACTGATGGGGGTAGAGGCGATCTTGCCAGCTGCAGATCGGAGTGAGGTCTTCTGTGGGGACTGGGAGCACCGAGGGCCCTGGATGCGTCTACCTACGCTTGCACAGTTGAACCTGTGGCGGAGGCCGGAGCAGAGCGTGGTGTCGGCCGGGCACTGCGCTCCGTGTAACTGCCCTTAAGCACCAGTTAGTGGGTCCAGGAAGGAGATCGGTGCTCGGGCCGCGCAGTGAGTCTCTGCAACTGGAGGGCCATTGGGAGGCCCATGATCGTTAAGTGGTCGGAGTGGCTGGTCTGGGGCGAGAGGCGGTCGCTGGGCTACGAGCCGTGCCTGGTGGACCCTTAAAGGGGAGAGTGGTGGGGCCCCCCACGTGCTCAGTGGCGATTACACTCTACTGTGAGCCTGGATCTGACTGGGGCACTGTGAGAAGCCCTATCGGTGGAACGAATCAAGGGATGCTTGGTATGCACCTGGAGCGGTACCTATGTACCGCAAGATAGTGTTGGGCTGAGTGGAGGTCGCACCCTGCCGGAGGCCGGGCTGGGGCCTGAGCAGAGAGTCAGACGCCATCCAGAGTGACTTTGTATTGGAACGTCTGGTTGTGTATTCCCGGGCGCCACCGTGCCTGAAGCCCTCTTGCGCCAACTGTGTCTGTGGATGGGTGGGACTCGCCTGCCAGGACTGCCCTGGACTTGGGGGCAATAGTGGTGCCTGGGAGGAACGGCAAGTGGAGATCGCATCTCACACCCGGACCCCTGGTGGGACGTGGGGGGGACCCAAACAGACTAGTCTGGAAGCCAGAGGTGAGGACTGCCTTGTAGAGGAACGATCCTTTGCTGGCCTTTGTTTACAGGGTGCCCTGTATTCCGTCAGCAGTGCTGGAAGTGGTCCTTCAACTGCACTAGCAAGGACCGGGCAGTATGGGCAAGCCCAGGGGTTGCCTCCAGGACCCAGAGGACAGTGCACAGGCACACTCGCATCATCCCCTGGATGACCTGGTACAGCAGCAGCGTAGCAAAATATTAGAGGCTATAGCGGACACGAAAGCTACTCTCCATCAGGATATCAGCACTGTTGCGGTGACACTCGGCCTGCAGCGGGAGAAGCATAAGAAGCTGTAGGAGAGGGTCGAGGAGACAGAGTCTACAGTTGCGAAACTTGCACCTGCCCACAAGGCATTGGAGCAACAGATGGGGGCCCTCACGGATAGGGTGAGCTGGTTGGGGCGCAGAGCTGAAGATGACGAAGAGCGCAACAGAAGAAATAACATCAGAATCCCGAGCCTGCCGGAGGGGACAGAGGGCGATGACATGGTATAATTTCAAGAGGGCTGGCTCAGGAGTATAGTGGTGCCGGAGGGCCTATCCTCCTTCTACACGCTGGAGAGGGCTCATCGAGTGCCAGCTAAGCCTTTGGCCCCTGATATAAAGAAATCCATTAGACACAATAAATATAATTAATTAATATATCTTTAATGGAGCTTGTAAATCAGCTTCCATATCTGTCCTGGTATATCCCATGAATGTTCCCTCAACATTCTTTATTCTTGACATTCTTTTACATCTCACATTATGATGTCATTTATACATCATTACACCTGGGAGGACCCCGCGTCAGGTGGTGGCCCGTCTGCTCCACTTCTGAGACAGGGACCCCCTCCTGCAAAGGGCCCGAGCGGATGGCCCCCTCACTGTTGACAACAGCAAAGCCTCTCTCTTCCCAGAGAACATGCTGGAGGTGCAGCCGACTGCTCATCATGTTGGAAGGGCGCACCCATTACTTCGCAACCCTAAGGATGCATGGGACTGGCTGGAAACCTATAAAGGTGAGACTCCACGAGATAGGAGTGCTGGTGTCCCGGAACGGAAGGCGGTGGAGCGCGGGAAGGGCCCGAGGCGTCGATGTCAAAGAAACCAACCCCATCACAGACGGAGAAGGAGAGAGTGGAGGAGCTGCGGGCTGTGGCGGAACTCATGCGGAGTCGGATTCCTGCTCTGGAGGCGGTGGCCGGCTCCTCACGAGAGACAGGTGGCACAGGAACGGACACTTCCCACAGCGAGAGTGTGAAGCTCCCAGTGGTGACGCCCAATACAGCTGATGACATTATGTGATGCATTTTGGTTGGCTTAGGCAGTTGGATCTCTTAGGGGGCTACTGATCAATGTTGACTAGTTCTAGACCACGTGCTGATTCCTTACTCATGGGGATGGTGCACTCCTACCAGTGGGGCGTCCCGTGCTAATTCGGTTTGGCTCACCGTTGAGAGCTGTGCTAGGTTAAGGCCTCACTTAGTACTGATAGTTTCACATGATGTTTGGGCAGTTGACCGTTGTCGGACTGCCCTGGGGTTGGAGAGTTGACAACCTTAAGGGTCTTTTGGTTGGCTATTTGGTCTTTCATGTTTGCAGGGGGTGGGAAGCCATGAGATAAGGGAAGGCGTTGAGGGGGGCTCCCCTTCACAGTTTTGCTTACCGATATTCAGTGGGAATGGCAGGAACTCAAAGTGTAATACGTTTTCTAACATGGAATTTTAGGGGGATGGGATCCATTGCAAAGTGCCATAACATTTACTCTTACCTGCTATCTGGGACATCCATATAGCTTTCTTGCGGGAAACCCACTTGAGTAGTGAGGAGGCTGAGAGGTTGAAAAGGAGTTGGGCCAGGTGTTCGCGACTTCCCATTCGGCCTTTGCTATGGGGGTGATGATCTGGGTTAAGCCGGGGGTCCCCTTCACTGTTGAGCGACCGTGGCTGGATGACGGAGGTGGATATGCACTGGTTGTAGGGAGGCTGGCGGGGTAGGGGGTCACCCTGGGAAACATTTACTCACCTAACCAGGATCAGGTAGGCTTCTTGGATTCTTTCTCTGCTGTATTGGCAGATAGCTTGAGGGGTAACCTGATTCTTGGGGGGACTTTAACTGTGTGGCGTACATTGTTGCAGACCGGTCACACCCTTCCATATTGGGGTTCTCAGCCACGCCGTACAGCTCTAGGGTTTAGTGTGTGGATCACACACACCTTTAATAGTACTATTAAGCCCGCTGAATACCTTGGACATACCTTGTCGGATCATAGTCCGTTGGTAATGACTCATCAATCCCTGGGTCGATGCCCTCCGATTCCCACCTGGAGGCTGAACCCAGTATTACTTGAAGATGATCCTTTCCGCACGTCTCTGCACACACTTTTAGGTTTAAAGTATTTTATTAAGATATAAAAAACATGGGGAAGGGGAATAGGAGGTTAATCAGACATACAATACAAAAAGCGAGGTCTGCTGCGGCTCAGAAAGAAAGTAGGAAGACCGGAAGCCCCAGAGGGCAACAAGGCATAAGTCTGAAAGCAATAGGCATCGTGAAGGACCCCCTAGGAGACCCCCACTCCCTCAGCAAGGTCGAGCTAAAATAGCGTCCCGCAACACAGCAAAAAAAACACACCATCCCTCCGACCCCCCAATCCCGGAAAGTTAAGAGAAAGAGAAGCAAAGAAAGAAAAGGAAAAAAACAATACCCCAACATCCCCGTCCGAAGGTCAGCATTAGAAGCATATAACCCCGCCCCCCGCCCCCAGCCCCAGACCACTAATCCCGCACTTTCACTCCGCTGGAGCCACCGGCGGCGTCAGCCTAAGAAGTCGCAGGTACCGTGGGCATGTGAGCTCGCGGAATTCCGTGGATAGCAGTGCCAAAAAGGGATGCCAGAGTTCTTCAAACTGGTCAACATTCCCAGCCACCGTCAGAGACATCTTTTCCATGCCCAATACCTGCCAGAGCCTGTGTAACCAACCAGTGATAGAGGGGGCAGTGGGGGTGCGCCAGAGCACCAGGATGTTTTGAACCGCGGAGCCCAGCGCAATCGCAATCTGCCTACCCCTGCGGGACTTCAGCGGGTACATCAGGTCATTGGGGAGGCCTAGCAAGACATACGCGGGGAAGCGCGGGAGCTCAATCTCAAAATGCCTGTCCACCTCATCCAAGACCTCTTTCCAATAGGCCGACAGCACCGGGCACTCCCAGAGAATATGCGTGAGGGTACCCTCCTGTCCGCAGCCGCGCCAGCAACCTTTATCGCCGATCTTGCGCATCTCGTAGAGCCGTTCCGGGGTGTAATACCAATAGGTGGACACCTTAGTAAAGGTCTCCGTCAGCCCAGTGTGGTACGCAGAGTGCCTCGCCCGATACGCAATCTTGTCCCACTCTTTGTGGCTCAGGGTCCTGCCCAATTCCCTGTGCCAGCGCTCCCTCCCTGGGTTGTGGTAATGGAACGGCGGGGGCTGGAGAAACTTGTACAAGTCGGTGATAAGCTTGGCGTCCGAGGTCCGGGCCATCGCTCATAGGGCGTAATTGAACGGGCAGCTACGTCGCGCACCTGGGGTTGTAGAGCCCAGTGGCGGACTTGCATATAACGCAGTCTGTCCCCCTCCGGCAGACCAAACTCCTGTCGGAGCTGTTGGAAGGAGAGTACGCCCTCCGGCCCGTAGATCTGAAAAAGCGCCCTGCAGCCCGCGCTTACCCAGTGGGAAAAGGCTCCCGGTTCCAGGCCCGGAGTGAAGTCTGGATTGCCAGCAATGGGAGTGAACGGCGATGGAAAAGTGGTGAGCTCACGGAGCTCACACACCGCGTCCCACACTCTCAGCGGAACCCGGGTGATAAAAGAGGCGTAGAGGTTCGGCGGACGGTGGGCGCGCCGCAGGAACGGGACTTCCTGGAGGGTACGGCCCGCAACTGCCTGGTCTTGAAAGAGCCAGTGCTTATCCGATTCCCACCGGCTCCACTCCACCAGATACCGAAGTTGTGCCGCCTGGAAGTACTTCCGGAGGTCCGGGACCCCGAGACCCCCCGCCTCCGGGGCAAGCATGGAGAGGACCCGCTTCATCCGAGGCTTACGGCCCTGCCACACAAAGCGGGAGATGTCTGCCTGCGCCTGTCGTATCCAACCTACCGGGGGCTGGAGAGGTAGGGCGCAAAAAAGATACAGGATCTGAGGCAGTATGGTCATCTTCACCGCTGCGATACGGCCCAGCCACGAGAGTAGGCCCTTGTTCCACCGACCGAGTTCCTCTTTGATCTTCTTGCCTAGAGAGGAATAGTTAGCAGCGACCATTGCAGGCAGGGAAGGTGCGAGCAAAATCCCCAGATAAGGCACCGTGGAGGAGGACCATTGCAGAGGAAAGAGGCGCTGGAGGTCCCGCCTGGTACCAACAGAGAGGGACACGTCTAAGGCGGCCGACTTAGACATATTCATCTTGAAGCCTGCCACGCGGGCAAAGGCATTCAGTTCCTGGACGCAGGCAGGAAGCGACCGCCTAGGGTCATCCAGGGTCAGCAAGACATCGTCCGCATACAAGCTAACAGTATGCGTGTATTGCCCCATCTTCACTCCGATAGCGTCCGGGTTATCACGAATCCTCTGAGCAAACGGCTCCATATAAAGGGCAAACAGGAGCGGTGAAAGGGGGCAACCCTGTCTCGTGCCGCGTTCAATGGCAAAGCTGCCAGAACTGTGTCCGTTGACACGCACCGATGCTGACGGCCTCTTATAGCAATTAAAGATCATAGTGCGGAATCTCTCGCCGATCCCCAGTTTCCCAAGAACCAGCTCGAGGTACGGCCAATGAACCCTATCAAAGGCTTTCTCCGCGTCTACCGATAGCAGCATCCGCTCCCCCGGGACGCGTGAGGCCTTTTCTAGCACGTGTGTCACCCTCTTGGTGTTGTCGACCGTCTGCCTACCAGGTACAAAGCCGGCCTGATCTGCCTCCACCAAACCTGGTAGATGTAAACCCAATCTGGCCGCTAAGATCCCCGTGTACAGCTTGAGGTCCACATTCAGAAGCGAGATGGGCCGATACGAGCCGCACAGAGTCCGGTCCTTCCCCGGCTTCGGGATAACCGACACGGTCGCCGAAAGAAGGTCCGGCGGGATAGCTCCCGGTTCGGAGAAGGAGTTGAATAAGCGAGCCAGGAGAGGCGCGACAGTGGGACAGAAGGTCTTGTAAAACAAGGCCGTATAGCCATCCGGGCCCGGGGCCTTGCCGTGTTTCAGCCGTGCAATAGCTGTGATGACTTCCTCCACGTGTATATCCCTCTCCATGTGGGCCGCCTGGGCGGGGTCCAAGGCCGGGAGGGTTACAGATTCCAGGTAGGCCTCAGCCTCTCCCCGTGGGGAGGGCTCTGCAGCGTACAGCGCCTCGTAAAAGGCGCGGAAGGAGTCTGCCACCTCTGCGTCACCGGAAACCGGGACTCCATCTGCTCCCATTAACTCCTTTACGACGTTGCGTTGCTGCGCAGCCCTGAGCCGGTGGGCCAGGAGCTTACCGCATCTATCTCCGCCGGTATAAAAGGCATGTTTCAGGCGTAACGCCGCATACTCCGCCCGGTCCAGGTCCAACGCAGAGAGTAGTTTCCGCGCTGCCTTCAGCTGCCTCCAAACCCGAGGCGCCCCTGTCCGGCGGTGAACCTGCTCCAGTTCCCTGACCTGCAACGTCAACTCTTCCCTCTTGCGTTGACGCTCCTTGTTCTCCGCCGAGGAGATGGATATAAACTCCCCCCTGATGACCGCTTTCAAAGCAGCCCACTGCGTAGCCAGGGACGTATCGGGGTTGCTATTGTGGGTCAGGTACTCCTGAATTACCTCCTCCACTCGCTTCACCACTGACTTTTTATGGAGAAGTGTGTCTCGAAGCCGCCACATCCCTCTGGAGGGGGGGGCCACCGGCCAAGCAAAAACTCCGGAAACCGGCGCATGATCGGACAGGGACAAAACCCCGATATCAGCCGCCACGGCGGCTGCGCGGAGCGGTCCGCTCACCAAGAGGTAATCCAACCGCGAGTAAGTGCGGTGTGCGTGGGAAAAATACGAGTAGTCCCTGTCGGCGGGGTGCATTACGCGCCAGAGGTCATGTAGATCCATCTCTGCGATCTGGTCCTGCACTGCTCCGGAAAGTTCCCCCGTCTGCGGAAAGCGCTGGGCCGACCTATCCAAGGCGGAGTCGAAGACCATATTCAGGTCTCCCCCCAAGATGACGTGGCGGTCGGGCGAGGCAGTAACATCTACCAACACAGATTCCAGGAAGCGATCCTGGTGGTCATTTGGGCTGTATACGGAACCGACCGTAAAGGCTACACCCCCTAAACGCATGCGATACACTAGGAGCCTCCCCTTCTGCTCGGCATGTTTATACAGCACCTCACCTCGGAAGGTGCTGGCTAGAAGAATGGCTACCCCTGCAGTCTTAGTCGCAGCCGAGGAAAATAGTTGCGTGGGGAACTTGGCAGAGCGCAGCCTATGGCAATCTTTAGCGAGTAAATGGGTTTCCTGCAGAAGGCAGATATCCGCCTGCGACCCTTCCAACAGGGAAAGAATCGCCCTACGCTTGGGGGGCGCTAGAGGGCGCACTGCGGAATGGCCGCACTGTCGTGAGGCTCCCGCTGCCCGGAGCTTTTATCCGCCTAGGGATCCTGATTACCATCGCTGCGCCCTGATCTGACCCCACAGATCTACTGGGATATCGACTGACTACCCACGGTCCAACTCCTGGGCCATTCGGAGGTTGCTGGCCGAAGTTACGAGGATCCCAAGTTTCCCCGACTTGCGCTCTGGAAGTCTGATGCCCCCTGGCCCGGCGTCATCGTTCATGCCAGTCCGGGGCTCTGCACGTGGGGTGTAGGCCTTGCTCCGCCCCTCTCCACCGGGCCCGCTCGCTGGCCGGGCAAGCCGTTTGGCTCTTCCTTGCTGTCGGACTTATCTCTTGGCTCCTACATCTGCCTGCCCAGATACCATTGCTCACGGAGGCGCAACGGATCTTCTTCTTATTTTCTGAGGGCTCGCCCCTTTGAACTGGAAGCGGAGACGGCCATTTCTCGTCGTTGGGAGTGGCGGGGCGCACTGGCCTGCTCGTGCCCCCACGATTCGAGTTGTTTATTTTGGCCATACCCTTTGTCCGACCTATATCCTGACCCCTATTTGCCTTGGTCCCCCACTGCATCACTAGCGCACCGTTATGGGGAAGCCGGACACTAAACAATCCAAATTGTCCTTTGACTCTGGAGGGGCTAGGCGGGGGACGCGTTTGCTCCAGGAAGCCGGGACTTCGCGGTCCCCCCCCCCCCGAATGTCACTGATAGTGTCCCGCACCCACCGCCACCGGACTTTACCCAAATGATGCAGGAGATGAGGCAGGGGTTTGCCACTATAGTGGACAAAGTGGACAAGATCTCGTCGCGCATGGATGCGGTCGTCCAGAAATTGGACGTGCATGAGGAGCGATTGACGGCGGCGGAACAGCGCATTTCGGACCATGATGACACGGCGGCCACCCATACCACCCAACTGGCGAGAATGGACAATATCTTGCGTGTCATTGCCGCTAAGAATGAGGAGTTGGAGGCGAGGAGTAGGCGCAACAACGTGCGCATTGTAGGTGTGCCGGAGTCCACGAATGTGGGCAAAATGGAGACTTATGTGGAGAGGCTACTGGTGGGCGCCATTGGGGCGGGAGTGTTCTCATCCCAGTTCATCGTTGAGAGAGCACATCGGACACTGGGACCTCGGCCGACCTCTGGGGCTGCACCGCGTCCCATCATTGCGCGCCTTTTGAACTATCGTGACCGGGACGCCGCCCTCCAGGCTGCCCGCACTAATAGGGCCCTTTCCTTCGAAGGGGTGTCTTTCACCATGTACCCCGACTTCACGCCGATGGTGCAGGACCAGCGTCGTAAGTTCCTGGGGGTGAAAAAGAAGCTTCGGGATCTACAAGTGGACTACGCCTTGCTTTACCCTGCTAAACTTAGAGTGACGCACCAGGCTAAACAACATTTTTTCACCAACCCACAGCATGCTGAGGATTTTGCGAAGCGCCTCCAGCGCGAGCGAGCTGCTGCGGATCGGGGAGGCGATCGAGACCCTGAGGGTGAACATTCGGCGGCTGAGGAGGAGGTCGCCTGATTGCGGTGACTTTGGACTTTGTCTCTCCTTTTCCTGTTTTTGGAGTGTTCTGGACGTGTATCTTTTATATTGAGTTCTCCGCATTTGTGGCCTAACTATTGCCCGCTTTTATTTTTGCTGGTGCGGGGGTCATGTCTTTATTCGAATGAGTGAGTGCGTTTTGTTTCTTGGGGTCGGTAGGACACCGCAGGATGGTGCTATCTGGTGTCGCGCTCTGGGCACCCTCCCCCCCGCGCTGCGCCTGGGGCCGTCTGACACTTGTTGGCGCGGACACTGGCGTGGCGTGAGGGAGTGGCATCGTGCACCTCTGGAAGGTTCCCCGGAGGGTGTGCCCCATGTGAACCTTTGGTTTGGAATCTAGTCCTTTGTTGTTTGACTGGATGTGTGTTGGGGAACGGGGGGGGGGGGGGGGGGGGGGGGTGTATGGCCTGATAGTTGGGGTGGTGTCAGGTGGGTGGATGGGGCGGGGATGAAGCTGTCCATGGTTGTTTGCCCAGGACCCCTGGATCGATATGAGAGGTGCTGCTGTTGTTTGTGTGCAAAGGTGTGGTGTCGCGCCCGCTATTTAGGCTGGTCCACTTTTCTATCTGGCGGAACTGATCCTGAGGTCCGTGCTCCCGTCCATCTTGGGCCCGGGTGTACCGGCCGCCATCTTAGGCTGCCACGTGACGGGGAGCGCTATGCAAGAGAAACACGTGTGCGAGTTGTGGGTCGCGTAAGATGGATTGGCGGCGTGCTGCGTGCAGTATGTCCTGGTTGCTTGTTGCATGGATGGTTTGGTTGGGGGGGAGTTGGTATGGTTTTGGTTGATTGGTTCGGGGATGGCTGGGGAATGTGTGGAGTGTATGTGGGGGGTTGTCCGTGCCCTAGGGCGTGGACCTGTCGCTGGCTGTTGCTGGTAGTTGGATGCCCTGTACTTGCTTATTGGGTCCCGTGGGGCCCTGAAACTGGGTGATGTCGCATGCTGTTATAAATCAGATATTGATTCTGTCCTGGAATGTACGGGGACTTAATGATGCCAGGAAATGTCGTAGTGTGATCCAGTATCTGGACAGGCATGCTATTCATGTTGCTCTCCTCCAGGAGACGCATCTGCGTCCCGCTCCTTCCCCCACCTTTGGCGGGAGGTGGGCTGCGGCCAGGAGGTTTGCTTCCTATTCTTCTTATGCTCGTGAGGTTGTCATCCTTGTTAAAAGATCGCTCGCATTTCAGGAACTGGGATCTGTGGGGGACCCTGAGGGGCGCTATGTGCTACTGTGGGGGCGGCTTGGGCAGAACACTGTACTGTTTGTTAGTTGCTATGCTCCTAATGTCGATACGCCAATCTTCTTTGTCACTTTGTGGGGCCATGTCCTTGCTGTGGATGCCACTTACATTGTGTGGGGGGGTGATTTCAATTTTGCATTTCATGCCCAGTCGGACAGATCGGAGGGGAGCCCCCAGTATAATGTACAGGCTAGAGAAGTGTTGCGTGGCATTGTGGAGGAGGCTGGGTTGGTCGACAGCTGGAGGTACGCCAACCCTGCCACCAAGGAGGGCACTCATTACACCACACATGCTCGTTCATGGGCGAGACTGGATTATGTGTTTCTCTCTAGAGGGTTGGTAGCTGGCCTACGGGAGGCTACACATCTGGCTCGGACGTATTCTGATCACTGTCCGGTGAAGGTTGTTCTATCCGTCCCCGGGCTGCATAGGCCGCGCCCACCTTGGCGTCTATTTCCGACTGCTTTGCTTGACCCGGTGTTCAAGGAGGAACTTGGTGTGGAGGTGGAGGCGTTCTTCCCTAGAAACAAGGGCTCTGTGGACAGCGTCGAGGTCATCTGGGAGGCGTTCAAGGTTACGATCCGGGGTGTCACTATTTCTAAAAGTTGTGGAGTACTTCGACTGATTGTTCGGACCCTCGAGAGCTTGGAAGCTGACTTGCGAGACTTAGAACGCAGGATGCAGGTTGACTCGGATCCCGATCTTCTGGTGCAGTTCCGTACTAAGCTCTCCGAGTACGAGGAGGAGGCTGCTAGAGAGGCTAAGCATAGGGGGAAGTACTGGACGTCGAGGCGATACTGTGAAGGGGAGCGACCCGGTAAGGTCCTCGCTGCCCTTACTAGACATCCAAGGCATGGGTCGGACGTGTTGGAATTGATGTCACCGGATGGCACTCGCTGTCGGGACACTTCGGAGATTCAGCGTACCTTTATTGATCATTATGCACACCTTTACACGACACAGCAGACGGGTGAGACTCGATACGGCGGATTTCTAGATGAGCTGGCACTGTGTTGGTTATCGGATGGTCATCGGGAGTTCTTAGGCAGGCCCCTAGAGGTGGAGGAGGTCAGGAATGCCATCATGTCTCTTTCTAATGGGAAGGCCGCCGGTCTGGATGGCCTTCCTGCTGAATTTTATAAGTGTTATGTGGACACCATGGCCCCTGTGCTCCGTGAGGTTTTTGAGGAGTCCCTGGAGGTGGGACGTCTGCCGGGCTCCATGCGGGAGGTCGCCATTACGTCGCTGCTTAAGCCGGGTAAGGATCCGCTGGATGTGGGCTCCTATAGGCCCCTCTCATTGCTCAACTGCGATGTCAAAATTCTCGCGAAGGTCTTGGCAGTGAGACTAGCCGAGCTCATGCCCGTTATTGTATTGCCTGACCAGTCGGGATTTGTGCCCGGCCGTGCTACCTCCCACAATCTTCGCACCTTGTTTTCGCTTGTATCGACCATCGCTCCCACTGTCCCGGTTGCCGCTATCTTTCTTGATGC
This sequence comes from Lissotriton vulgaris, assembly GCF_964263255.1. Lineage (NCBI taxonomy): Eukaryota > Metazoa > Chordata > Amphibia > Caudata > Salamandridae > Lissotriton > Lissotriton vulgaris. The sequence continues at coordinate 51,490,013 of NC_141698.1, read as the reverse complement.
CACCAAGGCGTTTGACTCTGTTGAGTGGGGCTATCTTATTGATGTTCTTTGTCGGATGGGTTTCCCCAGGATCTTCATCTCATGGGTTAAGCTCTTATATACTGATCCGATGGCGAGGGTGGTGGTGAATGGGGTGTTATCCCCCTCGTTCCCTCTTACGAGAGGGACCCGACAGGGATGCCCCCTCTCGCCCCTCTTGTTTGCTATAGCCATTGAGCCGCTGGCCTGTAGGATTCGTCAGTTTCACCAGCAGAGCGCCTTTAATTGTCTTCAGCGGCAGGTCGGTATTTCTTTATACGCCGATGATGTTACACTCTATGTCAAGGACCCTGAGAACAACCTTAATTCGCTCTTACGAGAGCTGGTCGCTTTTGGAGGTGTCTCCGGTGTCCATATCAATTGGCGGAAGTCTCAATTTTTCCCCCTCACTGCTGCGGTAGCCAGGTTCCCCCTTGACTACCCTCTGGAATGGTGTGATTCGGAGTTGCGATATCTCGGCATTGTCGTGTCCTTGGACAGAGAAGAATCGGTTTGGCTTAATTATGGTGTGGCTATTACTAAACTTGCAGATGATGTCACCAGGTGGATGTCCTTGCCTCTCTCCATGGCCGGTAGGGCGTCTCTTATCAAGAGGGTAGTTTTGCCCCGCTTTCTTTATCTCTTTCAAAACCTTCCGTATCATCCTGGTGCTTATTTCTTTCGCAGACTTCGTTCCGAGCTCCTGCGGTTGTTCTGGGGGGGCAAGCAGCCACGAGTGGCTTGGGCTACCCTTACGTTGCCCTATGCTGATGGCGGTTTCGACGTCCCTGACTTTGAGCTTTATTATCTCAGGGCTCAGGCGCATTACGCTTATCACTGGATGCGCCCCATGCCGTTTATGCCCCAGATTGCTGCTGAACATTGGGTTGCCCACCCGCTCCCACTGGAGGGGATGGTTTTGGGCAAGGTGTCAGATGTGGAAACGCCTCGCACGACGGTGACGTGCACGGTGGATGCTTGGAAACGGATGGCTCACTTGCTGGGCGTTTCCTTTCTTTATTCGCCGGCCTTGCCTCTGTCCTATCATCCTGATTTGTCACTGTTGATGGAAACGGGGTTTCAACGAATGTGTGGGCGGATAGGTATCCTCACGTGGGGCGACTTGTTTCATGAAGGTGCCTTCCGTACGCAGGCTCATTTCTTCGGAGCGGCTGCTTGTTCCCCTCTGGAACTGTTCTACTTTATCCGCTTGGGCAGGGCATGCGTGCTCTGCTACCAGATTTCCCTTCGGAGCCTGGGGTTACCCTCCCCCTCCACGTGCTGTTGGTTTCAGATGGGCGACACCTGGTGTCGAAATTATACGGGGCCATTCGCAGACAGCGTTCGGTCCCGGCCAATCGGGTGCGCGAGCAGTGGGTTGCCGAGCTGGGTGCTCCTATTACCGACGAGCAATGGAAGTACTGCTGTGGGCTCACGGCCAATGTTTCCTCTAGTTGTCGCCTTAAAATTATCCACTACAAGTTTATTCAGAGGTACTATTACACCCCGGCGAGGAAGCTACGGTTTCATTTAGCGGAGGATGACAGGTGTGCTAGGTGTCGGGCGGAAGGCGCTGACTTCTTGCACTTGGCTTGGAGTTGTGCGGGGGTGTTAGAATTTTGGACTCAGGTTCATGGAGCCCTGCAGATCATGGCGGAGGATGGGGTGGCGTTTGACCCCTTAGTGATGTTACTGGGCTACTCTAGGGACGTACCTGCCTCTCACCGTAGATTTGTTGACGTGGCCCTGCTGCTGGCTAAGCGTAGGGTTGCTTGTTGCTGGGGTCGTGGTAGGGTGCCGCGCTTTCAGGATTGGGTGACTGACCTCATATACTGTCAGGATCAATACAATATCTATTCTGACCTGATGCCTGTCAGGTGCAGACCGAAGGACTTTTGGAGCCCGCTCCAGGTGTACCTCCTATCCAGAGCTGTGCAGGACTCTGATTCTGAACCTGGGGACCGTGAGGGGATAGGTTGATGGCAACAGGGTGGGCTGGGATTTTACATTACACCTGCTGATCTTCCAGTATCGGGGGAGAGGCTGAGCTGTCTCCTTTACATGCGAGCTATGGGGGGCTGTAGTTCCCCTTACGACAAGTGTATGGCTGGGAATTGAGATCGTATCCCTGTACGGCACCTTTATTTCATGTGTCCCTTATATCTGAGTCTCCTCTGTCTCATATGCTATACGCTAATGGAATGTGTCCATACTGTATTGTCTTATTAGCTTGCCTGAACATGCTGGATCATTGCTTTCTAATTTACACTGTACATTTCGCTGTTGCTCCTTGTATTGACTGGTATCCTGCCCTGTACTTCCTTGTATCTCCTTTTTTGGTTCTGACGTACCATTGTGATGGCCATATGTGACTGTATGTATTGTATATGCACTTCCCTTGACCCTGCTTGTCTCCAAATAAAGGTTTAAAAAAAAAAAAGAATCGCCCTACGCTTCACAGGGTTGTTCAGACCCTTAACATTAAGGGTCACTACTTTCAGGGGCGGCATCACTCCCAGGGAAGCAAGGCGCCGCGCAGCAAGCTAGGGATCAATGGAAGGGGCGCGCGGGGCAGGGGAGCAGGGAAGGCCAGAATCGGCTCCGCACATGTTCGGACAGCATCGGACGGGACCCCCCCCAACACCAAACCAGCAGTGAAACCCCCCCAAAACCAACCCCTGGCAACCAGCCAAAACCAAAAACAAGAAAAAAAAAACCATAGTCTCAGTCTAGCCCAAGTGGGCGAGTCTGCAGAAAACAGTCAAGTGGACGTCCAGCCACACACCTCCAACCACTCCCCCCCAGCCCCCCCCAGCCCCAACTCAGCATTGAAGAAGCTAAGAGTCTCTCCCCCCGGAGTAAAGTTAGGCCGTCTGGGCCACGCCGTCGGTATCGGGCAAGTTCCTGGCCGCAGTCCTCAGGGCCTCCGCCATATCCGCCCTGATGGTAGGGGAGTCAGGGCGACTCGCCGTCGTCGGTGATCGGCGCCTCCTCGATCTCCGTCGGCCCCGCCGCTCGGGGCGCCGCCATGCAGGTGTGGCCCCTTCCTCCTCCGTAGCTGTGAGTCCCAGTACCCCACAAACATCTTGTAGGGAGCGCAGCTGATGTAACACCCCATTCCATCGAAAAATAAGACGGAAGGGGTGACCCCAGGAGTAGGCCGTTTCATGCTCTCGCAGGAAGTCCGTGGCGATGCGGAAAGATCTGCGTTTCTGCAGCGTGATGGCGGACAGGTCCTGATAGAGCGCCACGGGTCGTTCCCGAAAGGACAGCGGCTGTTTTCTGCGGGCCTCCGTCATAATGCGCTCCTTTAGGGGGAAGTCCGGCAAGAACGGCAGGATATCAGGTGGGGGTGCCTCAGATTGGCGCTGGCGGCCCACCCTGAGGGCCCTGTCTATGCGGATCGGGAAGTCCGCTCCTTCTTCCAAGATGTCGCGGAACAGGTCCTGCAAATAAGCCACTAGGTCCGCACCCTCATCCGCGGACGGAACTCCCCGCACCCGGATATTATTCCGCCTGGATCTGTTCTCAAAGTCCTCCGAGTGGGCCTGGAGCTCGACACACTGCTCCCGTAGGCGGAGGACGTCCTGCTGGAGATGAACTATCTCCTCGTCGCGGCGCTGGGCCGCCGTTTCCACAGTGTCGACACGCTCGCCCAGGCCTTCGATTTCTCGACGCACTTCACGGACCTCTCCCGCCACCTCGGTCTTGAGAGTTTGAAATTCCTCCTTGAGGGAGCTGAATAAGTCCTCCATGAAGGACCTCGTGACAGGTGGTTCACCCCCGGTGGCGTCCGTTGAGGCCCGGGAGGACCCCGGGGACGGCTGCGCCCTGTCGCGCTGTTGCTGGGCCCTGCTGAGCATGTCCGGCAAAGTGCGATCCCCCCGCGCTGCTCCTCGTCTTGCGGCCATCCTGGCCTCCGCGGGTGACAAAGTTTAGAGCCGGCCGGGGCAGATGCGTCTGGCCGGTCGTGGGCACCCGGTGTGAAGTCCCCGGCGAGGACAAGGGTAGTGCGTCACAGGCGACAAAATGGCGGCCCGGGACAGTGCGAGACGACCACCGGGCCAGGCAGGGCGGTCAACAATGTCCAAGTTGGAGGTCCTCAGCCGTGAGACCCCGGGGAGGGCAGCAGATGTGTGGGCACCAGGAGAACCCAAGACGCTCGTGTAGCCAGGGTGTGGGCGAGGGTCCTCAATATCAGGTCCGCAAAGACAAGATGGCGGGAGGGCGGAACCCAGGATGCCAGCCCAGGCCAGTTAGTCTAAGGGCGACCCTCAAATGTCGTCGGGTCGGGGAAGTACGGACCCAGTGTTTCCCAGCGCCATCGGCCAATACGCCCGGTTTGGGCTCCGTTCAGGCTCCACCGGTCCATTCCTCCAGGCTCGGGGTCCACAAGGCTTCACACCCCGACACATATGGCAGGGGGGTAGATCGTCGTCGCAAGGCAGGGGTCCGCCGTCCAGCGGTGGTCCCGGCCACCAGGGCGCCGGTCGGGAAGCTTCCACACTCCGCGGAGTCGGTCTAGTCCGTCCCCCGGGATCTCCAGCCTTCAGCACTCGACTCCGCCGAGGCGCGCGGACAGCGCCGCAATACGCTCCGCCTCCAGGCCCTTCTCCTCGGGGCGACCCAGGCTCGCCTCCTCGGGTCGATGTTTGAGCAAACTTTTCAGGGACTTCCCCCGGGGCAACAGAAGTCAAAGTGGTATCAAAACGTGCCCCAAGAACTCCGGCACGTTTCACTCGCCCGCTGTACCTCCGCGGGGGGAGAGAAGCGCAGGAATCGGGGCTCGAGCTGAGCTGGGCCGGAGGAGCTACGGGAGGAAGCGTCCGCTCACCCCGCCATCTTGGCCACGCCCCCCTGCACACACTTTTAGATGCATATTTCCCCACTAATGCCAACACATCTTCCTCCGTACAGATTGAATGAGAGGCGTTCAAGGTGGTAGTGCAGGGTCACTGCATGGGGCAGGTGGCGGGAGCCTACAGAGACCTTTGCTGGGAACTACTGGAAGGAAGCATCCGCAGCTTAGATAACGCTCAAGGGCCTGGGGACGCAGCCCGGGTCGCATTTTAGGAAGCGAGAGCAAAATATAATAATGCCATTGGGCGGCTACACTGTTATAATCACAAGGATTACTTGGACAGGGTGCAGAGGGAGGAAGGTAAGGTGGGCCGTCTATTGACGCTGTTAATTAAGACAGATCTAGGGGGATCCCCATTACATAAATTGGCTTAGACACAGGGGGGGTGGTGTACAACCGATATGTAATCAACAATGCCTTCCTGGCATCCTATGAATAGCTATATGCAGCCCGACTATGGCCCCCTGATCGGTGGCAAGGGAGTTCCTGGAACCTCTATTCCTGCTCGACATCACGTTCCTAACGGAAACCTGGCTCAATGACCACTCAACAAGCATCCTTGACCTCCTCGCCCCTACGGGCTACTCTATTCTCAGGAAAGACCGGCCCATCCGAAAAGGCGGTGGCGATGACATCATCTTCAAAGAGGAATTACAACTTTCCCTTGTCAATAACACTAATTACTCCGCCCTTGAATACCTCGAAGCTGAACTCAAAATTCACGGCTCCCAACCCATTTGCCTTCACAACATATATAACCCTCCTGGCAATACACATCCTTTCATTGATGAGCTATCCGACCTTCTTACACAATCGTCACTTTCCAACTCCCAAAACATTTTCCTGGGAGACTTCAACCTCCATTGGAATGGGACCAATAACCCCTCTATCACCCTCCTATCCAACCTTCTCGAGATCAATAACCTCGAGCAACTTTGTAAATCATCGACCCATTCCAAAGGAGCAATCCTAGATGCCATCATTAAAAGCCCTCCTATCCAACATTGTTCCCATCGACTGGTCCGACCAACATCTCATACTGTTCTCTATAGCGGTCTCTGCCATCCCCCCTCCCACGAAAATCAATAAACCCATGAAACTGTCCAGAAATCTTATTAATATCCCCCCTGATTTACTGGAATCCAAACTCCATGCCCAACTTCTCGCCATCCCTCCCTCACTGAATGCGAATGAGCTTACAGAACACTACAACAAAGCTGTCGTGGATACCCTGGACCTCCTGGGCCCACTGAAGCTTAAAAACGAAAGAACCATTCCTTCCAAATCATGGTTTAATACTGAGCTAAATAATGAAAGACGCTCACTTAGACGGATGGAAAGGACGTGGAGACAGCACCCTACCCCTTTGCACCTAGCTCACCTCAGACTTGCAAGATCATCTTACAAAAAACACATCTTTAAACAAAAAGCATCTTTTCTCCGAGCACAACTGGACCGAGCCAAAAATAGACCCAGAGAACTGTTTAACATTGTTCGTAATCAAACCTCATCCACTCCTCCTATACTTCTGGCCTCGACCACTAGATGCAAAGAAATAGCCCTCTTTTACTCTGAAAAAATTGCTATAATAGAACAATCCTTCCTCCAGACTCCGACCCCTACCTCCATTTTGGACATCTCCCCTAACTCACCTGCATCCCTCCCACCCCCCCTGCTCCCTCCATGATCCTACATAACACTGATCTCCCGTTCCCCTCCATTCCTTCCACCCTCCACAATTCTAATCCCCCTAACACTCTCCTTAACCACTTGCATGCTAATGACAAGGTGAACTCGTCATGATGCACGGTTGAGCTGTGCTCATGACAAGGTCAACTCGTCATGTATAATGGGATTATCGTAAAATCAGCACAGGACGGGAAAAGCCTTAGCAGCCAAGGTGTTAAAAATAACGCCGCCTGGCATAATTTCCAGCCAGTTACTGAAAGAGATGTCGTTGACATCATTGCAAAACTTAAACCCTCCTCCCACACCAAAGACCCCCTCCCCTCTAAACTTGTCCAAAACATCAAACACATCATTACCCCTTCCTGGACCTCGATCATTAACACTTCCCTAGCCACCGGCTGTGTCCCTACCTCCCTACAACTGGGCCAAATCACCCCCATTCTCAAAAACCCTACTGCCGACCCTAATGACCTCAACAACCTCCGTCCTATTTCCAATCTGCCCCTTCTCTCGAAAGCCCTTGTAAATGTGTCCTTCTTCAGCTTGACAGACACATTGAACTATTTAACTTACTTGACCCCCTCCAATCAGGCTTCAGGAAAGGTTGCAGCACCGAAACCGCCATGCTTAACATTGTAGATGACATTCACCACTCCCTCGACAATGGCGAATCTAGCCTATTGATCCTCCTCGATCTCTCCGCAGCGTTCGATACCGTTAACCATTCTGTTCTACTCAAAGTCCTTAGAGAACGATTCAGCCTTAATGGTATGACTCATAATTGGTTTGTCTCATACCTGCAACACCGTGCTCAACAAATTAAAATCCACAACTGCTTATCGAACCCCTCCCCCATTTCTCTAGGAGTTCCTCAAGGATCCATACTCTCTCCCTCTCTCTTTAACCTCTTCATGGAACCCCTCACCCTCATTCTCAAACAAGCCGGGATAAACTACCATCTTTACGCTGACGATACACAACTCTACCATAAGATAAAAACCCATGCTGACATCCTCCACCTCAACAACACCCTCATCAAAATTCAAGCCTGGTTCCACTCGAACCACCTCAAACTTAACCCTAAAAAAACAGAAATTATTCTTTTCTCTCCAAAAAACAACCAGCTCCCCATTCAAAATTGGATCACAGACCTTAATGACCTCAACTGCCCCTTGTCCCTAGCCACCTCAGTCAAATCCTTGGGCATCTCCCTTGACAACCGCCTAACTCTCAATGTACACACCAAAAACTCTGCCAAAGGAGCCCTCTTTACCCTCCTTAACCATAAGAGAATTAAGCCCTTCATCCCAATTGATGATTTTAAACTGGCAGTTCAATCTCTTGTTCTATCGCGCATTGATTACGGCAATGCCATCCTCACCGGAATTCCCAAAACCCACCTGGCACCTCTAAAACCAGTGCTCAACCTCACGGCCAGGCTTATCACAGACTGCAAACGATTTGACCACATCTCTCCCGCCCTCCAAACCTTCAAATGGCTCCCCATTGAAGGCAGATCCACTTATAAAACTGCCTGCATTACGCACAAAATCCTCCACCAAAACACACCGACATACCTTGCTAACAAATTGACCAAAGCAGGCTGCACGCGATCCCCGAGAAGCACTAACACCCTCCTACTTATCCCCCCCCCTTCAGAATTAGAATTCCACTCAGTCACGCTCCTTTTCAGGCAATGCCCCACTTATTTGGAATGCCCTCCCAACAAACATCCGTTGTAACCCGTCCTACCCCAGCTTCAAAAAAAGAACTCAAACTTCTTCTCCTTAATAAATACAGGGGCTTCTAATCTCTCCCGAGTGGCCTCGCCCTCTCAGCATCCCCCCACCCAGCTGCTCTGCCTATGGCTAGTTACCCCCCCTCCTGCCCCCCTCTCCTTCCCTTCCCCTTCAATTTAATCACCTTACCTCCCCTCCTTTACCTCCCGTTCCTTACTACACTTTATGACCTTCAGTTTTCTTTCACGTTTTTGTCCTTCCTGCTCCTAGGTATACTATATCGAACCTTCCCACCAAACTGCGACCTCTATATTGTATATCTCATTGTGTTTAGCAATTGTTTTTTTACTTTTTCATCTAGATTAACCTTTATCCTATGTGGACTGCTCATTTATGAATCAACTTTCTGTACTTATCAAACTGTACCTGTATTTAAACACCTTTCTGTTACAATTGTAAAGCGCTCTGATACCTCTGGGTCCAGCCAGCGCTATATAAAACGACTAAAATAAAAATAAAATGAATGAATAAATAAAGCCGCCATACATGCGTTGTCGCCTGGCAAGACCCCGGGGTCGGACGGTCTCCCGGCCGAATTCTAACAACGCTGCGCTGACTTGCTTACACCGCACATGGTTCGGCTGTATGCAGGCTCTTATGAAGCTGGGGAGTTACCTAGTTCCACACTAACAGCCTTGGTGATTCCCCTTCCGAAATCTAAGATGCCAGGAGCTGGGGTTAAGGAGTATAGTCCCCTTTCCATGCTCAACATGGATTTTAAAATCTTAAGTAAAGTGCTGGCCTGTAGGTTGATACCGCACATGAAGACGTTAATACACTCTGGTCAGAATGAGTTTATCCCAACCCGTAACACCTCATATAATTTGCGCAGGCTCTACTCGGTTCTCTACCACGCCGAGACCCCATCCAAACCCCAGGCCGCAGTGCTCTCTGTTGACCTGGAGAAAGCTTTTGGCACGGTGGGGTGGGACTACCTGTTCGAAGTTATGATGCGCATGGGTTTGGGAGAAGCTTGGGTGCAGTGGGTGCGGCTTCTGTACGCGCCGCCTACTGCAAGGGTCAGAATGGGTTGAACAATTTCTAGAGATTATAAGATCTCCCGGGGTACCAGACAGAGGTGCCCTCTTTCTTCCCTCCTATTTGCCTTGGCAATTGCACCCCTCACTGTGAGACTTCGCCAGGGAGGCGACGGGATCGGACTGGATGTCAGAGGGCGGACGCACCAGGTTTCACTATATGTGGCTGACCTCCTCTTATATCTGTCGAACGCAGTAGAGGGCACCTCCACGGCTCTGCGTATATTGGACGATTTTTACAGGCCTTTCAGGATAACTGGTCAACAAAGCAAAGACGTATCTGTTCCCAATTGCGGGCCCCATCCCTAGGCCGGATACATTGAGGGTCGGCATACTGTGGGCCCAGAATACGTTTAAGTACCTGGGCGTGAATGTATTCCATTTGCTCGATAACTTAAAGGAGGGCAAACTGGGTAGAGCCCTGCTCTTGTTACACGCGTGTGTCCACTTTTGGTGTGTGTTGCAATTGCCTGTGATGTCCCAGGTCTCCCTGTCTAAAATGGTCATGCTCCTGCACTTATTGTACTTCTTCGTCAACCTGCCGTACTCATGCCCAGCAGTTCGTTTCGCCCCCAAACACCTTGCTACAGGACCTGTTGTGAGGAGACGGGCGCCCTAGGGTGTCTCTGACAATGTTGCAATGCCCCCCATCTGAGGGAGGCCGGGGAGTACCGAATTTCGAACATTATATGTTGGCTGGTCAATTGCAATGGCTGGCACAATGGGTAGAGGGTGTGAATGAGGATGGCGCGTTCTTGTCATATCCGTATTCTCTCCCAGAATTGCTGATAATATCAACACCCACCCTATACTGCTCCATGCTGCAGAGCACTGCATTTCAGGCCTGGAGGCAATGCCAAGGCAGAGACCAGCATCTAGGTAAGTACACCCCTGTGTTGCCCCTTGTGGGCTTGCCACATGGACATCAGCAGTCGGTTTTTACGACTGAGCAACTGGCCCCCTGGACGGAGGCTGGGCTTGATAACGTAGGGGACTGCTTTCTGAACAAATCCCTGCTCCCGTTTGACAGGCTTCAGGAGGACTGTGGTTTACTCCCAGGTCAGTTCCTGTGTTATGAGGCATTGGCGAGTACGTTTGCCCAGCTGTGGAATAAGGGGAGAGACAAATCGGAGACCCATTCAGTGCTGCATGCCCTGTTCACGCTTGGGACGGCGGGGCATCTAGTGAAGTGGTTTTATGTGGCCCTGCAATCAATGTCCATCCCTCCCTTAGACAGGCTTCGGGCAAGTGGGACAGGATTGGAGGCAGGGCCCTCATGGATGCGGAGGGTTTTGCAGTACCCTAAGAAGGTCTCTCACAATACACGTTTCAAATACAAACAGTTCAACTACACACAGGTGGCTTACATGACACCCCACCGCCTGAATGTAACTTATGAAGGGGAGATCCGTGGCTGCCCCCGGTGCTTATACCTTGATGCGGATTTCGGCCACATGACATGGGATTGTCTGGGCCTGCGACCTTTTTGGGGGGCAGTGCTCGGTAAACTTGCTGCGGTGCTGGGCCGAGAGCTGCCCTCCATGGTGCAGACGTGCCTTCTCGGTCTCTTCCCCGGGCCACCAAAGGGTAAAGTTGGGAACAGGCTAGTGGATCTCGGGTTGGGTTTGGCAAAACTTCGCATTGCGATGAAATGGAAATCCTGGAGGGGTCCAGTGATTGAGACCTGGAACAGGGACGTCATCATGTGGGCTGTAGCAGAAGGCAGGGCCCTCAGCTGTGAGGAATCTAAGGGCATGAGAAAGCATCCGATTGCTGGCCAATGGATGGAGGTGATGGCGACTTGGGAGAACCCGGTGGGGCCAGCGTCCGGTGGGACGGGTTCGGACTCTTGGCAGGGGCCTTGCCCTGAAGAATCCTAGACTGCAATGCCCACTGCTCCTATTGGATAGTGCTGGGAGCCGGTCCGTATACGATCGAACACTGTAAGGACCGTTGTACCCTAATCATGTACTGTCACGGTGGGGCGATATGGACTGTCTTGGGAAGCCCCCTTCCCACATCCTCCTGCGTTCCTGGTCTTCCCCTGGGGAACTACACTATGCTATGCCTCCCCTCCACACAAGTTATAAATGCTGTGAAATGCTTCACCCCTCTGCACAAGACCCTTTTGCTTCATTATTGTTTACGTTGAAATGTTTTTTCTTCAGTTTTGTCTTTTTTTCATTGTTATTCTTAAACAAAGGAAGTAGCATTTCGGCACTTACAAATTTCATACCTATATCCTGACCCATGGGTGGAAATGCTCATATGTCAATTATTGGGAACAAACTCTGGTAAAGCCCCCCTCTAAGCATTCCTTCCTCCCTGAAGACCCTCCTACAGAGCTAAGCCTTCCGTCCCCCCTAAAGACCCCCCTACGGAGCTAAGCCTTCCTTCCTCCCTAAAGACCCCCCCACAGAGCTAAGCCTTTCTTCCCCCCTTAAGACCCCTATGGAGCTAAGCCTTTCTTCCTCCCTAAAGACCCCCTTATGGAGCTAAGCCTCTCTTCCCCCCTTAAGACCCCTATGAGGCTAAGCCTTCCTTCATCCCTAGAGACCTCCCTAAGGCGCTATGCCTTCCTTCCTCCCTAAAGACCCCCTTAGGAGCTAATCCTTTCTTCCTCCAAAGACCCCACTATGGAGCTAAGCCTTTTTTCCTCCCTGAAGACCCCCTATAGAGCTAAGCCTTCCTTCCTCCCTAAAGACACTCCTATAGAACTAAGCATTCCTCCCTCCCTAAAGACCCCCCCTATGGAGCTGAGCCTTTTTTCCTCCATAAAGACCCCCTATAGATCTAAGCCTTCCTTCCTCCCTCAAGACCCCCTATAGATCTAAGACTTCCTTCCTCCCTCAAGACCCCCTTAGGAGCTAAGCCTTCCTTCCTCCCTAAGGACCTCCATCTAAACCTTCCTTCCTCGCTAAAGACCACCCTACCAGTCCGCCCGCCACCCCAGCAACCCATCAGACAGAAAATGCACCTTCCTTCCACCGTATTTTTTGTGGCTTACACTATCCTGGCTTCTCAAAGACTGACTGCCCTGCCCTAACAAAGAGCAGTGGCTCTAATCCTGAATTTGCATATTGACTATACAATTGCATAGCCGTGCAGGCACACTAACACGAGGGTGTTTACAGATGTAGACATATTTCTATATAAATGCCGGAATGACATGGCACGGGCAGGATAATGCCACTTCAGAGGCCGGCAAGGTTACAATTATTTCCCTGGGCGCCTGGTAATGGCCCTATTTATCCTTAAATTGTCCTTCTTACATCTCATATGAAAAGCATGGTTGCTAAGGCGATGCGGCAATGCAGAATGTGTGGAATGTCTGATTTAATACAGCGAGCCTAAACAAAACCTATACCAACCTAAGGGATAATGGGATATCAAAATGGCCATTGCTCTTTCTGTTATGGTGAAAGGTTCTTACAGAGCACACGCTTGCTGCTTCCCTTTGTATTCAACGAGTTAGAACAGTTACATGGGGAGACAGACGCTTCTTGGTAGCTGCCTCGAGGCTCTGGAACACCTTGCCCCATCAAATAAAATGCAGCCCGTCACTGATGATCTTTAGAAAACAAGTAAAGACCTGGCTATTCAGTCAATAAATGCAAAGAAGTTTTCTCTTTATCTGCCTCTCTATCAGCCTAGCGCCGAGACACCATTAGTGGTATTTGTTTGCGCTCTAGAAGTTTAAAAAATAAATAAATAAATAAATCAATGCGCTTTGTGATTACAAACTCCCAGGGTCCCGTGACATTAGAGGGCCAATCAAACAATCTTTACCTGGCTACAAAACAGCCATAAACAACAAAAACACAACAAGAACACATGCCAATAAGTTTACAATTAAATGTGGGCTATATAGAAGACACAATATGAATGATGCAGAAAATTTTAAATCTCTAATTAAAAACATTATAAGGTACACACTCCTGAATCCTAATATTAATAACCCTCTTAAAAAGTTTAAAACAGCAAAATAGATGGCTGACCATCAGAGGGATTGTCACATATGGACATCTTTGCTAGTTGTCTCTGTCAAAATACAGTGTAGTAGGGGTGACTGCTTAGGAATACTGTGAGATATGCCCTGGTGGGTCCTCTTAGTCAGTCAGTCATAATATTAATTTTGGGGCATATTAGCAAGGGCCATATCGCCACTTTAGCGGCCCTTTTTGCCGCTAAAGTGGCAATATTTGTTTCGCCCTATTAGCAAGCTGTCGCTAACAGCAGTTAGCGACAGCTTTTAGGCGATAGCGACCGGTTAGGGGCCCGCTTTGCATGTCAGATGTCAGCGATATTTATCGCTGATGACATGCAAAGTGGGCGTACCCAAACTGTTAGCGACTGAAAGCAGTCGCTAACACAGCTATCGCCTATTAGCAAGGCAGGGAGGTGGATTCTCAGGTTAAGTCCCCATTGGCGTTAATGCATGAATATCGCAGGATATTCACGCATTTCACCACTATCGCTGGATATTTTAGCACAATGGAAAAAAGCGTTGCTAATAGTATGTTTTCTCCGCTAACATAACCAGCGATAGCCAGCGATAAAAAGAAGTGCGCTAAGCGCATTTAGCAATAAATATCGCTATTTCTTGCTAATATGCCCCTTTATTTTGCAGTGGAGAGGTGTGGCTCACTGGTTAGAGGCAACAGACCAGGGTTCAATTCCCGACGCGGCAGGGTCGTGGACCAGGGGTCAACGGATTTTATCATTCTCGCCTCAGTGCCTACTCTAACCAGGGAACACACTCGGCAACTCTGGGCATTAAGCTTGCCTCATCTCCACAACGGCCCCCCACAGACGCCGGGGATGCCTGGTTTCACCTTGAAGATACCCAGAAAGGGACCTTCTCACAGGGAAAACCAGGACGGGTTCCTCAGCGGTCTACAGCACCAGGACACTCGGGTAGAGTAACAGTGCGCTTTACAAGAATCCCACATTTACATTTACATTTGCCAATAGAATAACAGCATAAAAAGTATTTTACAGAATGTACATTCGAAATATAAAAGAAATTACAGAATAAAAGAGACATATATTAAAACTCAGAGTTATTAATACAATTTAAAAAGAACATAAAACATGATCAATAAAAGAAATTCATCAATATAAAAACAGGAATTGATTAGATTGACCCTTATCTTTGTTAGGTCCTTTTAGTCATATATATTCTGTGGGAAATTTTAACCCCCGTTACATTTCGTGAAAAATGACTGGATTCTAAACATCAAAAATGAGTGAATTAAGTGAAATGATGAAGATGACAGACCGGGTCCAATACAACAAGGGTTACATGGCTACCTGGTAAGTGTGACAAATAACTAGGACAGATTCTACTTGTTTGGACTGCACTTACGATTAATCCATCACATTGTTGCATTTCCCAAATCAAAGGCATGGCCATCAAATTTCCAAGGTGTCCATGTGATTGAAAAGCTAGACAATCTACAATCACTTTATGTTATTTTTTAAATGTTATAAACATATCAGATCGAGTACTCTGTCCTTTATTTTTATCCCAGGGCCCCGTTTATCATCAGGTGGCCTTAAATTTTTTTTAGGGAATTGCCAGATGTTTATTCATGTCTCGTTATTGTAACTTATATTAAGAATGCAATCAGGATGCGTAAATCACTGGGGGCCCGATTCACAGAACTAACGTAAGACAAAATCCTAAACGTACTACTTTTGGTATTCAAAGAAGTTAGGATTTTGTTTTAAGTTTGTCTTAAGACAAACTCAAGACAGACTTAAGACAGACTTAAGTTAGGATTTTGTCTTAAGTCTGTCTTAAGTCTGTCTTAAGTTTGTCTTAAGACAAACTTAAGACAAAATCCTAACTTCTGTGAACACCAAAAGTAGTAAGTTTAGGATTTTGTCTTAAGCTAGTTCTGTGAATCTGGCCCACAGTTACTTAGAAAGGCTGTATTATGGGGCAGATTAAGAAAGGGCTTGCGTTGTTATGACAAATAAAAGTATTACTTCCGATTAATTAAAACAAGAGTGCCTGTGTACAGTCTTAAATTAATTATTGGTCTTATACAAAGCTCCTTCATTGGCTGGATCATTTTTACTATCCTCTTCTGACGTGTGTTTACATAACATTTTATATCGATTGCTTTGTACCTACTACACTAATACTACGCTAATAATTTTACATGGCATATCTTTTAAATTGTAGAAATATTTCATTGTTATTATCATTGTATTGGCGAACTGTACTTATAATTAAATATTGGCTATGAGTGAGATTTTTAAAGTAATTGTTATGTATGTATGTTTTTTATTATTTTACGTTGTTTTGTACTAATTTGTAGTATTTTTGTGTAGTGCAACATGTTTATGCATGCTATAGGCGAAAGCCTTAAATGTATGTATTTGGTTTGCTGTGCTTTTATGGATTTCTTGCTAAAATCCGAATAAAGTTAATTTTGGAGAAAAGCATATTTGCCATTTTGAAGGATAGAGCAATAGCTAACATATTTGTCAATAACGTCATTGTCTGTTCTTTAGTTACATCTAATATGGGTATTTTATTTACTAAGGGCCCGATTCACAGAACTAACTTAAGACAAAATCCTAAACTTACTACTTTTTGTATTCCCAGAAGTTAGGATTTTGTCTTAAGTTTGTCTTAAAACAGACTTAAGACAAACTTAAGACAAAATCCTAACTTAAGTCTGCCTTAAGTCTATCTTAAGTCTGTCTTAAGACAAACTTAAGACAAAATCCTAACTTCTGTGAATACCAAAAGTAGTAAGTTTAGGATTTTGTCTTAAGTTAGTTCTGTGAATCGGGCCCTAAGGGCCTTGTTCATAACAATTTGATGCGGGGCAGCGGTCCGCATTGCTTTGGTGCGCTGTACTGCAACAAAGGAAAAGAGTAGGAATGCGCTGTAACTATGAGATATGGCGCATTCCTGTCCTCTTACACTGCACTGGTGCACAAATGACTGCCTGGCACCAACCCAGACACCCTTGCAGCACGACGCAAAAGTGCCTGCATTGAAATCAGGTTGTTTTTGTGCAGGAAGGGACACCTTCCTGCACAAAAACAACCATGATGCTACCCCTATGGAGGATCAGGGTTTTGACACATTCCCAGATTTACACTATGGGCCCGATTGCGATGTCGGACTGAACGGAGTCCGTCCGACATCGCGCTGGAAATGGAACCGAATCAGGGGCGTAACACAGGCCCCCGCAGCCCACGCGGTGCGGGGGGGGCCTCTAGCTCCAAGGGGCCTCCTCGGCACTGAACTCTGGCAGGGAGAGCTCCTAATTGAGCCCTGAGGGGGCCCCCCTAAGTACCGTGCAGGGAGGCCCCCTCACTTTTCGTTACGCCAGTGAACCGAATGACCTCCTGTCATCTGTTCCAGCCCAGCTATTAGGATGCAACCGAACCCTGTTCTGTCGCAATCATATTTTCTGCTACGGGAGCATGCATTCCGAATGGAATGCATGGTCCCATAGCAAAGAGCAGAGGTGCAGTTTATCCTTGCACCCCGTGGCAGGCACCGCAAGTGGCGCCACTGGGCACAGGGATCAACAGTGAGGCAAGAAAGTATCAACCAATCACCATCGTTGTACAATTGTATCATATCCCAGAATTAAATTCAAACACAAAGTTCAACCAAGTTCATTCTTCTAAAATGCAAGAACATTTGAACAAAACATCAGGCATACATTAATCCCAAAAAATTATCATCAGATTCAATAATATCTAATACTGTGAAACAACGTGATACAAAAAAAATCTGTAAACATATAAACTTTTCCCTGAGCGAAAATTCGACTTTCCTGATCAGTCGTGGCTGTTGCCTGGAAGCAGCAGAGGGGTGGATGGGAGTAAAGGGGAGGGAGGTCACTATAAAAAAAAACATATTACATACCTCCCGGCCACCACCTCTCCTGCGTCCTCTTCATAGATTTTTCTAAGAAACAAGAAGCAACAGGGCTCCCACGTTCCCCGCATCCTCAATCATAGAAATCAAAAAGAGTTAACTCCAAGTCATTCAACCAGGGCATTATCTCACCATAACTGACCTTACCTAGTATGCTGTCACCATGCACATTCTTCCTTCCTGGAACATATGATGCTGACATGGCTTCGAAATGAGCCTCTGACCAAAGACAGATCTTCCTGGCAACTTTGCGCATGACCGATATGGGCGGCCCGAGAGGGCAGACCAAACAGTCATTGCGCACTTGGGAGGGTTGAACCCTCCTCCCCAGCGTTTCAGCCCCACCCCGTCCCCTCACGCAAGCTGCCACAGCAGGAGGACAAAATAAGATGATAATAACTTTAGTTATGATCATTTTAATTTTTTTCTTTCTTTTTCTGCTGCAGAGTAGTGGGGCGACGCTCCTCTGCGGAGGAGCCGCCACTGTCTGTTATATTAAATAATGCAGCAAAGCCCTCTGTATTGCTGGATGCTCCCTCCAACTGGATGGCTGGGAGGTCTCCCCTTGTGACCAGATCTCCTGTGCTTCTTGAACTACTATCTAGAGGACCCCAACGCACATGACTGGCATCAGTTGTGAAATAATTGGTAACGTTAGAGCTAATGGGACCCCCTTCGGAATATAGATAGAGCCAAATACCAGTCCAACTGCCTTTTTATACTGTGTCTTTTGCTACTGTGCCTTTTGATGCTGTGCCTTTTGATACTGTGCCTTTCAAAGATTTTCCTTTTGATACTGTGCCTTTTGATGTTGTGCCTTTTAATGCTGTGCCTTTTGATACTGGGACGTTCGATGGTGTGCCTTTTGATACTATGCCTTTTGATGCTGTGCCTTTTGATACTGTGCTTTTTGATACTGTGCTTTTTGATACTGTACGAGGCTAGAATCAGGAAATCCTATTACTGAGTCGCTCATGCGAATCATCAACTGAAGCCAAAATACTCTGTCCACTGTTTAAGTAAATGCATGCTGAAATGGAGCACATAAAAAAGTATAGACCTTGCACTGAAACCAAAATAAACGTCGCCTGATTTAATAGGAGGCCATTTTGTCAAAGTGCCAAGCTTTGCAACTCTGCATGTTCTTGTACTTCTATAGACAAAAGATGCAGAGATAAGCCATTCATCTAAATAAGGAAAGACTGTAGTACCAGCTCATGCAAATATGCTGCTAATAGAGCCAGTACCTTCGTGAATACTCTTGCAGCTGATGCCAGAGTGAGAGAAACCATACAAAAAAGTGATGGATGGAATGCTGCGAATTACTCAGTGCACATCCCAGCCCATCTGTATTTGGCACATCAGGCCACCTCAGTTTGGACTCAGCCATATGCAAATCTGCCTTGACCCTGCTCCAATAGGCCAGGTCCTTCCTTAAGCCAAACACAAGCAACCCAAGACTGGTTTCACCCTTATTAGGGCTCTGTAGTTGGGTTCCACTGGCAGAATGTGCATGGGACCCACTTCTGGGCATACCAGTCCCACTTAGGGCATCACACTGATGGGTGGAACGCTTGAATTAATCTCAACCACTGGAATTTACTCAGGCAGTAAAGAGACAAAATGTATTTATTCGGAAACACAAATATCTAATTATTGTATGACCTGTTTTTTTTATTTCATACTATACTGTAAAACATTCCAACAGATTTAGCATTTAGACATTCCATCTTTAAAAACTTGATTAAGGAATACTGCTATGATTTACTTATTATTTGATAATTAATTCAGCAGTGTATTTAACAAAATAACTTGCTTACTTCTCCTTGGGCCAGATGCACGACCCTATTTTGCATGCGCAAACGGATTTGCGACCAGTTTGCTCATGCAAAATGTCACAGGGCCATGTACAATTCTTAAATAGCGAGTCGCAATTTATTTGCGAGTCACTATTTAGGAATTGCGAGTCGCTATTAGGAAGGGGCGTTACCTTCCTAATAGCGACCCCAAACCCATTTATGAATGTTTTGTAAGCACAATTGCGGTCACAAAACATTCGCAAATTACCACCCTCTTCAAGAGGGTGGTAATGCACTTGCAGAAGGGGACCCCTTCCCCTTTGCAAATGTAGGGGAAATATTTTTATGGGGCAAGCAGTGGTCCCAGGGCTGATTGCCTGCCCTTCAAAAATGAAACAAAAACGTATCCATTTCTTTTTTTTTAAATGCATCCCGTTTTCCTTTATGGAAAACGAGCTGCATTTTTTTTTTTTTAAACTGCTTTATTTGAAAGCAGTCCTAGACATGGTGGTCTGCTGAGCCCAGCAGTCAACCATCCCTGGGAGGGCCTATCATTCCCAATGGGGTTGCAAATTGCGAGTGGCTCATTAATATTCATGAGTCTCAGATTTTGCGACCCCATTGGGAATCGCTAACAGTGTCCCTGACACTGTTGTATATTTGCTATTACGACTCGCAAAATGCGACTCGCACTTTATTGCAATTTGCGAGTCGCAAAAGCAAATGGTCGTACATCTGGCCCCTTGTCTTTATCTCTTTGTTGGGCACTACGTGTCAATGAATACTTGGGGGAGGTTTGGGGAATTTGTGTTATTTTTCTAGTGTGCATGTATTTTATGTTTTACATAGGTGGGAGAGGTGTGGCGCCGCGGCTAGGGCGACTGACTCCGAAATCTGGGATCACGGTTCGATCACCCGCGGCAGATTAGCCCAGCACCATGTGACTCTGGGCAATAGCTTGCTTAATCTTCCCGACGGCCCCCAGCGCCTAGAGACCCTTACGGGTGATTGTGCGCTTTACAAATGTGGATTATTATTATTAATGTACTGGATGGTGAGTATCATAACGTTTTCAGGTCTCACCAATGGATCTAGCTCGTGTGCGTAGGTTACAAGGCCTCATGGATGGATGCAACTCACTCTCGTGAAGCTCTGAGAGGCATGTAGGGGAGTGTGGCCACAGCACTGACAATAGTTATGAAGCCGAGCCCCTTGGGAACGGGTGGGCCTGTCTCCTTTTCCAAGGTGCACAATGTCCTTTAGCTCACTGCTGTATAAAAAGGATCCTGTGCTCACCAAGGGCCAATCTCATAACAAACCTTGGCTAGGTGAAACACAGAAGAAGGACCGGGGATCAGGTTGTGAAATGCACTGAATTTAAGTTAAAGGCAGAACCAAATTACTTGTATTTCAAATATTGCTTTAAAATCAAACTGACTATGGGAACTTACCACTGAATTTCATGTAAGGGGGATAATTATCCCCGTTCATCTCTTATGGAGCTTAGCGCCTAGACACTTCCGGGTAATAGAGTGCTTTACAAATGACATTTCATTCATTCATTCAGTTATTTAAGACTATTTTACCCGGGCTCACCTTTAACTGGTTAGACTCTTCACTTCTCCAGGAGGACAACATCCAGAGTTTTGTTCAACAACAGCGCTTAGAAGTAATTGAAAGACAATGTGTAGCACTATATAGAACCCAACCCCTAAGTTGATAAATGCATCTGTGTCAGAGCAGCCACATTACTTTGGCACAAGTCCTCTTTTTCGTGGTCCTACGCCCCTTTGGAAATAGGCTGACAGCCACCAACGAGGGGCAGGTAAGAAGAGGCTTGACAGGGAGTGGCTGCCATGTCAGACACCAGAAGCAGGTAAGTTTCAAGTAACAGCATGCTGCTGGTGTGGTGACGTTGACTGCCGCAAGCGGATTTGTCAGCATGGGGGAAATATAATAACTGGTAGCAGTGACTGCTGGTGACTTTTGAAAGTGGTGGGGCGTAAAAGTTGGGACAGGGGTTGACTTAGTGCCCAACCGCGGCAACAAGCCCGATCGACATTAGAAGGATTGGCTTCCTGGGTGGCAGAGCAGGCAAATGATGGGCAGAAGGGGGACTCCTGTGCCACCAGGAATTGGCACTCCTGTTACCTTGATTCCTGTTGACACATGTGGTCCCTGGCAGACTGCAGTTTAGCAGGGGGCTGTGGGTGGGGCACTGGGGGGTTGTACGAGAACTGTCAGGGCTCAGGCTGCTCAACAGAGGTGGAGTCAAAGACATAACTGAAAGGGGGAGAGGAGTTGGCCTAACGGCTAGGGCGGTCGTCCTCAAATCTGGGGAACTGGGTTTGATTCTCGGCAACGACGCGGAACATCCTGTGATTCTGGGCAAATCACTTAATCTCCCCGTGCCTAACAAAAAAATGAATGTGTCCTCATGTAACGCAACTGGTGCTATGTAAAGCGCTCTGATACCCGATTCGGGTCAAGTTCGCGCTATATAAAACTCCGTAAAATAAAAAAAATCAAATAAATAAAGGCCTTAGTGAGTATCTTGGACAGGAAAGTGCCGGCAGTGACCACACAGGATCTGTGCGTCAGTCCCCCATTAGCAGCAGTGCTGACAAAAAAATGCTTAATTAGAGGACTGGGGCATTGCTGAGTAGGCAAGGATAAAGTTAGAGACCTAGCTTGTGAGTACCAAGAAAAGGCTCAATAACTGAACGAGTAGTCTTAGCTAGTGCCTGAAAGTCCCACGTGCTTAGGCTGAGTCTGAAGTATTATTGAGTCCTGCCGAAGCAGCCCTAGAGCAGAGAGTAAAATGCACTGATAGGAACCGCCATGATGGTGGTTCCTGGCAATGGTTTTAGGAATCACTGCCTGCCTGGTGGCCATTTATAAATCAGGCAGGCAGTCCTTCCACCAGGGCAACAGAGTAATTTATTCCGTTGCCCTGGTGGACACATGGATTCACATCAGGTCCATAGTCTGGTATTTTCTTCCACCCTGGCATTACATGGGTTGAGAGCTGAAAGGTTTCTATTTGCTTCCCCCAACCTGCAATAAAGCCCCCAATAACTCAGGAGCTAACTACACAACACTCCGCTCCATTGAGGTTACCATGTTTCCATGATCCCAGTGGGACACGAGCTTGTAGGTCGTTCATCCTATCCCCAAGGTTCAGTGGATATTATAGTTTTCCTTCAATTACTTTAGTATTGTTAATAATGCTTCTGGGATGCAAAGACTGAGGTTGTGAGTCACAAAGGTAAAGTTAGATCAAAAGTCTAACTTAGACCAAAATTATAACTTTACTACTTTTCGGTATTCACCAAGTTAAGTTACTACCAGTAACTTTACTACTAGTAATTTTACATATGTTAAGGTTACTAGTAGTAACTTACCATTGTGAATACCAAAAAGTAGTTAAGTTAGACTTTTGATCTAACTTTACCTAAGTTAGGGGCCTATTAGGATGGCGGATGGACCTGCGTCCGTCCGACACCCCAGAGGAGGAGGGACCGTCCGCAGGGGCAGCGGTGGTCTCTCCATGCTGATTAGGATGTGACCGCCACCCTGGCGATCACATCCTGTATATTTAACATTGCGGCGGGTGCTGCTTGAAGCTGCACTCGCCGCAATGTTAAAAAACCATGTTTTCCTTTGCGTGCACGAAGCTGCAGGCACCGCGTGGTGCCTGCCACTTCATGCACGCAAAGGCAGGGGGGTACCATAGGTACCCCCATGTGCACCCCACGCCCCCCCTTCACCCCTGGGGGCCCGCAACAGGCCCCCAAAGAAAAGTCTGTATGCCTTTCCATGGTGGAAATGCCGCAGTGGAAAGGCATAAGACCGCCGACATCCTAATATGGCTGGCGGTGTCTGATAGACACCGCCAGCCATGTTAGAGCTTTTCCGCCGCGGTCGGAAGGCGACCGCGGCGGAAAAGCGGTGGACGGAAAAAAGATCCCCCAGCCATCCTAATCTGGCGGGGGGTCTTTTTTCAGTCCGCAGCGGTTAATCCGCATCCTCCGGGCCGGCGGTGGCTTCCGCCGGCCCGGAGGATGCGGATTAACCGCAATCCTAATGAGCACCTTAATTAGGGCCTGAGTTGCCTGTAATGTACCTTCTCTTTCACAAATTACAGCCAACCCTTAGTGACATTCCTTTCTTGAAGAGGCCACCCCTCACCCCTAAGAGTAGATATTCTCTTAGAAATCGAGTTTCTAGTTGGCAGAGGTATGCACCTTGTCTGAGCAGGAACCACAATTCTAGTCAAGGTAAGTGTACTACACACTAAAAGTTTACCTGTGCTCACCCTCTGGTAGCTTGGTACAGAGCAGTCAGGCTAAACTAAAGAGGCAATGTATACATTATTTGTGCACACACACAGTAACACAGTGAAAACACCAGAAAAGTACAGTTTAGAACAATAGTCAATATTTATCTGAATAAAACAAGACCAAAACGATAAAAATCCAACAGATACGCTTCAAGTTATGAATTTTGCAAGATTAAATCAAAATGCAGTGCTTCGAAATCAATAGCTCCAACTGGAGCTATCTGGCCGCGCTTGACTGCGGCAAATCCAAAAGTTAAGTTCAACTGTGATGGAATGTAGGCTGGATACAGGAGTCACGCAGACCCGCTGATAGATCTTGGATGCGTCGAAGCTCAGGGATGAAACTATGAAAAACGGAGGGGATGCATTGCTGTCAAAGGTGATGCATCGAATGGAGAAATGACCTAGATTGGTGCTGGTAAGCTGAATCAGTGATTTATAAAAGTAGAGGGTGCCCCAAAAAAGGAGAGAAAATCTGGTCGGCATGGCAGATATATCAAGGACTCTAGGAGGGAAGCAGGTTATGAATGGGGTTCTTACTAGGGTGGGCTCAGACTTGACAATAGAAATAGATAATTCAACTGTAAATGAGACCAAGGATGCAACATTACTGCTTTGTGTATGTAGAGTAATTTTGTGGATTAATAAAAAGAGTTTTAAAAAAAAGGTGATTCCCCGAACTCAGGCAACGTCATTGATGCATCAATGTCAAGAGTATTGTACGTCGGTCCGAGGTGTCGGTGTCCAACTACTGTGTTGTAGGTGATGCATTTTCGTGAAATCGCACAGGGCCAGGACTGCATCGGAGTCGGGGATGGTGCGTCGCAGACATCGATGATGAAGTTTCCTTCCCAGAGTCATGCATCTGTGGTGATTCGGAGGCGCTGTGTCAGCAAAGTTGAGGCTGCATTTCAAGTCAAGGTCGTTGCATCGTGCAGATGGCGAGCGGTGTACACGACTTTGGTGCAGGCAGTGGCGATGGGTCAAAATCACAGACAAATACACTGGTTCCAAACAACTCTTCCGTCTCGATGTAGTGGTTTCTTGGGTTGAGCACCAACCACTCACTTTCAAGGGTTCGGTACTGCATTTGGCACCACTTGTCAGAGCAGAAGTCACACCAGAGGAGCCCAGGTGCTGGAAGCAAGATACAGGTAAATATCTTTGATATCCATGAGACTTCAGGAACAGGAGGCAAGACCAAAAAGTCAGTGGAGAACCTTTAGAGATGCAGATTGTGGAGAGTCAAATCCAGTCCTCTCACTCATAGGCAATTAGCAACAGGCATCAGGCCAACACAACACAGCAAAACAAGCAGCAAAGTGTTAGTTCCCCCTGGCAGCACAAAAGCTCTTCTTCCAATTAGAATGTACTTAGTTCCAGAAGCATTCTGAGTATATGGTGTCGGAGGTCTCCTACTTATACCTATTTTAGCCTTTGAAGTACAGAGACTTCAAAGAAAGGTTTTTACAGTGCACAAGACCCTGCCCTTTCCTGTCCTGGCTCCAGACACACTACAGGAGAGTATGCAACTATTTGTATAGAGAAAGTCACAGCCTTATCAGGTGCAAGTTTCAGCTCCTACCTCTCACTGTCCCTCACGAAGACCCACAGCTCCCTTTGTGTGTGACTCACTAGAGGGAATGCACAAAACCCAGCTGTCACCCAACCCAGATGTGAATTCCAGGGACAGGCAAAGGCACAGAATGGTTAAAGTAATACAATGCCAACTTTTTAAAAGTGGTATTCCCAGATCTACAATTTATAAACCATCTTCACTAAAGGATGTGTTTTTAAATTGTGAACCCAGAGACACCAATCTAACTCTCCCTATCTTTTCACAATTGGAAGTTATACTTGTAAAGTGTACAAGGCAGCTCCAATGCTAACCTATGGGAGAGGTAGGCCTAGCTGTAGTGAAAATCGAATTTAGCAGTTTGTCACTACCAGAGCATGTAAAACTCCAAAGTTCATATCCTAAATTTTAAATACACTGCACCTTGCCCATGGGGCTACCTAGGGCCCGATGTAGGTAAATCTACATTTACCACTTCATAAATACCGAATCATACCGAATCAGTATTTATGAAGTGGTAAATTAGAGGGGGGGAGATGTAGGTATTTCAGATTCGGTAAATACCGAATCTGTAAGATTCGGTATTTACCGATTCTGTAAATACCGATTCGGTATCCCCCATTGCTTCCTATGGGCCTTGAAGCCCATAGGAATCAATGGGCATTACCGAATCGGTAATTACCGATTCGGTAATTACCGATTTGTGCAAGGGTGCAGGGGGTGTCACTTTGACACCCTCCAGCACCCCAAAAAAAGGCATGTGAGCCATGTGGCACACAGACATGCCCTAAGTGGCATGTCTGTCTGTCACATGGCATAGGTGTGCATGCAGACCTGGATTCGGTATTTTAACACCCAATTGGATTGGGTGTTAAAATACCGAATCTGAAGGGCTTGTGGGACTGAAAGTAGTCCCACCTACATCCCAAATTTAAAAAATCTGTAAAATTACCGATTCGGTATTTTTGCGATTCGGTAATTTTACTGAATCGGTAAAATACCGAATCGGACAAAAAAAGGTCCCCTACATCTCAGTAGGCCAAATACCGGTCGGAAACGGCCGAAATCGGCCATTTCCGACCGGTATTTTGTACCTACATCGGGCCCTTAGTGTCTATCTTAGTGGTGACTTATATGTAATAAAAGTGAACGTTTGTGCCTGACAAGTAGGTGAGCTTGCCGGGCCGCACTGGTGGTTTAAAACTGCACACACAAGTTGTGAAGTGGCAGGCCTGAGACATCTTTAAAGGGCTACTCATGCAGGTGGCACAATCAGTGCTACAGGCCCACTGGTATCATTTGATTTACAGGCCCGGGGCACATGTAGTGCACTGTAGTAGGGACTTATCAGTTAATCAAATATGCCAATCATGGAGAACCCAAATGCCATTACATTTTAGACACAGAGCACATAAACCTGAACACTGGTCAGCAGTGAAAAAGTGCACAAAGACTTAAAGCCAGCAAAAGCAATGTCAGAAACAGAGAAGAAAGAAGGCAAAAACAATTGGGGTAACCCCGTAAAAGGGGGCATTTCCAACATTTACTTTCTTACGTATGTCTACTACCCCTCCTTGTAGATTTTATCAAAGAAACATTTTAATGATAATACATCTTTTTACAATTATTAAAACGCATTTTTAGAATGTTAAAAGTTATTTTCCTCTAACACAAAAAGGCCATATGCATGTATAAAGAAAATGTACAGGCATGATAGATTTGTTAAATGTGGCTTTAAATATTTTAGTGCAGTGCCTCTTGTATCAAAAAAATACCACATACATGTTTATGTAAAATACTTCCTTATCATGAATAACGGCAACACAGTTCATTCAACCTGTTGATGGTACAACCCCTTCCATCTACAAAAACCCCTTATACTTAAAAAATCAACATATACGAAAATGCACCCACATATAAACGACACGTACACAAAGGCATGCACATATAACACTAGTGCCCCATTGTGCACTATGCAAATAAAACATTTTAAGCCAGGCATACTACAAGAGTAATTCACAGCAAAACCTTTATGAATTATGCCCATGACTTCAAGCTGGTAGGCTGGGGAGCATTTAATTTTAGAAGACACTTATTGCAAAACCTTAAGAATAAGACTGACATGTGAAGATTGGTACATCACCTCCATGCCGTGCAGTGGATTGTGTAAACCTGAACCCCGCGATCAGATGTTAATATTGTGATGATAACTGCTCTAAACAGCACTTTCCCAGTTGGGCTGCAGTGCAAAATATCAACAAAGGAATGATCCTGTCTCTTGCTTGCCCATGCACTGTACTGTGTGCCCACAGGTGCACTCCTCAACAAGGCATGAGTGAGAATCACCTGCAGATTTAGCACTAAGAAGTATAAATGCAGATATCTGCACCAGAAGCAGGGAAGTTAAACAACCAAAACTCCAGGCATTTGAGACACACCTTAGTTATGTTTTGTCTGTTTGGTATAGCAGACACTGTGAACATAATGACTTACCGGTGCCTCCTGCTGAAGATTCTAATCACAACTGGGAGTGATTACTGAAGAGAAGACAATTAACACAAAAGGTGAGTTTTTTCATACCTTCTTCAGAAAATGTCTCTCACCCTTCCAATTTGGTGGATATTTAGAGGCTTTTATCATAATAATACTGTGATTTATTAAGCGCGACAGCTACCCCCAACACAGGGGTGTCCCGGCGCTGAAAAACACAAAGTAATTGGGGCGTCGGAGGCAGGCGTGCATAATTTCAGGTCTACAGTACTGCTGTTTTGAACAGCCATGTCTTCAGGGCTTTTTTAAAACAAGGTTCTGACTTGGCGCTGCGCAACTGGGCAGGGAGGGAGTTCCACAAAGCGGCTGTTTTAACCGAGAATGCTCTCCCACCTAGCCATGGTTTCTCAAAGCGCGGCGTCTGTAGCCAGTTGAAGGAATTAGATCGCAGCACCCGTTTTTTTTTTATAAGGACAAAGTCTTTCCTTCAAGTACTTAGGGAAATTTCCATTCAGAGCCCGATAGGCCATTGTCATGGCTTTAAATATGATTCTTTTCTCCACTGAGAACCAGTGTAATTTATGTAAATGCGGAGAGACATATTGTCGGAAAGGAATCCGGCAAACCAGTCTCGCAGCCGCATTTTGAATCATTTGAAAGCGATGAATTGCATATTTGGGGAGGCCAAGATACAGAGCGTTGGCGTAATCTAACATGGATGTAACTGTAGCATGTACAACTGTTTTGCAGCAGTCTTCCGGTAAAAAATGCGGATTTTCCATAGATTTTTCAACTTACTAAAACAGGTCGCAGAAATTTGTTGTATTTGGACTGAGAAGGTCAGATTTGCTTCCCATTTCACTCCTAGGTTGCGGATAGAGGTGGCCGGGATGGGCGGATTGATAAAGGACCATTATGGATCTGTGGGGCATCAGGCTAGGGGAGACCAACCGTGTGATCTCGCTGTATGCTGACAACGTACTATTTTATCCGGCAAGCCTGGAGAGCTCCATTCCCATGCTTATGACAGAGCTACATAATTTTAGAGAAGTTTACGGACTGCGCATTACTCCCAGGAAATCCAAGGTGGTTCCTATCGGCAGATTGGCTGAGATCCCGAAGGGGAGCGATCACAGATCCAACTACCATGGGCAGAAGAGGAAACGCGCTATTTGAGTATTTGGCTGGCAATCACAGAAATAGACTAGCTTTAACTCAATTTCGTGAAGGACTGCGAGGGTCAATTTGATTTCGGACGGAGTTGTGATTGTCTCTTATGGGGTGCATAGCAATAGTCAAAATGATTGTTCTGCCCCACTGTCTGTACGCATTGCAGCATTATTTATATATCATCCTGCAATCTTTCACACATTGGACAGTCTGTTGATAGACCTGCTGTGGGGAAAGAAACGTAGAAGGTGTGGTTGACAATGCTGCAAAAGACGTGGGGAGGGGAGGGCTGGAAGTGCCCCACCTAGAGTTTTACTATGTGGCCTCACAGCTCTAACACGCAGTCCAATGGTTGGAAAATGAGGCAAACTGGGAAAAAAGTCTTTTAGCAGGTACTCACCGCAAACCCACATTGACAACGCTGCTGATGATGGGAGGTGGAATCCCCAATCAGTACCCATACATTATAGCCATGTGGCTGCTGTGTGGGAGAGCGCAGTGAGAAGAGTAGTGCAGCAAGCCCCGTATGCACCAGATATGCCCCTTTAGGAACTATGCCCATTCGCAAGTATTGCAGACTCCACGTCGATCCACCGCTGAAGAGACGGAGGCTGTATGACACTAGGAGATCTCTATGCAGACAGAAGGTTCCTAACCAGAGAAGAACCACGGGAGACTTTCGGCCTCGGGCCTCGTAAATTCCCATAATACAGGAACATTTCTAGTGTTGCACGGGAGCTTTGGCCGAGCTTCCCAGAGGAGCCCTCCATTACCAATATTCTAAAAGTCATGCTATACATGGCGGGGGAGGGAGATTGATTTCTTATCTCCATAGGGTACTTAGGACTCCTAAATGCCTTCTGTGAATAGCGAAAGTCTTAAAGTTAGGATTTTTCTCAGTTTAGTAGTAGTAAGGTTAGGACTCCTAACTTCTGTGAATACCGAAAGTCTTAAAGTTAGGACTTTTCTCAGTTTAGGAGTCCTAAAGTTAGGAGTCCTACCTTTACTACTCCTAAACTGAGAAAAATCCTAAATTTAAGACTTTCGGTATTCACAGAAGGCATTTAGGAGTCCTGAAATTAGGACTCCTAACTTCTGTGAATACCAAAATGAGTAAGGGCCTTCTGTGAATACCAAAATGAGTAAGTGCCTTCTGTGAATACCAAAATGGTAGTAAGTTTAGGATTTTGTCTTAAGTTAGTTCTGTGAATCGGGCCCGACCTGCCAGAAGAGACTCTCAAAATCCAGCAGTGGTGGGATATGCTACTGGACGAACCTCTCACACTGAATGAGTAGAAGAGGGTACATGAAGGAGTACAGAAGGTCAGCACAAACACACGATTTAAGCTTCTTCAATATAATTTAGTGCATCGAGTATATCTCACTCCACACACGATCAGCAACATCTACCCATCCGGCGGAGATGAGTGCCTTAGATGTGAACAGAAAGGGGCAGGCTTTCTTCAAATGATATGGTCATGCACATCCTTGCACTCCTTTTGGGAAAAAGTATTCAAGGAGTTGCGGGAGGTAACTGGGTGGAATATCACTAGTGACATTAGACGAGCAATGTTGGGGATTTTACGTGCATCCAAGGGAAAAATGCGTACTAGGAAACTAGTTAGTCTTGGACTGGTGTTAGCCAGAAGACGAGTTGTTATTGCATGGATGAATCCCCAACCACCAAAATATACAGACTGGAGGCGGGATATATATATGCGAGTGGGTGACAACGAAGCTGGTGAGAATGAAATTAAGCCGGAAGGACGCTAAGGCCGAGGAGGATATTCTGGCATGGTCCTCCATGTTGATAGCTATGCAAGGAAATCAACCCCTTGCATCTCAGACTGCCACGCTGACCTCCAATAGCAATGAATAAATATGAAAGGGCAGCTAGAGCATGAGCGGGCATCCATATATTGATATATTATGAAACTGCGTAGATGAACCTGTACTTTGAAAGGAGCTGGCATGAGGGAAGGGACAGGGGAGGGGAAGGGAGGAAGAGGGGGATGGTTAATTTAAAAGTTGATGGGTATATTATATTGACCATACAGAGATGCAGGCAGCGGCCTGCATGCAGTGTGCACTGTTCCAAGGAAAAAACTATATTTCAATATAGAATCAATCACTTAAATGAAAATAAACACTCTCATTTGTGTTAGTTCATTTTTTTTAATCCAAATTATTTCAATCTTAAATGTTGCAATATCACATTTATCTTAACAATTATAACGTTGTGACTGTGTCATCCTACACTGTACATGTCTCTATACATTAGAAATCATCCTCAAGAAATGATTACTCACAAAAAATAAAGTCCTATTTACATCGACATCAAGTGAACTAGAAACACTTTATATCATGTGTTATCATATAACTGAAACAATCTGGATAAAAAAATGAACTAACACAAATGAGAGTGTTTCTTTTCATTTAAGTGATTGATTGTATATTGAAATATAAGGTGCAAGGAAGCTTTTTCCTTGGAACAGTGCACACTGCATGCAGGCCGCTGCCTGCATCTCTGTATAGTATTCACATTGTGCAGCCAACACAATTTGGTAGTGTAGCACCCATTTTTGAAATACAGGTTAGAGTGATAAACCAGTTAATCAGATTGATTGCGTGTGCGCCTCAACTCTATCTTTTTTCTATATTATATTGACAACAGATATGTAAGAGACATGAAAACGTGAATGTAACTATTATTAATGCCATTTATTGATATGGATGTAAAGTGGTTATTAAAAAATGTCAATAAAATATACGTACAAATAAAAACAAAAAAGGAGACAATCATGAGAGGAAGAGATATTTTACTGCATTTGTCCCCTACTTTTTGTCATATATGTATATAGTTTTGTTCTTAATTTTTGCTTCTTGCAGCTGGATTCCATTTGTAATCCTCTTGTGGATGCTGTGGCCTTCATGATGCCACGGTAGTTTGGTGTTGGTGTGTGGGTTTTTCTATTGCAACAAAAATATCCATCTCCAATCAAGTTTTATCATATTGCCAGGGATTTTTATATATGACAAATATTTTTTATAGATAGATAGATAGATAGATAGATAGATAGATAGATAGATAGATAGATAGATAGATAGATAGATAGATAGATAGATAGATAGATAGATAGATAGATAGATAGATAGATAGATAGATAGATAGATAGATAGATAGATAGATAGATATGAATACACATAGCAGTTTAATTGAATCAGTACTGCAAGATAAAATGTATATTGATAGGTCGCATGATGGTAGTCGTGGTACCATTGGAGTATATATGTCAAAACATTCAATAGTAAAAAAATAAGTATTGAACATGTACAGTAATTTATGTTTCAGATGTGGATGTTGTACCTGATACTTTGGTCTGATCTTTGATCTGATTCCCAGAGCACCCCCTCCCAAACTGTGAAGAACGACAAATACAATACCAGAGGAGTGGGATGCTGGTCTACGGTCTATATTTAAAACCACAAACTACACCGCCATTGAGCTTCTGTTTCGACGTATATGAATAACCCATGCCCAAGCTGCGACCTCTGATGCTCTTCTTGACATGGTGATAAGATATCACACTCAGAAAATCCAAATCTGCCATGGCCAAGCTCGGCTGAGAGAGGAGGAGGGATATGCATGGGGTTAGCTACCCCACCATGTACAACTTCCAACTACAGAAACATCAACCAAAAGACATCCCAGCCTTGGTGACACGGGAATCTCATTTACGGATATTTAGGACACCTTGTGGAGAAACCCAGAGATCCCTGGAAGCAACGAAGCCAATCCACCTGCTTTCGACCAAGATCATCACAACTGGGACATGGAACATGAAGACCATGTACAACCATGTACGAGACAGGGAAGAAACCCCAAGTGGCACCAGAGATGAAAAACTACAATGGACAAAAAAGACTAGCTCCAGGAGGAATGCTGCTGTATTCTAGACATGACAAAAAGAATGCCCCACACTCTCCGGGAGCAGACCTGATGCTAACACCAGAAGCCAACAGAACTCTGATTGGATGGGAAGCCACGGTCTTAGAATCATCACTGCCACCTTTCACACAAGGAAAAGAGGATCAACAAGAATTTTACCCAGTGCTATGCACCTACAAATGACAGTGAAGAAGTGGGAAAAAAACAGCTATACAACAGACTCCAGTCCATCCTGAAGAAATGCTCTTAGAGAAGACATGACCATGCTAATGGGAGACGTCAATGCCAAGATTGGAAGTGACAACACGGGTATGAAGAAGCAATGGGCAACCATGACCTATGCAATATGAATGAGAGTGGTGAAAGGCTCACAAATCTCTGTACGCCGAACAGTCTGGTGATAGGCAACAGTGTATTCACGCACAAAAGAAAACACAAGGCAACGTGATTGACATAAGACCATTCAACTGAGAATCACATAGACCATGTCTGCATTACCAAGACCTGCCAGAGTTTCCTGCAGAATGGGAGAGTGATAGGATTAGTGGATATGGCGTCAGACCATCACCTTGTAATGGCCAGGCTCAAGGTAAAGCTGACGAAAGCATGGATGGAACCGACAAACCGAACTCAAAGATCCACAGAAACAGAGTAAATACACTGTCACCATCAGAAACTAGTTTCAAGTCCTGAAAGAGGACCACAGAGACCCAGTAGAAAGTCAGTGGGTTAAGTACAAGGAAACAGTGACATCAACCTGCCTGGAGGTACTGGGTCCCAAGAAGCGCCAGCATAAAGAATGAATCTCCACTGAGACTCTCCGTAAACTCCAACAGAGAAAGTAAAAGAAAGGTGGAGTCAACACCAGCCGAACAAGAGCAAAAAAAGAAAATGCTCAGGCCGAGTACACCAAAGCCAACAACGAAGCAAAGAGAAGCTTAAGAGCAGACATGTGAATATTCATCGAGGGTCTTGCCACAGAAGCCTAGGAAGCAGCAACCTTGGAAACTCGAAAGAACTCTACAACATAACGAGGAAACTCTCTGGGAGATACAGGAAGTCAGAAAGACCTGTTTAAAGACAAATCTGTGAAGACAATCATTTTGAGCAACGAAGGTCAACAATGAAGAAGGGCGGAGCACTTTTAAGAACTGCTGAATCAGCCCGTGCCACACAGTCTCCGCCAAG
Organism: Lissotriton vulgaris; assembly: GCF_964263255.1. Classification (NCBI taxonomy): domain Eukaryota; kingdom Metazoa; phylum Chordata; class Amphibia; order Caudata; family Salamandridae; genus Lissotriton; species Lissotriton vulgaris. Next base: position 51,456,180 of record NC_141698.1, on the reverse strand, counting down.
TATACAGCCAGCCGACTAAGACTTGCCAATTGACTGCAGCAGGCCAACCAAGGAATAAATACGGCAAGCCATCAAACATCTGAGCAATGGAAAAGCAGCAGGTCATGACAACATTCCTGTGGAGGCAATGAAGGTAGACACTGAAACATCAATAGACATGCTCTACCCTATTTTGGAAGAATGTGGGAAGAGGAAAAGTTTCCATCAAACTGGAAGGAGGGAGATAGCAACAGTAACTGTGAAAACTACAGAGGGATAACCCTGCTACTAACCCCAGGCAAAGCGTTCAACAGACTCATCTTGAACAGAATGAAGGAACAAGTCGATGCTCAGTTGTGAGACCAGCGAGCTGGCTTCTGGAAAGATAGAGCCTTCACAGACGAGACTGCAACACTGCGCATCATCATTGAGCAGAGGATGGAATGGAACTCCTCAACATCATCAACTATGAGAAGGCATTCGACAATCCGCCGGTATGCACCTGTTACAACGCATTTTTTACTCCGCACTACCATTACAACGCGACTTTTACAACGCATACCATTAAAACGCATTGCGCTGGGGGGCGCTCTAGGATAGGGAATAAGTATAATTTACTATCCAACACCTTCCCTAGGGTCCACGGGGACTGGAGTTAGAATAGTAAATTATACTTACCACTATCCAGCACCCCAAAGCGCTATGCGTTGTAATGGTATGCGTTGTAATGGTCGCATTGTAATGGTAGGTAGTTGTAACGGTATGCGGAGTAACGTCATACATCCCAATCCGCCACTATGATGTGCCAGATAAACTTGTAAGTCTCATCAAGAACTCTTAGGAGGGAATGACCTGCACGATAGTACATGGAGGACAACTCATGGAAGCCTTCCAGGTGAGGATTGGTGTACTCCAACGTTGTTTGCTCTCGCCTTTTCTCTTCCTCCTGGCAATAGACTGGTTAATGAAGACTTCCACAGCAGTGAGAGGAAATGGGATCCAGCGAACACCTTGGGCACAGCTCGAAGACCTGGACTTTGCAGATGACCTGCCCTACTCCCCATATCCACCAGCAGATGCAAGAGAAGACCGAAAAGTTGGCAGCTACATCAGCACAGCTTGGCCTCAACACTCACAGGGAAAACCCAAGATTCTGAAGGCTAACATGGCCAGCAGCTGGAGTCACTCTTGCAGGCGATGCACTGGAAGCGGTTGAGATTCATCACCTACCTTGGCCGTGCCATAGACAAGCAGGGAGGCACAGAGCCCGATGTCAGAGCAAGAATCGCAAAGGAAGGACTGCCTTCATTCAGTTAAAGAAGATCTGGAGCTCCAAGGACCTAACACTGCAAGCCGAGATCAGACTTTTAACACAGATGTAAAATGAATCCTTTTCTATGGAGCAGAAACAGTGACCACCACCAATAAAGTCCAGACCGTCATTAACACCTGTCAGAGGCATCCACTGGCCCAGGGCTCTAGTCGGGGTACCACGCGGATGGACGGCGTCCCCCCACTTATTTTACTGGGGGGACGGCGTCCCCCCTGCCAAACAGCTGGACTTCACCTTTTTGGCCTCTCTGGGATGAGATTGGAGCCACCTTTCGTGACGTCACTTCCTGTCGTGACATCACTTCCGGTGACAGCGTCCCCCCACTTCTTTTTTTAGGACTTGTGCCCTGCACTGGCCAAACACCATCAGCAACAACGACCTACAGCAGCAAATTCTCCAACTCCCTGCTCATGAAGACATCATGAAAAGACGCTGGGGTTGATTAGCTCACACTCTCACAAGCCCGCATCAACCACCACCAGCCCAGGCAAGATCTGACCTGGAACCCTCAAGGTAAAAGGGAAACAGGAAGGCCAAAAAACACTTGGCAGTGAGGCCTCGATGCTGACTGAACCTTCAAGAAAGAGCGAGAAAGAAAGAGAGGGAGATGGAAAGAGGGTAGAGAGAAAGCGATCAGACAGGGAGAGGGAGGAGAGAAGGAGAGAGAAGGAATGGATGGGAAGAGAGCGGAGAGGAAGGGAGAGGGGCTGGTTTCAGCATTTTTGCCAAGTGCTGCTTCGGTTCCCCAGCCCGACCATGCTTGTTTACTTTGTGTAGTTACTGCTAACTGTCCTCCCACCACCAACACCTCAGTAGCAAACAGGAAGATGCGGAAGTGCAAGAAATGCAACAAATGCCCGACCTTGTGGAGGTATTGACGGCCAGAGGACGCGTTATGTCACTTCCGCTACCGTAACGGTTTTATGTTTGTACGTTAGGAGCAAATGCATGATTGGTTCAATTTGTGAATGCACGGTCCCTCACCAAATTCTCCCGTCTCCATGAACGCCGGCGCGCGCGCACACACACGATTGACCGGCCTGCCGCCTGCCCACTAAACACACTCCCTGCTCAAAGAGAGATTGGGGAAAAAAAGTGCAGCAGCGTGGATGATCCACACATAAACCAGCTGGAACAGGCCCCTTCTGCCCCCGCCTCCAGCATCTTAACGAAGAATTGCGATGCATTCCTTATATTTTATTGATAGGCCAAAGAATTGTATTTAATGGGCTCTTTTGTATGGAGCAAAGAACAAAACAGCTGGTGATTGGGGGCTTTGAAAGTCCACCTTATCAAGTCCGTGTCAATAGCTGCGATCTCCCATTAAATGTTTTCTTAAGTTTTCAGACATGTTTTCATTGTATAAAGAGCTTCTATTGTAAAGGAGCGATGCTGCCCTCTGCTGGACACTTACGGTGCAGCGTTGCTTTGCAACATGCGTGTATGCTACCGCTGTCCTCCCCGAGACTTAAGGAATGTGCTGTTCATCTTCTCTGCCATCTGCAGAACTATCAGAGAAGGTATGATTATCCCACGCTGCCCTCTACAGGGATAATGTAGAATAGCATGCATTACTACCAAAAACGTTTACTTCAACTCGGGCGCGTTTTTATTTGTTTTTTCGGTTCTGAATACAGCTGTTAAATTCAACCAACCTGGGAACGGTTACTCTTCGCAACAGGCCAAGGCAAATTGTTAATACCACCAGCATAATTCTCACAATTTTAGGTATTACGGGGCATATCATCAAGGCACCGCGAAAAAATTATCGCTGCTTTAGCAAACGTTTTCAGGCGAAAAGCGGCGATAATTTTATCACACGATCAGCAAGGTCACGCTATCGCGTGAATCCATGCCTCAGCGCATGCTTCCTTAACGCCCAGCATCTCAACGCTAATGAGATGCATAGCAGGCATTCCTCACTAAAATTACGTGAGAAATGTCGCTAACACGACTTTATCCTATCATAAATGTAGCCGCTAACATGTGTAGCGAAAATAAAAGTAGTGCTAACTGCGCTTATCGCAGGTTTCTTTACGCCTACTTTGAATCTGACTTAGCCATTATATCCTATGGGAGGTGGATTGTATGGCTAACTCCACCCTGTCCTATCATCAAAGATTCGCCTATAGCTGTGCCATTATCGCTGGATTTTATATCGCATTGGAGATAAGCGTTGATGATAACGCGCTATCTCTGCGATAAAATCCAGAGATAGCCAGCCATAATTATCCTCACGCTAACACCGCTTAGCGATAATTATCGCTGGTTGTTGCTGATATGCCCCCACGTTTTACACTTTTTATGTGAAATCGTCAAAATCCCCACACCGGCGTAATTATAGTTTGCTCGCTTAAAAAACCCAAGGCGGGAAAACCATAATAAATGAATAGACAAAACACAAGTACCTCTTAATTGCGGCATTGGTGTTTTTGCGCTATATTTTCAGGTGTCTTTCCATTTAAAATTGACACAAGGCTACATTTCACGCTAAAACATATTGCAATGTGCCAGTTTGGTATTTTGCGTAATTGCGCACCGCCCCAACTTTGCATACTATTAGCAAATCTTCATGTTGCCAACTCTGTGTACAGATGCACTGTTAATAAATACTTGTCACAAAGGTATTAACAAGCACAATGAATCAGAAACACTGAAGCTGGCATCAGCTGGGCTCGTAGGTCACAAACTTGATTCAAGTAAGACTCCCTCGGCCTTCCATCCATAATCCAAGCTCCTTCCTTGTCACACCACGTACATATAATGAGGTTAAGCTTCAAAGGAATAGGGGTCTCATTTATGGCATTTTGGTGTAGGGCAGCGCAAAGGCACCTTGCTGCACTGCCCTACACCAAAGTGAAAGGGCAGGAATGCACCATATTTTAAGCAATACAGGGCCAGATGTACGACCCATTTTTGCATGCGCAAACGGGTTTGCAAAACATTTTTACTCTTAAGTCAGGAGGCAGGTATGCCCCAGGTGGATCTGGCCTGGACACCAAGAATGGAGCAGCAGAACTCCGACATGGCAAATTAATTGTTAGAGTAATAGAGAGACTGATAGTGTAGACACATGACTTACCCCCAAATAACCATGCCCAAAGTACAGAAACAGGGCACGTGAGTTGTGAAAAGCCCTTGTATGAGCCAGATAAACCTATATCGTCCCTCCCAATCGATCTCATATCAGTCACATCCGAGCTACAAGTGTCAGAACGCATGGTGGAAAGTACAATATCCTGGCACAGGTGGAAGTGTGACAGAACTGTTAGCTAGAAAAGCAACAGCAGCCTTAAGACCCAACACTCTGGAAAGAGTCTAGTATAGGGTTCCCTTGAGAGTGTAGTCCCAATTCCCTCAAGGCATAGGCACTTTTGCTGCTGAATACTTAAGAGGCACCCCTTCCAAAAGCAAGAATGAAACACTCAGCAGACCCTGAAGAACCAGAGGAAACTTCTAAGAAGGTATCTCAGGCCACACCCTAGTACGGTTCAAATCCCCTCAGAAGCTGAAGAAGCACTCACAGAAGACAAACCTCCCGAGAAGTCCAAGAACACTAGTGTAGCTGCCAGCTGGCATGAAGAGAGGAGAGAGCGAGGCCCTGCTCAACCCCGTCACAAGGGAAATTCCAGAATCTGCATAGGACCATAAGCCAAAGGAGAAAGAGTGGACACGGAGCCCTGAGCCAGGGGACTCTGACCCGGGAAGGGAGGTTCATGCATCTGCCAGTAATCCAGGTGTTGATGAGAGCAAGCCCCCTTCACATGAATCAGCCCTTGTAGCAGGGATAGCACCTTTGCTAAAACTCTCAGAGCCGACTTCATCCCAAAGGACAGGACATCCTGAAGGTGAACAATAGCTCTCACTGTTCATGCTGAATCAAAATATGGAAATAGGAATGATTTCTACACGAAGGGTAACAGCATTTTTTCAATGTGTATAATAACTTTTGCTAAAATTTTGCACTGTTTGTTTGTAAATATACTTGTAAATATGGCACTGTACATATTAACATAGGATACTAGCCGATCCACGGCTCTATTTTTCAAACGTGAGAAGAATCACGTGTGTATTAAATAAGTTTCCTACTTGGATAGAACACTCTTCCAATATGGTGCCTTTAGTCGCCATGGGAGGTGTAGTCCTATGCTTATGTCAATGTCAATATGCAAGACTTTGTTTACTTAAATGGGACACATGATACTGACTAGTGACACACTGACGAAGGCTTACGCCGAAACGCGTCTGTGCTTACCCGTTCCCCTTGAATAAAGTTTTTCTGCTTGACTCTTGGACTGCGAGTGCTGCATTTCTTCCTGTGAACCAGGGGAGTTTTGAGCATATATATATAAATATATATATATATATATATATATATATATATATATATATATATATATATATATATATATATATATATATATATATATATATATATATATCCCAATTCGCCTTAGCTTTCAGGAGTCCCTCGACGGTGTGTCCTCAGACTCGGCATTCAAGTAAGTGATCAAAGACACCCTACGCATTTCGAGATCAGTTATCTCTCATCAGGACTGGCTTCATTCTCATTGGTGCTTGTGATTTCTTGTGTTTAGTGCGCACAATATCAACTGCATATTGGGACTTGTAATCCTTTTGGAGTTCATATTACATCTTTAGTGGGCCGCAAGCACCTTGAAGCGGGTCTTTTACTTGGTAGGAAATGAATGTCGAGGCAATTTCTGTAGTAGATCCAGGACTCACTGTGCCTCAAGTTTGGCTCCATTCCAAACTGCAGCCTCGTCACATTCACGACGGTGCTCTCCTCACGGCAAGGCAGCCATGTGATTTCTATTACCCACTTCGCCTTAGCTTTCAGGAGTCACTCGACGGTGTGTCCTCGGACTCGGCATTCAAGTAAGTAATTAAAGACGCCCTACGCGTTTCAAGATCAGTTATCTCTCCTCAGGGGCTGGCTTCATTCTCATTGGTGATTGTGATTTGTTGCTTTTAGTGTTGAGCCAATTTCTGTAGTAGATCCAGGACTCACTGTGCCTCAAATGCGATGCAGTGCACGCAACAAAATTTGTTTTATTTATTTATATGTTTACTTACCTGTAATCATCTGTAATCTGTAATCCATAGTTTACTATCCCCCACCCTGCCCCTCCCCATCCCCACGTCACTGCCCGGCATCTACTCCCACCCTGACCACTACTGATGTGTGAGTGTCTGCATGTGAGTGTGTGCATGTGTTGTGTGTGTGTTTGCACTTGTGTGAAGGCATGCCTGTATGTATGTGTTTGTGTGTTCATGTGGGTGCATGCATGGCTGTTTATGCGCATGAGTCTGTGTAGGCAATAGAAGAGGCCTACCAGCAAGCAATATTTTGTGTAAATGTTTTGTGGTGTTTCCTCTATAAGAAGGGAGGTAAGTGGGAAATTACGTTTTTTGATGGGTTGTGTATTCGCTCTGGGATCCATTTTTCTGGTGCTTGTGTTACAGCAACACCACCAAATATGAGAGAGGGCGTGGCGGATCTCAAAGTTTCTATCTGGTGTATGATGTCACAATAGACCTCAAAAACCCAGCAGACGTCATCAAACAAAGGGGTATTGTTGGTGATTGTTACAGATAATATTTTACTCTACTCTAGCTCTTTGAAGTGCAAGTTCTGCTGAGTTGACCTATGCACAGGCCTCCTGCGTCATCTAGCATTTGCACTAGTATGGGCTCATTTTTGTAGGCTACGGTCACTGTGAATTAGGGGCCAGATGTAGGAAGGCTATTACCGGTCGGCAACATCCGAAATTAACGAATTTAGGGCCATATGTAGGTGGCCAAATACCGAACGGTAACACCGAAAACGGGTCAATTTCAGCGTTACCGACCGGTATTTAGCCATATGAGATGTACGTAATACCGAATTGAATCGATAATAACGAATCGGTAAACAAATACCGATTCCTTATTTACCGATCAGAGAATACCGAAACAATGAATACCGAATCGGAAATAACGATTCGGTAAAAACCCCTAAAACGTGATGTAGCAAACCTCGTAATTACCAAATATGACCAAAATCGATAATAACGATTCGGTCTTTACCACTTTTCCAGAGCCGGTGGTAGTCAGGTGCAATGCATAAAAACAGGCCCAAAAAGCATCTGTGTGAACAAAATGGCGGCCCTCTACCTCATAGAAAGGCGGCTACGCTTGAGAGCAGCAGGAGTGAGGATCTGGAGACAGGAAGAGTGGGTGTACGCATCACATTGTTCCAATTGACTGAACCTGAAATCCATGAAAGGTACAGACTGCACCCAGATACCATCCTTGACCTAATACGGGACCTAAAACCCTATCTGGAGCATCAGACACCAAGGGCCCACGCAATCCCAACCCATGTCCAGGTACTCTGTTGCCTGCACCTCCTTGCATCAGGAAGTTTCCAGGGTGTGATAGCCGCAGTGGGTGGTGTGTCACAGAGCTGTCTATCCCGTTTCTTCAACACCTTCCTGGATGCCATGATGGACAGAATGGAACATTACATTACCTTCCCCAGTACACAGGCGGAGCTGCAGAGGACCAAGCTGGAGTACTACCAACTTGCGCAGTTCCCACACGTAATGGCTGCATCGATGGGACACATATACCCATCTGCCCACCTGCAGAAAGTGAATACATCTACAGAAACCGCAAGTCCACCCACTCCATCAATGTGCAGGTGAAAAGTAATGCCAAGTACATTATAACCGACATCGTGGCCAAATTCCCTGGGAGTAGCCACGACTCGTACATCTTCCGGAACAGTGGCATCCATACACGTCTGCTTGCTGGTGAATTTGGAGACGGATACCTACTAGGTAAGTAAATGTGACACACCCTGATGTACACCCTGGCTCAAGCTGTTGGTCACACAAATTCATGGCACTTACTTCTGTACATAGGTGACAGCGCATATGCCCTCCGGCCTTATCTACTCACACCATATCTCAACCCAACCACCCCAAGGGAGAGGATATACAATGTGGCACATAGGAGCACACACAACGTGGTGCAGCGCACATTTAGATTGCTCAAAAGCAGATTCTGTTGCCTCCACAAAACTGGAGGTGCACGTCTGTACAGCCCCATCAAATGTTGCAAGATAATTGCTACATGTGCAATGCTACACAATCTGGCCACAAAAAAAGGAACAGCAGTGGAACTAACTGACTCAGAGGACGAAGATGAGGACAACCCTCAGCCAGAGCCCTGCACAGCTGGTGTTGCAAATTAACATGATGGGAGACAGAGACGGGCAGAGACTACGTCAAACTAGTGAGTAACGAGACAGAGCCAGTAACAGTTACATGTGAAGGTGTTTATTAAGCACACCTCCAGTATTGTGATCAATGTCCAATCGGACATGGGTTACATCACCCATCTCATGTATAGCAACAGGTATAGGTCTCTACTTCCTGCGTCCATGCACTGCAAGTGCACGTTCACTAGCTACACTGTCTGGTGTGTTGGACTGTTCCTGTGCCGCCCCGTGAAGTTCACTGCGCCTCCTGCACTCGGTGGGTGAGGGCGTAATGCTACCACGGCTGGAGCCTCCTCACTGTCCCCCCCTCTTCCATTGTGGCCGCCTTAGCATTCTGCAGGATCTCTAAAGCTGAGGTCATAGACACCATCCCCCTGGCCACATCCCTGCTGCAATGCACCATCTCCTCCTGCATGGCGATGGACCTGCGACACATCAGTGATGTAGTAGTGGCCAGCCGGTTCACGGACTTGGTGAAGGCCTGTAGCCTCTGCCTCTCCCTGCGCCTGCCAAGACGGTCCAGCTCAAGCTGGCTGCAGAAGTTGTCCACAGAGGTTGCTACTCTCTCCATTCCCGCACATAAGTTGTCTCCCATAGCACTGATGCCTTTTTCCATCCTGTGCATGTCCTTGTTTATGTGTGCCACCTCCCTGTGCATTGATTTCATCTCCCTCCATTGCAGGCGCTGGACCTTCAGCATGTTGCCTTCCAATCAGCAAACACACTTTCACCCTGCTCAAATGCCTTGCCCTGAGGCATCGGGATGAACTGTAGGCGCCCTCGGATGGAGTACCAGCCCTCTCCCTGTTGGATACCACATGTATTGGACTTTGTTCTTCCACTGTGCCAACCTCTGATGACTCCTCCATCTGCTAGAGGGTGGCCATGGCATGCCTCCTGCCTGACTGTGGTGGTGGTGGTGTAGGTGATCGTCGCAGTGGGGACTGGGTGAAAGGGGATTGCGGCCTTCCCTGGCGCTGTGGTGATGGCTGTGGTAGAGGATTTGATGGCTGTAATGGCGCCGAGCTTGTGGTACCTGCAGGCATGCTGTCATTCTCATGTTGCCTCCCCTCTGGCCTGGCTGACTTTGCTCTGCTGCCCTCTGCTGCACTGCGAGATGACTTGCCTGTAATGACACAAATGTAGATGTACTCACTGCTCTGTCTGCAATGAAATTACATTAAACATCATGCCTACAGAGCACATTGATTGTCCTGAGGTAGCCAATTACTTTACCATGCTATTGTGTTTGCTAGCCTGACTGTCCTATACATAGGTTCCCTCTGACTACATCACCCATAATGCATTGCAGGTAATCAGTAAGACATGGAGTGGAGTGGGAGCCCCAATGCCACTATGGGGATTGGGGTTGGGGAGGGGGTAGCACAGCACTTGGTGGGACTGGGCTCCAAAAAGCTTGTGATGGTCTTGGCTGACATCCTGGATCAGTACCTCCAGCTCCTTGTCACTGAACTTCAGTTTTCTTTTCCTGTCACCTCCCTCCTTCTCCCTGTCCTGGCTTGCCATTTCAATACTTATTTTCTTGTATTAGTTTTCTTGCTTGTAGCTGTGAGGCTCTGTTGCTGCTAGCTCCTCGGCTCACCTGCCTGCCTGCCTCACAGTGATCTCCAGGTCCTGTGCAGCTCCCTTGGTGTGGCCACTTCCTGTTTGGGAGGTAATTGGGTGATGCAGGATTGGCTGATTCAACAAATTGCGATTTTTTGAATTACCGATTCGGTATTTACCGAATCAGTAATGTATTCTGTAACTCCGATTCGATATTCCTCTTTCGGTATTTTTTTTTTTTTACCGATTTGTTCACATTCGGTATTTATTACCGAATTTTAACGAATCGGTAAAGTTTACCGATTTTCTATCTACATCGCGTTTACCGAATTCTTAATACCGATTTGGTAAAGTTCGGTATTAAGGATTCGGTATTCTTGATTTACTTACATATGGCCCTTAGTCCGTTACTGACCGGTAATCGGCTTTTCTGATGTAGGGGCCGAAATTAACGATTCAGTAATTTACCAAATCAGTAATTTAAGGAATTGGTAAATTACCGATTTCTAAAATACCGATTCGGTAAATTACCGAATTCCTAATGTAGGGAGCACTTAAATGAGTGCTTATCCCGTGTGAGGATTCGTTATTTACCACCAACTACAAAAAGCAATTTTATGCAAATGGCTTCAGTGCCATGTTGCAGAGATACATGCCCTTAGGGCATGTATGTCTACAACATGTGCACCCATACACAATTGAGGGGTGAAACAGGGTGTCAAAGTGACACCCTGCCACCCTTCAATGTTTTCCCCCTTTCACCGAATCGGTATTTACCGATTCGGTAATTGCCATTCATTCCTATGGGCCTCCAGGCCCATAGGAATGAATGGCAATTACCGAATCGGTAAACACCGACTTGGTAAATACCGAATCTTAACGATTCAGTAATTTTTACCGAATGATTTGCTACATAACATTTACCGATTTGAAAATACCGAATTGGTAAAATTCGGTATTTACGAATCGGTAAATGCTATTTACCTACATCTGGCCCCTGTAGTTAAATACCATTTACCGATTAGAAAATACAGAATCAGTAAAATTCGGTATTTTCGAATCGGTAAATGCTATTTACCTACATCTAGCCCTAGATGTTCATATTGTTCCACTGGAAAATAATTCTGTAGGAATACCAAGAAATTCTGGCTTTAATTTTTAATATCTGAGTTCCTTGTCTGTACCGTAGAGAGCTCGCGGTTGGCTTTGATTAATTTTTCCCTCTATTGCTTGTGAAGAAAATGAAAAATATCACTGCTCTCCAGAATCTAGAATACGTGTTTTTAAGTCCTCTGATATGGTGATGCCGTTGTCATTTTGCGAGGCTCTCGGATATTGTTTTTTGAATCTTTTTCTTCACAATCTCCTTTTGTACTTGCAGCTCCTCTTCGCAGTGTCTGATACGCTTTTAAGAGTTTGATATTCCTTTATTTTTCCATTGTTTCTGTTGCATCTTTTCTTTTGTCGCTGCTACATGGTTATCTTCTCTTATGTTATCCTTTCAATCGTTGTTTTTTACATTTACTTTGTAAATATTTCACACATTCCCAATGCATTTATGAATATATTTTTCTTTTCTATATATGTGTACTAAGAGCTTACTAAACAAGTTCTGTTTTCTATGTCATTTGTGGTCATTCTGTTCATTAAAATAATATGTGTACACTATAGTCCCTTCATTTGTAATTGCAAGGTGGGTTGGTTTTCATGGCTGTTTTTTCTTCTTTAGGGTATTTGTTTTTCTGTGAAGTTTTAAAACAGACTTTGGGAAAAAGATGTTTCTCATGTTTATGCTGCTGTTTATGTTTAAGTCTTGCTGCTACATATAATGTAGTATGTCGACTGCATGATTGTTTACCGTGAGTGAAAATTACTTTATTCAAAACAAATTTCATAAAAGTACATATACAATATCCGTAATAAGCTGTACATAAAACAATTCAGACAATGGGTACAAGTTTTGACCTGATGAACCAAGCATTCGCCACATATTTAGCCACCCCACAAACCATGTACATTGAAGTGACATTAGTTAGAATGATACGCATGGCTAATCTATGATCCCTCACCCCTAGATTCCTACAAACAGGTTTCAACAACCTTCCTCGTGGTTTTTTATAAGCTGCACATGCAAATAGGAAGTGGCCCAGAGATTCTTTCGGGCAGGGACAACCTGGGCATTTAATCTCTGTTCCACTATATCCCTTCCAGCCTTCTTTGAATGTGTTGAGGGGTAAAATACCATATCTGAATTTCAGGAACAGCGAGGGACCTGGATAAAGTCCAAAAAAGGCTCTAACTTTCTAAGAGGCTTGTGGTCAAGGAAGGTACTAGTTAGATGACCCCAGTTAGGATTCCTGTGTTCTTTTGCAACAACCCAATCCCAATAAAGTTTTTTGACAATTGATTTTGGGGGTGGCATTTGCGAAATCCAACTCTCCTCCAGACCTATAGATTTCACAAGCCTCTTTAAATTGTTGAGCCATTTAATTTTATTAGCTACATTCAGACTAATCAGCTCATCCAAAACCTGGGCGTATTTAGAAAGTTCTGGGGTCCTTCTGAGACGAACCCAAAATAACAGTGGACGAATTTGCACCAGATCAGCAATCGATTTTTTACCCATGTCAAGAAATAAAGGTTTCAGGGGGGGACGATAAAGGTAGCAAAACCATATCTCTAATAAACTTATTTTCCGCCACTACTAAAGCTTTTGTATTTTCCGCCCCCCAAAGTTCTGAACCATAAACTGCCGCTGCCAATGCTTTCCCTTCATAAATTGCCAAGGTAGGGGCTATGGGTCTACTGAAGGATCGTCGCTGGTTCTTAAGAATTACTCCTGCAACCCTTTTGAGATTTAAAACCATTTTGGCGATATGGGCAGACCAACTCAGATTATTACAAAGTCTCACTCCGAGGTAATCAAATTCTTCTACCACCTCCAGCGAGGTGCCATTCAGCAAGAGGTTTACCTTCCTGTGTTTCTTTTTGGTAGTTAGCACCATCAACTTTGTTTTCGAAGTATTTATTGACAACCCCCTATCTATACAAAAACTGCAAAAACGATCGAGTAGTTTTTGCAAACCCATGGGGGATTTTGACATGAGGAGGGTGTCGTCGGCAAAGAGGAGAGTGGGTGTTTTCTCTCCTGCAAGGACGGGGGCATCAGCAGGATCCTCCCTCAAATGGTCTACCACCCCATTAATGAAGAGGGAGAACAAGGTAGGAGCCATCACACACCCTTGTCTCACTCCCCTATTTACCGGAATCTTCTCAGTCAGTTGGCCCTGGGATCCCCAACGGATCCTGGCATAATTCCCCTCATGGAGTTTAATAATGAATTGTAGGAGGTAACTAGGAAAACCCATATCGGATAAGACCGACCAGAGCTTATTCCGTGGAATCACATCAAATGCTGTCTTCAAGTCTATGAAAGCCAGGTATAGACTGCCCTTCGTAATTAACACTGACTTCCAACAGACTGCACAGAATCTGAAGACCTGATCTATTGCACCTATATTGCTTCTAAACCCGGCCTGAAAATGGGACAAGATACCTTTGTCCACAAGCCAAGCTTCTGTGCGGTTTATGATCACCCTTCCAACCACCTTCTGAATAATGTCTATCAGACTTATCGGTCTGTAATTGGAGGGGTCATCTCTTTTGCCCTTTTTATAAATGGTTATCACCTCAGCACCTTTCCAGGAGTCAGGAACAGGGTGACCAGCCTGGATCAGATTCATCAGACATGATATGTACTTAGCCCACACATTTGGTTCGTACTTTAACATGTCCCCTGAAAGACCATCTTGGCCTGGGGCCTTCCCGGGCAATAATTTAGAGATGGCATCTAATACTTCTCTCTGGGAAAATAAGTCTGTATTGTGAATCAAATTTCCACAAGGCATACTTTCGGGGATAGTAGCTGATAGTAGTATCGAGCTATCCACACTCTCCTCGCAATACAGTTTTAAAAAATGGGAGTACCATTCCTGATCCGTGATATGATTTAAAATGGGTCCTGCTCCCTTTCTATCTAGAGCATTAATTAGTTTCCAGAAGGTAACAGTATTTTTCCCACGTGCTGCTTCCTTCAGCTGTTGCCAATGCTCTTCCTCCCAATCTCTTTTTGCAGATTTTATACTGCTTGCATAATCTTTCCTGGCCAACCGGACGGCCACAGAGTCCTTACTTCGTATTGCTTTAGTAAGTGCTTCCCTTTTACTTCTACAATTACTCGTGTACCATGGATTACTTTTGGGTTTAAAACCAATGAAGCGGGGTTTTGCCATTAGCTTCTTACAAAAGTGGGCTCCCAATTTACTTATTAAATTACTATAAGAGATCGACAAATTAGGATCGACTAGGTTAACTGAGGAGGAGGCTAAGGCTGTCAATCTACTGGTTTCTTTAGATACTAAATCTTTAATATTTTGGAGCTTCCCCTCGTCACATTTGACCACATTCCATTTTAGCTTTCGATTGTTATTTACAGGGAAGACTTCTTTAGTTATCATCTCTGTTTCCTGTCTAAGATCCCGGCCACTTACCCACTTAAGTTGCATACATAAGGGGTTGTGGTCGCTATAAGAGGACTCCCTAACCACCATATCGATTAGATCAGGCCAGGAATGTCCATCTAAGAGGATGTAGTCGATACGAGAGGGGCACCCCGGCCTATTAAAGGTCATCGCTCCTTCGCGATCAGACATTGTACGGCCATTAAGAGCCGAGAGGTTATAATCTATCACCAGGGCATTCAACTGAATAACTCTCAATGACCATTTCTTAATTGGGCTAAGGGTTAGAGGGGGTATGATTTGTCTACCTTCCACTGCATTGGGTCCCAATTCTTCTTCCATATCTAAAGGTTCGAACGTGCAGTTAAAATCCCCCCCAATCAGTATTTTGGATCTGACTGGGAGGTTTGACAACTCCACATCCAACAATTCCAATACTGGAGAAGCAAGCCCTCCCTGGAGACCTCTAGCGTAAATACAGAAGATTTCATAACTATAACCCCCTACACTGTTCTTTAAAGTAATGTGCAAGATGTCATTAGAAACAAACTTGTTAGAGATGACACTACAGTTCAGAGATATTTTCACCCAGATGTGTAACCCACCAGAGGGGCGCCCTCTCCCCAATGAAACAGCTGGAACATAAAAGGTAGAATAACCATTCATGTATTCGGGAAATAGGCACCACGTTTCTTGAAACATACAAATGTCATATTTGTTAATAAAAATGTTCCAATCAGGGTTTGCTAAATTTTTCTTTAAACCTGCAATATTCCATGATAAAATATTAATAGAACGACCCGTTGCCTTAAATTCCAATTGACCTGTAGAAACTATATCCTGCGTACAGTTACCGACTGCAACCAAGGATTCAATTGTATCTGTACCTATACTGGTGGAACCAGCAATAGCCACTATATCTACAGACTGATTTGCGTGATCTCCAGGTGAAACCTGCACCACCCGACTACCCAAACGCTCAATAGGCCGGTTAGTAAGTCAATCGACTTCCTCCAGGCCATTGAAGCGATTGTAACATTGGATAGGATAATCCAGCTGTGGGCCCAACCATCCCTCCTTGAACCTATTTCCACCATTATATGTTCTACCTCTCCCTCTACGGACTTCTTGCCAGTCACCACTTGCAGCCCCTCCCCAATTATTGAAGCGTTGATTCCCTTGGGTTTCAAGTCTCCTCCAACCATTTTCATGCGTGGTAGCCCTTAGCCAACTCCATCTATTATCATGGTTCCCCGCAGGCATATAGAAATATGACAAGGGTTTGACAAGAATCTCAGAGTCATTGTTACGGCAGTGCCCTGAGCAGATAAACTCTACTATGCAAGGGTCTTCGAATGTATTCACCACACAATCTCCTTTGAGAAGTTTATTTTTCTCTCCTACCCATGGTGCTCTCTCTACCATAAGGATATTTTTGTTAATATTGGGAGGGGGTGGGAAGTTCCTGTCCAACCAGTGACAAACTTTGTTTTTAAGGCCCCAAAATGTTTCAGAGGTGTCTGGGGTAAGCTCAGGGACACCAGTTAACACAATCACAAATGGGCAGGCGTCAGATGGTAAATTAATATTCCGCCGTGCCCTTGGTGTCTTCACAGGGGGTAGGGGAGGGATAGCGCTTGGAGCGGTAGAACCAGCTTTTCCTGGAGGTTTATTAACGTCTGTAGAGACTTGTTTAGTGACCACTTTACCAACCTTCTCTACAGTTGTGACAGTTGGACAGGTCTTAGTTTGCTGGGTGGGTGCTACTGAAGGATTCTTAACCACTGGCAGTAGGGTTCCCGATGTACCGGGGGTATTCTTCTGGATTACTTGTGTTTCTTTTTCCCCCTTACAATTCAACTCCTTTGATATAATTCCGAGTTGATGTTCTATACCCTGTAGTCTAACTTCCAAGGGGAAAAGCAAGGACCTAATAAGGGCCGCTAGAGAATCAAAAAAGGGCGCGTCCTCATCCTCTTCACTCTCTACAGACACATCAGGGCTGCCATTATTAAGAATACTAGCCAAGCTAGTGTCAGATGCAGTTACGTCAGGTAACTCTAGGGGCGGGGGGTGGGATACACGATGTAACCTAACAGTATCAACTGGGGCATCCACACTTATCCCTCCCTCTTGTGCACCATTTCCCACACCGGCTGTATTCCCCATGCAAGGTAAAGTATTTTGATTATCTGCAGTGTCACTAAGCACCTCTGTGACGGATGATTTTGGGGAGGATATTGTACCTACTACAGGAAGCCCTTCTAACTTTGGAGGGTCTGTATGTATAATAACAGAGGTAACCATTGGAGTAGCAAGAGTGACAGACTCAATTGAGGATACTGGTAATATGGATACCGGGGATATATGTATACATTGGGGCTGGGCCATAGTCAATGGTGGGGTCACATGAATAGATGTTGATTGGGGCGTATCCGATAAACGCAGATCTTTATTTGGAGTACAAGCCAGGGCTATATTACCCAATGACGATCTTTTGGCATTGAGCAAATCTTGAGAAACCCTCCGTTCCATCAATATAATACCCTCATCAATTAGGGTGTTAGTGCGAAGGATAAAGCTATCCAAGGTATTAGTAAGTTTTTTGGTTTTTATATTTTTTATCCCTGCCACCGCCTGGCTTCGAGTTGTCCGTGATGACATTATATAACTCCAGCAAATAACTGTCAGGGGGTACTCAGGTCAAAATGTTGAAGGACCGAAGCCAAAATAACAACCCCTATAATGTGAAATATTACTAAAATGAAACCAGTACACTTAATAATGCCAAAAATTAAACAATGACATCCCATACAAAATATAGCACGTCAGTGACAACAACAATAGTCTATTAAAAACTTGCAAGGGGTTACGGCCAGTCCAGTCCTCTCGGTCCTCGGAGGGCCCGCCCTTTGCCCGGGCTTAACCCCGGGCTATGTCCCGCGCGCATCCCGCGTGCGCGCTCACCACGATGTTAAAATAGGAGAGTTGGGGGCGGGAAGAGACACCAGGTGCGCTAAGATCTTCAAGCGTTGGGCACCCTGGGTCTCGCAGTCCCGGCCCCGGCAGCGTCCGCTTGTGTCCTGGGTCCTCGTCGATCAGGAGCAGGGAGCAATCCAGCAGGGTAAACGAGTTTAAAAGTCAGAGTTTAAAAAGCAATGTTCCACAGAATTATCCCCAAAGGCTGTTTACCTTCATTCACCTAAAATGGGGCCCGACAAGCTGTCACTGCAGATTACTTCTTTCTGTGTCTGCTCATGAATGAACTTTGTGAAGCTCCGCTTGCTGTAAAATGAAACTTTCAAAAATGCACTTTTGTGCATTTTTGAAAGTTTTCGCAAATTAACATGAAAGTCAACTTAATGGTAATTTAACTCTCCCTATTTGCGAATTTGCAAATTTAAAATGTTCTTGCATTGCATTTAAGAAATCGCAATTTTAGAAATCGCAAAAATTGCGAAAAACATGATGCATCCCAATTTTGTCAATTGCACTCGCAAACGGCAGAAATTTGCGATTCGTACAGTTTGTGAATGCAAATGACAATGATGCATGTGCCCGTTTGTCCTACAATTGATTCTCCTGCTGCACTGCCCGCACATAGGCACTGCCTGATTCCTTTTGTCCCGTATTTTTTCTGCCACTTGTAACCCTCCCAAAACACACACAAGTCTCACACTTGCAGCCATTTACAAGCTGTGTAAGAAGCACCTGTGGTCAGAGCATCAAGTGGGGGGGCTGCACCTTGCAGCTTCAGGAGCACCCTCTATTGAGATGCAAATCCAGCCCCCTGCGATAAACAGCTCTGAATGTTTTAATGAATAGAATGCTGGAGACCTGTCCTGAGATATGACCATGTTGTTTATTTCTTATATTAGGAACGTTTCAAAGTTATGACCTATTTTCAGATTAGTAGGGGTATCAATTGCCAAGGATCAAACAGTGTGTTAAAATACTAGATCTTAAACTGAAGCACACTGCTACTTACTGCAAAGGCTGAACATGTACCACTATATTGCATTTAGGTGAATAGACGCTTAACTTTCCTAAGGTAATATTCAGTCCATGTTTTAACCAGACCCTCACTAGCAGCTTCTATATTGATTCTAAATACTCCTGCAAACCTTGCCAGAGACGCAGCAGAGGAATACGTTTAAACTTGATTGCACAAATTTGGGCAAATTAGACGCCGGAATTACAAATTGTGATTTAAACGAGATTAAAAATTGCGTCTTTTGGTGCTAAATTTACAACCGGTTCACTAGACCACAATTGGGGTAGCAGTGAGTCTGATTGCAAAACCAAGGGGCTACCTCTGAAAGGGAAATGGCACTGTACTGGGGGACCTGCTCAGCTTTAGGATACAGTTTTGAGCATTTTTAAGTGAAGTAGAAAAGCTGAGATTATATATTAAGGGCCAGGTGTAGGTAATCTCGAATTACCTACTCTTAAAAACCGAATCATACCTATTCGGTATTTAAGAGTAGGTAAATGGGATGTAGGTAATTTCACTTTTGAAATTACCGAATCGGAATGATTCGGTAATTACCGAATCGGTATTTACCGATTCGGTAATTGCCATTGATTCCTATGGGCCTTGAGGCCCATAGGAATCAATGCCAATTACCGAATCGGTAAAATGACCGAATTTGCAAAGGGGACAGGGTGTAACTTTGCACCCTGTTGCACCCCTCAATTGTGCATGGGTGCACATGTTGCTGACATACATGCCCTTAGGGCATGTATGTCTGCAACATGGCACGTTTTTTAAAGCAAAAAAAATGCTTTTTGAAGGGTTTTCATTATTTACCACCAACTTCTAGCTGGTGGTAAATAACAAATTCTTAAACCCTTGTAGCACTGATTACAGTGCTACCTACATGTTGAATTACAGAATTGGTAATTTTACCAATTCAGTATTTTACCAAATCGGAAAAATTACAAATTCGGTAAAATTACCGATTCTGTAATTTGGCATGCCCCTACATCTCAATATCCAAATACTGGTCGGAAACAGCCGAAAATCTGTATTTTCGGCCGTTTCCGACCGGTATTTGGATACCTTCATCTGGCCCTTAGTCTCCTAATCAATGGCTAAATTGGAGCAACTGGGCCAAGTCATGTGGCAGTAAGTGGTTACTGTGCAGTGAGTATGCAAGATGCTCATATTAACCTTTTTTGTTTAAAACATTAAAGACTATTTCATTCCATTTGGGGACCAGAGTTGTTTACTTTCTACGTGTAACTTGAAAAGTTGCAATAGCGATCAGGCAAGGTTTACTACAGGAGGTGGTAACAGGATTGGAATTCAAATACAGAGTGAATAGTAATCGCAGTAGATAAACGTAATCTCTGGTTGAATCATCTTTTTAAAGATGGCCTTATTTAAAGGAGGGGGATTTAGAATAAAACCCCAAATATGTGCTACACATTTATAAGTGTTAATAGGAAGTTGAGTGTGCTAGAGTAGTCACTTATTTATTACATAATGGTTCATGGAATTGTCTTAAAAATGTGTTTTTGTTGTTTTAATTAGGCACAGCCAGCACAGGTATGAGCGGTGGGGCCTGGCGGGGCAGGAATTCCACAGACGACGGGATAAGTAAAATTAAATAAAAAAATTAATAAAACCACTTACCTTGCGCTCGCCGCATTGCCGACTCGACAATGCGGTGAACGCAAGGTAAATGGTTTTATTAATTTTTGTATTTAATTTTACCTATCCCATCGTCTATCGACTCCTCCTCCTCCGTTCCACGCTCTTACCTGTGCCTGCTACTCCTTACTTATTAATGTGCATTTTTAATCATATAGTGTAGCAAGTAGCTGTAATAACATTTTGTGTTTTTTTGGCTAAAAGTACTGTATTTGAATTGTAAACTCTATGGAATGTATATGGATGATGCATTGGCTTCGATGAAGTGTTACACTACATTTAGCATATATGTTGTCGATTTAGTGACGATTGATGATCTGACTACAGTGCAGAGGTAGTAGAGGCAGGAGCACGCGTCCTCCTTTTTGAACTGTAACTAAAATATATGGCTTGCAAGATGTAAACTGTGCAATTACTGTTTTTGAGAATTTTAAATATTTGCATACTTCTACATAAAAAAGCAAAACATATTTTAAGTGAAAAGGGCCACATGCTCAGATATCATCCGCTAGCACCTGAGTTGAAGAGTTTCGTTGACACACAAGGGAATTAACCACAGCCTTTAATCCCACTATATCCTCTCGTAAAGTCATCACTGATCATTCAAATTTGATGTGGTCTTATGAGATCTACTGGTAACACCAGCCTCCCCATCCCCACCAACCCCCACATGAGGGCCACCCAATGCACTTTCAGGTGGAGCGGGGGCACCTGTTTACATACAACTGTTTGTTCAAGCCGTCCTGATTACCGACCTGTGGGCGATCAAACTCTCGAATAGCATCAACTAAAAATGCCAGGGATTGACTGTTGCCCCACTGGGCCCTTTCAGGTCTTTTTCCAAACATTTCGGGAACCATGATTGTCGATGAATTCAATATTTGGCTGAGTGTACTGGGATTTATAGGCTTTCTGGCAAACTTATTTGGTTTACTTGCAGTGGAAGTAACATCTAAGGCTTTCCTCTTGCCCATATCTAATAAATGAAACAAAGAGGGGAAAATATGAAATAAAAAACACCTCACTGCATCAATTAAAAAAGCTTCCCAAAACACAGTGCAAAAACCCTCCACTGACCAGCACAGAGATCACAAACTAAACCCACGGCTTTGAAATCAAAAACTGAAAGAGGGTCCTTATGCGTGGCTGTCAAAGAAGAAAGGGACTTGTGCAGTAGTGCAAGAGTGCTTGGTGGCCCTGGTACTCTTCAACATCTACTTTAGTGCTGAGCATCATTGTATGGATGTATGTTATGTTATGTTGTGTTATGCGGTTTTATATAGCGCACAGCTGCCCCAGCAAAGGGACGTCCCAGCGCTGACCAGAAAACAGCAAATCAGAAAAACAACACACAACAGTCTATGATGGGAAAAGATGCATTTTGATGGCCCTGCGGAGTGCCATATAGTTTTCCATGCTACGAATAATGGTGGGGAGCACCGGGAAGCAACGGGGGGAATGTACAGGTAAATACAAGCTTTTACAGAGCTCACGAGCACCCTAGAAACTGGTAGACCTGGGTCAAGGATTGATTCAATATGAGCCACACATGAACTTAGGGTTTGATTAGTAAGTCAGGATGTATAGCGACATGTATGGACATTGGAAAAGAGAATGCATTTTGCCTCCTCTTCTTTAGTCAACCGTGCTGATGCTTTGACATGGTGATCGATGTGGCCTGGAGGCACAACTTTCACCATACAATGTTTCATAATATTTCCATGCACCATCAAGCACACCAGCCACCAAACTCTGATCTGCACATAAGTTGAATTAAAAAAAGTTTGAGGAACTTTTTCTCTGTTCGTACAAGGGGCAAACTTGATGAATGTGATCATCCGAATGCACACAGCGTTCACTCAAATATTTGTCTCTATGAAGAAGGGTGGCTGATAACCTCAAAAACAAGCAATTTTCACGAAGTAAGAGACAAAAGATGAGCCCTTGGCCACGACTGAAGTGACTGAGATGAGAGTGAGGGCTTTACAGCAACCAGTGAATACCGACAGACAGGGTGAGGTATTGACAGAGGGTGGAGGACATGCAGAGCAGCTGTCAAAGAATGTCTGGGAGGCCTGTCAGTGCAACTGTCCTGCAAAGCTATTACGTTTTGGGAAATGGCACCCAAACAACTAGATAAATCACAAGAATCAATGTGAGTGGCTCTCACAAGACAGACTGACAGGTCAAAACCTTAGTTTTCATGCACTAATTTTTGATCGTTTCTCAATTAAATATTCTAGCACTTTAAAACCGCACTGATTATAAACACAACATTTCTTACTTTAATTGTTAACGGGGATTGAGTAATGACAACAGTGTTTTTTTACTTCTTTGCATCTTTCAAATCATTGCTTTTAATTATTGTGGACAACGTGTTTTTACAATCTTTTACAATTTTTTTTACGAAATCAAATAAAAGTATCATTGACCACTTGGGTGGTTGACACCTCTTATTCTGTGGCTTCTCTAGGAAATTGGATCATAAAATGCTAAACTTGGTTCTTACTGATCCAAATTCTGCACATATCAGTACTTACTGGGTATTGATCCCTAATGCATTTCTGTAGAGATGACCTGCCGAAATCTACCTAGGGAAAACTGCAGACCAGTTGGGAGAGAGTGCCCTCGAAAGCAATAGTATCAATTTTCAAAGATGTATGAGGGTGATCCCTTCCCCTAATGTTTTAAAACTCTGAGAAATGTCCGTGTGTATCCAACGGTTGAATCGCATGAAAAGGCTGAAATATTGGTACATTTAAGACAACTTTATGTTATTTCTAAAAATATATTAGTAATTTTAAATAGATTGCTGGACCTGTAGTATGACATACCGTTACTAAAAATGTAAGGCATAATCCTGGATATCCAGATGTTTTGACCCCTCCTACACTAGAAAAGTCTATCCATCATTGTACTGATTGCAATGGAAAGGGTCTGCACGGTAGCTTATCCTAAAGGCTATCTGCCAATTCTAGCTCAAGAAATATAGGTTTTTGCTTGGATTCAAAGTGGAGCTGCTTGAGCAAGAAGCTTAAGGAGGGACTTATGCTCCCAATGCATGTTTGGAGTTGAAACTACATCTTTATATATTTTGTGCCCAACCAGCACATGGATAGAAGCCCAAAGGCTTGTCCTTAGTGTGTCCGTTGCGCGCCTGCTGCGCACCTGTGTCCCAGAGAGTGGCGGTCCCCTACGCTAAGGCGGAGGAGCGTCGCCCCACTGCTCTCAGAGCAGTAGAAAAAGGAAAGAAAAATTGATAATAACGTTATTATTATGATTTTATTATCTGTACCGGCTACAGGGCTGTGTTAGGAGGGGGCGGGCTGTGGTCACAGGAAGAGGAGTGGTTTGTGCATTTTAATTGTGCATGACAGTCTGGTCGGCCGTCTTGGGCCAGCCAAACAGTCACGTGCACCTAGCATGTTCTCCACCTGACTGTATTGCACAGCCTGGATGGAGAATATGCACAGGCTTCCAGCCCTTGTCTGAACACCAAACCATGGCGCACCGACCAATCACAACGCTGCTTTCATGCTGGTGAAAGCAGTGTTGTAATTGGCTTAGGTAAGCCTTTGTGCTGCCGATAGCACGGAAGAAAACAAGATGGAGGAGAAGCTGCGACAGTAATCAGGTAAGTATTTTTTTTCTCCCCAAACCCCACGCCTCACCACCGAATGTATGACGTTACAACGCATACATTTACAATGCATGCCTTTACAACACAGTTTTTACATCACAACATCCTTTACAATGCATTCTTTTACATAGCATGCCGAAACTACCTTCAGAACGCATTCCATAACATCGCATTATACCTTTACAACACATACCATTACAATGCATACCTTTACATTGCATTTAAGGTAAGTGTTGGAAAGTATAAGGGTAATAATTACTATTCTAACTTTAGTGAGTGCAACAGTAGAGTAAGTGTTGGATAGTGTAGGGGTAAAAATTACTATTCTAACTCCAGTCAGTGCAACAGTAGGGTAAGTGTTGGATAGTGTAGGGGTAAAAATTACTGTTCTAAACTAACTCCAGTCAGTGCAACAGTAGGGTAAGTGTTGGATAGTGTAGGGGTAATAATTACTATTCTAACTTTAGTGAGTGCAACAGTAGGGTAAGTGTTGGATAGTGTAGGGGTAAAAATTACTGTTCTAAACTAACTCCAGTGAGTGCAACAGTAGGTAAGTGTTGGATAGTGTAGGGGTACAAATGACTATTTTAACTCCAGTGAGTGCAACAGTAGGGTAAGTGTCAGATACTGTAAGGGTACTATGCGTTGTAATGACTTGCGATGTGATGCCTGCATTGTAGTGGCATGCATTGTAGTGACATGCAATGTAATGGCTGCGTTGTAATGACATGCGATGTAAAGAATGTTGCGATGTAATGACTGCGTTGTAAAGGTTGTTTCCCCCCACCACCGCCACTCTGTAGCAGCCGCCGCTGCTCCCAGAGAATGTCAAGAGGCACTAGGGGAAAGATGCAGGCACAATCCAAACATGTGCCTGATTCACCTATCCCAATTCTCCCACAAAAGGGAGGTAGGGGACCACTAAAATGCTGTGGAAGTGGCGCGCTTCACAGGGGACGAATATTAAAATAACAACAACTCAGAGATACGAGCCCCGAGAGCGCGCACACGCCACTGGCACTTACCTCTCAAATAATACAATTGAAAACAAGAACGAGATTTGAACCAAGCAACATAAACCAAAGTAAAAAAAACAATTCTTCTCTCTGCGGTGAGAATGAAGGCAACAAAACATACTAACACAATTAAGATGATGGGAAGCCAGGCAGGAAAGTCCACAAGGAAATAAAATGTGAGAAGAATGATGGCAAGAAATACTGCTTTACAGAGCAGCAAACTTATGCAGAGGGCAGAGCAAATCCATCATGGATGCAGCGCGGGAGGGGCGGTGGAGGGGGGGTCACATTAAACCCCAAGGTTGCCATTTAACTCCATATCTGTAGGACATCTTGTATACAGTTCTGTGATTTCATTTAACAAAGTGATGCATTCTGGGACCTTACGACTGGGTTTCTTTTAATCGAAACAAACTCGAGTGTTTTTGTTTGTTAAAGAAAAGCCCAGGGCTGGAAACATGCAGCCGGTAGTGAAAGCGTTCCCTTACATAACATTTGTAAATTTACCATTTTTGTTAAACAGCAATATTTTTGGCCGCACAGTTCTACACAGGGTACGAGCCTGCACAGGGAAAATGCTACTGAATGTATACAATGGCACTTTTTGTAAAAAATAATAATCTGTAACATGATTTCTTTTTTCCTTGAATAGCCCCCTTTCTGTATACTTTCCCCAATTGTGGGGTGTTCTCTTCGCCTTCCACCCTGGTGACCCTGTTGGGTCTTCTTGACCTCGACGGCCCCCTCTTCACCAATGGCGTGGGAAGAACTCATGGGCAACATTATATCAGTGGGGGCTAATAACGCTTACGAGTCACTATGGGCCCGATTACGGGTTAGGCGGTGTGGGAGCGGGCCGCCGCACCGTTGCCAGGGATCGCGGATCCCTAGGAGATGCGTCAATTCTCTGGAGGTCCGACCGTCGTGCTCGTAATACAGCAGTCAGACCACTGGTGCAGCAGACCATGACTGCCACCGCTCCTCCACTACAGCCAAACTCATCGGGCCCTAAATGTATATGTGCGTGGTCACATTTTGTAAATTCATTACACTTGCAAGTCATCTGTGCGTGCAAGTTGACCTTACACATTCAAACACACATTTATTTATTATTTATTTAAGAGTTTTGTATAGCGCTGGCCAGACCCGAAGGTATCGGAGCGCTTTACAACATTAGCAGCAGAGCGGTTACATAGTATGGCAGTAGTATATGCTTTGATTCGTGACAAATCTAAAGTATCGGCGTGCTTTACAAAAATTAGTAGCAGAGAAATCCCGCAATATAACAATGGTATATACATTGACCCATGAGGAAGTCCGTTCAGGGAGGGGGGAGATGTCCAGGAAACAAGACGGGGTGGGCGAGGTAGGAGACTTAGATTTGAAGTGGCGGCGTGTCGTAGTGGTCAAGATTCTAGGCTTGGGCAACAGCTATCCATTTTGGAGAGATCGGTTGAGGAAGAAGTCTTTGAGCTGCTTTTTTGGATTTTAAGAAGGAGGGGGCAGTCCTGATAGGGACTGGGATGGAGTTCCATATTCTGGGTGCATTTCCTGAGAAGGATCGAGATAGGGTTTTTTGTTTGTGAGTTTTCAGAAGAATGAGGAGTAGAGTGTTCGTACTCCTAAGGGTCCTTGTCCGGCCGGCCTGCTTGAGTTTGGAAGCCAGGTATGCAGGTTTTCAGTACATTATCATTGCGTCCATGGTGTCCTCCGGACATGGAGTGATATGTTGACCATACTGATTCATGTAAGTAAGCATGGGCGAATTTTGCGAATCTCGCGTTCGCGAATTTTGCGGATTTGCGAACTCGCAATCCGCAAAATCCGTGAATTCTCGCGAATTTGCGGATTTTTTTTTTTTTGTGTTTGCGCTGGTTTTTGCCAGTTCGCGAGGGTTTTGTACAATTTCGCAAATTGCGAACTTACCTGTCGGGTCGCAAGTTTCGCGAACTTGTTGTTTCTACGTGTCCAGCCTGTTTGGGACACTCTTCTTCATCACTGCCACTCTCTGTCACCACTGCCACTCTCTGACTACTCATGCCACCCTCTGGCCCACCCATGCCACCCTCTGTTTCATCACAGCACCCTCTGGTTGTCCAGTCAGTGTACATCATTGTGGCAACGCAAGCACACCTTCCCTGCCTCAAGTGACCTGAATTAATTTGGGGCTGATTAATGTGTCACAGAATATTTTTTTAGCTGGCACCTGCTTCCTTAGTGCTTCCTGATTAGTGATCTTTTGCACTTGCTAAGTGCTTTCATTGTTGCAAAATTAGTTACAACACCTGCCCTGCCCCAACTGACAATAATTAATTAGGGGCTGATTAATGGATTTGAACTTCCAGCCTGGCTCCTGCTTGTCTCCCTTAGCTGTAATTCAGGACCTTTGTGGCATATGTGTAACTATTCTGAGGTTCAGAGCAGCGTCACATAATAGTTGCAACTGGCAACTGAACTCTGGAGGCGCCCCTCAGGAAGCACTACAGGAAATGGCTACTAATGATGAGCCTGAACTTTTGAACCTGGTAAGTAGTTTCAGTTTTGCTAAAATCGTATTTCTGCAATTTTGCACTTATTCGCGGGGCGCGAAGTTGTACTGGGAAGCCGCGAACTCACGCGAACAGTGCGAGCAAAATCCGCTGCTCGCGGATTTGCGGATTTTGCGGGAGATTCGCGAATCTCGCGGATTGCGAATTTACCGAAAATCCGCAAAATCCGCGAGCGAAACGGATTTTCCGCCCATGCTTACATGTAAGCTGATGATACCATACTCTTAGTGACTGCAGCCAATGCTTTACACGGCCAGCTGACAGCAATGGAAACGTATTGTCATGTCAATACACTCAGTAAGGGCTACTCCACATAAAATAACCCTGCAAGCCAGACAACGTCGGAAAGAAATCTGCATACTACATATCCCCCAGAGAGATAACCCATTAATAAAGGTAAATACAGGAGTAAGGGACACGGTCTCACACAGGTCACAGTTATGCCGGATGTAGCTACAAACAAACCTCTGAAAACCGGCTAGAATATTTGAAGCCGTGTATTGACCTCCTCCTCCTGTAGAAACGTAAAAACAACAATGGAATCCATCTTGGTTTATGAGAAATTAGAAACAGCAAAACTCAACCACTAGCAAATGGGCTATACACAGAACAGTGGATGGGTAGGTGGATGGATGGATGAATGAATGAATGGATTACACTAGGGGGCTGATTTAGAGTTTGGCATGAGGGTACTACATTGCAATGGTGACGGAGTACCCTCTCTCCTCCAAACTCAAGGTCCATCCATACAACTTATAGAGGATGTACTTAAGTATGTCTATGACAAAAACTACTCCGCTTCCATCACCAACATACTCCTCTGATGGCTGGACGGAGTACAGGTCGTCGTCGGATAACATTTTACACCATATACACCCACTTTAGAGTGCACAGCGTTCTGTGTTTTTTTTTTTTGCTGCCTCTTACAGCCAGGACAAACCCAGTGGTGAGGGACAGAAAAAAAAATAATGACGCCAACACCAAGTGGACTACTCTAGATTTGGGGTATGGGGGCCCGATTCACAGAACTAACTTTAGACAAAATCCTAAACTTACTACAGGCTTAAGACAGACTTAAGTTAGGATTTTGTCTTAAGTCTGTCTTAAGTTTGTCTTAAGACAAACTTAAGACAGACTTAAGACAGACTTAAGTTAGTAGTTTGTCTTAAGTCTGTCTTAAGTCTGTCTTAAGTTTGTCCTAAGACAAAATCCTAACTTCTGTGAATACCAAAAGTAGTAAGTTTAGGATTTTGCCTTAAGTTAGTTCTGTGAAACGGCTCAAGGTGTCCATCAGGGCGAAAGAGTGAACTATTCCTTTACCCTGACGGACATTAATCCATCCAACCAAATCTAAATCAGACCCTTGGTCATCATCAATTAGACTCATCCTGTCCTGTGACAGGAGGTGTCTTTTCGACTATGCTTATTTAAAAACCAGTAAATTTACATTGACAAGCGTGTTTTGATATATACATGGTCCAAGAAACTAGTTACAAAGTGAAAGTTAAAACGATAAATGAAAATAAAACACAAGAATAAAATACAGTCAATCTTTTGATGGTAAGAACAAAGTAAGTTACAGTAATTACAGTTATGGCAAGACTAAACATGGATTTTAAAATTGGTGTGTCTGTAAATTGTACCTGAGAATCATGAAGGTCACAGTGCTAAAAAGTATTTTTTGATGTTGTATACAGGCTCCTCTCTCTCTTCAGGTAACTAAGCAGCAATTAGGTAAATTGGGTCTCTTCATTTGAATCCATCAACAATTAGTTGACGTTTCCAATTAGTTATTTATTCTATTTGTATTTTTGTTTTTAATGTTATTGTTAGAGTTGTGATATCTCTGTAGCTCTCTGTTATCAGGAAGAATCTATTTTAAAATTAATACACGAGTAAATGTTTTTTTGTAAGATTTTGCTTTATAAATTACTATGATTTTTACCAGTATTTTAGCTACTTGAATTAATTTTTTCAGGTTACTTGATATGTTAATTATCTATATTTTTGTAGTCGATGCTGTTGTTTGAATGATACTTGGAATCATGATATTTTTGTTGGTGATATTGTAATTTACACAGCATGTTTAAAATGTCCATATTTTTGTTGTTGCTGTTGTTTTTTGTGATTATATGTTTGTATCATGACATGTTTGTTGTGGTTGCCGTGGCACACCACCCATGGAAAAGACATATGATGCTTGGATACTTGGCTTGACAGAAAGACTTAATACAGTTTTTTAAACAGTTTTTATTGTTTAATTCCACATTATAAGCGCTTAGAGATCTCTGGGTGACAAGGCGCTTTATAAATCTAAATAAATAAAATAAATTTAGCATAAACATTTGTCATATTACAGGTGACTAAATAAGAACATGATATGTCTCAGTCAGAATGGGAAGAGAGGTTGAGAGAGAGTGGGGGTAAATTGAAGGGGGCAGACGCGGCCGGTAGTGGGAGTACCTGCCGGGCGGTGACGTGGGGAGGGGGAGGGGCAGGGTGGGGGGTAGTAATGTATGGATTACAGAGCTTAATAGGCAAGTAAACATATAAATAAATAAAACAAATTTCGTTGCGTGCACTGCATCACCAAATGCGACGCAGTGCGCGCAACGACGTTCGTTTTATTTATTTATATGTTTTCTTACCTGTTAAACTCCGTAATCCATACATTACTACCCCCCACCCTGCCCCTCCCCCTCACCACGTAACCACCCGGCAGGTACTCCCACTACCGGCCGAGGCTGGAAGGGGGCACGATCCCTCCAAAAGTATGTACCCAGCCGGGGGAGGAGCAACGGAGGGTCAGGAACCACCAATCACCGTGTTTGTGAAGGCAGAGACCTCCTTCATCCCAGTGGCACAACTAGATATTTCTCCACTGGACTCACATTTGTTTTGAATATTATGAACTCTGGGCTTTGTAGATATTTGTTCAGCGTCTATATAGCAGCCATGACCCTGCACCATCCATCAATATCGAACACTGTATGACTACAACGCTACCGGGCAATATCTCTATGGGCAACCGTTATCACCAATACAGGGCTAGCTGGTGCTTAGGGAGGACAGAATGCCCTCTCATGCCTAACATTACCACAGGGGGTCTCAAGACTACCCCATTCTCCAAGATAGCAGAGAAGAGTTAACCCTGTTCCAGAAGGATTTTACTTTCTCACAGCACTAAAATTGAGGTTTTATTTGCATTTTATTGACCAAAATGTGCAAAGGACTTGATTTGGGTTCAGTGCATGACCTCTTTGGCTTGGTGTCCTTCTTGTGGACCCAGCAAGTAGTGAAAAAACATTCCTGTTGCTAAGAAGCTGCTCAGACTCATTAGGTAAATTATTAATTTCAGAAATGGAGCCTGCTTCTTTTATATTAAAATTTCTGAGCCATAAAGGGGGAAGGGGTTCTTACTGCAGTTTGTGCTTCCCTTTTCTGTCTACTTGTACATAACTACCTTCTCAATATTTTGGTCATCTATATTTTT
Organism: Lissotriton vulgaris; assembly: GCF_964263255.1. Taxonomy (NCBI): domain Eukaryota; kingdom Metazoa; phylum Chordata; class Amphibia; order Caudata; family Salamandridae; genus Lissotriton; species Lissotriton vulgaris. The sequence goes on along the minus strand of NC_141698.1, from coordinate 51,425,140 downwards.
GGCGTTGAAATTATTGTAGCACAAGATTTAAAAGTCGACATTCAGACGTACAAGTAAGGGCGGAGCCCGCGCGGCTCGCGCACCCTGCTCATGGTAAATATTCAAAAACTGCTGTTAGCTGATCACGGGCAAGAGTAGGTTGCTCACTAAGGAACCCTGGGACTTGCAACCCCTCCAAGAGACTCAGCATGAAGGCACAGACGGCTGTACTTCCTCACTGTCCTAAAATACCACCCCTAGACAGTGGCATCCCTAGACCTACTGCCACGCGGGGCGGACCCTAAGTTTGCCGCAAGTAAGAGTGGGGGTGTTCTCGGGGTGGCGGTAGACGACAGACACATCTTGCTCACCTCTGCCCCTAGATGGTCAACAGAAAAAGTATAGGCCGCAGAGCTTTGCAGACCTCCACCCTCAGCTGTTGGGACAGGGAACTAACAGAGCTCAGAATCCTGGGACTTGCAGTCCCACCAGGGGTCTGTGCTACTCAGATTTAAAGTGCAACCAGGGGAGTCCAGCATAAGTCTAGAAGGGCAGGATCCATGCCAGAGTTTCAGAAAAGCTCCATAAGGTACAGTCACATGCAATTAGCCTAAATGGAACTAATTTCCATATTGAGGGGTTATTCTGAAAATCTAGCGTGGATCGGACACTCATAGACCAATGCTGGACACCCTCTGTATGGAATTTTGAGGTCCACTTTATCAGCAGAAGAAATTCCACTTCCATATAATTACCCAGCACTCAAGAAACTAGCATAAAAGAGTGTATTTTTTATGGAGGCTGTATACCAACGTACAAGTAAAAAAGTTACTTTTAAATTATGAACATGACATGGTGATAATATGGAAGGCACCTTGTGAAATGTGACCAGATGCAAGTTTAATGCGAACCAGAAAGATTGCAAGCATTTTCTCTCTGTATGAAGTTTGAACGTCTCTCCACTACATAATTTAAATGTAAGTATCTTAAAAATTGTAAAGCTTAATAACCTTAAGCATATTGTTGGATTATTGATATGATTTCTTATTTTTATATTGCTGAGCGTAAAAAGTTTACAGCCCTGAATAAACTCCCTATTCCTTGTATAGTATTCATGTTGGATTCCAGAGATGTAGTAATGCTGGCTCTAACCTTGGGAGATGATCACTGACAATTTCATAACAGTTCACCGAAGCATTAATTGATCCATGTGTTTATCTCTTTATTCTTTTTTTTTTTTACATTTTTGGAGGACCTTTATTTAGAGAAGGGTGCACACAGCTATTCAGCCAAAGATCCCGGAGGCATGGCAGCAAAAAAAAAAAATAGAAAATCGGACTGTTTCGGCACACCCAGGAGAGCATCTCAGGATTAGAGAAGTCAATTTTTAAAAATAAAACAGGATATACACGGTAAATACGTATTACAGTTCCATATGTTAACGAGATGGAAAGAGAGAAAAGAGAACAGGAGGGGGACGGCTATAGGATCTAAAGTAGATACAATCACCGGGTGGGCAGGGAAGCATGTCCAACTGCAGAGACGACAACATTTTGAAGCGAACAATATAAGCAAGTATACATTTCTGAAAACTCCCGACTAATGCCCCACCCGATGAATCCAATGACAGGAGAGACTGAGCGGCCACAGTCCCAGCACCGCCCAAAAAGTCCAAACAGTAACCCGATAAACTGACCCCCAACCCAGGGAGAGAGAAAAAGGAAGTCCAGTCAAACTAAAAGAAGAGAAAAAGGCCATAGAAACAGAGAGCGGAAAAACAAAAATACCCCACCCCCTACCCCCCACCCTGCACCCCTGCAGATGGCTACGGCCTACCCCCCTAGCAGCGTGCCTAATGCCCAGCGACCAAAAACCCGAAATATAGTAGAAAAGAGATTTATAAAGGAAGGAAATACAGAAAAAGAAAGAAAAGAAAAGTTAAGGGAGGAAGAGAACCATGCATCCCCGGTCGCAATACCCCCCTCCTGCGACGTACAGTCCTGGTCATTAAACAATCAGCAGCAAAGCAAAGTAAATTCGGTAGAACCCAGGAAAGACGTCCTACACCGCCCCGCCCCCTGATACAAGAAAATGGCGGATCCCGGGTCCCTCACAAACCCCTAGCATCCGAGTCGAACACCAGTCTCACCCTTGACCTCTAAGAGTGTTCACCATGAGTTCCGCACCCGCATATTCACAGGATAAATCAAAAGTTCAGCCAGTACACGAATCTGTGCGGCGAGTCCGACAGATATCCACCGTCCACCACAATCCTCAGCCGCCATGACACTCGCCAAGGTACGACCAGATCCCGACCGTTCCATACTCCACCACACTGCACAGCTCACACGATCGATAGATGTTCGCTGTTTCCGTCGGGTCACAGTTTCAATAAAGTCATAGGGGGACGAGCATGTGAACACGACCACAGGTGGACTCGCCAACGTGGGCGGGCGATACACCATGGCGGCGGGTTCAGCCGCACACAGCGGTACAGACATTGCTATCCAGGCTTCGACACTACATGGGCCTCGAGTCGTAGATTCCGGGATCAAAGCGGGAGAAACGGCTCACTTAGGGGGACCAGACAGATCAGAGTCCTTATGCGATCGGGCAGTTTCGGTATCATCCACGATCGACTTATGTGAAAGAGCAACCATGTAGGAGCACAGACCCTTAATGGCGGCCATCACGGTTCGCAATGATGGCTCTTATTCACCCCGCACCGCCGCGAACTGATCGACTCCAGACATCAATGCGCCCTTCGGGTCACCTGATTCCCCCAGGGACCGAAGTGCGATGAGGGCAGGCGGGGGCAGGAGGCACACAGTCCAGCAACGATAGGGCCTCTCTGAAGGGGGCCCCACCCCGGCGGGAAGGGAACGCCGAGAAGGGGACTCCCGACCTCTCAGCCACTCACAGGATCATTACACCTCCACAATGCGGGTAGAACCGCAGGCTCTCCACCAATCCAGGGGCAGGTTGCTCTCCACTTCTATCGACCGGACCGTGTCTGGATCCCCCGGCCGCCGTTGTTGCACTGCAACCCGGCAGGGTCAGTACTCGAGGTCCCGGCTCTCGGTCAGCGTTAGGCCAAGAACTTCCACTCGATGTAACTCCGGCAATCCGGGCCGTAAGTTTCCCAGGACCACACCGCCAGTATCAGCAACGGGTCACCCACACGGGTGTGAGGCGAAAAAGCAGGATTTGTAGCAGGATATTCAAGCAGCAGGAGGAGGTCGACGGAGCCGAGAGCTTATGCGGCCATCTTCGTTCGTCGCTAGGCTCCTCCCCCTATCTCTTTATTCTTACAGTAAGATAAAATGCCCTCTGGATTCCATTGTGGTAATAGAGTGTTACAGGAAATGGGACTGTGTCAGTTTGCCTTTCTGTCTACATTGTATGCTGCAATGAAATGATCTGTCTCCAAGGACTGGCCAATGATTGGCTAGTAAAATATATTGCAAATGATAAACGACTGCATGCATCACGTAGAATTGTTCATGCAGTTCAGGCTCCTGTGCCAAATTTGTGCAGGTCTACTTCAGCAGTCAACAGAGAATCTAGAATATTATTGGACATCACTTTAAGCTAGGCTAGCAGCAAGAAATGGAACAACGTATCCACTTCAAGGCGCTTTGCTATGTTTTCAAAGCAAGGGCTGGGGCAGCCCCTCACCATATCACTAACCTGATGAAGCTGTATCAGTCTGCCCGTCATTTGCGCTCCAGTAGCCTCTCCCCGTGCACTGTTCCAAGAATGAAACAAACTCGCATGGGATGTCTTTCTTCTGCGTACCTCGGTCCTAAGCTCTGGAACACCCTACCGGAACATCTGAGAGCCTGCACTTTACTGACCTCTTTCCGCAGGCAGTTAAAAACTTACCTGTTCTGAATTAATTGGGCCTGGAGTAATCTTACTTGTTGCTAAAGTGCTGGGAAACCCCTAGGGGGTAGCTGTTGCACCATATAAGTATTTTAACATAACATAAACTGCATTGGGCAGCCAACAAAATGTTAGCAAAGCTAGACCTGTTGCCTTTATCAATGCTTGTGTATGAAACTCTGTTGAAATAAAATATTACATCACATAATTTCTTTCAGCTTGAGTGAAAAAAAACTTCTCTCTTTCCTTTCGACAATTCCTGGATATGCCAATCTGAGGTGGTTAAGGGCAAAGAAAGCCAGGCCCTTAGGGAAAGCCTGAGACATTCTGAGAGACGAATAGGGCTGATATGGGGTCGGTCATACGTTTGCAAGCATTAAGGTTTATGTGGAAAAAAACACCAAGGTGAAATAAGACCTATGCTAAATTTGCACCAGCTGAAACAGGACATTGTATCCACATTTCAAGATGGAGGGCATGCAGCTGCTCAGGGCATCTTGAGTCTGGTTTACGAGAAAAGAAAAATAGGAATGGGACAGACACATAGAAAGACAAGAGACCTGCACATTATGTGCATTATTGATGACTGTGTCAAGACATCAGTGTTTATTCTAAAACACTCGTACCCACACAGCCTTTCTCTTTACAATGCAGAGTCAAACAAACGTGATATACACATGTACCACCAAGAAATGCGTTAAGCACTGGCCGACAGCAACACTGTTACATGCCGACTCCATATGCACAGTACATAAGGAGCAGAACGTTCCAAACAGATGCTACTTATTCAGTGAAAATGTATTCAAGCAGCGCAAATTGCCAGTTGTTATATAGATTCAAAAATCATAACACAATTTAAATTCACAATGCTGTCAAGTCCTCCTCTAGTATATTTCCATCCCAAGACAGATATTGTATGATTACATCTGCCAGTTCATCTTCTTCCAATATCAGTAGGGTGAAATTGTAGTTTACAGTCGAAGAGGCTGTACATAGTGGGACAGAACACATTAATTTGGTGCTTAATGTGAAACACTCAAGCAGTATCAATCAATCAATCAATCAGGATTTATAAAGTGTGGCTAATCATATAAGGTATCCAGGTGCTTGGGAAAAAATAAAATATATATATATATATCTATATATATATATACTAGCTTACCGGTCACGCGTTGCTGCGATCTCTGAAGAAAGGAAATTTAAGGAAACTTATTATGATAACATTCAAATTACATTGTATCATTTTTATTGAAACATATTCATTTTAATATGGAAAACATTTTAAAGTGTTGTTTTAATTCTGTTTATTCATTCGAGTGCTTGTGGATACACGTTTTTTTTTGTTTTTCCGTCTGGTGTGTACACGAATAAATCAGGTTTTCCGACGCGTGAGCTGGCCACATACAGTTGTCCATGTAAGAAGCACGGATTCTCCAAATGTAGTCCACACACTTGCAGCGATTGTCCTTGTGCTTTGTTGATGGTCATTGCAAAAGCGAGTCACACCGTAAACTGTAAACATTCAGTAGTGGAAAGATTATGAGGGCCTTGGGGGGGCCAGGGGGCTGGTATTTAACCAATGTTTTATTTTTTTTGGCCGGAAACCTTCACGGGAGTGTACTCAACAACTTTAGAATTTTTTATTTTTTTTTTGCCAGAAACCTTCGCAGGAGTGTACTCAACAACTTCCCAAAGTTTCATGGCGATCGGATGAATGGTGTAGTAATGCACAAAGGACAAGCAGGCATACTGTCGTTTTTATATATATAGATAGATAAAAAAATATATTTATATATAATGTGATATTACTGAAGTGTTCTCGGTTTAACTCTCCCATGCGTGCTGTTATTTAATTATGATATTTGGGCAATCCCAGGTACAAACTGTTGATATTGTCTAGTTGAGATGTCACCAAGCCTTGCGTCACTATCTTTCTACTGTCTAGTGATAGCAGTGGCAGGAATTTTTTTAGCATGCAGAGTATACCAAAACATGCACCTGTTAAAGTTTGGATCTCAGAACACATGGAGAGAGTATTGTCGATGACAATACCTAAGTTCTTGACTTTCGCCTTAGCTGAAGGCGGGGCTGAAAGGTCTTTTGGCCACCAAGTGCTCCAGTTATGTGTTTCAGGCTGTCCAAAGAAGATGACTTCTGTTTTGTCCAGTTTACACTTCAGCTGATTTATCTTAAGCCAATGAAATACCTTTGTGAGGCAAGACCTAATATTTGTGCCGTCAAAGTCGATTGTTTTGTCACAGGTAAAAATCAGCTGAGTGTCATCCGCGTATGAGACAACTTTTGCGCCTTCTTCTTCTACCAAAGGTACAAGGGGTGATATATATATATATGTGTATGTATATATATATATATATATATATATATATATATATATATATATATATATATATATATATATATATATATATATATATATATATATATATATATATATATAGATATATAGATAGATATTGATATTGATATTGAAAAGGGTGGGACTGAGAATGGAGCCCTGGGGAACACCCACATTCATGGTGGGTATGGGAGAAGAGAAAGGGGATTACAGATATCTTGTGATCTGTTTTCCAGGAAGAAGGACATCCATGTTAAAGCGGTCCCGCCCAAACCATTGTTTGCTAGTATATTGAGGAGTCTCTCCTGCGGGACCCTATAATCTGGGAAAGATAAGTCTGGAACCTGAAGGTTATCTGATTTTTTTTCCCAAACAGCAAAGCTCATTCCCCATCCACCAGGTTATGTCAACATCACCTGTCTATTCATACTTCACATTCATGCAACAGTCTCTTCTCTTACAAGCCGGTCAATGGAAGAAACTTTGAATGCAGAGCAGGAGGGAGAAATAGCATGGGATATTTGGAGTTTGGGTAACCCTTTTCGACCAGACAGAGGAGGATATCTATGACAAGTACAGACTCAATAGTCAAGTTATTTTGGACTTAATTGCAGATTTACTTCCACTGCTACAAACACCAACAGGCACAAATAATGCTACACTACTTCATGTACAAGTACTCTGCTTCCTACCCCTTTTAGCCTCAAGAAGTCACCACGGAATAATTGTAGTAGCAGGGGTTGTGTCACAAGGTTCTTTTTTATGTGTTTTTAGAAGATTTCTAGATGTTGTGCTGTCCAAAATAAATGATTATTAATTTATATTTTCTGCATCTCTGCATGCCTTACAACAAACCAAATTTCTTTTTTACCATATGGGGCAATTCCGCAATGTTACAGGATGTGTAGATGGAACTCATATTGCAATATGTTCACCCTCTTCAAATGACTTTATTTTTTCACAGCCTTAAAATTAGCTACTCCCTCAATATCCAGGTTGTATGTGATGCTCCTTGCGTCGTAACAGACTTGCTTGTGGTCTGTTTTCCTGGCAGCAGACTTGACATTTATATGTTCCACCACAGTGGGATATACAATCATCTGTCTCAAGGTGATTTTGTAGAAGTTGTTTTTCTTTGTATATATTGTAAATAATGCAAAATGCATAAGTATCCTGCACAACAAAATACTCAAGGGAATGTCAGCTTGTGGTCCTTGTAGGGGACAGTGCTTCTGCAATACATCCTTGGATCCTGACACCAGATTTAAACCAGAGTACCAGCAGTGAGCGCAGATACAACTGATCTCATAAGGATGCAGGCTTAGTTATAGAGTGACCTTTCAGCATCCTCAAAGATTGTTTAAGGTGTCTATATGAGAGTGGTCAAGCTGTCCAGTGGCAGCCTAACATCTGCTTCGAAATCATTTCTATATGTTTTTCTCTCTTTCTTTCTTGTGTGCCGGGGGACTGAAAATCATATATTTGGTCTTATCAGCATTGATTTCCAGTCCCCGGCAACGACAGAAGTCGATAAAGCCATCCAACACTCGCTGAATCCCCATAGGGGACTTGGAAAGCAGGAGGGTGTCATCGGCAAACATTATCGCTGGCACCCTCTTGCATGCCAGTCTCGGAGCGTCATTATTGGGAACCGCCTCCAGGTGAGCTATAACACCGTTCACATAAAGACAAAATAGGGTTGGTGCCAGGACGCACCCCTGTCTGGCCCCCCTGGAATCCGGGACGACAGCACCCCTTCCCTACCACATCTAACCTGAGCATAGTTTTGTGTATGTAGCCTCATCAGGACGGCCAGAATTGTATTCTGTATGTATAAAACTTCATGACATAGCTACAAGGAGGGGTTTCCCAATGTGGAAATAGAATCTGATTCCATCCAAAGGATGAAAACCCACAACCAAAAATCCAACAGGATTTATCTCATGCTGCTGAGGGCAGAATACGTCGTGGAGATATTATGTCACATTATTTTTAAAGTAAGTAAAAAACAAAGTATGCAAAAAAACTCAATACAACATTTTTTGTGGCATAACCAAAAACATGTCTTTTCACTCAGGTTTCTAAACATTAAGGGTTTTTTGTAGCTCATAAAGAAAAAATGTATAGAATTAGCAACTGATTTTTGTTTTGTAAACTGAACATTATAATTTGAAAACATTGTTCATAAACATAAATAATATTAGTGTTTTCTTCTTCCTCTACTCACACTAGTTTTCTCTGCAGTATGAGCCTGGGGAGTAGCTGACCCATCAGTACCAGACGCATGTCTTTGTGTGTGCCTAACATTGGTTACATCAGGCACAGACAGGCTACTTAGGCTTGAAGCCTCTTCACTTTACACTACATCTAAATAAATATGTCCTGAAATGTTCCAGGTTTGTATACTACCTTGTATTTCTAAGGTGACTGAACATGTGGTAAGCTACAACAGTGTCCCATCTCTGTTTGAATATTGTCAGTTCTCCTAGCTTGAATTCAGTGGCACAGTGAGCCCAGGACCCATGCCTCGGCATACCCGGCACACTTAGAGTGAGAAAGCAAAAGACACACAGATGATGGACAGAATGCAGAGCAAATCAAACATTCACCCCAAGTCAAGAGATCTGGGTTAAATCCATTGTTCTTTTGCTCACCATGCCACCCCAGTTTAGACCCAGCCATATGCAAATCAGTCTTGACCGTGTGCCTCATGGGAAGATTCCAGCCCGAACTGCCAAGCCAGGTCTTCCCTGGACCGGAAAAAAGCATCCTGGGACCAGTTTTGGGGCATCACCCCTCATCAGACAGGCAGGCTTGAAACCAGTGGAAGAGTGAGCCTGGGGCCCATGTCTGGGCATACCTGGCACCATGGGGAACAGGTTCAAGACTGATTTGCATAGGGTGGGGTCTAAACTGGAATGGCATGGTGTGCAAAGAAACTATGGATGTAACCCATATCTGTGACTGGGGTGAATGTTTGGTTAATTCAGCATTCTGTCCATCATCTGTTCTTTTTGCATACTCTTAAAATAGATATTTTCTTATGTTTCAGTCCTAACTTACTTTTAGACAGCTTATCACTTTTCAATCTAAATTATTTACATAATTTTGTAATCCACATCTCAGCCACAGGCTGTGCCACTAGTTGAAGAAAAAGAATAAGTCTCCAAGTAATAAGTGAAACTAAAGCCTGTCTAAATCTCAGAGGGTAGCAACGAAGGAGTACGCAGTTCCTGTGGGGCAGGGAGGACGAGGAAAAGAGGCTAGGTTGGTCAACACCCCTAATCTAGAGTGGAGTGTAGGTGTCTCCCAATTTATGAAATTGGGGCCCTCACACGCCTAGTTGGGTGTCATGCTTCGTCATAGGGCTTGCTCCTCGTCAGGCCGGCGCTACAATGCCTGACAGGCACCCTATGAGGGGCTCTTTGTTGGACATCTTTTGCCAAGCTATATGGGTGAAGTGAGTGTGGAGGGCCTGTGGTGTAGATGTGAAGTGATGTGTGGGAAGTAAAATGAGGTGAGATGGTGCTCCAAAATGAGTTTAATCTGTGACCCTTCTTGTCTCAATTAAAACCAACAGGGGAGTCACTGCCGACTGTCATGGTCAGGGGTGACTAGGTGTGCATAGTCGTGGTCAACATGTTTCTCGCCTATTGTGTAAAATTCACTTGGTAATTCTGCGTTCACGAACATGAAGGGACCCTTTAATGCTGCAAAATGGACCCCCACCCTGCCTGCCTAACACATAAATACTTGATCTCCCACAAACTCCCCTTTGCATACCCTGCTCGTTTTTGGCCCAGAATGGTAGCTTACCTAACCCAACCCAAAGCTTCAAGCTTTCCTGTCCTCCTCCTAAACGCCAGTGGTTTGAACTTCTTCCAAACTAGTTCTCATCTGGCAAACTTTCAAAACAAATGGCAATAGTGATCCTTTAAACCGCACCGGCCAATATCCCAACATTTTCATATATATTGTGCCTGCTAATAGAGTTTCAACCGCCTGCAAAACTCAATGGAAATCAGCAAAACTTTTTTGTAGAAGAGCAACATTTTATCTGTTTGTTTCTTTCTTTATATCAAAGATTCTGTTATATATAGCTGTAATCATTCTAGATCCAAATATTCAAATATAAAGTCTTTAATTTTGTTGTCAATTATACTCCAAGCGTTGGTATTTTTTTCAAAATGCTCTTTATTGTACACCAGTTCTCAATCATTTTTGACCAACCCAGCCAACACGTTTCATCCCTTATAGGGACTTCATCAGGGCAAACAATTATATAACAAAAGGAAAGACTTTACATTTGAATATTTGAATCCAGAGTGAGTACAGCTATATTCAACAGAATCTGGATATATGAATGAAACAAACAGGTAAAATGTTGCCTTCCTACTAAAAAGTATTGCCAGTGGGAAAAATGTGCCAGCTACAATGGCAGGCACAAGCTTCCGCGTGGCATCTTATGCAACGGCAGATGCACCTAGCGCACGAGACAATATCTGGGAGGAAAATGCATGCAAGGTGACCGACAGGGGCAGACAACAGACGCTTTATGTCAGGAAACTAAGGCACTACTTTCTTCAGTGTCAGAGCATTGAGACTGCAACTAGAAACCTCTGTCGACAGCTGTGAAAAGGCATTGCAGCATCCAGCTGAACCGTAAATAACATCCTTTCACAAAAAGATACAGTAGGGAAAGACACTCATCAGCCTGCACGGAAGAGATTAGTTCTCTCCTGGGGGTTTCTGGTTCCTTGATGGTTCTCTCTGAGCCCTGAAACACAACAGCCGCATGATGAGCAGTGACTGGCATATCTGCTGGTGCAGACAGACAGGTGCGCCGTGTCCTTCCGCGCTGATGTGACAAGCAGAGACCACAGGAGGGGGCGCCGGTGCTTCCCTTTTGTGCCATCCCTTGGTGGACTCTTTTCTTCCATGGCGCGTAATAAGCACCTGCTCTTCCGGCTGAAAGTACCTATTTTTCAGCAGACTCGGTATCTCGCGAGACTCCGAAGGTTCCACAACCGCGTGCTGTAATTGTGTTACTTGAAAGCAAGATGCACCTTTTAAAGGGAGGCTCAGATGCCAGCGGGTAATTATTTCTGCTCCAGCTCTTCTTTCGCAGATGCACACTGTGATCTTTGGAAAAAAGCAGACTCTGCGAGTGAATTAATCCAGCGTCCCCCCCACCGTCTCCTCGCCAGGGAAGATACATTATTTACACATAACACAATATTTCAAGGGTTATTCGCATGTGAAGAGCGACCAATTAAATTTGGGAAACTTGGAAACTTGTTTACGAGGCAGATGAATTTGGAAAACGCCTGCTGATGTGGAAGAGGGTACACAGCATCTTTGGTGTCACAATAAGTCGTCAAGAGAATTGGCGATTTTCTGTTCGCGAGTCACGTGTTGTTTACTTCCCAAACTCCGCCAGCCGGAGATCTTTTACAAATTCCTCATTAGTTATTTGAGTGACGATGTTTACGCACGTGGGATTGTATACAATTGAGGGTTGGACATCTTTAAATGTATCCTTAAAGGGCATTTATACTTTTTAACTTTTCTCTGTGTTTTTTCTGTGAAGAACAATTTTCCCTTTTACTGCACCCCACCAATTCCAGGAGTGTGTTCCATCTACTTTCCACCCTCAATACCCTTTTCTTACCTTTTACATAACTTAAATAAAGAATTGTGACTGGTGGGAAACTGCAACAAAAGTTTGTGAATACCTACAAACTTGCGAATTTGTATATTTCGACCTACTCTCCAAATGTGGTTGTAATGTAGTCCGTTTTACCCGCCTGCGGGAATGTTTGAGCCACACCCCCGAGCGTGGCAGCAATGGTTTGGCCCTGCATCCGCGCTGGCCGGCACGCAAGAGTATCAATTAATAGCCCAGGGCTCTGTGCGTGGTTTCAGTTATTTGCTGGCCACCACACTGACACCTGTGTGTGCAGCACCAGTCATTTGCGCTCCCCCCTCACAACACTACACTGGCGGCGAGGGTGGGATCTCGCCACCCCGCCATGCTCTCTGGTGCCTCTGTGCCTGCTGCCGGCACGGATGCTAATAGAGCGGCCCGCCGTGCTCCGCGCGGCCTACCTCGTCTCCCCGGCACCGCCCATGCGGTGCTGTGGCCCTGCATTGCGGGCGGCTGTGCCCCATCGTCCCTCCTGCTCCCGGAAGGTTCCCGTGCCGGGCGCCACCCTACCATCTTCGGCACTCGGCTCATGTCTGCCTCTGTCGACGCCTGTCCTCCGCTGCACCAGCCACGCATGCGCACACTCCCGGTCGGGGCCTACTCTGTCTCCCGGCCCGCGGAAGGGCCGCATCACTACCGGTGAGTGTGCACCTCGAGCCAGTGCGCCACGGACGACGCCCTGCCCAGCTGATGCCCACATCTGCCCCGTTTGGCGACTATATCAGACATTATGCATTTGTTCTAGCTATGCCTGCATTGCATTTGAGTAGGCGCCCACGCCACGGGACCGCCAAGGACTTTGGTGCAGAGACTTTCACGACTCTCCTTCCCTGTGGTGGGACCACGTGCCCTGCCCTGCTCGCCCAGCCTGCCACGCCGCACCCGTGTGCGTGCCTGCTGGGCATACTTGGAGGTCTGTCTGCTCGCCGGGCCTGCTGCTCCCCATGCCCTCGGCGCCCCCCTGAGCTCATAAAGTACTGCTCTACTGCACGTACACCCAGAATCTGCGGCCATGTCCACTGTGCCACACCTGGAACCTTTTACCATCACATGCCCCCCCTCCGTCACAAGCGGCAATGTCGAAAAAATGGGTGGAAAGGCTGTAGAATTACCTTGAAGCGGCAGAAATTGCGGCTCCGCGGCGGCATGCCCTGCTGCTCCATCTAGGGGGTGCAGACATCCATGAAATCTCAAAGGACGTCAGGGAAGGCGGCCCGCCCAGAAACTATGCCTCAATGCGCGACGCAATTACCGCGTATTTCGAACCTTTCGTAAAGCACTGACAATGAACGGTTCCTGCTCTGCCAGGCCCGCCAACTCCCAGAGGAGTCTGTCGATGTCTTCTATGCAAGGCTGAAGAGACTAGCAGGCACGTGCATTCTCCATGATGCAGACGATGAAATCCGCGCCCAATTCATTCAGGGCTGCGCATCCTCGAAACTGCGGGAAAGAATCCTGCAGGAGGACAACATGCCCATGCTAGATATCCTCATACTAGAGCGCACAAAATAATTGTCCAAGGCCAGGGCTGCGCATATGGAAGCCAAACCCGCCGTTGCAGTCAAGGTGGAGCCAGTGTGCGCCGTGCAGACTGACGCCCCTGACACCCGCCCGAGGACTTCCCGGCGAAGGACTCCCAAGCCTGCCCAATTTCCGAGTGGCCGAGCTTGCGCATGGTGTGGAGGCCCTGTGCCCCACGAAGGAACATGCCCGGCACAAGGGAAGACCTGCAGCGCCTGCGGGGAAATCAATCAGTTCGCGAGTGTATGCCGGTCAACTCCAAGGAAGAAGCAGAGTGGCCCACCCAGGAGAGTGAGGACGGTGGAACCGCCCTCAGACAACCCCTCCAGCATCGACATGGATGACGACGGAGCGGACGCAGCCTCTGTCCATTTTGTTCGGATGCTGAACACCCTGGCAGCCAAGCCGTCTGTGGCACCCATGTGCACCATCAATGTGCAAGACCAAGTCGGAGCTGCCCTGATTGACACAGGAGCAACAATCAACCTGATAGCGGTCAACATGTACCAGACACTGGAGAATACCCCAGCTCTCCATCCCACCAGAGTGCAAGTGTACGCCTATGGAACCAGGCGCCCGCTTCGCCTGTGCGGAGTTTCCGGGCGGACCTGTCCCATGACACCGCCCAGCAACAGACCAAACTCTACGTGTCTCAGGAAGGCGCAGGATTCCTGTTGGGGTGTAAAACAGCGCAGGACCTTGGCCTGATCCATTTTGCCCTCACTGTCCAATCCCACAGTCTCGATCATCTGATGCAAGGGTTCCCAACCCTGTTTGACGGAATTGGACGTCTGAAGGGGCCAGCCATACACCTTCACATAGACAGATCAGTTGCCTCAGTGGCCCTCCGACACCGGCGCATCGCGTTTCATCTGCGGCCCAAGGTGGAAGCGGAGCTCCGCTTGCTAGAAAAGGCAGGGATTATCGAGAGAGGGAGCGGTCCCACCCCGTGGGTGTCGCCCATCGTGGTGGCGAAGAAACCAAAGCAACCTGACGCTGTACGAATCTGCGTGGACAAGTGCATCCATAATCTGGCCATCAAGCAAGAACGCCACCTGACGCCGACCATAGATGATATCATTGGGGAGCTGTCTGGCTCAAAGTAGTTCACGGAGATGGATCTGCAGTCAGGGTACCACCAAATCCCCCTACACGCGGACTCACGCCATATCACCACCTTCTCCACTCACGCCGGACTCTGGCGGTACACCCAGCTCGATTTCGGAATATCGAGCGCTGCGGAGGTGTTCCAGAACATCATCCAGAACATCCTACAGGGGTTAGAAAGCATTTTGAACGTCAGTGATGGCATCCTAGTTCACCCACCCACACTAGATGAACACATCAGATGCCTTCATGCGGTGTTTGCTCGACTCCAAGAACGAGGCCTCACCCTTCACTGAGAGAAATGCGAATTCTTGCGCAAGGGCATTAGCTTCTTTGGCTATCGCTTCTCTGACCAAGGGATAGGCCGGGACCCAGACAAGGTCAAGGACATTCACGATGCTCCCGCCCCAATATCAGTGACTGCCGTCCGCAGCTTTCTAGGGATGGTCACCTACTGCGGACGGTTCATCAAAGACCCGTCCGACCTCACTGGCCCACTCTGAGACCTCACCAAGTCCACAGGCGTCTGGGTGTGGGGCCCGGAACAACATGAGTCATTCCGAAGAACCAAGGACGTACTCTCCACGGACATGACCCTGGCCTACTTCAATCCCCAGCATGAGTCGCAACTAGTAGTTGACGCCAGCCCAACGGGCTTAGGGGCCGTGCTGGCTCAACAACAAGCCTGCGGAGAATGGGCCCCGGTTGCCTATGCGAGCAGAACCCTTACCCCGACAGAACAGCGCTACTCACAGATCGAAAAGGAGGCCATCGCCATTCTGTGGGGGTGCAGGCATTTCCACATCTATCTATATGGACACCCGTTCGTAGTGATAATGGACCACAAACCTTTGGTACCACTATTCCAGGGTTCCTCCACACGGCCCCCACCCTGAATCGAGAAGTGGGTACTCGAGCTCCAGGAATTCCAGTTTACCGTTGAGTACCGGCCGGGCACCCGAAACCCCGCCGACTTCCTGTCACGACATGCCCGCCCAGTCACCGAGGCGGAGGCAGAGGAAGCTGCCTCGACAGAAGAATATGTCAGGATGATCGTTGAGAGATCTCGACAACTCCCGATCTCCCTTGATGAAGTAGCAAGGGCCACCAAAGATGACATCTGCCTCCAAATCGCCATTCAAGCCCTCACATCAGTAAACTGGAAGCCTCTCCAAAGTCCGACCTCCTTCCGCAATCCCGAGGTGCAAGCCACTTTGAAGGCGCTGTACCTAGTCCGCAACGAACTGTCCGTCTCCGCAGAGGGCTGACTCTTATGAGGCCCCCGCCTTGTGCTGCCTGAATGCCTCACTCAACAAGCAGCTCTCCTTGCGCACGGCGCTCACCAAGGCATAGTGAAGTCCAAAAGTCGCCTCCGGAGCAAACTGTGGTTAACAGGCCTAGACCAAATCTTCGAAGCTACCGTTCAACGGTGCCCTGTGTGTCTGGCGACCTGCCTGCCAAGTCGCCCAGCGCCAGTGATCACAGAGGACGGCCCGACGTCTCCGTGGGAACGGGCCAGTGCCGATTTCAGCAGCCTCCCAGGTGACAAGCACATGTTCGTGGTGGTGGATGACTTCTCATGATATCCAGAGGTGGAGATCCTGTCCTCCACTGCAGCCTCAGAAGTCATCCCAAAACTAGAGAAGATAATCGCCACACACGGCCTCATGGGCGAATTGAGAACCGACAATGGCCCACCTTTCAATGGCACCGAGCTGGGAGAGTATCTGTCGTCCCACCGGATCAAACACCGCCGAATAACCCCGAGGAGTCCCCAAGCGAACGGGGAAGTGGAACGGCTGATGCGAACCCTGAACAAGACTATCCAGATAGCAGTGGCGGATGGCCAAAGTCTGGAATTAGCCCTCTACCAGTTTTTGAGAGAGTATCGCCTGACCCCTCACTGCACCACGAGAGTACCGCAGAGTCGCCTTTGTTTTGGCAGGGTAGTAACGGACACCATCCCACACCACCCTACCTGGGCAGCGTCTCCAGCTCCCCTGAGCCAATATCATGGAGCGCAGAGCAAAGACAAACGCGGAAGCGTCTAGAAGAAGAAGGGCGTGGACAGTCCTATTGGTGTTGGCAACAGAGTGCTGGTACGTGACCGCCACCCAGGAGGGAAATTCCGTCTACCTTTCGAGCTAGACCCCTGGACCGTGACAAGAGTCAAGGGCACCATGGTCACCACCTCCTGAGGAGGAGAGAGCGACACCAGGAACTTATCATTTTTTAAAAGAGCCCCGGTGGATGACTGGGAAGAGTTCCAAGAGCCACCAGGACCTGACCCCAACACGCCTCGAGGTTCGGAGGAAGCCGCGGAAGACCACGCCACTCCACTGGCCCCAAGCGGAAGGAGCAACCAAGCCACCTGGGACCCCGAGAGTCTCCCGTCACAAAAGGCGCAGAGTAGTCATGGCACGTCTGAAGTGGACTGTTCCGATGACATGTTCCAGACCCCGCCGGACGGGAGGAGCCAGAGCAGATACCACCTGCGTCCCCATCCCAGGCCATCACAGAGGTATCGAGACTTTGTTGCCCGCTGCCAGCCGTTGAAGACGACCCAACCTGGGCACCTGCGTAAACCAAGTAAGTCTGTTACAAATGTTTAATGGACTTGCAGAGACTGTCAGAGTGTTATGAAGTGAATATTGCATTGTTCCATATTTTTGTAATGTTTTTATATCTCTGGGTAAAGGAGGAATGTAATGTAGCCTGGGGTCGGGCGAGTCAATGTTTAACCTGCCTGTGGGAATGTTTGAGCCACACCCCCGAGCGTGTGAGCAATGGTTTGGTCCTGCGTCCGCGCGGGCCGGTACGCAAGAGTATCAATAAATAGCCCAGGGCTCTGGGCATGGTTTCAGTTAGTTGCTGGTCACCACACTGACACCTGTGTGTGCAGCGCCAGTCATTTGCGCCCCCCCCTCACAACACTACAGTGGTCATCCAAAAACATTAACTCTCTTGTGCTCGAGGAAACTTACTCCAGCATTTAAACCACATTGATTTGATATTACCAGTGAGTTAATCATATTATGAGTATAAATACTTGCGTTGCTACTAAACATTTATTCTTAGGATCCAGTACCGTCCGTTGTGTGGATAGAGTGGAGGGACTGAGGAGGGAGGAGTGTGCAGGGGGGGGGGATAGAAACATATATAAAAACAACAACAAAAAACACTTACCTGCCGCATCGTGCCCCTTTCTTCTGCAGGCTCAAACTCCTAGAGTACATTCCGGCCAATCCTGACGCTGCTTTCATGCTGCTGAAAGCAGCATCAGGATTGGCCTGAGCGCCGACAATTTGCGCTCCCAGTTAGACTGGGAGCGTGCACCTGCACTCTCCAACCCGACACTGCAGCTCGGGTTGCAAAGAGCTTCAGTACACATGACGGTTTGGTCACCCTGAGACGGCCGGCCAGACCGTCATGTGCACTGAATTGCGGTGCAAAACACTCCTCACCCAGCCTGTCATCCCCCTGGCCCTGCTTCCAAGCCTCGGCTCCAGAGCAAACATAAAACAATAATAAACAAACGGTTTTTTGGGCTGCTGGAAGGTGCAGTGACTCACCTCTGCCATAGCAGAGGAGCCGCTGCTGTAAGGATCTCTTTACGAGAAACCTCTTAACCTTTTGAGTGCTCATGACGGCTCCACGCCGCCATGAGTCACGGGCGGCGTGTGCTCATGACAGCGTGGAGCCGTCATGCCGCTGCCGCTCTGCCCACGAGGCACTAATTCCCCGCCTGTGCGGGCGAATTAATGAGCGGGCGTGGTCATGACGGCTCCACGCCGTCCTGAGCACACGCAGCCCGTGACTCATGACGGCGTGGAGCCATCATAAGTAGCAGAGCACCACGCCCACCCCCTAGCAACCCCGCGCCGCGGCGGAATTCGCGGCGCAGGGAAGGGGTTAATTCGCTGCAGCCAGTATCAGGATTTAGTGGCCCCATCGGAATTATGAGACCTCTGAGCATGAAAAAGAACCACAAACTGCCAAAAACCCAGCCCATTCACTGATCTGTCAGACCAGCCATTCTGGCTTTGCCAGATAGTCTTATAGGCCAGTCCAACCCTGATCCAGACAAGTGTCGGATTAGGTGAAAAAGGATACACGCAGGAAGAAAAATATTGGGCAAAATGTCTGCACCGGCAGCTTTATCCATTACAGACATGTCTATGAAAGCAACATGATGCTATGATCTACAAGCTATTTTAATATGTTGAGAACATGGGATACCCAAATTCTACACCCCAACAAAGTATATCAAAAATCTTTACTCAAAATGTAATGTGGTGGATAATTGGAAGACAGAGCATCTTTGCAAGAATTTATCCAGATTTCTCGCAACGAGATAGCCCTGAGTCTGATTTCCCCAAATCTGGATCTGTGTTAAAACTGTCTGCGATTTTGCTGTTTCCACCTGGTAAAATCAACCCAGTACCATGCAATTACAAGTAAAAACTATGAAAGGAGGAATAACCACATGGGGCCGATATCTCTAGTTATAATCACCCCAGTACCATGCAACTACAGGTAAAAACTATGAAAGGAGGAATAACCACATGGGGCCGATATCTCTAGTTATAAAACCACACAGAATCCCATATCTCATTCAGTTTTACCATACACATTTACCAGCTGAGCAGATAACAAATTCATGCAGGCCACAGGTTTTTTATTCTACTGGGAATTTCCCAGGTGGGCTGCAGCCCTTGGAAGCAGGTTCTGAAATCTCAGGATCACTCCTGGTACCTTTATCACATTCCCCAGCTCCCCAAGGTTAAGTCAGCAGGCACAAGAAGCTTTAAGAGAGCGATAGAAAGAGAGGGAGGCATAATGGTAGGCAGAAAGCAAGAACAGAAGGAAAATACAGGGAAGAGATTAAAAAATGGATGGTTGGATGAAAAGAGAAGTATTGCCTGAGGAGACAATGGGAACTGAGCTAGTTTGAATATATATGCCAGGGCTGCTTTTGGTTCCCAGGTCCAGCCTTGATACCTGATGCACTTCCATCCTACCCACCACATTCTTTGGTTCCCTCTCTTCACACATTTTTTATTACTACTATTAGAAATTGGGTTACAGGTTGACTGAGGTGTGAACCCTGGTCAGGCAGCACCCACAATCCTTGTGAGGGCAAGGCACAAGCAAACCCCAAATTAGCCTGTGCTCACCTCCTGGTAGCATGGCACATAGCAGTCAGGCTTAACTTAGAGGTAATCTGTAAAGTATTTGTGAAACACTTCAAAAAAACTGTGAAAACACCACACAAACATATCCATAACCATGTTAGAAAAAAAGAGCTTAGTTTAATAAATAAAGCAAGACCCAAACGAAAAAACTCCATTCAGTAGAACTTGAGTAATTAATTTTTAAAGGATAATGTTAAAAATAGCACCTAAAAGTGTAAGGCGCCAACCGTGGTTATCTGGTCATACTGGACAAGGGCAAAGTCAAAAGTTCAGGCCTACTGTCATGGAGCGTGGGTCAGATACAGTCCCAGATTAGTCCTGCTGAAGGTTTACCGTCTCAAGTTTTGTGGCAAGAGTCCTGTTCACGTTGGAGAGAGTCTCAGTAAGATAGGAGATTGGCATGGGCAGTGGTCAGCGTGGGGCGAAGAGCAGGCCAGGCATCAAGAACAAGCAGGATTGTGTTTCATATTAATGGTCCTCCACTGGAAATCGATGTTTGCTGTGTGAAAAGACAGACTGACAGCAGCTCTAGCTGAATTTCATTGGGAGCGGCACTGTCTTGGTGCGAGATGGCCTGTTCGCAGTCATGAAGGGCACAATAGCTTTATTTCAAGAGCCTGTAATCCACACCAAGGGCCCAGGACCTAAGAGGCCACAGTAGGGGGTCGGGAATTTTGAGAGCCTTTTATGTCCTTGAGACTCACATTAGGAGGCCAACAGACTAGCCCTTGGAGTCACTCCGCGTTCCTGGTTTCAAGATGAAGTTGTAGATACAGTTCTTCTTCCCCAGGCAAGTAAGCAGCAGGTAGAAATTCAGCGCAGCATGGCAGCTGTTCCTTTAGAGCAGCAGTACAGCAGAGTAGCAATCCTTTTAGCAGCAGTGTACTGAAGAGTTAGTGCCTGAGGTCCTTCTTATATTCACAGTTGTGCCTTTGAAGTGGGGAGAAAAGTCTAGAGGCATGCCTTTGAAGTGCATAGATGCCCTGCTTCCCTGACCCTGGTTCCAGACTAACTACAGGTGGTTATGCTGCCCTTTGTGTGAGGCAGGTCACAGCCTATTGAAGTGTAAGTGGGACTGTGCCCAGCTTCTCCCTCCCATCCTGCCAATGATGGCCCATCCAATCACACCTAAGCTTCCATTGTGTGTGATGCTCTAGGAGGAATACAGAAAGCCTAACTGTCACCCACACACAGTCATGTGACCCAGAGACAGGCTATAGGATCCAAATGGCTACGGTTAGAAAATGCCAACTTTTTAAATGTGGGACTTTCAGAATTGTAATTTAAAATCTGATCACCATAAATTAGGATTTTAAAACTAGGTTTCCAGAGACACCAAACATGAACTGGTTATCTCTTCCCAATTGAACATTGCAAGTATAAAATGTAATAAGGCAGCTTCAATGTTATCCTATGGGAGAGATTGGCCTTGCAGTAGTTAAAAAACGAGTTTGAGTTTTTCATAACCGGATATATAAAACTTTAAAAAGTACATCTCCTTTTTTTGAATACATTGCAACCTGCCCTTTGGGCTGTCCAGGGCCTACCCTAAGCGTGACTTATATGTATTAAAAAAGAAGGTTTGAGCCTGGCAAAAGGTTTATTTTGCCAGGTCAAAATGGCAGTTTAAAACTGCACACCAGCTCTAAAGTGGCAGGCCTGAGGCATGTTTAAAGTGCTACTTAAGTGGGTGGCACAATCCGTGCTACAGGTCCACTAATTACATTTACAGGTGCTGGGCACATGTAGTGCCACTTTAATAAGGATTTGTCAGTGAATTAAATATGGCATTGGGTGTAAGCCAAATCTACAATGTTTTAAGGAGAGAGCACAAACACTTTAGCCCTGGTTAGCAGCGGTAAAGTACACAGAGTCCTTATACCAACAAAAAACATATTCAGCAAAAAGTGGGGGTCTGAAGGCAAACAGTTTGAAGATGATACTGTATAAAAGTGCCAAGTCCAACAGTTAACTAGCATCCTATCATCTTCCTTCCCCACCTTCATCTGACTTCTCTGCTCTCTGTGAGAGCAGGCAGAGAAAGTTCTGCAGTTTAGCCTCAAACACCTTTCCTCAATATCCTCTGGAAGAGGGAAGCCAGCATTTCGACTCCATGATATCAAAACATTGTTTGTGTCTCCCTTCTGCGATGGTACTGAAGGGAATAAAAGAGATTTAAATCCCTGATTATTGAGAACACCATCCAATGGGAGGCAAACAAAACATACCCAGTTATAAATGGGTTAATGTGAATAACGGATGCTTTACATCAGGAATCACATACAATACACAAGAGCAAAATCTGAGTTGTCTATAACGTCACCCAGTGCTATGGAGGAAAACATACCATTTATTCACATTTACACATCTATATTGTATGCTGTACTTGGGCCTAATACCCATCCCTGATTGCTAAGTGGCCTTTTAAACTGAGATATGTTAAATGAGAAATAAACAAGGACTGGAGGAGGAAGGCTTTAGGATTGAGCATTGTTACATCACAGTAGTGGTTTCCCACGCTTCTGACAGAATTGCAGTGGATAAAAAGATTTTCGAAAAGCCTGTTTAGGATAGTGAATGAGTGTGGTACCCATGGATAACATGTAGAATTATAGTGGTTCAATGGTGAATAACAGTTATATTTGCCACCAATCGCTCGGGAGACATCAAATATATAAGAATTGTAACTGCAAATTACATACCTGCTTTATGCCTTAAACATAATTAATATACCATGATATTTAATACAAGTTAACTATGCGGGATTCATAAACATGGCTGTAATTTGGTAAATAGGGGTATATTGGGATCCCCTGACAATATGTGGTCAGCATTTTAATGAATTGATGTGTTTTTTGGGGCGAAGAAGAATGTCCTTTTTTAATTAATTAATTGTGGGTTTGTAATGCGCTAGAATCGACTCCCGAAGGAGTATCTCTGCGCAGTAGACCGCTGGGGAACCCGTCCTGGCTTTCCCTGTGAGATGGTCCCTACTGGGTATCTCCAAGGTGAAACCAGGAATCCCCAACGTATGTGGGGGGCCGTTGTGGAGATGAGGCAAGCTAATGCCAAGAGTTGCCGAGTGTGATCTCTGGTTAGAGTAGGCACCGAGATGAGAATTATCGAGTCCGCTGACCCTGGTCCTGGGCCGTTCTCTGCTCTCTCGGGTCTGCCGCCTCTAACCAGTGAGCCACACCACTCCACTGTCGAGTCACTGGTTAAAAACAAGGTGAAGGCACTCTTATCTGAAGCAGACTAAACTCTTAAGTTGCAAAATGTGCAAGTTGTATGCAAACATACCCAGTCAAACTAATTTGAGTTATAATGTCACACAGTGTGATTTTACAAGAGCTCAAATCACTGATCCTCACTCAATGAGAAACCGAGACACCCCTCTACTGTTTAGTGTGCGACCTGTTCAGTGTGCACTCTCAGAGGCTGCATCCCAGATTTTCAAAGATTTTGCATCAGGTTTGCTTCACTTTTTTGACTTTGAGCCAACACAAAATCCATTTTGGTATTTACAAAGCAAAGCATATTCTGATTGCAAAGCAAATTATTGCACTGCCTTGCATTACTTTGCATCACAGACGCGTTCCATGGGTGGTACATGGACATTCCCACACACCCACCTATGTATTTTGATGCAAACTCATATTTACAAAGAATTGCGGACATGGGTTTGCGCCGAAATCGTGCACCTGCCTGAGGCTGGCATAAAAAGGAGAAATATCTTTATTCCTCCTTGTTATTTCCTCTTTGCATATGTGCTGCACACGTACAAAGAGGATAAAGCCTCCAAAAAGTAGTTATAACAGGAATGTATCTCTTCCTTCATAGAAAGCATCTCAACCATAACGCAGGCACCCTTGCACTATGGCACAGAGGTGCCTGCATTGGCGTAAACAGACCAAAGGGGGCAGTACAGGGAGAAAACAGAACTGCACCATTTATTTGAAAATATGGCACAGATCTGCTCTCTCTTTCATGCAATGCAGCTCTGCAACTTGCTGCACTGAGTTTTGTGAAATGTTTGTAAATCTGGGTCTGCATGCCTAGCCTATTTATGCTGAATGTGGTGCTATGACAAGCCGGGAGCAACAGGAAAAGCCGTAGCTCAGTAAACTCTGATCTACACACGCATTTGAGGATTGTTTAAGAAGCTTGTGATGACTGCATGGAGCCGATCCAGGCATGGGATGCAAGATGGCGGACCAGATTAAGGGCCTTATCACGAGTTCGGTGGTCAGGCCCGGACTGGCCGTTGCTCCCCATAGCTGCAAAATCGGCCCTGTAACAAAATCGGCCAAAAACCGGCCCCGCCAAAGAGCTCGGTCGCACCCCCAGGAGGCCGGCCGAGCACTATGCCAGGGCCGGTTTTGGTTCTCAGTCCGGCCCTGTCAGTGGTTTTACCCCTGGTCCCGTCATGGCGGCGGGACCTAGCACTCCGATGAGCAACCAGCCTCCCGCCCGCCATATGTGGAGTTTCCGGCGGGGCTGGCGGTTGCACGGCAGTGGAGTCAAGCCAGATGCCTATGCTGCCCACACTGCTGACTGCTGGACACACCCAGAACGTGATCCCAGCCGGTCGGGGATATGTTTGTGTTTTTATTTTTTAGCAGTTTTTTATAGTGCTAACTCAACCCAAGGGTATTGGAGCACTTTCTATGGGCACAGGTGACATGATATAAGGGCGCAATCACTCTTGGGTCAAAGGTTAGCCAAATTTAATTGCCTTTCCGCCGATTTTCACATGGCCCGGTCCCCACCATGAAAAAGCTGGCGGAAAGGTCAGTAGTAGTTTGGCTGATGGAAACAATGCTGGGACTCCCTCTCTGGCCGTCTCTGCCATCGCTCCGGTGGTAGCAGACATGTCGACGGTGGAGGCGGTCTTGAGGAGGTCTTCCTGCCCTTCTCGTAATTCGGCAGTCGGACCACCATAGGAAATGGGCGGTCGGACCTCTGAAAATCATTGGCGGTTCCCAAACCGCTGAACTCTTAAGCAGGCCTTATGTTTTTTTGGTTGATGATCATGTATACATTGTAGCCCTCTTGCTGCAGTGACATTGGTAATTCATGACTTTTCCTCTCTTCTTAAATGGTGCCCTCATTTTTCAGGCTGCCATAAAAATGTGCGCAGGTTTCTTAGGGGTATCTGCATTCTCGTGACAAACTCTAGAAAAAAAAATATTCTTTCTCTCAAACCCACCTCTAGCACTGTTTTTTCAAGCATGCACACAACTAGAAAAGTCTCAGATAAAGGTTTTTCCAAAGGTCGCATATATACACTGTCCTGCAAAGTATGACTGGGGTGAGTTTAGAAATCTTTGTCACAACAATCATAAGGCACACAATTTCCACACTTGGAATTCCTCGGTCTACACTATTTTTAGGAATGTCCCATAATCCTTGCCTGGCTGTGGGTAAACAGTCATCTTACTTTCTATGTAGGACTTCTATAGCAGGATTCTAGATTCCAGTGAAAAGTTGGTTGAGGTGCCAAGAATTTGTTGAAACGGTACAAAAGGGGGTGGTGATGGACGGAGCATCTGAACCAATCAAACACTCACACCCAGTCAAAAGATCTGGGTTTAATCCATCACCCTTCTTTAGCCCACTCTGCAACCCTTGCTCACTTTGCCACTGGATTCAAGCAAGCCGGGCTGAAGACGGCTGGAATGCCAGAAACCGGTCCTCGGAAGCTTGTTCAGGGAAGACATGGCTTGGCAGTTCGGGCTGGACTGTTCCCATGAGGCACAGGGTCAGACTGATTTGCATATAGCCATGTCTGAACTGGGGTGGCAGAGTGGGCTAAAGAACGGTGATGGATTAAACCCAGATCTTTTTGACTGGGTGTGAGTGTTTGATTGATTCAAATGCTCCGTCCATCACCACCCCCTTTTGTACCAAGAATGTGTTGAAAGGCACATACAATTATCCCTGGATAAACAAATACATTGACTAATTCGAGTTTTTTCAAGTGTCTGCTCCCTTCCATGTACCCAGAAACCACTGGCCTCGACAAGAGTTAGATCAGTGTTTCCCAAACTGTGGGTCGTTGCAACCCGATTTTTGTTGGGCTTGGAAAGTTTAAGCAATAAATAAAGATGCCTTTAAATTTAGTGCAAATCTTGTCACGTTTGTAAAGTGAATTATGTGACAATCTTCCAGTAGCCCAAGAAGTGTCAAAGGAAAGGCTGTAGGGTGTTGATTTTTGCAACACACAACAAAATGTAAATATCTGTAAACATAATGCATGCATTCAGCAGTTAGGAAAGCAAAAATGAAGCACATTTTTTGTAGTTCTGAAATGTGCTGGAAACAGAGATTTTAATAGGATCAAAACATATCAAGGCACTTGTCTTTGTGATGCACAAATGATAAATATTGACAGAAACCCGAAGTACATGTATTACCATTTGTGTGCTATATAGTTGTATATGTAAAATTGTAAATCTGTACATATTTAGTGGGCATTTCAATAGAAAAGGGGTTGTCTGTAAATGACAATGCGATAGCACACAATGTTTCAGTTACATTCACAAATCACCCCTCCTCATGTGCATTAAAGATAGGTAGGTCGTGAAAGTTTGTCGTTCTAATAATTGAACTGCAGTTCTTAAAAGTTTGGGAAGTTTGGGAGTTAGATAATACGGGTCAGTTAACACTAATCAATAAAATGAAAATTTAGACAGACATTCACGACTGGAAAATCCAGTTGATCAGTTGCGAACAGTTTCTACTATATTCACTTGGGAGATATGGGGATTTTGTGTTTGCACTATGTTTTCCTGGGGAGAGAAAAGAAAATTTTACCAGAAACATATAAATTCCAGGTGAAGCCAGGGAGCACTGATAAAGACCATACAGCTGGAATGAACCAGGGCTTTCACATCACTTAATTAGATCTCCATTACCAGCATGCCAACGACTGCAACCAGCAGAAACCATTTGCAACTGGACCATTTATAGTTCTTTAAGGATTTACCTTTCTTTTCACCAAGATCCACAACTGTGAATCCTGGTTGTATTGCAAGAGAAACATTTGTAATAAGAAAGGCGTATAAGAGTACGGGAAAGAGCTCTCCTGTCGTTACGTACTGTTACGTGACTTTGTAAACAGCCCAAAAACATCTAAAAAGGGAATACAATGTGAATATTCATGTCATTTCCATGTACAGGTAGTACAAGTAGGGAGGACGTGCCTTATTTGCTTTAGTAATAGAAAGTTGAACGTTTAGGGCCATTTCACAAAGGTATATAAGAGTGCGTAAAAGAGTCCGGCCGAAGTGCTACATCCGGTACTCCTAATTCACTTCTGTGAATGCGCCCTGGGAGTGGATGTGTCCAGCTTGCAGAACGGATTTAGCAAGAGCTGATGACAGTAACTAGAGTAACACATAGAGTTCACCCTCTACTTACGTTAACGAATAAACAATGGTCACCTTGGTTTAGTTATGGCCGGCAATTAAGGACAGCGGTTTAGTCCTGGAAACTGAAAACGTAGGGGCGGATTTACAAGCCCCTTGCACCACTTTTGCGTCACTTTTCCCATGTTAAAAGTGAAGCAAAAGTGGCGCAAGGGGCTTGTAAATCTGCCCCTCAATGACGATGGTCACACGTCCTTAGCATTCTCAGTGTATAGCTTCTCTGTCCAATGAATTATGGGTAAGAAACAAAGTGCAACATTCAGTTGCAGCTGTTAGATGAAATCATTTGCAAGAGTTTTCCTCCTCTGGGGGTTGGACTGAAGTGACCGTCATGCATCACTGCATTGAATCTTGGTTCTTGCAGTTTTGACAGTTCTTTATTAAATATCTTCCTCCAGTGAGGTCAGGCTGTAGTGTTTTAAAGGGACAAGTGCTGTTAGCTACCGAACGGAAAGTGCCACTACTTCTCAGCAGGTGTGCCACAGTTTTAATGGTGGAGTACCAGCACTTCTCAGTAGGAGCAGGTCACTTTGCAGTATTTGTTCCCAGTGAGCTGACACATCAGAGGCCTCTTTTTGTTTTCTGTTTCTGCCTATAGTTGTGCATTGTCATCAACTACTATGTCTCTACATTGGGAATTACAACATGCCAGTAAAATTGGATCTTTGGTGTTGGCTAGAGCCCCTGTAAAACTCCAAAAAGAGCACAACAGGTATTTGCCTCTAAACTACATGCCCCATGATGCAATGCAATCAGTGTTCAGAGTGGACCTCCGACGTCTTCCCTAACTGGAGGCAGATTCCACAGAGGTTTAAACTTGGTGTTGACCATATATTTCAAGAGGCCCATCTGGAGGATGTAATGAGCGGCTTGAAGGCAGAATGGTTTTCCTAGGCCTGCTGCCAGGGCATCATAAAAGTGAAAACAAAAACATGCAAACAAGATTTTCAGAATAACAGAGTCTCTTCACCTTAGTTCAACTGCTTAAATGTTTTTGGAAGACAGCAACAGCTGCTAGACACTCTAATGACACTTTGAAGCCAAGTCACTGCTCCATGTCGGGCTCTTTTGGAGCCAGCATCTTCCATCCCTGCTGTGAGACGGAGGAGGGGGTACCACAAGAAGAGACATAACATGCCAGCCAATCCGGGACGCTGGATGCTCTTTCTGAAATGCCCTTCGCTTGTCTACAGAGCAGCAGCTGCATCCCCACATGGAGTCAGTCATTTGGGATTGGTCCAGGGTTGCACCAGCGCCTGCACGGCTCCTCTGAGCGCTGTAACCTCTGCTGGGAGGGGAGGACAAGTGAAACATCAGAACAGCAAAGGGCTGGCGTGTGCTGCTGAAGGGCTGCTCGTCAGGAGAAGACAGCAAGCCACAGGCCAGAGAAACAAGTGTCCCAACATAACATGGAGGAGTTGGTAACATCTGGATGAGGGTGTGATGTGGAAACCTGTGTGGGCAGCAAGTTCTGTCACTTCCGGTTAAATGATGAAAGATGCCCTTTCTTATATTGAAACAGAGAGAGAGAGAAAGAGTGAGAGAGCGCGAGAGAGAGAGAACGAAAGAAAGAGAGATAGAATGAGAGAGAAAGGGAGAGACAGAGAGAGCAGTCTTTAACTGAGCTGAGCTGTGACTGAGACCTGACAGGTCTTAATAATAAGGCCCTCTGAAGCAAACTGGTTTCTGTAAGTCATCCCTGATTCACGCGTTCTAGTTCAGCTGGAGCAGCAGGGTCTCTTCATAAGCAAATAAGCATGTGGTATGTGTGCTACCCACAAAACAATACAACTAAGAAATTAGCTGGTAGATGCATCAAAGTTATGTTTTGCGAGTCCTTAATAGCGAATTTTAAGGAATCGCTATTAAAGACTCGGAAAACGGGATGCATGTAGGAATTGCAATGTTATTAGCGATTCCTACATATTCCTTATTAGCGATTCAGTAATAGCTAATCGCTAATAAGGAATGGCTTTCCCATTCATTCCTATGGGCCTTTAGGCCCATAAGAATGAATGGGAAAGCCATTCCTTATTAGCGATTAGCTATTACCGAATCGGTAATGTTCCGCTATTTCAAGGGTGCCAGGGTGTCCAAAGGACATCCTGTTGCACCCCTGAAATGGACCTGTGCACAAATGTTACACACACACATGCCCTAAGGGCATGTGTGTCGCAACATGTAACTTTGAAAAATGCACAAAAGTGCATTTTTCAAAGTTTTAGCAAATTACCACGAAGTTCAACTTCATGGTAATTTGCTCCCCCTATTAGCGAAATCGCTAATTTTTTGGGTTTCATGCATTGCATTTAAGGAATCTCATTTTGGGATTCCTTAAATGCAAGAGCAATTTAAGGAATCGCTATTTAGAGATTCCTTAAATTGCGATTTCTGCATTTGGGATGATGCATCCCAAATGCAAAAATACCGGGAGCAAACGGCCAGATTCAGAGAATCAGCCGGTTTGCTCCCGGTATTTTCTTTGATGCATCTGCCTGATAGATATTAAAGGGTCGAAGCCGGGCTGGTAAAGACTCAAAATGTAACAGAATGAAGGGAAGATTAACAAAAACGAAGAAAATGTGATAGGGGGGCCAAACGTGATATAAAATAACACCACACATGACACCATTGCAAAAACAAGTTAAATGCTATCCTATGAGAAATGCAAAAACAGACAGGAAATGTCGACATATCATCCAAACAGCTGACCAGGATGTTGAACTCTGTCGCTGTCTCATTTTATTGTATTAGTATGTATTTATTTAATTTGTGAAGCGCCACCTTTACCTGGAAGGAATTTTGGCTCTGGTAACGAGAGTAGCATGAAATAACTTCTTTGTGTCAGCTAAAGAGTATAAAGTCAGGGCTTTAATTATCTGCAAAAATGCACGAGATATTGGATGGATGTGAGTGAAAGCTGCTTCAGAAACAAGAGTGCTTAATTTGTGCCGGTGGTTTCCAGTGCTTGATACCATGTTATTTGAGGCGGGGTGCAACATCAAGACAGAAATACCCTATGATGTTTAGGCAGACTTTAAAAGGTCATATTTATTCACATTCACAAACTGTCTCATGCCCCATTGCCACACCGCACATGGTTGCTTATTTATTCAAGTCAATGGCAGGAGTATAGCCATACCATCTGTGGAAATGGGGAAGGAACACAAACAAAATTGGTGAGTGGTGGGGTAAAAAAGTATTCCAAATGGAGAAAGTATTTTGTCTGTTGAAAAAAAACAAGTCGCTATTGCGTAACATTTATGCATGTGTGTACTGTTACACATTTACGCAGTTTGTAAATCAAAATGTATAATCCCTTTGACGATGACTTCTGTGAACATACGATGGAGCCACCATCCTGATGTACTCCTGGAATCCCCTTGATTGCTGCAAAAGTCAGGACTATACTCAAAACATAGATGGATGTAACCCGCAGGAGTACATTTTTTACTTTTTCTGTGACTCAGATGCCAGCTATCTGGAGAATTGAAAGTTGGTGGAAAAGATTTGTGAAATGCAATCAGAACCCAGGCCTCCTGGTTCCACAGACAACAACATAGGCAACTTCCATACCTTCAGTTTAGATGTTAGTCACAGCGTGTGATGCGGTGATCCTGGGCAGATCCTGCAGCTGTAGTAAAAATTCTGCAGCAGAATGCCATTCCAGCTCTCACTGAGGTTAAATCCTACCTGACTGTGGTGGTGGGAGCAATCTCTCCAGAGGGGGTGAGCAGAAGCAAAGTTTATCCTCCTGGTCCAGAGATGACAGGTGCATCCATAGAGTATACACTACACACAAAAGAGACAAAACTACGTCCTCCTCCTTGCATCACTTAGGTCAGGTACATTCATTGGCATCTCAGTTGGAATCTGGGATACTGGCCTTAAGCAAAAAAACTCAGGGGCATATTAGCAGGGGCTTGCGATAATATTATCGCTGCTTTAGCGTCCGTCCAGGACCATCTCTCCTTCAGGAAGCAACTCAAGACCTGGCTTTTGGAGCAGTAACGGACCCCTCCCCCCAGCGCCTTGAGACCCTCCGGGTGAGTAGTGCGCTATACAAATTGTTCTGATTGTTTTGGACGAAAAGCGGCGATATTATCGCTCTGTCTACAAGGACACGCTAGTGTGTGTTTCCTTGCATTAGAGCCCGGTTTCATGCCGCCTCGTCTCGCATCCCTAATGAGATGCAAGATGGGCGGGCCTCGTGAAACTTCATTGTGGAATATCGCTAACTGGGCATCGCGATATTTACAACGAAGCCCTGTCCTGCGTAGCGATATTCATTTCAACACTAATTCGCCCTTAACGCTGCTTCCAGACGTCTGCAAAAAACCTGTGTTGTGTATGTTTTACATTGGTGGTGGATTATGCTGATACGCCGATATGGTCGTATCAGCCAGATTATCGCTGTATTCATGAGTTCAACTCTTGTTTTCAGGCAATGTTGGTGCCATTTCCCCCCTATCGCTGGAAATTTATCGCCCTAGAGAAACGCGTTGTAAATAACGTGCTAACCGGGTGATACATCTCAGCGATAGATGGCGATAAATACAAAAGCGCTAAGCCTTCTTTGCGATATTTATCGCCGTCTATTGTTGATATGCCCCTCAGTAGGTATCCAAGATAAATGTACCTCTTTCTACAGTTTTTGGTATTGTTTTCTTCTTCTAAATCCCTGAGTTTCAGGATGTGTTTGTTCTCAGAAATCTGAAAATAAGCATATGCGCCCATGGACCCCGGGAGCTTGATCGTGCTGTTTGTAAAGGAAATTATTTTAACGCGGATTTCACCGGGGATCACTGCGGTGGTGCGCATCTCGGGTTGTGTTGTGCTTGCCAGCTTGCTGCTGGTATTGCTGCTCCTGAAGGAGAGTGTTAATTGACTCTGAACATCTGTTTTCCGTGGTGCAGACCTTCCTCAATGAAATTAGGGAAGGGTTTTATGTAAGTCGCGGAATGCAGCAAAGCGAATTATAAGCGGTCTATGAGTGATGCGCCTGTCCCAGAGCCGGAGAGGGACAGCCGCTCTGCAAGGTCTCTGAGATCTGATAGGACTCCTACTTGTATCACAAAGCTAGGAACAAAAATTGAACAAACGTAGGGCCTAATTTATGAGAGGGTTGCGTCACGTTTGCACCACACAACGTGGTACGTGCGCGACGCAAACCTCTAAGTCAGATTTTGGAGCCACGCAAAGCCACTTTGTGTGGCTCTGAGTGGCTTAAAAAATTAGGAGTAACGCAATGCAGCACCAATCACTGCGTTGCATTACTCTGCCCTGGATTGGCATTCCATGGGTGTCGTGTGGTTGTTCCCTCACAGCTCCCATGGATTTTGATGCATATGTAGATGTACAAGAATTTGTAGACCTAGGGATGTGCCAAAAATGTTCACCTTCCCAGGGAAGGCGTATTGAGGAGAAATATCTCCATTTCTCCTCGTTTCTTCCTCTTTCACTGTGGGCTGCATTTTGCACCACACAGAGAAAGAGGAATATGCCTCCCTGGATTGGATTTGTGCAGAAAGGTGCCCCCTCTTGCACAAAAACAATCTTGCATGCAACACAGGCACCCTGGCACCATGGTACAAAGGTGCCTGCATTGGCGCTAGGCTGCCAAAAGGATGCCAGCACGAGGCACAGGAAAGGAATGTGCCATATTGACTCAAATACGCGACAGAGTATCTTCTCCACCAAACCCTTGGTCCTCCAGCCTGATTTACAGCCGATGTTCAGTATCTCGACAATGAGC
This sequence comes from Lissotriton vulgaris, assembly GCF_964263255.1. Classification (NCBI taxonomy): domain Eukaryota; kingdom Metazoa; phylum Chordata; class Amphibia; order Caudata; family Salamandridae; genus Lissotriton; species Lissotriton vulgaris. The sequence continues at coordinate 51,392,205 of NC_141698.1, read as the reverse complement.
CTACATTAGCTGTTGAGATAGTGCCCTGACAGCCTGGCAGAGTAGGGGCCTCCACAGTTCTGGTAATCCCACCACCACCCAGTACACAGTGAGCAGTCGAATGCCCATTTTTCACTGTTGGTCGCCAATGGTGAAAACATGATAGTAAGGGACAATGAAAACGTTTAAATGAAACCCAAATCATGGGCCACGACGTCCATGGTGTGGCGCTTATTAATATTTTTGATTTGATTTTTCAAAAGCAAGCTCCTGCTTTGAGAGTTTGTTTTTTGAAAAAACAAAATCTTGTTAAAAGTTTGACAATCGTCCGTCAATATAATGGTACCTGTCCGTCAAACTTTTAAAACACTGATGGGAACCTCCTTGATCAGGGGCAGCTCTTCCATTATGGCAGCAGAGCGTCGTCCCCCCTGTTTGAGCCAGCAGAGGCAAAGGGCAAAAAGAAAATGATAATAAAAGATTTTTATTATGATTTTATTTTTCATCCTGCAGGACGGAACTCGGGGCCGAGGGAGGGGCGAGGCCACCTACACTGACACTGCAGTCGCAGCACCAGGGAGGAAGGAGAAGTGGTCGGCACTGCCAAGTGCTCAAGACCGTTTGGCCGGGTCTATGGGGATGGCTAAACTGTTATGCGCACTTGGGGCCTCATTTATGAAAAGTGACGCATCGCTGTGAGAAAACAGCGATGCTTCACGTTTCATTGCGCTCTCCTTGCGACACAAATCATGCATCATATTTACAGTATGACGCATCATGTCGCAAGGAGTTACAGATACGTCAGTATTTCTGACGTTTCTATAGGTGCAAAAATGACGCATTGCTGGAGTGTGTCACAAAAATGATACAACTCCAGCAATGGGTCATTACACATGGGCAAGTTCCATGTTAAGTGTGCGTCAGTCTAACGCCTGCCATGAGCAAGTGCAAGATATTGACGCATTTGCGTCCTAGAAGCGACGCAGTGAAATTTGTTAGATTTCACTGCGTCACTTCTACGAGGCATACATTATACCTGGCGCAGGTATAATGTGGCGCAGGGGTTTACAAAGTGACGCATCTACCTAGATGCGTCACTTTGTAAATATGACTCAACATGGCGCATTTTTTACCCTGCTGATGAGTCACAAAAAGTGACACACCAGCGGCGCAAAAGTAACGCAAGGGCTAATAAATAAGCCCCCTGGTCTTTCTCCACCGAGCTATGTTGTAGAGGTGGGTAGAGAAACTAACACAGGCTCCCAGTCTATGTATGAGCACCTAACCAAGGCACTCAGACCAATCCCAGCGCTGCTCACATGCTGGGAATAATATTCCCAGTATGTGAGCAGCGCTGGTATTGGGAGCTGGGAGCCTGCACAGTGTGCACCAATTCCTAAACGTCTGGGCGGCAAGGATCGGGAGGAAGGCGGTAGCCGTCAGAGCCGGGAAGTGCATTTTTCTTTCTTATTTAAAATTCTTTTTTCTTTTGATTGTGTTCCTCCTCCCCCCACCTCACCACTTCACAATACGAATGGCCGCTACCGAGGTGGTTCCTGCCAATGACTAGAGGTGTCTGTCGGGCTGGTGGACATGTCTAAATGTGGAGAAGGGGTACTCTGTCAAAGCAAACAAGTGTTTACTCCGCCGGCCTGACGGAGTACAGCAGTGCTCCGCGCTCTGAATCAGGCACATAGCCTTTCCGTGTGTTTCCTCTTTTTCCTCATCCCATTTGCTCCTTACCTCCATCCTGCACCAACTCAGAGCTTCAAAGCTGTCTCTGAAAGATGTAAACACTATGGGGTCTATTACTACCGCCACCGTAACAGTCAATGGGACAAACTGCAAGAGGTGCGGAGGTCCACTGTGCCAATCAGGATGCGACCGCCACCATGGCGGTCGCATCCTGTATATTTAACATTGTGGTGGGCAGTGCTGTATTCAGCACCCGCCACAATGTTAAACAGGTATGCTGTGCATGCAAATGCAGGGGGGTACCACAGGTACCCCCATGTGCACCACCCACCCCCCAACATCCCGGGGGCCCGCAATGGGACCCCAACTGTGATCACCGCAGGCCTTTCCATGCAACGAAAAGACTGTGTCCCGCTAGCATTCTAATATGGATGGCGGTGTCTTGCAGACACTGCCACCATATCAGGCCCCATTTCCACCCGGTCACCTGTGTGACCGCTGAAAAACCGGCGGACGGTCTTTTCATCCGCCGGGGTCCCCCGCCATCCTAATATGGCTGGGGGAAATGGGTGACGGGCAGGAAATAATGTCGGGCGGATCACCACCGCCATACGGGCGATGTCAATCCACCCGACATTATAATAGATCCCTATGCAACGACCCTTAATAAAGCATGATGTATAGAATCATATTTTTGACTGCTAACTCCAAAACCTTTTTTTATCAAAGAGTGGGGTGCTAGAAGATGGCATAACAGAGAGCCTTGTAGCTGCAGCATCTGTTCTCTCTCTGCAATCATCCTGCCAAAACCACATAAGCACATGGACCCCCTTGAAAGGGGCCCAATCGGAGACGTAACTCAAAATGATGATGGGACCCCCCTGCAGAATGTGACAAGGGGCCCCCAAGTCTCCCATATCTCACAATTATTCATAGGTATTAGGCTGAATGTGGGCCTTATGAAGGTCAGCAGAGCCCCTGGAAGTGGATGGGGCCCCCTGCATAGCAGGGGCTGCAGGGGCCTGGTTTAGGCCCCTGACCCAACCCTTCAGAAACCCCCCACACAGCCCTAGCCAAGGAATGTCTGCGAGATATGGGGGACGCCCCTCAAAGACATTTCGCAGGGTCGCACCATCATTTTGCGTTTTGCCCCAGCAAATACGTGTAGTATGAAAATTGACCCATGAAAACCATACAAACTGAAATGTTAGTTTCTTTTATCCTTAGCAACTGTATTTCAACAGAAATATATGTTTACTGGCAATTGTGCCAAGAAACAGGAATTAAAAAAGTACCCCTCCCCCTCTAAACCAACATGGCAGCCTGGGCACTGGCAGAGTTGAACACTGCTGTTTAAAGCCTCCTCTAGCTGTCCAGTTCCCAGGGAGATGAAAGGGGAAAAGACCCCAAAATAGTACCTGCTGAGTTTGCAGTGCCGCGGCATGACTGAGCTGACATACAAGAGACTAGAGAAGCTGGGAGGTGGTGGTTGCCACCAAGGGAAGAAAGCGACAAAGCAAGAGGCCTGTGGGTCTTGCAAAGCTCATGTTGAATTTACAGGAAGGCTTTCGGAGGGTGAAGATCACAAACAGGACTAAGACGTCACAGGATCAGGCTCAAGAGTGGGAGCTGGTCCATGCCCATGACTTGGAGTGGGAGAGGGACTTTCACATGCAGGGCCGGCACTAGCGCTGGTGTCGGCTGGTGTGACAATCTATGCCAGCGATCTTCAATCTGTGGGGCGCGACCCCCAGGGGGGTCGTGGAGTCCTGGGAAGGGGGTCGCAGATTCTGCAGAGTGCAGTTCCTGGCATTGGGCTGAGGGTGCTCACGGCGGAGGCCTAATTCACACTGAGGTGTGAAAAACATCAACGCCTCATTATCAAGTAAAAGGTCTTTTAAAGACCTGTCAAGTACTTGGGTGTGACTGTGTGTGTGTCCCTGAAGCTGTTTCAGCCGGGCTCACATACACGAGCTGGGGGGAGCTGGGTGGGGGCGGGGGGAGGAGGGGGCTGGTGGAGTGGCTGTATTTTAGCCCTGTGAGTTTAATGGATGTTGCACACCTGGAGCTGTGGGTCCCATGACACGTCCCCCGCCCCCAGCAGGGAGGCACAGAGATGCCCTCCCATGAGCGGGAAAGAAGAAGGACGACGACGCAGAGAGATAATGACCCCCCCATGAGAGAGGCACAGAAAAGGTGGGTGGATGAATGATGGGTGGATGGATGGATGAAAGGGTGGATGGATGAATGATGGATGTATGGATGGATGGATGAAAGGGTGGATGGATGAAGGATAGATTGGTGAAGGATAGATGTATGGATGGAAGAATGAAAGGGTGAACGGATGAAGGATGGATGGATGAAAGGGTGGATGGATGAATGATGGATGGATGGATGTGTAAAATGATGGGTGGATGAATGAAGGGTGAACGGATGGATGAAAGGGTGGATGGATGAATGATGGATGTATGGATGGAAGGATGAAAGGGTGGATGGATGAAGGATAGATTGGTAAAGGATAGATGTATGGATGGAAGAATGAAAGGGTGGACGGATGAAGGATGGATGGATGAAAGGGTGGATGGATGAATGAATGATGGATGGATGGATGTGTAAAAAGATGGGTGGATGAATGATGGGTGAATGGATTGATGAAAGGGTGGATGGATGAATGCTGGATGGATGTGTAAAAAGATGGGTGGATGAATGATGGGTGAATGGATGGATGAAAGGGTGGATGGGTGAATGCTGGATGTATGGATGGAAGGATGAAAGGGTGGATGGATGAAGGATGGATGTATGGATGGGAGGATGAAAGGGTGGATTGATGAAGGATGGATGTATGCATGGATGGGAGGATGAAAGGGTGGATGGATGAAGGATGGATGTATGTATGGATGGGAGGATGAAAGGGTGGATGGATGTATGGATGGATAAAAGGTTGCATGGATGAATGATGCATGGATGGATGTGTGAAAAGGTGGGGGGATGAATGATGGGTGGATGGATGAAAGGGTGGGTGGATGGATGTATGGACGAGAGGGTGGATGGATGAAGGATGGATGTATGGATGGGAGGATGAAAGGGTGGATGGATGAAGGATGGATGTATGGATAGGAGGATGAAAGGGTGGATGGATGAAGGATGGATGTATGGATCGGAGGATGGAAGGGTGGATGGATGTATGAATGGATAAAAGGTTGCATGGATGAATGATGGATGTGTGAAAAGGTGGGTGGATGAATGATGGGTGGATGGAAGGAAGGGTGGATGGGTAAAGGATGGATGTATGGATGGAAGGATGAAAGGGTGGAGGGATGAAGGATGGATGTATGGCTAAAAGGGTGGATGGATGGATGTGTGAAAGGGTGGGAGAATGAATGATGGAGGGATGTGATGAGGTCTAACAGGCGCATTTATGGTTGTCAAAAGTTGATGAAGAGGAGTACCAGTTTCTAGAAACTTTTGTCGGAAGGGGGTCCTTACGCCTAAAAAGGTTTTACAAGGGGGTCTCGGCATCAAAAAGTTTGAAGACCTCTGATCTATGCTGACACCCCCCAATGACCTTATTCTCCATTGATTCCCTTGCTGGATTCCCTCACTATATCTCCATAGCCCTTCTCACTACAAAAGGAGCCACATGTCATCTATACTGATAGGCATTATATTTTAAGAGTGCTTCTTCTGGAGAAGCACAAACTCAAGTTTAAAAGTAACACAGTGGTTGGGGTCGGCTTTACTAATGAGAATTTATTTCTACCCTAATTAACCCTGTAGGAATCGGGTTATTTGTTAAGAGAGGTGGAAGCTCAACTCAGGCAACGAATACAATCCTTGTCAGGATGAATAACACAAAGTTACTGAATTAACCTGTGCTTAACCCTCTGGCAGCTCGGCACAAAAACAGTCAAGCTCAACTTTGAGGTAATGTGTAAAGTATTTATGTAGCACAAAAACAGCAATAAGGTGAAAACACAACACAAGAAAAATCCAATTTAGACAAGTAGGGCCCGATTTACAGAACTAACTTAAGACAAAATCCTAAACTTACTACTTTTGGTATTCACAGAAGTTAGGATTTTGTCTTAAGTTTGTCTTAAGTCTGTCTTGCAATACCCAACTGACCATTCACCATTGAACCACTTCTTAACCCTTTCGATGCTAATGACGGAACGGTTCCGTCATGAGCATCGGTCGAGCTGTGCTCATGACGGAACCGTTCCGTCATGACCACACCCATTTGCATTGGGGCTCAGCACCGGGGGTAAATCGGGGCCGCACGGATGAGGTTAAAACAGGCATTGGAAACTTTTTCTAACATCATCAAATATTTATTTAGCATCTTAAATACTTTAATTCGCCATTATCGCGGGCAATGGTGGTAGAGTCACATGAATAAATGGAGATTTTCTGGGAGATGTACTAAGACTGTTTTCAGCCTACATCCACAATGAAAAGTATACTACCCTATTTTATCAATGACATTTCCCTAAAGTGCAAATTTTTCAGGATGAAAACTACTCATTGGAGCTCCCCCTCCCACCCACAATCCACCCGCCTCACCACCCTTTGTTTGTGGCGGCCGCCACTGGTATAATGGCCTTCCAGTATCAAAGCTGGGCAGATCCTGTTAGACTGTGCAAAAAATATTGCCAATGCAAGTCATAGCTACGCTAAAAAGGGCAAAATGTGTTTAATTCAAAACATTCGAGTGTTCGTTAAAATACACATTTGGTGCCACGTCCCAGTCATCTTCATTATTCTGCATTATCAGCGGGTAAGATGGGAATTTTTTCCTTTCTTCTAGTAATGCTTGAGGGGAAGGTACTACAAACTCGGGCAAGGATGTCAATCAGTAAAAGAGGCACGAAAATAATAAGAATAGTTTCCAGTGTTTTCTGACTCCATTCTTTAAATTATCTTTAAAACATGATCAAAGTTCCCAACTTTTTAACTTAAACCCATCATCAACTCTATGTGTCATGTAGTTCCAATATTACCCATACAGGATCTGCGCGTTTGGATAGCATAAACTGTGGGATTGGTGGCAGACTGACTCTGAGCACCCCCACCGAGAATTGTATTTTTGATTTGTATCCTTCAGACCTAAAGAGTAACCACTAGACAAAGTCCTATTTCACAGGTGAACAACAATGTCAGAAAGTGTGTTATTACATTGGGATGGGAGGATGATTATCAACATAATGAGCACATTCTGGGTCAGTCTCAACACAAGTCTGAGGGAAAGTATGCTCAACCCTTCATAGACACACTTTGCAGACCACTTCCTTGTAAAATGTAAGTTAAAGCAGTACCAATCATTTTAAAGTAAAGAAAACTGCACAATGCAACTCCTTAATCAATTTTGAGAAACAGAGAAAAAGGCAAAAGGCAGAAAGACACAAAAATCATTAAAGTCAGGTAAGGTGAAACTGAGATATAAATGATTAACGTTTTATGGCAAAAATCACATAGAAAAATATCTATTTGGTGTTGACCAGCACCAGAACAAGGCACGATTTCAGGCCAACTACGATGAAGTGGAGGTAGGATACAAAGGGCTAAGTTTACGGTGAGTGAGCGTAGAGAAAAACAGTTGAGGAAGGACATCTGAATATCAGGAATCGGAGATAGAGCGAAGATAAAAAGATGAAACCATGAAACAAATTGAGTATCATTTTCACTGAGGTGAAGAAAGAAGGAAAGTGTGTTTATTAAAACACTTAGAGCTTGGTTACTAGTCTGACGGTCCACAGATCAGCAGACTCAATTAGGAAAGTCAGACCACTTTTGTCCCGCCACAACCGCCAGGGAACCGCCATTGCCTGGCGGTGTTGCGGCGGTCTTGAGGACGCAATATGATTAGTGGGACCGCCGCTGTCCCCCCTAGCATGTTACGAGTTTCCTCTCCACCACGGCTTTCATGGCAGTCACTACTCTATGAAAACCATGGTGGAGAAGAAACAAAAGGGGTCCTACAAGGCCCCCTTGTGCCTCAGGGTCATGGGGTGCATGCAGGGGAGCACAACATGTGCCTCCCTGTGTGCATGCACCCCAGGTCCTGCGCAGCATGGACTTTGCAGTCCATGCCTTGCAGTAACTGTTTTTGGCGTTCCCATTGCGGTGCCCATTTTCTGAGGCACCGCCATGGGAACGTTTAAAAAAAAGCCACTCAGACACAAGGAACACTTGGCGGGCTGCACGACAAAGGGTTTGGCGGTGCAGAGGCAGGGTGGACCCCGCACCACACCGCCAAACTAGTAGTCCGGCCCTAAATGTCAGATGTATGAAGCTTTTTTTTGCAATCACAAATGGACGGAATCGTAGAATCAGGCCATTTGCGACTGCAAAATTTATATTTAGGACCACTGCGGACTCTTAAAAACATTAGATATCATTTATTTATTTATTTTTTTTATTTTTTTTTTTATTTTTATTTTTTATTTTTTAAGTGCATCTAGAATTTCTTTCAGGAGGGCTGGTTGCATTTAAAAATCATTACTTTAATTTACTTTATTTAAAACAATAACAGACAAGGGGTCAGCTGACCTCAGCAGGTCACCATCGGTGTGATGGCTGGGATTCACAGTGGGTCACAATTTGCGACCTACCGTTTTAATATTTATGAGACAGGTCCAATTGCGACCCACTACAAATCATGTTTTTGCAAATCAACCTATTAGTACACAGGTCGGTTCTCAAAAACAGAATTGATTCAGTAAAAGTCTGTGAGCAATTTGGACCTCTTTCACCAAATCCTATCTTACTACATCTGGCTCCTAAGAGAAGCATTAATTATTGTGAGAGAAGAGGAGCAGACCAAGGATTTAGCCTTGGGAAACCCTAACAAATAAAGGAGTTGGTAGAGAGTAGGCCTGGGCGTAGTAGCGGACCTCCGCGAAGTGACTAAAAACTCCATTGCGCTATGCGGAGTTCCACAAGCAGTGGAATGCGTTAGGTTGCGCCTTTTGTGTTGATTTTTACTGCCAGGTGTTTGTCCTGTGCTGGAAAATCAGCGTTAAATGCACCATGTGCAGCGTAAGAGTGTGCTGCTTCTTTCTGCCTCTCGAGTAGTTGTTCTACGCGGGCAGCAGTTTCCTCAACGCGAACAGAAGGTTTCTCAAGGTGAGCAGTAGTGGCTTTCCGTGACTGCCCGCGTTGAAAAATCTCACCAGGAGGTGGCCCGGAGTAAGATTTTCCTCGCTTGCGCTCGCCTATTTAATGTTAGTGAGCGCGAGTGAGGAGAAAACTCCGCTCCGCATTTTGGGAACTTCGTGTGCTGCGCTGAGTGGGAAAAACTCTGCAAACTCCGCGAGCGGAGCAGAATTTCACGCCCAGGCCTAGAAGTGAGTGACAACGACACCTGTAAATATAGACATACCAGATGGAATGGTAGGAGCAAAACAAATGGATCACTGTGTTTGTGTGTTTGCATGAGGTCATGTGTTGTGAACAGTGTAAAGGTGGTCAAGAGTGTCACATGCTGCCTAGAGTTCAAGAACAACAAGAATACGAGATTTTATGTTCACATTTAATAGCACCTCTTACTAACACATGGCCTTCTAGCAGCAAGCATCACCCATGTGCATTTTGCCAATGGTGATATTTCGTCCAATCACCTTTGATGTGTGGTCACATGTACCATGACGTCACGTCCTGACCTGCGCAATGTGATGTCCGCTTGTGGCCCCTCTCTTGGGGTTCAGAACTTGTCATCCCTTTCAAACAATTTCTCCTGTGAGTTTAAAGGACTTGGCAAATGTAAAGAAGAATTTGATCAAATATAATATATAGAAATAAGTAAAATAAGGGCATTGTATGAAAGAATGCCGCTGCCCAGAGGCACCTGATTTAATGAGCTTTCCACTCCAGCGTTCACTTTATATATACCCAAGCACCTTGGACAAACAGTTTGCTTGTGCTCCAGTTTAATGTTTGTTTAAGATATTAAAAACCCTGTCTGGTGTTCACCTTAAACATTTGTAAATGGCAGACCATCTGGCTCATTTCACACCTGAGGTGCCGTTCATCAAATCAGGGGGTGCTGTTCGAGCTGGCGCAGCTTTCTGAATTATTAAAGACATAGCCTATTAACTTTTATTTTTGCATTAAACTTGTTTTTTCCATCTGTTGCAAATGTCTGTCTTTGTGATTTCATAGGGCATTGCACATTACGATTCACATTCCCCATACCCAGAGGAGATTTACTGTGCTGCATTAAAAACCTGCTTCTGGAGGACTTTTCCATGGTCAGCACATGTAGCTTTCTGTGGGAAGGGAGTAGGGGGTGCAACCACATCTGGATTCCAACCTGCCTTTTCCCTGCTATCTGCTAATTGGGTTACAGCTGATGTGTAGGATTGTGAATACCCATGCCTTGTAAAAATGTGTTCATTCCTGTAATATTGTGAGGACAATTACAACAATGCAAATCTGCTGTAGTAGTGTTTGCCGCATCTGCCACATAAGCCAACATCTGCTTATGGATCTAAAAAACGAATGTCTTTCTGATGCAAATGGTTACTATGAGCGTTGTCTATTGAATTGGGTCTAAGGTTACTAAGAGCACTGAATATGGGATAGAATGCAGCTCCTGGCGCTTTACTAGAGCTAACTAGCTCCCTTTACCTGCTGGTTGCTATATAGAGGCACAAAAGAGGTGGAAAGTTGGGGCCTCATTTATGAGGTGTTGCCGTGGGGCAGCACTACAAGCGGTCCTGCAGCACTGCCCTACGGCGAAAGAAAAAGGCAGAACGGTGCATTCCTATCCTTTTCCCATGCTCCGGCGCACAATGGGCCGCGAGCGCCAACGCAGGCAACTTTGCATCATGGTGCAAGGATGTCTGCGCTGTGGGGAGGATTATTTTTGCGCAGGAAAGGAAACCTTCTTGCACAAAAACAATCACAGGAGGCTTTTTCCTCTTTCTATGTGTGCTGCACAATGCATCAGGGGCGGCTCCTCCATGTGGGTGGAGGAGTGTTGCCCCACTGCTTTCTTGCAGTGCAATAAGCTGAAACATAAAATGGTATTATGAATACCATTTTATAAGGAAGAAGAAGGGTTTGGTTGGGGGCGTGCAGGTGGGCGGTCCTGCTCCTGGCAGGGCTGGAGTGGCTTGCCCACTGATTTGGGTGCTGACTGTTTGGTCGGCCCCATGACCACCCAAACCAGTCATGCACTCTCCGTTTTCTCCATGCAGGCTGCATGCAGCCTGCATGGAGAAAGCGGACTCCCATAGACACCTGTGCGGTCGGCGTCCCAGTTAATCACAATGCTGCCATTGCAGTGTTGTGATTGGCTTAGGGGATTAGAGGGAGGATGTCTGCTTGCCTGCTTCCTGTGTGGATGAGAGGATGCGGGACGACGCGGTACCAGACCGAAGCGGGCTGGGAAGGTAAGTTACATTTAAAAAATGTTTTATTACAAATTAAACCACCCAGTGCGACTGTCCTTCCCGCGCAACCCCCCGCCCCCCACACACGCGAGTTATGCCAGCTGCGACTGCAATGCAGCACACATAGAAAAAGGAAAACAAGGAGAAATAAAGATATTTCTCCTTGTTGTGCCTCCCTTACACCTCCCCTGGGGAGTCACACATTTTTGGAGCAGCCTCAGACTTACGATATCTCATAAATATGGGGCAGTGTCAAAAAGTCATGGATGTTGCTGGGAACGCTGCTAGCAACACCCATTGAACGCCCCTTTCACACAGTTTTCTGCGCGAAAGAAGCACATATTTATAAGGCCATGAAAAACCACCCAAAGTGCCTTTACGTGGCCTTATAATATGCGGTGGCACATTGCGCCACGGGAACGTCAAAAAAGTGATTTTTCGTTGGCGCAAAAGTGCTGGTAGGGCTTCATAAATGAGGCCTTGTGAGTGGGGCAGGTGAATGGCAAGCACATCTTTGGAACAAACACACCATTCCACCGACCGCCATGACGTCTGCTCCTGCAATTTCCAGGAGGAATGGTCGCCCCTTGCTGTGATGGAGGGGCTCTGAAGTGATTGTGTGCTTTGCTTTTCACACAGTTTAGGTAATTGCTTATTCTGCATTAAGTATTTATTAGGTAAACTCTCCTTTAATGCAGAAAAGTGTGCTAAAGGGAACAATATTTATGAGGCTGCATTAAAGGCAAAATATAGCTTAGTGCAGCCTGGCAAATATGGAGCAGGGTCCTGCACCACAGTGTAAGGGGCCACATAAATGAGGACCTTAGTCTTGGTGGTGGTAATAACCCTAATGAATTAGGGGTACATGCTTGTCAAGGACAGGAACCATAAAGTGTACATTTTAATTATATTTTGAACTGAATGGAATTAATGATGCAATTTTAAGTATGTAAGTGTTTTCTCCACAAGTTATGGCATTTTACGTTTAGATCACAAAGCGTTGTAGCCAGTTATTATATAAAAACAATGCTTAGTTTATGAACAAAGCCTACATGTTTTGCATCTTTTTTTACTGTCTGGTGCTCTCTGTCTTAAAGTGTCTCCTATTCAGGCTCTAGGGGCCCGGTTCACAGAACTAACTTAAGACAAATTCCTAAACTTACCACCGTTGGTATTCACAGAAGTTAGGATTTTGTCTTAAGTTTGTCTTAAGACAAACTTAAGACAAAATCCTAACGTCTGTGAATACCAAAAGTAGTACGTTTAGGATTTTGTCTTAAGTTACTTCTGTGAATCGGCCCCTCACATAATGTATATGTAATGTAAACTACTGTTCTACAGTAATCCACCTTGATGGGAATGACTACTTCCGCATGACCATAGGATAAACCTAAAACTGAGCTATAGAAGACAGGTTTGCAAAAATAGCTCTCATGAACGGAATTAAAGAGGTCCAACTTCTATTAGAACATTAGAATGTTGGAAGCTCCATTGCAGACAATGGAGTGCTCCATGCTTCTACGAGCCGGTAAAGGCCCGCAGAGCAACATTCCAATGTTCTACAAAGGCTTCTCAAAGCTCGAGGGGATTTATATCCCCTCGAGCTTCGAGAACCCTTTGTTTCATTTGTTAGAACATTCTGCCCTCTAGTGGCAGAATGTTCTAATAGCCTTATAGCCCTTCGTAGCAGGGCTATACGGCTATTAAAGTCCCGCTGTTTCGTTAAAGTCGCTTGCCTTCGGCTCGGGCCTTTAACAATCCAGCGGGTCTTTAATAGCCGGTATAGCCCGCTACGGCGGGCTATAAGGCTATATTAAAAGATTGGAATGTTGGGAACTCCATTGAAGACAACGGAGTGCTCCGGGCTTCTAATGGCTGGTAGAAGCCTGGAGCTCCAACATTCCAATGTTTGCCTTTGTTCACAGCTGTTGCTGTGAACAAAGACCTCACAGAGCCCAAGGGAATGTCATTGCCCTCCGGCTCTGCGATGCCTTTGTTTTACAATTTTGAACATAAGCCCTCTAGGGGCGGAATGTTCGTATACTCTTATAGCCCTCCATAGCAGGCTATACTGGCCATTAACAGCCTGCTCTCTTGTTAAAAACCCGAGCTGAGCGGGCCTTTAATGATCGGTGTAGCCTGCTACAGCTGACTATATGCCTATATTACAAGACGCTTTCATGTATGTTTGATTTCTGCTTAACATAGCTTTGTATATATTGTACACAAATCATTTTACTTTATAAGCTTATAGCCCGCCGCAGTGGGCTATGCGGGCCATTAAAGGCCGGTTTCAATGTCAAAGGCCCTTGCCGAAGGGGAGCGCCTTTAACAAGGGAACGGGCCTTTAATGGCCAGTAGAGCCCCCCACGGAGGACTCTAAGGCTATTAGAACATTCCCCCCACTAGAGGGCAGAATGTTCTAACAAATACAACAAAGGCCTCTCGGAGCCCAAAGGGGTTTAAATCCCCTCGGTCTTCGAGAGGCCTTTGTGAAAACAACATTGGAATGTTGCTCTGTGGGCCTTTACCGGCCCATAGAAGCTCGGAGCACTCCATTGTCTCCAATGGAGTGCTCAACATTCCAATGTTCTAATATAGCCTTATAGCCTACCTAGCGGGCTATACCGGCTATTGAAGGCCCGCTCCAGCGTTAAAGGCGCGAGCCGAAGGTGAGGGCCTTTAGGGAGTGGGACTTTAATATAGCCTTATAGCCCACCCTAGCGGGCTATACCAGCTATTAAAGGCCTGAGAGCAGGACTTTAGCCCAGCTACGAAGGGCTATAAGGCTATTAGAACATTCTGCCACTAGGGGGCAGAATGTTCTAACAAATAAAACCAAGGCCTCCGGAGCCCGAGGTGATCTAAATCCCCTCGGGCTCGGAGAGGCCTTTGTGAAAACAACATTGGAATGTAGCTTTGCTGACCTTTACCAACCTGTGGAAGCCCGGAGCACTCCATTGTCTTCAATGGAGAGCTCCACATTGCAATGTTCTATTATAGCCTTATAGCCCGCCGTAGCGGGCTACACCGGCTATTAAAGGCCTGCTGAATCGTTAAAGGCCCGAGCTGAAGGCGAGGGACTTTAACGAGACAACAGGTCTTTAATTGCCGGTATAGCCTTGCTATGAAGGGCTATAAGGCTATTAGAACATTCTGCCACTAGAGGGCAGAATGTTCTAACAAATTAAACAAAGGGTTCTCGAAGCTCGAGGGGATATAAATCCCCTCGAGCTTCGAGAAGCCTTTGTAGAACATTGGAATGTTGCTCTGCGGGCCTTTACCGGCCCTTAGAAGCAGGGAGCACTCCATTGTCTGCAATGGAGCTCCCAACATTCCAATGTTCTAATAGGAGGAATGAGTAAATATAATTGGAGTGCTGTGGTTCATGCGAGACATAATCCTTAATTGCTGATGACCAATATTTTAAATAGTATCTGCTGAATGTGTGTGGTCTTAAGAAACCACTATGGTTTCAAAATCATTGTGACCCATCTTGTGTCAATAACCTTATGGGATCAAAAATGTCTTAATGGTTAAACAATAATGACACAGAACCTGTCCAATGTGACAAGACGTATTTGTGCAAACAACCGCACCACATCTTTATATGAGAAGGAACTTTGATAGGAAATCTGTGAAAAGAGAGCCACACCTATTTCAGCACCCTGAAATGTATGGTTTCCAGAAAAGAGTGCGCAGAAAGTCTACATCCAGCATTATTTCCGGTTTACCATTAGTCATACTGCAGTGTGGCCATGGTGAGGACTGCAATGATGTACTGAGGATGGACTGCTGCATGGATAGTTAATTAGTCTGTCTTGGTACAGGCACAAGAGATATGGTATTTGCTTTGCTCTGCAAGAGTTACCAGGTGCTGGTACCTATATGTGCCAACATTCAGTTGAGTGTTTGCTTGCAGATGGCTGCATTGTGTGTGCAATGACCATGCTTGGTGAGGAAACGTAAATCCTAGCTGTAACATGTTTGCAGGCTCCTGGGTAGTACAATGTTAGTTACCAAGACAATATCTATACCAAGAATGTACCAAAATGCTACACTCGAATATGGATGTTGCTTTATAGCAGTTTGAAGCATCCTGTGGCATTATTAAAACATTCTTGTTTTAGTCATTCATTTTAGTTGTTTTTCTCTGTTCTGTTTTCTGTTATGCTATGTCCTACCTTGCCAATGCTCCAGGATGTTCCTTCGCTCGAGCAGCTGTGCGCATAACAAATACCGATAACATAACATGACATAACATAACATAACATAACATTAAATATGCTTGCTGGTTTTCATGGCTCAATTACACCCAGAAGCCAGAAGATTCAGGGTCGTACATTGAAAGTGGGATTTTGGGAGCATAAAGAGCCTTGTATTTTATGCATGAGTGATACCATCCTTCTTCTCAAGAATGTCCAGCGCTTCCTTAGGGAGGAGATCCTGACACCTGCTCATTAGATACATTTTTGCTGAGAGTAACAAGTTTGTGACACCTGATTAAGCTCTGTTGACTTGTACTGATGTAAAACATATATTTTGGATTAATGTTTGCATATGTTTAGCTTTGTGCTCCAACTCACTGTTTACTAGTGAGAACCCTCCTCAGTTGAAATGACAATTGTCTTCAATTATTTTGCTGTGCTGCCTGCCAGGGGCGTAACACAGGCCCCCGCAGCCCCTGCCTTGCGGGGGGGCCCCCGCGCTCCAGGGGCCCCACGGGGGCCCCTTAACTTACTTAATCTGGAATTGAATAGATATGGTGCGCGTTGCGCATGCTCACAGCAGCTTTAATAAATTAAATCGTGCGCAAGGCATGCATGCCTGCCTGGGCCTCCGCCGGGCCTCAGAAGGTCATAACGAATAAATGGTGAACAATTTGCGCAACAACTGCTGCACAGTACACACACGCGCGCTGAGGGTCCCAGCCGGGGGCCTCTGAGGCTTTTGAGAAATGGTGTACGCCCTTAGCCGAGGCCTCTGAGGCTCTTTATAACAAATATGCAAGCGGGCGGCGCGCAGTTGCTTCCCCGACGCGTGTGTGCGCTCTTCCGGGTGGGGGCAGAGCTGTTGACCAATGCCGTGATTTGAATGTGTCTTACTCCAGACATGCGTATTGTGCGCACGTTATTAAAAGTGCGCGTGAGGCACCCCAAGAAGAAGACCCACCCAGCCATGCAGCGAGCCGCTCCTACACCGGACTGTCGAATTCCGTCCCCGACGGCCATAATTTAAATTAATTTATTAGCAAACCACCCCGCCCCCCTACCCCGCCCCTGCCTGGCTAACCTTGCCCTGCCTCTGCCCTGCTGCCTGGGCGTCCTGCTCGCCTCCCGCCTAACTGAAGTAAGCCCAGCCCAGCCTGAGCCCCCAGCCCTCAGGTCAGGTGAGTCAGAGAGAGTCCGAGCCCAGTAGCAGGAATGTCCGAGGTTTGGTGCAAAGGTGAAGTGATGTTTTGCCGAAAGTTGCTACCCCTCTACACTGCTAAGGCAACCAGATTAAATATTTCTATGAGCAATTTAAAGCCCTCTCGATTGTAGCATCTTAGTTGGTGGCGTAGATAATGTATTATTAGTCTTTCTTTAAGACGAATGCGGGCTGTGAATCCGGGGAAACTGGGCTTAGCTACGAATTACCTTACACAAGCAGTCTTGCATGAATGCAAGCATACGTTCTTGTTGCATCAGTCCTATTGGATTTGTCAGTGCTCTTCACTAAAAGGCAGAAGTAGGATGGAGGATAAAATATAATAAAAAGGGCAATCAGATAAGGCAAGCGTTACCAGCACCAAAATCGAAATAACACTTGCCTTTCCTGCAATCAGGATATATCCCACGTCACAAGGGACAATCTTTCTCCACCTTACTGTAGTTCCCACAGGGACTAGGCAGCTGCCTAGGATGCTTCTCCAGGATGTCGGCGACCGGCCTAGCCGCCTCTGCTAGGATGAGAGGTACGGGGTGTAGAGATATGTGCGAGATTTGAGACGTGTGACCTGTGACCATGAAGTCCGTGCAGGGAAAGGTGCAGGATAGCGAGAGTCAGGAAGGGCTCCAGGTTGGGAGAGAGTGGGCATATAGAGGCGCGGGCAGGGAGATAGTAAAGGTCAGAGAGGTGCAGCCTGAGAAAGGTATGGCGAAGGAGTCGTGCAGGCTGTGAAGGGAATGGGCTGACAGAGTGCAGACTAAGAATGGAACGGCCAGGGCGAAGTGCAGCAGGCAGCGGTAGCAGAGGTGTGGACAGGGACAGCTGCTGATGGGTGCAGACTGAGAAGAACTGGTAACAGGGACAGACGGACTGTGTAGGACGGCAGCTGGCTGAAAGAGATGTGGGCAGGGAGACGACATATAAGCAAGGGACGAGCAGGGAGTGGTACGACCAGAGAGTTACAGGCAAAAGACATGCAGTGGAATGAGCAAACTGCATATTCAGAAAAGAAATGTAATTAATAAATAACTAAAACACTTTATTGTTGAAATGTATCACATACGTAGAGGGTGATGCTTCGAGGTATGCAAGCCTCGTTAGCAGGGTTTCCACATAAGCTGGAATACAAAACCTATGTTATTTCCAAGAAAACTTCAAACAAATGGCAGTTTTTATGCACTTTACATAAGTCGAATTTGCATGCTCCTTTTTTTAAAAAAAATTAAAAAGATGTATGTTTGGCTTCTAATTTTGGTTAAGTAGCAAAATCAAAATGTGGAAATAGCAATGAATTACAGACCAGAAGCCAGTTTCTGATGCATATTTCAGAGATCCTGTGTGTGAGCGTCTTGTTATAAAAGAACACCAACTATTCGCCTTATGTTAAATCATCAAAAACATTTATTTCAAGCATTTCTTCCCATCATATTGTGTTATCCTCAATATGCCCTTATTTAGCAACTTCCAGGGTACACCAATTAAGGAAAGATAAACATGGCAGTGTCTTGCTTATCCAGTATGTAGCACCATTACAAGCTAAAGCCAACATTTCAAATTTGGTGTTGAACTTTGATGTACTTTCTATATCGAAATTTCAAGTGAATTAGTAATTACTGCACCTCCTGTAATTCTCCGCTGGTTTATTTCCGCAGTTAAAACCTGGTGAAAACGTGCAGTAAATACTCATGCTTGCATAATTTGACCTTTGTAATTAATCCCCTGTGGTCAAAGATTAATTTCAGAATATTAGACATTTAAGTACCCAATAAATACCTCATAGCATGTTGTCAGAATTTACTGGATGCTGTAAATGCCTCTAACCTATCCCAAACCCTTGGAATCGGAAGCTATGTTCCATCTGTGTGACCTCACATCCGGCGCAGACGAGGAGACGTTTCCGTCACCTCCAGGCACACGTGTCATCAGGTCTTTCTGGGTTCCGTCTGACGCCTGTGGAATAGTCTTAGGTAAGAAATCTGCAGTTCGTTTGAGTCTCTACCAGAACAGGCGTTAGCAAAGGTAAGTAACTTGTTTGTTGTTCTGCTTGTTTTCTTGTCCTATGTTTCTTCTCTATTTGGCTTATGAATTCTATGTAGCATTTTACCTTATTATTTAAAAATGTTATTATTTATCATATTTACTAATTCCCATTGCACCATAGTTCTCCTTAAATATTTGCATATGTAAATATATTATATATTGGGAAGATGGATCACCACTTCCCAATACTTGAAAACTAAACCTATATACTTTTTTTCTTCGTCTTCATTAAAGTTTTAATCTCGTTATTTAACATTTTTTGACATCTTTGTATTTTTCCATATTTTCAACTACTTTTTAGTAGTGGAGATAAACATTATACTTCTAAACTCTAATGCTGGTGGTGTTGTTCGTGAACACCTGAACCAGCATCCGAATGATGGATGGTAGGAAGGCTTTTAAAGCTAGGTGGACAGCCACAGCTCCCAACAGGTTTATGAGGAGGCGGTTCTCCGCCAGAGACCACCGACACCTCCATAGGCCCCCTTAGCACCACACTTTGGCTGGAGAGGCACAGATTAATTACGGAGGGGCCCCCTCCACGTACCCTGCAGGGGGGCCCCCTCAAGTTTCGTTACGCCATTTGCATTAAAAGCTACTTGGACTTTAGGATTCCCGACTGTGTGTGCTTCGCTAACATTGTCAACTGTGGCCCTCTTATGATCTTACAAAGACCAGATACCAGATTGGCCCAGGTTTCCCATAGGTCACCGGTTTGTTGCACAAAATGGAGGCGGAGAGATGGAGCCATTTATCCTGCACAAATAAAGTCCATGCAGTGACAACAATGTCCTATGCGCCTGTTATGTGTTTGGGCAGGAGTAGCTAGAGCATGGCTGCACTGGAATTCTACATCTCACGCAGGTGCAGCAGGTAAACTGTTCACCGGCTGCAGTGATGGTCCAGCTAGTATGATTATATGTTGTGCTTTACTGACAGGTATGTTCTAAGGTATCCTAGAAACAGAGTGTGCAGGGTGAGTATCTTCTATCTGATATGTTTTGGTTGGTGTTTGAAAGTGTTCTTGTTCCTTTATCTTACCACTGACGTTTCTGAGTCGTATTTATACTGTTCTTTCACTGAAATTCCTTTTATCTCAGAAAAGAGGCTGCAGAACATGACTGCTTTGTGGCCTATGTCTATTCACTCATGTCTGTTCTCCCTTCTGATTGGTCAAATGGCTGCCAATGAAGTAACACGCCTAGGGCCTCATTACGATGCCGGACGGAGTTTCCTCCGCCCAACATTGTCTCAGTCAAGGGACCGACCGACACCGGATTAATTATGATGCGGCCACTCCTATACTTTACAATGGGAGCATGCATTCCACTCCTTGCAACCCCTGCAAAGACCAACGTTTATCCTACTGTTGTTTAAATAGGAGTGGGAATATGAACTATAACTCATTATAAATCAATCATTTTTCCTTCTGTAGCAAGTGGGAATAGTAAATGTTATCCTTCTAAAGGACAAAACTTTCCTGACTGTTTTTTAGATTGGAGTGGGAGTGGCACAGTTTATTCTTCGACAGAATGTTAATTTTGTTTTATTTATGGTTTTATTTAATTGTTATGTTAATGAAGTTTAATAGTTTGATATTATTTATTTTTCACGGCTATTACGATTGATGTATAATGTAACATATTTTCCCCATTGGTTGATATATGTATTTTTTTAATTGTTGTAGCTTTTTAATATGAGTATTTTTATATTTGTATTTGATTTCTGTTTTTTTAATATTTGCACTGCCTTTAGTAACTATTTAAGTACTATGAATTGTAATAATATGGTTTTAAAATGTAATTCTAATCATTTAATAATAATATTTTACAACCATAATGTGTTTCTTTATTTCATTCTAAATATATGTTATATATATATCTTTTTTATTTTTTAGTTATTTGTTGAAGTTTTTTAAATACTTTTATTTAATTATATATTGCTTATGATGTCTATTTATTTATTTAATTTCCTTTTTACTGATGTTTTAATGTATTACCTTAATTATTACATTTTTGACAATGTATACAAATAAATATTGTTTTAAGTTATTATTTTTAAATACTTTAAAATATATATACATACTTATATAATCTTTATCTGGCACAACAATATTTTGTAGACAATATTTTTGCAGTTTACACTGTAAGTTTGATATTTAGTACCGCAATATATTTGACGCAATATTTGAGTATCACAATATTTATGATAATATGTAATTGAAGCCTAAATGCATTGGAGATTCCCTGGACTTCAGCAAGTTATCTGGCTTCTTTTAGGGATGTGAGACAGTTGGCCGGTGGCTGTCACCCGTGCTTGTGGATTCAACTAATAGTGCAACCAAGAGTTTGAGCAGGACTTGGGATGATGTTATTCCCTCGGGACTCTGCAACAAGAAAATTGTGAACTGAGGCAAAGAGGTGGGACATCACCCTGAGATGCGGTGCGAGCACAGTACAACAGTTGGCAGAACGTCTACGCTTGTGTAAATGCTGCCACATGCTATAATGTGTAAACAAGTCCACTACATACTGTTGGCCTATATGGAGTACAAACACCTGCAGATCACAATGGTCTATGACTGCCTAACCAGAGGACATTCCTACATGCTGGTTTTTCCTGCTTTTTGCAATGCCCTACAGAGAACAGGGTGTAGAAGAACTCAGAGTAAAGAAGATTTTTGCTGCGCCTTGAGACCCTCATGGGTGTGAAGCGTGCTTTACAATCCCCTGATTGAAGATATTGGGGGATATTTACAAAGAAATCTCGGAGAACAGAGCTGCACCAAATTTGTCTGCACCGTGCTCCAACATTTCCAAAACCAGGGATGTGCCGTATTTATAACAATACGGCGCACCCCTGTGGTTTCCCTTGCACTGGTGTTAAAATGAGCATACTAGCGCCAATGCAGGCCCCCTTGCACCATAGGGCAAAGGTGCCTCGTTGCAGGGAATGATTTTTTATGTGCAGGAAGGTGTCCCTTCCTCCACATAGACAAGCCATAATGGCTATTTGTTAATTCTATGTTTGCAGCACACATAGGAGTACCAGATTGTCATTATTTAATGATCGTTTATGTGCAGGAAGGGACACCTTCCCGCACATAAACGATCATTAATGGCATTTTGCTCTTTCTATGTGTGTTGTAGAATGCAGCACCCATAGAAAAAGCAAAAACAAGGAGAAATAACAGTATTTCTCCTCGTTGCACCAATCTAACACCTGCTCTTGCATGGTGTTAATTTTTGGTGCTGCCTCAGATGTACACCTCCTTGTAAATCTGCGGCAGCATCAAAAAGTAATGGGGGGGGGGGCGTGGCCAAGATGGCGGCGTAATCGGACACATCTTACCAGAGCTCCCGCCGACAGCTTGCTTTAGCACTGGCCCACCGACCAAATTAGCGGTAGCCGGCGCCCGGTACTGGTGGGAATACCCCCGAGGACACAAAGAGCAGCAGGCAGCCCGTTGAAACCGAGGTGGTGGGGGTCGGCACATCGGGCCGGTGACAGATTAGGAGCGGCGGCTGAGAGCAGCGGACGGCAGGGCGGACAGAGTGCAGAGGGGGAGGAACAGCCTGGAGCTTGCCCGGGAAGCAGAGCAGCAGAGGCAGCAGGAGCGGTGAACCGCCCGGCGGCGAACAGAGGAGCGGTGTGTGGCATTCCGCCCGGTCCGGGTGGCAGAAGAGACTGCACCCCGGCCACCCGCCATCTTGTGGGTGTCGGCGGCCGCAGCGTGAGGGACGAGAGGCATACGACCCTGTGGAGAGCATCGGGGCAGCGGCGGAGTCTTCGCACAGAAGAGGGCTGCTTGTCTGGCGGCGGGTGACGGCAGTTGCCCTGCAAGGTGGAAGACACCAGACACAAACCGGACTAACCAGTGGAAGGTCCGAGGTGAGCCGCCATTTCGAGCCTGTGTAGCAAGGGCCGCGGCGATCTCTGAGTGGCTCGGCCTCCACATCGGGAGGGCTGGTGTGGACGCAGGTGGGGCCCGGACTGCCAATCTGCGTGGTTCCCAGGCAGCTGAAAGCGACTGGCAGGCATCGGGAGAGGTGAGAGTCCTGACGGCGGGAGGGAGGCTCCTCCTGCAGTGCAGCGCCCCTGAGTCCGGGGCACCTAGCAGCTACCTGACGGAGGGGATCCCGCAGTGCGACTACAAAGAAGAAGCCCCGGTGAGAGTGAGGTGAGCGAAGGTTAACCCCCTCGAATCGCAGTGGAGGAAGCAGGCTGCGGGGCCTAAGCGCGAGGGACTAAGACCGCCGGTGGATAGTGGTGGCAGAAATGAGCATTGCTGGACTGGGGCAGCGGTGAATGGACATGGGGGCGCTCTGAACTGACTTGGGTGAGCAAGGGGGCCCAGAGGAACGGAGGTGGAATAGAGCGGAGGGTGCCATCCTTGGCTGACTGAACAGTGCGCACTAAGAACACACAACTGAGCGCTATATAGCAGTAGCGGAGTGGCCTAACAGCGGGCCTGCCCCATCTGAGTCTGGTGGTACACCTCAGGAGCCCCACTTGGTGATTAGCAGCGAGGGTCATTTCGGCGAGACAGCGAGAAGGCGAAGGAGGCAGACCGCAGTAACTAGTGGGCCGGAGCGGCGGGGAGGCCCATCGCAGTGCCCGTTCCCATTGGGGCCCAGGGATGTCCACCACGAGGGTGAAGAAAGACAAAATGGTCAAGAACCTTTTTGCTAAGGCCCAAACAAATCAACAGGCCAAGGACATGGCGGCCAATACATCCCCAACAGCGGCAGAACGGGCAGAGGGCGCGGAACCGATCACTAAAGCATTCCTGGAGTCGCTTTTTGCCTTTCTGCGGGGGACATTCACGCCCTGCAGAAGGAGTTCACAGAGGAGATCAAAGACGTCCACAAGGACGTGGATGGCATAGGGGAACGAGTGGCCAACCTGGAGACCAAGAGCGATTCCCGGGACACGGAGATGGAGGCACTACATCAAGAGATAGTCCAGATTCACGATCAGCATGTGGACCTCCAATCACATATGGAAGACTTGGAGAATCGTTCCCGTCGACATAACGTCTGCATCCGGGACGTAACAATGTTCGAAGACACCAGGGACCTCTTCTGCTTCACCGGCGCGCTGTTTTACCACATCCTTGGATGTCCAGCAGACATGGACATACGGATTGACCGCGTGCACAGAGTGGGTCCCCCGCGTTCTCCCTCGGCCCCACCGCCTGACATCCTTGCGTGTGTGCAGGACTTTCGCACTAAGGAGGAGATACTGTTGAAGGCGCGGCAGAAGCATCCCTTGTCCTTACAGGGGCAAAACCCTGTTTTATACCAAGATCTGTCCGCCCTTACCCTACAGAAACGGCGTTGTTTTAGACCCGTCACGAATTTCCTTCAGCAACAAAATATCTCCTACAGCTGGGGTCATCCCTTCCGTTTGATCTTCAAAAAAGACAATAAATTGCATCAACTCCGGTCCCTGACTGAGGCATGTCGGTTATTGGGTATGGACCCGCCTGCTGAGACGGAAGAGTTAGAGGGGCCCACAATAGAGACAGACGATGGTAGACCTCGGTGGCAACAACAGACTAGAAGACGTCGGGTCCGGAAAATGCCAGCAGCAGAGATCAAAGATGGCCAGAGGGCAGCAGTGGAGGCAGTGTCATCGGGTGCCGAGGCGTCCCACCCTAGCTGAATTCGGAGACAGATACTCATGGCTGGGTCTCATATGCATTATGCAGTGTGCTGTCGGCGGGAGGGAGGGTATTCTCCGATTTGATAGACTACCCCAGTGTTGCAGTCTACCAATCATCTAAGGATGATGGACAATGAGGTTGCTTATGTCTTTACAGTTGGGGGGAATTTATTATTTCTATGTTGCAAGTTATTTGGGGTAGATTTGTTGGGGTGGGGGGGTTCCAGGTCCACGAATGCCTGTGTGTGTGTGTGGAGGGATGAGGTTCCTGATGTACGTCGCAAAGACAGACTCCACTCTGCTTTGAAGTATGTTTATTTAATGCTCATCAGATGTTAACCTTGTATGTTTATTTCATTTCTTTATCCATTATTTTCAACAATATAATCTTTTCAAAATAATGCTCCGATGCATTTCGGGCAAGGATTGCCCTTTCTCAAGGAGCCATAATCTTTGGATTCGAAAGATTCAGGAATGTGAAATTGTTGCGGGATTCCGAATTTCCTCCATCCGATCTGGTCGGGTTGCGGAATTAACTAGCGTAAATGGACGGTTACGCCTCCTGCAGGAGCACCCATACATAAATAAACCTTTCAACAAACTCTCTAAAATACAAACCCAACTGAGCTGTGCACCGCACCTATTGAACTTGTTCCTGATGTACGACCATTGGAGTGGGGATGCACCACTACACTGGGACATAGAGGGTTCGGGGTTAAGATTAGTTATGCCAATGACTGAATTACGTCTCCTCACCCTGAATGTCCGAGGCCTCAACAATATCGTGAAACGGAGGGCAGTCCTTTCGTTCCTGGAGAACTCAAAGGCGGCTATCTGCCTTCTTCAGGAAACGCATCTTCTGGCCAAGGATTACTTTAGGATGAAATCGCGCAGCTTCCCGCTCCAGTTCTTTTCCTCAGGCCCCACTAAGACAGCAGGGTGGCGATCTTGGTGGCCCAGCACTTTATGGGGAGGATAGGGCGGAAGGTAGCCGAAACACGAGGGAGACTGCTCTCCTATTGCTTTTCCCTAGGGGGCACTTCCTTTACGGTCAGCACAGTCTGTGCACCTAACGAGGGACAGGAGAGATTTTTTCATCAGGCGCTTAGTGAGGCAGCGGCGACACCTGATAGGCATATTTTGATTGGGGGTGACCTAAACTTGGTATTTGACAACTTATTGGACAGGTCAGGGCAGCATGCCACACAGGCAGGAACCTTATCCCGGAGGGGGGGGGGGGGGGGGGGGGCGTTGGCTAGACTGGAGGAGATGGGGATGGTTGATCTCTGGCGCAGCTTTCATCCAGGAGTCTGGGAATATTCCTATTACTCTAATGCCCATAAAACATATGCGAGGCTGGACTACTTTTTATCCTCCACATATTAAGGAGGTGGCGTCAGAGGTAGAGATAGGTACTGCAGTGCTCTCCAACCATGCACCATTGTCGGTGGTGTTCTCCTTCCCACCTGTGACTAGAGCTGTGCGCTGCTGGAGATTGCGCGACACGTTGCTACACAAGTCCACAAGTTCAAGTTTTTCTTTATGTTTTGGAACTCGTGAGAGGTCCACATAAAATTTACAACTACACAACAATCCATTATTACACAATAAAAATAGCAGACATATTAATACAGATCAAAAAAAACATTTAAAAAATATTTCATTGGGGGGCTTAAGGATAGCTTCAGAAAAGGCACTAGCAGATAAAATACCAAGTTTTAGGCAAATTGGTCTCACCCACTTACGTCGAGAGTTTAACAATGCCGGACATATAAATAAGACATGAGTGAGATCTTGGATCGAGTTGTTACACAAAGTGCACTTGCTACACCGTAAGGATACTGTAGAGAAAATCAAAGGGGCCATTAAAGACTACTTATCACATAATCACACCTCGGACACATCTCTGGCTACACACTGGGCGGCGCTCAAGGCGGTACTACGCGGGGAGGTTATCGTGGTCTCGGTGGTGGAAAACTCAGGGGAGAGGGCTCGCAAATGCGAGGAACTCACGTTGCGGACAAGAGAGCTAGAGCAGATTACCAAAGGACAGGTGCGCCTCGGGTGTGGAGGCAGCTTCGCCAAACACGATAGCAGCTGGCCGCCTTAGATCAGGATAGGGAAGAATTTGCGGCCCTGAGGATTAGGCACATGCACTACACTGGGGGGGATAGGTGCGGGCACCTGTTGGGTCGAGCACTCCGGGAAACTCAACAGCGACACACGTGCAAGAGATTGCTACACAGGATGGGGAGCGGGCCACCGGCAACGGCGACATAGCAAGGGCCTTTAGCGACTTTTATACTTCCCTTTATGAGGGGGCACGGCTCGATCCCACAGACAGCAAGGCTTTTCGAGAGTCCGTTGCTCTCCCTGCCTTGTCGAAAGACCACGCAGAACACCAGGATAGTAAGATTCGTCCTGAGGAGGTGATTTCGGCGATCTTGTGCCTTAAGTTGGCCAAGGCTCCGGGACCGGACGGTTTTACAGCAATTTTCTACAAAACATTCTGTCCTCATATAGCACCGTTATTGATCGCCCTCTGTAACTTATTCGAGGAGCCCGGAGCAATCCCGTGGGACTTATTAGACGCCACTATATCGGTCATCCCTAAACCAGGGAAAAATCGTACACAGTGCGGATCATACTGCCCCATATCTCTCCTTAACGTCGATCTCAAGATCTACACTAGTATCCTGGCAGCGCGCTGGCACCGCTCATGCAGGGGCTGATCAAGCCAGATCAGGCAGGGTTTATCCCGGAGCGACAGACGGTCGACAACACTAACAGGGCTCTACATCTGATAGAGAATGCCATGCGGACAACCGGGGAATACATGATGCTCGGGATTGATGCCGAAAAGGCGTTCGACTGGGTCCACTGGCCATATCTAGAACAAGTCCTGATAAAAGCAGGGATAGGAGTGAAATTTAGAACCTGGGTCCTGAATTGTTATATTTTCCCCACGGCGACAGAAAGAGTCAACTGGTGCTCCTCGCCCCGTTTTACCAATTCTCGGGGGACGCGGCAGGGGTGCCCGCTGTGGCCTCTGTTATTTGCACTTTATATGGAACCATTGGCGCAGGCAATGAGAATGGATCTGAGGGTACAGGGGATTAAGTTTGGTGCATACGTGCACACGATAAGCTTATATGCTGACGACGTCCTTATCTCCCTAGCCTCCCCCAAAGCTTCCCTGCCGGCATGTGCAGAGATCCTAGAAACGTTTGCTGGTGTGGCGGGCTTTAAGGTTAATATGACGAAATCGGTGGCACTAGACCTTTCGCTTGAGGGGCACACACGGGTCTACTTGCAGGAGCACTTTCCCTTCCGTTGGGCGTCAGAGGCTATCCCGTACTTGGGAATTCAGTTGGCGGCCACACTGCAAGATACAGTGCGTATCAATTACGCCAGGCTTCGCCAGACACTCCGCACGGAATTGGGCAGATGGCAGCATCTCCCGTTGTCTTGGCTGGGCAGAGTAGCTGCCATAAAAATGACCATTCTTCCGCAAATCCTGTATTTATTTTGCTCTATCCCGCTCCGTCCCCCAGAGGGTTGGATCCACCAAACACAGTCAGAACTCGCCCAATTCATTTGGAATGGCAAACGTCTGAGAATGAAGCTTAGGCTGGCCATTTTGCCGCCGGAGAAGGGGGGATTGGGTCTCCCAGATCTGATGCTGTACTATCAAGCAGTCCAACTTTGGACCTTGGTGGAATGGAGCAGGTGGGAGTCAGAAAAACACTGGCTCTTTCAGGACCAGGCAGTAGCAGGCCGCCCCTTGCAGGAGGTCCCTTTCCTCCGCAAACAGCATCGACCTCCCAATTTGTATGCCTCGTTTATCACGAGAGTCCCCTTCGAAGTCTGGGACCAGACTAACACGAAGCACGATCTGACCACATTTCCATCTCCACTTACGCCGCTGATAGAGAACCCAGATTTCAGGCCGGGTCGAGACACTTAGGCTTTCGCCCAGTGGCGCCCGGCGGGGTGTAGATTTGTGTTCCACTTGTATACGGGAGAGCGGATAGCTCCCTTCGAGACTGTGAGACGGGAATATGGCCTGCCAGAGACGGAACGGCTTCGTTATCTGCAAGTGCGTTATTGGGCGCTCAACGCTCAGGTTCGGGAAGGGGCGGATCGGAAGCTCAGTCCTTATGAGTATTGGCTAATTATGCGGACAAACGGCTCATTTCGGACTTATACCGCATGCTGTTAGACCGGTTCTCCCATGTGTATAACTCAGGTAGGGCCCGCTGGGAGAGGGACCTGGGACGGGTGTTAAGTAACAAGGAATGGGAGGGTATTTACTATGGAGCACGGAACTCAGCTTACCATATGGGATTGACAGACACCTTCACTACATTAGCGACATATTGATATTATACGCCCGAGAGGTTGCACGAAATGGATCACACGAGGGATGCCACCTGTTGGCGGGGATGTGGCGAGAAAGGTACGTTAGTCCATCTGTTGTGGGACTGTGCCCAGATCCAGGGGTACTGGAAGTCGGTCTTGGACGAGGTAGATGCACACTTTGATACGGAAATTCCCTGGTTCCCTGCCTACGTCCTGTTGGGCTTACCGAATGCTCTAACATACCCGCTGAAATCGCGTAGGGGCAGATTGATTGCTGTTGCCCTGGGCTCTGCAGTTCAGAACGCGCTAGCCTTTTGACGCACTCCCATATCCCCACATTCCAGGGTTGGTTGCATCACCTTTGGTCGGTTTTGGGAATGGAAACGTTATCCGTAATTAAAGCAGGGGAGGGTCAAAGTATGCAGAACTGTGGCAGCCATTCCTGTCCCTGTTGGCTACAGAACTCAGGGAAGTGACATGCCCCCGGTATTTGCGTTTGTTACGCCTGTCACAGGTCGATCCTTGAGATGCTCTGGAGTGGATGGATGAATTGATGTGTGGGGACTCTGGACCTGGAACGGGGGAGGTGGGTAGGTAGGTGGGGGGGTAGAATGGGGGTGGGGTAGGGGGTTGGATCTGTTTTTGTTTCTTCTTCTTGTTGCAGGCTCAGCTCTACAGTTCTTCCGAGAGGGGGGAGGGACTCGCAGGTCTTCTGGGCTACTTAACCGTACTTGTCACTGCGTTTCAAGCCATCTCCCTCTGTATTGCATGGTTTTTGATCCGTAGAAAGTACTATTGTCTATGTGCAAGCTGATTTTTCAATAAAAAGATTTAATACTAAAAAGTAATGGGTGTTGGAGTGGAACGCCCACAGCAACACTAATTGCATGCCGGTAGCATATCTACCAAGCGGCGATAAGCCACAAAAAGTGGCTTAGTGCCCCTCTGTAAATATGGTGCAGGGCATACCGCAACCAAACCGCCGGTGGCACTAAGGGCTTGTACATATGCCCCATTGTTTGTGGTAGAGGTGGATTTTATGAGTGGGGTATTTAACCTAGCATTTTGTTTACTCCGCTGGAAGGAGAGGATTTTATTGCACATATTAATTAGAAATATCAATGGATTTGGAGCACTGACATTGTCTCAAACTTTTCTCATTCTTTTTTTCTAGCAAGTAATATGGATGGGGCAATTATTAACATTTTAATAGTCAGGGCAAGAGACCCTTCCATATCCTTCTATAGCATTTCCCTTCACACAAAGCACACAGTAGCGGCCTGGGAGTTGCCACAATTCTGTGTTTCAAAAAATGTCATGTTTCATGATAGACATCTATGGCCAGCGTCTCCCGACTTGTCCCTTTCAGACAGTCACATCGCTGGTGCTCTGAGACCAATTACTATAATGAAAGCACAGACATCTACTGGCTCGCCATCATTTTCAATAAATAATGAAGTGCCATTTGCCTTGTCACTTTGTTAATGTCACAGACATTCATCATTTAATTGGCACACATTCTCACTGGATCATAATTAAATAAATTCTCAGTTTAGCAAATCTAACTTTTTCTCTTTGGTGGTATGAGGGTTTGGGATTCATTGTTATCTCATTATCACAGACTCAGTTGAACCTGTTTAATCAATATTGTTCAGGCTCCTGGTGGTTGTTTTTGAGAGGCAAACTACTCACTTTCAAATGTATGTCGTTACAACGCATACATTTAAAATGCATGCCTTTACAACGCAGTTTTTATATCGCAACATCCTTTACATCGCATTATTTTACTTTGCGTGCCATTACATCGCATTTTCAGAAACTACCTTTACAACGCATTCCATTACATTGCGTTATACCTTTACAGTGCATACCATTCCAATGCATACCATTACATCGCATTTAAGGTAAGTGTTGGATAGTATAGGGGTAAAAATTACTATTCTAACTCCAGGGGGGTGCAACAGTAGGGTAAGTGTTGGATAGTGTAGGGGTAGAAATTACTATTCTAACTCCAGTGAGTGCAACAGTAGGGTAAGTGTTGGATAGTGTAGGGGTAAAAATTACTATTCTAACTCCAGTGAGTGCAACAGTAGGGTAAGTGTTGGATAGTGTAGGGGTAAAAATTACTATTCTAACTCCAGTGAGTGCAACAGCAGGGTAAGTGTTGGATAATGTAAGGGTACTATGCATTGTAATGGTATGCATTGTAATGACTTGTGATGCAATGCCTGCGTTGTAGTGACATGCGTTTTAAAGACATTTGTTGTAGTGACATGCAATGTAAAGGATGTTGTGATGTAATGACTGCTATGTAAAGGTAGTGCGGTTGTAAAGGTTGTTTCCCCTCACTTTCATGTTAGCAGGGCTGCCAGGTAAGAATTACTCACACACATCTACTGCAATGTAAAGAATAACTTCACGTTAGTAGTTGCTCCTTCCTGTGTGCTGGGGGTAACACCTCAACAAA
Organism: Lissotriton vulgaris; assembly: GCF_964263255.1. Classification (NCBI taxonomy): domain Eukaryota; kingdom Metazoa; phylum Chordata; class Amphibia; order Caudata; family Salamandridae; genus Lissotriton; species Lissotriton vulgaris. Next base: position 51,361,170 of record NC_141698.1, on the reverse strand, counting down.
CAGATGTGGAGGGTCACCAGAAGCACACCTACACCTTCATTCATGCTATTATAAATCAACATCTGTGAGCACCTTCTCATATATTTATTTATAGTTTTAAGACAATTTAAGATGAGGTGCAAGATAAGCAGGTAGTGCTGTTTTTTTTTAAGATGGCGTGGCCCAGCAAGGAGAGCAAATGTAGTTCTATCAGGATGGAGGAGATGTGGTCACATTCCTCTAGGTCTTCCATGAGATGTGCTGAGGCATATAGGATGCCAATATGTCAGCTAGGAAGCCATGGAGAAGGGCAATCAAGATGCAAGAGTATGAGGACTTGAACAGCAGTTCTGATGTCGATTTCTGGAAGAAACAGTTTCACTTTCTTAAGAAAAGAGAGCTGGTACCTTGGCATATATGTCACCAAAGACCCAGTACAATACTATGAGCAGAACCTCTAGCCCCCACTGCTGAGACTTAGGAGCGATGTTTGTCACTGGAGGTCCCTCCCACTGTCCCTGATGGGGCGTGCTGCACTATTCAAAATGATGACACTGACCCGATTCTTATATATATTGCAAAACTCACCAGGACTAGTGCATGCAGACTATTTTAGGAGTATTGAAAGTGCACAGAGGGAACTGTTGTGGGAGGGGAAACCATCGCGAAACTAGTAAGGGGATGGTATGATGCTGGTATAGGACTCCCTGACATCAAGAGGTGTTACTGGGCAGCACATTTAGCACCTATAAATCAATGCATCTATAAATCCCACGATGACCCAGGTTACAGAATGGACAGATGGCACCTTCCAAACAGATCCTATTCCAAAGTGCTCTAGGCTAAGTCGTCAAGCACCAAATTAACGGGATCAACTAACCTCACAGTTCAAATATGGTACGCAGTGAATAAAAGTATGGGGTGGGCTGGGAAATTGATGCAGGCCACTTTATTGGCTGGAACTTGATTTGCTCTCCCAGGTGGGTGACTTATGGAAAAAAGCTGGAGTGATACCCTTCACACAGTTACAAACAGAATATGAAATGGCCAAGACAGAAAGTTTTCGATACTTCCATGTCCAGCATGCGCTAAAGGTGGCCATTCCAAAGGGTCAAACAGTACCGAGGCCTCCCCATTAGAGGACTGGATTCCGGAAGAATACATGCCCAAAAAGGAAGTTTCTATAACATATCCGAAGTTGGTTAATATTATGCCAGACCCCCTCTTACAACTTCGTAAACACTGGGAGAGAGATATCACGGGATTGGAAGATGATGATTGTCAGGAAGCCCTTGCACCCACTAGGGTGGTAGCAATCATATCAAGATTAAGATTAGTACAACTCAACGTGCTACATAGAACGTATTTATCAAGTACGGCCTTAGTGAAAATGGGTTACAGGGGTGACCCGGGGTGTGGAAGAGAGTGTGGCCAAGAAGGAACATTTAATCATATTCTCTGGGAGTGTGTTCACATCCAGCGTTATTGGGCAGCGGTGACTCGATGTATGGCAAGTGTATTGGGGAAACAGGTAGAACCCAAGATAAAGTGATGTCTCCGAAATGTGTGAGACCCCACTGATCTAACTGAGAAAGAGAATAATTGGGTGAAACTGGGGATGATGTAAGCTAAGCGAAACATGGCTAGACTGTGGAAAGCCCACAAAGCACCTACGTTAGTAGCTTGGAAAAAAGATATGGACTGGTGCATGCTGACGGAAAAAACTGTATATGAGTCGCGATGTTGTCCGAAGAAATGGTCGCATATATGGGGTAAATGGAACAGATACAGAGGGAACATATGTGGGCCACTGCAGGTAGTGCAGTATCCTGACCCTGACACAGACTGAGGTCAGTCCTGAGTGATAGATAGTTCAGCGGGATCAGAAGCTTTGGATAGGGAGGAGAAACATCACTCAATTGTAAATATATTGTTAAAAGTACTGCATGGATTTGCAATTGTGTTGTATCAGAGAAGTCATCAATTACAAGAATTGAAAAAAAAAGAAAAGAGAGCTGGTACCAGGTTATCTTCGTTTTTTGGCAATGTGGTCCTTGAGGGTGAGGTTGGTGTACAGGATGAATCCAAATAACTTGGCATTCCATGAAAGTGGGGGTTTGAAAACATCAATAAACATGTCCTTGAGAGAGGTTCGTAATGCTTCTTGTTTGTTGGTCTTGGTTGTTTTGAGGCACTGGATGTCTGATCGAGAGGGAACCTTTAAGTAGAGTTGTGTATCATCAGTATATTGCTGAATCTTGATGCGGTGAGTCCAGCACCAGGTCACACCTTGTAGAGACTGAAGATGGCAGCGGACAGTATGGAACCATGGGGGGCTCCGTAGGTGATAGAGATCTGTTGGGACCCGAAGGTGCCCATGTAAACAAACTGATACAAAAGGGGATGATGGACGGAGCGTTTGAGCAAATCAAACACTCACCCCCAGTCAACTGATCTGGGTTTAATCTATCACCATTCTTTAGCTCACTCAGCCACCCCAGTTCAGGCCTGGCCATATGCAAATCAGTCTGACCTTGTGCCTCATGGGAACAGTCCAGCCCGAACTGCCAAGCCATGTCTTCCCTGGACCGGAAACAAGCATCCTGGAACCGGTTTCGGATTCATAATCCTCATCAGCCAGGCTATCTTGAATCCAGTGGCCAAGTGAGCAAGGGACTCACGTCTAAACATACCCTGTAAGCAAACTGGCATCAGTTGCACAGGTAGGAGGCGAACCACTGAAGGACATTGCCAGTGAATTCCATTTGACTCTCTAGAGTGCATACGAGGGTGGGATGGTCGATTGTGTTGAAGGCAGCTGAGAGATCCAGCATTATCAAGGAGCCAAGTTCATCTTCATCTGTTGTCAAGAGGGCATCGTCTATGATGTGTAAGGTAGTGGTCTCCATGCTGCCACATGATCTGAAGCCAGACTAGTATTTTTGTCGGAGATGGTTAGCATTGTAGCAATCATGGAGTTTAACATACATTGCTTTTTCAATGCTCTTGCCGATAAATGGTAGGTGTGTCACGGGCCAGTAGTTGGCAAGGTCATCAGGGTCTAGAGTAGGTTACATTAGTAGTGGGAGGATATTTCCTGTCTTGAGAGTGTCTGAAAGATATCTTGAGTGAGGGAGAAATTGACAATAGAGAGTAAGGGTGAGAGACTTTCCCCAGAGAGAGCTTTGATGTAGGACAAGAATAAGACATTATCTTCATAAGGAGTGGTTCTGAGGCACCTGGTTGTGTTGGTGCGCTCTGTAAGGAAGGGGATTTCCAGGCTGACTATTGTGGAATTCTATGGGAAGGGGTAAGCATAAGAGATAGATGAAACAGGCTTTTTGTTGCTGATGTGCTGTTGGATCTTCGATACTTTTTCTTTGAAGAAGAGGTTGATGTCATCTCACTTTTCTGCAGAGTGAGGAATAGGTGGATCTGGCTGGGGGTTGATGCAGAGCTTGAATGTCTTGAAGAGCATTCTGAACCAGTTTGTGGCTTCAATGATGGTGTTGGTAATGTACTTTGCTTTGGCAGATGTGATGGGCTGTCTGCATGTGGGCGGAGAGACCAGTACCATTAGATCATCTGGAGTTTTATTTTTCTTCCATTTTCTTCCTGGTCTATCCTTGAATCATTTATTGTCAGTAAAGTTTGAGCAAAAGGCTTTGAGTTCCCCTTGCATATTTAAATTGGGACATGAAAAATTGTGAAGGTTTTTTAAGAATGGAGATGATATCGGGCGTGGAGTTGATAGGGTTATGGATGAGTTCAATTATTAAGTTCTCTCTGGAGAAGTCTTTGAAGAATCTGAAGATTTGGTCATTTCTTTTGTGTTGTTCATGGTTTGCTAGTAGGATGCTGAGCAGAGAGAGAGGATGACAAAGTGGTCATTTCACCCCAGGGGTATGAGTGCTTTGCACTGAACTGTTGGTAATAAGGAGAAAATAAGGTAAAAAATGTGGCCCTTGGAGTTGTTGCTTGTGTGACAAGCAGTACCACGATGAGTGCGTCAATGAGGTTAAAAATGGTGTTGCTAGTTTTCTTGGCGCTAATGTTGTCTAGGAGTTTGAAGTCACCCGTGAGGTTGGTGTGGGCACCTCAGATGGATTGGTTAGTGAGGATACCTAAGAATTTATCAATGAAGTCCTTGTTTTACATGTAGTCGAGATGGGAGGTGGGGTTTTGAGTTGCATAGAGTTGGAAATCACATGTCAACAGCTTCATGCAGTTTAATAATACGTACTTGCCTAGGGTGCAGGACCAGAAGGTCTTATGAATGACAGCTAGGCCTCCTCCCTTCTTCTGCACACCATCCATACAATGGAAGCTGTAGCCTGTGGGATGAAGTGTATCTAGGATGTGAGGATGATCCATGTATCTGTAATGAAGATTACATAAAGTGTTTGGCGGGTGATGCGGTCTGCTATGTCTAGTATATGAAGTGCTGCCGATCAAGCTTTAATGAACATAAGTTGGAATGTGTGCTCTGTTGTTTGTGGGTGTGTGGTAGATGGGATATGAGGTTAGGCCGAAGTGATATACACATTTCTATGTGACTGTTTGGGTTGTATAATTGTGTGTGTGTTTGTGGGAACTGGCAGTATAGAGTAGAGTTAGGCATATATTTATATCTTACCATGTAAGTTTGAATGAAATAGGGGTACTGACCCGTCCTGGTCCTCACAGGCCCAAATTGCAATGCCCTTGTCTGTCTGTGTGCTTTTGTTGGGGATGCCTGTGTGATGAGACACCCTGAAAACTTGACTAATGTAGGAGAAGGCAGGAATTGATCTCACATTCTATGCAGATGGATGATGGGAAATCCAGTGATGTCACTTCCACGTAGAGTATATTGGAGAATTTAGGGCCTCGTTACGATGGCCGGAGGACCCCCACTGACAGGCTGTTGGTGGCGGCCCTTCGGACATCTCACTAGGAATCTCCATCTGCCATACTATCATGGCATGTGGAAGTGTGGCGGTCCCTACAGGCGATCTTTATCTGACCGCCTGTCGAACCTCACTGTATTCCCTGACTGGCAGCGGTGCCTGACAGGCACCGCAGCAGGATTTACAATATCCCTTTTTGCCAGTTGACCTACGGCGGTTAACCCGCATCAAAACAGCAGGGTGAACTGATTTGGGGGCCCGTGGCAGGCCCACCAAATCCCCTAGGCTAGGGACATAGGCCCTGGGGAGCACCTATTGTGCCCCCTACATATCCCTACACCATGTGGTAGGCACCACATGGTGCCAGCCACATAGTGCAAGGATATGTGTGCGGTGTCTGTTTTGTCTTGCGGCAGGTGCAGCAGAGCGCAGCACCTACTGCAAGACAAAACATGGGCAATGCGACAGCTGTGGTGGAGGTTGCATCCTAATGTGCCCTGTGGGACCACCGCCATGTAGCCGGGTGGTCCCAAATCTGAAACAATGGTGGACGGACTGAAGTCCGTCCACCATCGTAATCAGCCCCTTAGTCTTCTTCTCGAGCTTCTTCTTTTAAAGATGGCTTTGGTTGAAAACCAGTGATGTCACTACATATGCAGAGGGATAGCAGGAAAGCTAGTGATGTCACTTCCTGAGGATATGGATGATAAGAAATCCAATCATGTCACTTCCTGTGTGGATGGATGATGAATATTAAAAGAGTTTTACCATCATGTAAATAAGATTTACGTCAAGAAAAAACAACATGTTTTTTATCGCGCAAGTTTTTTCTGTGCTTCGTAATATCAGAAATATTATAGCTGATAAATATTTTGTACATTGTAGTTTCAGTAATATCATTGCATTGTGTATTTTGCATGCTAATGGGTACTTTTCAACATTAAAAGCCTCATTGTTAAATCAATGGCAGTTCAGGTGATTCGATAGTGGGCGCTTGAAAACTGGAAGCAGTTCATGGAATAAAGAAACACATGTCCAAACTAGCCTCAAGAGGCTAAAGTTTTAGATGGGGGTAGTAGTTCTTGCTTGCACTGAATGAACCACCCAGCTGTGCTAAAATTTTAAGGGCCCAATTTATCAAAATTGGCTCTCTCAAGACTTCACACCATCAGGACCACTGTGTCTTCTATACCCATATGTTCAAGAGCTGGGACTAGGGAAATGGCCAAGCCAGAGTCCAAATGTAGCCTAAAAATATAACATTTCCAGAAACTTGCGAACTAAAAAAAAAAATATTGCGGACAAGGAAGCCAGCCGCAGTGTTTAGGCTTTCAACACTTCTCAATCAGATACAGAGCATCAATGCAGAGCAGGCAGTGGGTCTGACACCAAGTGTTCAGTGGTTTATACTATTTTCTTGTGTTTTTCTTGGCAATTAGCATTGCCTCTGCAGGTCATGAGGGAAGAGGAGCTACAGTACTGTGACTGTTGGTAGATGTAAGAGTGGCAGGATGCAGAGACATGTTAAGCCAACTCATCTGGGCATCCACTGAGCCTCTTGAGCAGAGATCAGGGAAAATAAGCTTGAAGGTTACCCCATCCTCAGAGGAGGAGAAAGACATTAAGGGTGGAACAATCCTCTTCTGCGTATACTTCCCAGCTCTCACTAGGGTCCTGAACACCCATTCTCCCAGCACTGCACACAGATGTAACATGCTACACATACAGCATACACCAGGTACACTTTGAAGGAAGTAAGGGCTCAAATTATGAGGGGCATGAAGGGTTTTCGATTGGAGAGCTGAGGCCTTGGCCAGGATTATAAGTAAAATGTCTTGTGCCTCTGTACTAGAACCCACTGCTACCAGCTGTCCGGGCTCTCCAGAGATTCATGTGTGGGACAAGTAGTCTAGGGGATGGATGCTTTTTGGGTACACCTCAAGACAAGCAAAGTTTGAAAGTCTGCCACCAAACTGCAGCAAACTCCAACAAATTCAAGGACCACCACCAGTGGAGTCATAGATTATTGATCCCACTGGCAGAGAAACAGATTGTAAGACAAAAAAGATGAAAAGAGGCAGGGTGGCAGGGCCTTCCTGGCCACATGAGGACATTCATCCATCCCACACCCCCTGCAATCTCCAGCCCTTGACATTTAATTGGCAAAACCTTTAAGAAGGTCCACAAGCATTCCCATGTTACACAAATGCTGTTTACCACATGTAAAAGCAGGGGCGTAACGGAGGACCCCGCAGCCCCCGCAGTGCAGGAGGCCCCCACACCGTTCACCTCAAACACGGGCCCCTTGAGCTGGCCAGCTCAAATAAAACACTCAGAAGCAGCAAGGCAGTTAGGGTTTGGGTAATGGGGTCCCCCTCACCTTACCTTGCACGGGGCTACCTGAGGTTTTGTTACACCACTGTGTTAAAGTTCACCCCTTGCATATACAAGGATGCTGCAGAAATAAATGTGCAAACATGGGTAATGCTGGAGTCAGCAGGGGGACAGCAATGTTGGTTTCTTTAAGAAGATGGGGTGACGGCAAGGGGATACCCCACCTCCCAGCGCCACTCCCATTCCCCGGCTCCTCAGCTGATTCACATGCCAGCATTCCACACCAACATTCAGCTTCTTGCCACGATTTACACCTAAACATTCCACACCGACATTCACTTTCTAATTCGCTCTTCACAACCCATCTCCGGCATGACCCATTACCACAGAATGGTACTCATCCTTCAGGGCCATCAGCCGCTTGAGACATGACTAGCCCAAATGAACGATAGATTGGTCTGCTGACAGTACTGTCTAAAAGCGTCCGAGGCTGTGACAAAGCACCCCTCCTCACTCACTGCCCAGATCACTCACAGTCCTCAGTCACTGTCCATGCCATACACTGGTCATTGAGTTGGGGCAGCAGAGCACCAACTCCTGTGGCCGCAGCATCCCTCTGCACAATGAAGGGCTGGCCATAGTCACAAGTTCCACACAAGTGTGTCACATCTATGCCTGTTTGGAGTCCCCAGAGGCGTCCTGATACTCATCAGCCAAGATGCTCGGGAAACCAGCAGCTGTAGTGGCACAAAGGCTGTGGGGGCTGGTGGATCTGCCTCCAGTGGTTGCCAGGGTGGGTGCTTGCCAGAAAGTTGCTCTGTGGTGGCTGATGGATCTGCAACCAGTGGTTGCCAGGTTGGGTGCTTTCCAGACAGTTGCAGCTGTGGTGGCTGGTGGATTTGCCTCCAGTGGTTGCTAGTGTTGATGTTACCCAGACAGTTGCGGCTGTGGTGGCTGGTGGCTCTACCACCAGTGGTTGCTAAGATGGATGCTTCCCAGATAGTTGCAGCTGTGGTGGCTGGTGGATTTGCCTCCATTGGTTGCTAGGGTGGATGTTTGCCAGAAAGTTGCTCTGTGGTGGCTGGTGGATCTGCCTCCAGTGGCTGCCAGGGTGGATGTTGGCCTTATAGTTGCAGCTTTAGTGGCTGTTGGATCTGCCTCAGGTGGTTGCCAGGATGAATGCTTCCCAGATAGTTGCAAGTGGGGTGGCTGGTGGATCTGCCTCTAGTGGTTGCAAGGGTGGATGCTTCCTGGAGAGTTGCAGCTGTGGTGGCTGATGGATCTGCCACCAGTGGTTGCTAGGGTGGATGGTTCCCAGATATTTGCAGCTGTGGTGGCTGGTGGATCTGCCTCCAGTGGTTGCAAGGGTGGATGCTTCCTGGATAGTTGCAGCTGTGTTGGCTGGTGGATCTACCACCAGTGGCTGCTCGGGTGGATGGTTCTCAGATATTTGCAGCTGTGGTGGCTGGTGGATCTGCCTCCAGTGGTTGCATGGGTGGATGCTTCCTGGATAGTTGCAGCTGTGTTGGCTGGTGAATCTGCCACCAGTGGCTGCTCGGGTGGATGCTTCCCAGATACTTGCAGCTGTGGTGGCTGGTGGATCTGCCTCCAGTGGTTGCCAGTGTCGAATCTTCCCAGACAGTTAGAGCTGTGGTGGCTGGTGGATCTTCCACCAGTGGTTGCCAGATTGGGTGCTTTCCAGACAGTTGCAGCTGTGGTTGCTGGTGGATTTGCCTCCAGTGGTTGCTAAGATGGATGCTTCCCAGATAGTTGCAGCTGTGGTGGCTGGTGGATCTGCCTCCAGTGGCTGCCAGGGTGGATGCTTCCCAGACAGTTGCGGCTGTGGTGGCTGGTGGATCTGCCACCAGTGGTTGCAAGATTGGGTGCTTTCCAGAGAGTTGCAGCTGTGGTTGCTGGTGGATTTGCCACCAGTGGTTGCTAAGATGGATGCTTCCCAGATAGTTGCAGCTGCGGTGGCTGGTGGATTTGCCTCCATTGGTTGCTAGGGTGGATGTTTGCCAGAAAGTTGCTCTGTGGTGGCTGGTGGATCTGCCACCAGTGGTTGCCAGGTTGGGTGCTTTCCAGACAGTTTCAGCTGTGGTGGCTGTTGGATCTGCCTCCAGTGGCTGCCAGGGTGGATGTTGGCCTTATAGTTGCAGCTTTAGGGGCTGGTGGATATGCCTCCAGTGGTTGCCAGGGTGGATGCTTCCCAGATACTTGCAGCTGTGGTGGCTGGTGGATCCGCCTCCAGTGGCTGCCAGGGTGGATGTTGGCCGTATAGTTGCAGCTTTAGTGGCTGGTGGATCTGCCTCCAGTGGTTGCCAGGGTGGATGCTTCCCAGATACTTGCAGCTGTGGTGGCTGGTGGATCTGCCTCCAGTGGCTGCCAGGGTGGATGTTGGCCTTATAGTTGCAGCTTTAGTGGCTGGTGGATCTGCCTCCGGTGGTTGCCAGGGTGAATGCTTCCCAGATAGTTGCAGCTGTGGTGGCTGGTGGATCTGCCTCCAGTGGTTGCAAGGGTGGATGCTTCCTGGATAGTTGCAGCTGTGGTGGCTGGTGGATCTGCCTCCAGTGGTTGCAAGGGTGGATGGTTCCCAGATATTTGCAGCTGTGGTGGCTGGTGGATCTGCCTCCAGTGGTTGCAAGGGCAGATGGTTCCCAGATATTTGCAGCTGTGGTGGCTGGTGGATCTGCCTCCAGTGGTTGCATGGGTGGATGCTTCCTGGATAGTTGCAGCTGTGTTGGCTGGTGAATCTGCCACCAGTGGCTGCTCGGGTGGATGGTTCCCGATATTTGCAGCTGTGGTGGCTGGTGGATCTGCCTCCAGTGGTTGCCAGGGTGGATTTTGGCCTTATAGTTGCAGCTTTAGTGGCTGGTGGATCTGCCTCCGGTGGTTGCCAGGGTGGATGCTTCCCAGATAGTTGCAGCTGTGGTGGCTGGTGGATCTGCCTCCAGTGGTTGCCAGGGTGGATGTTGGCCTTATAGTTGCAGCTTTAGTGGCTGGTGGATCTGCCTCCGGTGGTTGCCAGGGTGGATGTTGGCCTTATAGTTGCAGCTGTGGTGGCTGGTGGATCTGCCTCCAGTGGTTGCCAGGGTGGATGTTGGCCTTATAGTTGCAGCTTTAGTGGCTGGTGGATCTGCCTCCGGTGGTTGCCAGGGTGGATGCTTCCCAGATAGTTGCAGCTGTGGTGGCTGGTGGATCTGCCTCCGGTGGTTGCCAGGGTGGATGCTTCCTGGAGAGTTGCAGCTGTGGTGGCTGGTGGATCTGCCTCCAGTGGTTGCCAGGGTGGATGCTTCCCAGATACTTGCAGCTGTGGTGGCTGGTGGATCTGCCTCCAGTGGCTGCAAGGGTGGATGTTGGCCTTATAGTTGCAGCTTTAGTGGCTGGTGGATCTGCCTCCGGTGGTTGCCAGGGTGAATGCTTCCCAGATAGTTGCAGCTGTGGTGGCTGGTGGATCTGCCTCCAGTGGTTGCAAGGGTGGATGCTTCCTGGATAGTTGCAGCTGTGGTGGCTGGTGGATCTGCCTCCAGTGGTTGCAAGGGTGGATGCTTCCTGGATAGTTGCAGCTGTGGTGGCTGGTGGATCTGCCTCCAGTGGTTGCAAGGGTGGATGCTTCCTGGATAGTTGCAGCTGTGGTGGCTGGTGGATCTGCCTGCTGCGGTTGCCAGGGTGGATGCTTCTCAGACAGTTGCAGCTGTGGTGGCTGGTGGATCTGCCCCCAGTGGTTGCTAGGGTGGGTGCCTCCCTGTAAGTTGCTGGAGGAACCTCAACCATGGGCGCTGCTCTTTTGCCCGGTGCAGAGCGTAGTTTAAAGTTGTTAGGAGGACCAAGTCCTCTCCATAGAGGTCACTCTGCCTCTGTTCTGGTGTCTTTTTTCTTCTGTGACCTTCTTTGTGGTACTTCGTAATACCCTCTTTTTGCCATCTTTACACTTTCATCATCTCACACATTATCCTTCCGACGCGCAGCAGTACAGACTATAATCGCTACAGTGATCGCCACCATTACATTAAGCTTTAAAGTGTTCCTTCAATTTAAACAATTTTTTTCCCAACTGAACAGCTGCTTCACAGCTTGGAGGCAGCAATTAAAATAAATTAAATAAAGAGGGTAATTCAATTTTCGCCTGCATGTTTCATTTTCAAAACACAAGTAAACTTTCGCTGGAGTGTGCCCTCCAGGATTTGAAAAAAAAACATTGTTAACAAAAAGAATCTGTCTTCTGCATTTATTTAGCTGCAGTCTACTTCCATTTTGTAACAGCATATAGAATATACCAAAGATGAGATTGAGCATGTAAAAGATTATTGCAAATGTGAATGTAAACAAAACATCTTGAGCGCCCCCACTCGTGCATTGTGGCTCTAGAATAAAATGACAATTCCTTATATAAGAATGTTGAATGAGGAGCATAAATGCAGAGCCTGACATGTAGTTTCTCAATTTGCATAAATGCAAATATATTAACACCTGCTAGCTGGGCTGGTATGCTGTGATGACAGGCTGTGAATCAACAGAGACAGTGAGAGGGTGCACCAGGCATCTTCATGTGAAGTGGACAGAGAGATATAAATCAAATAATTGTAATCTTGCAGAGTGAAAGTGAGAGGGAAAACCAGCTTTAACTCTGCAGTAGCACTGCATAAAGACCAGCGGTCAACTGGTCCAGTGAAAGGGAAAGGTCGCTCCGGAAACAAACCAGCTTAGTAACAGGAACAGTGGGGTCTAACATCAGATATCACACTTCACCGACAGAGGGGGGGGGGATGACTCTACGGGCCCGATTAACAGAACTAACTTACGACAAAATCCTAAACTTACTACTCATGGTATTCACAGAATGCACGTACGACTGTCCTAAGTTTACGTCCACACTCAGGCTGGAATTTCCGCACCCGGAGTGTAAGCTCCACGCCCGGAGCGGAATTTCCACCATCGGGCCAGAAACTCAGCTTCCAGGCCGGAATACCCACAATGCATCAGATATAGTCAATTAACACCAGATTGTGGGTATTCCGGCCCGTAAGAGGAGATTCCGGCACAATGGTGGAAATTCCGCTCCGGGTGTGGAGCTTACACTCGGGTGCGGAGCTTACACTCTGTGTGCGGAAATTCCGGCCTGAGTGCGGACGTAAACATAGGACAGTCGTACGTGCATTCTGTGAATACCATGAGTAGTAAGTTTAGGATTTTGTCGTAAGTTAGTTCTGTGAATCGGGCCCTTCGGGCCTAAGTCACGAAAAAAGGACAAACAGATATTTACCTCCCCGCCCAAATGTACATTTACATAATCATTCAAATCACAAGTCTTGCCAGAAGGACACCTGAAAAACGGTTCCCTGGGCAACCAGGTCCACTTCTGAAACATAACAACGTGTATTTGTAAAGCGCACTCTCACCCAGCAGGGCCTCATGGCGCTGAATAACAGATGTTTATTGTTACCCAACTCAATGGCACTCATTTTATCGACCTCAGAAGGATAAAAGTCCGAGTGGACCTGCTGGGATTTGAACCTGTGACCATGAGGTCTAACACAGGCCCCTACAGTGGGCTCATCAGTCCATTAAGCCGCCAGACCCAGAAAATACCATCTGGAACATTCTAGGGACCCTATTCGTGCTGCACAGAATTGTAAACAGTGTAAAATAGTGCATAGGAGAATGGAGCTTAAGGGGGAAATGCTCGCTTTTGGGGTTTTTTCTCAATGCAGAAAGCATTTTTAGGATAGAAAGCCTTTCCTCCACATCCCTAGGAAATCACAGACTTCCCACCCTTTGCACGGATTTATTACCCCGGATTTTTATGCACATGAAGTAGAAAAATGTGTGGTAGTTGATGCATTTAAGCCAGCCAGGTATCCTTTTGTGAATTCTTGGGAGGCGTGAGTGAGGTGTTTTCGACTGAAAAATTAAGTTTATGGACAAAAATAGATTTGTGAATAGGGCCCTACAGATCCCGCCAGAAAGAGACATACACCCACTGACCAGCACATGTTACCCACTTTAAAAACTATGGGAGACAATGTAGAACATCACAGTAAACAGTATCCGCAGAGTTCCTGATTGTACATAGCACTCTACAGGGACAGAGAGAACAATTGCGAGGTCACTAGAGAAAAGACAAGTTCGAAGGCAAAGGAGAAAGGTAACGTAGCCTGGGAGCACAAAAACGGAAACACAAGGGAGGGGCAAAGATTGGTTTAAATATGGTTAGTCCTTGCCTGCAGTGGCACAGACAAGTTGGAAAACATCATATGCCATAGGATGCGGCCAGAGGCCCATTCTCAAAGGTATCTGTGCACAGGACTTGCTTTTGGGTCTGAGAATGTCAATCAATTAATCAGGGTTGGTAAAGCATAGCTGCCCACCCGCGTGGGTCTCAAGGCGCTGGAGGGAGGGTGGGCAGCTCCATTGAGCGCTGGGGTCATCCGAAGAGCCTGGTCTTGAGGTCCTTCCTGTACTGTAGCAGTGTACGGGCTTGCCGGAGGTGGAGTGGGAGGTCGTTCCAGGCCTTGACTGCGAGGTAGGAGGAGGACTTTCCTCCCAATCTGGTTGTGTGGATGTGTGGTATGGTGGCAACGGAGAGGTCAGCTGATCGGAGGCGTCTCTTGGGTGCATGGAAGGAGAGGCGGTTGTTTAGGTATGCTGATCTGATGTAGTGGAGGGCCTTGTATGTGTGAGTGAGGAGCTTGAAGGGTATTCTTCTTTCAATATGGAGCCAGGGGACATCGCAGAAGGAAAGGACGAGCTGGGTGTCATCGGCATATGAGACAATGTTGAGCCCGTGGTTTCTGACAATGGTTGCAAGGGTGCTATGTAGATGTTGAAGAGGGTGGGGCTGAGGAAGGATCCCTGGGGCACTTCACATCTGTTCTTTTTCTTGGTTCCACGAAGTAGGGCGGGAGTCCGACTCGCTGAGTTCTGCCTGTAAGAAATTAGAATATCCAGTCAAGGGCCTTTCCGCGGATGCCGACGTCATGGAGTCTGTTGGCTAGTGTGCAGTGGGAGACGGTGTTGAAGGCAGCTGAGAGGTCCAAGAGGATGGGGGCTGCCATTTGGCCCTGATCGAGGATGGAGTGGATGTCTTTGGTGGCGGCCAGTAGGGTGCTGTGGTTGCTGCAGAATCCGGATTGGGAGATGTCCAGGACGTTGTTGGCTTCGGGGAAGTTCGCTCGCTGGGTGTAGACAGCCTTTTCGATGACCTTGGCTGCGAATGGAAGCAGGGAGATGGGTTCATAGTTCTTAAGGTCCGTCAGGACTGTGGAGGGTTTCTTCAGGAGGGTGTTGACTTTAGCGTGTTCCTAGTCATCAGGGAATGGGGCAGTTCTGAGGGAGAAAATTATCGTACAGTGTAGTTCGGGTGTGATGGCCGTGGAGGCTTTGTGCAGATGTGGAGTTGACAGGGGTCTGTGGGTGCTCCGGAGTGGATGCTCTTCATGGTCTTTAGGGTGTCTTCTGTCATGAGTGGAGTCCAAGTGAGCAGAGTCTGTTGGGTGGCTTTGCTGGGAGTGGGAGCTGAAGCGGTTGTTGCCGAAGTTTTCGTAGATCATCTTGATCTTGAGGTGAAAAAAGGTGCTGAGTCTGTTGTAGAGATCTTGGGAGGGTGGGACATCTGTTGTTTTGCTGTTGGGTTTGTAAATTTACTTAATGATGGAGAAGAGTTCTTTGGAGTTGTGGGCATTGGTGAGGAATCTGTCTTGGAGGAATTTCTTCTTAGTGGATTTGATAAGTTGGTGGTCTGCTATGGGTGGCTGCTTTGTAGGCGGTGCATGTTTATGGGGTTCTTTTGTTCCTCCACATTTTTTTTTTACTCATTGGCAAGAGCGCTTGGATTCTTGGAGTGCAGGAGTGAACCAGCTTGCTTTCTTGTTGTTTCATATTGTGGATTTCTTGGGGGGGTGAGTGTGTCGGCGCAGTTCGTGATCCAACGGTGGAGGCTGCATGCCGCAGAGTTAGCGTCTGGTGTCGTTGGTGGTGGGGTGCTGATGAGGGTGGAGGAGAGCTGTTCTTTGGTGACTTTGTTCCAGCTTCTACCAGGGAGGCATTGTGTGTGCATGTGTGCAGTGGGTTTTCTGAAGGAGAAGTGGATGCAGTGGTGGTCTGTACAGAGAAGTTCTGTGGTGTGGCTGTAGGCGATGCTGTTTCCTTCTGCTAAGACGGGGTCGAGCGTGTGTCCCGCTTTGTGAGTGGGGACAGTGACCAGTTGCTTCAGTCCTACGATGGAGAGGTTCTCTAGGAGGGTGGTGGTGTTGGGGTCATTTTGGTTGTCCAGGTGGATGTTTAGGTCTCTGAGTAGTATGTAGTCAGTGGTGGAGAGAGAATGGGGTGTGATGAGGTCTGCAATGATGCCGGTGAAAGAAGTGGTGGCTGGGAGGCCTGTAGATGAGGGTTACGCAGAGAGTCGTTTCAGGGTTGGTCTGGATCTGGAGAATATAATCACACATGAGTGCACATTCCCCCTAGAGATTCATAGAGCATGAATTCCAACACATGCATGGATTTAATGTCACAAAACTTTTGCCACAATATTAGAATTGTGTGTCTGGTTTTTTCCCAGGTTTGAGTTGAGGTTATTTACAGAGGGCAGGCGCCTGCAAGAGGTGGCAAATACATACCAACTTTCAAGTTTTTTGGTATTTACACTTTGTTTCTGGGCTTTTTTCTATCTGGAAAGGAACTTAGATATGCACTTATCAAAAGCAAGATTGGGCCCATCTTCATGGGAAGATTGTGGATGCACAACCTTGCACACTGATGGTGTCAGGGAAACTGGTCTTCTTCTTCGAAAAAATGTTTTCAGAGTGGATAAAAATTAGTTTTAATGTACAATGACCTTCAGCAAGATATTTCCATTTGCAAAAATAATTGCACGCTTTGGGTAATGTAGGACAATCACAGTTTCCTGGGAGTTCCCAGGAATTCTTTGAGCAGAGTCGGATTGGGTTTGAAAAAAGACCTAACCAACAAAATAAAAGTGGCCAGGTAAGCTAATTAGATTCAAATTGGCCATTGTTAGCAATATGGGGCCATTTTAAACTTCCAAAGACACGTTGTGTAAAAGCTTTGCAAGGTATGGGACTGCATGAATTTGAACTTGCTACATGCAATGTTTGTGGTAATATCAGGGAAATCAACAGTAAAAACTGTCCCAGCAGACCATAAGCAGGGCCAGAAACAGACAAACAATGCATTGGCATAGCCAATATGTCTCGCCTATGGCTTTGCCAATGTCAGGTACCACACAAGACTCACCTGGGCTTGTGAGGTGATTCTGCAGAGATGACACAAACCACCGCCCCTGGTCCCAACCTACCCCCGCGGGGAGTAACACCCGACAAGGATAAGATGAATCCAGGGATGGGGGCCAATAAAGAAAGAGGAGTGGCCTTGGTGAATGGGACGTAGTGTAGGGTCTTGGCACAGCTAAGGAAACAAGAGAAGACCAGATTAGGACGTGGTACTATTTCCGCACTATAGAACACCCCACAACACACATGCAGGAAGGAACCCTTGGCTCCGGTACTCACCAAGACACCTTTGTGCCGAACCAGGAAGAGTCCAGCAACGTAGCGTCCAGGTGCCTTGATGCCTTGGAGAAGAAATGAACGAAAGCGCTCCTGCGCAAGAACCACCAAGTCCAAATAAACAAAAGAAAGCGCTCCAGCGCATAAGTAACCAATATTAGAACTCCAGGGTAAGCGCTATCGCGCGGCCCAGTGCATGTAGGCACATGCTATAGATCAGCAGTGATCCTACCCTTCTCGGGTCAGGTCACTAGTAGTAGCGCCCCTGCGCAACTGTCAAAAGCAAGGAAAAAACAAGCAATGTCTGTCACAGCGCTCCTGCGCTTACTAACAGTGAAAGCAGCAGCTTACTTGCGCAACTGCCAAAAGCAAGGGAACACGCAAGCAATGTCTGTCACAGCGCTCCTGCGCTTATTTACAGTGAAAGCAGCAGCGCTCCTGCGCAGCTGCCAGGAAAGGGTTAATCCTGGTCTCAGTTGAAACACAGCGCTTCTAGCGCTCAGCAACCGGTGCAAGTGTTTGAGCTCTGGGAGCCCCGGGAAGCACAGGCCAGTGCAACCCACGCCCTATAGAAACAAGCTGCTAGGAATAAGTCGCGTAACGCATGCAGGCTTGGGGGAAAGCGTTACCATGACTCGTCGGGCCGAGGAACCTCCAGGGATCAAGTAGGGCAGAACCGCTCCGCTGCCGTCTGCTGGGCTCCGTGCACACTCGGGAACTTGAATCAGAAGCCTCGAACCGGAGGCGCTTCACGCCCTTAAGCCTAGTCCCCCGGAAGTGATGACATTGGCCGGAGGACTAGACCGGGATACCACTTCCGGCCGGAAGTGAGTATTCCCGCATGTATGCTGTGGCGCCCGGAACGGCGGAAAACCGCCACCTGACAGCCAATATGTTTTAGTCATATTGTACCCTAGTCGGCTGCTATTCAGTATGGCTAAATGTTATTGGTGTAAAGTGGTGTGGAATGAAGTGGAATGAAGCGTTCTAAAGTGGAGTAGAGTGTAGTGTTATGGAGTGGCGTAGAGTAAAGTGGTGTAGAGTAGAGTTGAGTGGTATGGTGTGTTATGGAGTGGCATGGGGTAAAGTGGTGTAGAGTAGAGTTGAGTGGTATGGTATGTTCTGGAGTGGAATGGGGTAAATTGGTGTAGAGTAGAGTTGAGTGGTATGGTGTGTTATGGAGTGGTGTGCAGAGTTGTGAAGTGTATCCAAAACAAGTTTCAAAATATGCCAAGTTGTGAAGTGTTAGGTAGTGAACACAGTGTTGACCTAAAAAGTAACCGATGACCCTGACTCAGACTCTTTCACATGGGGCTATACTCTACATCACTAGGCAAATTATGGTTAGTTGAAAACAAAGTCTCATCGTTCTTTTATCACCTTTGCAGCGGGGCTAATTCTCCCGCAGTGAAGGGGAGGGGAGCGCGCGCGGCGCCGTGGTGCTCGTGACGAGCCCAGCTCGTCATGCTGCACAGTGGAGCTGAGCTCGTCACGACTCCGCCCACTCCCGTGGAACGACTGTACAGGAGGGGAATTAGCCCCGGGTGGGCGTTCCGCTGCAGTTATGACGAGCTGAGCTCGTCATAAGCGTCAAAGGGGTTAGAAATGATAACATTGCCTCAACACGGATTTTAATATGAACAATGCCTGTGCTGTTTGAGGTCAATGTTCTATCTCACAACTAACCTCCAAGATTAAGACCTGGCATTTCAACTTTGCTACCAATGAAACACTTAATCAACGTTTACAACCTTGTTAGGGAACATTTACAACCCTTAGTGCCCATTTATGGGGCACTACCAAGCAATGACAACTGAATAAGACCTGTTTGACCTGAGTACAGCCTTCGACGCCGTGTTTCCTATGGTCTCCCGTTGGATCGGCTGTGGCAATACAGTGCCGGGGCCCTGCTCTAAGGTGGTTGTCGGATTTCCTGCAGAACCGCACCTTTCACGTGTGTCATCTGTCGTGTACAACCAAGATTTCTCCTCTGCAACAGAGAGTGCCACTGCGCTCTGCACTATGTCCAACTTTATTCAACCTATGTATGCGCCCCCTTGCTGATGTTATCGAGTATCATGGTGTTAAATTGTGTCATATGCAGTGCAGATGACACTCAGCTAATCATCACGCTGGCGAAGGATGAATGAATTTCCGCAGCTCGTTTTAAACTTTGTCTACTGGATCTAGCTGAATGGATGGACCACGGTTGTCTCAGACTCAATGCTGAGAAGACTTAAGTCATGGAGGTGGTTAAACGACCGTCAATTTGGTCCACCGCTAGGTGGCCAAATGTTCTGAGTGCAGCCCCTATTCCTAAACCAAGAGTAAAACACTTGGGGCCAGATGTAGGTAATCTTGATTTACCGATTTTAAAATACCGAATTTTACCGATTCGGTATTTTAGAATCAGTAAATGCAATGTACGTAAATATTCGGTAAGTATTACTGAATCGGTACAGGAATGAATTGGAATTACCGAATCGGTAAATACTGATTCGGTAAAATCGGGAACTCATTCAAGGATGGCAGGGTGTCACATTGACACCCTGTTGCACCCCTGAATAGTGCATGGGTGCACATGTGGCAGACATACATGGCCTAAGGGCATGTATGTCTGCCACATCGCACTGTTGTGAAAGCAAAATAATTGCTTTTGCAAAGATTTTTGATATTTACCACCAACTTGTAGTTGGTGGTAAATACCGAATCCTTACCTATGCAATGCACTCATTTGAGTGCTCCCTACATTGCAAATTCGGTAATTTACAGATTCGGTATTTTAAGGAATCAGTAATTTACTGATTCCTTAAAATACCGAATCGGTAAATTACCGAATTTGTAATTTAGGCCACCTACATCTCAGTAGCCTAATACCGGTCTTTAACGGCAGAAATTCGAAAATTTCGTCCGTTACCGACTGGTTTTGGGCGACCTACATCTGGCCCTTGGTTTCTAGTTTGATAGCAGTCTATCTTTTGACAGCCAAATAGCTACTCTTGCGGGATCCTGCTTTGGCATCCTAAAAAATGTACAAAAGGTCCTGGGTCTGCCACCTGAGGATGTGAGGAAGACATTGGTCCAAGCCCTTCTGGTTTCGAGATTGGACTACTGCAATGTCCTTGGGGTCACCCACGATAGGCTGAGATTGCTGCAGAGAGTGCAAAGTGCCTCTGCACCGCTGTTACTAAATATCCATGGATACTTGTCAACAGACACAGCTCTCTTCATGCTCCATTTGCTCCCTATTTAGGAAAGAGTCTCTTTTAAAGCCTTATGTTTCTGCCATAAAATTCTGAACCAAAATGGACCTCGCTATCTTCAGTCCTTGATCAAACCTTACCATCTTAAAAGATGTCGCAGATCCACTGGGGCAGCACTTACTTTGATCCCTAAAGTAACTAGAGTTCATGTGGGAGGTCAATCTTTCAGTTACCTTTTTTTGGGGGGGGGGAGTTTTATATAGCGCTTTCTCGACCCGAAGGTATCAGAGCACTTTACATGGGCACCGGTTATGTTACAGACGGACACATTTATTTTTGTTAGGCACGGGGAGATTGAGTGATTTGCCCAGAATCACAGGATGTTGAGGGTCCCTGCCGCGACTCGAACCTGGTTCCCCAGCTTGGAGGCCGACCGCTCTAGCTGTTTGGCCACATCCTCTACCTTGCTGCCCAGCTTTGGAACTCTCTACCGATTGGGCGGAGACAGGAGCACTCAGCAGCCAAGCACTCAGCAACCATCTTCCGTAATAAACTTAAGACCTGGGGCCATATGTATCAAGCCTTTTGCGATTCTTTAAGGCCGAAATTCGCAGAATTTCAGCCTTAGCGAATCGCAAACGGCCTTTTTACCGATTTTGGAATGTATGAAAAATTAGCAAAATAAGCAATCGCAAAAAATTGCGATTCCTTATTTTGCTTAAGCATTTAAGGAATCGCAATTTTGCGATTCCTTAAATGCTATGTATGAAGCTTTTTAGAAATGCGATTTCAGGTTTAGAAATCGCAAATTACCACCAACTTGTAGTTGGTGGTAATTTGCGATTTCTTGTAAATATGCACAATTGTGCATTTGTGAGGGTGGCATATGACACTCATACATGCCCATTGGGCATGTATGTGCACCATATGCACACACATGTAATTTACAGGGGTGCAGCAGGGTGTCCTTTAGACACCCCTGCACCCTTGAAATAATTCTCAAATTGCGATTAGCAAATTGCGAATTCGCAAATTGAGAATTATTTCACAGTCATTGCTATGGGCCTCCTGGCCCATAGAAATGAATGGGCAATTATTCCTTATTTGCGAATTCCCAAATTGCGAATTTGCGAATAAGGAATAATTGGAAATCGCAAAAAAATACCGATTTTGTACATACATACCATTTAGCGATTTCTAAATAGCGATTCCTTAAAATTCGCTATTTAGAAATCGCAAATGGTGATGATGATACATATGGCCCCTGGTTCTTTAGACATGTGTATATAGTTGCAGGATTAGCTGGAATATTGTGGTTTATTGGAATATTAGTACAGGGACACCCGAATGGAGTAACCAGGTGCTTGAATTTTTTTTAGCACATCAAGACACACTAGATACTGACCCTGGTACTAAGGATACATACAGCCAATCACACTCCCGCAAATGTTGGCAGGTGTTCTACCATACCGAAAAGAAACAAAAATCTGCAGAAGGCTCTCGAGAGGATGCATAAATGGAAGTATTATGCGCTATAAAACATGCACTATAAAAGAATACCAGTACATAAACCTTCTCCGACCAGTTGGCATTAGAATGCGCAAACTGGTGCATCTGTAGGCGTAAACATGAACTGGCTTACTCCACTATGGCAAAGCATTATGCTCAATATAGATGTCAGAGAAAAAAAAGAAGTCAAAATTGTCAAACATGACCCATTCTTGTAAAACTGTCTTGGGAAAGCTTTAATAATAATTAACAAGGGCAAATGTGACGGCAAGTCAATGTCAGCTTACTTAATATTCAAACACACTGCCTGAGCATGTAGGGTTAAGGCATCTGCTGCAGAGATCTTTGTGTACCCATCAAGTTGTGTGGTCATGAGGGTTGAGATAACTTTGGGGTTAAATGCAATTGCTGGAGAGATCTGTATGTGGTCTAGTCACAGCTTTGATATCATGAAATTGAATAGAAGGTGAATATGCCTGCTGCAGAGCACAGCATGCAGACCACTGTTTGGTGTTTTGCGAAGACAGCTCAGTGGGTTACTACCTCTCTTTTTCTGGACTGGTGCAAATGTCAATCCTTTTAATATAGCAAATTGAGTTATAACCTGTCATCAATGAGCTACATGCAAACAGCAAAGGATAAGATTAGATCCCTACTATTTTTTCCCTCAATGTTTTGTTATTTTAAAGTTGCTTAAAAGGGTTCCTTCGTGCTTTTACAGCGCCTTGTTAGAAAGTGCTTTATGAATGGTCATCAGTCAATCCTACAGTATATGAAATAACTACCATACAAAACTTAGAAAACTCAAAACCTGGCCTCAAAATAATAGTTCATCTTGAGTAGTGACAAGCTGATTGTGATTCCTATTAGAGGTCCCTACCCAGGACCATACTCAAATAAAAGAAGTGCTGATGGCCTTTTAAATTGCCTTAAGTTGGGCTGAGCTGGAACTGAAATTTAGATAACCCCCTAGATGGAAGAATACAAAGCTCACACAGTGCCGCACTGTTGAATACGTCCTGGTGTCAGCATCGAGACATAGTCAGCAGATTTCCAGGGGGCGGCTGGATCTGTCTCAAGGACAGCTGCTGGATCCCCTGTATTTTCCAGATCTCCTGGTCCAGCCATAGTATTCCCACAGAGTCGTACTACCCAAATGCGCTGCCGGTCAATGGAGTTAAGCCCTACTGAATGGCGACTACAACAGTGACCTTCAGAAGGTCAAGTTGTATCATACCGGTTCATTCAAACCAGCATTTGTCTGTGCATTCTGATCCTTGAAGTTGTGCATTGTTAATACGAAAGGAGAACTTCAACTTCCCAGATGCTAAGAAACACAGATGGATTACACTGGTTACTGGCACACTACATGAGTTAACTTTATGAACTGCTGCGTCACTAGATGCCTGCTAAGTACGACTATCCTGTTGTTTGCTATGGAGTTTGGACCAGATTCACAGAACTAACTTAAGACAAAATCCTAAACTTACTACCATTTTGGTATTCACAGAAGGCACATATTCATTTTGGTATTTACAGAAGACACTTACTCGTCAATGAGTAAGTGCCTTCTGTGGATACCAAAATTAGTAAGTTACTCAAAATGAGTAAGTTACTAATTTAGGTATTCACAGAAGGCACTTACTCATCAATGAGTAAGAGCCTTCTGTGAATACCAAAATGAGTAAGTTACTCAAAATGAGTAAGTTAATCACTTTGGTATTCACAGAAGGCACTTACTCATAAATGAGTAAGTGTCTACTGTGAATACCAAAAGGAGTAAGTGCCTTCTGCGAATACCAAAATGAGTAAGTGCCTTCTGTGAATACCAAAATGAGTAAGTGCCTTCTGTGAATACCAAAATGAGTGAGTGCCTTCTGTGAATACCAAAATGAGTAAGTGCCTTCTGTGAATACCAAAATGAGTAAGTGCCTTCTGTGAATACCAAAATGAGTGAGTGCCTTCTGTGAATACCAAAATGAGTAAGTGCCTTCTGTGAATACCAAAATGAGTAAGTGCCTTCTGTGAATACCAAAATGAGTAAGTGTCTTCTGTGAATACCAAAATGGTACTAAGTGTAGTATTTTGTCTTAAGTTAGTGCTGTGAATTGGGCCCAAACTCCATAGCAAACAACACTAAAAAAAAAAAAAAATTTGAATCTTTTAAAACATACATACATTTATTTTAGTGTTCAGAAAATACAACTTAAATAGTAAACACAACCTATTTTCTTTTTTAAATCTTAATAACCTATTTTGTAATTTAAAGATAAAGATAAGGCTTTTAAAATAAATTCCATTAATTCAGATTATTTCTAAACATAACTTTTAGTTGCTTTTTATACAAAAAAATAAACATTTTACTTTAGGTGGGTGCTATTATTTTTTTAAATAAATCTGTTAAAAAATATTTTCATTTCATGTACTTCAATCAATTATATGTTTGATTTAAATTATAATTAACAGTGCTGTTGCATTTTTAAAAACGATTCTACATTTAAAATTCAAACATCAAATTAAATTTCTTCAACATTTAACTTACAAATATTTTTAGAACATCTTTAAAACTTTAATTAACTTTTCAAAATGTCTTTATACTTTACCATAGAGAGATCTCCGCTCTGATTATTGGGGTCTCTGCCAAGAGTGCAAAACACTTAGGGGCCCATTAGGATGTCGGGCGGATCGCCTTGCGACCGGGGCGGAGTAGGTTTAATATGGTGGCGGTGTCTATCAGCCAGCCATATTAGCATGGGTTTAAACTGATGCCTTTCCGTGACGGCAATGCTGCCACGGAAAGGCATGCGGTCTTCACTTCAGGGGCCCCCTGCGGGCCCCCTTGGTGAAGGCGAGGTGGGGGTGCACATGGGGAGTACCTGTGGTACCCCCCTGCATTTGCATACGCAATGCGGCAGGCACTGCGCGGTGCCTGCCGCTTTGTGTACGCAAATGCATACATGCATTGTTAGCATTGTGGCGGGCGGTGCTGAGAGCACCGCCCGCCACAATGTTAAAACTGCAGGATGCACCCGCCACTGTGGCGGGTGCATCTTAATACCCCCACGGGGCCCCCGCCCTTATGGCGGGCGGTCCCTATCACCGATAGGATGGCGGGCAGACTAAGTCCGCCCGTCATCCTAATGACCCCCCTAATACGGTCATAAAGTCACTACTATTTGTAATGTTATGGTCATATATGATGTTTTACTCACTCCACCCTATGTTTTAGTGGGTGAGAACATGTTAGTCTACTTTTTGAGCAACTTCACACTTGTAAATTGTGACAAGCCGAAAGTAATATAGTTACTCATAAGTGCAAGAGTAAACGTGTGCATGTAGATTTATAAAACCCTATATGTTTCTTGGTCCAGGCTTGAATATCTATTGGTGTGATGCACCCTTCATCAATATCTGTTTTTACCTTAAAAATAATTTTCTAATAAATTGCTGAATATTTGGTTGTGTTGTGTTCCACGGAGGATAGGCATAGCTCCTGGAATGCTAAACATTGAAATGATGTTTCCATTGATCTGCTAAGATGTCTGCCTCCACATATAGGGCTAAATGTAGGTTATTGTAAATTACCGATTTGAAAATACCGAATTTTACCGATTCGGTATTTTCGAATCGGTAATTGCAATGTAGATAATAATTCGGTAAAAAATACCGAATCGGTAAGATTCGGAATTTACCGAATCGGTATTTACTGATTCGGTATTTGCCACTGATTCCTATGGGCCTGGAGGGCCTGTCAATTACTGAATCGGTTGTTACCGATTCGGTAAAATTGGAACAAAGTCAAGGGTGGCAGGGTGTCACTTTGACACCCTGCTGCACCCCTGATTAGTGCTTGTGTGCACATGTGGCACACATACATGCCCTAAGGGCATGTATGTCTGTCACATGGCACAGGTGTAAATGCACATTTATGCATTTACATAGGAATTCCTTATTTACCACCAACTAATAGTTGGTGGTAAATAAAGAATTCTTAAAGACCAGAAGCACTGTTTACAGTGTTTTCTACATCTCATTTACCGATTCGGTAAATACTAAGGGCCATATGTAGGTAAATGGCATTTACCGAATCGTAAATACCGAATTTTACCGATTCGGTATTTACAATTCGGTAAATGCCATGTAGGTAATAATTCTTTAAATATTACCGAATCGGTAATATTCGTAATTACCGAATCGGAATTTACCGGTTCGGTAATTGCCATTGTTTCCTATGGGCCTTGAGGCCCATAGGAATCAATGGCAATTACCGAATCGGTAAATACCGATTCGGTAATTTTACCGATTTGTCAAGGGGGACAGGGTGTCACTTTGACACCCTGTTGCACCCCTGATTCTGGCTTGTGTGCCATGTGACACACATACATGCCCTTAGGGCATGTATGTGTGCCACATGGCACAGGTGTACATGCAGAGATGTGCATGTACACAGAAATTCGTTATTTACCATGCCATTGTATTTCATGGTAAATAACGAATTTCTAAGGGCCTGTGGCACTGTTTCCAATGCCACCTACATCCCAAATTACCGATTCTGTACATTTACCGATTCGGTAATTTACAGATTCGGTAAAATTACCGATTCGGTAAATATACAGAATCGGTAATTTTCAGGCCCCCTACATCTGGAATTACACATACCGGTCGGTAACGGCCGAAATCGGCCGTTACCGACCGGTATTTTGCCACCTACATATGGCCCTTGATCGGTAAATGATGATTCGGTAAATACTGATTTGTTATGTACCGAATCGGATAAAAATAGCCTCCTACATAGGAAAAGGCTTTTACCGGTCGGTAACGGCCGATTTCAGCCATTACCGACCAGTAAAAGCCTACCTACATCTAGCCCATAATTCCTTATACAAGTGAATCAAAAGCCATTACTAAAAGAACTATAACACCAGGAAATTGCCACTCATATGTATCTGTTTGACATCAGAGTAGGGCAGTGATTGGGAAGTGAGTCATGGTGGTAATAACCATAGCTGGTCAATTCCAGTCGTTTTCATCCTGGGAGTTATAAGCACAACTTCTCTTCACCTGATATTTTAAAGGGAATGAATATTTATATTGTGACAGTGACTTTGTACTAATGGTCACACCTTATTCACAACGAGAAACCTATTTTTGAATCATTAATGACTTGCGACTGCACGAAACTTTCCAAACCTAACCTTTGAATCAGGCACCTCCACTTCACGCTGAAGGTTTTTGTGAAGAACTGTGAAGAGAAAACGGTATAAGGGCTCTGAAAAGTGCTCAACCTCATGTTATGTCTGATAGGGAAATAACTTCCACACCAACAGCAAAAACTGCAGAACAAATCTACAAAACACTGGAATGAGATGAAACACCTGGTCCAAATGGCTTTCCTGTTGTGGTTTTGAGAAAATCTGTTCAGTCATTTGAGGGAAAAGTAAACATCTGTGGTTCAATTGCGGTAGAAAAATAAAGCTATCTTTACAGATGCAATCATGCTTACAAAATCATGATTTCTGGCATTCATAGTGCAAAGGTGTCTAGCATAGGTTTTGTACTTGAAATGTACTCTTCCAGTACAAAATGCTATGTTGAGACTCACCTTTAAACTTTTCCTGTGTTGTTTGTGTGCTATACAGTATAGGGCACATCGAAAGTTATGAAACTTTGGATAAAAGATAACTTTGAACCTGCCCAGAGGAGGCCTATTTTTGGTGAAATATGTCAACAGATTTTAGTAGACAGGGCTTGACATAAAAACATCATGAGTGGAACACCCATGTACCACCCATGACACCCCAACACAAAGCAGCACTTAGCTCTGCTTTGCGTTACTTTTAGTCAACATTTTTATGCACTGGTTGGTAAATCCAAAATGGAAACTTTGCACCGGTTCGCATCAGTTGTAGGAACTTTGCATTGGCGCAAAGTGTTGATAAATTTGGCCCTTTGATTTTTTGCGGGGTGCAACAGGTTTGCTCAAGCTTGGGCTTCACAGTGGCGGCTGGCATCTGTGGGGAGGAGGGGCGGGCATGTGCGAGCGCACACAAAATCAATTAATTAATTAATTAAACACTTACCCAGCTTCTGCACCAAACCGGGCCTCTTCTTTCTGCAACTGCAGCCTGGCCACCAGGAAACCCCTTTGACCAATCCTGGCGCTGCTCTCATGCACCATGAGAGCAGCAACCTGCGTGGAGGGAGCGACCTCACTCAGAGCTCTACAGGGCTCTTGGAGGCCTGCACTTCTCTAACCCAGCGGTCTAAAGACAGCTGGGTTAGAGATGTTTAAAGCGTGCATGTGTGGCTGGCCGTCACAAGACGGCTGGCCAAAAAGACATGCGCACTTTAAACAGGGCACATATCGCCCTCCCTCCTCCCTGATGCTGTCACTCAGCAGAAGCCCCAACCCTGTCAGGACGGGGGATGAAAAATAAAATGGTAATGAAGTAACATTTTATTTTTCATCTCTGGGGTTTTGGAGGTATTTTAAGTGGGGCGACGCTCCTCCGCTACAACGGAGGAGCCGCCACTGGGACTCCACAGCTCGCTGCCCCATAAGACTCCAGCTGCACCCCACTAATGAGGATCAACAAAGCTGCAGTGTGTCTTCAGCTGCTTGTAATCCTGTGCAGAGGAGGTGTTGCCTGCAGTTTGGGCTGCACTGTCCCTTTTTGAGGCAGGGGCAAAGCCTGATTTGCGTGTGGCTGATCCTTCTCTGTACTGGACCAGTGCCCAAAAAAATGATGGACTTGGATGAGGACAAGAGGCTGTTTCAAAAGTTCTATCCATCATTTTTTGTTGATCTCAGTCGATTGTGGGCAGGAAGAATTATTTGTGGTGAGACAGATAATTAGGAGTTGTCACATGGAGTGACACGAATCTATGAACAATGTTGTATATGGGGGTAGGGCCAGGTGTTTTTTTATGTGGCTGTAACAGATGTGCAGCAGCACCACATTTCTCTAAAATAACCTCACATTTGAAAGTTGAGATGTTATTGTGTTTCTCTCTCCACGACCCTTTAGGGCAATAACAATTAGATATAGGAAAACCTACCCAGGAAATGCTGCAGGGCTCCAGGAATACTGCGTCTGCGTGCATTTCACTTACTTTTCCAGTAGATGGCAGCACAGACCAACCTCTTCATAAAACATGAACACATTTTCTCTGCAAGTGAAGTGTCAATCAGGTTGCTAGGCAGTATATCGGGTTGAAATGCAGCACGTTAACAAATTTGCAACGAAAGGCGGCTACTTAGTTGTCAAGTCTCTCCAAAGACATTGTTTGATATTATTTAGGAGAACGGAGATGTCTAAATGTAGCCTGTCGATCACAGCGGGGAGGCATCGATGCACAAGACGTTGGGGACCCCAACCCTCATTAGGGCACGTGGTAACAGCACTCCAACGGGAAGTGTGGGAATGGGCAGTTTCAGTGTTACATAGAAGACCACAAAACTGACTCGCATGTGCATAAAGAGTTCAGGGGCATGAAGTCATGAAGTCAGAGGTACAGTGAGCCAGGGTTGCAGTCTGAGCGACAACCCATCCTTTTTTAGGTCTGCCCAGGCCTCGTCTACTTCACACCAGACAGCGCCGCTGTACGGTTTGCTAAAGACATGTTGGGGACATTCAGAAAGCTTCCCTGGAAATACATTCCGCCTGTTGCTTACCATTGGTTTAGTGGTTTGTAACTCACACTTTCTGGCTTTCTATTTGCCGGCTTTATTTGTGTTGGGCTGTCCATGGTCAGTTTGTCCCTCCCAAGGAGCAAAGCATTTTCACACTACCCCTCCTTCTACTCTTCCAGGAGTACTCCTATCTGTAAACTGGTCTGTATATCTTGTTTTTATCTTGTCACATTTGCAGTGCATTCAAAGACAGAGGTCAAAGGGCATGCACTATTGTTGAGGGAGCTTGGTGTTTATTTACTTTTCTTTCTCTGACTCCAAAGTGAGCGGTTATGTGTGACAATCATGTTGGATACTAGGGGTAGGAAAGGGTTTTCTTCTAGAACACATTTAAATTAACTAGTTAAGCTTTTCAGAATATATTAGAATTGGCAAAGCACAAATGAAGCAAATTTTTGTCAATAGGGAAGTGTGACACCAGGCAGGTCGCTCCCCTCACTGCCACGCAGACCCACTGTGTGCCCTGAGACCGCTGCTGCTGCCGCTCGCATTGGTTGTGTCCCACTTCGTTCGCCTGCATTCCGATCTGCGGTATTAACCACTGTATTTTTCTCTCTGTATTTTTCTGTGTCCTGACCATCTCCAGCACTGTTATCCTTCCCCCTTGTGCCCCCATTTTGCCCAGTGTTCCCTTTTGCATTCTGTGACCCCCCACCCACTCCCCCCTCTGTATCTCCCGCCGCTGCGTCCCCTGCGGCCCCACCCCCCTGCTTCCTATTCGCCGCCCCGCTCCCGCCTCCCAGCTGCTCCTCCCTCCCTCAGCCCCACATATGGAGGCCGTGCAGCGGTAGAGAGAGAGACCCTTGACCCTGTCACCAGGCAGGTCACTCCCCTCACCGCCACGCAGACGCCCTCTGTGCCCTGAGACCGCTGCTGCTGCCGCTCTCATTGGTTGTGTCCCACTTTGTTTGCCTGCATTCGAACTGCGGTATTAACCACTATGTTTCTTCCTCTGTATTTTTCTGTGTCCCTGACCATCTTTAGCACTGTTATCCTTCCCCCTTCAGCACCCATTTGCCCAATGTCCCCTTTTGCATTCTGTGATCTCCCACCGCTGCGTCCTCTGCGGCCCCGCCCTCCTGCTTCCCATTTGCCACCCGCTCCCGCCTCAAAGCTGCTCCTCCCTCCCTCAGCTCCACATATGGAGGCCGCGCAACGGCCGCACAGCAGCCACGCGCAGCGGGCGCGCCAAAGGAGCGCCTAAGGCAAGCCCATCCACGCCTGGACCGCGCCCAGCGCCTGGACACCAGGCCTCAGTGAACACCCTGACGCCCGCTTCCGCTATGACTCCAACACCCTCCACGCACTCAATGCCGGACGATCACGCACCTGCTGCCTGGCCGCCCCAAAGCGCACTCAAGGACCCTTCTCGTGCCGGAACTGCAGCTTCACCAGCATCCGGCCCCCCAACCCACCCACCGAAGAATCCAACTTCCTTAGATGCATCCTGCTCAACACCCGCTCCGCCTGCACACATGCCGTCGAACTCTGGGACCTACTCGACACCAACGTCCCAGACGTCGCCTTCCTGACGGAGACCAGGCTGAACCCCTCCTCGGCACCCGACATCGCCATAGCCATCCCAGAAGGCTATAAGATCACCCACAAGGACCGCAACAACAGAGTAGAAGGAGGAATCGCCATCGTCCACAGGAACACTCTCAAAGTCTCAACCAACACCGACGACACCCTCAGCACCGCTGAACACCTGCACTTCCAGATCCACACCGACCCCAACACCACCCTCAGAGGCACCCTCGTCTACAGACCCCCCCAGACCCCAACCGCAGTAAAGCGACTCCATTGCCGACTTCATCAGCACACACGCCCTCACCTCCACTGACTACATCCTCCTCGGGGACCTGAACTTCCACCTTGAGAACAACAGCGACTCCGACTCTTCCACTCTGATCGACAACCTCGCCAACCTCGGACTCAGACAACTCGTCACAACACCCACCCACTCCGTCGGCCAGACGCTTGACCCCATCTTCTCAGCAAGCACCCTGGTCTCCTTCAACCACACCACCGAACTCCACTGGACCAACCACAGCTGCATCCACTTCACCTTCCGGAAACCCACCACACACCACCACACCCAACAGATGCCTCGCCGCAACTGGAGCAAGGTCACCGAGGACCAGCTTGCCACCATCCTCGCCCAGAGCCCACCCGCAGACCCGACCGACCCCGACGCCGCAGCCCGCAGCCTCAGACAGTGGATCGAGGACTGCGCCAACACCCTCGCCCGCTCAAGAAACCCCCAACACCCACACCAGCAAGAGAGCCAGCTGGTTCACCGAAGTCCTCCCGGCCTTCAAGCGAACCTGCCGAAAACTAAAAAAAGAACTGGACCCGTGAAAAAACACCGACAAGCTACACAGACCCCAAGAACGCCACCCGCAGACACCACCACCTCATAAGATCTGCCAAATGGACCTCCTTCAAAGACCGCCTAGACAACAACTCACACAACAGCAAAGAACTCTACAGCATCGTGAAGGAACTCTCCAACCCCAGCTCCAACACCAATGACATCCCACCGTCTCAAGACCTGTGCGACTCGCTGTCCACCTTCTTCCATCGCAAGATCACAGACATCCACGACAGCTTCAACGCCGTCACCACCCCAGCAACCGCTGAGACCCCCGCTCCCATGACCACCACCCGCACCAACCGCCTGCTGGCCTGGACCAACATCAACGATGACGACACCATCAAGATCATGAACACCGTCCACTCCGGATCCCCGGAAGACCCCTACCCTCACCACATCTTCAACAAAGCCAGCAGCACCATCGCACCCCACCTCCGGAAAACCATCAACACAGCGACTTTCCCGGAAAGCTGGAAGCACGCAGAGATCAACGCCTTACTCAAGAAATCCAAGGTGGACCCCAAGGACCTCAAGAACTTCCGACCCATCTCCCTGTTCCCGTTCCCGGCGAAGGTCATTGAAAAGACTGTCAACAGACAACTGACCAGCTTCCTCAAAGAAAACAACATCCTGGACCCGTCCCTGTCCTGGTTCCGCAGCAACCACAGCACCGAAACTGCCCTCATCGCCGCCACCGCCGACATCAGGACCCTGCTTGACAACCAAGAAACCGCGACTATCATCCTCCTGGACCTGTCAGCCGCCTTCGACACGGTCTGCCACCACACACTAAGAACACGCCTCCACGATGCCGGAATCCAAGAGAAGGCCTTGGACTGGACCACCTCCTTCCTCTCCAGCAGAACACAGAGCGTCCGTCTCCACCCCTTCCGCTCCGAAGCCACTGAGATCATCTGCGGCGTCCCCCAAGGCTCAGCCCAACGCTGTTCAACGTCTACATGGCACCGCTCGCCCACGTAGCACGACAACACAACCTCTACATCATCACCTAAACCCAAAGATGCCCAGCTGATCCTCTCCCTCACTAAAGATCTCCACACCACCAAAACCAACCTCCACGAAGGAATGCAGGCCGGTCACCCAGGCCCTCGTCAGCAGTAGACTGGACTATGGCAACGCACTCTATGCAGGAGCCTCGGCCAAACTCCTGAACGCCTCCGCCCACCTGATTCTCGACATCCCTCGCTGCAGCCACATCACACCCCACTTGAGAGACCTGCACTGGCTCCCCATCAACAAGAGGATAACCTTCAAGTTCCTCACACACACACACAAGGCACTCCACAACACCGGACCAGGGTACCTCAACAGCCGACTCAGCCTCTACACCCCCACCCGCCAGCTCCGCTCCGCAGACCACGCCCTCGCCACCGGCGCCCACATCCGAAGAGTGACCGCCGGCGGCAGATCATTCTCCCACCTCGCCGCCAAGACACCCTCCCCATCCGCCTGCGGCAGACTGAAGACCTCCTAACCTTCAGGAGACTCCTCAAGACCTGGCTCTTCGAACAGTAGCAGCGTCCCCCCCCCTCCAGCGCCTTGAGACCCTCACAGGTATGTAGTGCGCTTTATAAATACCATGATTGATTGATTGATTGATTGTTCAACACAAATACTTTAACATTATCAAAAACAAATCCATACACTACATGATGCAATTTCCACACATTATCGTTTATGCACTGTATCGTTTTAGTAGTAAAACTATATGTCTGTGCAAATGTAATGGTCATTTCAATTGAAAATGTGTTGTCTGTTACGGCAGTGCACTACCACGCCATGCATACTCCACTCTATGCCACTCCACTCTACTCTGCACCACTTCACTTTACACCATGCCATTACACTCTGCACCACTGCACTCTATTCCACTCTGCACCATTCCACTGTACACCACTCCACTCTACGCCACTCCACTCTATCCCTCTCTACTCTACTGTGCACCACTCTACTCCATGCCAATGCAGTCTATGCCACTTTACTTTACACCACTGCACTCTCCGCCACCAGACAGATGGAAATACGCAGACCCCTTCTAGAGAAGCTCTCTGCCGATCCCAGCTACCTCAAAAACCACTGTCTGATCTCTCTGTTCCCATACACAGCCAAAGTACTTGAGAAAGCCATCAACTAACAGCTCACAGACTACCTGGAACAAAACCACCTATTTGATGCTTCACAATCAGGATTCCGGGCCAACCACAGCACTGAGACCACACTGATCACCTCCACAGATGACATCAGAATTCTCAACCTCTCTGTGGTGTGTTCCCACCATCTCCCACCACATCCTCATCGACAAACTCCACAACATTGGCATTCAGCAGCACGCCCTTAAGTAGATCACTTCATTCCTCTCAGGATGCACACAGAACATCCATCTACCTCCCTTCATGTCCGCTCCCAAAGACATGATATGCAGCATGCCCCAAGGATCATCCCTCAGCCCCACCCTGTTCAACATCTACATGAACCCCACACAAACATCGTCAGACCATGCAAACTCAACATTATCTCTTATGCCAACAACACCCAACTCATCTTCTCGCTCATCGAGGACCCCTCCAACACCAGAACCAACTTCCACAAGGCCATGACCGACGCAGTCGACTGCAGGAGAGAGCTGCCTCAAAATCAACTCAGACAAAGCAGAAGTACTGATCTTTGGAAACGACACCTCCACATGGGAACACAGCTGGTGGCCAGCCGAACTCAGACCAACACCCACACCAATAGACCATGCACAGAACCTCAGCATCAACCTTGACAGCCAACAAACCATGAAATGACAAGTGAGCACACTCCCCTCCTCACGCTCCCACACCCTATGCATGCTCTGCAGAATCTTCAGATGCATCCCGATCAACACCAAAAAAACATTACACAGGCCTTGTCACCAACCACCTTGACTATAGCAAAACCCTCTAAGTCAGATTTCCCACCAACATCCTCAAGAGACTTCAGACCATACAGAACACCACAGCCAGACTCATTCTAGACCTCCCCAAGTGGACCCACATCACCCATCACCTCAGAGACCACCAATGGCTAACCATCCAGAAGAATTGCAAGTTCAAGATCCTCACGCACGCATACAAGCCTTTACACAACCAAGGACCATCCTAAATCAACCATCATATGAACTTCCAACTGCAGATAAGACTCCTGTACTCCACCTCACGCTCCCTCGCGCACAGTCCCGGCCTCCATTGCAGCAGTGGCCGCTCCTCGTCCTACATCGCCGCCAAGACCTGGAACCACCTCCCCCTTCAACTCATAACAGCACCCTCCCATGCAGATTTCAGAAAGCAACTCAAACCCTAACTCTTCGATGCAGAGTCGGCAACCTCAGCGCCCAGATACCCCCAGGGGTGATAGTGTTGTGCCATATAAATATTGATTGATTGATTGTTTGAGTGATCGATTGATTACACACCATTACTCTACGCCACACTACTCTATGCCACTGCACTTTGCCATGCACCACTCCACTCTGCGTCACTTTACTCTGAAACACTCTACTCTATGCCATTGTACTCTACGGCACTGCACTCTATAGCAAAACACTCTACGCCACCCTACACCACTGCACTCTATGACACTCTTATCTGCAACACTGCACTCTACACCACTGAACTCTATGCCACTGTACTCTGCACCACTGCATTCTATGCCAATGCACGCTATGGCACTGCACTCTACCCCACTCTATTCTCTGCATCACTCCACTCTGCGCCACTGCATTCTATGCCGCAGCACACTATGCACCACTTTATGCCACTCTGCTGTCCACCACTTTACACCACTGTACCCTATGCGACTCCACTCTTCTCTGCACAACTGCATTCTATGCCACTGTACTTTATGCCACTGCACTGTATGCCCCTGCACTCTACTATGCAACACTCGAATCTGTCACTGCATTCAACAACACTGCATTGTACTCCACTGAATACTATGCCACTGCACTCTATGCAACTCTACTCTGCATCACTCCACTCTGCGCCACTGCACTCTGCAGTACTCCACTCTACGTCACTGCACTCTGTTCCACTGCACACTAGGGCACTATACTCTACTCTGCACCACTTTATGCCACTCTGCTCTCCACCACTCTAAGCCACTGCACTCTATGCCACTCTACTCTTCCTTGCACCACTGCATTCTACATGACTGTACTTCTCGCCACTGCAGGGTATGTAACTGCACTCTACCATGCAACACTTCATTCGACAATACTGCATTGTACGCTGCTGAGGGTCCTTGTGAGACTAAAAACCCCTCCTGTTACCTCCAGGAAGTCCCACACAGCAAATTGCTGAGAGTTTGCCAGAGGCCCCACCCCCTTTCTCCACCAATCTGCAAACGAGCCTCCTGGTGCACTACTTGTTGGAAGATAAAGTCCTTTTGGATACCGAGGGTCCTTGGGGGCCAAGAAGCCCTCCGTTTACCTTCAGTAAGTCACGCACAACGGGATTGCTGAGAGGTCATCAGAGGCCCCGTCCCCTTTTTTTCACCACTCTGCAAATGCGCGACTGGCGCAGTACAGGTTGGGGATGAAGTTTCCTTGGATGCTGAGGGTCCTTGAGGGGCCAAGAAACCCTCCCAATATCTCCAGGAAGTCCCACACAGCGGGGGTTGCTGAGAGATCATCAGAGGCCCTTCCCCCCTTCTCCACTACTCTGCAAATTAGCCTCCTGGTGCACTACTTGTTGGGAGATGAAGTCCCTTTGGATGCTGAGGGTCCTTGGGGGGCCAAGAAGCCCACCTGTTACCAGCAGCAAGTCCCACACAACTGGATTACTGAGAGCTGGTCGTATGTCCTGTCCCTTTTCTCCACCACCCTGGAAATGCACCCAGTAGTTAAAAAAAACAGAATATTTAATTTAAAAAACCAAAGGTTATAGAATGTTATTGTGAAGAAATTGTTTTTTTTATTTGTATAAATTCACTGAAAAAAGCTAAAGGTTACAGGTACCTTATAGTTAGGAAATAGAATTATAAAAACCATAGAAATTCACTGTAAAAACTAAAGGTTACAGAGATGTTATCGTTAGGCTCACATTTCCCTCATACAAACCCATAGAAATTCAGCAGTTATAGTTAACTGAGCTAATTATAACTTATGCCCCCGCAATGCACTGCTTATAACCTCACATATTACATCATTCATGACATGGTCAGTGGCATCACTGATGACATCACTAATGACATCACTGATGACATCAGACACATACGCCCACACACACACACTCACACTCCCATAAAACCTCTCACATAGCCATTCACAAACCCATACAAATACTCATGCACCCACTCAGTAAAGTAGAGAGGCACTCACACACCCATTCACTCACTTGTACAGGCACTCACACAACCACTCACTCACCCATACAGCAACTCATACAACCAGTCACTCACCCATATAGCCAGTCACACAGCCACATACTCACCCATACAGCTGCTCACACACTCACTTATTCAAGCATACAGCCACTCATACACTCACTCACCTACACAAGCACTCACACATTCACTCACACACACACACACACACACACACTTACATACCCATTCACACATCCACACAAGCACTCCCATTTCGGCTCACTCACCCATACAGTCATTCACACAGACACCCACTCCCCATTACAACCACTCACACACCAACTCACTTAACCAAACACTCCCTCAAACACCCACTCACTCACGCATGCAGCCACTCGCACACCTACTCACGCACTCACACAGCTACTCAGATACCTACTTATATACCCATTTAGCCCCTCACACACCCAGTTACACACCCATACAGCCACTCACACACCCACACAACCACTCACACACTCACTCGCACAGCCCTACAACCACTCAGATACCCACTCATATACCCATACAACCACTGGCACAACCACTCACACATCTAGAGACCTAGTCAAAAATCCACTTCCTAACCCATTCAGCCACTCACACACCCAGTCTCACACTGATGCAGACAGTCACCCACCCACTCAGATTACACATGTTAGAGATGGTAAACAGCCTTTACAACGAAACTTTTACAACGCACTACCATTACAACGCGGTCATTACAATGCAAACCATTACAACGCATTGCGCTGGGTGGCGCTCTAGGGTAGGGAATACGTTTAATTTTCTATCCAACACCTTCCCTACTGTCCACAGCGACTGGAGTTGGAACAGAAAATTAAACTATTCACTATCCAGCACCTCTAAGGGCTATGCGTTGTAAAGGTATGCGATGTAAAATCCGCGTTGTAAAGGCAGGCGTTGTAATAGCCTGTGTTGTAACGTCATACATCCGTTAGAGATAGTATTACTCATTAGTAGTACAACTAGTATATTAATCTTAATTTTTTAGTCGGTTAATATGTATGCTTTTTTTCTGTTTTTTTTGGGGGGGGGGTTTATATGCGCGAAATCGACCCAAAGTTATCAGACCGCTTTGCATGAGCACTAGTTGTGTCACAGACGGACGCATGTTTAACACCAATAAACTTATTGGTGATATCATCAGTGATGTCATTGGCCATGCCATGTGTGATGTGGTCATAAGCAGTGCATTGCAGGGACGTAATTTATATTCAGTACCACTGGAATTATGGGATTGTGTGGTCGCAGCGATTTTCGCATAGTTATACATTTGCCACATAATCCATAATCTGGAGATTTTAACAAAAAAAATTGTTTCTAGCTCAAAATGTTCAAAAGTTACAAAAAATGCAGTGACATGTTGCTGCATGTTGCAAGACCCTTTGCAAAGCTGGTCAACTTTCTGTTGCTTATTGTTAAATGTGGGTGTTATATTGGTACTAATGTTGTGCAACCAATGCAAAAACAGTGCTACCAAGTTTAAAAATGACAAAAAATGAAGTAATACTATTACAAAATGTGCTGCATGATGTCTCATAATTTGCCGTGTAATTTGCTCAACCGTGCCGCATAATTCCTTCTCCTGCCGCATAATTCCAGTGGCCCTGGTTATAGATCGCCCAGGTAACTATAACTGCTGAATTGCTATGGCTTGGTGCAAGTGCGTCGCCGCAACCTTTAGTTTTTTTCAGTGAATATATGTATGCATATTTTCAAGGCTTCGAAAAAAACGGAACAGGCCAGATATATAAGTAAAACTAACTGCTTTAGTCCCCCTTTAATGTCTGCATCTCCAAAATCTGGTAACCCTATTAATATGTGATTGGGTAGCAATATAAAACGTGCCTGAAGAGTGAAGGCATCTACTATGGCTCAAGCGGGGGAGGGGGGGGGGTACTTGAATATACTGGCTATGCCCCCCTACATTTGACAAAACAATTCACAATTTAGGACTAAATAATATCAATTTAGTGAATTAAGCGAGCATTTGTCTTCAAACTATTAAAAATGGCCACAGGGGGGCGCTAACTTCTAAGCAGTGAAATCGGAGCTTTATGTTCGTATGACTCGGGCGCATGACAGCAAAGAGGCAATTTATTGCAGTTTTCATCACTTAGTTTCCGTTTCTAATGGTCTTTACTCCTAATCCTCCTGTCTGCTTCCGGCCTTAAGCCTGCCAATGTTTCATAACTGGGTCTAATCCTTCGTCTGTTCCTCTGTCGCTCGCACGTCTGTTTCCTCCGTCCCCTGGGTCTGCCCTTTTGCCCCCGCATTTCTTGATTCGAAAGCGAGTGCCTTTTGTCCCGTGACAAATTCACCAAACCCTGATTTTTTTTTTATCGAACTGAACATTGCAATCTAGGGCTTAACGTTTCACATTGAGCAGATGGCTTAAAATCCCAAGCAGTGAAAGGACTGCTGTCTATAACTTTGGGCTGGATGGAGGTTTCCTACCTAGATGGGGCCACATTGGAACTATGCATCTACAGACAGTTTAAAGAAAAACTAAAAGTCCCAGAATGTGATGTGCTATTAGTTTAAAAAAATAAATAAAATAAAAAAAAATAATTAAAGTCTGCCTGAAGGTGTCACACCTAAGACTGGACTACGTAACAAATATGGGGGCAGATTTACAAGCCCCTTGTGACACTTTTACGCCGATGTTGTGTCACTTTTTGTGGCGCAGCCGCAGTGTAACCAATGTGCCACGTTGCTACACATTTACAACAAGATGGATCTAGGGAGATGAGCCATGTTGTAAAGCCCTGCGTCAGGTATAATGTATGCAGGGTGGGCGTTCTGATGCAAGAAAGCCTCGTAAAAGTGACACAGTGAAATCTACAAGATTTCACTACGTCACTTCTACGACACCACTGCGTCAAAACCTTAGTGACGCAGTACAATAGGAGTTGCCATTCCTGAGCATTGTGCTTGTGACCCGACTCCAGCAATGCATTACCTTTACGACAACAGATGCGTGACGCATCTGTCCTTTTTTGCGCCACTGTGTGCCGCACTGTAAATGTGACGCATCCATGGTAGCGCAAAGGGTTTTTTGAGTGACACAAGTAAACTGACGCATCTCTGCTATAATGCAGAGATGCGTCCGTTTCTTGTAAATCTGCCCTATGATGTTTCTGTTCACTTAGTGATATTTTTGCCCCAGGTGGCAGAGGAGTGGACCAAATTCGCCAACCAGCATTCCTCCATAAATAAATGAAAGAACTAGATCTTAATTTGCCCCTCGTCCACCTAAGGCAGTTGAAACACCAAGTACTATGAACTCTGAAACCTTTATTTCAATGGGGTCCAGTGTTGTTGTTTAGTGGAAAACTATGCCAGATGTTCTTGGTGACCACCATGGACATCTAATATGGGGACTCAGGAGTAACAGCTGCTACTCCTGGCTTGCCCTTTGGTACATGACGTTTCAGAGGTCATGAACGCAGAACGCAACAGAAAATAAGCAGAGATTTAAGAGCCTTTCTGTGATTCCCATTTCTTGTTCTTACTCTCAGCGGAAATCGGAGATGTTGAGGGGGCTGGGGATGGGACAAGAAGTCAATATAGTTATATAATTGGAGGTCACAAAATCCATGTTGTCACTTCCACTACCCCTGTTATTATGGTAAATTGATGTCCATGGTTAAAAGACTTTTCCTACTGGTTCATTGTGTATGAACCATACCACTGGGCCTTACACAGTGGATAGCAGAGCATGGACTTTATCTCCTGGATTTAGTTTTGGTCCTATTCCTTGGATGTATTGTCCATCTTGCTTGTCTTGGGCTTTTTGTAAATGATTAGCAAGGCCGGACTGGCTGTAGCGGGCACCGGGCAATCTCCCGGTGTGCCGCACTGGTGGGGGCCGGTTTTGGGGGCCGTTTTTGTTACAGGGCCGTTTTTGCAGCATAGCTGTAAAATCGTCCCTGTAACAAAATCGGCAGAAAATCGGCCCTGGCAAAGAGCTCGGCGGCACCCCCAACCCAACCCCCATGCGCTAGCCCCCCCCCCCCCCCGCTAGGGAGGAGGGGGCCGGGCGAGCACTTTGCCAGGTCCGGTTTTGGTTCCCAGTTTTGCCCTGATGATTAGTCCCTATTTCCTTACCACTTGTAAACTTTCTTGTAGGACTAGTGCACATTTGAGTAGCTGAGTGTTGTTTTCATCATCTCCTTCCAAATCTTCTTGTGCAAGATCCGATATAAGCCTGAGTTGGTTACTAAAGCTCATTAGAGGGCTGTTGTTATTGCAAATAGTGGGTAACAGTAGTGCAAGAACTTTAGCCCAGGTCTTTGGCTTTCAGGAGCACCTATTTCAGGATCTGATTAAATCTCTTGACCAGTCTGTCCATGTGGGGATGGTATACTGATTTTTTGAAGTGCTTGACTCTCAAGGCTTTTTCTGATTTGTTACAAGAGTTGGGATGTGAAGTTTGTCCCTAGATCAGTAATGATCTCAGAATGAAATTCCACTGGAAAAAATAAAGGTATACCATGACCTCACAGTTGTATCAATATGGTGTCTCTTAAGGGAAAGGCTTCGGGATATCAGGTAGCGTACCCCACAGTAACCAGGATGTGGCAATATCCCCTCCTGTACTTGAAATGGAAAAATAGAATTGCAGGCTCTCTGCACCAGAGTACCTGCTTGTTTCTGAGAAGTGTCAGTACTCTCCAATTAAAAGCATTACGTCTCTCTTGAGAAGTACAGGTACTCAGCCACTCAAAATAGAGAAGTGCTGGTACTCAGTGCCGAGCAGTACCGGACCATTTAAAGCACTGGTCCCCTTCCAAGTACTTCAACGGATTCCACCAAACCTATCTTTATCCTTTCAAATGGCGCCTTGATGATGTGTTGTGGTATAAATGGGCGTGTAGCAGTTTGCAATTTTGTTCTACATTTCTGGCTAAAGACAACGCTCCAGTCTGAGCTATTCTGTTTTTCTGCCTCCTGGTATACTCCCGTGAAATGTGTCAATCGCATCTCCACTGTTTGGAATGCCTTGGGTACCAACAACTGTCTCCTTGGGCGGGAGTACATGTCAGGCTTTACTCGATACCCCAGTCTTTGTTTTCCTTTAGGGAATATGGCCCTGCTGGAACTAGAGTCATGGGGCCTCATTTATGAGCCCTTGCGTCACTTTTACGCCACCGGTGCGTCACTTTTTGTGATGCACCAGTGGCGTAAAAAAATGCGCCTTTTTGCGCCATATTGATAAAGTGACGCATCTAGGTAGATGCGTCACTTTGTAAACCCCTGCGCCACATTATACCTGCGCAAGGTATAATGTATGCAAAGGGGGCGTATTGACGCAAGAAAGGGTCGTAGAAGTGACGCAGTGAAATCTATGAGATTTCACTGCGTCACTTCTAGGACGCCGTTGCGTCAAAATCTTGCGCCTGCCTCACAGCAGGTGTAAGACTAACACAGGCCCTTTCACATGGGGCTTGCCCCATGTGAAAGGACGCATTGCTGGAGTTGCGTCACTTTTGTGACACACTCCAGCAATGCGTCACTTTTGCGCCATACAGATACGCCAGAAATACTGACTTATCTGTAACTCCTTGCGCAATGATGCGTCATAATGTAAATATGACGCATCATTGGTGTCGCATGGAGGGCGCAATGAAAAGTGACGCATCGCTGTTTTCACGCAGCGATGTGTCACTTTTCATAAATGAGGCCTATGGTTTTCATCTTGTGCGTGCAGTAAGGGTACTTCTTGAGCCTTTTCTTTTTTTAAAGTAGCACATTTTTGGGAATGTTGATGCAGAATGGCACCCATTGCACATTGTGCCAACCGCTGTAATTTATGCATGATTCTAATGTCTCACTGTACTAATTCAGAGGTTGTTCTTTGGAGTCCCCTGCCAGGGCAGACCGGTAGTCCTGATAGCATCTTTAAGGCGCCTTGGAGGGAAGTACAATCTTGTAAGGCGCCATGGAGGGAAAACCACTTCCCCCCTCACACCGCACCCCTCCCAGTTCTAAAGTGGAATTTGCGCTGACGGTGCCGCGTTTTGGCAGGCTTAGCTTCGAACAGAATTACAAGCCTATTTGTCGCCATAGCAATATTTCGGA
This sequence comes from Lissotriton vulgaris, assembly GCF_964263255.1. NCBI lineage: Eukaryota > Metazoa > Chordata > Amphibia > Caudata > Salamandridae > Lissotriton > Lissotriton vulgaris. The sequence goes on along the minus strand of NC_141698.1, from coordinate 51,318,166 downwards.
AAGCGAGAGGGTTATGCTCGCACCTCACCAGGTTGGTAAACGGTGTCACAGAAATGTTAAATAAATGTACATTCACCTGGGCAATCGGTGGAAATAGGCAAAGCCAGCCTGCGTGCATGGGGAAGAAGAAACGGAAGGTACTGGACAAAAAAATTACATCAAAAAGACATTGGCTTCGTTTCTGTGAACCCCACTTCGAGTTGTCAAGAGCGTATTGCGTTACCAGAAGGCCCAGACACGTGGCACCAGATAATCTGTAGAAATAAATACCAGCATTTACATAATACCTCTTTTTGGATTGCCAAAACATTCCCTCCGTTTATTTCACACAATTTTGGCAAAGGGGTCCCTTAATTAGGGTGACCAGGCGTCCTGGATTTGCCAGGACGGTCCCCCTTTATTTACCAGCTGTCCGGGCAAATTTCGAGAATTTACCTCATGTCCCGATTTTTGGAGAGGGTCGACTAAAAACGGGGGGGGGGTTATGTTTTACAAAGCAGGGACAGTTAGCAGTTGTTCTAAGAAAGCAATTTAATTCACAGGCAAGCTCCTGGGTTTAAAAATTGCATTTTATATGTTCTTACTGCCTGTTTTTTAATTCTCTGATGAGGAGCGCTGTCATTCTGTGCGCTCGCTTGACGTAAATGTATAGTCCTTCTTCTATTTTGTGAAATGTCCCTGTTTTTTGCTTTAACATTCTGGTCACCCTACCCTTAATGGTGTGGTGACGTCGCTTTTATATCCCTTTTTCTGTAACATGTTCAGACATCTCAAGTGACACTCATTGCGAGTGAGACTCACACATGTGGGGGCCAATCCACAAGCGGCATTATGGAGTATGTATGGTAGTCCTCCAATAGTATTGTTTACTTACTACAAAATGCAATTCACAAACTTATGGGTGGAGCTCGCCGCCCCACCTCTCCTGTGGTCAGGGGCGGCTTTAGGCTCATGGCGGCCCTGGGCAAGGAGCGTAGGTAGGGGCCCCCGGAGCGTAGGTAGGGGGCCCCCAGAGGAACGCAGGCGCGGAGGCCAGTGAAGGGGGGGGTAAGGGTGTTTAGAAGTGGAACAGAGCCGGAGGCCGCCAAATCCCTGCCATGGGCCGCCACGCAAATATGTATCCATCCTCAGAGGATTATTATATTAAGGATATATATTGGCGTGGTGGCCCCTGGGGTTTGGTGGCCCTGTGCAGGTGCACAGCTTGCACATGCCTAAGGCCGCCCCTGCTGTGGTGTCTGTAGGGAGAGCTCTGCCGCGTGACACAGATCCCTACTCACATGGGTTACGTTTTTGTTGTAAATGTAGGGGTACCAGAGGGAGTGGCGAGAAAGGAGTCTGGAAACAGTCCAGCAGCAGGCAGAGCACTCGTACAGACCCTTGCGGATGATAATAGGACCCCCTGTGGTCCCATCAAAGTGCTGCTCCCAGTTTTTCTAAACCAGGGGTCTACTGTAACGGAACTTTGATGTACATTTTATTAAGATATCTGTGAGTTGTTATCATTTCACTGCCCCCATGTAATCCTTGATGTCAAAGTTTGTGAGGCATCATTTACCAAATATGTTAATTAGTGCTCCTAAAAAATACTCAAACGATGAGAGGTCTGCATGTTTGGACTTCTGGAGGTATGGGGTTATTTTTACCTAGAAGTCCTGCTAATGGTGGCCCTTTGTACAAGGTGCAGAGGACCCTCAACGGTACTGCTACCTGTGAGCAACCAGTGGCCAAAGTAAGTGACAATTGGCGTAACATAGGCCCCCACAGCCGCCGCGTTGGTGGAGGGGCCCGGGAGCTGCGGGGGGGGGGGGCTCAGCACAGTAACCTGGCCTGAGAGCTCCTCATTAAGTCCATAGATGGTGCCCTACTTGTACCTTGCAGTGGGCCCCCTTAAGTTTCATTATACCACAAGGAAAAATAATGGGAATTCCCACATTCCATGATTAAGCAGAAGGGCGAGAGATAGAGATGGTGGGTGGTGGGACAGCAAGAGGTAGAGGTGGTCAGCAAGAGGTGACCGGCAAGGTTTCACCCGTGTGTATTTCAAGTTAAGGATGTTCCTGAACTCTCCACCACTGCCCTTCCTAAGAGAGATGATGGCACACACCTCACACACAGGTTTTTCTGCTAACAGGCATAGGCCATTGTCTCTGATCTAGGAGAAGTTTTCACAACTCATAGAGGAGAAAGCACCGATGGTGGCAACAGCAAGCAGGCTAATGCTAGTTAGCCTACTGGAGCTAAAGCCAGGAAAATGATATCTTTATAAAAGTTGCTTTACCTGTAAATTTATCAAAAATCCAATGCTAAAATTAAACTGAATTTTTTAATAAAATATTATAAACTGTGGTTGAATAGACTGTGTAGCTTATTCGAAACCAATTGTACAAAAGGCTCTCTAATTGTAGTTTCGTTTTTCTCTTTGGAATAGCTAGAGCCCTATACAGTAAAATAGGTTTCGGTGGTTAGTCACTTTAGGACCATGACAAATTCTGTCATGTTCCACGTATAAATACTAGACACCCTGCAAGGCCCACTTAGGTGTGACTCACTTAATGCTTAAAAGTATGTTCATTCCTGTCAAAGAGAGGTATTCTGACAACTCTGCCTGTAGGTTTAAAGGCTACGATAGTCAGGCTACACATGTAGGCCTGAAGTCATGTTTCCTTGTGGTCCTAGTAGAAGGCCCAATATGTGCTTGAGCCCACGGGTGGCATTTAATTTTTCATTCCATTGGTGTATTTCCTAAACCATGCACTGTAGCGTCACTGAAAAGTTAATTATGCCAATTGTGATTCCTCTAATTTTGCCATGTATTAGAGATAAGAGAACATAAACTGGTAACATGTCTGCAGCGCCTCAGTGTGCAGATTTAAAAAAATAGCTGCATCAACGCCCCCCAAAAATGTGGGTGGCCAAGAAAAAATAGCCAGTTTCTCACAACTGAAGTTTGAATTGTAAATTTCATCCTCTCGATTTATGCACATTCTGAAGGTTTGCAAGGACTGAAGTCCGAATAATAAAACTCACCCCTTTAATTTATTCACTTTCTCCAATGTTTCTGTGACTGAAGTTAGATGAATATGGGCCATATGTATCATAGTTCCATTTTGCAATTCCTAAATAGCGATTTTTAAGGAATCGCTATTTAGGAATCGCAAAATGGTATGTATGAAGAAAATCGCTATTTTTTTAGCGATTCCTTAAGCTTCCTTAATTGCGAATTCGCATTTTGCGAATTCGCAATTAAGGAATAATTTCCAATGCATTCCTATGGGCCAGGAGGCCCATAGGAATGATTTCCAAATAATTCTCAAATTGCGAATTCGCAATTTGCTAATCGCAATTTGAGAATTATTGCAAGGGTGCAGGGGTGTCTCAAGGACACCCTGCTGCACCCCTGTAAATTACGTGTGTATGTATGTGCGTCATATGCCACCCTCACAAATGCACAATTGTGCATATTTACAAGAAATCGCAAATTACCACCAACTACAAGTTGGTGGTAATTTACGATTTCTAAACCTCAAATCGCAATTCTTAAAAGCTTCATACATAGCATTTAAGGATTCCTTAAATGCTATGGCAAATTAAGGAATCGCAAGTATTTGCGATTCCTTAAGATGCGAATGTTTCATACATTTCAAATCATGCAAAATAGCCTTTTGCGATTCGCAAGGGCCGAAATTCGGCGAATTTCGGCCTTTGCGATTCCCTAAAGGCTTGATACATATGGCCCTAAATCACACCACATTTAATGTAACCCTTTCTCCAATTAGTGTCAGAATGCAGCTAGAATATTAACTGTCACCATTTTTAATGATACACTTTATTTAAACACGTTCTCTAATGTTTGTGACTATGGGCTATCATTTTTTAAAACTCCTGGTATGGAACATTCATGGATTAAAATATTTATAGAAATGTAAACTCATAGAGATATTTTGATGAATTTTTCCATTTTGTTCCTCCAGGAAGCCTGGTGGTGGGAGTTTCCCGTGGTGGAGGGGTTTGTTGCCATAGTTTTAACGCTAAGGCCTCGTTCATAGGAAGAGCAGTGGGTGGATTGCTCATATTGGTATCATTGTGCTGAGGAAAGAAGGTAACAAAGCTCCAAATTACTTGTATATGGGTCCTTGCTGTTCTAATTGACTTCTACACCCATGCGGAGGGGTTACAGCAAATCATCTTTCTAAATGTGTACGTCCCGCCAACGCGACCCCTGCCTGAGTGTGAGCTGCTGAATCTGGATAATGATGCAAAATAATTCATCTGTGACTCCCCAGATGCTTTGTTGGTGGTAGGGGGGATTTTAATGAAAAATCAGCCTTTAAAGAGACTGATAAGGTTATGAAAGAATTGTGTTTAGCAATAAATATTACTGAATGTATTTTTTCTGAAAGCTCTAGGGAAGGCGATGTGAGGTTCTGCATTGCTTAGAACAACTGAATTTAATTAATAAATGGTAGGTGCCATGATGATATTCTGGCTGAGAAAACATTTATACATAGTAATAGCAATTTGGCTATTGATTATGTGTTAGTCCCAGTTTACCTGTTCTACCAGGTGGAAAACTTTAAAGTCCAAGATATGGGGCCAGTGATCACTTTGCCCTTTGGTTAATGAGGCTTTTTCGCCACATCCTGATGCCACCCATTTTTTGCAGGTTGCTCATCAGCAGCGAATCAGAGTTCTGATTATGGGAGATGTATTGCAGGCCCTTTCCTTAGTCAAATTTGAACCTTCCTATTTTGAAAGCAGGTCAGGATGCTCTGGTTTGGTATTGCAGGTTAATGAAGCAAATATTAGCCCAGTTTAAGCTGGCAAAGGGGGGAGGCATTTAACTAGTAATTGAAGAGGTAAGGGGGACCCCTGGTTTACCGATGATAGTCGGGAGGGCAGAAGGGTGACCAATAGGAGTCACCGCCACTCAAAGTTAAATTCAAGTGATGTTATGTTATGTTATATTTCATTTGTACAGAGCACAGCTACTAAAAGTGTCCCGGCGCTAACTCACGAAAGTCCAATTAATCACACTCCGAATCAATCTTAAAAGAGCAGCGTTTTTAGTTGTTTTTTAAAAAGCAGTGGGCCAGAGACACTCCTCAGAGCTAGCGGTAACTGATTCCAGGCCAAACCAGCGTTGCGGGCGAAAGAATTTCCGCCTAGCCTCTGGCGATTGAACCGGGTGTTCTGCATAAGGAACTGATCCGAAGACCGCAGGTGCCGCGATGGTTTATAAAAGGCCCATCTCTTCTGATACCCTCTAAGAAAAGGAATGATACCCTCGAAAATCACTTATCAGAATGTATGCGCTCATAAAAAGAAAGTGTGTTATAGGTTACATTGAGTGGCAACACTAGCTACCATGGCTGGCAAGGACAGTAAGCGGTTTTGGCAACTAGAGAACTCCATAATCCTCTCAAGCCCATCCTCTCTTGAGGCCCAAATAAGTGAGGAAGATTGGTATGCTTTCATCTCTTTACATAGGAGTGGAAACCCTAAGAATATGTTAGGGGTACAGGCCAGTATTGAAGTGGACACTGAAGTGATTGCTAATACCTAGACGGCAGTAATACTGTCTGAAGTAATTATCACCATAAAAGCTTCTAGGGCAGGTAGTCCATATGGCCTTCCATCTGTGACATTCAAAAAGACCCAAGGAAATGGGGACTCATTTTGAGCGGATTCTTTCAATGGGTAACAATGGCGGGTTCCTTCCCAGATTTCTGGAAAGGAGCTATATGGAAGCTCATTCATGAAAAGGGCAAAATGGACCAGCCTGCTAAATATTGCTTGATTTCTCTTTTAGATATCCCATGCAAACTCTAGGCTCAAACACTGTTAAAGCATCTAGGGGCCGGGGTTTTGACACCGGCTTGATCCCAGTGGAGCAAGGCAGCCTTAGTCCGAAACATTCGACAATGGATCACTGCTTCACGCTGTGGGGAGTCGCAAGGAAGTCAATGGAGTTGGTAGGTGACCTTTGATGCTGCTTCGTTGACTTACAAGTGGCTTCGAACAGAGTGGACAGAGATACACCTTGGTGGAAACTGCAGCAATGGAAGATATCTGGAGGCCTGTTGGGCCCTGTGATGAAGCCCCATAGTGATACCTGGGTCAAGATTGACCACAATGAGCTTGGAAGCCTGACTAGGAAAGATTCCGGTTGAGAACGGCTTGCGACAGGCAGGGGTGTATGCTAAAACCCCTGCTGTTTAGTCTGTTCATTGCAGACTTCCCCCAGATGTTACAAGATATACATAGTTATTTCCAAAGTTTAGAGGTAGGCACATTAGTTGCCTTATGTACGCATACGAACTGACAAGATGGATCTAATACCTATAGGACTTCGACAAAAATGTAATGCCTTCAATTCCTTTTACCTTAAAAATATATTAACAATAACTGTTGACAAGACAAAAAACAATGCTAGGAAGAAAAGGAAATTTGCGAGGTTCCTTGGTAATTTGTGATTAGAACAGGTTAGAGAGTATAAGTATCTATGTCTGACCTTTTCAGGTGACTTCCGGTGGGACAAACAAATGGCTTCCCGGAGACTTGTTCTATCTATAGTAGTGAATGGCCTGAAAAGGTTTGACTGTAAGTTTGACAGCTATACCTTTGAGCCATTAAGTAAAGATATACAAGGTAAGTTAATTTCTCAGGCCCTTTATGGAGCAGAGGTGTTGATCATGGATAGGCGGGTCCCACAGGAAGGATTAGAAGGTAATTCCCTGAAACTGCTTCTCGAGCTCACCAAAACATCTATGATTCAAGCTGTAAGGTGGAAGTTGAAAACTGTAGCCTGGAGTGCGCAGGCAGAGGCCTGAGCATTGAGCTTCAATTTTTCTCTTAAAGATGGGGTCGCTGGTGATAAACTGTGAGTGAAAATTTTATCTGAGATACTGTCAATTTTCTCTGGCAAACGGAACCCTGTGACAGTGATGCTAAAGCGTTTGTAAGTTCCAGAGATGTGCACCAAAGGAGGGGAATTAGTTCAAATTAGTCAGATGAAGAGTAAGCTTAGGCAGAGTGCCTTAGCAACCAGTTTGAAAGAGGACTTGCACTATCTTAAAGTTAAGAGCTCAGTTATTATTTTCTTAACTTCACAGGAGAGCACGGATCTGTTTCCATACTTATATAATATTCCAGATAAGCGCCTACCAAATGAGGTCTTGCATTTCAGGTTGGGAATTGACCCTGGGTGGTGTATTAAGGGATTCAAAACAGAAGTAGCTAAGAATAATGTTCAATGCCCCTGTAATCGAGGTAGGAAATATTCAGTGAGCCACCTACTGATGGATTGCGTACTCTTCTTTGAGGAAAGGAACAGGGTTCTCCAAGCTGTATTAAAAAAAATACGGGATTCAATTGAGGGAAATGGGTTTAGATTTGATTTATTGCCTTTGTTTCCAGGTTGTAGCTATTGCCATTGACCAATATTTGAGTAAAATCATAAAAAAGCAGGTTACATCCGCCCCTCTTAGAGCTTAAGATCTAGGCTGACACTGTAGTGATTCTACTTAGTAAGTAGGTGTTAAGTGCAATAGGAGGATCTCATAATAGGAATGTTTAGAGATGGTAAATTTGCCCCTGATAGAAGCACGATCAAGAGAGATCCTCGAGATTGTGATAAGATTCTATACACTTCGCACTTTTTAAGGCTTATTGGGGTCAAATGAGTTGTTTACTACTAGTTAACCTGCTACCATTCTTTTGAAAATGTTTGAAACGCAAGTGAAGTTTTGGGTTATGGATTGATTTTAGTCATGGTATGAAGAAATCCTAATGATCAGATAGTTTTATTTCTATAATTCTGGGTATGTGTGATTGAATGAATCCAACCATGTATTGTGTATTGTTGTTTAAGGATATTTATAATTGTCTATTTTTATGAATTGAGTAATGTGTTTAATATTTCTATAAGAATTTATTTCTTGGAAATATAATATTTTGACCTTGACCTTGACCAAAAGTGCCTTTTTTTGCCAATATTTGTAGGACTGTAATTCATATATTAAACTATCATCTTGTAAGTTCATTAGTATTTTCAATACTGTTTTGACTCTCAAATGTTTTTAAAAGTTTATATGTCTTATGATTTTTTAAATGATTACAAAATTCATAATATAATTATTTCAGTGACAACACTTTTTGAGTAATGTGTACATTTTTAAAGTGTTTTATTTATTGTACAGTATGCATTTTAAAACCTGATTTTGAATTGATTTTAATAAATACAGTTTAACAAAGTAGATATTTTATGTTTTTAATGATCATCTTTATTTATTATAAATGTATTTATAAACATTTTATTTCCAGTTAAACTTGTTTTTACAATTCATTTCTATTTTTCATTTGTAATTCAATATTTTAGGTAAAACACAATTGCAAGCCTGGTGCAAGTTTTCAATTAGGAGATATATTTTATATAATTGAAATTAAACTAAACATTTTTGATTTAAATATAAATTATTTGTTTTAAAAAAAGTTATCATTAATGTTTAATGTTTTTATATATATTTTTGCATTCGATCTTATGATTGATTGTATTACAAATAACTGACCACAGAAATATTGTGGTACAAAAATGTTGTGATCACAACACAGACTACATAAATATAGACTTTACATACATATAATATAAAATACAAAAATGTTGAGTACCAAAATACAGTGGTCCAAACTATCTACCCTATGATTGTAAGTATAAGCATTTTATTATAATTTAAACTAAATAAACATTACATTCTTAACTTAAATACACTTTTAAAGATAAATATATTTTTAACAAATTATTATTGAATAAAATTATAAATGACAATACATTCAATATAGCTGTAACAATGATGCATAAAAACATATATCATTAATTTACATAAAAGAATAAAACACAACATAAACATAAAGAGTCTGATTCACAAACAGCATTTTGTAGTACATAAAATAATACTGCAGGAGTAGTACTTCTAGGCTGTGAAGTACAATTCACAAACCTACAGATGAAGATCTCAGCCCCTCTTATCTAATCTGTGAGATTTCCTGCATAGAGGCAAAAAACTCTGCAACACACGCGTATACTATCTTGTATTAGATGTGTGAGGGACTGAGGCAGTTGTGGGGAAAAATTTCAAAAATGGTTGGGGTTAAGCCAAAAGTAAGGATTTTGCGATGCAGGGCACGCTATGAAACCGGCGGGGTAGATATGTTCCCACTCAGGAATTCCTGTCAGTTGACAATATGCTTGAATTAGTTGTTCCTGCCAGGAGAAAGTTGAGGTTTTATTTTTATTTAAAATCTTATATTAGGATAAATGTAAGGAAGCAGTTAAACAAAATAAGGAGACATTTGAAATGCAAAGCTTAAAGATACTTTTGGTTTAGATTTCTGTTTCAATATTGTTAGGTTACCTTTTAATCCTTTTGATTCAATATTTTTAGGTTACCTTTTAATCCTTTCGATTTATTTCAAGATAATTTATTGCTGAAAAATATGTGACAGTTATTTTAATATCACATCTGTTGATACTAGGTGGAAATAATTAAGAGGCTTATTAGTAAGGAAATTAACTATTCTGTGCCTGGCGTATGAAGAGAGAGAGATAAAAGAAAGAAGAGTGGTGAATAAGATGAAGAAGTTGAGAAAGTTTGGTCCCTGAGAATACTCCTGAAGTTTTAGAGTTCAATAGATGCTGATTCCTTGATGGCTCGCACAAAATGGGTGTCCAAAGCAGCAGCAAAAGACAAAGAAGGTACAATACCCCTGTGCAGGATTGGGCATCTCAACGGCCATTATTGCGTGATGATTTGAATACGGGCTTGTGTGATTATGGATTGGATATGACTACAGAGGATTAATAAAGAATGTGAAGATAGTGTTCTGCAAACATCACATGCACCTATAGTGGTGAAAGCTCTTGACCCAGAGTCAGTCCAGTCCAAGCGATATGACATCCCCAGCAAAGCGTTCATGTTCTGTCATTTGAGACAATGAGTCTGGGACACCAACTTTGGTCCTAGAGTTGAATATGAGCTTATTTAGGCTCGGTAGGGACCCAAGCCAAGGTTTGGGGCTTCCCCTCAAGCAATGTGGCGATAAACCTTTAGACATACTGGTCCTCTCACCCAAATCTTCAATTTGGTTGAGGAGGCATATAACAAGGGCGAGGAGGCAGATTTGACCTTACGAGGATGTTGGTTGCAGACAGCAATATGCTTCTTGGGTAATGGGAATACAGGCCCTACTGTTGAGAGGTGTAAGGCAATGTTATTAAGGATCAGCCCAAAGTTAGGTTACCTGGTCAGTAAGAAACCAAATGATGAGGGAAAAGACTTATTATTTGGAAAGGTAACGGCAAAGTCTTTAAGCAAATATGTCGCAACCTTTACCGCTTTAGACGAGGCACAGATATCTATGAGAAACGTGTATGGTGGAAATAATTTATATGGCAGAGCCGAAAGGAAAGGACAGTCATTCAGATGAGGATTCTGCAAGCCCCAGTATGTCCAAGGAAAAGGTTTGTATAGAGGATTACAAGGCCCCTCCACATTGTCCTCACAAAGAGGACGAGGCGGAAGGAGAACACCGTCAATAGAGCCAGTATTCAAGGTTGGGACAAGGTGAGTATAGAGACTATCTTTGGTCTTCCGATAGAAAGCTGGGAGACAGGTTGAGAACATCTTTAATGGGTTGGCCAAGGATTACAAAGGATCCATTGGGCCTTGAAGCAAATAGAGCTTATAAATTCAATTAATGTTTCCCCTGTTACAGTTAAGGGATCTGGCAGAGCTGACATTTCAGCAAACATCAGCAAGCATTGTAGATAACGAGGTGTGTCAAATGTTGGACAAAGTTGCAAACACAGCTCATCAGAAAGCCAACTCATGATACGGACGGCAGTGGAGCTCCTCAGTTACGGCCTATCTCAGCTGCATTTCCACAACCACAACCCCTGCGATCGGCGGTGTGTTGGTGTTGTCAGCGGTTTAGCCGCAGTCTTTGTGAACGAATCTGCCCAACTTGTAATACAGCGGTCAAACCGCCAAGCTCACCACGGTCAGATCGCCACCACCGGTACGACGGTTCACGGACCGCCAAGCTCCTAATAAGGACCTATGTATTTTCTCCATTCACAATGATAGAGTCCTGTTACACGTGGGAAGACAAAATTGTCAGATAGTTCTCATGACTCCTCTTTAGACAGTTCAGATATGGCTCACTTCCATCATAAATCTGGCAAAGGACATTCTTCTTGTAATTGAGTCTTGCAAGGGATTGTTAAAGGGTATGGCAGGGTAGGAGCACCCTCTAATAGAGTTGGAAGTGCTCAGTTAACTAGTCTGGAAGATTTCAGGGATTCAGGAAGATTTAAGGATCTTTCAAGAGAGGCTTCAGCGCTCAACAACATGAGTTGGGCCACAGGAACCAAGAAGAGAGGCAGAGGTGCCTGGGAGGTATGGTTACGCTTATACCTGGAAAATACTGAATTCCGTTGAAGCTAATGAGGTAATGATAGCAATTGTTTGCGCTGAGTTGTTTGAGAAAGGTTTGAGTTATAGGCCAGTAAACTGCTTTAGGCTGGCTATAGCAGTCAGCCATTGTCTATGGATTTTTTTTTTGTTGTTTTTTTTTGTGCAAGACTTTATTGATAGTTTGTTGACCTACAGTAATTCACCTACAACCCTGGGGCTGGCTGCTACCAGTACATAATTCACCATTCATAAATTACACAGCTATTCAGCCGACAACCAACGGTCCAGCAGCGGATCTTTCCACGTTTATGGCGTGTTTACGCATCTTTCTTATATTCAAAAATATTTGTAGTCCTGCTTTTGTATTTTTTAAGTCTATGGATGGTTTTTCGGAAGGCAGGAGTGCCTTGAGTTGCAAGGCTTTGAAGGGAATACATCTAAAGAGGGTGCCTTGACTTGCCATTACATTTTATTGAATATTGGCTTAATTGTTAGGTTAATTGAGGGTTGGCGTGAAAATACGTTTTTAGCTCTCAGAGAATTAACATGAGAGTGAGCTACCTTACTTTCTCTATTCAGAAAAGGGGGTGGTGATGAACAGAGTGTCTGAACTAAGCAGACCACTCTTACCCAGTCCAAAGATCAGGGCTTGATCCATCACCAAGCCAATTCTTCACCAGAAAGGAGATAAGCTTTGTCCACCATAAGCGTGGAAGGGTATACTCAGATGTGAGTCCCTTGCTCATTGCACCATCAGGATTCAAGCAAGCCGGGCCGAAGACGGCTGAAATGCCAGAAACCGGTCCCCGGAAGCTTGTTTCCTTCCCAGTATAAGAATTGGCTTGGTAGTTTGGTCTGCCCTGTTCCCATGATGCACTGGGCCAGGGTCAGACTAATTTGCATATAGCCAAGTTCTGAGCTAGGATGGTGCAGTGAGCTAAAAAACGGTGATGGATCAAGCCCTGATCTTTGGACTGGGTAAGAGTGGTCTGCTTAATTCAGACACTCTGTTCATCACCACCCCCTTTTCTGAATTGTTTTTGTCCACCATAAGCGTGGAAGGGTATACTCAGATGTGAGTCCCTTGCTCATTGCACCATCAGGATTCAAGCAAGCCGGGCCGAAGACGGCTGAAATGCCAGAAACCGGTCCCCGGAAGCTTGTTTCCTTCCCAGTATAAGAATTGGCTTGGTAGTTTGGTCTGCCCTGTTCCCATGATGCACTGGGCCAGGGTCAGACTAATTTGCACATAGCCAAGTTCTGAGCTGGGATGGTGCAGTGAGCTAAAAAACGGTGATGGATCAAGCCCTGATCTTTGGACTGGGTAAGAGTGGTCTGCTTAATTCAGACACTCTGTTCATCACCACCCCCTTTTCTGAATTGTTTTTGTCCACCATAAGCGTGGAAGGGTATACTCAGATGTGAGTCCCTTGCTCATTGCACCATCAGGATTCAAGCAAGCCGGGCCGAAGACGGCTGAAATGCCAGAAACCGGTCCCCGGAAGCTTGTTTCCTTCCCAGTATAAGAATTGGCTTGGTAGTTTGGTCTGCCCTGTTCCCATGATGCACTGGGCCAGGGTCAGACTAATTTGCATATAGCCAAGTTCTGAGCTGGGATGGTGCAGTGAGCTAAAAAACGGTGATGGATCAAGCCCTGATCTTTGGACTGGGTAAGAGTGGTCTGCTTAATTCAGACACTCTGTTCATCACCACCCCCTTTTCTGAATTGTTTTTGTCCACCATAAGCGTGGAAGGGTATACTCAGATGTGAGTCCCTTGCTCATTGCACCATCAGGATTCAAGCAAGCCGGGCCGAAGACGGCTGAAATGCCAGAAACCGGTCCCCGGAAGCTTGTTTCCTTCCCAGTATAAGAATTGGCTTGGTAGTTTGGTCTGCCCTGTTCCCATGATGCACTGGGCCAGGGTCAGACTAATTTGCATATAGCCAAGTTCTGAGCTGGGATGGTGCAGTGAGCTAAAAAACGGTGATGGATCAAGCCCTGATCTTTGGACTGGGTAAGAGTGGTCTGCTTAATTCAGACACTCTGTTCATCACCACCCCCTTTTCTGAATTGTTTTTGTCCACCATAAGCGTGGAAGGGTATACTCAGATGTGAGTCCCTTGCTCATTGCACCATCAGGATTCAAGCAAGCCGGGCCGAAGACGGCTGAAATGCCAGAAACCGGTCCCCGGAAGCTTGTTTCCTTCCCAGTATAAGAATTGGCTTGGTAGTTTGGTCTGCCCTGTTCCCATGATGCACTGGGCCAGGGTCAGACTAATTTGCATATAGCCAAGTTCTGAGCTGGGATGGTGCAGTGAGCTAAAAAACGGTGATGGATCAAGCCCTGATCTTTGGACTGGGTAAGAGTGGTCTGCTTAATTCAGACACTATGTTCATCACCACCCCCTTTTCTGAATTGTTTTTGTCCACCATAAGCGTGGAAGGGTATACTCAGATGTGAGTCCCTTGCTCATTGCACCATCAGGATTCAAGCAAGCCGGGCCGAAGACGGCTGAAATGCCAGAAACCGGTCCCCGGAAGCTTGTTTCCTTCCCAGTATAAGAATGGGCTTGGTAGTTTGGTCTGCCCTGTTCCCATGATGCACTGGGCCAGGGTCAGACTAATTTGCATATAGCCAAGTTCTGAGCTGGGATGGTGCAGTGAGCTAAAAAACGGTGATGGATCAAGCCCTGATCTTTGGACTGGGTAAGAGTGGTCTGCTTAATTCAGACACTCTGTTCATCACCACCCCCTTTTCTGAATTGTTTTTGTCCACCATAAGCGTGGAAGGGTATACTCAGATGTGAGTCCCTTGCTCATTGCACCATCAGGATTCAAGCAAGCCGGGCCGAAGACGGCTGAAATGCCAGAAACCGGTCCCCGGAAGCTTGTTTCCTTCCCAGTATAAGAATTGGCTTGGTAGTTTGGTCTGCCCTGTTCCCATGATGCACTGGGCCAGGGTCAGACTAATTTGCATATAGCCAAGTTCTGAGCTGGGATGGTGCAGTGAGCTAAAAAACGGTGATGGATCAAGCCCTGATCTTTGGACTGGGTAAGAGTGGTCTGCTTAATTCAGACACTCTGTTCATCACCACCCCCTTTTCTGAATCAATGGGTTTCCCTCATATGCCTCTGAGGAAACATCCTTTACGACGCAACTTTTACCACGCAGTACCTTTACAACGCAGGTTTTTCAACGCAAGTCATCACAACGACTTGCGCTGGGGGGCGCTCTAGGATAGGTAATAGTTTAATTTACTTCTCACTCAACATTTGAAGATGACAATAAATCTACTACAGGCTCTGTGATTTCTGAAGTTGGAGCTTAACTCTATTCAGAAACTGCTTTTTTGGGTCTCAGATCAAGTCAGTGAAGTCTTCTCTTTCCTATTTATTCAATAAAGAAGGGGACTCAGGGGTTGTTAGTGATATATTTGACACCTCTGAGACAGCTGAGAGGATTGTGGGACTTCTCTCTGCCACTATTCAGCCATTCTACAGAACTCTGAAGAGGTTAGAGATAGTGCAACTCTGCAAAAGCATCTCTTACAGAGATGAAGTTCCCTCTTGGGAGTACACCAAGCAAGAGAGGAGATGGTGACTAGACCACAATGAAGTGTGGAATGGCTGGTCCATTTTCAGCTCTCTCACAGCCTTGTTGATAGGATTAGATGTCAGCAGAAGAGGCTGGGATGCCAGATGAGGATCCTTGTCCTGGTCAGAAAAGTAGTTAAAAATGCATATGAGCTGCTTGGATCTCTTAGCAGGCTCTTTTTGGTCTGACAAAGAACAGGTCAAAATGTTGGTCCTCCTGAAGATGGGCAACAATTGGGTCAGATACATTAACAAGTTTGGTGGAGCAAGACCGGCGCTGTTGACCGAACTGGTCAAGAATTTCTGCCATTACTGCCTCAGCTGCAAGATCTCAGTCAAGGCAGAACATTTACCGGGCAACACGATCTGGTGAGGGATTCGAATTCCAGGCTCCTAGTATACAGCAGTGATTCCTCAATTTGATGAATCCATGGGGTCTGTGCTGTCTGGAACTGTTTGTCTCGATTCTGAATGGGCAGTTGTATAGGCTCCTCAGTGGAAGACCAGATTCAGAAGTGAAGGTATCAGATGTCTTTCTCCAGGTCTGGTCAGGGCTCTTCAATATGCTTTCCATCCCCTGATTATGGCCCCAAATTACACATCCCAATTTCGGAGACAGGGCAGCTGGTTCTGGTTACAACCATATGGAGGTTGCAAGTGTGGTTTCGGATTCTATTGGAACTCTCATGTTTCTGCCCAGTTCGCCTTCTGGAAGCTTATGACCTGTTGGCAGACCCTCAATGTAGTCATTGCCTTATCGTTCTAGAGGAGTGATTGTGCTGGGTCGAGTCAAGGATTTCCACGACAGATGCCAGGTGTTAGGACTTTTGGAAAAAAGTTGTTAGATACATCTCATGCGCAGGGGCAGACAGCACCCACCAATGCTGCAGCTCATCATGAAGACACTGGCATACCTGGAATCTGGAACAGGATTTCGATCCCTCTCAGGTTGATGAAATTTACATCATAGAGTTCCATCTGCAGGTGGTGGAGGCTGGAATGGCACACAGGTCCTTGAATAACTTCAGGTCTGCCATCTCTGCTGGTCACATCCTGTTCTCACACATCTCACTGGTACAACACCTGTTGGTATTTAAGCTTTTCAATGGTGCCTCCTCAGCTAAGATCCAATAAACTTTGTTTGTTTTGTGGTGGCAAGATTCTTTTTGGTTTGGCCAGCCAATACGGATCATTCCAGGAAGTAGAAGTCGTCAATACTTCCAAACCAGCTCCTCTCCCTTCATCTCTTTGGGCAATCTCTCTCTCTATTTCCATCCATTCATTCTCTCTTCCTTTCTTCTCCCTCTCTGATCAAATTCTCTCCACTTTCCGCCCCTTCCACCCTCTCTTTCTCTCTCCCATGAAGTCACCCAATGCCTGCTGTAATTAACCTCCAAGAGCTGGGAAAAGTGTCAGATACACCAGGAGCGTCCCTGGGCTTTCAAAACTGGGCTTTAGTGGCTCCGCCTACCGGGAAAATGCTCGCTGGAATAAAGGGCCTTTTCGACCTTCATCATCACACATTTCAGTAATCCTGCTTCCCACAGGATGCAACATCTGTCATTAGGATCGCTCATAAGAAGGAAAGATCCTTGCTATTATTCATAGGTCTTCCTGGTCCTGCAGCCTAAGCAAATAAGTCTCAAATCCATGGAATTTTTCATATAGCACTCCACACTGTCTGCAGTCCACAATGTTCCATCTCATTCACAGGTATCCAAGGACTACAAACACCCCATTTACAATGTCTTGGATCTCTTCTCCAGCTTATCCATCCTACATGCCAATGCCCCCCTCTTGGGAGTTTTCAACCTCACAGACAATGAAAGGTAAAACAAACAAAAGACACTCTCCTAAAATTCATTCACATACTCAATATACACATATTAACCACCAACTCACTTCAAAGTTCAAATACTCAACCTCGTCTTCTCAAAATCACCAACAATCCACTGGAAACCACCCATGCCCATGGAGTGGACTGATCACCATGCCATCAGTACCTCCCTGTTCAGCAGCCATCCAACAAACCAGGGTCAACTCAAATCAGATTTTAAAGATACCTCCATCAAGAAGATGAAATCGCCCTACCGAATCCACGTCTGACACGAACACAACTTGAACACTTTTCTAAAAGAAACATTCAAACACCCACAATCTGTCATTGCTGGTCACATGTGCTCGCCACCACCATCTACCACTGGCCCTGGGCATCATTGATGTTACTTTTTACCTCTTGCTCTGGGCATTTCGATTCAAAATGTCATTCTCCTAAGACTGTTGCTGTCTCATGTTTACCGTCCACTTGTTACCTCCCTGCCCCATCACCAGCATAGTCAATCCTGGCCCAATGTGGGCATCCCAAACAGCGTGATCAAATGCCCCATCAGAGTGGCAGGCTTCAGCAGGATTCGAGGATCTATTGCATTCCCAGGATTCGATGATCTACAGTAGGATTCAAGGACCCTGCAGACTAGCAAAGACATGCTCATGGAGTGGCTAGATGCTTGCATTTCCTCGCTGTTGATAAGTTGAAGCCTCTACTTGAGTCTCACCTATTTTCCTATTCTTGGTCCCAGTTCATCACTGTGTTCCTGACTCTCCAGTTGAGATTACCTTCAAGCCATATGTCAAGAACATCTTCCCATATGGTTTATTTGCAGCACGTCTTGAAATTTCCTCTGCAGCACCATCTGAATGACTTTCCTTGAATCCTTGGAATTATTTGACCTCTCCCAGTGCTGTCTTTAGAGGCCTCAAGTTAGTGATAGTTGTAGAGGGATAGTTATATTTTTTCTGAGTTATGGGACTCTTGTTGGGCCTGGCGCGTTTGCAGAGTGGTGTAAAAAGGGGGCCTGGGCTCAGGCCACGCTCAGCAATCCAGCTGTGTGGGGCTTACTGGAAGTAACAGGAGAGCTAGTTGGCCCCAAGGGACCCTCAGGAGGCAAGGTGATTTCACCCTCCAACCAAGAGTGTGCTAGGAGGCGCGTTTGCAGAGTGGTGGACAAGGGGGCATGGCCTGTGTCCACCTCTCAACCATCCCACAATAATGGGCTTACTGGAAGTAACAGGTTGGCTAGTTGACCCCTAAGGACCCCCCAGCAGTGAGGTGGACTTTAATCCCTATGCATGAGCATGCCAGGGAGCGCGTTTGCAGAGTGGTGGGGAAAGGTGACATGATCTGCTAAGAAAACCTAGCAATCCTGCTGTCTGGGACTTACTGGAGGTAATAGAAGGGGTAATTGGTCCCCAGGGATGTCCTTGGGGGCCAACTACCCCTCCTGTTACCTCCAGTAAGTACCACACAGTGGGATTGCTAAGAGGCCTTTGGAGGCCACGCTCAACTTTCTCCACAACTCTCCAAACACATCTCGTGGCACTGTATTGATTGGGGGAGGAAGACCACTTTACTCCTGTGGGACTTTGGCGGCCAAGTAGCCTACATGGTACCTCCTGTAAGTCCTAGGCAGCTGAATTTCTGAGCGCTTGGCGGAGGCCCAGACCCCTTTCTGCACCACTCTGCAAACGTGACTACTATGTTATAGTTAGAAATTAGCATTTAAAAAACCTTAGAAATTCCCTGAAACCACATAGGTTTCAGGGACGTTATAGTAAGAAATTAGCATTTAATAAACCTGCACGTCTCTTGGTTGTTTCTGCACTGCTCTTGCCTCTTCCTGCACCCCTCTTGCCTCTTTCTGTACCTCTTTTGCTTCTTTCTGCACTGCTCTTGCTTCTTTCTACACCTCTGTTGCTTCTTTCTGCACCTCTCTTGCTTCTTTCTGCACCCCACTTGCCTCTTTCTGCATCCTTCTTCCCTCTTCGTGCCCCTCTCTTGCCTCTTTCTGCACCTCTCTTGCCTCTTTCTTCACACACAGGGCTACTTTTAAACTGACCTAAGGCTCAGCAGCGCACACATGCAAGTGCAGAAAAGGGCTGATGGCCTCTAAACTGCCATGCCCTATTATATGCTAGGGACTTAGAGGTAGTTTTAATCCCCCTGCCCTATTATGTACTAGGGCCTTACAAGTGCGGTCCTGTACCCTAGTGTATGTAGGCTTTTTAACTGTATTCTAAGTGTATTTCAGCATAGCATTGGCTCCGGTCCTGGTTAGGCTGAGCAAAAGGTCAGTCAGTTACCAGCAGTACCATTCAGCAAAAGGTTGAGGGGTGCACAGGGCATAGGATGACTTTGCAACAAGGCATCTTTCTGCACCTCTGTTGGTTCTTTCTGCACATCTCTTGCTTCTTTCTGCACCTGTCTTCCTCTTTCTGGACTTCTGTTGCCTCTCTCTGTATTTTTCTTGGTTCTTTCTGCCCCTTTCTTTCTCTTTCTGCACATGTCTTACCTCTGTAGGCATAGTTAGAAATTAGCATTTAAAAAACCTTTGAAATTCACAGAAAAAAACATAGGTTTCATTGACTTTATAGTTAGAAATTAGCATTTAAAAGCATTAGAAATTCACTGTAAAAACCATAGGTTTCAGGGACGTTATAGTTAGAAACTATCATTTAAAAAAACATTGAAATTCACTGAAAAACCATAGGTTTCAGGGACGTTATAGTTAGAAATTAGCATTTAAAAAACAATAGAAATTCACTGAAAAAAAACACAGGTTTCAGGGACGTTATAGTTAGTTGGACATTTCACTCATACAAAACCAGGGAAATTTGGCCGTTATAGTTAGTTCAGCTAACTATAACTCGTGTCCCCGCAATGAACTGCTGATGGCATCACATATTACATCACTCATGACATCGTCAGTGACATCACTGATGACATCACTGATCACATCTCAAATGACATCACTGATGACATCATCCATGTGATCATCTGATGCACCTTATCACACCCTAAAATACCTTTGATACACCCACTCTAAAATACAGAATGCCCTTCTCAAACCCGTACACACCAATACCAGTTAGGACATACCCATTCACTAATTCTTAGATCTACACATACATCTACTCACTCACTCATACAGTCACTCATACATGCAGTCACTCCTCAATACAGCCACTATTATATGCAGTCATACACCCATACAGACACTCACACACCACCACTCACCAATAGAGTTACTCACACACCTTGTCAGTTTAGCAAAGAATAGATTACACTCCAATTTACTCACCTATACTGTTATACACACACCACCTCACTTATTCATACAGATACTCACACATACTTACTCTCTTATACAATCACTGCCACAAACACACTCATACAGCCACTCAAACAATCACTCACTCTCACATATAGTTTGTTATATACTCCAACACTCACATATACTGCCCTTCACATATGTAGTTACTCACACAAAAACCACTGAGACATCCATTCACTCAACGATACAGCCATACACACACTCACTCACCCATACAGCCCCTCGCAGATGCACTCATTAACGCATACACACACAAAATCACCCACTCACACATCCATGCAGGGAGTTACACCCCCACCACCCACCCAAACAGACACTCAAGCATCCATACAGGTACTCAAACAACCAATCAGTAACTCATATAGACACTCATGTAGCTAGTCACCAACCCATGCAGCCACTTACACAGCGACTGACTGACTGATGCAGACATTCACACAGATTAGTCATTCACCCTTGCATTCACTAAGACACATTTAATCACTCACTTATACAGTCAGACACGCACCCACAAAATCATCCATACAGATACTCATACAACCACTCATTCTTTGAATACACATTGGCGTATATATAGATAACATTCTTAAACTTTTCAGAAACACTCAGTCACTGGATGACGTCATCAGTGATGTCATCAGTGATGTCATGTGATTCCTTTTAGGATGGTTTCCACACACAGCCCGGAACAAAGTGACAGGGAAGTTTCAGGACCTTGCTTACGTCCTAGCCAAGAGGTAGCTAGAAACTGGAAGAACCCGAGAGGCCCGCAGATTGCCACCTGGAGAAAAGAACTAGAAAAGTGGGCAGGCGCAGAAAGTAGATTACTATTTAGGGAAGCCAGTCGGGGGATTGATAAGATGGACAGGGCCAAAGCATGGGAAACCTTGGTGGATGAACTAATAGCCTCTGGACAGGAGAACGTTGAAGAGATGGGCTCCCCTAGACCAGCCGACGCTGCCCCAGGCAATGGACTGGGAGGACACCAAACTTAACGCACTCAAACCAGGCCACCACCACACACGGCCGATGCGTTCCACATGTACGGGCAGCTACTAACAATCTGCCCCTATATATTATTTGTTCAATTGCAACCCGGGGGGGGGGGGGGTGAGGGGAAACTGTTTTACTTTTTGAGAAGACTGATTGTAAGAATTCAGGAAGGTTAACAGATCATTCGCCGTGTATGTCTTGGATTTATTCAACATCAAGAAATGTCTGTGATACTAAGAATTGAATGCCAATAAAATATAGTTTAAAAAAAATCTGTGATGTCATTTGAGATGTCATCAGTGATGTCACTGACCATGTCATGAGTGATTTAATATGTGACATCATCAGCAGTGCATTGCGGGGGCGCGAGTTATAGAAATCTCAACTAACTATAACAGCCAAATTTCTCTGGTTTTGTAGGAGTGAAATGTCCAGCTAACTATAACGTCCCTGAAACCAGTGGGGTTTTTTTGTGAATATATAATATATATAATCACTAAAAGGGTTGTGAAACTTGACCGGTGTGGAGTGGCGTCCCTGAGATCAGAGGCACCTTCGACAATATATATACAAACAATGTCCATAATAACTGGAGAAAATCCAGGACCTGCCACTTATGACACTTTTGCTCAAACAGAATTTGTACCACTCTTTCCTAGTCAGAAGGAAAGCCATTGAGACTCAGTGGAGCCACACCCTGCAGGAGGCCTAGTCCATGTCTTGGATGAAGGGGAGAGATTTCATTTGAAAAGAGAGAAGATTTTGATGCCACAAAATACATACTCAGAACATGAAAAGCATCCATTTGCTGAAACTAGGGAGTAGCAAAAGCATGTTATTCTGATTGGTCAGATCTCCCCCACCAATAGGAGACATGACTATCCTTTAAAACTCTCTGCTTGATCCACACCAAAGAGAGAATCAGACTGAAGCTAAGGAGTTCATGTCTTCCTGACAGAAAGCAACACAGGAACAGGTCTCCTGCTCAGAATGAACTTTAGTTTGGAGTATATTGTTGTAGTACTGGTGATGCCTAACTCTTGATGACACAATGCCCTACCGATGAAGCTGTAGGCCTAATTACTGTGTACACAGTTTTGCACATACAAAGTTGCATTGCATTTTCCTTTATCTTGGCATCCATCCTCACAGCACTCATAACCCAGCACAGCCAGCACAGACAAAAGATGACTTAAACTGTTGGATATACACATGTGTAAATATTAGGATCAAACATTGAATCAATCTATCTAGTGTGAGTGATGATTTATTTTATTATCCAATGCTAGTGTAACCTAACAACTGTACAAGAGCACCACAAATTGATTCTCTAGTAGTGCCTGGTCCTAAAGTGTGTTTACAATGGCATGCTACCTTGTATTTGACGGTTTCAAGCACCAACCCTATAAGAGGCCACACAATGCAGGCAGTGAACATGATTCAAACATCTGGGTGCAGTTGCAAACCTATTTTTGAGATTATGGTTTGCAGAAATTATAATATTAGCCTACTACATGGGCAAGCCAATTATTTTTTTAATGTAGCACACAAGCATCAGAGTTTAAGATATGTAGAATTATATAAACTCCTTAATATGCGCTGGTGGGAAACAAGAGTGCATGTTGTGTTTATTAAAATGGAAGAATACAATTATTAAATCAGTACTTACTTTTGGTAGTCGATCAATGAAATTATGGCAGATTGGTGAAAGCATAACTAGCAACAATGTTGACTGACAAAAGGGAGCAATACAGGAGTTCCATTTTAGACAGCAGGTCTCAAATGTCTCCCTAACTGATTGCAAATGGCACAGGCAAGCCTCAAAGAATGAAAGTGGCCTGTCTGTAGTCTAATTTATCTGTCAGAAACAAATTCAACATTTTGGCAAAAAGTGAGCAGGTAGAAACTAGCTTGATTAGTTAAAAGTATGAGTCCTGGTCATTGCATGTTAACATGGATTTGTGATAGCACTATGCTAAGCCCGGGTAGACATCCTGGCCTCTTGCGGACACCAGGGGCCGTATTGCACATTATCACTGTTTGCGCCCAGCGCACCCTTTGAAAGGTCCACCGAGCGCAAACAGTGATGATGCGCCCCATTATGGTGCATGTGCTGTCCCAGGGCAGTTGCGAACTCCCTCATGTGAAAGCAGGGAGCAGGCGCTACGTGTTTTCACAGTGCAGGCGGCACCCGCCTTCACGTTCAAAGGGGTTTCAGATCCCGTGTTCAGGGGCCATCGGAGACAGAAGAGGACAACTCAGCGATAAGCAATTGCAACGCAATGGGTCTCGCATTCAGGGCCGGACTGGGAACCACAACCGGCCCTGGCAAAGCGCTTGCCCAGCTATGCTGCAAAAACAGCCCTGTAACAAAAACAGCCCCCAGGGGCCCAAACCGGCCCCACCCGTGCGGCACATCAGGGGATTGCCCGGTGCTCGCCCTCGCCAGTCTGGTCCTGCTCGCATTTGCAAGAGTTTGAGCTATTGGCATTGTAAATGACAATGCCTTGTATTTATGTTTTAAAAATCAAAACATAAATAAAAGGCCTTGTCGTTTACAGTGGCAATAGCTCAAACTCGCATGAATGCGAGACATATTGCATTGCAGATGCTTGTCATGAGCACCCATTAAGGACACATTCGTTTTTCATAGGCCCAGGGAGATTAAGTGCTTTGTCCAGAATCACAGGATGTTGAGCCTACACTGAGACACGGACCTGGTTCCCCAGCTCCAAAGTCCGCAGCTCTGGCCCTTATGCCCCATCCTCTCCCCACTTGTAGGGTGTGGGTTAGTTCTGTAATAGGCGGCGCTAATAGGAGCAATGGTCGGGAGGAAGCTGCCTCCTGACGAGAGCGCCGGCACTTATATTTTCACAAATTAACCACTGGTCTACATCAGGACTACCTAACACTGTGCCAAGTGCCATATTAGTATCACATTTTGTACGATTCTAGTGGCTTTTGACTCTAAGCTACCTCCCTACAAGTTGCATTTTCGCGCTGAGGTGCTGGCCCCTCCCCCTTCCTGTTAACCCCGCCCTCTGGTCGTGGTGGAGCTCCTGTGTGTGTACCCAGCCCTCCAGGGCCCTGCCTGGCAGGAGTAGGCACAGGGCAGAGGGCTCACAACGTTCTCACTGGTTCAATGAACAAAGCAGGGAAATGTTACTGTTCCTTTTGCAGCTGGTGGCGTCGGGCTCGCCGCGCGCAGCAGTCTCGTGCTCTCCGCTGGTTGCATGGGGTGGTCCGAGCGGTGTGGCAGACGCATAGGCCTTCCTCGGGACAGGGCTTGAGGGGAGCTACTGGAAGAGAGACGCACACATTGAGCATGTTATGCACCAAAATATTTGTGAAGTGGTGGCAAAAATGCATTTACTGCAGATAAAATTGTACATCTATCATGTTGTTCATCTATGAATAAAGTCACGTTTCTAATGCACTCTGGGAGTTGTTGGTTGGCTTGCTTTTTGATACGTGGTTAATTAAAAAGAGGAATTTTGATCGAAACTTTGACTTTTTGTAATTACCTTACATTTAGATTGTGCTCTCTTTAATTAGATGGACTGCATTCTAGGATTTTAGTTCAATTTAACCCATTGGACGAAAGTATCAGGGTTTAACGGTTCCTCGGACTGCGGGAATATAGCGACCTGAAGCCGTTAGTGTGTTTTTCTGGGCGCTAGATAGAATTGAGCACGCGAGATCTCCTGCTGAGTGGAATCCTGTCTCCCTGGCGTTTGCTGCTGGGTGTTAAGTGTCGAATGCTTGTTCTTGCTAGCTCCGGGCACGGCGCTGGATGGATGCCAGGGCAGGCCGCTGGCACGCCCGGGCCGTGGCCTGCAGAACGCCCATTCTTTAAATAATGACAGCGACACGAACAGCATGTGTAGCTGCTAAGAGCGCTCAAGTGGTTAAAGCACCTGCCCCGGCGATCTGTCCACAGAGGGCCACTAAGTCAAATACAGGGCCACCCCGTCTGATACCCTTCCGGGGGCAGTTCCTTTGTATCTGATAAGAGTAATTCTTATCACAGTGCCTAGAGGAAGGGGGCTTTTTCAAAGCACTATATTCAAAAGCACAAAAAGATGGCGCGAGCTCTGTACTGGAGGCCCACTTAGGGAGCGGAGTATTTTATTCCTAGTGCCTACAGCGCCTAATAGCAGGTTAGGCTGATCATATTGCTCAGTGGGACGGGTGCCTGCTGCAGAGATAGGTGCACAAAGACTTAAGGTGACAGATTCGGTTCCAGGCGTTCTAATGGAACCTGAATTCTGTGGACACATTAGACTCTGGAGCCCGGTGCAGCAAGATCACCGGAAAAGTCGGACATTTAACCCCCAGATTACATTTTATTTACCTATTTGTTACTTTTAGGGAGTCAGAAAGCACTGCAGCTGTACTCCTCAATGTGTACAAAGGTTGTCCAAAAAGCACAATAATGCGCACATATAAAAATAAAATAGGATGTAAACACCGATGTAAAAATGTAAAACAAAGGAGCACTGGTAAACCTTTTTCGAATTTGCCTACACTCCCCTGAAAAACTCTTCCCAGACACCACCAATATTATTTTTTTGGGGGGGTGGGTGGGGGTTCCTTTCCGAATCCGACCGCAAACGCATTGGCTCTCGCAATTATGAGGAGTAAATGTATAATTGTATACGTGGTGAGAAAACACAATACAAAGTGCCTATGCACTGGGGGTAGAACTTGGACCTGATACCCACAATGTATAATTTAGGGCTTCGTGTGAGCGTTTATATTATCAGCACAAGTTGTAATTGGCGTGCCCGAGGCACCGTGCCCTCCTCACGTGCGCAGCCGGGAAGAGACGCCCCTGCCGCCGTGCCAGTCGAGAGATGCCCGGTGCCCCGGCTGATACTGGTATGAGTCACCCGCCCTCCTGGGCCAACCCCGCACGTGAACAGGATCCGGCATCTGCCCCTCGCCGTCCACCTTCGACCGACGAGGGTGTGCGGAGAAATACGAGTGAGTGAATGAATACACTTGGATAGCGCCACCAGATGTAGAGATTTAAACATCCTTTAAAATATTCAATCAGCACGGACCGCAGGGAACTTTCCGGATTTCTTGGGATCTTGTAATAAAAAACTGTTTATTTTTATTTGCTTTTCTCGGCAAGCAGGCGCATGTTATATATCATATGTTTGTGACGTGTATATTATTTGCTTCAGTGCACCGAACGCTTTTATCCTTCCGCGGAATGTACATAAATAAACATTAGTTTCAGGGGTGGAATCCCTCGGAGATGTCCTCTCCTTGCAGGCTTCCCCCCTCCCTGAATACCCCACTCCTCCCTCCAGAGACCCCCCGGCAGCTGTCCCACTCCGACTGCACCAACTGCTGCTCTAAAAGAGGGGGGTCGTCTTAATTCCCCCAGTTTAGGACCCCTTCCTGTACAGATTCGCGCTGGGGGTGCACTGGTGGACGGGCAGGACTTCTCCCGGTGGGAGATGCCGGCCGCATAGACGGGGGAACAGCTCCCGGTTCGCGGATTTCCCGTGTCTCCCCTGCTCTCCTGGTTGGATGGTAGCGGCCGCAGCCTGGGAGGTGGGGTGGGTCGGGGAGGGATGTGCAGCGCAGCGCAGGAGCTGCAGAGGGAGAGGAGGCGGCAGAGGAAGAGGAGGAGGCGAAGAAGAGGCGTCCGCTGACTCGCAGGCCCGGAGGAGGGGCAGCAGCAGCGCTGGTGGAGCCCGCGGTGTCATGGCCGGCTGAGGTCCAGCCGGCACCTTCAGCCCCACCATGGCTGAGGATTACTGGGATCCGCACGGAGCGCCCGCCCCGCAGCGAAGCTGAGCAGCACCAGGGGCCCCGGGCCCGCAGGCCGCCCGTCCAGGGTAAGCGAGCAGCTGATCGTCTGACCCTCTCTCGATGCGGGCAGAGCGCCCACTGCCAACAGCCCTGCTGCCCTCCATATGCAGAGGGGACGCCGGCGGAATGCCCCTGCCACCAGCACCCCCTACTGCCTTCCTTTAAAGAGCTCGAGTTTCACAGGTTCATGCGTATCTCAGCCAGAACAGGGGCTTGCTGTGCATTTTGGGACATGTAGTGCCGTATCTCACTATATAATCAGGACTACAAGTCAAGAAATGCAAAATAAAACATGCGCTGATGCGATGCTCAAGCATTGTCAATGGAAGCGCTGCTGTTTGTGCGGGAGACTTTTTTCAGGAAAGGTAGGAAGAGTGCACTCTACCAACACCTCCCCCCCACTGACCAGATCACAAGTGAGACAAGAAGAGTGCACGCTACCAACACCCCCCCCAACTGCTCAGATCACAAGTGAGACTGGAAGAGTGCACTCTACCAACACCCCCCACTGCCCAGATCACAAGTGAGACTGGAAGAGTGCACTCTACCAACACCCCCACTGCCCAGTTCACACGTGAGACTGGAAGAGTGCACTCTACCAACACCCCCCACTGCCCAGATCACAAGTGAGACAAAAAGAGTGCACTCTACCAACACCCCCACTGCCCAGATCACAAGTGAGACTGGAAGAGTGCACTCTACCAACATCCCCACTGCCCAGTTCACACGTGAGACTGGAAGAGTGCACTCTACCAACACCCCCCACACTGCCCAGATCACAAGTGAGACTGGAAGAGTGCACTCTACCAACACCCCCCCCCCCACTGACCAGATCACAAGTGAGACAAGAAGAGTGCACGCTACCAACAACCCTAGTACCAAGATCACACGTGATAGGAAGAGTGCACTCTACCAACAACCCCCCCCCCCCTACTGCCCAGATCACAAGTGAGACAGGAAGAGTGCACGCTACCAACACCCCCCCCCAACTGCTCAGATCACAAGTGAGACTGGAAGAGTGCACTCTACCAACACCCCCACTGCCCCTACTGCCCAGATCACAAGTGAGACAGGAAGAGTGCACGCTACCAACACCTCCCCCCCCCCCCACTGACCAGATCACAAGTGAGACAAGAAGAGTGCACTCTACCAACACCCCCACTGCCCAGATCACAAGTGAGACTGGAAGAGTCCCCTCTACCAACACCCCCCCCCCCCACTGCCCAGGTCACAAGTGATAGGAATAGTCCACTCTACCAACACCCCCACTGCCCAGATCACAAGTGAGACAGGAAGAGTCCACTCTACCAACACCCCCACTGCCCAGGTCACAAGTGAACAGGAAGAGTGCACTCTACCAACATCCCCACTGCCCAGTTCACACGTGAGACTGGAAGAGTGCACTCTACCAACATCCCCACTGCCCAGTTCACACGTGATAGGAAGAGTGCACTCTACCAACACCCCCCCCCCCACTGCCCAGGTCACAAGTGATAGGAATAGTCCACTCTACCAACACCCCCTACTGCCCAGATCACAAGTGAGACTGGAAGAGTGCACTCTACCAACAACCCCACTGCCCAGATCACAAGTGAGACAAGAAGAGTGCACGCTACCAACACCCCCCCCCCCCCAACTGCTCAGATCACAAGTGAGACTGGAAGAGTGCACTCTACCAACACCCCCCCCCCCACACTGCCCAGATCACAAGTGAGACTAGAAGAGTGCACTATACCAACACCCCCCCCCCCCACTGCTCAGGTCACAAGTGAGACAAGAAGAGTGCACTCTACCAACACCCCCACTGCCCAGATCACAAGTGAGACTAGAAGAGTGCACTCTACCAACACCCCCCCACTGCCCAGATCACAAGTGAGACTAGAAGAGTCCCCTCTACCAACACCCCCCCCCCACTGCTCAGATCACAGGTGAGACAGGAAGAGTGCACGCTACCAACACCCCCCCCCCCCAACTGCTCAGATCACAAGTGAGACTGGAAGAGTGCACTCTACCAACACCCCCCCCCCCCCACTGCTCAGGTCACAAGTGAGACAAGAAGAGTGCACTCTACCAACACCCCCCCCCCCCCCCCACTGCTCAGGTCACAAGTGAGACAAGAAGAGTGCACTCTACCAACACCCCCACTGCCCAGATCACAAGTGAGACTAGAAGAGTGCACTCTACCAACACCCCCCCACTGCCCAGATCACAAGTGAGACTAGAAGAGTCCCCTCTACCAACACCCCCCCACTGCTCAGATCACAGGTGAGACAGGAAGAGTGCACTCTACCAACACCCCCCCCCCCCCCCCCACTGCTCAGGTCACAAGTGAGACAAGAAGAGTGCACTCTACCAACACCCCCCCCCCCACTGCTCAGGTCACAAGTGAGACAAGAAGAGTGCACTCTACCAACACCCCCACTGCCCAGATCACAAGTGAGACTAGAAGAGTGCACTCTACCAACACCCCCCCCACTGCCCAGATCACAGGTGAGACAGGAAGAGTGCACTCTACCAACACCCCCCCCACTGCTCAGGTCACAAGTGAGACAAGAAGAGTGCACTCTACCAACACCCCCCCCCCACTGCTCAGGTCACAAGTGAGACAAGAAGAGTGCACTCTACCAACACCCCCACTGCCCAGATCACAAGTGAGACTGGAAGAGTCCCCTCTACCAACATCCCCCCCCCCACTGCCCAGGTCACAAGTGATAGGAAGAGTCCACTCTACCAACACCCCCACTGCCCAGATCACAAGTGATAGGAAGAGTCCACTCTACCAACACCCCCACTGCCCAGATCACAAGTGATACTGGAAGAGTGGACTCTACAAACACCCCCCCCCCCTCACTGCCCAGATCACAAGTTAGACTGGAAGAGTCCCCTCTACCAACACCCCCCCCCCCCCTCACACACACACTGCCCAGGTCACAAGTGATAGGAATAGTCCACTCTACCAACACCCCCACTGCCCAGATCACAAGTGAGACAGGAAGAGTCCACTCTACCAACACACCCACTGCCCAGGTCACAAGTGAACAGGAAGAGTGCACTCTACCAACACCCCCTACTGCCCAGATCACAAGTGAGACTGGAAGAGTGCACTCTACCAACACTGCCCAGATCACAAGTGAGACTGGGAGAGTGCACTCTACCAACACCCCCACTGCCCAGATCACAAGTGAGATTGGAAGAGTGCACCCTACCAACACCCCCCACACTGCCCAGATCACAAGTGAGACTGGAAGAGTGCACTCTACCAACACTGCCCAGATCACAAGTGAGACTGGGAGAGTGCACTCTACCAACACCCCCACTGCCCAGATCACAAGTGAGATTGGAAGAGTGCACCCTACCAACACCCCCCACACTGCCCAGATCACAAGTGAGACTAGAAGAGTCCCCTCTACCAACACCCCCCCACTGCTCAGATCACAGGTGAGACAGGAAGAGTGCACTCTACCAACACCCCCCCCCCCCCCCCACTGCTCAGGTCACAAGTGAGACAAGAAGAGTGCACTCTACCAACACCCCCCCCCCCACTGCTCAGGTCACAAGTGAGACAAGAAGAGTGCACTCTACCAACACCCCCACTGCCCAGATCACAAGTGAGACTAGAAGAGTGCACTCTACCAACACCCCCCCCACTGCCCAGATCACAGGTGAGACAGGAAGAGTGCACTCTACCAACACCCCCCCCACTGCTCAGGTCACAAGTGAGACAAGAAGAGTGCACTCTACCAACACCCCCCCCCCCCCACTGCTCAGGTCACAAGTGAGACAAGAAGAGTGCACTCTACCAACACCCCCACTGCCCAGATCACAAGTGAGACTGGAAGAGTCCCCTCTACCAACATCCCCCCCCCCACTGCCCAGGTCACAAGTGATAGGAAGAGTCCACTCTACCAACACCCCCACTGCCCAGATCACAAGTGATAGGAAGAGTCCACTCTACCAACACCCCCACTGCCCAGATCACAAGTGATACTGGAAGAGTGGACTCTACAAACACCCCCCCCCCTCACTGCCCAGATCACAAGTTAGACTGGAAGAGTCCCCTCTACCAACACCCCCCCCCCCCCCCTCACACACACACTGCCCAGGTCACAAGTGATAGGAATAGTCCACTCTACCAACACCCCCACTGCCCAGATCACAAGTGAGACAGGAAGAGTCCACTCTACCAACACACCCACTGCCCAGGTCACAAGTGAACAGGAAGAGTGCACTCTACCAACACCCCCTACTGCCCAGATCACAAGTGAGACTGGAAGAGTGCACTCTACCAACACTGCCCAGATCACAAGTGAGACTGGGAGAGTGCACTCTACCAACACCCCCACTGCCCAGATCACAAGTGAGATTGGAAGAGTGCACCCTACCAACACCCCCCACACTGCCCAGATCACAAGTGAGACTGGAAGAGTGCACTCTACCAACACTGCCCAGATCACAAGTGAGACTGGGAGAGTGCACTCTACCAACACCCCCACTGCCCAGATCACAAGTGAGATTGGAAGAGTGCACCCTACCAACACCCCCCACACTGCCCAGATCACAAGTGAGACTGGAAGAGTGCACTCTACCACCACCCCCACTGCCCAGATCACAAGTGAGACTGGAAGAGTGCGCTCGATCAACACCCCCACTGCCCAGATCACAAGTGATAGGAAGAGTCCACTCTACCAACACCCCCACTGCCCAGATCACAAGTGAGATTGGAAGAGTGCACCCTACCAACACCCCCCACACTGCCCAGATCACAAGTGAGACTGGAAGAGTGCACTCTACCACCACCCCCACTGCCCAGATCACAAGTGAGACTGGAAGAGTGCGCTCGATCAACACCCCCACTGCCCAGATCACAAGTGAGACTGGAAGAGTGCGCTCTATCAACACCCCCCCCCCCCCCCCCCACCCCACTGCCCAGATCACAAGTTAGACTGGAAGAGTCCCCTCTACCAACACCCCCCCCCCCCCACTGCCCAGGTCACAAGTGATCGGAAGAGTCCACTCTACCAACACCCCCACTGCCCAGATCACAAGTGAGACTGGAAGAGTGCACTCTATCAACACCCCCACACTGCCCAGATCACTAGTGATACAAGAAGAGTGCACTCTACAAACACCCCTACTGCCCAGATCACAAGTGAGAGGGAATAGTGCACTCGACCAACCTCACCAAATCACAAGTGGGACAGGAAGAGTGCACTCTACTATTACCCTACACACCCTCCATGTGCAGGGCAGGAAGACCGTGTCCACCACCGACACTGCCTACTCCTATCCATGTGCATTGCACATATCACAAGCGATACGGAAAGAGTGCACTCTACCAACACCCCCTACTGCCCAGATCACAAGTGAGACTGGAAGAGTGCGCTCTATCAACACCCCCACTGCCCAGATCACAAGTGAGACTGGAAGAGTGCGCTCTATCAACACCCCCACTGCCCAGATCACAAGTGAGACTGGAAGAGTGCACTCTACCAACACCCCCCCCCCCCACATACACTGCCCAGATCACAAGTGAGTACCAACATGCCATCTCCTGCCCACTCTGCGCCAGACCTGACAGAGGCATGGAGAGGGCATATTGCAACATCTCATCTACTGCCCTCCCATCTATTGCCCACCACGTGCAAGGCACCAGAGAGGCAGGCAGAGGGCCTCTCACCAACATGCCATGTACTGCCCTCCCTGTGCAAGACCCAAGAGAGACAATAGACACAGTCAGAGGGGGTATCCTCAACATCCACTTCACTGTCCACCACGTGCCAGACCTCGGGGGTGGGGCATCACCACCAACATCTCTACCGCCCCCCCACCCCGTGCCTGGCACCAGAGAGGCAGGCAGCGGGCCCACCACGTGCCAGGCACCCAGAGAGGCAGGGCCGGCGCCAACTATCAGGACCCCTCTTCCTACCCCCTTGCCCCCCGAGAGGCAGCATGCCCAGGGGAGGGGTGCCCCCCTGCCAGCTGCCCAGTCCAGAGGAGAAGCAGACCACCCAGGTGACACAGCCCCCAAATCCCAGGGAAAGCAGGCAGTGTTGCGCCCCCTGCTCCCAGGCAGACCGCACGAACGCAGGCAGCGTGCCTCGCTCTCTACAGACCCCCCATCAAGCTGGCTCCGTGCGTGTTTGGTGGTGGGCGTGCGGAAGTCGTGACTCACCCGCAAAAAGTATTTTAGCAATGGCGGGCGTTCAGCTCCGCGGTTGTGCGTGAGGTGTTTAAGAAGAGGGTCTCGCTACAAGCAGGAGAGAGAGGACGGGGATGGAGCCCCCAAACATACTGTCAGTGGTCCGTTGCCAATACCACCCGCACCCCATCTTTATGTGGAAGAGGTGTGGCGCAGTGGCCTGGGCGACTGACGCTGGGGATCACGGTTCGATCCCCGGTGGCAGGGGGGTCTTCCCAGCACCATGTGACTCGGGTAATTGTTCGCGCTTTACAAATACTGGACATTTCCATTTGTTTGCACAACAGGCGGAGAACACTCTTGCCTGCAGCGCCAAGGAGGGCGGGGATGCTCGAGCAAGCCATAATGCCTGTGTGCACGCCAGCCCCCCCCCCCCCCCCCCCCATATGCTAGTAGGATGGTCTCACAATGCCTATATGGGGGTGGGGGGGCAATGTACGACATGCCAGTGATATTCTGTGTATGTGGACAGTGGTTACTGCCCTGCCAGCTCCTGTGGCAGAAGTGGGTATACCCACAACCCCGCGAGGCGCTTAGTGCAGAAGAGAAGACATGGGGGGGGGGGGGGGGGTTCTTGGAAGCAATAACATGTGTGACCATTACCGGGGGAGGGGGGGAGTGGGCTTCCCGTGGGTCTGTAACCCGGCCTGAGTGATGGCCCTGTCGGATGGAGAAGAAATGCTGAGGGGGCGGACATCCGGCTTCGGGACATAAATGAATGAGTGGGTAATTATTGGGGGATTTTTAAAGCGCCGACTTGGCGCCTTTAGAGAGAAGTGGGAGGAGTTCAAGGGTGCCGTGAGATGAGCAAAGACTCGGAAGAGGAGGGATGGGAGGCCTGGGCCTGCAGCGGAATGTCATAGGAAGCCACCAGAGGGACCGGAGAAGCTGAACCTCCAGTGGAATGTCATAGGAAGCCACCAGAGGGACGGGAGAAGCTGGGCCTGCAGCGGAATGTCATAGGAAGCCACCAGAGGGATGGGAGAAGCTGGGCCTCCAGTGGAATGTCATAAGAAGCCACCAGAGGGACGGGAGAAGCTGGGCCTGCAGCGGAATGTCATAGGAAGCCACCAGAGGGACGGGAGAAGCTGAACCTCCAGTGGAATGTCATAGGAAGCCACCAGAGGGACGGGAGAAGCTGGGCCTGCAGCGGAATGTCATAGGAAGCCACCAGAGGGATGGGAGAAGCTGGGCCTCCAGTGGAATGTCATAAGAAGCCACCAGAGGGACAGGAGAAGCTGGGCCTGCAGCGGAATGTCATAGGAAGCCACCAGAGGGACGGGAGAAGCTGAACCTCCAGTGGAATGTCATAGGAAGCCACCAGAGGGACGGGAGAAGCTGGGCCTGCATCGGAATGTCATAGGAAGCCACCAGAGGGATGGGAGAAGCTGGGCCTCCAGTGGAATGTCATAGGAAGCCACCAGAGGGATGGGAGGCCTGGGCCTGCAGCGGAATGTCATAGGAAGCCACCAGAGGGATGAGAGAAGCTGGGCCTGCAGCGGAATGTCATAGGAAGCCACCAGAGGGATGGGAGAAGCTGGGCCTGTAGTGGAATGTCATAGGAAGCCACCAGAGGGATGGGAGAAGCTGGGCCTCCAGCGGAATGTCATAGGAAGCGACCAGAGGGATGAGAGAAGCTGGGCCTGCAGCGGAATGTCATAGGAAGCCACCAGAGGGATGGGAGGCCTGGGCCTGCAGCGGAATGTCATAGGAAGCCACCAGAGGGATGAGAGAAGCTGGGCCTGCAGCGGAATGTCATAGGAAGCCACCAGAGGGATGGGAGAAACTGGGCCTGTAGTGGAATGTCATAGGAAGCCACCAGAGGGATGGGGAAGCTGGGCCTCCAGTGGAATGTCATAGGAAGCCACCAGGGGATGGGAGAAGCTGGGCCTGCAGCGGAATGTCATAGGAAGCCACCAGAGGGATGGGAGGCCTGGGCCTGCAGCGGAATGTCATAGGAAGCCACCAGAGGGATGGAGAAGCTGGGCCTGCAGCGGAATGTCATAGGAAGCCACCAGAGGGATGGGAGAAGCTGGGCCCCCAGTGGAATGTCATAGGAAGCCAACAGAGGGATGGGAGGAGCTGGGCCCGCAGCGGAATGTCATAGGAAGCCACCAGAGGGACGGGAGAAGCTGGACCTGCAGCGGAATGTCATAGGAAGCCACCAGAGGGACGGGAGAAGCTGGGCCCGCAGCGGAATGTCATAGGAAGCCACCAGAGGGACGGGAGAAGCTGGACCTGCAGCAGAATGTCATAGGAAGCCACCAGAGGGACGGGAGAAGTTGGGCCTCCAGTGGAATGTCATAGGAAGCCACCAGGGGATGGGAGAAGCTGGGCGTGCAGCGGAATGTCATAGGAAGCCACCAGGGGATGGGAGAAGCTGGGCCTCCAGTGGAATGTCATAGGAAGCCACCAGAGGGACGGGGGAAGCTGAGCCTCCAGTGGAATGTCATAGGAAGCCACCAGAGGGACGGGAGAAGCTGGGCCCGCAGCGGAATGTCATAGGAAGCCACCAGGGGATGGGAGAAGCTGGGCGTGCAGCAGAATGTCATAGGAAGCCACCAGAGGGACGGGAGAAGCTGGGCCTGCAGCGGAATGTCATAGGAAGCCACCAGAGGGACGGGAGAAGCTGGGCCCGCAGCGGAATGTCATAGGAAGCCACCAGAGGGACGGGAGAAGCTGGGCCCGCAGAGGAATGTCATAGGAAGCCACCAGGGGATGGGAGAAGCTGGGCGTGCAGCGGAATCTCTTAGGAAGCCACCAGGGGATGGGAGAAGCTGGGCCTCCAGTGGAATGTCATAGGAAGCCACCAGAGGGACGGGAGAAGCTGGGCCCGCAGCGGAATGTCATAGGAAGCCACCAGGAGATGGGAGAAGCTGGGCCTGCAGCGGAATGTCATAGGAAGCCACCAGGGGATGGGGAAGCTGGGCCTGCAGTGGAATGTCATAGGAAGCCACCAGGGGATGGGAGAAGCTGGGCCTGCAGCGGAATGTCATAGGAAGCCACCAGGGGATGGGGAAGCTGGGCCTGCAGTGGAATGTCATAGGAAGCCACCAGGGGACGGGAGAAGCTGGGACTCCAGTGGAATGTCATAGGAAGCCACCAGGGGATGGGAGAAGCTGGGCCTGCAGTGGAATGTCATAGGAAGCCACCAGAGGGATGGGAGAATCTGGGCCTGCAGCGGAATGTCATAGGTAGCCACCAGAGGGATGGGGAAGCTGGGCCTGCAGCGGAATGTCATAGGAAGCCACCAGGGGATGGGGAAGCTGGGCCTGCAGTGGAATGTCATAGGAAGCCACCAGGGGATGGGAGAAGCTGGGCCTGTAGTGGAATGTCATAGGTAGCCACCAGAGGGATGGGGAAGCTGGGCCTGCTGCGGAATGTCATAGGAAGCGACCAGAGGGATGAGAGAAGCTGGGCCTGCAGCGGAATGTCACAGGAAGCCACCAGAGGGACAAGAAAAGCTGGGCCTGTAGCGGAATGTCATAGGAAGCCACCAGGGGATGGGAGAAGCTGGGCCTCCAGTGGAATGTCATAGGAAGCCACCAGAGGGACGGGAGAAGCTGGGCCCGCAGCGGAATGTCATAGGAAGCCACCAGGAGATGGGAGAAGCTGGGCCTGCAGCGGAATGTCATAGGAAGCCACCAGGGGATGGGGAAGCTGGGCCTGCAGCGGAATGTCATAGGAAGCCACCAGGGGATGGGGAAGCTGGGCCTGCAGTGGAATGTCATAGGAAGCCACCAGGGGACGGGAGAAGCTGGGACTCCAGTGGAATGTCATAGGAAGCCACCAGAGGGACAGGAGAAGCTGAACCTCCAGTGGAATGTCATAGGAAGCCACCAGAGGGACGGGAGAAGCTGGGCCTGCAGCGGAATGTCATAGGAAGCCACCAGAGGGACGGGAGAAGCTGGGACTCCAGTGGAATGTCATAGGTAGCCACCAGAGGGATGGGGAAGCTGGGCCTGCTGCGGAATGTCATAGGAAGCGACCAGAGGGATGAGAGAAGCTGGGCCTGCAGCGGAATGTCACAGGAAGCCACCAGAGGGACAAGAAAAGCTGGGCCTGCAGCGGAATGTCATAGGAAGCCACCAGGGGATGGGAGAAGCTGGGCCTCCAGTGGAATGTCATAGGAAGCCACCAGAGGGACGGGAGAAGCTGGGCCCGCAGCGGAATGTCATAGGAAGCCACCAGGAGATGGGAGAAGCTGGGCCTGCAGCGGAATGTCATAGGAAGCCACCAGGGGATGGGGAAGCTGGGCCTGCAGCGGAATGTCATAGGAAGCCACCAGGGGATGGGGAAGCTGGGCCTGCAGTGGAATGTCATAGGAAGCCACCAGGGGACGGGAGAAGCTGGGACTCCAGTGGAATGTCATAGGAAGCCACCAGGGGATGGGAGAAGCTGGGCCTGCAGTGGAATGTCATAGGAAGCCACCAGAGGGATGGGAGAATCTGGGCCTGCAGCGGAATGTCATAGGTAGCCACCAGAGGGATGGGGAAGCTGGGCCTGCAGCGGAATGTCATAGGAAGCCACCAGGGGATGGGGAAGCTGGGCCTGCAGTGGAATGTCATAGGAAGCCACAAGAGGGACGGGAGAAGCTGGGCCTGCAGCGGAATGTCATAGGTAGCCACCAGAGGGATGGGGAAGCTGGGCCTCAAGTGGAATGTCATAGGAAGCCACCAGGGGATGGGAGAAGCTGGGCCTCCAGTGGAATGTCATAGGAAGCCACCAGAGGGACGGGAGAAGCTGGGCCCGCAGCGGAATGTCATAGGAAGCCACCAGAGGGATGGGAGAAGCTGGGCCTGCAGCGGAATGTCATAGGTAGCCACCAGAGGGATGGGGAAGCTGGGCCTGCAGCGGAATGTCATAGGAAGCCACCAGAGGGACGGGAGAAGCTGGGCCTGCAGCGGAATGTCATAGGAAGCGACCAGAGGGACGGGAGAAGCTGGGCCAGCAGCGGAATGTTATAGGAAGCCACCAGAGGGATGGGGGAGCTGGGCACGCAGCGGAATATCATCAGAAGCTGGTCTTCTGCGGCCTGCCGGAGGCCACGCTTTTCCTCTCTGCCCTCCACAGTCCCTAGCTACCTCCGGTGCACTGGGCACCCTGGCTGTCTGCTGTCATAACCCCCCGCCCTATTACACCACCGCCTTGTCACTGCCCCAGTCCTGTCATTGTGCCTGGTCCTGTCGCTGCCCCCTCAGTCAGGCCCCCGGTCGCTGCCCCCTCAGTCATGCCCGCTGTCACTGCCCCCCCGTCCTCCCGTCTGTCTGTATTCCCGTCCTGTCCTCTCTGCGCCCCTCCCAGTCCTGCCTTTTATTACACTCTTGTCTGATGTCACTGCCACTGTCCTGCAGGCCGCCACTGGCACCCCTCCCTGTCCTGTCTCTGCCCTCCAGTCTAGCCTGCCGTCCCTGTCCTCCCTGCTGTCACTGGCCTCTCTCAGGCCCCCGCTGCCTCTGACCCCCGGCTCCTCCCCCCGCCCCCTGCCGGTCGGACCCCCAGCCCTCCCGGGGGTCGCATTCACAGAGGACAGAGTGCTGTTGTCCCGAGAGACCGGTTTGTTGTCCGCAGGCCGGGGTGGGCAGGGATGCCTGTGAGGGGAAGAGCATGAGGGGGCGGGGGGGCGTCCGGGGGGAGGTGGGGTTTCTTCGCCACTCTCCAAATCCTTCCCTCTGGCTCCTGCCAGCTGTGCTCGCCAATGAGCAGGCGGGACACGCGGAAGCGCCGAGTGCATGCTGGGAGCTGTAGTTCTGCTCCCACACAAAGGGTCAGCGTCGCCCCGGAGTTGGCGGACCCGTCGCGGGAAGGACTGAAGGAAGGCGCACATTCAGCTGGTGAGAGCCGAAGGGCAGGGCTCGGGCACGGGGTCGGGGGTGGGCATGAATACCATTGTGGGGCAACCCCGGGATCTGCAAGCCGGGTCAGAGGGGCATGTGCGGAGGCATCTGCGCACTGAGGGCGGAGGCAGAGTGCTGCAGGGCAGGATGGGGGTTGCTGCCGTCATGGACCTAGAGAGGGCGTCTGCAGGCCAGGACTGTCATGCATTGGTTGAGCTGTGGGGGGCAGTGACCTGGCTGGGGTTTGAATGGCATGCCTGGACTGAGGTGCATTGTAGCTCCGAGGTGCAGGATTAGAGCTGTCTGTGACGATGGAAGGCGCTGTATGCCAGGGCTGAGGTGCATTGTAGCGCCGAGGTGCAGGATTAGAACTGTCTAACTCTGGAAGGCGCTGGATGCCAGGGCTGAGGTGCACTGTAGCGCCGAGGTGCAGGATTAGAACTGTCTGTGACTATGGAAGGCGCTGTATGCCAAGGCTGAGGTCCCTTGCAGCGCCGAGGTGCAGGATTAGAGCTGTGACTATGGAAGGCGCTGTATGCCAGGATTGAGCTCCCTTACAGCGCTGAAGTGCAGGATTAGAGCTGTCTGTGACTATGAAAGGCGCTGTATGCCAGGATAGAGCTCCCTTTCAACGCTGAGGTGCAGGAGAAGAACTGTCTGTGACTTTGGAAGGCGCTGTATGCCAGGACTGAGCTCCCTTGCAGCGCCGAGGTGCAGGATTAGAGCGGTGTGTGACTATGGAAGGCGCTGTATGCCAGGGCTGATGTGCATTGTAGCACTGAGGTGCAGAATTAGAGCTGTCTGTGACGATGGAAGGCGCTGTATGCCAGGATTGAGCTCCCTTACAGCACTGAGGTGCAGGATTAGAGCTGTCTGTGACTATGGAAGGCGCTGTATGCCAGGACTGAGCTCCCTTGCAGCACCAAGGTGCAGGATTAGAGCTGTGACTATGGTAGGCGCTGTATGCCAGGACTGAGCTCCCTTGCAGCGCCGAGGTGCAGGATTAGAGCGGTATGTGACTATGGAAGGCGCTGTATGCCAGAGCTGAGGTGCATTGTAGCACTGAGGTGCAGAATTAGAGCGGTCTGTGACGATGGAAGGCGCTGTATGCCAGGATAGAGCTCCCTTGCAACGCTGAGGTGCAGGATAAGAACTGTCTGTGATTTTGGATGGCGCTGTATGCCAGGACTGAGCTCGCTTGCAGCGCCGAGGTGCAGGATTAGAGCGGTGTGTGACTATGGAAGGCGCTGTATGCCAGGGCTGAGGAGCATTGTAGCGCCGAGGTGCAGGATTAGAGCTGTGACTGTGTATGTATGGAAGGCGCTGTTTTCCAGGACCGAGGTGCCTTGCAGCACCAAGGGTCAAGATTAGAGCTGTCTGTGACTATGGAAGGTGCTGTTTGCCAGGACTGAGCTCCCTTGCAGCGCTGAGGTGCAGGATTAGAGCTGTGACTATGGAAGGCGCTGTATTCCAGGACTGAGATGCCTTGCAGCGCAGAGGCGCAGGATTAGAGCTGTCTGTGACTATGAAAGGAGCTGTATGCCAGGACTGAGATGCCTTGAAGCGCCGAAGTGCAGAATTAGAGCTGTATGTATGGAAGGCACTGTGTTCCAGGACTGAGGTGCTTTGCAGCACCGAGGTGCAGGATTAGAGCTCTGAATATGGAAGGCGCTGTATGCAAGGACTGAGCTCCCTTGCAGCGCCATGGTGCAAGATTAGAGCTGTGACTGTGGAAGGCGCTGTATTCCAGGACTGAGATGCCTTGCAGCGCAGAGGTGCAGAATTACCGCTGTCTGTGACTATGGAAGGCGCTGTATGCCAGGACTGAGCTCTCTTGCAACGCAGAGGTGCAGGATTAGAACTCTTTGACTATGGAAGGCGCTGTAATCCAGGACTGAGGTGCCTTGCAGCACCAAGGGTCAAGATTAGAGCTGTCTGTGACTATGAAAGGCGCTGTGTGCCAGGACTGAGCTCCCTTGCAGCGCAGAGGTGCAGGATTAGAGCTGTGACTATGGAAGGCGCTGTATTCCTGGACTGAGCTCCCTTGCAGAGCCGAGGTGCAGGATTAGAGCTGTGACTATGGAAGGTGCTGTATGCCAGGACTGAGCTCCCTTGCAGCGCTGAGGTGCAGGATTAAAGCTGTCTGTGACTATGGAAGGCGCTGTATGCCTGGACTGACCTCCCTTGCAGCGCCGAGGTGCAGGATCAGAGCTGTGACTATGGAACGCGTTGTATGCCAGTACTGAGATGCCTTGCAGCGCCGAGGTGTAGGATTAGAGCTGTGACTATGGTAGGCGCTGTATGCCAGGACTGAGATGCCTTTAAGCGTCGAGGTGCAGGATTAGAGCTGTATGTATGGAAGGCGCTGTGTTCCAGGACTGAGGTGCCTTGAAGCGCCGAGGTGCAGGATTAGAGCTGTGACTATGGAAGGCGCTGTATGCCAGGACTGAGATGCCTTGAAGCGCCGAGGTGCAGGATTAGAGCTGTATGTATGGAAGGCGCTGTGTTCCAGGACTGAGGTGCCTTGCAGCACCAAGGGTCAAGGTTAGAGCTGTCTGTGACAAAGGAAGGCGCTGTATGCCAGGACTGAGCTCCCTTGCAGCGCCGAGGTGCAGGATTAGAGTTGTGACTATGGAAGGCGCTGTGTTCCAGGACTGAGGTGCCTTGCAGCGCCAAGGTGCAGGATTAGAGCTGTCTGTGACAATGGAAGGCGCTGTATGCCAGGACTGAGCTCCCTTGCAGTGCCGAGGTGCAGGATTAGAGCTGTCTGTGACTATGGAAGGCACTGTATGCCAGGACTGAGCTCCCTTGCAGTGCCGAGGTGCAGGATTAAAGCTGTCTGTGACTATGGAAGGCGCTGTATGCCAGGACTGAGGTGTCTTGCAGTGCCGAGGTGCAGGATTAGAGCTGTGACTATGGTAGGTGCTGTATGCCAGGACTGAGGTGCATTGTAGCGCTGAGGTGCAGGATTAGAGCTGTCTGTGACGATGGAAGGCGCTGTATGCCAGGACTGAGCTCCCTTGCAGTGCCGAGGTGCAGGATTAAAGCTGTCTGTGACTATGGAAGGCGCTGTGTTCCAGGACTGAGGTGCCTTGCAGCACCAAGGGTCAAGATTAGAGCTGTCTGTGACAATGGAAGGCGCTGTATGCCAGGACTGAGCTCCCTTGCAGTGCCGAGGTGCAGGATTAGAGCTGTCTGTGACTATGGAAGGCACTGTATGCCAGGACTGAGCTCCCTTGCAGTGCCGAGGTGCAGGATTAAAGCTGTCTGTGACTATGGAAGGCGCTGTATGCCAGGACTGAGGTGTCTTGCAGTGCCGAGGTGCAGGATTAGAGCTGTGACTATGGTAGGCGCTGTATGCCAGGACTGAGGTGCATTGTAGCGCTGAGGTGCAGGATTAGAGCTGTCTGTGACGATGGAAGGCGCTGTATGCCAGGACTGAGCTCCCTTGCAGTGCCGAGGTGCAGGATTAAAGCTGTCTGTGACTATGGAAGGCGCTGTGTTCCAGGCCTGAGGTGCCTTGCAGCACCAAGGGTCAAGATTAGAGCTGTCTGTGACAATGGAAGGCGCTGTATGCCAGGGCTGAGCTCCCTTGCAGTGCCGAGGTGCAGGATTAGAGCTGTCTGTGACTATGGAAGGCACTGTATGCCAGGACTGAGCTCCCTTGCAGTGCCGAGGTGCAGGATTAGAGCTGTCTGTGACTATGGAAGGCACTGTATGCCAGGACTGAGCTCCCTTGCAGTGCCGAGGTGCAGGATTAAAGCTGTCTGTGACTATGGAAGGCGCTGTATGCCAGGACTGAGCTCCCTTGCAGTGCCGAGGTGCAGGATTAGAGCTGTCTGTGACTATGGAAGGCACTGTATGCCAGGACTGAGCTCCCTTGCAGTGCCGAGGTGCAGGATTAAAGCTGTCTGTGACTATGGAAGGCGCTGTATGCCAGGACTGAGGTGCCTTGCAGTGCCGAGGTGCAGGATTAGAGCTGTCTGTGACTATGGAAGGCACTGTATGCCAGGACTGAGCTCCCTTGCAGTGCCGAGGTGCAGGATTAAAGCTGTCTGTGACTATGGAAGGCGCTGTATGCCAGGACTGAGGTGTCTTGCAGTGCCGAGGTGCAGGATTAGAGCTGTGACTATGGTAGGCGCTGTATGCCAGGACTGAGGTGCATTGTAGCGCTGAGGTGCAGGATTAGAGCTGTCTGTGACTATGGAAGGCACTGTATGCCAGGACTGAGCTCCCTTGCAGTGCCGAGGTGCAGGATTAAAGCTGTCTGTGACTATGGAAGGCACTGTATGCCAGGACTGAGCTCCCTTGCAGTGCCGAGGTGCAGGATTAAAGCTGTCTGTGACTATGGAAGGCGCTGTATGCCAGGACTGAGCTCCCTTGCAGTGCCGAGGTGCAGGATTAAAGCTGTCTGTGACTATGGAAGGCGCTGTATGCCAGGGCTGAGGTGCCTTGCAGTCCCGAGGTGCAGGATTAGAGCTGTATGTGACAATGGAAGGCACTGTATGCCAGGACTGAGCTCCCTTGCAGTGCCGAGGTGCAGGATTAAAGCTGTCTGTGACTATGGAAGGCACTGTATGCCAGGACTGAGCTCCCTTGCAGTGCCGAGTTGCAGGATTAGAGCAGTCTGTGACAATGGAAGGCGCTGTATGCCAGGACTGAGCTCCCTTGCAGCGCCGAGGTGCAGGATTAGAACTGTCTGTGACTATGGAAGGCGCTGTATGCCAGGACTGAGCTCCCTTGCAGTGCCGAGGTGCAGGATTAAAGCTGTCTGTGACTATGGAAGGCACTGTATGCCAGGACTGAGCTCCCTTGCAGTGTCGAGGTGCAGGATTAGAGCTGTGACTATGGAAGGCGCTGTCTGCCAGGAGTGAGGTGCATTGAGCGAGCTGTGTGTGGGTGTCTGTAAACTCAGGAGATGTTGCTAGTCTTTTTTTAGGTCTAGTAAACCGACCCTACATATGTTGAGGAGTGGCGTGAATTTACTTAAACTGACGTGCATTGAGACCATGTGTCAAAGTTCATATTTTAGTATATTTTTTACACATCCTTCTTAATAAGATATGCGGTCACTGGTGTGCACCCGGCCTGCAGCGCTCCTCTGGGGTTCTGTGTTTACCGGAACGTTAATTTCCTCCGCTACCTGCCAGGTAAATATTGTGAAATATGTTGGGAAAAGTCGCCTCTGTCTTTAATGGAGCGAAATCCCTGAGTGCAGAATCTGTGCTCACTGGGCCACCGCCGAATATCTGTATAAAGCGCCAAGACCGAGGTGCCAATAATTTACCAAGTAATGCGCTACACAAATACCC
Organism: Lissotriton vulgaris; assembly: GCF_964263255.1. NCBI lineage: Eukaryota > Metazoa > Chordata > Amphibia > Caudata > Salamandridae > Lissotriton > Lissotriton vulgaris. Next base: position 51,273,755 of record NC_141698.1, on the reverse strand, counting down.
ATAACACCTACGGGCACGGGTTATACTCGGGGCTGTTGCAAGTATGCGTCACCGAGGACCAAATTATGTGACCAGTGAAGTCGCATTTTGCACCGTAATTGGCTCGTTCTGTGGCAGTATGTGGTGGCTGGTTTGGCTTTGTGAATCATTAATACGGTACGGTTCACGTATTAGTACCAGTTTTATAGATGGAAACGCAAATTAGCAACTGAAAGGTGTCCAGTCGGCCTTTGCAAAGGGCCTGCTAGTCAACATCTGTAGAACGTGTTTTAAAGTAACGTTTGAACTAAAAACATACATTTTTGCTGAACGCTACATTTTATTTAGCAGTTTCCGATTTGTATGATATCTACAGAATTATGCGGAAAAAACGCTCGCAGATTCCCATAATTCCGGTTTCCTTGAGTCAGCTTGTGGCCTTCGATGGGTCAGGGGGTGGCCCGCCTCTCCATGCCAGGCGGGCCCCGGTTATTGCCCTGGGTGGGATTCACCATCGTGGCACTTCATTCCTTGCACGCGGGAGTGAGTAGGCTGGCACTTGTTCCCCTGGACGCAGGCTGACATGTTTGACCCCCCCCCCCCGGGCACTGGAAGGAGAGAGCGCGCAGGAGCCCCGCGCTGAGGTGCACTGAGAGAGCCGTGTGTTGGGCCCAGCACTGCGGCTTTGCTGCTGGCCTCGTCCAGATCCAGGTGCAGTGCACGAAAACCCGAGTGTCGGGAAAACAGTCCTGAGATTGGAATTTGTAGGGTTCCTCTGCGCCAAGATTGAGGTACATTGGCAGGGGGGATGGGCCTTGGTACTAGAACAACAAACCGGGCTGCTGTTGATATGCTGAATGCAGAGGCACGTGGACGGAGCTGAGAGGCCTAGAAGTGACAGGGGTGTGATGCACCAGTGAGGGCTGGCCTCGATCCCCACCTAGGAGGCTGTGCTAAATCAGGGTTGAGGTGCACCGGCAGAGCTATGCGAGGGGCATGTGGGGCGCCCTACTAGAATAGCAGGAAGCGGGCCCATGGCCAGGGGTTGAGGTGCACCGGCAGAGCTGTGCATGGGGCATGTGGGGCGCCCTACTAGAATAGCAGGAAGCGGGCCCATGGCCAGGGGTTGAGTTGCACCGGCAGAGCTGTGCATGGGGCATGTGGGGCGCCCTAATAGAATAGCAGGAAGCGGGCCCATGGCCAGGGGTTGAGGTGCACCGGCAGAGCTGTGCATGGGGCATGTGGGGCGCCCTACTAGAATAGCAGGAAGCGGGCCTCTGGCCTGGGGTTGAGGTGCAGCGGCAGAGCTGTGCGAGGGGCATGTGGGGTGCCCTACTAGAATAGCAGGAAGCGGGCCTCTTGCCAGGGGTTGAGGTGCACCGGTAGAGCTGTGCGAGGGGCATGTGGGGTGCCCTACTAGAATAGCAGGAAGCGGGCCTCTGGCCAGGGGTTGAGGTGCACCGGCAGAGCTGTGCGGGGGGCATGTGGGGCGCCCTACTAGAATAGCTGAAAGCGGGCCTCTGGCCAGGGGTTGAGGTGCACCGGCAGAGCTGTGCGGGGGGCATGTGGGGCGCCCTACTAGACTAGCAGGAAGCGGGCCCATGGCCAGTGGTTGAGGTGCACCGGCAGAGCTGTGCGATGGGCATGTGGGGCGCCCTACTAGACTAGCAGGAAGCGGGCCTCTGACCAGGGGTTGAGGTGCACCGGCAGAGCTGTGCATGGGGCATGTGGGGCGCCCTACTAGAATAGCAGGAAGCGGGCCCATGGCCAGGGGTTGAGGTGCACCGGCAGAGCTGTGCGAGGGGCACCCTAATACTAGAATAGCAGGCTCCAGACTAGGATTGAGGGTCACTAGCAGAGCTGTGTGTGCTGCCTCTTGATACTAAAGTACCAGAGAGCGGGCTCCAGGCTCTGATTGAGGGTCACTGGCAGAGCACTGTGGGAGACCTCTTGATACTAGAATAGCAGGGAGCGGCTAATATTGCGAGACACTCTCGGAGCTCGCTGTATGAGTGTTTCATTTAAGGCTGGGTGATGAACTCTGCTCCGTTCGCAGAGTTTTTCTCCGAAAACTCCCCCGCTCGCCAACGGTAAGTTGGCGCGCACAAGTGAGAAAAATCCAAAGCTAGACCACTTCCCTGCAAAATTTCTCAATGCGGGCGGTCACGGATGGTTCGCAACCGCTCGCGTTGAGAAACCGACCTTTCGCGTTGACTAAGCTGCTGCTTGAGTAGAACTTCTGCTGGAGCGGCAAAAAGAAGCAGCGCCCTCTTGTGCTGAGCGAGATGCAGTTTGCGCTGATTTTACAGCACAGGACAAACACCCGGCACGAAAAATCATCCGTGCGAACGGCGCGAGGTAACCCACTCCGCTGCTCGCGGAACTCTGCGTAGCTTGGCCGAACTCTTTGAACACCGCCCAGGTTTAGTTTTAGTTCAGTGCAGTAGCTGTTTCAGCCCTGGATTCAGCTGGCAGTGCACGAAAGATGCGCAAGCAGGGGGTATGGAATAAGTGGGGGGCTGCTGGACGGACCGATCCAGGTGCCTAAGCATTAGTATTGAGGATATGGGAGTTAATGCCCTAGCGTTGGCAAGGCCCGCCACAGGCAGCGAGGTGGACTGCACTTTAGCTTTGCCACATCAGAACGATGTGCGTCTCCCAGGACCAGAAATGATTGGGGTCCCAGCCCAGGAGTGTTGGTCCCAGCTCAGCCAATGGGGGTCCCTGCTCAGAACTTGGTGTCCTAGCTCAAGAGTGGTGGTGGGAGGGAGGGGACAGCGGGGGGGTTACTTGCTCACGACTAGGGTGATTTTTTGCACATGTGTGTGCACGTGCTACCATCTACACTAGGGTCCTAGTAGCAGGATCGGGGCCTACTCTTCAAAACAGCGTTGGATTGGCCGAGAAGTGGACCAGTCCCATTGCCGGGACTGCAGAGGTAACTCCATCTTGGACCGGAAATGCATTGGAAAAGTTTTGATTTGGAAAATATATATACAGAATCGGGGCTGGGGCTTTCAAGATTCCAGCACCAAACGTCACTGCTCAATATGCCTATTCAATGAATTTTCTAACCTCGGTGCAGCCGGATTGGGATGTGACCCATATACATTCCACTGTGACGGAACAAAAACCACTGTCTACAAAATACTACACTGACCCTGCACTCGAGAAATGTGTATCATGATAGTATGGCTAGTGCGATACAGTTTATATAGGCGATTCAAAACCAAATATATCAAACATAGAAAAAACTTCCCAGACAAAATAATATAAAATAATCATATATCTTGATAGTAGTTGTATCAAAAAGTCCTTTATTGGTTGTAATTCAGTTTTCTCCTTTTCCAATTAAAAAACACCACATGATTGCTTTGCCGCCACACTGCGGACTGGTGTGGGTTCCGGTACAGCGACGGCGATTTTACCAGAATTCAATTTATAAATTAGAACACTTCGAGGGGACAACGTAAATTGACTATTGGGGACAACCCACCCTCCAGAAGACTATATACAAGCAGTGAGCACCCATTACTTTAGGTGAATCTAATATTAGGACAAAGAAACTCTGATTATGGAATCCCTATGACTCGTGGGAACTGCCATCACTAATACACCTTTCCTTACCGACATTGCTGTTAAGGTTGACATGTAATCATACTCATCAACAATATAAGACTCAGTGCCTTAATAAGCCCTGAAGAAGTCCCAAGAGGGATGAAACGCGTTGGCGGCAAAGCAATCATGTGGTGTTTTTAAGAGACTGACATGAGGTATTGAAGCAGAGAAAGTGGTCTGTAGCCGGACATAAAAAATAAAGGTTGTTAAATCCCTGGAGTCTCTCTCCTCTGTCTGGTGTTAGAAGGTAGCTAGAAAGTCTAATACCCATCCTCTTGGATTCTCATGTAGTCCTTCTCTTTATTTACGCCATTATCTCTTACGGTTGAAATTAACATTGTGGGAAATTTGAAGGTATCTCCGATAGACTATCGCTCATTGGATTAATAAGGACAACTTGGCCTTTTTCTCTGATATTTTACGTACTTTGAACACTTCTGTCGGGGATTAGCTTCAACAGGCTATTTCCATGCTGGGGGAAAAGCTGATCTGGCTAACTGCTATCTTTGCAAATGTGCACTTCTAGGCTTTAAATAAATATCTTTTTAAAAAAAAACTAAGTCAGCAATATGTAATAAATTCACCTGGAATCTTATGACATTATGGATTTTGGGTAATTTGGGTTTGGTTCCGGATGAAGTATAGCGCCTCCGATTATTGTTGCGGGGGTCTTTGATGAATGGTTCAGACTATGCCGCAATATGGTGTAGATTTTTATTTATCTTTTTAGCAGTACCCAAAAGCGTAGATCAATGCAACTCTATGAAGGCGCTCTCTGCTTTATTTAAAAAATATATATATATATTTTCTAGTTGATAATTTGGTAAATTGTGCTGCGAGAGTCCGACCAGAGAGCTCTGTACGGTTCCCTGTCCCATTTTAACTCTATATTTACCAGAAATTACAATTTTTATTTTAATGTCTTATGCATGCTGATAACACCAAATTTTGGTAAGAATTTAAATGTAATCTCAGCCAATGATTGACTTCTATTTTAACTCCCATTGGCAACACTGGTGCTATGGCTACTTTTTTGTGTGCAGTTTTTATTGGAAGCATATTCCACAAAAAAGAAAACATGCAGCAACCTCAGCATGACAGCCATATGCTTGCAATAACAATTTAAAATAAATAAAAAACGTTGCCATATCAATTTATTAGACTAGGGTGACTGCTTCCTGGCAGCACTTGTATCTAGCGAAGGTACGGAATCGTTTTAATGCACGTCTCAGGAAAATGTGATCCTTGTCGGTGCAAAGAAAAGTGCTATTGGCTTTAACTTTCTGTAGGCTGATGAAGAGTTTCAGCACACAAGTATGACTAAAGAAGAAAGAATGCAAAGGAGAAGCAATGGAGAAAGTAAAGCAAACCACCCACCATCCCTAGCACTGACGTATGCTGTGTTTTTTTTTTTTTTAGGTGGACTAGCACAGTTGATCAGGGAAAATGTTGTCAATTACTGTACAAGAGAGACCGTGACTAAAGTGTGTTGATCCCTTGCTCCATGCTAAACAATGTGATGGGCGAAGGCAAAATTTGAATGACAGGTCAACAGACCTATTAATGAAGAGGACTGATCCGAAGCCTCTATATGTATTCTCTCAATTATGATTTTTTTTAAGTATGGGAGGCTGGTGAGACAGCTAAAGTTGTTTCTAGACCAGACCTAATAAGCAGTAATGGCTGAGGGGCTCTACATCCTCTTCCTTAGAGCGGGATGTCTGAGCTGATGCGGAAATTGGGCCATCATCGCTGATGCATATATTACCTTATACATACATATTCATCTTAGTGACGTGGGCCTTATAGCTCAACTGGTGGGGGTTGTGGTGCAGCTGGAGCAGACGGTTCCTGATCAATATTTGATGAGGGGCTTCTTGAAGAATCTTCAACTCTTTCCTGAATTGCAGAAAGGGATCTTTACAGAGGAAGGCGTGAGCTTTCATATTTCGGGTAGATAAATCTCCCAAGCTTGTTTTTAATCTTGCTTCCTTTTGTACTTTCGAGCCTTAGTTTTTTGCATTTGGCGTTTTTGCCTCCAGAGATGGTTAGTTTCTGGACCAACTGGGATGTGGTGCTGTTTTTACGACCTTGTGCCTGAGGCTCTCTTAAAGATGGAGCTTGTGCAGATTGGTCGTGGTTGGGGTGCAATGGTCAACTTTCTGCAGCCCCTCAACCTGGAGGTATGTTGGACGGAGAACCTTTGATTGTTGGGAGTCACTGCCATCTTCTCGGTGCGAGCAGACCAGAGCACCAGAGCTTTGACATTGGTTCTGAAGTCTTCTAGTGGAATGTACAGTTTTATCTTCTGGAAGAGCGATAGCTGGTTCGAGACTGTTTGGGTTTTCTCAGCAATGTGTGTAGAGTTCATTGCCCGGCCTGGAAAGTCGAGCTTCGGATGTATGACGTTAGCACGCATACTATTCACTGTTATTTTGGAAAATCATCAAGTGGGGTAGTGGTGCGGGCCCAGCAAAACCTGATAACAATGTACCAGTGGATTCCTGGGTTGATTATTTCGGGCCCCAGTACGCGGAAAGTAATACATCCGTGACAGCAGAAGATATAATCCCGGCCTATGCAATCGAAGATCTATTCTCCCTCAGTGAAGTAGAAATTGCCATCAGTTCTACTAAATGTGGGAGGGCGCCCGGCCCAGATGGTATCCCCCCTGATATTTTTAAACATGATGTGGCTAGATGGGCGAGATATATCCTACTTGTAGCAAATGCCCTAGCAAAGGGGGCAGTGGTTCCAAATATTTGGAAAGGTGCAACCATAATTCCCATCCACAAGAAGGGCGATCGCTCATTGCCTGCAAATTATAGGCCTATAAGCTTAATAGCCACTGTGCAGAAAATAGTCGGAAGAATGGTAACAAACCAGCTAATGGACTGGGTAGAAGACAACAGCGCCCTCTCCCCATATCAAGCGGGATTTAGGCGAGCTACTAGTACCATTGACCAGGTCTTTCGCTTTACAATATTGAGGTGGAAAACCGTTGAGCTGGGAAGGGGCAGCCTGTACGTCGCGTTTGTCGATCTGCGGGCTGCGTTCGATCTAGTCCCCAGGTACAAGCTATGGTCGGTGCTCCAAAAGCTGGGGATTCCTGCAGAACTGCTAACATTAATAATGCGACTGCACGAATCCAACTTTGCCAGAGTCCAATGTGGAGGAAGTAGCGAGACAACAGTGGACTTCCCTGTGGAAAGGGGTGTTAGGCAAGGCTGCTCTATGGCCCCTCTACTTTTCTCGTTATTTATTAACGGGATAGTTGAGAGAATGCTGAGAGCTAGTGTCGATGCCCCTTCGTTGGCGGACACCAGGGTTCCGATCCTGATGTTCGCTGACGACACTCTTATTTTGTCCAAGACTCCCATGGGGCTGCAGCGTGCAATAAGCATTTTTTATGCTTTTTGCTTGGAGCACGGGCTAGAGGTAAACGTAGGGAAAACTAAACTAATGGCCTTCTCTGCTGGAAGCAGAAGCTATCCCAAGATAACCCTAAATAACAGCAGGCTTGACATAGTCAATGAATTTACATACTTGGGAGTCCAGATCGCGGGGGGGACTGGCTGGACGCATCACGTGAACAAAGTAGTCCTAAAGCACCAGCAGCTATCAGGTGCCTTAAGGGGGGAACACCGTAAATCAAAAACAAAACCTATAAAACCCGCACTGACAGTGTATGATGCGAAGGTTTTGGGTGCCACCTTATATGGCGCTGAACTATGGGCTTGGAATAGTCTGATGGCTCTTCAGACCTCCGAGAACAAGTTCATGCGCGGGATTACTGGACTTCCGCAGAGCACCCCTCTGATCCCATTGTTTATGGAGCTTGGTAGACGGACGATTACCGACAGAGCTCGATTGCGACCAGTTCTTTACTGGAGACGCCTCTGGACGACTCCAGAAATAAGACAGTACGCGGAGGGCTTTTCGTGGATAATCAAGGAAGATATCTTCCACAAGATAAAATGGTTAAAACATCTGAAGACCATGTTGGTAAATCTAGGGTTTTCAAATCTTTGGAATAACCCTGAGGGAGAAACCTTCCCAAGCAAAGAAGCCCTCAAAGAGCAATACTGGGATTGGGTGGGAGGCAAGATGCTGAATGACACCAGGGCAGATTCAATGTCTGGTCGTTTCCTGGAGACTAAAATTTTACCTGTCCTAGAAAATTATTGGGATAACATCACGGTACCAATGGACAGGAAACTCATTTTCCAGTTAAGGTCAGGATCTATCCCCCTTAAGAAATTGACATCTGGTTGGCACAGACCCACCAATAGCCTATGTCCTGCCTGTGAAAATGCCGAGGAGAGCCTTGGACATTTTCTCTTTTCATGTGAAGCCTATGTGAATCCAAGGAGGAAATGGCTCTCGCCGGTATGCAAAAACTTGGGGACACGCGATAGCTCCGTGGCCCTAAGAATCCTATCTACAACATATCAGGATTCGATAGTCATGGGTGTCGCCAAATACATGGGTTGGGCTTGGGCGATAAGACGACGCTCCTTAGGGGATTGCAGGTAATTTAGGGATTCCTTTTAATAAATTAATAAACTTTTATGTATTGGTATAAATTGTTTTATCTGTAATGTTGTATGAGCTGCATTGTGTTTAATGAATTTTTACTCTGTATTATGTATTTTGTGCAATTGTTCTGATTTTATGTGCTTTTATGAGAATTGTCTCGAATAAAGCTTATACAAACAAGCATACTATTACCACGCATACCTTTACAACGCGGTATTTACAACGAATACCGTTACAACGCATAGCGCTTTGAGGTGCTGGATAGTGGTAAGTATAGTTTCATATTCCAACTCCAGTCCCCGTGGACACTAGGGAAGGTGTTGGATATAAAATTAAACTTATTCCCTATCCTAGAGCGCCCCCCAGCGCAATGCGTTGTAATGGTATGCGTGGTAATGCCTGCGTTGTAATGGTAGTGCGTGGTAAAAAATGCGTGCTAAACGTTGTATACCTCGAGCTTCACGTCCGCCAGAGATTCCTGGATTCAGCCTTTTGTGTGTCCTCATCCGTGATGAGAAGACATTTCATGGTACTTGACTTTTTATGATTGAAGATGTGTGAACCTTTGTGGTGCATTTCCAAGAAGTATAATTCTGAAGAGTTAAGTTCCAGTGCAATTTAACCCTGGGATTGTAGTGTCTAACAGAATAACCAATTACTCACTTTAAATCCCCTATACTGAGTAGGTGCAGCACTGGATATCAAACATTAGTCGTCCATCCTAGTATCTCATGTTTCAGCGGACCTTTCCTACCAGTCCCTCCTGTATTTCATACATAATCTGCCCAGTGAATGTCCAGTCCTACTTGGAAACTTTTTTATTTTATTTTTTTAATTTTATCTCGTGTTTTTAAGGACCACCTGCAGTTGGTTTTTAGTGTCCATCTCAATGTATTGACTTTAAAATGTATATACTCATTGCCATGGAACTTTTTGATGGTAGCAATTCTTTTTTCTTTTTTGTTTGCCTTTTTGAACAAGTTCAATATTGGGTAATGTGCTATACTGTTTCTCCTTGTGTCCTGTGTGTTCTTGAATGACCTTGTTTCAATATTTTGCTCCATTGGTAAATTTTACAATCGGTGTATTTCTGTGATGCTAAATGTATGATGCTCCCCTGCTCACTTTAAGAATTTTGTAATGTTATTGATGATAATTTAAGGTGATGATCAGGCTGATTAAAATGCAGTGTGAATACTGAAACCATTGCAAATTTTGTGTTATGCCCTGATGGCAATAGATAAGACCATCATTGTATTGTAATTGTGTTGTCCAATAAGCCCATCATCACACTGGTTGATTATAAATCCAGAGATAGAGACATGCTCATATTGCCTGTTCTTGTGTGTCTACAGTGTGTGCACTGATGTGTTGTTGTCACAACTATGCATGCTTTACGTACTTTCCTATTTCTTATTTTGTTAGCCTAAACTTTATTACCGTGTACTAATAGAAACCCATGTACACTGACCGGGAGGACAAGCATTAAAAATTCAAGTTTTGAAACTTGAATGAAGATACATTAAATATATATACTTTTGAGTGTCTTCTATATTTAAAAAACAGGAAAGAAGAGTCGGACATTGTGGCCAACAATAGTCAGATCAAACAAGGACACAACAGCCAAGTTGACTTCAGGCAATAAAACTTTTGTCCTTTTCGAGATCTTCAAGGAGTTCAAGTGTTTTACCCCAGATACCAAACACAACATTTTGCAGTGTTGTCTCCAAGGGAGAGTGGTATTGTTGTCTTTGCTACTCTCCTGTGCTTTCCAGCAATGATGTAATCCCCGTGTAAGGTTGGCAGCAGGTTTTTACAGGGAGAAGAACCGAGTGAATAGTTCAGCTGAGTTCAGTTGTTTAACTTCATTTTTAGGTCTGGCTTAACACTAGAGCTGTACATTTACTTGTTACTAATTCTTTCAAATAAACCTAGAATGGGCTTTTGCTGCACCCGGAGTAGTATTCATCTGTCTCACCACTTGCTTTTGGCTGAATAATTTTCATTTTTGGAAGTGTTCGTATTGGCAAATACGAGGGACTATTTTTATACTTGAAAGGTACTCAAGCATCCCTCTGTTCTTTCTCTTCTATATGCATTCTATACAGAAAGCAATCATTTTTCTGTTACTTTTCCCCCAGTGCTGTCAATAGTACTGGCTTTAATGTGCTTCTCTGTCTTTGTACTTGTCACATATACAAACAGAATTTGTTCACGCCTCGATTTTCAGGTGTTAACACATTAATGTCAGACCTATTGTCTTTGCCAATGTTTGTATAAAACGAGGTGAGCAGACCTGTCTGGCAAAAGGCCCCGTTTGAAATGAACACAGTGTGCTCCTGAACAAGACCAGGATAATGCGCTCTTGTCAGCCGCTAAACTTCGAGTGGATACGCCTGGAAGAGTTCCTCAACAAAATATTTGTTTTAGAAGGGGCTGGACTCTGCGCAGTAAAGTTAATATAAACCCATCTATGTTGAAAAGGCCAGGAAGTATTTGGAAGTTATAAGAAAATGTTTGTTATGTGATAGATGCTTTTGGAAGAAAGTCTGAAAGAGAATTTTAGTAGTCAATTTGAAATAAAATTGAATTGTAAGACCATGGTCTTCATCAAAATGCTAAACAATGAAATTAACTATAAATATAAGGACCAGTAACAACATTCTCTGTAAATGGAAGAGTGAAAGTTATTAAAATGATTAAATAAACTTACTATTTTGGCTACAATGGAGAGATCAACTTTACTGCTAAGGACAGAGAAGTGTCTTATCCTAGATATGCAGCATGCAGTTTATAGAATATTGACTGGAGTATTCCGGTACTTACTGTTGAATACTATAAAGTATATTTCCAATATAAGACCTAGTGTTCAAAAGGAGGTTGAAATGATGTATTTTCTTTTGATATAACATGCCAAGCAGTATTACTACTTTATTTTCTGATGATTCATTAGGCTACTGTTGAGTAGCTTGATGTAAATGTATTGATGTTCCTTAACTCAGTAAAAAAAAGTAAATGTGCATACCAACTATCAATTGCGGCACAAATATATGTCTAGGCCCTGGTACCTTTACGGAAAAACAAATGTAAAAATCATGTTTCTTTGAAGATTATATTATAGATCGAGATTGAAGATGATAGAAAAATAGTGAATTTGCAACAAAGTTGTTTGATGTGGTAGATTGCTTATATGTTTTATGTATGTACAAAGTATCTGAGGTTTACGCCTAGCTTCTAAGAGACCAGTTGCTTTTAAAGAAAGAAGTGTATAGTTTTGGTTGAGTGTTGGGCACACTTGGGAGAGGGGACATTGGGAGGAGTTGGTTTTAAAGATAGGAGGTTCATCTCTTACCGCATCTGCTTTGTGTAAGCTCGTATCCAGTGATAACCTACCTCCTGCCCCAACATCGTTGTCATGCTCTCGTACCCTTCCTTTATACCGCCCTTGGTCACTGTCCTCTCTGATCCTATCCTCTTGGGTAGGAATTGATCTTCTCGTCAACTCGAACCTGCGCCTCGTCGATGTGGACCTGGATCGAGTTCTTGGATGGGTGTACGTGGTACAGGTTCCTAATTTTACTAAACTTGCACAAGGTCAAGAGCATTCATTGTTCCAGGAAGCCAGTGCTCCAGGATTCTTATAAAAGGCAGACATTCCAATGATGGATATTCTTAATTAGATCAAACCATTTTTGCCAATTGAGAGCCATCGCCGGTGATCAACTTCTCGGCAAAGTCTGAAAACGTCAGTGGTCTAGCAGCCCAATTCTGGTTTGGACTCTCTTGCTGCTTATCCCCATTTCAGTCTGTTATACCATGAGCGCAGTAGCAGGCTGCACTTGGAATTGGATGATGTACAGTGAACAGACAATGGTGGACATGTCAGTTTGTTGATCTTCCTATGATGGACATGTCAGTTTGTTGGGCTTCCGATGATGGACATGTTAGTTTGTTGCTCTTACAATGATGGACATGTCAGTTTGTTGCTTTTACAATGATGGCCATGTCAGTTTGTTGGGCTTCCGATGATGGACATATTAGTTTGTTGCTCTTACAATGATGGACATGTCAGTTTGTTGGTCTTCCGATGATGGACATGTCAGTTTGATGGTCTTCCTCACTTGAGTTGCTGGATCCTTGGCCCTCCTGGAGAGAGGTAATGCTGTGACCTGTTTCAACGCAATAGTGGGTTTTCAGTTCTTTTCCTCCTAAAGAGAAGAAATTCTTAAACCTACACCCACCCTACAATGTACTTTTTTTTTTTTTGCGCGAGTGGCTATGTTTGTGCAAAGAGCATCAATTTATAATTTTGTGGCATGCATGTTTTCTGTAATCGCATGCTGTGCATTAATCTTCATTTATTGGTTGTGTGTCTAAGATAAAAGCATGCTTTATATTATGTGGAGAATTTATCCTCACTCAAATTTGTTTGAGTCCAACCAGATCATGAGTCTTTGCTCCAGTCTCCGTCAATCTAACATAGTTGTTTACAGAGATGAGATTTGCATTCTAACTAATCAAGGGAAATAGGAGGTACATCCCTGGATTTTGATTGGAGTCGTATTTGTTTCTGTAGTGGACTCGGTCACGCTTTCCGGTGTACAGAGTGATGTACATTTATTTCAGGGTAGGTCTAGCTGTTTGATTGGCATTTCCTTTATGTAAGACCTAGTAAGGTCCAGCTCTTAACAAGCTTTCCTGATTTTAAAAAAGCACCAGCAAGTAAAAGGTGCTAGGGTTGCATTGTGCAGTTAAGCAGCATTTTCAAGAAATGATCAGGTCAGGAAATGTGAGTACCTAAACGATGTGCATTTTTCAAGCACATGAATCATATTATTCAATGCACTTCTGCGTTGATCTGAATGAGCAGTGTTTTCTTGACCTCCACTCTCCTAGGATTTTGTTTTTCCAAATTTCAGGGATTTCGTCAAATATGGAAATCTTGTAAAGTTGAAAAATGGGATGCTTTGCCACTTGACCACCTGTCGTGGTGGAAGAAAATGATCGTCCTCATGAGTAGTTCCTCTCCGTCTTCCCCCATTAACAGTCCTCATATTTTCTTGTTCTAAAAGATTGTGGTCCAATAATCTAACATGCTAGGCACATGATTGCATTGTGTTAATAAATTGTGGTATCTTTACAAAAAAAGAAAATGGTCAACATAATTAAAGAAAATTTAGTAACATTTGGGTGCCTAAAAAATAAACTTCAATGCAGTTTTCTTAAGTCGCAAAGTGAATTTATAGACAGTCAGCAAAGTGCTATAATGTGCCCAAAACACATCTATATCCCTTCCACGGACACTTTGATAACCCTTCGTCTCTGTAATCTACACCAAGGGATGCTCAAAATGAGCAGGATTTCAACTGTATGTAAAATTTGCATTAAACGTTTTTTTTATTTTTCTAAAGTCCTGGCATTGTTTTTTTTTCTGTCCTTATAAGTTGTTCAAGAATCAAAAGACTATCGCTATCTTGTTTAATAAATTATGGCTGTATGTGGCATTTAATGTTTTAAAAAAAACATTTTTAATTAATTGTTTTCAATTGCAGCAAAAACCACAAACGGAGTTACGTTACACAATTCCCTTCAAATAGATTAGCACATGGAGATATAATACAAGTTCCCCACAATTTGAAATTTAAAAATATTTTTTAAATGAAAAAGAAATGTAAATGTGTTATCATTATCTCATCCAGTGGCCAGCCGAAACCTTGCCATCTAAGCATCTCTTAGGCTATTTGCCGCACAATTTGTGCATGGCCCGATGGGGTGGAAAGCTGGCTGCTGAATCTTCAGCCTCCTAGCCGGAGGTTGCCCGCAATCTTCCACCTCCTGTGAGCTCAGAGAAACCCTGAGTAGTCACTGCCAGTCTGTTCCCCTTTGGTCACTGGGTGAAGGTGGGCGTTGCGCTATCCGGGAAAGGGCAACCTTGAGTATTAGTCAGCTGATCCTTGGTACCACTGTCCCTGAAGTGCTGCGATGCATTTAAGTGCAGTGGAATCCCCAGGGTCACTTCAGGTGCTGGTTGGACGACTGCTTGTTGGTCTATGCACCCCTTGCGGATATTTGCCTCTACTGCCTGTTTCCCCAGCACTGTCAGACTGCCCTCGTAGTTAAGAGGTACCCACTGCCTTTGCTGCGTAATGACAGGTTGGTGGCAGCACTTGGCCTAGGCAGATATGGAGATTTTACGCAACGCTGAATCAAGACGAAAAGATCTATGCACTTGATTGTGACACCCCTCCCAAGTAATTCAGAAAAGGGGGTGGTGATGGACGGAGTATCTGAATTAAGCAGACCACTCTTACCCAGTCCAAAGATCAGGGCTTGATCCATCACCGTTTTTAGCTCACTGCACCATCCCAGCTCAGAACCTGGCTATATGCAAATTAGTCTGTCCCTGGCCCAGTGCATCATGGGAACAGGGCAAACCAAACTACCAAGCCAATTCTTATACTGGGAAGGAAACAAGCTTCCGGGGACCGGTTTCTGGCATTTCATCCGTCGTCGGCCCGGCTTGCTTGAATCCTGATGGAGCAGTGAGCAAGGGACTCACATCTGAGTATAACCGGTGATGGATCAAGCCCTGATCTTTGGACTGGGTAAGAGTGGTCTGCTTAATTCAGACACTCTGTTCATCACCACCCCCTTTTCTGAACCCCTCCCAAGTAGGCATCCATGTACATTTTTAAATCTTTTTCCTTTTTGTGCAGAAGATTAAATAGACATTTCAGCAAATTGATCTCTACACATCTTCGGTATTCCCTAATCCGAGCATTCTCCTCTGCTTAGATTGACTATAGTGGATCATGATGTAACCATTTCTAAGACCATGATACCATGATAATGATGACCATCCTTCGTTCATTCAAGAACTACTTTAAAAACTTTTAAAGTTGATCGGTTCTTGCCAATCATCAGGAAATAAGTATTGGCACATCCGGTCACAGGTGGCCTCCTTGGGTGACTGTAGTTTTAACAAATCTACTCCCCTATGGCTCTCTCCAGTAAGTGCTCCAGTAAGTGCCTTTGGAAGGAGCACTTTTTTGCCAGGAGAGAACCAGGGTAAAACAAAAAAGAAAGAAATACGGAATACTTGCAATAAATTATATTAAATAATACAAACTGAAAAAATAAAATAAAAACGGGAACATTTAAATATTAACAAGAATGAGTGATTGAAAGACTTGAAGAAATGATTATTGAGAATTGGGAAAGTTTAAAAATAACGAACAGTTCAAAAACCTCATATTGAATATTTTTACTTTTACCATACTCTGTAAGAAGCAGGTTTCTTATGCTTTTTTTCAAGAGGGTGCATAGGAGTTTGCAACCTGTATATGCAATTTTACAGTACCTTACTGGCTTCGTTCATTTAAGACTTTGTTTGCGCAATCTGTACTCTAAAGAAATATAGTTGGATTGTATAACAGTTGTTTTGCGTTTGGTGCTCCGGTTGAGTTTTTGTTTGAAGAAACAGCAGTACAGTAGTCCATACAAACAAATTAGTTAGCCCTATAAGTAGAACGTGAAAAGGAACAACAGTTGCCCAGCTTGTGTCTGTAGACACATCACGGCAGTGGGCACGTTACGCGTCCCATGCACTGAAATCATAGGCGACCCCCGCTGTCATCTTAACAATGTAACTCATAACGTGACACAGTTTTTGTATAGCACACGCTTGCCAATTACTTGGGCACTTAGCCCTGAGGTGCAGTACTGGTCTACGATTGTGGGTTTGCTGTGAGAAGGAACCCTGTGGAGGGTGAGGTGACATGTTTGTTCTGACCCAAGGAGTAGTGTTGCGTGAATGAATGACTGGTTTTCTCTCCACGTGACGCCCTTAGGGAGGGAGGGTGAGTCTTGCAACCTGTCGTCCAAACTCGAGGTGAGTTGAAATGGTTGGATTGCCTCTGCGTGCTCTAAACCGCTACCAGTGTGGCCTTCCTACCCTTCACATAGCCCAAGTTACATGTCGAAGTTAAGCCGCCAGTTAGGGTCTCACCAGGCCCCTTCCTGCGTGGGCTGGACTACTGCCTTCCCTGTGTGTTGGTGGTGTATTGTGTTGATGGTTGGTTTCTCCTTAGAGGACTGTAGAGCTGGCATATTATTAAAGCGACCTCTCTTCAGCTATGCAATTAGTTGCATTTTGTAGCTGGATGAGGATACATGAATGCTTCCTGGGCTCTAAATAGTATTCCACCTAGACCCAGATTCCTGTTATATCCTATGTGATAATTACTTATTTGTAATTACTGGTCTACAGCATTCGTATCCTCCACAGACCCGTGTGCCAACCACTCTCTGTTGTAAAGCTAGGAATCCTCCTAGCAATAGCAGCACCGCAGCAAGAGAGCAAAACTCCCAGGAAGGCCAAAAAGAGCCCTCCCCCAAACGGCACAGCCATCCCATCGGAAAAGACCCGAACCCCAGCCAATGAGGCATAGGCACACCAAACTCCACACCCTCCCCCAGGTGGCAGCCACGTCCCAGACCTCCAAAGCATCCGTATGGTAGGATAGCAACTTAGTAAGCCTCCGAACTGGAAGGATCACCTGTGAATCTCCGACTGGGAAGAATCTTCAGAGACTAAAGGGAGATGGGGCGATAAAGGCAAAGATGCATAGGTGACCACCAGCTAACATTTGTCCTGATCGGTCCTTCTCTGGGGCCGCCCCAAGAATATGGAACTCACTCCCGCCCACCATCAGAAGACTTTCATCTTTAAGACATTTTAAAAAGGAGGCCAAAACTATCCTGGTGGGAAAATTCCTCTCCTAACACTTGCATTTCAATCACCTCAGAAATTGTGTTCCTCCTTCTATTACAGCATTACCCATGGTTCTTCCGGATGATATCTGCCCGGCCCTTCTGGGCATCCCACCTGGGGATTGAGACCGATGTTCTCTCATATAATGTATCTACCTGTTTTCATCCCAACTGTATCCGGGATATGTTACTGCCTATTTTTGTCCTTGTATAATGCATCTACCTGTTCCTACCCCAATTGTATACACCCTTACTAAGAATGTTTTTACCACCTGTCAAGCCTGAAAAGCGCTCCGATACCCTCATGCGTCTGGTTCGCACTCTATAAAACTTTAAAATAAATATATGTCCCCCTAGACCCTGCTGTGATTTCAGCCATCACGTTCATGATCCCTTGGGCTGTGTATCACCGCATCAGATGGAGGGGCGGGGCGGGGGTTAAATCCCTGGGTTCTAGTCTGTGGATGAGAGGCCAAGTACTTGGCTTGTGCTTCTTGGAGGCATTCTTTTTGGACGTGTAAAAGACATACTTATAGTGTACGAATGCCAATAGGGCATCTTGTTCTATCCATCTCCGGCATGGTTGGACCCATAGTGTCCACACTGTTGAAATTGTTTATTGCGCTCTACCAGGTTCAAACCTGGAGTGTTGACTAGGGATGTGAAAGGCAAAGGGTACAATGACTTTTTATTGGACTAAATCATTAGCTCAACATACTTTAGGGCCGAAAACAATGGTGATACGAGCATCATTTGTATGGACCTGAGTATTTGCAATCATGCTAGTAGCCTTAACATGACAAACCTATGTTAATTTTCAGGTGCCAATTCAGCCCATCGTGCGATCACCTATCGTCCATACTATCGCGGTCCTGAAATGGAACCTATAGACCCCACTATCACTGCGTCTTGGGTCACGGCTGTGGTCAACCTGAGGTTGCTTGTCTGCCTGGTGATCAGTTGTTGGCTTTATCAGCAGTTATCAAACCACGTACTGAAACCTCCGTATGAAACTCCTCTTGACCTGCATACCGCCCAGCGAGAGGTTTTCAATTCACTTAATTTGTGTCAATTTTTCTGGGTTGTTTCCAGGAGCCCATGGATGTCAGATTTATAGAACTTTTGATAAGACTTGTCAGGAATGTGCTTCAGAAGTTAAGCTTGTTTGGTCCTGGTGAAGTTCCATTTGAGATGGTTCCGGTAGGTACCTACCGTGGGTTCCGGCACAGTGATGTTTGGTGCACTGCATTTCTCCAGACAGATCTTGATCTCTGGGAGTAGCCAGATGTTCTGAGTCCTCTGACTTTTCGCAGCAGCGCGGATCAAGCATCCTTCATCAGATGGATAACATTTCGCTTTCCCACAGGAAGTGGTAGACCATCAGTGTGCAGTTTGTCCCCTTCACTTCCAATCCAACTTTTTAAGAAAATGCTATTTAAAAAAATCATTAAAAAAATAATAATTGTTGCTGAAACTCCACCAGCACAACCCAGGTGCATCCATGGCTGGAATGCCTGATTTTGTTTTTGTATACATTTCCCAAAGTTCAATCTTGAACTTTCCCTCTCAACTTTCACTTTTAAACTTTTTTTGCTTGTGTTGACTGTAGTGGGTTATCGGTTTCATCGGTCTACATATCTCGGTTTGATTTTACCTAACGTTTAGACTTTACTCCCATCCATTCTGATCATGGTATTTCAAACCTAAATCTTAAATATGCCTTCCTTGTCTTGAGAACACTGCTGCTTGTTTTTTTTCTCCACTTTTTAGAGGTTAGACTTTCTTAAATTTGACTTTGCTTCTCTACTAGGTTGTATTGTTTACCAATTTTGTTTTTCGATCTGCTATAGGGTTGATTGTGCCTCACATACCCCCTGCAGAGGGACATCTGTTGATCTCACCATAGGCAGGATTGATTCAGCAGCATTTGATAGAAGACATGGGACAGTACTAAGGCCTCAACCAGCCTTCCGGTTCAAAGGTTGATCAGCATCCACCAGTGAGGATATTGTCAACTTCAAACAATATGTCTGTATGCCCTATGCTGAAGAATCATGTAATCCTAGCCTCTGCATCTTATGTCGTGCATAAAGACCAGTGCCACACTTTAGTAAGCGTGCTTTATTCTAGTAGAGTTGTCTTTGTTTAAGAGCTATAAAAGAACTATTTTTTGCTTTCCCTACCGAATTTTAGTGGTTCTTAAAGAAAAGTTGATTCGAAGCCTCAAACGCTTGTAAGATATAAATTATCTTCTTTTGGGGTTGACCGACTGTAAGTCCACTTGGCATCTTACTATGACCCAGTATCTGTGGCAGCTACAAGACGTATCATCAATTGGTGGAGGGAGAGAGAGTAGAGATCCTTTCAATCTCCTTTCAATAATTATAAATCAATGTGGAAAGGATCACTGGTCCTGCATAACCAAGGTCTGCAGGTGGATCGGTAGGTGTCTCCCAAATAAAAGACCCTCATACACGTGTTTTTTCAGAGTCGTGTAGCGGTATATGATGTGTCCCCGCTTCTTGTAACACGTGTCTGTGCGTAATCCTTGGGTCAGTTTTTGTTTGCACCCTCCGCCAGGAGGTTGTACCATTGGTTAAAAGAGTAGTGATGGTGAATAAGTGAAATAGTGCTATAAAGGTGTTCTAAAATACCCGGACAGCCAGAGGTTCAACTTTAATATTTCTGGATTCGGGTAAAAGGTTAAGGCTTGTCGCTATGGAATTATTTGGGAATTCTAGCGCACTAATCTTGTGAGGTTAAAAGTGGTCGACATGTTTCAGCCTTATCTGCCTGTTGGTCAATCGGCTTTCCTCAGGACCATAAAGTGATTAAGTGAAAAAAGGGAAAAGGTAAATTTGTAACCTGATTCGTTTTGTGGTAGTAGGTCACATTGTACCTCTACATTATGTAAGACTTGTCTCCTCGGGAACCATGGCAGTTAGGGGGAGGCTTCACTCTAGCCTTGAAACAACCGTCTATCAGCTTGTGCTGTCTCTGCCCTTGGTGACCCGGAATCTGCTACACGACTGCAAGCATTACATCAAAGGTGCTTTGCCTGTCCACCCCGCGTGCCTTGCACATAAGCTTGACGCCTCTAGTGGCTTTAAGTTTTTCAAAAGGAAATCCCTTCGGCCTGTTGAGGTACCGTTCGCCAAGAAGAAATCCACCAGTTTCAAAAAATCTATCTCTTGAAAGATCAGGACTGTGCTCCCAGCCAAATAAAGCCTGCCGCTTTTTTTTCTCATTTTCCATTATCTTTTTTCGCCGGCTTGATTACTAGTGACCCAGGGTGCTTTATGTCTGATCGATCAGTTTTATGGATTTCTGGATTTTCCATGATCTTATTTCACCGGCTTCATTACAAATGACCCAGTGTGCCTTATGTCGCATCGATCCGTTTTATGGATTGCTGGTGTATCCCACCGTTTGTTGCTACAGGCATGTGCGGTTTACCCCTTTTCACAGTTCTCCTATGTAAGAGAACATAGCCGCTAATGCCCACACTGCCCTGGGACAGTCTACATCATGGGTACTCGCAAACATTTTCCCAAGGACCAAAATGTTCAGTCTGTTATGTTTTCTTGGGGGGGGGGGGGGGTGTAAATGGTGGGAATAGGGGGAAGCAAAACATATATATATCTAGTGGCAGAACTGAACAATGTGAAGCTAGAAAACCTGGGATTAATCACGGCTTCCTCTCTTTACCAAATTGTGTGATACTTGGCAATTTTTTTTTTATTTCACTTCCTAGCCTTTCTCTTCATTATTCCATATAAAAGAACCTCAAAATACATGCTTTCCGGATGAGTGTTTTACAAAAACGTCTCCTGTGTTAAATTTAATAAACTATAGCGTTGTTCGTGTAGAATAGGAAGCTAGCCCACTCAAAGAGTGCACTTAACAAAGGACTTACCTCAAAGTCAAAAGTCAAAGTCAAAAAGATTTTATTTGTTTCGGTACTCGACTGAGGACCACAAATATATATAAACCAATATACAGCGCAATACAAATCGAATTAATATAATATTAAACGTTTTTAAAAATTTATAAAAATTGTAACATACAAATTCATTTGGAGGTTGCTTGCATACTAATGTCAGTTCCCTTACCGTTGTAATTCTATTTTTTTGGTATAACAAAGGACTTACCTCTTAGTTCACTATTTGGCATTGTCAGGATGTGGGTTACGAACTTGTTTCTAAATTCATGTTTGAAACTATCACTTCTAAAGTTCTACTTCTCAATGCACTGATATAATGTCACGTACTAAGGAGAAAGGGTTATGCGTGTTAATGAAGTACACTTTTTGCATTTTAAAGATACGATCATATTTTTACAAGTTTGTTGCAAGATGTCTTTAAAAATGGAGGTGTTCCTAACGTTGTGGTGCACGAGACCCTAGTTACTTCCTTTTTTTTACCTTCACTTGACCTTTAAATAAATGTTTGCCTCTTTATTTAGCATTTTTAAAGC
Organism: Lissotriton vulgaris; assembly: GCF_964263255.1. Classification (NCBI taxonomy): domain Eukaryota; kingdom Metazoa; phylum Chordata; class Amphibia; order Caudata; family Salamandridae; genus Lissotriton; species Lissotriton vulgaris. The sequence goes on along the minus strand of NC_141698.1, from coordinate 51,252,371 downwards.
TGAGGGGAAACTTCCTTTACAACGAGGTTTCAACCACGTTGTGCCTTAACCACACATTTTTTTAGCAAGCATGCATTTAGCACGTGTATGTTTTTACAACACATGCCTTAACTAAGCATGTAATGGAGTTTGGGGGGGATCTCCCGTACAAATATTTTGTTTTTATATCGTAATGGTGAACAGTTCGAATTAAACACTGCAAGCACTGAGAAACTGTGGTTCGTGTTCGCTTTTATCCAATTGATGGTAATATATATATTTTATATATATTTTGTGCTAATGGCATACGTTGTAAAACACATGCGTTGTAAAAAAAAAAAAATGCGGGGTAAAAAATGCGTGCTTAAGGCATGCGATGTATTTTCCTGCATTGTTCGGTCGTACAGCCATGCTGAGTTAAGTAAAGAGCAACCCAGAGCTGCTGTTGACCAGGGGGGGACGCTTGGGAAGGCCATGAGGGCTGCACTTTGAAATATCACTGGTCTACAACCCCCCCCCCCCTCCCAAAAAAATCAGAAGCCTGGCACATGCAGGCTGATGGCAACTGACTTGCCATCGACTAGCTGTGAGGACGTCTAGGTATGGACTAGAGATTTCTGGCCACATTTGTAAATGTTCCAGTCCTAGAATATTTGGTGAAATGTAACAGATGTAACAGTCTCCAAATTAAATATTGTAAATCAATTATTCAGTGCGGTCCTCCTGCCTTTAATAAAACTCTCCCCTTTTGGTTCATTTTGCTGAGTTTAAGGACTCCAGTCAGTGCTCAAGGGTTGCATCTTGCCAGGATCCGGGGCCCTCATGGCTGCAGCCAATCTGAGTATCACCACCCTTGGGTGTTTATTTCCTTAAAGTAGCCATGCTCAGGGGCGTAACGCAGGCCCCCGCATCCCCTGCAGTGGGGTGGGGGGGGGGGGGGGGGGGGCTGAACTGAGCTGCAGGGAGCCTCCTGCCTCCTCAACACAGTACTCAGGCCTGAGCGCTCCGGATTAAATCTGGAGTTGGCCCTTCGGTGTACATTGCAGGGGGGCCCCTTAAACTTTCGTTACTCCACTGGCCATGCTGGCCTATGTGGACAAAAAGCTATAACCATGCATGCTCAGAAAATGGGGGCCAAAAAGGCTATAACCATGCATGCTCAGAAAATGGGTGGGCCAGGGCGCCGTGGGGATCTGCAGAGGGTTATGGTGCGCTGTGAAGGAATTTACGAGTTGGAAGATGCTGGCCTTCTCGTGGTGGTCCCAAAACCCTATGGGGGGCAAGGTGAGGTGTCGCAGCAGTGCCCTGGGACAGGGCTGGTTCTAGGGTTTTTAGGTCCCTATGCCGAAAGGGAATGTGCGAGGCCCCTCTAATTTACATAAGTGACACATTCAGGGGTTTTAAAGCTGCTTTGTGCTGACTCCACCCGGGCCCCAGGTTCACCTACAAGTACCTTTTACAGCTGAAAGTGTGAGAATTGCTTGGGGGCTGAGAGTTAACCCTAAAGTGCTGACAATGGGCGTCCTGCTCTGAAGGGGCAAACCTGCAAAATGTGGCTCTTGGCAACTGGGACACATCCCTGAGAGGACAAGGGAGCGCCCCCTTCCCTCTCGGGGCCTAATTGCAAAGAGACACCTTTTTCAATAGAATCGGCTGGAGTACAAGAGGGCTGGTGGTGTGTTAAACTGGTGCGGGGCCCCGTGCTGGTGGGCTGAGTGGGAGGCCCTGGGCCTGCCTATCGCCGGCCCTGCCCTGGGGGCACTGATGGAAAGGATTTATGGGTTTGCATGAGGACAACTGTGAAATCACTGTAGAGCTGAACTAAAGCCCCGAATCTCGACTCCTAGTGGCCACCACATGGTTCTATGGCGCGCCTCGTGCTTGCATGCGCACCATACTAACAAGGTCAGTAAAAGAGTTTCACCCCCCGCCATGCTGCTCGCTGGGGAGACATTTATGGCCTGTAGTGACAGGCAGCTGCCCTGCAATGTCTTCATCTGGAGCTAGATGTGTTTACAGTCTCTGAGCTCAACAAGCATTAGAAATGCAATAGGTCTCGCAGCATTAGAGTTAGTGCTTTTAGAATTGTTTATGGGTTTTTTTGTAAATCTTTAGCATGAGGTTGAGGGTGAGTGAGGGTGAGGGGTTGAGGGTGGGTGAGGGGTTGAGGGTGAGTGAGGTGAGGGGTTGAGGGTGAGTGAGGGTGAGTGAGGGTGAGGGGTTGAGGGTGGGTGAGGGTGAGTGAGGATGAGTGAGAGTGAGGGTGAGTGAGGGTGAGGGTGAGTGAGGTTGAGGGTGAGTGAGGGTGAGTGGTTGAGGGTGAGTGAGGGTGAGGCCGAGGTGTTGAGGGTGAGGGTGAGTGAGGGTGAGTGAGGGGTTGAGGGTGAGGGGTTGAGGGTGGGTGAGGGGTTGAGGGTGAGTGAGGGTGAGGGGTTGAGGGTGAGTGAGGGTGAGGGTGAGTGAGGGTGAGTGAGGGTGAGTGAGGGTGAGGGTGAGTGAGGGTGAGTGAGGGTGAGTGAGGGTGGGTGAGTGTGAGGGGTTGAGGGTGAGTGAGGGGTTGAGGGTGAGGGTGAGTGAGGGTGAGTGAGGGGTTGAGGGTGAGTGAGGGGTTGAGGGTGAGTGAGGGGTTGAGGGTGAGTGAGGGTGAGGGGTTGAGGGTGAGTGAGGGTGAGGGGTTGAGGGTGGGTGAGGGGTTGAGGGTGGGTGAGGGGTTGAGGGTGAGTGAGGGTGAGGGTGAGTGAGGGGGAGTGAGGGGTTGAGGGTGAGGGTGAGTGAGGGTGAGGGTGAGTGAGGGGTTGAGGGTGAGTGAGGGTGAGTGAGGGGTTGAGGGTGAGTGAGGGTGAGTGAGGGGTTGAGGGTGAGTGAGGGTGAGGGGTTGAGGGTGGGTGAGGAGTTGAGGGTGAGTGAGGGGTTGAGGGTGAGTGAGGGGTTGAGGGTGAGTGAGGGGTTGAGGGTGGGTGAGGGGTTGAGGGTGGGTGAGGGTGAGGGGTTGAGGGTGAGTGAGGGTGAGGGTGAGTGAGGGTGAGTGAGGGGTTGAGGGTGAGGGTGAGTGAGGGTGAGTGAGGGTGAGTGAGGGTGAGTGAGGGGTTGAGGGTGAGTGAGGGTGAGTGAGGGGTTGAGGGTGAGTGAGGGTGAGGGGTTGAGGGTGGGTGAGGGGTTGGGGGTGAGTGAGGGTGAGTGAGGGGTTGAGGGTGAGTGAGGGTGAGGGGTTGAGGGTGAGTGAGGGTGAGGGGTTGAGGGTGGGTGAGGGGTTGAGGGTGGGTGAGGGGTTGAGGGTGAGTGAGGGTGAGGGTGAGTGAGGGTGAGTGAGGGGTTGAGGGTGAGGGTGAGTGAGGGTGAGTGAGGGGTTGAGGGTGAGTGAGGGGTTGAGGGTGAGTGAGGGTGAGTGAGGGGTTGAGGGTGAGTGAGGGTGAGGGGTTGAGGGTGGGTGAGGAGTTGAGGGTGAGTGAGGGTGAGTGAGGGGTTGAGGGTGAAAGAGGGTGAGTGAGGGGTTGAGGGTGAGTGAGGGGTTGAGGGTGAGTGAGGGTGAGGGGTTGAGGGTGGGTGAGGGGTTGAGGGTGGGTGAGGGTGAGGGGTTGAGGGTGAGTGAGGGTGAGGGTGAGTGAGGGTGAGTGAGGGGTTGAGGGTGAGGGTGAGTGAGGGTGAGGGTGAGTGAGGGTGAGTGAGGGTGAGTGAGGGGTTGAGGGTGAGTGAGGGTGAGTGAGGGGTTGAGGGTGAGTGAGGGTGAGTGAGGGGTTGAGGGTGAGTGAGGGTGAGTGAGGGGTTGAGGGTGAGTGAGGGTGAGGGGTTGAGGGTGGGTGAGGGGTTGAGGGTGGGTGAGGGTGAGGGGTTGAGGGTGAGTGAGTGTGAGTGAGTGTGAGTGAGGGTGAGTGAGGGGTTGAGGGTGAGGGTGAGTGAGGGGTTGAGGGTGAGTGAGGGGTTGAGGGTGAGTGAGGGTGAGTGAGGGGTTGAGGGTGAGTGAGGTTGAGGGTGGGTGAGGGGTTGAGGGTGGGTGAGGGTGAGGGGTTGAGGGTGAGTGAGGGTGAGGGTGAGTGAGGGTGAGTGAGGGGTTGAGGGTGAGGGTGAGTGAGGGTGAGTGAGGGTGAGTGATCTCAGCAGTGTACTAAGGCACCTCTGTGTTATTCTTGTGTGTTGCACAAGTTACTTCTTACATCCTCGTTGTTAAGGGCATTAACAGGCAAAATGCGGTAACTGTGGTAGCGTAAATAGGAATAAAATGGGAAAAAATATTCTGGTGCGTTTACGGAGCGGCTCCAAATGCTTAAACTGAAAAGGAAATTCAAGCACACCGTGTTAATTATCTCAATAAGGGCGTTGATTTAGTTATGAGACAATTCCTGGCACAGTGGGTTTAAATTCACCCAAGGGCGGGATTCGGTACAATGCTCGCCATGCCTTCTTGTGAAAGAGGAAAAACTCAGCAGTTATAAGTAAGAACATTAACTAATTGCACGGAGAAACAAGCGCTGGCAAAGTTCCTTGCCGAAAACGTGCAGGAGCAGTGTACTAAGGCACCTCTGTGTTATTCTTGTGTGTTGCACAAGTTACTTCTTACATCCTCGTTGTTAAGGGCATTAACAGGCAAAATGCGGTAACTGTGGTAGCGTAAATAGGAATAAAATGGGAAAAAATATTCTGGTGTGTTTACGGAGCGGCTCCAAATGCTTAAACTGAAAAGGAAATTCAAGCACACCGTGTTAATTATCTCAATAAGGGCGTTGATTTAGTTATGAGACAATTCCTGGCACAGTGGGTTTAAATTCACCCAAGGGCGGGATTCGGTACAATGCTCGCCATGCCTTCTTGTGAAAGAGGAAAAACTCAGCAGTTATAAGTAAGAACATTAATTAATTGCACGGAGAAACAAGCGCTGGCAAAGTTCCTTGCCGAAAACGTGCAGGCGAGGTGCGACACGGCAGGACGGAAGGAAGAGAGGGGAGGGGGAGGAGAAATGCGACACGGCGGGAGGGGGCGGGCAGGGGAGGGGGCGGAGAGGGGAGAGGTGCGACACGACGGAAGGAAGAGAGGGGAGGGGGAGGAGAAATGCGACACGGCGGGAGGGGGCGGAGGGGTAAACAAAGACGGACGTGCACGCGCCCGTGACTTTTAAGGTCAATGCGCATGCGCATAAGCTTAATGCGCATGCGCATTGACCTTAAAACTCACGGGCACTGCAAGGAATCGCCACGATTCCTTGCAGTGCAGATAAAGTGTGGATAACTCGCAATAGTCTCGCTTTGCTCGATGCGCATGCGCATCGACAACAGGCGAGACCTAAAAATAGAGTTGTCTGGCAGAAAGCTGCTATGGAAAAGGCAGAGAGGCGATTGCTGGACTTTAAAATCCAGCTTCCGTTTTATTTGTACGGGTGTGGTTCCCCACTCCCTACAACCACAACAGAGCACTCCAGCTGTCCATCTCTTATCTGGGAGGCAGACATCATGGCTGGGTATGCGCGCATTTAAGGATGCTCGGAGTTAGCCTGAGGAGAAAAGAACACGATGGACCCACCGCCCCGGGGCTGTCCCTGTCAGCGCTGACCTGGCCACACATTGTAGGCTCCCGGCACCCGCCTAGAAGGAAGTGCTCGCCCCTCACCGTGCCGGGCTAGCAATAAATCCCGGCTCTGCCGCGCGCGCGCTGCATTCCTGCCACTTCTTAACCGGATTATCCTTGGATCTGACGTCTTGTTTTGCCTCCAGGCTCCCGGGATCCTTCTCGCTTCTCCCCGGCGCCCTCGGCTCGTGATCAGAAAGCAGCATGGATGCCAGGCGCTTCCTTGGCGCCGAGGGAGGCGGGGGCGCGTGGGCGGATGCTGATGCTGCGCGCGCGCCTCATTATCGGCTGATGTGCGAGGTGATGGAGAAAGAGAGAGGCCTGCGCGTTAAGACTTGGAGAATGTCGAGGAAGATGCATTAGACTAATCGAGCCAGCATCCTCCAGGGGAACGAAGGAAAGTGGAGATATTAAGCTTGCTGTAGGAAAGGTTGGTAGAGCGGTCGTTTTCCTCCTACGTTTGAAGTAAACAACTTTTTAATAATTTCCTTGAATTCACAAAATGAATTTTGGTATAGGCTTTTGTAACTTTGGTAGTCGCTGGTCTCCAGAAGTACACCTGTATGTGTTTTTTTATTTTTTTATATTCATGCCCACAAAAAAATGCATTTTGTATGTAGTGTATATTTACGCATGCAAAAAGTGTAATAATAGTGTTTTGGGGTTTTTTGGGTTTGGACTTTAAAATCTTTTTTTTTCTTCTTTCCACAGGGAAAAATATTTTTACATGTGGGGAAATTACTTTCTCTGCGCCAGCACCAATTTTGGAGGCATTTTTTCCCTCATTTATTTGTTGTTTCTCCTGCCCTTGATGGGTGTAAATATCTGTCGATCGGCTTTGGAATAGGGGAAGGCAATGTCTGTGAATAGCTGTACACCTTCAACGGTGGGTAGAATCATTCCACGGCGTTCCTGTGCTCAAGCCCTCCTTCCTGCCCCAGGATGTGATTTACCAGTGAGTAAATCTCTTAACCAGTGTAAATCCTCCTTTTGAGAAACTCAAATGTTGATTTACACACTTAAACCAAGCCAGGTGAGCACCTAAGTTGAACTTAGTTGTACAATTATGTTTGAAAGTTAGGTCTCTTTAAATGAATTCTTTGAAACACGCGCTTCACTCTTACACAGGTAGAAATTAACAGGTTTATTTGGGGGGAGGGAAGAGGCCTAGTGTACAACAAAATCTTCTATATCACTCCACATATGCTGGTGGTCTTGCAGTGCATTCACTATTGCGGTAATATTACGCCTCCCAACTAAGATTTCTGTTCGATAGCCGACCTCTCACATTGGTGTCTCATGGATCAGGCAGTCGCTGGTTCCCATATTTGGAAAGATCCCCGGCTCCCCAGAAGACCTAGGACCTGGGGACTTTATTCGTCACCGGTCACGAGCTCCGTGTTTCGAGCCTAGGAAGTGGTGGCGGTCAAGGCTTGCCTGACTACCTTTCCTTCCCCTACGACACCGATTTTTGCCAACCTCGAATTCCCAACGGAGCTGCTTTCGATGATGGCTCGAGGGGGGGTTGCAAATGCATTGGCTGCTTATTTGACCCACAAGACATAATTCCCTTTGATCAACTAAAAACAGACTAAGGGTTGGTGGAAGCCGACCGCATTCAATATCTTCAAATACGCCATTGGGTTCTGCATCCCCTCATTCTACCCCTTGCACAGCGGCCCTTGACTCCTTTTGAAAAATGGCTAATGCTGAAGAAAGACGATAGATGGCTTATTTCTGAGTTGTATACAGTTCTTGGTGGTGGGCAACCTACCACCCTCTGCGGGGCAAAAGCGATGGGAGGAAGTAGTCGTCAGACCTCTCTCAGATACAGAACGGGCAGACCTATTTTACCAAGCTCGACATAACGGCGCACAACATGTCTGGCTTAGACACTACACATAAGATCGTGTTGCATCTCCTGTGAGGCTTGGGGCTAGGCATGCTGGAGAGGCTGTGGGGGGATTGGTTCACTTCTCCATCTCCTGTGGCATTGCCCCAAACTCCATCACTTTTGGGATCAGGTTTTAAACTGCACAGCCTTTGGGACCACTATTCCTTGATTTCCCCGCCTATACTATCCCAAGGCTCCTCAATCCTCAGACTTTCCCCCTCTAATCTTCTAGAATAAAGCCCATGGCATTGGCACTGGGTGCAGCGCGGAATGGGGGTAGGGAAGATTGTTTTTTTGGTATTTTTAATAACTATTGTATGATTATCACTCTTTATCGCTGCCAGCACCTGGGATGTAGGCATAAGTTGTGTATACGCCCTTTCCTATTGCTTCTGCACAGCCGGCCTAGGAGGTTGTAGGCATTTTTGCTGTGTTTTACCATCTTGTAAACTTAATAGAAAGGCGTGATTCATAAATGGATTCTTTGTGACATTAGGATCAGTTTTGACAGTGGAGTGGGTAAGGGGAGAAGAGTCCTAGGGAGGTTAGGAGCAACAAGTTACCAGAGGCTGGAAGTTTTGAACAAGTGAAGCCTCTTAATCTGTTTGCTCAGGAGGTCTACGAAACCTTGAGATGGTGGGTCAGTACCAAGTTCACTATATCTCGTAGACCCAGCAAGTTTTTTGTGTTGCTGTGTTTTGAAATTTGTCGTTGGTATAATGTGATTGATCTGATATTCCGAGGGGTGCATCAGTTATCGATCTCTAGGCTGCGGCTGGAAATATTGCTATGTGGGATCTCTGCGAAGACTGTGACCGTTTCCTTAAAGACAAAGCCAGGGTCACCCGATTCACCCTGGTACATGTTTGTGAATTGTATTGTTGAATTTTTTTTGTTAATAAAAATATGTTTTTTTTTTAAAAAGACAAAACCAGGCACATCCCATCCAGCAGGTTATTATATCTATAAGATGCCATTGCAGCTCACTGGAGTAGAGCTCAAGAGCTAAAATAGTCAAAGTTTGCATTGCAAATCCTTCCTTTCCTAGAGCAGAAGCAATGTTCCAAGATGGAGACCCCATAACAGAATGAGGCACAACAAAGTGATTCATTGTACATTGATCCCAAGGAGGTCAATGAGAAGGTACACCATGACATCCCCAGGGGCCTTATTGAGATGGTCAATGAACAGAAGTGTACGCTGGAGTATTTGTTCTTGAGGAGATGGGGAAGCCGCTGGAGACCAAAACCACTCGGAGTGTAAAAGTCCGCATACGATCCATTGTTCCCTTTCTGAGAAAGCATAGTCCATGACCGCTCCTGAAAGGTAGCTCCTTAATGAGCAACATCAAACCAAAAATGGTATTGCACATGAGAGGAGTGAAAGAGTAAGCAATGTTTTCTCCAATCTCCGGCTCAGGAGCCCAACCCATCACGTTCTGAAAAGCGATCTCTGAAAGGTGCTAACCGGGGAGCACCGTTGTGGAGAAGTATGGCTCAATGGTTAGAGCGGCAGACCCTGAGGCAGAGGTCTAACCCGGGACCAGGGTTCAATTCCCGCCTCGGCGGGTCTTGGGTTCAATTTCCTCGGACCTGATAATTCTCGCCTCTGTGCCTATTCTCATTCATGGGTCCCACTCTGTAACTCTGGGCAATAGCTTGCTTAATCTCCACAACGGCCCCAACAACGCTAGGATGCCTGGCTTCACCTTGGGGATGCCCAGGAGTGGGCACTTCACAGGGAAAAGCCAGGATGGGTTCCACAGCGGTATGCGTACAAGCGTCGAGATGCCTCATGGGTGATTTGTGCGCTATACAAGTACTACTACATTTACATGCCATGGAGTGCAGCAAACCACCAACTTCATTCAGCACAAATTGTTTCTCGGCCTGTTTTTATTAGGTGAGATCTACTAACAAAAGATTTCACAGCACCCAAAATGGAATGGCACAGATTTGTTCTCGAGCCCTTCAGTGTGAAAGCAATGTAGTGGCCACCGCGTGGTCAAAAACCACCACTGTTGACGTAATCCGCCTGATCAAGATAGGAGGGAGAATGTCTGCTAAGCAAATTGAAAATGACACTGCTGACACTGGATCCAGGCAGACACTGGAGAACTGCAGGCGCGAATACATGGGCAAGCGAGGAAGACGAGTGCCAGCAAATTCAGACCTTGAATGTATCAAAGATGCAAAACCATGTCTGGACGTACAAGTACCATTTAGATCGTGTAAGATTGAAAACCTAGGCTGCATCATACACTAGCGGGCTACGAGGAAACGGTATTGGTGCCAATGCCATGAAGCGCACCAGCCAGAAGTGACCGAAAGTGCCAGGTGTGCATTGCTACCCTATTGTCAAGGTAAGCCAGAGACTACAGGAAAAAGCATACCTGAAGACCAGTCACCCAGGTAAATACAAGCATCTTCAGGGAGTAGAGGGGGAAGACTCCACCAACCATGCCCACCACAGACGCGAGGAGATTGGAAGAATAACAAGACCCACACAATGTAACAAAAGCAAAAGTCTTCAGCGAGTATCGTAGAAGAATGTCTATCACCTACAAGCAAAAGATTGGCTGAAAGCAAAAATATTTTTTGTTCTCAAAAAGCACCCATTGCCATAGTAGTCCGTGGTATTGAAGGAAACTATGTTTGTGTGCGGAAGTGCTCTTTGTTAAAGAGCTTCATTTTGTCACTCACAGTGAAGTTAGCCGGGGGCTGAAGGGGGCTGACCCATTCTCTCTTGCTGTAGCAGGCACACAACAAAATTAAGGACACCATAACACACCAGTGGATAAAGAGGGTCGCTGAATGCCCCTCTTTGTAAGTAAGTGTATTATTCATTGATTTTTATTAAAATCATAAAGTCTTGGCTAACCCCAGACCTAACTATAGTATTGGAGGAAAAAAGGAGAAAACGCACTTCACCGAGAGAGCGGCAGCAAGCCAAGATGTAGCAAAAGCAACGTGCCCGTGGCAGAAAACAAGACTACAGAGCGAATTTGAATGGACTTTAAAACACTCATTCGATGACCTCCAAAAAATTGTGGGACAACCTGTCTGCTGCTGTGCCGCCACAAGCTCAAGGCTGCGGAGGAACGTGGGTGGCGTACCGCAGAACTCCAAAACAGAGCAGGTGGCCTCGCCCTTGGATAACAAGCTGTGGGAAACTACACAGGTGCTTTGGCAGTGGATTCTGCATCCACAATGGAAGCTAAACAGCTGAATAGAGACCTATGAATATGCAACATGCATTGCAGGTCAACTGGCTCCTCGGTGTTTAAATGTTCACCTTCTGGGGCCGACCAAACCAGTCATGCGCACTCTGCCTTTGCTCCATGTCGGCTGCATGCAGCCTACATGGAGGAAATTGCCTCCCCATAGACGCCTGTCTGGTCAGCGTCCTGACCAACCACACACTGCCATTGCAGTGTTGTGATTGGCTTAGGGGAGGGAGGCTGCCTGTTTCCTGTTCAGGGGAGGAGCAGAGAAGCAGAGATGACGCAGGAACGTGTCGGCAAAGGTAAGTTAATTTTTTTTTTTTAATTAAACTTCCCCCAGCAGGTCTGACTTGCATTTTGACTTCTGACTAAAACATTAAAACAAGCCTGCTACAGAAGTAAACAAAAAAAAATATTCAATACAGTGCATCAATGAGTTAAATAATTTAATGTGTGATGATTCGGTGTGCTTTGAGTTGTAAAATAATCGCCATGGATTGCACTCTATGGAAGGCGGAAGGATACACCAAATGGCCAATTGCATGAGGGCAGCAAAAAATACTTTTGTGAGGTAGAACATGACTCTTTTAGAAAGGGTGGACCCCTGTGAACCATCTCCTTCACCTCCCCTATTCTGTCCACGCCTGTCATAAACTGGACCCTCCACTCCATTTTCCAGGTTTTTCTGATGCTCCATTTCCACGCTGCTTGCCCAATCCTTTCTACTTGCCTATCCAATCAAATTTATTGCCAACCCCTTCCACATTCCCCTTCCCTCTGCCACTTACTTTCTTCTGACTGCTTCCTGTCTCTTCTTTGCTCATTCTGCCACTGTGTTCCTATCTGTTTCTTCGCTTTGCTCCTGCCTGCATTGCTAAACCTTCTGCATGGTTTTATTTTTCTCCTACCTGCATTTTGTCTGCCTTTTCCCTCTTTCACATACTTATCCCTTTTCCCCCTGCCCCTAATCTCCAATCTCCAGCCTATGATCTCAGTCCTCCCTCCCACTTTCATCCTATGCATAACTAGGGATAGAAGGAATCACTTTAGACTAGTGAACAAATAGAAATGTGTCGCCTAGGGAGTGAGATATCTGAAACGTTTCTTCAGCAGCAAGTGGATCTGTACCTGGGCTCAGAAGCAGCTTTAGAACAGCTCGAGGTGCATCAGGTTTCCGTGAAGGCCTCCTGGGACCTTCCTTATTGGAATATTGGATCATGCCTACCTACACCGTGGGCTGTTCTGATAAATGGATCTCAAAATGCAAGAATGTGTACACTGCATCCTCGCACACTGAACCTCTCCATGCTAGACCAGTGCTAAACCCATAAACCGACAACCTTCGCTCCAAAAGCAAGCTGCTATGAAGGACATTCTACGAAAGTCCTTGAGAGACGATTCTTATTTAGAAAACATGAGTCCGTTAATTGTGAGAACTGATGTTTCGGACTACTGCCGCTGTCTGGTTAATCCCAATGGTGTCCAAGACTTTCATCAGACTGAACCTCACCAACATGTAATTTGTGCTCATGGCCATTGACTACCTGGAATTGAGAGAAGATCACTCTTGGAGATAAATCTTCACAGCTTCTCTCCCGACTCATTAACCGTCCCAGAAACTTAGGATTCAACATTGACGCCAACATGATACAGAAGTCTGCTTGACGTCAGTCGGCCCTGTCCTGCTAAGGAAAGTCGTTCCACTTAGAAGTTGACACCAGAACTGCTCTCTGGGCTCTGGGCCTTTCCGTTGGAGTGGAGGAACTCTGGCCACCCACCAGCTGCAATATCCACTTGACTCCACATAAGAATATCCTGCCTGAAGAAGGTGGCTTATATGAGGTCTTTGCAAGTACGAAAGGATCACGACGATGCTCCATGATTATCACTGGCTTCGGCTACCTCCATCACATGCAAGACTTGCCGCACTGTCTTCTGGACAGAAGTTCTGGTCCCCCTTGTTTCTGGCAATCATTATTTGAGACCTCCATTGGTGCACCCTCCTTTTAAAGAAACAGCTGCATTCAGAGGGTAGACATTAGGAAATGCAACAGGGAAATGTTGGGGCACCAGACTTTCTTTGCTCTGCGCCTAGAGTCTGAAACGCCTTTCTAATCCAGACATGTAAGGTTGTATTACTTTTTGGCTTCCGCAGGGGGATACATCACCCCATCCTTCTTAAGGGAAGGAAATAGTATTTCATTATAGAAGGTCTTAAGGTAAAACCTATAGGTTCTGTAAAGATGACCCCACCCAAGTCCATTGATAGGACACCCTCCCTGTCATGTGACCTATTCAGCCATATTGCCTCCTGCAACATCTTGTTGAAATTTTAACGTTGTAAATAAGGGCTAGGAATGCTAAGTTCTGTTGACTAAAATGTCAGGTTTAACTGGGAGTGGATGAAAGGGGGCACTGGCCTGGAGTAGGTGTTGCCCCACATTTTACGCAGATCGGCGTAGAACACGAGCTCTTATAAATGTAGTAAATATTCGTACTCTAAATGATGAATTGCAGTGAAACCGTGTGTAAACAGACCCTGCCTTAAAGTGTTTATATTTGTGTCATTCATAAACCACTTTCCCACCACAAGTTCCCATTAAGACCAGTGTTTGGCGTTGTAAAATGTGTTGCCTGAAATTGTATGTATCTATAAAAAAAACACGTTTGATTCATTTTGGAAACCATCCTGGGGGACACCCGCCCACCTTTTGAAATGTTTGTCAGTAATGGTAAAGGGGCCCTTAGACCACCGGGTTCGACGCCAGCCTGTCTGCCAAGTCCCAAATCCACACCGTGTCTCCAACAGCGACCTAGCAGTCTGTGTGGGCAACACACTGTCCACGCGTATCACTGCTGAATATATACACCCAGTATAGCGACTGTAAATTAACACCCTTTTCATTTGCCTTTTCTTGTGGCTACTGGCCCACCACAAAGGAAACATTCAACTAAAATACAGAAATCTGTTTTGCTTTGGGGGGAGGAGGTGGGGAGACCCTAGTTCACTGCTGGTTGATACCATCTTAAGTGCTGTGAAAATATGATTAAGGAGAAAAACATGATCTGAGAAGGTTTTGTCAGTACAAAAATAGCTTTTATGCACATTAAATTATTTGTCTGGAGGGGGTGGGGGTGGGGTGAGTGTCTTCCCGCTTCGACTTCGGGTGATGAAGTAAATGCTTAGCAGGAAGCACGACTTCTGGAGAGAAGGGAAGGCACAGAATGTGGTGGGTGGCAGGAGGCAAGATATAGATATATTTTGGGACACGGAGGAGAGGCCATGTTATGTATGGTCCCCCATTTCTCCTTTGCCCCTTCGTAGCAGTTGATGATTTTGGGAACCGTAGATAACATGAAATTGTAGATTGGTATAAAGTAGGTAAGGGTTGGTGGTAGTGTTATTTTTTATTTTTATTTTTTACCTCTGTTCTGAGAGACATCAAAGAACACTCAAGCTTCATTCCCATTGGCTGTTTGAGGTCACGTAGGACTGCTTGGAGAAAAGCATTCAGTGTCGCCCCTCTAGAATTCAGTATGTTCTGCATGGCTCTCACATAGCGAGCCATTAGCAGGACTCAAAATCCAATAAGTCACTGCTATGACATAGCAACAGTGGTAACAGAACCTGTTAACTAACCACCACCACCGCTGCTGCTCTTAGAGGAGCCCCAGGCTGCTCTCCGTGGGCTCTGCTGCAGCCTGTCGGGGCACAGCCCCTGGGGCGAGGTGAGGGGAGGGAAGGCACAGTGGCATCAAGTGTTGGTTCATCATTCTGGGCTGTACTATGGTAATTTAGTATTTTTTGTGTATTTAACATTTATTTAGCACCAGCAGTTTCATGGAGTAGTGTGCTCGATTATGTGGCATGAAACAGCCATGTGCAGGCCTTGGGATACCCCAAGCAGGCCCGCGCCTCAGCCGTGAGGGACACATTGTTTTCCACATCATGAAACTGGGACCCTGAGAAGAAAGTCCCATTGAATGAGCTGCACTTGGAGGACATGGGGTCCCTTTGGGTCCCACCTCACTCCGGGTCATGGCGGACACAGTCTTCAGTCCTGAACTTTTCACCTCCAAATCTTTGATTCTAGGTATGTTCGACTAGGTCAGTGGAAGAAAATAAGACTACAACACCCAGAATGCATCTCGCTATATTACACTGAAGTCCAGTTCTGGAATCGGTGTAGTGAACTAGAGATATCTTGTCAAGCTAGGGGGCCCTCTCTGTGTACATGTTTGGCCCATGAACTCTCCTTTGGACGGGTCAATCCCCCACCAACCCCTTCCTTGTTCTAAGGGCGTTCTCTTTTACTAATGTTCTGTTTACTCTTCCCTCTGACTCCTCCCCATCTC
Organism: Lissotriton vulgaris; assembly: GCF_964263255.1. Lineage (NCBI taxonomy): Eukaryota > Metazoa > Chordata > Amphibia > Caudata > Salamandridae > Lissotriton > Lissotriton vulgaris. The sequence goes on along the minus strand of NC_141698.1, from coordinate 51,237,363 downwards.
ACTCCCACTAATTAAGTAATCCCTTCATCCTGCCACTTCTGCTCTTTCCCCTCCCTCTTTCCGCCGTCACAATGGAATCCACCATGTTGTGTCTGGCCGTCCCTCTCCCTCTGAGGAAGGCTTTGGTAGGCTCCAATCCTGACGTCACAGAGGGGGCCTTACTATGACATCAGAGATGCACACTGCTAGGCGGCCATTTTGAGGGTCTTCTTGTGGCATTAGGGTGTTTGACGGGCTCCTCTTCCTGTATGTTCTTAAAGATGGATGTGTGCCGCTCATTGATGATTTCCGCCTCCAAGCACTATGTTTGTTGTCCTGGCTAGGGCCGGGCCTGTAGCTAGCCAGGTGCAGACCTCCTCCCAGGGTGGCGGTGGGGGGTGCCGGAGGGTTTTACGCTGCTCCTGAAAAAGAAGAAGAGACATGTTAGTAGCTCGGAGTCCCGCTGGAAATTGCACGGTAATTTTGAAATTGTGGGATTAATGGTTTAATGTCTCTGCTAAATTTGAAAAAGAAGTGCCGGAAGATGCTGTTACCATTTTTTTTCTAAACTACACTCCCTCGATATCCGGCGGCCCTCAGAAGTGAGCCTTGTATCTTAGGGCCGTAAAAGCTGCAGACTGTGGCCAGAATCCGAGTCTATTTTTATTTCTTTAAGGTTGTCTCACAGATACTGTTGTATTGTGCTGATGGATAATTCTGATTGGTTAATTGAGGCGGGCGCAGTAAGCTTACTGTTGATGACGTCAGGGCGCATATTGTGGAGCACGTGCTGACTAAGAGGCATCATGATAGACACTGCTGCAGTCCGGCAGACGCTGCTGTTGGACAGTGGCCGCCAGACTGAATACACCTTGGGAGGGGCACAGCATTGAGAGTCCATGGTTTGAGGCTCACTAAGTGACCGTGTTTGATGCTCACAAAGTGACTGAAATTCTCCGGCCTGAGGTTAAGTTGGATGATGGAAAGGGGTGACGATTGAAGAGAATGGCTGTAACCTCGAAGATACTACAGATGGCGCGGGAAGTCGCAATCGGATGATGATTGTCGCTTTAACTGATGGTGAAAGTGATTGCGAAGTAAACGCGCCATCTCGGGCCGCTGTGGAATAAACTAGTGTAATCCAGGAAATGTTGGTGTCGCGATAGTTTTACAACACTACAGGTTCCCTATTCCGCCCCCACCACCACTCCCCACCCGTTCTGTGATAATGGTGCTCTTTGTGTAGAAGCGGGAACTACATCCGACCATGGCTAAGTCGGTATTTCATCTTTCTGAAGCCGAGCAGCTGAATGTAAGTACGGGTTACAAATAACGCGTGGTCTGTACGGATCCACGACACGGAACACCTGCCACTCCAAGAGGTATTTAAAGAAGGTAATTTTATAATACTGTGTTATTACCTTGATTACTCGAGCGTTAATGTCTCGAATTCGCTCCCTCCTTTTCGTCTAATGTTTTTGAAGAAATCTTTCATTTTGAAGTCGACACCACGCTCACTTGCTTCGGCCGCCGCTCGTGGGACAACGCACCTATTTCGTCTGCTTTGTGATCACTACGTTGCACGTCTCTCTCTAGTGCTGTGGAAAACCCAGTTTTGCCAATTTTGCAAGATAACCTGCCCGCCTAGGAGGTGCGAGCGTCCCCGTTACAGACCTCTTGGCGGCTGTCACGACTCCTGAGGTCGCTGCATTCATGGGCTATTGACACGTCTCATGGTACACATGAGGTCCTTGCATTTATGACTTATTGACACGTCTCACGGTACACATGAGGTCCTTGCATTTATGACTTATTGACACGTCTCACGGTACACATGAGGTCCTTGCATTTATGACTTATTGACACGTCTCACGGTACACATGAGGTCCTTGCATTTATGACTTATTGACACGTCTCACGGTACACATGAGGTCCTTGCATTTATGACTTATTGACACGTCTCACGGTACACATGAGGTCCTTGCATTTATGACTTATTGACACGTCTCACGGTACACATGAGGTCCTTGCATTTATGACTTATTGACCCGTCTCACGGTACACATTAGGTCTTTCCATTTGACGTATTTGACACGTCTTATGGTACAAATTAGGTCCTTGCATTTATGACTTATTGACACGTCTTATGGTACAAATTAGGTCCTTGCATTTATGACTTATTGACACGTCTCGTGGTACACCTTAGGTCCTTGCAGTTATGGCTTATTGACACGTCTCGTGGTACACATTAGGTCCTTGCAGTTATGGGTTATTGACCCGTCTCACGGTACACATGAGGTCCTTGCATTTGACTTATTGACACGTCTCACGGTACACATGAGGTCCTTGCATTTATGACGTATTTGACACGTCTCACTATACACCTTAGGTCCTTGCAGTTATGGCTTATTGACACGTCTCACGGTACACATGAGGTCCTTGCATTTATGACGTATTTGACACGTCTCACGGTACACATGAGGTCCTTGCATTTATGACTTATTGACACGTCTCACTGTACACCTTAGGTCCTTGCAGTTATGGCTTATTGACACGTCTCACGGTACACATGAGGTCCTTGCATTTATGACGTATTTGACACGTCTCACGGTACACATGAGGTCCTTGCATTTATGACGTATTTGACACGTCTCACGGTACACATGAGGTCCTTGCATTTATGACGTATTTGACACGTCTCACTGTACACCGTAGGTCCTTGCAGTTATGGCTTATTGACACGTCTCGTGGTACACATGAGGTCCTTGCATTTGACTTATTGACACGTCTCGTGGTACACATTAGGTCCTTGCATTTATGACGTATGGGCCCCTCTCAGGGTATGCATTCGGTCCTTGCATTTATGACGTATTGACCGGTGACCACACGAGGCACATAAGGAACCTGCATCTTCTCTTTTAAAATATGTTTCCCCTTTATTACCACATGTCCATCTGCAGTAAGTTTCTCTGGACGATACTTTTCGGTCTGCTTATACATTGTTTTAGTTCTGTTTCGTGGTGACCTTCTATTCATTTAATAATAGCAGGCCCGTCAGCTGTTTTTTCTGTCCCTTGCACGTGCGCCCCTGCCTGCCAGGGGAGGGGTGTTGTGTTTAGCAAGCAGGCTCTGGAAGAGAAAGTAATGAGGGAAGAGAGCAGGCAGCTGCTGGCCAGTAGGCGAGAGTAGTCAGTCGGGTTAAACATAGATTTGAAGAGGAACAGAGCGCTGCAGTAGACTCGGGGGTTGGTAGGTTATCAAACCTCTTGTCTAGGAAGACTTTCAAAAATCAAAGATAGCTGGTTTATAAGAGTCTTCACCGCACAGAAACAGATTCAACGCATAAAGTAAAGTTGTGTAAAGGGAGGAAGTACATTTGCCCCGTGCACCCCAAGGACAGAGCGGCCAAACTGAACAATTACAATTTATTTGCAGATGTCACTTTACTATTACACTATAGAGTCTGCAATCTCTTCATAAACGCCAGTCACGACTTACCTTATTACAGGCGACTTGTGGCATTGCTCAACTGTAATAAGTTATTACAGTTGAGTTCTGATGTCACAATGCCTGCTGTCAGAGCCAGCTGCCAGGGTGAAGGGCAGGTCACGGAGCATGCACAGGCCACAGGTTAAACAAGGAAAACGGGAACTGGCTTTTCTTTCTTATATCCTTTTCTAAAAAGAAAGTGATCAGCATAAAGGATGTTTTTATGGCAACATATTTATTTTTTTCCATATTTTTTCTAGTAGGTAATTGCAGGAAAGATGGGCTCTCTGCATGTTTCTTCACAATCTGAACCACAGAACTTTTTTTTATCGTGACTTAAATTACCCAGATTTTAATATACTTTTACAAAAATGTACTGTTATTTGGTGTGTTTAATTTGACAGTACAAATTCTGCTTTTATTCTTGTCTGCCGTGAAAAGGCCCCCAAGGATTTAAAGGTGCCTTAGCATTCTGTTACGTTCTAAATAAACTCTGCCTTTGGCCTTGTTCTTCTATATGGTTGAGGAACTCCTCTTTGACTTGCAATAGCCTTACAGTCCAAGCCACTGGAATTATGTGGCAAGGGAGCACTGAGTGATGCGACAGGGTTGAGTAAATTATGCGGCTAAACAAATCAAATTATGTAGCACATTTTATGATAATATTACTTTATTATTATTATTTTTATCCTCGTTAGAACTGTCTGGACTTGGGTTCCACCACATTATTAGCAGTTTAGCACCCAAACATAGGAATAAGCAAGAGAAACGTGACCAGTCCACCTTTGCAAAGGGCCTTCCATTGCGCAGCAACACGTCACTGAGTTTTTGCAACTTTGGAGCCGATTGAGCTAGAAACACTTAAAAAAAAATCTGCTGCTTATGCAGCAGATGATTGAATATATGGCACCTGCCTCAGAGTCTTAATTATTCGAAAAATGCAGCATCCGCACAATCTCATAATTCCAGTGGCCCTGCTCATAATGTACAGCAGGAGGTACTTTAACTCGTATGTCTGTATCAGAGAGTTCTTGGAAGATTTTATGTACATTTGAAACGAAGCTCAAAATCGACATTCACTGCTGGAGGGTAGGATGCCCGCCTGGCTTTGTTATAACTATAAATATGTAAATGAGTTCCGTTTAGATTCATTGTATGTATATGTATCCTAGTTGATTTTCTTGAAAGTCTGGTACAGATCTTGCCCCTACCCTGCCTACTTAGGGCAACCCTCGTTTGGTACATACACCTGTTGATCAAGACACCAATGTAGTTGGGATTTTAAATATCCACTCTAAGATTACGACCTGTTGTTTCTGGAAAGCTTTTGTTTACTTAATGCTTCTCCAGAAAATAATACCAAATGTCTGACTTGCTTTGGCAAGCAGTATCGGCACCTAAAAAGTTTTTGTTAAGTTAAAATAGTTTTTGATGAAGAGTGTAATGGCTCCTATATTGGCACTACAACACGCACTACATCTGCAATTGTTAAACAGCCCAAATGTCTGTTTTAGAACATGCTCTTTTTTAAAAGATGCTATCGGAGCTAGGAGAATGATGGAAGATTATTATATTACTTAAAGTTTTGATGGATTTCTTTACATGGTTGTTGTTTTTTTTGTATATTTTTATTTTTAATCTAGCCCACTATCATTGAAAATTTCAAAATGTAATCACTTGTATGAGCACCATATGTATTCGTTTTTTTGGCTACTGATATTTATGAGGACATTTTGCCGTTTTAGGGATTTTTATTCATTTGAGTTTTCCATGTTTCGCCTGTTTTTTAATGATGTTGTATTATGTTGTGCATTGTTGTTTTTTTCTTTGTCTTTCATGGCTTGTCTGGTCGAATAAAGTATTGTTGATTGAGTAGCAATCCAACTTTGGATAAGTCTGACTCCACTGAATATGGACTTAAGGTAGAAGTAGACAGGCCGCTTTGAAACAAACCGGTTTTAAGTGAACAATTCCATGGATAGATTTGAGAGATGCTGCACTTAATTTTCTTTTAAAAGTGGGTTTATATTCAGGATAGCTTTAAAAAAAAAAATCAAATCAATATACTATAACATATGGTTTGTGGTGAGTGTGTGTGAAAAGTTGTATTTTGTTATATTGTGAGATTAGAGCTGTATTTTCCGTAGCGAAAGCTACTAAATTAGTTCAAATTAGACTTAGGTTGCTTTAATACAGGTGTCTCCAACCAGTCGGTTGAGCTACCAGTAGCCCCTAGCCAGACCCCTTCAGAGTAGCTCGTAGCCTTGAGTTCATTTTTAAATAAACACAGGGTAAAACATTTTTTTTTTATATTTAACCCCTTCACTGCGGCGGCTATTCCGCCGCAGTGCTAAGGGGGCGGCCGCACAGCGCTCCTGTGCTCGTGACGGAACCGCTCCGTCACGAGCCTCGGGCACGCTGTGCTTGTGACGGAACGGTTCCGTCACGGCCCGCCCGCCCAATAAAACGCTCAGGACAGGCACGGAATTCGCGCCGCGCAGGCGCGCGAGCGGGCCGTGACGGAACCGTTCCGTCACAAGCACAGCACACCCGAGGCTTGTGACGGAACGGTTCCGTCACAAGCATGCAAGGGGTTAAGGGAAGGCTGTGTTTACTTTCCATTATTATCACCAGTCTGCAGATAGCAGGGCCTGATAATGAGGGTGCTCAGTCATATTTGTGACCCAGACTGGGGCACAGCGGTGAAGAACTGAAGCCCTGAGGTATTTAATTCTTAAATAAAACTCCTTGTCTACTCCATATTTGAGTGTGAGAATATAATGATGTTTTTGAATGCTTTTAAATGAGAGAATATTCTTAAGAAAAATTACTTTAATGAATAAATCTTCATTATAATTTTCTCCGATATCCTAGTATCTCATTTATAAGCAGTAGGCCTTTTGCTCCCAGTCACCAGTAGACGGTGGGCTAGATTTATAACTGAAAAATACGGTTATTTCTTTTTTTTTTTTTAAATAGTAGAAATTTAAAGTGATGAAAAATATTTTTATGAAACATTAAGTCTTAATGTCTTTTTCCACTTTCCATTGAACCAATCACATCTTAATGGTTCATGAAGCATGTTTCTGAACGTAAAATTCCTCCCATTTAAACAAATGACCGTATTTGTCTGGTATGAATATGGTACTGTCTACAGGTCATTGGGAGCAAGATTCCTGGTGTTTGTAAATGTGACCATTGGGAATGGGAGCAAATATAAATGATGAGTTTTATGGAATCCATATAAAGAAAGTTAAGTCTTCAGTTTAATTTTCTCCCATTACAAAGTGTCACATTTACACACAGCAGGCATCTTACTCCCGGTGGCTGGTAGACCAATTCATATTTATAACTGAAAAATACAGCCATTATTTTAAGTGGGAGAAATTTAAAGTGCAGAAAAATGCTCCATATTATGAACATTTTTGCAGAGAAATGTTCTGCACTTTAAATTTCTCCCATTGAAAAAAATGGTGTATATTTGTGTTATACATGCAACAGTGCCTCTTATGGCAAAAGGTATATCCTCTGCCACACTTACATACAACACAGGCTCTCAGTCATCCATACACATATATCCCATTAATACACACACATTTTCATACAACCCCATAGACCGCGCTCTCCCTGAGACACATGGTAGTCCTGCCATGGTGCCTCTAATCAAGCTATTTGGTTCAAACCATAGTATCTGGCTTTATGGATATTAGGCCTAAAGTCAGTGAAGGCGGGCTTGGTGGTGTCTAGTAACAATACTTTGCCTTAAGTAGCTCGCAATGATTTTCACTGATTAGAAGTAGCTCTCACTACAGAAAAGGTTGGAGACCCCTGCTTTAATGAGACCTTTAACTCCAGGACCATATCCAAGTAATGGCTCTTTTAATATTTCTCATGCAGATTTTTCCGAGTCTAAAAAAAAAAATCCACTTGGACAGTCAGCTCATATTTTGCTGTCTAGGTGGCTCACAGGCCTAGATCTTTCTCCAGGCTTACGTGGATTAACTGGTCGGACAAGGGATAGCTCCAAAGATCATTTTGGTTGTGTCCGGTTTGGTTGTGGTGATTATAGAATGGAGAACCTGAGAGAGCGATGTGGTCTCTCTTGCCATTTTATGTACGATTACGGCAGGAATACACAGCGGCCTGACCGCTGGTCATCCTGATGTTCTTGATTCCCTATTGACTGCTTGGAATTCTCACCATATGACCGTGATACTACTTGAACCAGGTTGCCCAATTGGATATCACCTCATCCAATCCGGCCACAACCTAGATTATCTTTGAAGCAAGCGCCTAGTGATCTATTTCGAATACTATCCTATTCCTTATCGCCTGAGCATGGGCTCCCTGTTTCAGAGTTATGACCTGCCGAATTGTAATTCCAGGTTGTGGGATATGTTGGGTGCTGGCAACACTTGGCGGTGCCAACCAAGGTCAGTCTAGTCCATCGACCACCAAAATGGTTGGAAGACTTCTCAAAATAAAGTTTTTTATTGTTATGGTGGTTGATATGGTTTGTTCTTATTTCTGTTGGTCATGATTTAATGTTTGATCATCAATTGGAAGCTGGGGTTTCCATTGTCTTAATGCTTCAATTGAATTTGACACTAGGGGTGACCCCTTGTATTATTAAGCTTGTGATGTCATGCAAAATCTTAAAGTTTTGGACTTGCAGATAGTTGACAAAGTTTTCAAAACTATGCATGGCATTGTGAAAAAGTACCTCCTGCGTCCTCCTTATGATTTCCTGCTCCAGGAGGTTTGTGGACGGGACACTGTGGAACATGAAATGGTGGATGTTTATCCTACAGTCTACCTCACTGGTACCTACTGGGGGTGGGTAAGGGTGGCTGCTGGAGGTGGTGCAGTGCACGCTGCAGGAATGTAGAGCAGTACGCAGCTGGGCCGGGCGCTAGGCAACCTGAGTGTGGAGGACTCGTGGTAAGGCAGGTGGTGGATGGCTCTCAAGGACTGAACGCTGTAAAGGTCTTTCTAATTTCCTTCCTAATTGCCTGAGGATAGGTCAACTCCCAGCAGGCCCGGTGCTACCCTGCACTTCATAGAAACATGAAATGTGTAAAGTGGCTCCTTAAGAGGGTCCTAATGAGGAAGGAAAAGCATCAAAGTACAGAAAAAGGTGCTTGGTGATATTGATAGTTCTTTTTTAGATGATGTTGCAGAAGTTGCTAAGAAAGGCATCAAAACTACCCTGACACGGGCTGCGAAAGAGCCCAGCAGTCTTCCAGGCGAGATTATCCAATAAGGAGGGAACAAAATCCGGGGCAGAACTCCTCTTCTAAGTAGGCAATTGATGCTTTGAAAAATAGGGATATAGAAGTGTTCTGATGTATCATTTGTTGACCAAGGCTGCCTCGTATATGTTCGAGGAAACAAAATAAGATCACAGGAAAAAAAATTGGCACCATGTTGGACTGGGAAACTAACAAACAGTGAAAAATAGGCAGCCATCTTGGATAGGAATGGATTTAATGTTCGCCACACCTACTACTTTAGGACAGTGGTGTTTTTCTTTAACAGTGGAAAGAGTAGGAAGATGAACCTTATGCTTAACATGCTTACTTTCTTCCATTTGATGTCCTCCGTTCTTCCTGATCCTATGCTCTGCCAGCAGTCTATCTATTTTGTTTTCCACATGGGGTGTGAAGGAGCCTGATGCCAGCAGGGAACCTTCCAGGCAGCCCCAGAAATGTTGCTGCAGGCTTTGCATGGCAGGCGTGGAATCTTCAGTGAGTGCTCGGCCCAGTGATACTTTGACGTTGCCGCCATAGAGGCAAGGCTAGGCTACCATGTGGCCGCCACTGAACCGCTCCCTTCTAAAGTGCCAGAAGGGCTGCCGAATGGTGTAAGCCACAATCCCAGACACCCCTAATGAGCAGAGCAGCACTTCCTGGCAGCAGGAAAATGTTCTGTTTCTGCACAGGACTGCTCACGCTCTCTCTTTTGTCTTTTGAACTATTTTCACTTAGTTTAGATATGTACACAGAGTTGCGTCTCTTTGGACTACCCAACTTCACAACCCTTAGAGTAACTGTCCAGCAAAGGGAAGCACGTCTCTTTCACCAAGTATTTAAACATTAGCTTGTATACCTGGTACCCCGACCCTCAATTCAGGCCTAAGACCAGGGTTCTACCTAGTCGTGGCGGTGGCGAAGAAACAGATGCTCACCATTTGGAAGTGATGAAAATTCGGATGCTTGAAGACTTGTTTGCTGAATCTGTTCATTAATTATAATGTGGTTCGGGGACACAGAAAGGCTTTAATAACATTTTTGAGCATATATGTATGTGTTAAATGGTAACTAAATTGAATGTGTTTTTTTTTTGTTACCTGTATTTGTTTTATATGTTTATTTCAGTCCGTATTGTATCTGAAGATGGCATCCGTTCTATTACTAGGATTTGAATATACTGGTTGATCAATGTATTTGAAGCTATTTGTAACAAAATCTAAGAAATAGATGGTCTTAATCTTAAAGCTTTCAATTTCTTCTGAGGAGCTGCCTTCATTTCTCATTGACCCCATGCCCTGCCCTTGTCTACAAGCTGCACCCCTCCAAGTGCTGGGCTGGCCATACAGAGCCCGTGTAAACCCTGGTAGGTTATAGGACAGGGGGCTTCTTTCAGTCTGGGTGGGCTGCGATCAGCCCACATTCACCGAAGGCCTGATCTGAGGGGGAGGAGGACACAATTTCTTGCACATGTTGTTTGCTGCTGCGAAGAAATACTCCTCTGATCATTCTTAGACCTAACAGTATTGTCACAGTTCATTAGTTGATCATCAGAGCTGTCTGCAAAACCCAAGTCTTCTTAGCCAAAATATGTGGAAAATCAGGAAGCCAGCCAGCCGTGTGGAATGGGCCATGGTTTCTGGCTGTTGTTAGTACCTGGTCCAGACCCCCTCCTTTGCACCCCACATTTCTTTACTGACCACAAGCCACAGTCATGTTGTTTGGCCACTGGGAGGTCTGCAAGAAATGTTATTAACCAACCACCTCTGTGTTAGAAGCAGTTACAAAACAAATGAGGTGGTGTCTACAGATGTTGTAATGTGTAGAGCAAAGCATTTATTGCCCAGATTATTTTCTGTAAATGGAGGGAAGGAGGGTAAATGTACATATTTATTTTGTCCCATAATGCACTTTGTTACATTGATGACCAGAAGACCAACGTAGTTCCAAGAAGGTTTATTGTCACCATTACGTTATCAGTCACTCTTTTGTCCAGCTGTAATGTCAGTGGCATGTCCAACAGCCAGGGAATATTCCATTAGCCAGGAGAGGTTAAAGGAATACGTGACCAGGGAAAATACTATAGCTAAGAGGGAATATATATATAACTGAAATATATTTTACAACTCCTTTCTTATCACATATGTATTTGCAAAAAGGCGATTGTGTCAATTTCAGTCAAATTTGAAGTCATTTTAATCTTTTTCAGAGAGATTTAATGTAATAGGGGGAAGTGTTTGTTTACAGTTAACATCAGACGAGTTGGCAGAGATAATACATTTGACTGCAACAACTATTTACTTAACCTAGTTACGCACACATTTGTTTTGAATTGTAGTCCGAAGGTGGGTGATCTTTTCCCACGTGAATGGTCGATTTTTTTTATTATTTTAATTAATTCGCAGAAGAAGTTGAACTTGCTTCTTGAGTGGGTTCAGGGAACAGGTGCACATTTTGTTTAGGAATTCAGCAGTCAAGGTTCCGATTCGCTGCATTTCCATCATTTTATAGGTTCTATTTGCCATTTCACACTGTGGCCATTTTTTATGCAGATACGTTCTACCCTGTCCCATAAGGAGTGGTGGAGCCCAGACTCCTAGACCGCGCCCCTGCTGGAGAAAACAAGTAACCACAAGCGGGGTTTGGGAGTGAGGCGACCTGGGGCGCTACTGGGTGGGTGGGAATGTCTGGGTGCCGCACCAAGCGGGATTGGTGAAGGGCTGTGAGGGGCGTGGCGTAGGGTTGCATATAGTGCTCTGTAGTGTCCCAGGAGGTCCTCTTTCCGGGTAGGTAGGGGCGCAGTGCTTACCTGCAGTTGAGGTACATTTTGCAATTGAACTTGGCGTTGGTTCCCATCAAGGAGGCGGGATATGGGCCAGTAGGTTGGGGAGTGTAAGTTTGAGCTTTACAGTGAGGTTTCACTGATGACAAATTGTAGCATAGGGTCGCTGAGATGGCACATGTGTGTTGGCGTGATGACCTTTCTGTTGTGTATTCTACTTGTCGCCAATGAGCAGATGTCGCTGTTTTGGCAGGTTGGTCGGTTTTAGGTATAGGTTCCAAGCATTGGTTGGTCTCCCTACCCGTTGGGCGGTCTAGCTCGAAGGAGAGAATGGGTGCGGGGTACAGAGTTCTGATGATGCTATGATGTCAAACATAAGTTCTTTGGAAGGATTTTGATCATGCTGCCTGATTTATGGATGGAAGTATTAAAAGGGATGATGGAGAGGTTCAGTTATGAAAAATGTTGTTGGGCTACTTAAGAAAGGGTTTTTTACACCGGATCACCTTGATATAAAGTGAGGTTATTAATTGATCTGTAATGCATTATTCTGGTAATAATCTGTGTTGCGCACCTGTTGCATTAAAGCATCTTTTTTCACACTCGCAACAGGCGTGGTTCCTGTGTAGCGCTGTCTTGCCCTATGGCATCCGAGCACACCCTGTCCTAATTCCTGTCCTGTGTCACCTCGCCTGGCCAAGGGAGGAGTTGTGCTGTGCACAGGGCGGACACCAGGAGTATTACATCAGACTGCGGTATGTTTATAGGGCATAATGGGGCTTATACCCCCCCTTTCCACAGTTTGTTTAAGGGTTTTAGTTGATGCAAGAAAGTAGTGCATGCTCTTCTTAAAACATATTTGTCAACAAATGGTAACAAGGCAGCAGTTGCGTTTGAACTGAATTCAGTGGTGATGAAAACATTTGCAACCCCTAAAAAAGGTGGAGGTTCGTTGACCGTATAGACAACTACTGGCTCGCTTCGCCTGTTTATAGCTCAGTAGTATAGTAGAACTTTAAAATAAATAACGAAAATATTACGATAAATGGGTTAACACTATATGGTCTAGTGTAAATGGCACTGTGTATTGTAGCAAATGTATGTATTTCCCCTCCATGACTTGACTACACAAGACGCGCAGTCCTGGCATGAGAATTAGGCTCATGTTTTGCATATTTTCAGTTTGTTGTGCAGAAGTAAAGCAGGGTGCTGTGTTGATGTCTGAATAGGATGGTAGTTGGGTTCACCTTATGTGCTTGATGGTATGTTGCTGATTTATGTGTGCTGTACAGTTTTGTTGTGTGCTTACTTCATATTTTTATTGCAGTTATTTTGCGTTGTTTCCATCCTAGTCGTGTTGCTGAGTTGTGCAGCTTTTTTGCTGCGTTGCTTATAGAAGTATGTCTTGTGCGCTATGTTGTGGTGGTGTCCTTTGAGAAGGAGCGTTTTGACCCAATTACATGGTGTCTTATGTATACGATTGTCCCTCTTGTCCTACCCTGGCCTTCCCTGCTCTGGCTTTCCGTACTTCGTGGTGCAACTTCCCTGCTCCGGCTTTCCGTACTTTGTGGACACCGTTTGTGCGCATTGCCTTGACTGATGCTTGTGGCATTTGGGCTGAGGCTGGAGACTAACCTGCTCCAGTTGGACATGTGAAATCCAATTATATTGGATAAAGGGCTATACATGGGCAAGCCCACATCCAGGTTCCCATCAGAGCATCCACGCTCCAATCTAGCCAATGACCATGCAGTCTATAAAGCGCCTCATATTCTCAGCATCTAATAGTAAGGATTGTTTTAAATTTGTGGAGGTTCTCAGGCGTGTTTTGTTAGGACGGGTATGGAGAGGAGGCTTCCCTGATTTAGCCCTGATGTCATACCCTTTACCCTCAGTACCTTCCTAGTCCCTGATTGTTTGGCCTTGTTGGGTTGCTTTGATCTATCGGTACATGGGTTTCTGGATGTGCTGCGAAGCCTACTTGCAGGCAGCTAGACTGGAACATTTAGGTTGTCCTGTGCCAATCAGAGGACCAAGGTGCTCACTCTGTCGAGCAGGACCTCATAACCCTAAGCCACCGATCCTAATGTCTATGGGGTCAGCATTGGGATGACCAAAGAAAACAATCTGGGGAGTTCAAAACAAAATTTTGAAAGGTGAGCAGAAGGGTTTGGGACAGGGCATGGTTTCTTTGACTGGTCTCGGATCAACGTCTGGCACAAAGTAGAAGATATTGCTTGCTCTAGAGAAAACCGGAATCAAACCTTAGGGCCTGATTTAGGTCTTGATAACTCCCGTCATAACGGCAAGGGAGTATCCATACCACCAAGACTGTGGCCCCCCCGCCCGACTTAAATGCTGGCAGGCTTTTGGTTTAATCATGGTGGATACTGCTCCGTCGCCACCATGACTAAACCCCTCTGTGCACCTCATTTAGATGGGCGGGATTAGAGGTCACTTTTAACATGTCAACGACCACCAGAAAACCCTGGCAGCGAAACCTACAAAATGCTCCCCTTACCATGGGAGAGCGCTCACATGGTGAGCGGAGCATTGTCTTTTTTCCTTTCGAAAAGAAAAGCCCGCTTGAGCAGATCATGACGGCGGCTCCTGGCGATGCTCGAAGAGCTGGCTGCCAGTTTGGCGTTCATTTCATAGTTTGGTGGGCGGAGGTGCAGTCAAGGCGACAGAGCAAATCACTTTTGAAGCCAAATGTTTGTTTCTTTTGATATGTTGATTGAGTTTGTGCTATATTCTGCCCATTGGGTTTTTAATCTTGTAAATATTTTATGTTGTTCGTGTCATAATTTCAGTCCATGATATAGATAAATATTTTTGGGTTCTTTTTGTGTGCATCACTGTCGGATAAAATGTAGTTCCTTGGGTTTTGCACTCGCCTGGATGGAGCTCTACTCAAACTCTCAGCCGCATCCTCTTAAAACCATTTCTAGGGGTTTATCCAGTAATCTCTGTGCATCTCCCTGGGTGTCCTCCCTCATTCACTCCAGTGCCAGGTATGCCCTGTGGCTGGTGTAGCCTCACCGCAGCTACCCATGTCCATGGGAGAGTCAACACATCTGCCAAGAGAACTGCATGTGGCTCCTAGCCCGCAGGATTCGTATGCACTTGTTGCTAGTTCTATCTGTGAAAATCTGTCAGCGCCACACAGCTTCGGCCTCCTGGTGGAGGTGAGATGGGAAAGATGTCTGTGGACTGGGTGGCAGAAGGTTTGAGGGTGTGGCTTAGGCAGGAGATGTGGCAATTCACCCAGTGGTGAGGTAAGCACACCCTTACCCAAGGTTCCAGTGGTCAGGCCGACTTGATTGATAGCCCAATGGCTCTTTGCATCAAAGCTCCAGGTCAGAAGTGCAGACCTCACCTTGAGGTCTCTTGTGCTCTTTGGGGACTTTGGTGCAATGCCTCACCAAGCTCTGGGGTGTGTTTCTTCCATGCTCTGTAAAGACCTGCAGTCTGTGGCTAGCTAGGTGAACTGCAGCTGGCTGGATCTAAACCATGGTGACTAGGCCAGGTTCAACAAGTTTGTCTGGGCAAGATTCGTTTCATCTGTTTTTTCTGGAAGAAATTCCCATCACACACTGGTTTTTTGTAGGGTGTTTATAATAGTATTGACACTCTATCCATAAGAGTGAGTGAAAGAAAACAGCCAACATGTGTTTCAGCCCTTTACATGGCCACCCGGCCTGGGGCTCCCTCTGGAGGTCAGACTTGCGTGGTGTATGGATGCAGGGGTCCTCTGAGGCAGCAGAAGTGCTCGCTTAGTGGTGGTTAACGAAGGCTTGAGTGGCACCTCAAGTTAGAGCGCGGACTAGAGAACATCAAAGGGTAGCGGCTGACATAATGTAGGCACCCCTATGTCTTCTCAGGCTGTGCTCCTAAACGGACTATAGGCCTCCCCTGAAAATAATATCTGTGACTGGGGTGAGTGTCTGAAAAGTTTTGGCGCTCCGTACATCATCTCCTTGTGTTTGCTTTGTTCGCCCTAAGTTGGCAGGGTATGCCCAGACGTGGATCCCTTGCTCACTTTGCCACTGGATTCAAGCTATCCTGGCTGACGTTACCCAGACACCAGTCCCAGGATGCTTGTTTCCGGTTCAGGGAAGACCTGGCTTGGCAGTTCGCGCTGGACTGTACCCATGAGGCACAGTTGTCAAGACTGATTTGCATATAGCTGGGCCTAAACTGAGGTGGCAAAGTGAGCTAAAGAATGATTGATTCAACCCAGATCTGTTGCTCCTCTGAAAATAATGTTACAAATCTGGTCTGCCGGCTCCAACTAATCCTGACCTTTTTGTATATCCTGAAACACTACATTTTCCTTATAAAGCACCTTAAGATAATCTGCGCAGCTGTTTGGTTTGCGAACGACATCTTGGGGATATTCGGAAAACTTCACTGAGACTGCATGTAGCCAATTTCTTACTATTACTAGTGGTTTGTAACTCACATTTCCCTGCTTTCTTTATTACTGGTTTTATTTGTTTTAGGCTGTTCATCTTGAGCTTCTCTTTCACTACCCAAACCCTATTTACTGTATTCTTCCACCAGTACTGAATTTCTGTAAACAGGCCTTT
The DNA here is from genome assembly GCF_964263255.1 of Lissotriton vulgaris. Lineage (NCBI taxonomy): Eukaryota > Metazoa > Chordata > Amphibia > Caudata > Salamandridae > Lissotriton > Lissotriton vulgaris. Next base: position 51,221,272 of record NC_141698.1, on the reverse strand, counting down.
AAATCTTGTTCTTATCTTGTCACACATGATCTCCCCAACGGCCCGCCGCACCTTGAAACCTTAAGGGGTAATATGTTCACGCTTTACAAATGGGAATTATTATTTTCTATGTCACTGCACTCTGTGCCACTCGTCTCTACTTCACTACAATCTACACCAATGGACTGTTCACAAATTTACTGAAAACCAATGCACTCTATGGCCATTTACTCTGCACCAGTGTACTTTCAACCAGTCCAGTCCACTCCAAGACATTCCAATCTACAACACTCCACTCCACGTACTCCACTTTGACACACTACTCCATTAAACTCTAATCTACTCTGAAACTCTATGCTATTTCACTCTACAATGCTCTACACAACTCCCTCTACACCTCTTTACTCTAAGACACACTACTTCACAACACTGCTCCACGCTACGCCACCCCATTCTATGCCACTCCATTCTATAACATTCTACGCCATTCTGACACTACTTCACTCTACAATGCTCTACGCCAATCAATGCCACGTTACTCTAGGACACACTAAAACCACTGCTCCACTCTACACCACCCCATTCTATGCCCCTCAATACTACAACAATCTATGCTACTATTTCCACTATACAACACTCTGCGCAACTCCCTCTAAGCCACTCCATTTCTCTTTACTACACACTACTCCACTGCTCGACTTAACGCCACCCCACCCTGCAATTCCACTCTATGCCAGTCCACTCTGACAATCTACTCCTATCTACATCACTCTACTCCACTCTGACACTCCACTTTACTCCACACTACACCCTTTCACTCCACATCTCTCTACACCCTCCACGGCACTCCATTTCACTCCACACCTCTCAATTGTACTCTACGCTACTCCATGGCTCTCTATGCCACTCTGTACGTCTACTCTACCGCACTTTGATGCTCCATTCACCCCACTAACCCTTAGGTGCGCCGATCAGCAGTGACACAGGTGTACTACATGGCTAAAACATATTGGCAAAGCCAATAGCTCTTCCATATATACGTGAGACCTGCTGGCTTTACCAATCCTTGTTTTCCCTAGTGTCACTATCCGGTTCCAATAATGTTTGTTTCGAAACCGCTGAGGACGTCAAGAGGAGAGAACATTCTGCCATTTTGTATTCCAAGTCTGCACGTCCGAGTGGTCTAGCCACAATGAAGTGCTGTAACCACTTTTAGTGCATCACACGTAGCACCCCAGTCGCCTAGGCGGCACCATCCAAGTATGGGTGTCACTCGCAGATGGTGTTTTTAACTGGTTGAGTTCGCTTCCATCCCCACAGCATCTTGAATAAATAACTATCCACCATTTGACGACAATGTAAATTAGACACTTGAATTTTTGGATAGAACTCACAATTGTTTTCTCTATAACGGTTTTCATATCACATTTTAGTTGGAATGGACAAGTGATCGCTGTTCTGTATTATATTTTATTATGCACTGTTTGTTCTGCGGCACAACGTGCTTTTTACAGAAATGCATTGGCATGTAGGACTTTTTGAACAGGTAAAAAAAAGTTACAAGATTTTAAGGCACAATTCGTATGTATTTGTGTGGGTGCTCTGGTTTTAGGAAGTGAGGTGAATTTGAAGGCATGTCATATATAATTTACTTTGTAAAAAAAGTAACATTACCACCGTCCTTTCTTTATTTTCTTATCCCTGTACTAGTTTGTACCTGTACCACTGATGATTATATGGCATTGTTTTGTAAAATATTGGGTAAGGGTACAACTGCATCTGTATGAACAAAATGTAATCACATTTATACTTATTTTGGCTGTTTACTACTGACCATGATTCTGATTTAATAACATTGTATGGGCGCGGCTTTCAGTTTTCTTACTATCACTTTCCCAGTTTGTAAAACATTCATACCAGCAAAGGAAAATTCTGCTAAATGAAAATAATCTCTCTCTATATATATAATAAAAACGAATGTATTTCTGTCTGTTTGTTCTTTATGCATTACTAAACCATTCATCCGATCGGCATGAAACTTTGGGAAGTTGTTGAGTACACTCCTGCGAAGGTTTGGGGAAAAAAATGTTTAATATCGGCCCCCCCGCCCCCCAGGGCCCTCATAATCTTTCCAATACTTAACGTTTACAGTTTCCGGTGCAACTCGCTTTTGCAATGACCATCAAAAGCACAAGGACAATCGCTGCAAATGTGTGGACTAGATTTGGAGAATCTGTGCTAATCACCTAGACAACTGTATGTGGCCAGCTCACGCTTCGGAAAACCTTCTGATTTATTCGTGTACGCACCAGATGGAAAAACAAAAAATACTTTGTATCCACAAGCACTCGAATAAATAAACAGAATTAAAACAACACTTTAAAATGTTTTCCATATTAAAATGAATAAGTTTCAATAAAAATGACAGTGTAAATTGAATGTTCTAATAACAAGTTTTCTTAACCCCTTCCATGCGGCCGCGATTCTGCAACTGTGCGGCAGATTCGCGAGTGGGCGGGTTCATGACGGGGCCCAGCCGTCATCAGCACACGAGCACCGTAGTGCATGATGGCTGGGGGCCGTCATCAGCATGGAAGGGGTTACATTTCCTTTCTTCTGAGATCGCAGCAAAGTGCGGCGGGTAAGCTAGTATTTAATACGTTTTCTTACAGTTACTTCCTTTAATTGTAACGGAACCATATCAATGCCACGCTAACAATGTGTCAAGTGGTCTAAAACACTTTGAAAACCCTAACAGAGGACACTGTTTTACAGACTGAACTCAAGTTAAATGTATTTGACAAACTAATGAGAGGGATATTTCTTGTGGCCTACCCCCTCCTTCTGGAAATTGTAACGGCGCAGACCAGAGCCATTCCCCCTCCTCCGCCTATTTTTATTTGCTACTGAGAAAAGAGAAGGATTGTAAAGGTGTCTGCCATTGCCACTGCTGGCACATTAAGTGGGGTAGGTTAGGGTTCTATTTCGTTATTACAACTCTCTGATCTTCATAGCCTGGAGATATGCAAATAAGAATACTGGTGTGTTGGTTTTGAGCGCAATGAGAAAATCTATAGTTTTGGTGTTTTACAGCTGTCGGATTTACAATTTCGTTCATTTGCAATCCCAGAAATCCACAACTTTAATCTCTATTTTTCTGAAATATTTAAAAGACAGGATAGGATGCGCACCATCATTTGATGTACAAGAATAGCAACTAAAGCGGGTCCTGGTGTTGTCCCCCTCGTTCAGTCTTTGAATCTACTTTACATCTCCACCATGTATTATTACAGTCCTTAATTAAACATGATTTCAAGAGCATTAATAGCCCTAACTTGGAAGTCATTTGTTAATGTTCCAGGAATCCTGGGGGAGGTGAAGAGCACGTAAGAGGATGGGCACTATTTAAATAGCAGTCTTCGAACTGTCCAATTACATAGAGCGCTACTCCATGTAAACGCTACAAGTCTTTCTTCGTAACAGCATACTAGCACTCCGATATCGCATTGATTTTAGAAGTCTGTGTAGGCCTTTTGACTTATGTTTTGTGCTACACGGTGAGCTGTTCTTTAGGGTTCACCCTGAATTCATGGGCTGGTTATCTTGCTCTCAAACTGAGGGCAGTTCTTGCCTCTGGAAGATATTTTCCTATGAGTCCCGCAATATCCCTTTTGAGAGTCTTTGAGGATTCTCTTATCGACAACCTGTGAGAAAGCTCCAGTCTCCATGGGAGCTGCTCAGGCTAGGAGTCTCTAATCCTCTCGTTCCAAGCAACAGTGAGAAGTTTTAGCTAAGTCTCCAACTCTGAGCAAGAAGACTCACTCATTTGACAAAACACAGGAAAACAAGACCAGCTACAAATTCAGACCCATGCGTACTTACCTTTTTAACACTGCAAGCTAGGTGTGCCCCGAAGCACCATGGGCAAACATTTTTTCCTGTGTCCATCTCGTTCAAGATTGGGCACAATCAACTAGACAGTATCATCCAAGCAGGGTTGACCCTTGCAGGTAGTGTTTTTAACTGGTTGGGTTAGCTTCCAGCCCTGCAGCATCTAAGATAAATAACTATCCACCATTTGGCCATGCAGTATTCATAAGGATGACTCCCAGAAGGCTCGCCTATATCGGAGTACATATCTGCCGCCTGTTGTCTGTGGGCGATGATGGCAGCCATTTGCAGGCAAAATATGTGCTCTTGAGCAAGCCCTGGCCTTGTGTGATATTGGATTTGGCCAGCCCATTTGCATGGAACCCTAGTTGCTCCATTCGCTGTGAGACTGAGAAGGAAAGGGATGAGCGACGGATTTCTTCACGTGCCTCAGTGCGGGTTGACCCTACGCTTCCATGTGGTTGGCACGTCATCAGTTGATGTCAGTACCCAAAAACCATCCCTTGGGGTTTTAAAACTGTATTTTACTCTTCGGTGGACACAGACTTATAGATCAACATACCTTTCTAAATTTAGCTAAAAGGAGCCAGCCCTCCACTCTTCACAAGACCCCTGACCCAACAGCGTCCTCAAGTCACTTTTTGCAGCCATGGGATATGATCTATAAAGCTTAATTCCTGCATGAGTTCTTGCCAACAATCCATGCTACTTAAAGGATTGGTGGTCGCCCTGTTGCTAAAAACAAAGAAGGCCTCTGAATGCTACCGTACCTGCCAACTGCATAATCCTGTCACAGCTGCCTAATCTTTCTAATTTAACAGTCTGTTGCCAAACCAGGACTGCGTTGAATCTAGCAATAGACCCCACCACCTTCAAGCTAGGTCCTGCCCAGGGTGGTTACCGTATTCACATTGGTGGCAGTCCTAGATTTGAAATTCCATGGGGAAATCCGCAGTCTCTCAGCACTATTGCTATTCATTCTGTCTGCCATGGTAATCTCAGTCGACCATATGGTGTTGCTTCCCTGTCTTCCTTCGGTTGAGTTCATGACACCATATTGGACTGGCTATAAACATTCCTAATTGACCCGGGGCAACAAGTAATTCTAACTCCCGTTCAGTTCATCTACTGGGAGTCGATCATGCAGAGTTCCCCTCGAGTTGATTCTTTGCCACGCTTTGTTTCGCTTTGTCTGTCCGCTATCAGTTTTTCGTACAGCCCTTCAGATATTTATAAATCTGTAACCAGAGGACACCCGTATTCTTCTTCTAAAAGTGTGGAACGATTGAGTCCTACTGACCTGGAGTAGGAGGGGGGGATCATGCTATTGTGTCTATAGTTGCCTTGAAGTGGACGTCTATTCATACATGCACGATGGACCCTGTCTTGTACGTAAGACGTTGTATAGAACTTGCTCAGCTTACCTGTCAGAAAAGTTCAGCCGCGGCCTTCTATAATCAACTGACACCGTGATTGTATGAATTCCAGCCAGAACAAATCACCTAGGCTGAGGAGCTTTTTCGATCCTGGCCGCTCACTATGGGACATGCTTAGGGTGAAGATACGACTAGATTAGATATCTGGAAGATGTAGGAGTTCTTTAACAACCTGGCTTTACTTCCACTTGGATTGCTTTGTCTCGGTTGGTTTGATTTTCTAGTGCCACGCTGCCCTAAGACATAGGTTGTGGATTTCAAAACTTTGCAACCTAAACTGGTGCTCGAGTAAATATCCCAGGGCGAGGAGGGTTTGCTGGATAGAGGCAAATTAAACTTGAAATCGTGTTTGGGGAGTTGGAGGTTCTCCTGAAAGGAAATCTACGGCAGGAAAGAATTTAGTGCCCAATAAGATCCCAAAAGAAGTTGTTTTCAGTCTCCAAAGAGAATTTGCTAGTTAGGATACAAAGTTTCAAATTCAGAACCTAATTGGCATATTGCACTACTAATACAATGGGAAGGTTTTCCTGATAAGTTGATTACTTCAGCAGGTTATTTGGGTTGAGCCTGTGACAGCGCTTTCTAGCCTGGGACTTTTTTTCTGATTTCCCATCATCAGTTTGCACTTCCCCATCCAATATGATTGGGTTTGTAATCCTTCTGAATCGTTGCGAAAATGTGGCATTTTTAGGACAAGGGAACATGCACAAACCACATGCAACTAAGTGGTCGTTTTTTTAGTGTTTGCTTTGTTTTTGAACCACAGCTCAATGTCGCTGAAACCAAATATATCACTACAAAAAGACTGTCAGCTGGACAAGCGGTTTTGAAAATCTGCCTCTTTCGTCATAGTGTTTAATTTACAAAAGCTGTCGGTAGAGAAAAGACCAATCAGGCGAGCCTTCTCTGTGGCAAGCCTTGGGCAGAACCTGTTGTCCCAGCAGCTTCAGAGGGGAGCAGCCAGCTCTTGGTTCTCTCTGGATTTGTTTTGAATTCCCGCACAGTTCTCGTGGTCTTTTCAAGTAGACTTTGACAGTCTTGCTGTACATTTTAATAATTGATTTTTCTGTAGCTCCTCTAGTGCACCTCTTCCAAGCACTGTAAATAACAGCGGGTTCTCAGGTTATTGGTACTCCATGTGCCAGCCTCGGAAGGATGGAGGCGCTCAATTGGTTTCAAACTTGTGACGTGCAAATCCCAGCAGGCATCTGGTGTGAGCAGGAACTCGGTGAATCCTCTTACAAGCTGCTGTGCTCTCCTCTGCGTGTGAGGGAAGCTTGCACATGAAGCTTCTGCTGTGTGTGCATGCACTGCTGTTGCCTAGAGCTTTGTTTTGCGCTGTTGCCCAGGTTGAGCTCCATCTGAGTAAGGAGGAAGGTGGCATCGCTGCTGACTGTGTTGTAACCTATGTCTTTGAAGCACTTGTATTGCAGCTGGTCAGTAGTGGCTGCTACTGGGCAGTAGCAGTGAGGCGGGTTGGCTGAAGGTTTAAAAAGGGGATTTTTTTTTAACTTGCCTTCCCGAGGGCCACTTCTCATCTGACCACGATGCAGGAAACGAGAAGCACGCGGGCTCCCAGACTCCCCTAGTCAATTACGACATTGCTGTCACCAGCATTACAGCGTTGTTTGGTCTGAGCACTGTGGTTCGGTGCACAGACGGGGGCTGCGAGGCTGTGCATGTTCTCCCCCTAGGCCGTGCAATACAGCCCGGTGGAGAACATGCTAAGTGCGCATCATATTTTGTCCGGGCCAAGACAGCAGTTCAAACCATCATGCGCATTAGAAAGTGCCTTCCGCTGCTCTGTGGGCAGCCCAGCCCTGCACCTACTGAGCCACTAGGGGCAAATAAAAAGATAATAACATGTTATCAGTTGATTTTCCTGTGGGGCGACGCCCATCCTCCTTAGCAGAGGAGCCGCCGCTGCTGCTGCTGGTCAGGATAGGACTATCCTGATCCCCATGTGTTGTACCTGCAGTGCAGGCATGCATGTATTAATGCAGTTCATGCTCGCCCCCTTTTATCACGAGTGGTTCTTTAGAAGACCTTTTCACTACAAAAACACTAGTATGATTGACCTCCGCAATGCTTGTTTGATTTGAGAGTTTCGGTTCTGTTGGTTTTGGGGCTTAGTTGGCATATGCAGTCGGCTGACATGGGGATCCAGTGGAAGAGAATCTCATGGCTTCTCCCATTAGCAGCTCCCCCTGGTCTTCGGGCACTCCAGGGAGAAGGAGGTCCTTGAATCGGTTAATTAATGCACGTTGGGAGGGGGACAGTTGGAGTGGTGGGGTCCGAGTGTCCTCACTTATGGTGGGGATGGGATGCTTGAAGGCAAAGGATGGAGTAGGTTGGATGGCCGGTGGTTGGAAGGATGTTTGAGGGGATTGGATGTTGGTAAAGTTTAATTGGGGACATTGTTGTCATTGTTGGGGTGAGTCTAACTGCCCCCTGTCCCAATAAAGAGGCCTTTTGCATTTACTTTTCTTGCCCTCTTTGCACATCATCTCGCCCTCATCCTTCCAGAGCCACAGAACAAGCCCCGTCGAGTCGACTCGCGTCCATCGCCAGTTCCTCTTCTAAAGTTTTGATTGAAACATTTTGGATAAATGTGCTTTCTAAGCCTCTTTCTTTACTCTTGATCCTTCTCTGTCCAGTTCCATTCCATGTCACTGCTCATGGGCTCCTCTCTTGGTTTGATGGTGCCACCGTGATTCAGATGAAGTGCAGGAAGTGAGCCGTACCCTAGGAAGCTGCAGGACGGTGGGACATTCTGGTGAGCGGCTGATGTCTGAATACCTCTTCACTGGCCACACATCACTGGCCACCATTTTGCATTTGTCAATGCATGTTCAACACAAAATAATGCTTCGCGAGTTTGCTTCTTCATAATGCAGAAAAAACATTTTTCTAGAGGTTGCAGCATTGCCCTCAGGGAGGACTAATCTAGTTCAATATTTTCCCAGAGAATAATATCACCACTAACCTTGATCGTCAGTCAGTCCTACCTCTTTTTAGGTCCAGTGCTAGCCATATGTTTTGCTTTTATAACATTATATGTACCGTAAACTTACTGATAGTGGTTTTCAATCACCCCTCATCAGCCATTGGTCTGTTGTGTCATTCCCATTTTCCGTCCGCCCACTGCAGCATAGAGCATATGATATGGGTCAGCCCACTTCAGCCATTGGCTACCTACGCTGTGAGTGACAGCATCCTGCTTGTATGTCTGTACACTAAGTAGATCTCTTCAGCGCCAGGGACTACAGTGTGTGCTGTTGAACACAAATCAAACATTTTGGGTTTACCTGATTTGTTTTTATTTTCATCGGAGTTCGGCAACTCCTTCAACAATAAAGTTGAACACCAAACATGGCAAAACAAGCACCAAAAAAAGCAAAAATGCTAGGACCCAACGCCAGACCCATTGGCTCCGTCATTTTTAGGTCTAGCCTGGGCAGCACATGCGCTGTTCTGCGAGCCATGCTGTATTGGAGCATGGAATAGAAGCCACGCCCACTCTTTGCATATTTGTCATTGGGTTGTGCCATCGTCATTCGTAAATGCTGGCTTCTGGTTTATTAATAGGCTTGTTAGTCCCTCCTTAGTACCACCTTGTGTTCATTCGTAACCTCCCATGAGGACTGGCCCTTTTACTTCGGCTGTTACACAGTGAGTCTTTTTTAGTCTGTATGCACTATTTTCTTTAAATAATTTCTCAAACTGCAGGCAATACATGCTTTCCTGCAACATTCAGTGCGCCATGCAATCTTTCACTTTCTAAGCAGCCTGGGACAATGGTGGCTGCTTCTTTGAATAGGTCTCGCAATTACAAGAGTTTAAGCAATTGGCATTGGAAAAGACACTGCCTTTTATTTATGTGTTAATTATCAAAACATACATTTACTATGCCAATAGCTTAAACTCTCTCGAATGCGAAACCTATTGCATTGCAATGCTTGTTTTTGAATTTTTTTTGGGCGAGGAACGGTAATAGTCTTTGCCATATTGTCGCCAACTGTGTTGTTTCTTCAGTGCAAAGTCATTCAAAATTCCTAAAGGAATTCTTCCACCTCACAAGTTTGTAAACTCAATGCCAACTGTAGGAGTTGTGGCACCCCTTCTCTGCCAGCTGATTCCTTTCACCTTCCGGTATTCTGCATACTATTTCCGGTGCACAGTACCCTGGCTCCTTTGTGTGATATTGTCGACTCAGACACGCCTTTCTGTAGGATCGGTCTGTTCTGGCTGGATTTGCTAAGATCTTTGTCTCTCCTGTGTAGTGCTCCACTGCTTTGTAGCTAGGCTTGTCTTGTCTTCTATGAGTCTCGTATATCTACACATAGTCGGGTTTATGTGCGCTTGGTGCCAATGAGAGCGCCTATTTCTAAACTCTAAACTTGAACTCTACAGCTTAAGTGTCTTTGCTGCTTGTTCCTCTCAAGGCTGACTAATGAAATGATAAACCGTTCCTCTGATTTGGCTACTCCAGAACTGGGGCAGGCATCAGACAGTGCATGTGCCACTAGGCGCACTCCACAGTGCTTAGACTTTTAATTCTTTTGCTTTAATTAACTCGTGTGTCCCACACACCTCCACAAATGGACCAGTGTTTTGTGTTGTGTTTGGCGGAAGGGGCTACGAGGGTTTGCCCTGTAAGTGGGCGTTGATCCTTGTGAGAAAGCCCCTCCCACAATAGTCTTACTCAATGGTTGAACGTCTGTACACCTGGGGCTCGTGGCCTGCACAGGTCCATCTTCTGTGGTTTACAAATCTCGTCTTTATACTTCTTCAGAGCTGCATTGCATGTATGCCACCCTCATGGTTGGTATTATATATATTTTATTTTTTAGAGCTTTTATATAGCGCGCACTAGACCCGAATATATTGGGTTTCAAACGCTTTACATGAGCACCAGTTTCGTTACAAAAAGAAACATTAATTTTTGTTGGGCACGGGTGGTTATGTGATTTGCCCAGAATCGCAGGATGTTGAGCGTTGTTGCCGAGACTCGAACCCGGTTCCCCAGCTTCAAGGTCAACTGCTCTAGTCGTAAGACTACATCCTCTCCCCAATTCTGGGCCTGTGGGAAGGCCCAAGGATATGAGTCACATCCTTCCTTTCTAAAGGTTATGTTTCTATCTTCACAGACTTGCAATTTTAGAATAATTGTTTTCTCACTTCAAAACTAATTTGCAATGGCTAGTTCCTGTCTGGGGTGGCATGGTGAACAAACCCCCAATGGACTGGTTTGCATCCCAGAGTAATTACCAGTGCCTGAGAGTACTTTGAACAATCCACCCGGTCCGATGCCCAAAGTGAGACAGATGTGCCCAGAAGTGGGTCCCGCACTCGCTGAGCTGTAGTACTCCAGATGCAACCTCTTAGCACAGATGGATTGGGATCCAAAACCGGCCCGGGCACCAAAAAAATGTCCCACATTTGCATATTGCCTTTCCTCAAAGCACTGCTTCAGCAAAGTTTCATGAAAAGAAAGTGGGTGGGGGGCATGTTTTATTAACTTCACTTAGATTTTTTTTAATGCACAGATTAGTTCACACTGCTGAGCCACACATGAATGCAAGTGAGACCACCTCTGCTCAGGCCCCCTGCCCCGCTCAATCAGCAGACATTAATGAGCCGGACCAGCGAGAGAAAGGGAGTCATACCTCCCCCCCCCCCCACCCCATCTGCCTCAAGAAGGGCCAATCAGGCACCCACTGGGCCGCTGGTGGCATCCGAACAGCACAGAGAGCCCCCAGGCTGCCCAAAAAAGAAGCCCAAAGCTAGAACTTGGCTACCGGCCCTTCAGACATTTCTCGGGTGCCCGCGTTACCAATCCTACCCTGCCTCCTGGTGATGCCCATATATGCCGGAACTGGTCTAGGGTCTGGAGTGTCTCTGTTCAGAAGGGACGGTATCTAGCAGTTAAAGAGATTATTCCTATTGGAACCGGACCAGGGCTGATTTCCATATGACTGGTACCGGTCTGAGGTGACATGGTTGGCAAAAGGTTGCAGTACTGGATTGCAGAATAGAATCATTACCTGTGGCTTAGATTAATGCAAGCAAACAACCCTTCATTTTTTGTTTCCCTCACTTCATCTGTGGCCTTGACCATGGTGAGTCATGGCGAGCACGTCAGAAGCATTTTCCTAGTCCCTTTCCTTGACTGAGGGAATTTATGTCGGTGTCCCACCCAGTGATTCCTTGGTCATGCCGCCTGGCACTTGGTGAGTTTAAGTGGCTGTTGAGCTACACCATCCAGATTCACCCACTTAAGCCGATGGCACTTGGGTAGCACATGTATCCGAAATAGCTTGAGTGGGGAAAAGACCAGTGCATGCTTAGTGCAGTGCTGATTCTGCACTTATGGCTGCCTGGCCACCCGCCATCTTGTTTCCGTGCACAGGTCCTAGGCGATTGCATCGTCCTCCGCATGTTGTCAGTGACCTGTCCCCGGTTGGGAAGGTGCAGCAACGCATGGAGCAGGCCTAAAGATAGAAAAAGATCTCACTAGTTGCCTAGTGCAGTTTCACACGATTTGTGCACACTAATGCTGTGTGCACTACGCCCACCCTCCAGGGAGTGGCGTGCGACAGTCCGCTGTGACCCATCAGTCACCCAGGAAGCCCATATTCTTCTCTGCAAAATATAGTGGTAGTAGACATGGGCGGTCTGGACTCTTGTGGCAGTCTCAGCAGAGGGGCCAATGATTTGAAGGAGCCATTTAGTGAAAAGAAATCAAATGAATTTTTACCAAATTCTGCTCCAGCAGTACTGGTTGCAGAATGTCCCTTTTTAGAGCTCACGTGTGACTTCTATCGAAGCCCTGGCTAGGGTACCACTTCTGAGCTGCCAGAGTCCACCCTCTCTCCCAGTGGTTTATACTGGGCAGGCCCAGCGGAGCAGTCGCTTCACTGTGCAGGCCTCTCTTTCCAGCTCGTGCAATCCTGCTCCAAGCGCCCGCGAGGAACATCCGCCAAAAATATCTCCGGAGCCCACGCGGTGATGCATGCGGTGTGGGGGGCGCGGCGCGTGCCGAGCAGGTGACAAGGATCCTTTCTCGCGGGCACTGGTGTCACCTCATCACTGATTCAGAGAGGGGCGGCACGTGGGCGACAAGAAGGGGGAAGCCGCGCCATGGAGGAAAGGGGGGACCTGGGAAATCGGGATGACGCGGAGCTGGCGCGTGGGGGCTGCACCGGCCTCCACTTAGCTGCTGAGTGCCAGGGAGGGGGGCCTTAAGCGCACCCCATGCCTCTTCCTCGACCCCAGAGAATTACAGGTGGATGGGGCTGTTCTGGTGGGGGGTGGAGGGGTGTGAAGCTATTATGCAGGGGCTGAAGACAGCTGTTTCTATGTTAGTATGTGTATTTGTACAGCATTTATAATCCCATTCACCATCCCAATGTAGGGCGTGAGAGGCAAGGCGGGTATCGCGCTGCACCGTGCGGGTGAGTGGGTGAAAGTGTATTGTCTGTGCTCTGAGCCTGTGTGGGAGGTGTTTCCATGACGTGCTTGAGGACCACAGAGATGACTTATCCTGTTAATGGGCGCAGCGCTTATCCACGTGATGGACGAGGACATGTGACAGTCAGGGGGGCATATTATAAATGTGTGTTATGCTGGCAGCCCCGGTCCGCTCTGCAGGTCTCTTGATTGTGTTGATAGTGTTTCCCTTGTGCTCTAGTCTAGATATTATGTCTTGTGCGGTCTGTGGCTGGAGGGCATACGCTCTGTTATCCAGAGAGGACATGGCTTGGCAGTTTGGGCTGGACTGTTCCCATGAGGCACAGGGTCAGACTGATTTGCATATGGCCATGTCTGAACTGGGGTGGCGGAGTGAGCTAAAGAATGGTGATGGATTAAACCCAGATCAGTTGACTGGGGGTCGGTGCTTGCACTGTTCAACACTCAGTCCATCATCCCCTTTGGTTTTAGCTTATTTTCATCTTGTTTACATTATAGGATGTCGATGCCCAGAGTATGCGACTATTTGGGACCTGCAGAGTGGACTGCGCTTGAGTATTCGCTGGACGAAGCCATTTTTGGCTGATGCCTTTGATCTCAGCGGGGCTACCTAGATCGAGTGGTTAGGTGATATAACCTGTATTTATTCCATCCAGTTTGCAGCATGGTTCCACCGTTTTTTCCATACTTTATTTCCACGTCTTGTTGACCATAAGGTATCGGGTAACAAACTAAAATATGATATGATGACCTGGGTTATATCCAGTTAATAGTGGGCGGACCGTTATGAAGACTAGATGAGTTGTCTTCCTTATTGTGACTAGGGGTAGAAGGTAGGGTAGACCTACTGTGTTTCGGGGACCGCAGCTATGGTCAGTCCCCTATACGTCCATGGACAGGTTGCGAATCTTCAGGTACAGAGTGGCAGCAAGTGCTTGTCGTGTTGATTCAAGAGGCGTAGTTATTAAGTTCCATCTGTAATCACGGTCTTTGTGGGGTTATGTTGGGTGGAGTTCCCCAATATGGGTTGAATGTCTGTGTCTATGCTCTTGGTATGGTGGGCAGGTCTGTACTGTTTCATAACGTCCACCATGCTTATACTGCTAGGAGTGTCGTCTTTCTGAGGTCTGTCCCGGGGTCAGCAGTTGATGTAATTATCTTTACCTCTCATCCGACCCATAAATGCTCCTGGGTGCCCGGAGGCTTGGTAGCAGTGGGTTCCAGAGCCTGGCAGCTTGTACCAGGAAAACTGAGCCTTCTATGGATGCATTGTATTATTATTATTGTCGTCTATCATTTCTTATTCTTAGCTGGTATGATGATCTCTGGTGCTAGCCTGTAACAATGTCCTATTTTGTTTGTAGTGCTTAAATTGGATTTGTAGGTATAATTGTCCTTTTCCCTGGGAGCCTACGTGGAAGATGTAAAGTCATGTGAACGTTGAATGTCTAACCACAGGTTGCAAGTGAAGACTGCCATGGTGCTCTCTGGGGTGAAGGCAGAGAAGGATATTTTCTGCAACATTTTGAATTTGTTAAATTTGACAAAGTTTGAAACTGGGGCAATAAATTAATGTATATCCCAATTCTCATAGTTGAGCTTGAACATCACGAGTGTGGGGAACGCTTGTCATTTTTGTTGCCGTCCGAGATATGGGACGATATTGCAGTGTCTTCATTGTGTAAAAGATGCTCCTTGTGACCTTAGTGGCATGTGGTATCCTGGACAGATTTGGGTCCATAGTTACTCCTAGGATTCTTCTCACTTCTCTTGACTTAGCTGGCAGAGCATCGATCTCTTTGGATCTTATGTCAGTATGCTGGTGTTTGTGCCATGTTCCACTGGTCATAATCTTCACTACGTTGAGCTTTAGTTAATTAATCGTAATCTAGGGACCTATTGCATGAATCGGCAAGTCTAGGCTTGTAGAGATCTTCAAGGCCATCCAATTTTAAAAAGAGTTGAAAATGTATAAGGGTTAAAGGGTTAAATAGATGCTGAGTAGCAGGGGAGAAAATCTAGTTCCGTGAGGAGGGTAAGAATGGTGGTATGAAAGCCAAGCTGTGTTTGCATTTGAGGTGTGAGCCAGTCCATTTTAGGGCATTTTTGCATTTTCTGAGATAAGTGAGTTTGTGTAATATCATCTGGTGGTTAACAGTATCAGCTGCTGCTGAAAAGTTCAGTAGTAGTAAGGTAGCCGCTCCGCTCTTGCCCACAGTGAGATTTAGGTAGTCACATGGATATGAGGGCTGACTCTTGCTTCTGTCTGATCTGAATACATACTGTGATCCAATATTAACTTATTTTCCTCAATACATTGGAAAGTTGAGTAAAAATGCTCTTTCGAATAGTTTACCTAGGAATGGCCATTGAAGATTTCCCTATAGTTTGCCTGATTGGACGGGTCTTGATTTTTCTTCTTAATCAGTGGTCTATTGTAAGAGATTTGTAGCTCGTGCAGAGAAGATACTTGTTGCAAGGACTTGTTTAGTGAGCTTATCACTACTTCCCCTTACAGATTTGTGAGAACGTTGTTTTTCAATATTTCTTTGGAGGGGGAGGTTTGGGTCGGTCTGAAGGGGATCCTGACGGGCTGGTAGTGTTGTTGACATCATAGAATTGGTTTTCAGAGACGAAATTGAAGGCTGTGAAAGATAGGAGAGTGGTGTTGGTGCTCGAATACATAGGCGGATCATTAGCCATTATGTCCTTAAGAGAGTTTTCTGTCTTTAAAAATTTTTTTTTTAATCATTTACATGGAGATTTTGTGTCAAAAGGCTTGCAAACTTGGGGTATCTGGTTTAGGCATTCTGAATCGCGAAATTCTGCTTGAATCTTGTGGCATTTTTTTGATGGTCTGTTAGCTTCGCGTTTGCTGTGGATGTTCGGTCATAGCCTTGTACTGCAAGTCTTGTCATTTTCATCCCATGTTTTCCTCCACTTGAGTTGTAGGATGTTGATTTACATTTTCATTGGTGCTGATCTTCTCCTGATTATGTGCAGTCGTCTTCTTGGGGTTTACCACAGTAGTGTTCTTTAGCAGTAACCGGTTGTCTCGTGAAGCTGAGATCCAATTGTATAAGCGAGTACAGCCTGAGTTTGAATATTAATGGGTGTTATTTCAAGTTGGCACGAAAGTGTTGAGAGTTCCAGTGTTTTCCATTGTCTGTACGTGAATGTGGTGTTTATGGTCCAATGTTAACTCTGTAGTATTGATTTGATATTTTGGCACCTCGAGCAGGACATGACAATAGTGGTGTCTTTGTGTCTGTCTCAGTACCCTATGAGAGGCTGTTTAAGCTGTGTTTGCCCAAAGAGAATGCCTGTAGTAGAGGCTTCTGATTTTGTTCCAGGAGGACTGGATCGATGACCTGTTTACCGGATAGCCATAAAAGATACATTTGTATTTAAAGAATGGAAGTAATTCAGTTGTTCTTAAAAACTGGGTGGATTGGGGACCTCTTGGCCCTGTGTGACACTAGTTCTGTACATACCACAGCTGACTGAGCATTGGTCTGTATAGACCATATAGTACTGGTCATGTAATCTAGCTACACTGACTCTTGGAGTGGGAGCGAGCCATCGTCACGATCGGGGGTACCTGTTAATACCCACGCTCCACCTTTCAGTTCCCAGATTCTGCTACATAAACCTTGGCCAGCACTCCTGTTGGTCAAGCGCGATGCAGGAGGAGACACATCTGCCCTCCAGCCTCTCTCCACCCAGGGGCTAGCAGATCTTCAGCTGTCGTCTAGTAGCTTGTTAGAAGAAACTCTGCAAGTAGTCCAGTTCTTCCCCGAACCCAGTGTTGATTTTTCAAAGTCTTGCTCTCAGAGCCTTTACTGATTGACATTGTAAAAACTTCATACAACATCTTCGGATTTAGTAATCTATATATTATGCGGAAATATAGTTAATAATTCCTAACAGAATAATATGTGTCCGTCTCAGATTAGGGTCAATTTATCTGACTGCGATACAGTAATTCAGTGTAAATGGGTCTAACTGGAGGTAGCACCCCAAAAATTCACCTGTTTCCAGACTTTATTCCAGTGAACGCACTCGGAGAAGTGTCACCTGCTCTCTATTTGTGCTTCTGTTGACCAGCACCTGCTCTACTTTTGGGTACTCTCATAAAATGCCACCTTGTCTCCATTTGTGCACTTTTGTAAATGCCACCTGTTCTGTTTGTGCACTGTGACCATCTAACCACCAGAAAAAACAAGTGCAATCGGAGATAGATGCTTACCACATTTCACCTCTGATGGTTTCAGGAGGGAGGTGTTTCATACTAACAGTCTGCTTGCGTTCTTTTTGTGCTATCTTTACTCAAAATGAAGTAGGAAGTCGTGGTTTAACAACCTGCTTGATGTTGACACAACCGTAATTCAGATGAAGACCGGAGGGTGCGTTATCATGTGCTATTACGTACGCTTCACTTATGTGCCACTGAAACCTAACACAATACATTTCACACTGGAGCGACTCGGTCAAATTTTCTTAACTTATGTAGTAGGTGGAGAGCAGTTGTTCGCGTATGGTGGAAATTGAGGTAGATTTGCTTAGACACCGTTTCTGTGGTTCACATACTCAATTTGTTGGTAGAAGAAAATATGTGGGAGATGATATTTTATCAGCTTAAGATCGTAGATGCCTCCGACGGAGACTGCACTGATCAGCGCACAGGTTGGTGTCTACCAATGTCTGAAGATTTCGATGGGTCGAAGTAGGCTTAAGACACGGTTCCATAGAAAGGGGCAGAAGTTCACATCCCGTAGGGCGGTGATGCCCTATATTAGTAACAGCTCAATATTTCTTTTGCTTGAGCTTGAGTAAATTTTCATAGATCCACCCCTGGATGCAGGATACATACTGTTTAAAATAGAGGTTTAGTTGCTGTATGTCTAATGTGTTAGTAAATATATGGAGTCAATGTACTTGGGGGTGGGGATGAAGAAGGGGTGCATTGTCAACGCAGATAATCATTCTAGATGCATGTACAGTTACTGTTTAGACCAAACCACCTCAGCATAGCTAGAGTAAAAGGAGGACATTTTACAAAGCTGTTGTGATAATGACCACTGAGATTGTCTGCTAGAGCTTGTCATCAATTATTTAAAGTCTAGCTAGTAGGGCTTTGGCTATTCCCACATGATATGTCTCTCTCACCTCATGCTATTGGTTCTTTTGTGTATACTTCCGCTGTCTTTAGTGAGCTTGTATTGCAATTCATGAGTAACTATTTCACATCTCAAAAGTATAATCGGTTATCTCATATTAAATCATTTATCTCCTAGGTGCATTGTACACAGAAATCAATTGTTTTTTATTTTATTTTCACAGCAGCAGTTTTTTTGCAAAATATTTTAATTCAGACTCAAAATATAACCCAGACCTATTGGCCTTGCCAATGCTTGTTCGCCAGGGTTATTGGGAGGATATGAGCGACTTCTTTCGCATTCGGGGGCACTCGGACAGTTTCAGGACGCTGAAGCTGGGGAAATAGGAAGGGTGGAAAAAATCCAGAGTTGCGCGTAAGAAGACTAAAGTAACAGAGCACCGTAGAGTGTGGACTGAAGAGCGAGATCCATTAATTAAACCTTACCAGTGTGAGTGGGCACTTTTATGGCACTTAGACCTGTGGAGTTGGAGTGCATCTGACTATGGACATGATGAGAAATTTGGGTGGTTTAAGACTCCCCTGTAGTTGGCAGAGATCTAGCAACTGTCTAGGGATGTCTCATTACAAATGTAAGGGTACGCGGAGAGGCGAGCTCATGGACCTTCACTGGCTGGGGTAGTGATGTCCTTGGCTCACTCACCAATGAGAGCCAGCACTGGCAAAGAACACTCTAGCAATTCCCAGGTCGAAGGGTCCAAAGAAGTTGTTGTTCCCTTTTATGGTCTTCGTATGTTGTGTACAGCTTTGATTGCAGCACCCTTCGAAAATGTTGTTGGCCATTGTTTGGTCTGACTTTATAGCCCAGCTGCCTGCAAGGTCCTGTTGTTACCAATTCTTTAAAATACACATACTGGGCTTTGACTTACCCCAGGCGAGTTTTAAAGTATTTTTGCACTTTGGTACATCATTCCACCTCTTTTGGAGTGCTTGCATTGCAGTACACGAGGAACTATTTAACTGCTCAAAATCACATCTTTGATTCTTTATCTTATTGCGGTGTTGTATTGAGAAGCATTTTATTTGTTTTCTTGTTTTTCACCACAACAAACTTTTAAAAATGCAAGTCTGACTCCTTCGCTTTGCCATTGCTTATTGATCTGTTTTCCTTTTTCTTGATCATGAGAAAGGCGTGATATCTGGTGGGAAAGGCACCCTTTCCAATATTTTAAGGTCTTCCAATAAATGTATTGGTATACTTTGTATATGTATATTTCTCAGGAGCTGTTCTAGAATACAGAAAGGAGTTAGAGTATACAAGAACTCAGGTTGATGAAGATGATTGTGGTTGTCCTCAATTGACAAAGCAGCAGAAAATACTGATTTTTGACTATCTCACCCTGAATACAGCTGCTTAATCTCATTTTCCTCATTCTTCCCTTCTTATTCTAAAACTATAGTATTATTTCTAGCACCAACTTAGTTTCTTTTCTGCGTTGTGTTCTTCTCTCTGAGGTATGTGTGAAGTGTTTCTGTAGTGCACTAACCTCCTGGGGCTCCAGGCATTGGGCAGCCAAAGCAAGCAAGGCTGCCCAGGAGCAGCTCCATCTGCAGTTTTAGCAGGTTTACCTACTGCCAGGCTGAAGGTGGAGAGCTGTGGGGCAGTCCCATTTGAGGAGTAGAATAAACTTGGGTGAGAAGTGGATGTGCCTATTCACCACAAATGCTCAAAGTAAGCACTCCCACTAAAGGAAATGTTGTGGACATGTGCAGGGAGTGGGGCTGAGACACCAACGACTGAGTGACTCCACATTTAACATAGGGTTCACTTTTTGGTTATTGTCCAATTCGAAGATTGTCCTACGCTCTTCTCAGGCAGCCTTTGTATAGCTGTGGACACATCCAGTATCAAAGGAGGCTGTAACGTACAATTTGTGAGTAGTAAGAAGTTGCCAAGCTTTCTCTTTCGGGCAGAACTCGGCCTAGATGGTTGCAATAGGGTTGGGCAAGGTTGTGGCCGACAGAACTGTGCACAGGTGTGGAAGTTGGGACTTAAGATGCAGCTAGCACGATACAATAAAGGTGCTTTGAGCGGACCCAACACAGGTGTTGTGGGAGGAACTAGGCAAAGTTACTGCCATTGGAACTTGGCACAACTGTTGGGACCAAGACTTCATAATGCTAAATGGGCAGACCTTGGCATGTGTGCTGAGATTCAAGGATGGGTACTAAGAGCACAACAGGAGGATATTGTGGGTGAGGATGTAGCAACTTCATGGCATGAACAAGCTTCAAAAATATAACTACCACAATTTAATCTGCCCTCCCATTCCCTCTTCCAGCCGCTGTAACCTCCACCATGGACAGGATGAAGAAGATCAAGCGGCAGCTATCCATGACCCTGCGGGGCAGCCGTTCAGCCGAAAAGAGTCTGTCCGAACTGACAGAGCAAATCACCATCGAAGAGAACAGCAACAGTGACAACGGTACGTGCTGCTCCACGAGGTGCAGGGAAGAGCTTGTACCGTGTGGAGAGTTTAAGACTCTGAAGTAAATAGGAAGTGGGTATGAGGAGTGGGAAGCTAAATCTGACTGTTCCGAGCATCACAGTCCATTGGCTGCTTCTCGAGTGGCACTGGGGATCCTAGACGTCTGGTTGGTTCGGTTGGGCGGTATCCTGACTTTGGTGGGAGATGAATGGGATGAAAAACAAGGAACATCAGAAATGGATCTAGTTCTGGAAGGTAAGCTAGGAGTAGCGGTTTGAGAGAATCTGAATCCCAATCCCGCTCTGGCCATTCCATAGGTACCATCACTATTGGCATGACACCTGGCCTTGTATCCTTGCTGGAGACCTGTTGACACCATGCCATGTTGCACATGTTCTTCTCACCTCCCCTTCAGAGTGCTCAGAAAGACATCCTTCCTTAAGCAGATTTTGAAGTGCTGTCTCAGGAGTGTTTAAAGATCCATGATGCTCCTTCCTGCAGCCCACACCAAGGCCCTCTAGGCATTGTGTTTCAATGTAGAAACCAATTTCGGCTTGAGTTGATAGTGTATCTTGAAGGCAACATCCTCAAATGCTACCACTTACTCACTCCAAGAACTACTACTTGTGTTAAATAAAACCCTGTTATCATTATTAATAGCTTATGGATATTATATTTGATTTAATAGTTGATATTAAAAGTACCTCCCTTCTCCCAAGCAGTAGAGCCCTTCCTACAAGGAAGAGGAAGTAAATACTGCTCTCCCCTCCTCTCCCAAGCGGTAGAGCCCTTCCTACAGGGAAGAGGAAGTAAATACTGCTCTCCCCTCCTCTCCCAAGTGGTAGAGCCCTTCCTACAGGGAAGAGGAAGTAAATACTTCTCTCCCCTCTTCTCTGAAGTCCTAGATCCTGCTCTATGTGGAAAAGGAAACCATTAAAGAAATGGGGTAACCCAAAAGGTACTGGACCTGGGTATTACATCGATATTAAACAACAATGGTCCGAGGCCTCTATATTTACAAATAAATTGAACAATCAAAATTCTCAAATTAGGAGCATGTCCCTTTTGATCAGCTCCACTCCATAAATGAAAAACACATGAATAAGGCAATAGCATCCAATTCCAAACACAGGTACAATATTTTAATCTATTGTATCAATTTCAACCAAGAATATGAAATTCAAAGTTTCAATTTGCAAATCAACACAGAAATATGTACATTGCCCCATATAAACCGTGCAGCATAGCAAAGGGTGTCAAGAATTGTGAAAGTGATTAAAGAAGAAGGAAAATTAAAATAAAAAAAAGGTGAAATACAGTTCCAATAATTTTAAATGTTAACGAACAGTATCAGGCCTGTAAATGCCGGATCTGCATAACCTAGCCACTTAAATTGATTAATCCACACTCTTTCTATTATTGACTTCAAACAGAATTATATGTCATTAATATCTGCACATAATCGTGGGGAGAGATATTAGTAGTGGTCCAGGTTTCAATATATTGTCGACGTTTCGACTCGTCTTGCGGCCATACGGTTAATTATGCCTGGGCCATGCGAGTCTTCTTCAGGACATACTGTAACTGGGCAAAGCAGGGATCTATATGATGACCCCTTCACAGGAACAACGGGGTTATAATTCCCACATCAATTGCATCAATCAATTCAATCCTAAAAACTTCCTGTTCTACGTGCTGGTATGGTGGTCAAACCAGAGTTCTCCTCAATGGTCTAGAATTCTCGTGTCATTGGTAAATGTGCACCTTAGTTTTCCATGTCGTGTCCCCACGAATATGTGCAGATATTAATGACATATAATTCTGTTTGAAGTCAATAATAGAGAGAGTGTGGATTAATCAATTTAAGTGGCTAGGTTATGCAGATCCGGCATTTACAGGCCTGATACTGTTAGTTAACATTTAAAATTATTGGAACTGTATTTCCCCTTTTTTGCTTTTCATTTTCCTTCTTCTTTAATCACTTTCACAATTCTTGACACCCTTTGCTATGCTGCATGGTTTATACGGGGCAATGTACATATTTCTGTGTTGATTTGCAAATTGAAGCTTTGAATTTCATATTCTTGGTTGAAATTGATACAATAGATTAAAATATTGTACCTGTGTTTGGAATTGGATGCTATTGCCTTATTCATGTGTTTTTCATTTATGGAGTGGAGCTGATCAAAAGGGACATGCTCCGAATTTGAGAATTTTGATTGTTCAATTTGTTTGTAAATATAGAGGTCTCGGACCATTGTTTTTTAATATCTATGTGGAAAAGGAAGTAGCTATCTCTCTTTGTGTTTGTAGACCCTTCCCTTCAGCCTGGGCATTCATAATGCTGCTCACTCGTACATGCTAGGTAATCTTCTAGGAAGCACTGAGATTTAATCCTGGCTTCCTCAGGTGAACTTTGCATTGTTGGATATAAAATAAGTTGCTTTACCAGTGTGCCTGTAAAGTAAAGTTGTCGTGAAACGTGGAGTTACATAAACCAGTAGTTTAACTCTGTTTTACTCCAAATCTTTCAGAAATCTAGTCTATTTGCCACAATTCTCAAGTAAACCTCTTCTATTTGAACCTGTCCCATTTAATCACAAAAAAAAATATTGACTTAAACACAATCTGACAACAAAGTACTGTCCCCACCATTGTATCTATGGTGTCCGGAATGGAGGCCACTGGGCTGGCTCAGAGGGGGAGGTCAGTATGTGATTTCAGGTAAAGAAGGGAGGTCGCAGGGTGTCCTCCATAGTGGGTGATCTATGGTTTCAGGTAAGGAAGGCTGCAGGGCGTGCACACTGGCGAGCGCTACCTTTGGTATAAGGTAAATCCGGGAGGCTGCAGGGGGTGCACACTGGCGAGCGCTACCTTTGGTATAAGGTGAGACAGGCTGCAGGGCATGCCCAGAGGCGAGTCTGATCTACTGTGTCCAGTAAGAAAGGTAGGCCAGAGTTCAGTATATGGTGTCGGGTAAAGAAAGGAGGTAGCAGGGCTAGCACACAGGTGAGTTATGTTGTACCTACCCAGACCGCTGTACGCAGTGCATGTGTGCCTTATTTTGCCTGTTTCTTAATTGCGAGTGCCTTTTTTTTGGTTCTGTTGCCTTTTAATTTTCCTTCGTTAATTTTACTTTTCCTTCCTTTGCTGTCCTCCCTCCCTCTTGATCCCTGTGTTTTATTTTCAACTCCCTTTTGCTTGTTCTGGATTTTCATTCTGTTCCAACTATCTCCCCACTGCTCTTATTCCTGTCTCTACAATATCCATCTCTGTTCTTGTGTCCTGTCTTCTTTGCATTGCACACTAAACCCTCCACCACTTCCTGGCTCTCTTCTTCTTGCTTTCTGCCCCAATCTCCTTCTTCATCTCTCAAACAACTACTTTCCTCCCTTTTGTTTAACTCGCCTGTTACTTTGTATACCTTTTCCCATGCACTTGTCCCATCCCACACCTCTATCTCCCTTTTTACCCCTCCCTTTTCCCCCACCGAAAACACTGTTAACCCTGTCTCTTGCCTCCTCTATTATCTTTCCCTTCTCTACACTCTGTTCTTACCTCACACATTCATTCTCTGGACCTTCCTATTCTACACGGATTCAAAATCTAAATTTGAAACCCTTCTAATGCCGCTTGTCACTCTCATGGACCACTTTTTCCACTCCATCTTCTTCCTTGCATTCCTCTTTTCCTGCTTGCTTCTCCTTCTACCAACTTATTCTCCATCGCTGCTTTTTGCTTTTGTACTTCATGGCCTTTCATTATTGCTTTTTCTCTTAATTTCTGGCTGCTCTCACTTTCTTACTCTCTACCCCTTTCAATTTGCACTGTCGTTTATCTGTCCCGTTTGTTCCACTCCTATCACTGGGTCTCTCCTTTGTGCCTCATTTTGGCTTCATAATTCGTTTTTGTTTTTGCTCTACTGTTCTCCTTCTAAACATTACACAATCCCCACAAACAACGGTCTTCTCCATCTGCTACCTCTTTTGAACCTCCCTCGGTTCTTTTAATGTCTCTCCTTTCATAAATCTGCCCTTCATTATCCTCACTATTTATTTTCTTTCTCCACCACTCGCTTCGTCCTCTCATTTTATTCTTCTTGCGCTGTTCCCTTTCACATGTACTCTGTTTAACTTCTTCTTTCCTTATTCAATGTCCATCCTTCTTCACTTGAATGCTGTACACTTTTCTTACCCTGTCTTTCTCCATGTTCTCCTCATTTCTCCCATTTGCTCAACTTTCTATCTTTACTGTCCACCCTCATGCCCGGTCTCTTGATCTCCTTCCCATCTGCACCCCCCCATTATCTACCCTCTTTTCATCCTGTGCTTATTTCTCTTGCATCCTCCTTCCCCACTGTCCCACCATTGCCTCTGTGTCCTGTTTTGTTGCCTCTGGACTCCTCATCCATCCACACCCTCTCCTTTCTCCTTGGCGTCTGCTCCCAGAACCCATCATGAAGAACGGGAAGCCCCCTACGTCTCACAGCATGCAATCCTTCCTCCACCAGTACGCTGCAAGCACCTTCCAAAAGCCGCCAATCCACCGGCCCCATGGCGCCGTCTGCAAGAGCCTCAGTTCCTACCTGAACCGGAGTGGCCGACTAGGTATACCTACCCGCATCGTCCTATGTGGAGCATGTGCCTTCTAGAATCCAAAGGGTGTGAGTGAGCGAAAGTGAAAATGGAAGGGCTTCAAACATATGGGCTCCTAGGTTACACAATGGACTTAAATTTGGGCGAATGTTGATGACATGACTATGGAATGGCTACAACTAGGAAGAGTGATGCAATCTAGGTGAATGTTGCTTGTTTTTTTACATCCATAGTCATCATATCTTGGCCATTTCATCCGGAGTACCTTTACATCACTCTAAATTACATCAGGAGTGCTTTACCTCCCAGATAATATTTTAACTTGTTTCCATTTCTATGTGTGTATAAATGTATACATATACACACTGTGTATATGTATATGTGTATATCTCTGGTCCCTAATACCCCCTTACTACCCGGATACACTAACCATTTAGTCCTAACCTCAACATGTGTATGATGGTACATGTATATATTTTTTAAGGTTAAGACACTTAAAACAAATTTCTGAATTAAAGATCTGCAATGTAAAAGACTGAAAGCTTACCTGCGATTGCATGACTCTCGACCTCATTCTGCGCACTCCTGATGCATCTCCTGCAGTGTAATGGTATCACACCAATATATGTATTGTATAAAGCTGTTCTGCCATTGGTAGGGCATCCTGGTGCTGTGGTCTCCAAGTTCTATGCATGCTGATTATGGGCGGTGTGTGATATGGGTATTTCATAAGGGTTGGTTGTGTTTTGATATAGGAACACTGTGGTTATGTTAAGGATAAGTATTGCAAAATATGGATTGATATGGGTTGACTGGACATGAAGAGTAATGCTAATTGTACTTTAGGGATACGAATGTATGTTCTTCTTAGAATATGGGTTTAGTAGAAGGACATCAGGAAAAGTAGTGGATATGAATATATTTTATTGTAGCTATGAAATGGGTTCGATATAAGTACTAAGTGGCTACAATATGCCTAGAATCTGGTTGTGATATGGGTAAAATGTGACTACAATGTGAGTTCGATGCAGGTATGATATCGGTTAGATGCTGTGATATGGGTTGGATGGGGTTGTATTATGGGTGAGATGTGGGTGTGGTGTGGGTGCGATATGGTTACAATGTAGGTTTGATATAGTTGTGACCTGGGTAAATTGTGTTTATGAACTGGCTATGCTGTGGGTGTACAATGTTTGTTTCATGTTGCAATAATGGTTTGAGAGTAGTATGGTTATGATATGTAAAGTATTGGGATACCGTTAAATAGTTTTTGGTATGAATACTTTTAATGGCAAATTCCTTACTTTGTTAATGTCCCCAAGCTCGACCCTGGAACCAGAAACTCTTGCAGTAGCTTCTGCATGCCCACAGGTTGTGCCATCTACCTCCGCAACCACGCCAGCCAACTTTTGGACATGACTACAAAGAACTACATAAAGGCACCACTCCTGCCTGTGGCCAATTGTACTCATTTTCGGCACTCAAATACACAGATCCTGACCTCCCCTCCTATCTATCTCAGTTGTTCTTTGAATGAACTCATTCTAAACTTTTGCAATGCGCAGAGATATTGCCACTGTAGACAACGGGTTTCAAGCTGTGTTGCATGTGTTGGAAGCGGCAGTTGATGAAAAATCAACACAGTATCTACTTATGGTGCCCTATAACTAAGCAGTACTTAAGACAAAATCCTAACTTAAGTCTGTCTTAAGTTTAACTTAAGACAAAATCCTAACTTCTGTGAATACCAAAAGTAGTAAGTTTAGGATTTTGTCTTAAGTTAGTTCTGTGAATCGGGCCCATAGTCAGTCAAAAATAGGACCAAAGAGTAGCAGGCACCGTTTATTTCACATTTCATAGAAAATCTATGGATTGATCTTGATCGGTCTTTAGTCCTCGTCTGTACTAAAGATCTCCAAAGAAAGTGTCCAATCGGAAGAGCTTGGAGACTGCATAAGTAGCAGAGCCAGTGTATTCCAGATTGAACAGTGCCTAGTGGTGTTGAAATGCCTACAAATTAAGGAGATAGTTGGGTACATCTCTTTTGTTAATGAGTTAAGGCGGACTCAGAGTGTGTATAGGAATCGAGAAGTGGAAGGTTGTTGGTTTTATTAGTGGTCCGAGGTGACCCGCCACTTGCAGAACCTTCTCAGGATGCAGCAAAGAAAAAGCACCGATGGATATATGTACAACTTCTTGGGAGACTCAAAAGGCCTTCCATTGAGCACTTTTACCTGCTTTCCTTATCAAAACCAACAACCTCCGAAAATGGGTAACTTTATGGAAAATCGGGCAAAAGGAAAATAGGCTAAACTCTATTTCAACTGCAAATCACTGAGACCTCCTACAGGAAGCTGCCTGTGCTCAAATATAGTCTTTCCCGTTTCAGTGTCGACAGTAATTTCAAATTCAAAAGCTGGTCATCTTCTACCGCTCCTGGTGCCCAAAAAAGTAGTTAATTGACTTTTTTCTTGCATTCCGAATAATGTCTGACTTATACGTATATCGGGAGATAAAACCTCTTCCTTCACCCTAGTAAATTTGCTTCAGATGTTTGAGAAACTTTTCATAGTGTCGACATCAGCATAGCTGTAATGCCAGAAACCGGTCCCCGGAAGCTTGTTTCCTTCCCAGTAAAAGAATTGGCTTGGTAGTTTGGTCTGCCCTGTTCCCATGATGCACTGGGCCAGGGACAGACTAATTTGCATGTAGCCAGGTTCTGAGCTGGGATGGTGCAGTGAGCTAAAAAACGGTGATGGATCAAGCCCTAATCTGTTGACTGGGTACGAGTGTTCTACTTAATTCAGATACTCTGTCCATCACCACCCCCTTTTCTGAATTGTGCTCAAATATAGTCTTTCCCGTTTCAATGTCGACAGTAATTTCAAATCCAAAAGCTGGTCATCTTCTACCGCTCCTGGTGCCCAAAAAGTAGTTAATTGAGTTTTTTCTTGCATTCCGAAAAATGTCTGACTTATACGTATATCGGGTGATAAAACCTCTTTCCTTCACCCTAATAAATTTGCTTCAGATGCTTGAGAAACTCTTCATAGTGTGGACATCAGCATAGCTCTAAAACTTTACTCAGACAGTAGAAGTGCTGTAAGTTAATGGTGGAGTAGAAAGATGGAACAGCCATATGATGTAAATTTAGTAGTGTTAGTTATTAAGTTGTTCTGTTCTCATTGGTCCATCTTCCATCCCCACAGCTGCTTCCCAGATAAAATACCCTCTACCTCATAGGGATTTCTGTAACCAAGAGTAGAACTGTGCAGATGGTGATTCCTGGTCATATCAGCGGGGAAGGGCGAATAAAAAGGGGATTGAATTGAAATGAATTGCATTTATAAAGCGCATGGCTGCCCTCAGAGGGCTTCCCAGAGCTAGCACAAACAGACTAGAGAGAAGGCACTGGTAGAAACTAAAATAGCCAAGTCTTCAACTTCTTTCGGAAGAGCTCGAAAGAGGATGCGATTCTTACTCCGAAATGTAGGGCATTTCATAGTTTGGGTCCTAAATGTTTAAAGGAACGTTCCACCCCCCCCCCCCCCCCCACCCCCCAAGAGGCCCAAGCTACGTTAATGTAGAAGGCAATTAAGAATACAGAGTTGACCACTCTATTTACATATTTTAGGGCGTTTCGATTCCTAGCACAGTACATAAAACACATTGCTTTAAACTTGACCCGTTTCTCGGTGGTCCTTCGATGAAGCTTACATAGATGGATGGAGACAGAGACATGCCGCGGAACATGGCATAAGAGTCTGGCAGCATCAATCCGCACAATTTGCAGTCTATTCCAAAAAGACTTTGAGACTCCCAGGTATCAGGTGTTTCCATAATACAGAATTACTGCCACAGGCAGGGGTTAGGGAGCATGCGAAGGGCTTAATAATCAGTGGGTGATGTGTACAGTTGTGACTTAGATCGTGTAATTGTGTGTGGATGTGCTGTCTTTATGACAAAGGTAGAATGATATTATTTAGAAGTTAAGCTTTTGTATAACCAAAATGTAGTAATGAGAGGAATACATAGGACACTGTGAGATGGGTATAATATTGCAGTTTGTGTTCACGAGCATTGATCTGAATAATGTGTGCCACTTGCAGGGAGAACATTGATGTGATTGTGGAAAGATCTGGCCAAAATTTCAGTTTTGATTTGTCATTGAAACTTATGATATTGCTGTGAATGCTTTTGCATGTATGGTGATGGTGTGGGTTGCAAAAGCGCACTTTACAGCTCTCATTCATCGTGACTTATGATATGCACCAGTCTCATTCCTTGGACTTTATGGTAAGCAGCTGTGGACCCAACCCCCCCCCCATTAATCTTTCATCGTACAGTCCTGTAGCTCTTCCATTGATAATATGTGGGCAGCGCTCTCTGCACTGTGCAACGGTGTCACTCCGGTAGATAGTGATACACAGTAACATGCCAAGTCATGGGTGTGTAATGCGGACACCCTAGATTGCCCTCTGTTCCAGGTGATATGACGTGTGTGAAGGACACAAGCAGGCATCCCTCTTGAACTAGGAAGAAGGATGGGGTCTTTGTGGTTAGCCACTACTTCCTGATTGGCCAAGAACTCTCCAGAGTTTCCAGCGTAATCAGTGGCTTTTTTGGATGAGATGCCCTCTGAGTGGGACAATACACAGTCGCCGAGGATTTCGTCCGTCCAGGGGTCACGACGAACCTCATCTTCCTCACTTTGTTGAGGTACCTCTCACATAAAGGTCCAAGGGGAAGAGGTTGCTGGTGGACATTAGTACAAAACAGTAAGTCATGAAGTATAGAAAATGAAGACTGGGCCCCTCACTCTGCACACACCACATGCAGCCTACATTCAGACTCCCATCTCGCTTGTGATTTTGCCCTATTAAAGGTCTGAGTCTAGACCCTTCTAGAATACTTATTTGAGCTTAAACATGAAAGGGCCATTATCTCAGGAGATTTACACACACTTTCTTATTCACCTTTCAAGTGGTCAGAACCATGCTTCTGGGAGCCTGGGTGGATTTTTCAGAATTGATATGCGTCTAGGTATTTTCTGAGAGCAGAAGTATTCCCTCTTAGCCGTTTGTTCAGTTCCAAAGTCTCTCTGGGAACATGCTAAAAAGTACTCTGCTGACTGACGGCTTTGGATCTTCAACCTGGGGCATGACCTGAAATGGGATCAGTTCTGATATTTTAATGTTCTTCTCTTTCTCTTTCTCTCCCTCACTCTTGTCCTACTACTCTTTTCCCAACCTCATTTCATAATCTCTTTGCCACTACGTTACCAAATATTTTTGGCTTACTCTGTCTTTTAAACAATTTCTCTTGGTTTTATCCCTCATTATTTTGATCCCTATTTGTTTCCTCTTATCTTCTGCCTTCTCTGTTTTTCCTTGGTCTTAATTCTCCATTGTTTTCTGTATTCTTTCTGTTGTATCTCCCCCATTCTTTTCTTTCTTTCATCTCATTTGCCCAATCCCACATCCTAACAATTTGTCTCCCACTCTCTGCTTCTGGTCCCCCTGCTCTGTTTCTGGTCATCCTGGCTCTTCTGACCCCCCCCCCCCTCCCCCTTACTTCTGGGTCCCTCTCCCTCTGCCCCCCCTGTCTGCCTCTTGTCACCCCGCCTCTGTCCACACTGCCCTTTTTACCTCTGATTTCCCCCCCCCTCTCCTCCTATGACCTGCTTTTGGCTCCCTCGCTTCAACTGCACCACAGAGATTGTCCATGAGGACTTGAAGATTGGTTCTGATGGTGAGAGTGACCAGGCTTCTGGAACATCATCAGACGAAGTCCAGTCCCCCGTGCGTGTCCGGATGCGCCACAATCCCGCCAGGAAGATCTCCAATGAGGTAAGAAGAAAAACAATCCACTGTAGGAAGTAATTCAGGCCACCCTATTGGCTGGCACACCGGCACACTCCTTTATTCCTGCCATTTCCGCCTTGCTGCCCTATACTCTGCATCAACCCTTCTTCCACACTTTGTTTAGGTGTCAGGAAAGGTGAGGGAACCGAGGAAGAACATTTCAGAAGATGATGGTGGAACAGTAGGGTCAAGTTTTTTTGGGGCCTATACAGGGAAATCTCCCACATGAAGATGTCCATAACTGCTGCACCCTTCATCTTGATACCTGGTATAGATGCCTTGAGAAGGGAGGTTAGAAAGGGGTAAGAGAAATGGATGGAGCATCTGTGCAGAGGCGACACACAGAGGGACTATACTGATTGGGTAGATGACTGGAAGGAGCCAGGCGAGTGAACCAAGTCAATCGGGGTGTCTTCATCTGTGGCGATTATTGGGCTGAATCCAAAATCAACAAGAGCAACCTTTGAGAGGATAAATGACATAAAATGCAGTTAAAACAATATAGACTCAGTAAAGGTGCCCCAGTTAGGCAATAAGCTAGAGTGTCACTTAAACGTAGTGCTTTCTTCTCTCATATGTTATGGTGAGTTTCCAATTAAGTGCGGGAGCAGACCATGAAATGCCTGTTTCAGGAGTGCTTAATAACATCAAAAAGATTCCTATTGGCCAATAGCAATATTTTATATTCTCACCATGTTTCAGTGTAATTTTGTTTCCTTCCAAAGATGCACAGAATTAATAGTGCTCTCACTTGCAGGATTTCTTTCTCTGAGTGGCATTCAAAGACAGAGGACTTGAAACCTACCGGTGCACTCATAGATATCAAATATACCATCTTTACACCCAGACAAGTCTAGACACAGATAGTCTCCATGAACCAGAGGATCAAATACTCCCTTCTTAGTGACCTTTGGGTAGATTGAAAGTATCCCTCCTGTGTACTCTAAGAACTTGATAATAGCCTCCTGGTGCTTTAGGAGGTTCTATCAACTAACATTACTTTATCCTCTGAGGAGGCCGCCACTAGCCTCTACAGGGTAGAGATTGTCGTAGTCCAGGCCCACTAATCAACACTTCTTGCAGCCTCTTCTTTTGTGGTAAGTCAGAATAACCACAGTGTCTGCTTTTCAGCTTCTTTCTTCTCTCTTGGCAGGACGTCAACAAGCGCCTCTCGCTGCCCGCCGACATACGTCTGCCCGAAGGCTACCTAGAAAAGCTTGCCTTGAGCAGCCCACCCTTCGACAAGCCGCTCAGCCGGCGACTTCGACGCGTCTCTCTGGTCAGTGTCACGTACGCATTGCCGGACTGCCGTAAGCATTGCTAGTCAATTCTTTGGTCTTATGTGGATGGACTTGATGTTTGATCCATTTGTAGAAATGTCATGGGAGTTTTCGAACAAATACTTTTAATCAGTAGTTGCAATCTTCGCATGTTTCCCCTCTTCACCACCCTTTTAAAGCTTCATATCCTAGCTTAATTTACAATAGTTTTCATGAGGCCAGAGCACAGTTCCTCAGTCTTGCTTTTTAGTAAATGTCTCTATATTAATTTTTCTTAAGATAAACTCTTACATGATATGTAGATCCTTATTCCCTTTTCTGAACTCTTCACTGTTTTTTCAACTTATTAACTTACTAAAATTTGGAGAGATACCAGGGTGAATGTTAAACCATCGGTCTGGGCTTATGATTATCGGGGTGATGATGGTTGCGCTGCCCACCATTAAAGGCAAAAGAGCTTGGAGATTTGGGGCAAAGTGGGGGATAACTTTCTTGCCCTTTGACTTATGCGAAGTTTATTATTGTAAAGAGAAGGGTTGGAAATGAGTGCAGTTGGTTCAATACATAGCCTTACAAAACCATTTATAAGGTGATCAGACTGTATGAAATTTGAAAAGTATTCAGAGGGTCCCTTGCATAGATCAATGTGTTCCCTTAACAAAATACGGCTAGGGGCTGTTTATCATTTTATGCGTATCTGTGTTTATTTATTTTTCTCTTTTACAGTCTGAGATTGGTTTTGGTAAACTGGAGACATACGTCAAGCTGGACAAGTTGGGAGAGGTATGTTTTCCCGCTTAATATCTTTAAAAAATGCCCATATTGAGAGTATTGACAAGGGAGGGCTGCAGGTGTGCTAGGAAGCCAGACAGCTTCCTAGGGTGCTGATGGCAGACGTCGAGAAGACTGAGACCAGGATCTTCAAAGAGAGCCTCAGGGCACCAGGAGTCACTTGATGTGGGCTTCTGTGTGTGCCCAGTTCTTATAAGATGAGAGCTACTCCCTTGCACCAACGTTAATGGGTGTTCACTCTGGCGTGAGCCTGGCCCAGACCCCTCACATACATAATAGTATATATAATATTAGTATATGATAATATTCCAGCCGTTATGCGTTCTCACTAACCATTATACGGTTTCAGAACACATTTTACTCCTGCAAAATTGCCACCCTGTAGTGGCAGCGAAGATATGTTTTACGGTTACGTAGGTTGTTGGATTTAAGGTTGAACAGAGAATTGTGTGATTCAGGGCAGATCTCTTCATCGGTCTATGCCTGAAGCTGTAAATATGTGTCATCTAATACGCATATACTATGTTATTTATAAACACACTGCTATATTCTGCATTGTCTGGTTCTGTCCTTGTAAATTGATACTTGTATAGCGCACTACTCACCCGCAAGGGTCTCAAGGCGCTTGTACGAATACCGCTGTGGAACCCATCCTGGCTTTCCCTGTGAGGCGTCCACTCCTGGGCACACCCAAGGTGGAGGCCAGGCATCCTTAGCGTTGTGGGGGCCGTTGTGGAGATTAAGCAAGCTATTGCCCAGAGTTGCAGAGTGGGACTCCATGATTGGAATAGGCAGCGAGGCGAGAATTACCAGGTCCGTGGAATTTTTGAGCCCAAGACCCGCCGAGGCGGGGAATTGAACCCTGGTCCCGGGCTAGACCTCTGCATCAGGGTCTGCCACTCTAATCATTGAGCCACACTTCTTTATGTTCCACCTCATGAAATCCATAACTTGGTGTCTGCTGAACCCTACACACCGAGCAGTTTCATCCCCAGCACCTCCTGTGTGAGAGGATGCTGCCACATTAAAAGTGCTCTGTAAAATTCCGTGCCCCATCATGGAGCTAGGTATGCTCTATATCCGATAAAGGTTTAAGCTTCTTTGGTAGAAAGTGTTTTTTTATTGCTCGTTCTGTGTAGTTGGTAAATTGCCTGCTCAGTTTTCTAAATTTAACTGATGTGTTTATCATCCTGTTATTACACCTACTCCTGCTTTATCGCCTCAATTTGTTTTGAATTTTCACATCTGTCAGTTTCTTAGCAGTTTTACAGTGTGACCTTATTATAGATTTGCTTTCTGTGCCTTATACCGCCATCTTGTGGTTTATTCTGAAAATGTTCTTCTACTAATGTAAATAATTTGGCATCGACCCTAGCCAAAGCATGTATGACTCCGGATGATGAGAAAAAGCCCAAAGTGCACCAGGCTATGACCACCATCTTTGGATCTTATTTAGTAACTTGTTTCTTAACATTAGGATGTTCACAACATACATATAGATTCATCATCGGCATGTTTTGCGAGTCTGTAATCGTGATTATTAAGGAATCGCTATTACAGACTCGCAAAATGGGATTCATGTAGAAATCGCAATAATTATTGCCATTTCTACAGCTTCCTTATTTGCGATTAGCTAATTGCTAATCGCAAATAAGGAATACCTCCCCATTCATTAGCCCATAGGAATGAATGGGAAGACATATCAATGTGCGAATCGCTATTAGCGATTCGCATGTTGAGTTTGCGATTTCAAGGGTGCAGGGGTGTCCAAAGGACACCCTGTTGCACCCCTGAAATGATATTGGATGCTGGTGTTACGCACACACGTGTCCCAAGGACATGTGTGTGTGTAACATACAACTTAGAAAAATGCACTTAAGTGCATTTTTCTAAGTTTCTGCTATTTACCACGAGGTTTGACTTCGCGGTAAATAGCGGCCCAAAATTTCGAATTCGCAATTTTTTAATGTTTCATGAATTGTATTTAAGGAATCTCAAATAGAGATTCCTTAAATGCAATTCCTCGCAAATTTGCGAATTCTATAATTGCGATTTTTGCATTTGGGATGATGAATCCCAAATGCAAAAATTGCGCTCGCAAAGGGCCAGATTTTCAGTATCTGGCCCTTTGCGAGCCGATTTCACTTTGATGAATCTAGCTGATTCTCTTTGTGGAATAAGACTTTGTTTACATTATGATTTGGGTCCGTTCTAGTGGTTTGTTGCTTTTGCAGCCTTAGGCTAAAGTGCTAAAATCATTCAATTCATGGTTTATTTGAGCTTGTCTAAGTATTGTTTCCTTTTACCTACTAGTCCATAATAGTTTAGGCGGAAGCCTATTCTATTGAGTGAAATTTGGAAAGTGGTGACTTGGACTACTCATACTTCATCTAAAGGTATAAATAAGGTCAAACACTTTCAAATGCTGTCTTGGTGTACAGTATGTTTCTTAGATTCAAGAGCATCTAGTCTATCATCAAATTGACCTGTATTGTAATTATGGACCTCCATAATATATGTGCCTCATGTTCGCGAAATCGCCAAGGCACACCCACTCTATTGAGTGTTCTTGAACCTATACCTTTAGAGGAAATATGTGTAGTTGCAAGAGTACCATCTGTTTGTATACATATGTCACTAACTACAACCACTATAATAGTATTTCTCTGCAAATAATCCTAGGGCCCTAAATGAGTGGCATCTCACTACAAAGCAGGTGTTTGCTAGATTCTCGTCACTAGCAAAATACAGCGAAGAGCTTTTTTCCTTGGAGCATGTTCTTTTTTGTGTGCCTCACATTGCATAATAATCGCCGCAGCCTATTGAAACCATTGATTTCTAAATATGGCGATTGTTATGCAATGCGAGGCAAATAAAAAGGGTGCCCTAAGGTTTGTAAGGAGACCCTGCACAGATTACACAATCTAAGCTCTGAAACCACGCCCAAACATGTGCCTGTAATAACATTGCCTGTTGATACCATTGTTTTTGAAATACGGAGTGCACTGAACGAAAGAAGCCTTGCAATTTTTATTTAATCCAGTAAATGAAATTGTTTTACGATTAGTATCTTTTCTAAATGTTTTTAGACATGTATCGACTATGTACTTTCTATTTAATGTGGAGTGGTTCTCATTGTAGATCTGTATCCCATAAATAAATTGTATTCTATAAAAAAAATTAAAGTGCTTTGATATAAATCTGCTCAAGTAATTTAGCTTATTCAATATATATATATATATATATATATTAGTTTTTACCTCCTCATACTATAAATACAGTTTTTACATTTGTAACCCAGATGTTTCCCTGGCTCAAGGGGTAGAAGCAGTGCAGCACCCTAGGTATTAGTTAATTCTTCTATGATTTGATTTAGCAGATGTTCTCAAGTGAGGGCAGCTCGACATTGGACCTGATCAGTATTTGCATCTGGATTATTTTGAGATTCTTCTCCCAACTTGGCAGATTGTTGAGACACTCTACAGGACACAAAATGGCTGTTCTTATATAGGTTTTTCTTTTTTGTTAAGCAGTGTAGATCGCACCAGTGTCACCTTTGAAATTAGTGTTACAGAAGAGTGGGGTGCTGGACTAGTCGTGAGACGCGTTTGGAATAGTAGGTAGTTCAGAAGGGTGACCAAGTTGAAACAATTCTTCATGTCAGCACGAGTCCAGCCATGGAAGTTGCGTTGACTACCCCATCAGGGGTTACATGAGATTGCTACTAATGTTGCTGACGTCTAGGCTTCCAAAAGCTTGTTTAAGGAAGTCCGCTTGGAGTTGAACTCTGAAGACCGGGTTGGTATTTGCTCGAACCCCCTGTTCCCTGAAGGCCTATACCTGTGTTTTGTATGCTTCAGAAAATGGACAGGTTGCTGTTGTGCAACAGCATCTTGGATTATTTGATGTCGACAGAAGCTGATCTTTGTATGCAGACCGGACTAACTTTTTTGTAGGACCGGTGCAACGTCTAAGAAATTTGAAATAGATTGTGTTCTCCTGTACTCCTTGGACCAATGGAGTGCCTTAAATCAGGATTTTGTCATCTTTTGTTAAGACAAAGTGTAGCTGTCTGATTATGCACTCCTTGTCCTCTGTGTGTTTGAGGATGCAGCTGCAGAAAAGGTTGAAATAGGTCTGACTGGCCCTTCGTAGGACAATAAGCACCTACTGGTGGTTAGACAGGAGGCCCACCTTACAGGTTTTGGTATATGCAAACAAAATATATAAGATGCCAGAAAGCAAAGATGTAAACTTGCAAATATACTACCCCGTGAAAAATACCATGCTGCAGAATCCTCATTACAATAAAAAATGGATGCTGATTGGTTCTTTACTTCTCTGTCGCATACACAGGGAACATATGCAACAGTTTACAAGGGGAAGAGCAAACTAACTGAAAACCTGGTGGCACTGAAGGAAATCAGGCTGGAACATGAGGAAGGAGCACCATGCACTGCCATACGGGAAGGTACGTACAGACTTAAAACCCAATCTGAGATGTTTCACACTTTAGAAGAAGGGCGACATTACCAGTGACTGATACTCAAAGTCTGTGAGAAGCTGATCAGTCCCCCGGTTTAATCTCTTAAATACAAGAGGTAAGGACAGTGCAGGGGTCCACACCTTCGGCATATCCCTAAGCTTCAGGAGAGCTCCTCGCATGTCTGAAGTCCCACAGAACATCTTTTCCTCTCCAAGGCAATGGTAGAACGACTGCTAGGGACTGAGACTCTGTATAGAACTGGAGAGGGCCTGTTCTCTTTTTATCCTAGGGATTACACCCCCTGCCTATCCAGAATGGGGGGGGGGGGGCTGTTGAGCCTGCGCCCACTGTATATCAGTAGGTCATGGACGGAGCTGATATGTTGGTGACGTATTCCCTCTCTATATCCTAGATTCAGGCGAGGGGGTGATGCTCCGTGTATTCATAAGTCAGAGATGAGACTGATATGGCTGGCAACTGATGCCTACTCCATACCCAGAGTTCAGGAATGACATTCATACTCCTAGGAACTGATAATCTGGTATATCCATGGGACGGACAGACCTGGTTATTTCAACAACACGAGAAGGGCATCCCCAGTAGATGAGAAACACAAATTCCAAATATAAATTCCAAATATAAAGTCAACCAAAGACACCCACAGAACAGTAATTTTACTTTTCAAAGTTTATTTTTATATAGTCATTTTTGGTAGAACTCTCATTATAGTAAACACAGAAAAATTTATTTTGATCAGCTTATTATATAGACAATTTCATTGTGTTTAAAGGATTATGCAACAAGAGAAAAACATCAGCCCAAGAACTTGTAGGACAATAAAAACATGATGCACAATTCAGTCATTCTATCAATCGACCACAAACTCACTGCCACAAGTACATACACTCATACTCAGACAGAGCATCATTTCATCATACAGTTGAGGAAAAGCGCTGACGCGCGTTTCGGGAAAAAAAGGTATTAGAGAATTCCTTCATCAGGGCGTAAATCATCAATCCATTATTCGGCACAGTCTTTTAAGATCAATTTGTAATATAAGACAAGTTTATCAAATGATTCATAGTCTGTAAGTTTGTGGTCAATAAGCTGATCAAAATGAATTTTTCTGGGTTTACTATAATGAGAGTTCTACCAAAAATGACTATATAAAAATAAATGTTGAAAAGTAAAATAGCTGTTCTGTGGGTGTCTTTGGTTGACTTTATATTTGGAATTTGTGTTTATCTACTGGGGATGCCCCTTCTCATGTTGTTAAAATACTTATCTTCCCTGGTGGGATGCTCCCCTTGCCTTTATCAATTTTAGGTTTTAAGGGTCCCTCTACTGTTTTTTGCACGGACAGACCTGGGGACAGTCGACTTCTGTATTTGCCTTGGTCAGTTGAGGGCCTGACATATGCAACGGTATCCCTCTGTTAGCCTATGTAAGCCAGAACAGCACAGGGCGACTAGTGATGGTGTCTGCATCCTGTAGAGAGGACACAATTCTGTACAGAGGACCAGGCTGCTGAGCTTTAGGTAGCCCATATTTAAGAGCTGGCAGTGGAAGAATTTGGTGCAGTGTAGATCACTAGGTAAGAAGAAACACGGATGTTGCGATGATTGAACACCTTTATATTTTGTTGAGTGGTGTAGGGACCAACCGTGTAGTCAAGTGAAGCCTACTGTATTGCCATGTGCCAGTAAGGACTGGTTGTGCTGGGGACTAAAGCAATTTTGAAATCAGCATGATAGGAGGGCCAGATTTGGTAGAGGGCTCTAGCAAGAAAGGGCAGGGGCAATGTTTGTTTCATGTTCTCCCATCCTGCTCCACTTCCAAGGCTGACCTCCATGCTCATTTTTCTGGGTTGCCTCCAGTGTCCCTCCTGAAGGATTTGAAGCACGCCAACATTGTCACGCTGCATGACATCATCCACACGGAGAAGTCTCTCACCCTGGTCTTCGAGTACCTGGTAAGCTGCATTACTCTCATGTTTGAGTAGGTTCCTGGAGCTCTGCCCTTTGTGATCTTCATTCTTGATGGGCTGCATGGACCAGATGCCTAAACTAGAACTCTTTTTAATGGTGGCCTCCGTGGGAAAGAGAAGAGTGTAGAGCTTTGTCCGTGCTTAAGTTCTGAAGTCCGATAAATATGGTGGGCTTGATTCGCAAAGGGCCTCGCTCTTGTGGCGGAGGCCCCGCAGACGTGGGGGGGATTCTACGCTATCTCGACAATCTCCACAATGAGGATTCCCATTGCAGCGATTCCACCCTGAGTGCGGAGACTAACCCCCCGCCCCCCACGACTACAGAGCCTCGACTAGGAGTGTAGATGCCCTTTGTGAATCAGGCCCTCAATGTTTTGCATTCACACACAGACATAAGGGCTAGATGTTATTACAAAACATAAAACAGTATGTGAACAGTTAAAGCGCAGAGCGTTAACATTTTCCTAAAGTGCATAAAGCATTCATTATTTCTCAAGGCAAAGGGGTTTTGTATTATACCATTTCTATAGCATGTTCCTATACCTTGAAAAAGCCTCAAGCCCTTTCCGGATGGTTAAGAAAGTAACAACACTGTTTGTTGTGCATAGTCAGATACTGTACCTTTAGTTGCAGTACAATAAATAAGTGGTAGTAATTACCTTTTCAATATTTTAAATGATCTACAAATCTACCTGTGTCAATCAATGCATCAAAGATTTTGATTTCTATTGGGGCCTGCAATGCTTTCTGCCGATTATAAACATCACCCTTTTAAAAGATTTGACGTAAAGTCTGTTGCCACGATTTTAAAAACAATGGACGGTGTAAAAACAAATGAGCAGGATAAAAAATGCACAAGATGCATAAGTGTTTACCCTCATTTGCACTTGCAGACGTTTGTTTACAAGCATGCACGATTAAAGGCAACCCTTTTCATTACTTCGTTACAATATATTACATTGGGGAAAATTATTTAGATACCTAACTTGTACCCCACCAACCCCTGAATTATACAAGCTTTTGTGGCATAGAGGCCTTTGCTGATGGGTATTTACGATCTGTATTTCTACGCAAGTTCCCAATTATGCTCTTGACTTTGTATTTTAATGCTGTGTTAGTGAGACCCTTCTTTGATCTCTAATCACTCTAGATAATCCCCCTAATTTCAGATGCACATTAATTAAGCTTTTCAAAAGAGACCTCAATTGTCTAAAGCACTCCCCTTACAGTAATAATGTGGACTCTTTTGATCCTGTAGAATATTAGACATCTGCTTTTTGCCAACCATTCCTATGGATAGAAATTGACTTCAACCCAAACATCCTGGACAATTACTAAACGAGGAAGCTGAAAAACCCTTTTCCTCCAAAGATCCAACATTTGCTACCATTAGGCAAGGAGTTTACTATCATATCATGTATTCTCTCTCTAATTGCAGCAATTCACCGGTGCTAGAGAATACCCACTCCGCAACACGTTAAAATTCCTTATGCTTTCAGTTATACTCAAAACATTACTCATCTCTTTGGGTACTATGCAATCCACGACAGCCTCCTAGTAAATGTCATGTCTAATATTCATCTTGCTCAACTGTCTCAAGCAGTTTACCATTAAACCCGCAAGATGATTGGACTTTCTTTGTGCCAAAAACCAATTTTTGGTTTTATCTGTGTTGACAGCAAGCTTTTTACTTGAACACTAGTCTTGCAAAGCAGCTGTCCATCTTTGAAGTTCTGTAGGAGTCTACATGGTGACTGCAAAGCTTTGGCGATGAATTGTTTAAGATAGAGTGCTGTGTAAATCTAACATAAGGCAAAACCAAGCACTGCTAGCACACTCTCCTACTTTAATCCATTTCTAATATTTATCTTCTTGTTAAGGCTACTGCATTTAGCACCTCTACACTTGCCATAATATTTTTAAGCACAGCATGTATTATAAAAGGCGGGCCAGAAGAGATGTCTCTACCATTTCGATTTCTTCTTCAGAAGTTCTCCATCCACCATATGAAATGCTCTATGAAAATCCATAAAGCTGGAGTACAAAACACCAATCCGCTCTGTGGATCTTTAGACGACATCGGAGAGGCCCCCTCTGTGGTCCATTGCTTATGTTTGTTAACTGTGCTTTCCCGAAGGGATACAGATATTTGGTTTCATCTGGCTGATTAATTATCCCAGTATTCATTTAACAAAAAGAACTGCAATTATATCCACGAAGAATGTAGATTGAGAAGAAGCCAGGCTAGAAAGATTACATTTTTAGAAAGATTTTATTATTTTACCAAACCGGGAGTGTGGTCCCCCCCCCCCCCCCCCCCCCTCCTTTTTCGAAATTTTATTCTGAAATAAGCAGAAACTGTAGAGTCAAAGCCCCCCCCCCCACCGAATTATGACCTATCAGGAAGGCAAGATAATTACCCACACCACGATTTTCTACATTCTTGGTGCCAATTAGTTCTTCTATTCTGCTTTCATGTAAAGGGGCGTTAGGAACGTAGTACTGAGTTGTTTTGCTAGTGCTAGAACTTTGAAAGCTCGTCTGCCATTCATCGTCCAGAATTACACATTCCAATTCTGTGGCATTTGGAGGCAACCAATTTTTTAGCAGTCTTGTGAACTTGAAATTATCCCCCATTTTGATATAATTTTAATACAAATAAAGTTGTAGTTTATATTTTATTAAACCTTTATTTCTTTTTCATTTCTCTTAATATTGCTGACAGTGCATTAGTTTCAACCCTCTTTTATTCATGGGTACATCTCCTTAGGCAGCTCTTAAGCACACAGCATTCTTTACTGTACCACTACTCACTGCCTCTCAAAAACTAAATCCTGTTGAGAAAGTTAAGTCTTAAGATTTTTAAAAAACTTACAACCTGCTCACCTAAAGATATGTACCATTATACAAAATTAGATGATTTCTGGTCCCATAATGGGGCATTTTCAATTTGAATTCAGCTCATGGGCATCTTCCGTGCAGCCCGTTCTTAGCCCCTGAAAATACTTAACCAAGATTGGTGGCACAAAGTGCCCATAACACCAACCAGAGCATCTCTTGAAGGGCAGAATGACCACTCTTTTCTTTATAAATATCATAAAATCTACACAGACGAAATAAAGTAAGTGGATACAAATAATTTATCAATATTTGCTCGTTCTTATGTTTTACGGGTCAGCACATCAGTGGTAAATTTCTCATTTAAAGCTATCACATGACTTTCACTCATTTCTAGTGCTTATGAACCAGTTCAAACGTCGGGTAATCACCCATAGGTATGTCAAAGGTATCCATTGATGATCGAGTAAGTAAGTCCCTTTATTGGAAACCTGTTTGCAGCAGGTGCAGCTGTAAACCGCATGCTGTACACACACTTGCCATCTAGTGTTGCACTCAAAGCAGAACAAGTTGTGTTTCTTCAAAGAAGTAATTTCTGTTTCAAGATGATTTGACGTACTTCCCCTGACACCCACAATGCATCGGACACAGACTCCAATTTGGATTGATATTCCCACCCTGGAGCTCAGACGTACCCCGAGTGATCTGTCATCATTGTGAACTGAAAATGCAAACATTTTGACACCAGCACAGCTTCAAAGACAACGTAAGGAACACTGGTCATGGCAGTATCAGATCAGTTGAGCAATCAGGCGCAGGCTGTAGGAGAATGGTTCGTTTGGGGAGAGGAGGGTAATGGAAAATACTGTCTTTAAGTTTTGAACCTTTTGCAATAGCCCACTCCCATGGCCGGCCAAACAGGAGTCTGTAACCTGTTTACCACAGGACCGCAATGAGACTGTTCTGCATGTAACTCCTTTTGGTCCATGAAAACCATCCGGCACCATTGGGACAGAAGATTAATGCATTACTCAGAGACGCCATGACAGGTCTCCGTTGCTTTCACATCTGTAGCAGTAGCTGAGGATGTTGAGGGCTGTGAGTCTGATGCAAGAGAAAAGGTCCGTCCGGTACATCTGAGGAACAAAAGCAGCAGAGTACTATTTCTAGATTTCCAAAAGTCTCTGACTCTGGAGAAGTGGAGTGTCCAAGGACCCCATAGAAACCCATGCTCTGGCTAAATACCCCCCTCTTGAATCCCAGGGGTTGGCCCTGAAGACAAATCAAAGCAGCCCCGCCTCGAAAAGATGTCGCACCTCGAAGCGTCCATCCTCTGGGTAGGGGCCTCAACAGTAGCCCTGGTTCCACGGAAAAGAACGGGCCATAGAATGCTTTGTCCTGTCTGGAAAGCGGTCTCTGAAAAAGTCAGCCATCTATGCAACCCACTCTACTGCAGATCATCCAATGCCGAAAGACACCTTTGATGCCTGAGGAATCCCTAGGTCTAGGAAAAGATTCTCAGAGACTTGATGAGGCAAATAGTGCTTAGGCAGTGAAACAGGCTTCTAAATAGAGTAAGTAGTCAGTACTCCACCCACAGAGACTACAGCAAGAAGGAGATTCCAGATGTTATGTAAAGGGCAATGTTCATTGGTCTATATAAAGGATATATCTTTGCCATTGTCAAAAACATGCTCGCCCTTCTTAAAAAAACATTTGAGTAGGCAGTTTCCTGAGAGATTAGACATTTTTGAATCCTAAGAAAAGAGACCCATACACAACACCGATCGTACCAACACCAGTGAGCACAGTCAGTACATTCAGGTTCCGATGTTCTAGATGTCTTGCACCTCTGCTCGCAAACCACTGCTTTATGCGTTTGGATAATGCTGCTCAGTGTATGCTCAGCACGTGATCTACAGCATAATGGAAACGGAAAACGTTACTTACCTGTAACACTCGGTTTGCAGCATGTAGTGCAGTACATTCACTTGGCATCTCGTCCAGCTCCCCAGATGTGAGCACAATATAACATTTGTAGACACACCTCTATGGTAAATTCATATTACAATTTGCAAGTCCTTTTCCAGCACACAAGATACTGTTTCACTTTACTTCGACGCACAAACACCTTAGGGGTCAAAAACTCAATCTGAGGTGGAGTCTGTGTCCTGGTGCATTGGTGGTTTCAGAGAAGGTGCCACGAGTCTCCTGTGAAACCGAAATGCCTTCTTCGAAGAAAACCAACTTTAATATTCCAAGCACAAGA
This sequence comes from Lissotriton vulgaris, assembly GCF_964263255.1. Classification (NCBI taxonomy): domain Eukaryota; kingdom Metazoa; phylum Chordata; class Amphibia; order Caudata; family Salamandridae; genus Lissotriton; species Lissotriton vulgaris. The sequence goes on along the minus strand of NC_141698.1, from coordinate 51,176,774 downwards.
CAAGATGTCAGGAGTATGCACCGCATCTGAATCTACAGCAAAGCGAACTGCAAAGACCGGCCTTTATATGTTTTATGAGTTCGAAATTCTTGTTTATCAATCTAGTCTTTGAGAGAGTGATCCAGAACAAACATGTCTGAATATGAGTCTTGATAGGTTTGAGCCTACCCTACTCACTAGATGTTCCCAGGAGTACATTTCCCCTTCAAAAAAGAGATCTCCCCAAGTCAAAATCCCAGCTTCTTTTAGCGGGCTTATCAATGCATCTTTAGTGAAGTAGTGTGGCTCACTGGTTAGAGGCGGCAGACCCGAGAGCAGAGGACGGCCCGGGACCAGGGTTCGATTCCCGGCGCGGCAGGTTTCTGGACCAGGGTCAGCGGACTCGATAATTCTCTCGCCTCGGTGCCCACTCTGATCAGCGATCACACTCGGCAACTCTGGGCATTAGCTTGCCTCATCTTCACTAACGGCCCCACCAGACCGCCGGGGATGCCTGGTCTCACCCTGGAGATACCCATTAAGGGACCATCTCTCAGGGAAGCCAGGAAGGGTTTCGCAGCGGTCGAAGCGCCTTGGGACCCTCCGGGTAAGTAGTGCGCTATATAAAATGCCTATACATTAGTCCATTCAGGTGGAGCTGGAAGATCCCATATAGGAGAACCGTTGGAATAGTAGCCTATTTTGGTAGTAAGTCTAAGGTTGTACCAGGTTCTTGCTAGGCCCTGTAGTATCTTCAACTTAATTTTCTTAAAAAATTTTGGATCTGCAAACTTGAATAAAAATCCTGTTTGATTTAAGCCTTCACATTTTAGTAGTGTAGAAAACATAAGGCCTATGCCCTGATCATTTGGAGTTTTAAATAGGATTCGAGCATGTGCCAACTGAAATGCCCAGGCATAGATTTGGATATCGGGGGCCAGCCAGACCCCCCTTCTCCCTACGGCGCCTTAGTTTATTCCAAAAGATTCTTACAGACTTATTCCTCCATATAAATGAAGTGATGTCACTTTGCATCTTTGCTATCATTTTCTTCTCAAAGTAAAGTGGTTAACTGTTGAAAATAAAGGTCAATTTAGGCAGGATGGACATCTTGACCAGATTCGAGCGGCCTAAGAGCGTCAATGGGAGATGTCTCCAAGAATTCATTAAGTTCCTGCAATCTTTGGCTACCTGGGTAAAATTTATGTGGGCAATCTGGTTGATATCATTTAAAATTTTAATACCTAAATATCTCATATTGTCACAGGGTTGTACTGGAAGTGTCGTATTAGTGATGTTCCATACCATTACCTCGGTTTTTGTGGCGTTGATTTCATAGCCGGAAATTTTGCCGAATTTTTGTGCCAGATTAATTACTAATGGGAATGCTGTGTTGATAACAGATGTTAAGATCATGAGATCATCCGCGTATAGAGATACTTTTTTCTCCCAATTACTGTGACTAAATGGAGCGATGTTAATTTCTTCACGAATCAATTGGGCGAAAGGCTCCATATATATATATCAAAAAGTAAGGGCGAGAGCGGGCAACCCTGCCGGGTGCCTCTTGTAATGGAAAAGGGTTCCGACAGACCACCGTTGACCAAGACCGAGGCTGAAGGTTCATGGTATAATAGTTCCACCGTTCTACGAAAAGCTCGGCCCACCCCAAATTTTTCCAAGGCCCCCGACAGGTATTTCCAATTGACCCCGTCGAAGGCCTTGGCAGCGTCTAAAGCAAGAATGGCCAAGGGCAGTGATGAAGTAGTTGCCATGTCAATTGCACCTATAAGGTCGTAGATTAATTCGTAGAGTTGGCGACCCTTAACAAAACCCTTCTGGTTAGAGTGTAAAATTAAGGGGGCTACCTGTCCCATTCGTTTAGCTAGTATAGACGCGAAAATCTTATAGTCAGCGTTGAGGACTGAAATTGGGCGATATGAGCCACAGGCCGTAGCTACTTTGCCTGGTTTCAAGATAAGCGTAATGGAAGCTGTTTTCCATGATGGAGGGGGGAAGTCTCCCTCAACCAGTATCAGATTAAATAAATTGGTAAGAAAAGGGGCGATATTGGCTACAATATGCTTATAGATCTCTACCGGAAGACCATCCGGGCCTGCCGCCTTCCCATTTTTGCTGTTTAATATGGCTGATGTTACCTCCTCTAACATAATTGGGCGGTCTAATAGGTTTGCCTGCTCTTTAGGGAGAGTCGGTAGGGTGATTTTGTTAAGCCAGTTTTCTATGTGAATTGGGGTGATATTATTGTCCTCCCTACAGATATCTTGAAAGAAGTCTTTAAAAGCTAATCTTATTTCTGGGTCTGAAGTTACTGTACCAGAATTCGTTATTATAGAAATGATATTATTACGTTTTTGATCTGTTCTGGACTTCCAGGCTAACAGTTTGCCTGCCCCTTCGCCAAATTCGAAGTTAGCTAATTTACTAGCTTCCCACCTCTGCAGGATACGCTGATTTAGTACAGAAGCCATTTGTCCTTTAAGTTTCGTGAGCTCCTCCTGTTTGGTCTGTATAGCATAGTCTGAGCTGTTGTTTGTATTTTCTAAATATGATTGAGCTTTTAGTATATTGGCCTCTATCTGTGAAACCTCTTGAGTATATTGCTTCTTGCGGTATGAAGTTTTGTTCTTAACAATCCCTCTCAAAGAACATTTGAATGCATCCCATACTAAACTGTGTGACGCCGAGCCAATGTTGGTTTTAAAAAATTCTTGCGTCTCAACCTTAACGTAGTCCAGATCCTCAGGGGATGTAAGGAAGGATCTGTCAATTGTCCAAGACCTTGTCACGGTGTGAGACTGTAGTTCAAGGTCTAAACATACTGCCGAATGGTCGGACAGGTGTGATGGTAAATAAGTTATATCCCTTACTGACTTTTCCAAGCACTTGTTAACCAATATGAAATCGATCCTTGATCTGTGTCGATACTTATAATTTCTAAAAGAGAAGCCGGATTTCGAACCCGATCTTACCCTCCAAATATCAATAAGTCCATATTGGTGCATATTTTTAATTAGAAAATCTCTTGATTTGGAATGTAGCTGTTGTCTGGTAGAAGTGGACTTATCCAACTTCGGATCAAGGACAATGTTAAAGTCACCCGCTATTATCATTGGTTCTGGAAAATGTAACAGCTCGGAAAACAACGTGGCCAGGATAGATGGGTCATCACGATTAGGCCCATAATAGCCTACTAATGTAATGCTTGACCCCCCAATCATTACTGTCGCGATTGCCCATCTGCCATGCGGATCGACCTTTTGTTTCAAGAGTTTTGTAGTGATGTTTTTTTTAAATAGAATGACAACCCCTTTTGTGTTAACTATCTGAGAAGTAGAGACTGTTATATCTATCCATCTATTCTTTTTTACCAAGTCTAAAACTTCATCTTCAACCAAATGTGTCTCCTGGAGGATAATGACCTGGGCACCAAAATCCCGAATATATTGTACTATTGTGTTGGCTCTAGGTTTGGTGCGCAGGCCATTAACGTTCCAGGAGAGAATCTTAATGGTGCTCATACTTGGCATGTCTACTGATATTTATTGAAAGTCCTGCCGATACATTTCCCTTAATGTTGGTAAGATAAAAAAAGCTAGCCCATTTTTTATTTATGTAGTTGTCGACCGCCATTTTAGAAATGAGGATCATTTTATTTTTTATTCCCCTAACCCCTTCCCTTGTGTTGATTTCCCCCCCACCCCTGAGGAACCCTAGATTATCCAACCGGAAGGGATCCGGTTTGTGATACCCCTAATGCTCTATCTAGGCTCAGGCGGGACGTTCTTAAATTAAGGTAATGGAGGACCTAATATAAGTGATGTGTTTAACTTAAGTGGAACCTATGGCGAAAAATATAATTCGATAGCTTAAAGTAGTATCTATAAGTGGTTTTAAAAGTGCTCTTTATTGATTTAATTTGTGAAAAATGTAAAAGAAATTTACACACATACACACATATATATATACATATATATATATACATATATATATACATATATACAGACCTCCTCCTTTTTTTTTTTTCTTCTCTCTATCCTCCCTTTTTCATTTATTTTTTTTCCTTTTCCTTACTTTTTTTTTTTCCTTCTCCCTTTTCTTCCATCCTTCTTCCCTTCTCTTTTTTTTTCCCTTTTTCCCTACTTTAAGCGCTTTAAACTCGATGGAGTTGATTTTATAGAAACAGCTATAGTAGCAGCTGACATTAATTGGAGGTGCCTAAACTTAACAATAGTTCATCTGCTGCTTGGACAGTGTGAACGTTATACATTTTGTTGTTTAGCATAATCTTAAGAGCTGCGGGGAAGCTCAACTGGACGGATGCTCCCAGGTTTCTAAAGGCCTCCATTCTTCGACCCAACTCCCATTGTCTATCAAGGGTCGCCCGCGACAAGTCAGAACGCACTTGAAAAGAGAAACCTTCACCTGACAACGATTTTTGTTTTAAAGCTAAGTTTAAAATGTGGTCCTTGAGCTGAAATGTGTGAAAATTCACTAATATCTTGCGGGGCTTTGTACGTTGCGGATTGCGCCTGAATGGGTCCCTGTGAATCTGCTGAATATCCTGATTAAGCTCCTCCTCCGTGTGTTTTAAATTTAGGGTTTTAATTAGGAGTTGGATAATGTATGCTTTGATATTAGTACCTTCATTTGCTTCTGGTACATTCAAAATACGGATATTACAGCGCCTCGAGTTATTTTCCAAGTGTTCTATTCTTTCCGCCAGTGCCGTGTCTTCTCTTTTAAGCTTCCGTATCTCCTCTTTGGCGTTGTCGAGTTCTATGGACATTACCGCTGTTGTCTCTTCTAAGACTCCCGTCCTAGAATATAACGCATCAATCTTACTGTCTAGTGATTCACAGTAGGACCTTATCTCTCTTTGAATTTTAGATGACTCCTCAAATCCACGTTTAATGTCGACTGTCAAGTTAGTAATCATTGATAATATTGTAGAGAGGTCTGAAGGAGGAGTAGAAACAGCGACTTCTGATAGTGAATGCTCATCGGAACTAATAGATTGGGAAAACTGACTTAGTTGCTGTACAGTGCCCTGAATACTGAGAGCGTTCTGGTCCAAAACTGGAGGCACTTCAGTCCCTTGAGGCGGATTATCTGGTTCTAATACTCGACTCGTACTCCTGGGAACATCTAGTGAGTAGGGTAGGCTCAAACCTATCAAGACTCAAATTTCTCCAGATCTCTAGTTGGGGCAGCACAAAAATCTGACTCCACTCGCCAACTAATCCCCTCATTGGGTGGTATCGGCCAACTAGAATCCTCCCTACTTGGCAATGCCCTAAAAACCAAAGAGGTTTCCCATTTCTACAATTTAATCTTAGAGGAAATAGACGGAATATTCCACCTTCCAGATCATCTTTGGGGTCGTCTATTGCCGATAACTAATCTGCATGAACTATGGGAAACATCCTTTACCGTGTTATGGGATATTGTAAAACCAGCGTGGCTGCGTAGAAACCACTTCTTTACCCTCCATAGGGCTCCATAGGGCTTATTATTCGCCCCAGAGGCTGTCCAAATTCTCACCTGGTAAACCAGTGGCCTGCCCTCGGTGTGGACAAGTCGAAGCCTCAGATGCACATATGTTTCACGATTGCCCACTTTTAACATCTTACTGGCAATCAATAAGCAACAGACTAACATCTTCTACAGGCACTATGGTGAATATAGATCTAGGCCTTGTAATCTTTGGAGTAAACGACAAAAAGCGTAGTGCAAATAATAACCTTTTGTTCTACTCCATTTTGGTGGCTCGACGAGAGATCTGTAAGCGTTGGAAAGAGGCCTCCCCCCCGACACTACAAGATTGGAGTTCCTCCATGCTTTCTATATCGAAACTAGATTTATCTAGGGGAGGTAAACCAGAAAAAAGAGCTTTTTGGTTGAAACTCGATCGGTCTTGATAAGTAGAAACTGGGTTTTTTTTTTTTTTGGTTTTTTTTTCTCCCCAGTTCCAATGATTACGAAGCCATGTCGAACTCCTTTTTGCTTATTCACATCTGTCCTTCATACCTAAGGTCAATTGTGGCATAGGCGGTGGTGTAATTTGGCTAATGGCAAGTTCCATCTTATATTGTTAAAGGGGTTGTGACTTAGCGTTAAGCTAATCTAGCTGTAGGGTCTTGGCGCTCCCTCTTAAATGACCGACCCCCACCAGTCATGTACTGAGACAGCATTTTAGTCTTCCAAGTCACACTCTTTCGAGCCCACGGCTCTGATGGTTCAGCCATGGTTGAGATGAGGAACAAAAAAAAAAAAAAAAAAAAAATGTCTGAATATGAAAGAGCTCACATCATTGAGGGTTTTTTTTAAGGGGTTTGCGGCTTTGCACATTCAAAGAAGAAAGCACAGTTTGAGTTTAGATTGTATGAATACTGATACAAAGATGGTAAGAAGATTTTGTTAATATTCGCCCTGTGTCATGGGCAGGGCTTCAAAGGAGATGCTACTTGCAACCAATGTAGACCCCGGAGGGCAGGAGGTGTGTGGTCCTGGCTGTTTGTTTTTATTTGCAGCATTGTAGTTTTGTTGAACCTTGCTGGTGAGGTGTTGAAGAGACCAGTGTGGTAATCAAGAAGTCACAATTCTTGAAAAATGGAAGCCTGAATCCTGTGAGTATGGGCTAAGTGAGAGGAGGTAGCTGAATGTATTCTTGTTGAGTCGTAAGTCTCTCTGGTCACTTTGTTGACTGTAGTTCGGAGTGAGAGTCTAAAGTACATGAACATACTAAAGTTCTTCACCACTGTCTGTATGGTTCTCCAGTTCCCAGAGGCCAAGCCAAGGTAGGGTCATTCATTTGCTATGAGAATATCCGTTTTGAAGATGTTGAGTTAAAGATTCTCATTTAACATCCTGTGGTCAGATGCCTTGAGGTATTCAGAGTCCAACAGTCTTAAGAGCTTAAAGCATTTCTCCTATTTAGGTATTCTCGGCTAAGTAAGGTGTGAAAAGTAACAATGGACTGGGATGCGGCCTGAGTGATTACCAATGGTTGAGAATAATTCAAGTATCCATCACATTTTTTGATAGTGAATTTTAAGTTCTTACACATTTTATTTCACACTACTCGCCTCTTCGACTTTCGTGGTAACGTCATTGGAGTCATTGTTTATCCATGGTGTGGGACCCTACAGCACATTTGGTGGAAGAGGAAAATGTTTATTATAATTACCCAAATGTCTAGCAATGTATCAAGCAAGAATATTGCGGAGCTTGCTGGTGATGAGCAAAATTACTGCCCCAGTTCGATCTAGCACGCCTTGGCCCCTGTAAATAAGGATTAGCCTGAGCCATGCACATTGCTCTGTTCAAGCAGCAGTCATGTTACATGTAAACTGCTCTACTGCTCCTGGTAAGTGGGTCCATGCTGTTTTAAATATGGAAAATAAAACCCATTTAAAAAACAGTGCACCCAGTACTGTGATGTACAACAAAGCTGAAATGGCCAAAGCCCCCAATAGGTTTGTCTTTAGTTAATTTATAAAATGAAGATTTTCCTCTCTAGAGTAAAGTGGAGTCGGGCTGGTACTAAAGGAAGCAAGTGGTTCAGCAGCAGCCTCTGCAGGAATGTTATTTGAGCATGTCAACCTGCTGACCACTTGTGAAATCAGGGGACCTTTCTTGGGATATAATTAAATATTGCATTAAAAGAATTGTTCAACTTGTACTTATCCAAGGGTTGAATACACACCTATTTATTTAAAGGTATTTTGTTTACAAGACCAAAGGGCTTACACATGGTTAGACAATCTTATATATGCACAGTTACCAGTTACCCTCCTTTTACCATCTAAAAGTAATAAGTAAAGGTGGTTTAGATTCAGTTTTCGTGGTCATAAAATTGGAGTTCTTGTTTACTGTTACAATTTGACATATCTGATTAGTTTATGAAGTGATAATTGATGTGATCAATTTCTTTAAAAATAAGCAGATAAATGAGCAAAAGTAAAGGATATAGGTTTTCTGAACTATCTGTTGTGCAGTCATAATTTGTACTATTAGTGGTGTGTTGGTAGAAATGATTCATCACAGTAACAGCTAGGAGAAAGGCTGCACCCATTGGGGGATTGGTGGCTGAGAAATCGGTGAACACACTCTATGCAGGAGCAATCCTAGCAGATTGACCTGGAGATTTAAAAATCATGTATGAGTTTTTAGTGGTGCACGCACTTGTGCATATAATTTGGGTTCCAACAATGTTCTATTGGCAGCTCCAGGATTGTGACTGTGAAATTTGAATTAGGATTTTTCCGTTTTAATCTTTGCAAAGATGTTTATCACACGATAAGAGTGTGATCATTTTATAGCCTTTGTTAGTTCACTACTGAAGCACATCTCCGAATCTAGCAAAGTTCTTGGAGATTTGCCTATTTACAACATTGAACTTTGTGTTCACAACCGAACTGTACATCCCTTACTGCATTCCAAACACACCTGCTTGTATTCCAGCAACCACCAATGCCATATTTTGAACACCCCTGACACCTGGCTGACATTTTCTTTGCAGGACAAAGATCTAAAGCAGTATCTGGACGACTGTGGCAACGTCATCAACTTACACAATGTGAAGGTAAGAGCAAGGATTGGGGCTGAGTTGTTGAAAGCGCTGCCTGTATCACACAATCTATGCTTTTTCACAAATCTGAAACCAGTTGGCTCGCGCCTCAAAGGACAGGTCCCAATTGATACTTTATTTTCCCCATCTTAACATTAAGGACATTCCAAATATAGAGCCACATGTACAAGCCTTTTTGCCGGTCGCCAACAGACCGATTCGCAGAATCTCCTCGTATGCTAACGCAAATAGGCATTTTGGCATGTACAAAGCTGAAAAAGGAATTTGGTAACTTGTTACGGAGCCATAATTTGGGTTTTTGATTCAGTATTAGGAAGCGGCGTGTTAAGAGCGTCCTTTCCTAATAGCGAGTCGCAGTGCCATGTTACGTATATTTTGCGGCCGAAATTTGGTCTAAAAACATTTGTATTTCACTGCCTACTTCAAGTATCTGGTAACCCAGTTGCAACAGAAATGGCGGCAAATTTGTTTTAAAGAGCAGGCAGTGATCCCAGGGACCACTGTGTACGCTTAAAAAATGAAACCACTAATGTTTTGGGTGGGAGGGGCAGGGAACAATGGAGGGCGAAGTCCCAAAATGTATTCCCTATATGTATGACTGCAACTAGTAATTGTAACAAGGTCATATTTGATGTATGTATGAATCACCTGTTAAGATTCTGGCAGATGGTTAAAAACAAAACAACAGTAAAAAAAAATTAAACAAATGTTACATTTTTCTTATTCAAACAAGACTGTACATAAAAAAAGTTACTTTATTAAAAGCAATTACAGACAAGGTGATCCATTGACCCCTAGCAGGCCACCATGCCTGTGATTGTCATGATTCCCAAACGGGTTGCAAATTGCGACCTGCCTCGTGGTAGGTCAATTTGCGACCCATTGGGAATCACAAATGAAACTCAATAGAGTTTAGTACATTTGAAATTGGGATATCCTAATGGCGATTTTCATAGAATCTCAAATAGGAACTCGCAATTTCTATCGTACATACATGTGGCCGATAGATAGTGAGTTTTCCCTTTCAGTTTTCTGAATCGAGTAGGAGATAGTTTTGGCAAGGATGTAAAGATAAAATGCTAATGTTTCTGTTCAAGTTATCGTTGAAGTCAAATGAAACTGTGGATTTTCTGTTCCACACTAAGAGCATTGTTCTGCATTGCCAGGGAGCTTTTGACTCCTGCTAAGATGCATCAGGTCTTGGTGACTAAACCTTCCTCCTGTAACATTTGTACAGTGGTACCTGCTGCTCAGTGCTGTTGTTGCTAAATTCATGCTCATAACCGGGTGAGCGGAAAGAATACGTTTCATGCTGAGATATTTTCTCTCTACAGGTGAGATTGCTGTTAGAGCATGGGACCGATGGGACACAGCTTAATACTGCTCTCTCCCTCATGTTCAGACGTGTTCGGTAAAAGTTCCTGGATCAAATAATTATTTTTGAGGTTTTCTAAGGCCTGCCGAAGTCTGGAGATCAATTGCTGATTGCGGTTATCCTGGATCACTTTCCTTTACGGGCTGTGACCAATTAGCTCGACACGCAAGTAGACAACAACCCAGGCCACCTAATCCAAGTCCTCTCCAACCTCTGGGAGCTTACCTTGCTTAATTCAAAAAGAAAGGTGGTGAAGAAACGTTCACCCTTCCAAGTCTGCCTACAGTGAAACACAAAGGTAACCGTGGGCTGGCCAGAATGGCGTCTGCAATATCTGCCTCTCCCCCGACCATAACGAGGCACTCTGTCACTTCTGTCTCTCCTTTCATTCCAAGAAAACCTTGCACTACAGAAAAGAGAGGTTTTGAGTGCATCTGAAGGTGTAGCAACAGTCACCTGCAGAAACACCTATCTTTGGCAAACAAGACCCACTTAATGTTGAGGAAGAGGAAGCAAGCCCATCTTGCGACCCAACCAATACCCAGCCACAGACTCCATCCTCGAGTGCCTATGAGGTAGAAGAAAAAGAGGGAATGCCTTTGACATTAACAAGACCAAAGATTACGAAGACAGTGAGAGTTGTGAATACTTCTCTGGAGCCAGCTGTTGGTCAGAGCCTGCCCACCCAAGGCACCCTTATACAGAGGCACAGCACCTCTTCCGCACTAGTTTGGTGTTGAGCCACAAGCTCTACACAAAGAAAGCCTCAGCTTCTGGTCTAGCCCCGCCCTCTGGATAGAAACCCAATCAAAGACTAAACGCACTGTCCAATTCCTTCCGGTGCTAATGGACCTGCTTAAGTCGGGGACATTGGCCTATGCTTTTCAATCTTTCACTTATTCTGTAAGTGGTGGGAAAGAATAGGCTGGCCTCAATGAGCCCTGGTTCTTAATGCTTTCGGAGATGTCTACGAGCCCAGATGGGAAGCTTCAACCGGACCTTTACGCACAGCAACACCGCCACATCAGGCACCCCGGCCCCAAACAGTCTTGACCTGGCGCATGAGGTTTTAGAGTCTAAACTTCCAGGAGGAATGTATGAATATCTTTTTTATGGCACATAAGCCTACTAGTCGTGCATGCCATGCACTTCAGTGGAAAATATTTTCCACACCTGCATCAGTCGGTCAATCAATCAGGATTTATAAAGCACAGCAAATCACCTGTGAGGGTTTCAAGGTGCTGGAGTTGCTAGCTGCTTCCCAGAGAAAGCAGTGAAAATGAGGCAAGAGCAGGAGAAAGCACTCATAAAAATGAGGGGAAAGGATGGAGAAAGTGGTAAAAAATGAGGCAGGAAATAGCACTCAGAAAAACAGGGGGAAATGAAGGAGAAAGCAGTGAAAAGGAGGCAAGAGCAGGAGAAAGCACTCAAAAAAATGGGGGGAAAGGATGGAGAAAGTGGTAAAAAATGAGGCAGGAAATAGCACTCAGAAAAACAGGGGGAAAGGAAGGAGAAAGCAGTGAAAAGGAGGCAAGAGCAGGAGAAAGCATTCAGAAAAATGGGGGGAAAGGATGGAGAAAGTGGGAAAAAATGAGGCAGGAAATAGCACTCAGAAAAACAGGGGGAAAGGAAGGAGAAAGCAGTGAAAAACGAGGCAAAATCAGGAGAAAGCACTAAAAAAAAAAACCTGAGAAGAGGACGGAGAAAGCAGTAAACCATTTTGGAAAATCAGGAGAAAGCACTCAAAAAAACGGGGAGCAAGCAGAGTGGTGCATCAGTACTGGAGAGCTGGCCTGGTGCCTGGCCATCTCCAAGCAATTAGACTCTTTCAGAGTTGAATTTCAGGGTGTCATTTCCTATCTTTCCTTCCTTTGAAGAGCAGGTACAATATTCATGCAGAACAGGGAACATCCAGTCCTTTTTAGGTCGAGCCTTTACCATTCCGCAGGAATGGGAAATGGGGAGAATTCAAGTCGGCTATTTTCTCGTCAAACCAAAGGGCTTTCAGCCGCGGTTTTCTTGCAGTGCCCGTGAACCACGTGATAACATGCACGCGCATTCAGGGCCAGCCAGCCCAGCACATCAAAGGGCTTCTCCTCCCCTAATTATTCATGGCCGGCCGCAGGCCGGCCGTACTTTCAGTTTCCCCAGAACGGCTAATTAGGGGAGGAGAAGCCCTTTGATGTGCTTCACACCAATGCGCCTCAGTCATTCCTCTTCTTTGTATTTGCTTCCAGACTCACGCATTTGTTCACATCACATTTTAGTGCCCCCTGCCCTGAGGCACGCATCACTTGCCCGCTGCCATTAACCACGCATCACTTGCTCTTCGCCACACTGTGCCTGCTTGAACATCTCTGTGCCCACCTTTCACGATATTCATTTACTACTTTTTTTTTTTTAGCAGTGTAGAAATACGATGTTATTTCCTGTCATACATGCACTGAAGCGAACCCACTACGAAGTTCACGTTTCAGCTGTTTTCAATCCGGGCCCTTTCGTGAGTCATACCGGATGACTACTTAATTACTTCCGCTTTACATTTTTCCAATTACTGACTTGCTGCCACTGTCTTGTTTCTATTTTGTCTTCTGCCATTTCCTTCATTTCATGTACATTTTTTTTCATGTTTTACTTTCCGAGGACTGTGTGCTTCTCTCGTAGGCTCTCCCGCCCCATCCGGCTTCCCTCCAACCATTTGCCACACTCCTTGCCTCTGTCTTGCCTCCCCCTCCATTCTCCTCCCCTCGCTCGCACTCCCGCCCCCCACCAGGCTCTCCCGCCCGTTTCTCTTTTTTATCTCTGTCTCTCGATAAACCTGTTTGCCAGGATCCTCCCCTGGGCATCGCACTCATGACGTATGAGGTGCAGACACGTACATTAAGGTTTATTACTAGACTGCACTAGACTACATTGTACAAAATACCACAGCAAGACTCCTAGCAAAAAAAACACATACTCCCCGCCTGCAAAAGCATGTGTCAGAAGCCACGTAATTAAAGAGCGCTCTGTTTAATGAGGAAGAAAACGAGAAAGCACTTACGGAGACATTTGTGAATATGTCAACAATGCAAAATCAGCGTGCATTGTTGATTCACACTCGATCAAAGCGATTTAAGAGAGGAGGAAGCTATCGTGTCTTAACGCTTCCCTGCCACTGCTGGATGAAACCGCAGAAGTGCAATCAGAGGGCAGCGGAGATCCTCAGACGGGAAATTACCTCGATCGCCATAGAAACAGGCAGGGAAGCCCGTGCAAAGCAACACCGCTTCTTTTTTCCAATCAATGGGCATTCGCTACCCCGGGCGATCAATTAAAAGTCATGGAGAATAATTATTTGACATTACTTATTCGTCCAGTTGTGCAGCACTGCGAGGTCGCCTGGCAGTTCCCCCCCCCCCCACATACGCACCCAGTGCCCCGTCTAAGAAAGCAGGCTCGGCCAGTCTCACTCCCACAAGCGGGGCAATTACTGCTAGCGCTATGATACTACCGCTGCGGTAAACACCGATAGCGGTAACTACCAATTACTGCGGGGGGATAAGTAATAACTTTTCGGTAATTAAGTTAATAGCGTTTTCTATCTAAAATATTCAAAAGCCCACCTATGTGCAACAACCAACGTAACCTAACCATACAGCAGGCGTTGAACACCCCAGCCAAGCGCATTTCTACCAGAGGCACCGCACTAGAACTGACACGCAAACAGAGGCAGTATGGAAAGTCGGAATCCCAGACTGACAACTGCTGTTCCATATGAAAACGTGAATATACCCAAGGAAATTACTTGCATAGGTACACGAACTGACTAAATAGTGGAAATCACTGGTCAAAACACAAGAGCAAAAAAAGAAATCAAAAGTCCTGCCTTATTCTGGAACTCTCCAAAAAGTTGTGCCACTTTATGAGCAGTCCCGTCCCCATCAGTAATGTTGCAACTACTCCCCCCACGCCCCCCCCACACCTTCACCCCAACAGCCGAAGACCCATTAGTCCTCACAACCCTTATGTACTACCCTTGCGGTTGGTTTGACCTTTTGCCGTGTCACTACCCCATGAAGACCAGAGCACAGCCAGGCATTTGGTGGCTACCTGAAATGTTTCAGCATCTTAGAGAGAGAGCACCACGGGAAAGCACCAATGCCTTGATGCACTATGCTCACTCTGTTAACCTCGAGTGACTGCATAAATGTTTTGCCATTTGTGCACCCGACACTCTGAAGCAGCTACAAGATACAGGCAGATTTTAAATTACACAAACACCTAAAAAACAGTTGTTAGCAGTCAGCCACCAAGAAAGCCTTTTAGCAGGAGGACTGAGACTTACAAAATGACGGGTGCAAGTCACACTTTTTGGGCCAGTATTTGGATTAGGATAAACATGATCAATGAACAACTCCTCTGTATAAACTTGTTCAATATGCACTGCTTAATTATCTAGGGTTCAGCAAAATGTATCAATCATCACTACATCTGGGTGGAAGAAACAAAGTCCACTTTAAACATCCTCAGACAAGATGATCCAGACATGGCACCAGATGGAATTTAATTCACTAATTCTGGCAAAGTGCTGAAATGGCTATTACCAGAGGATGATAGTTAATTAAACAAGCACTGGCGTTGCCAATAGGTCTCGCAGTAGGAAAGTTGGAGCTATTACAATTGCAAATAACAATGCCTTTTATTTTTGTTTACATTTTAAAAACATAAAGGGCTTTGTCATTTACAAAACCAATAGCTCAAACTTTCCTACTGCGAGACCTATTGGCAACGCCAGTGCTTGTTTAAAATGTCATTCATCCAAGTGCACAAGGACAGAGCAGTCCTTGGAACGAATCCACAGTTCTTACCTACGATAGTCTCGCCTTTCACATGCCCCATAATACCGAGTTGCCGGTATTCTTTCCAAATTCTGATTCTGTGGTGGGAAATGTTTTACATACCTTAGATGTTAAACAGATGCTCATTAACGATATTGACCGAATTTAACCTTTTAGCTAACACCTTTTTGTTGCTTTGGTTAAACCCTACTAGGGTCACGCTATTACGAAAGCCGGGATGGCAGGGTGGATTGTCAAATGTATATAAACCTGCTGTGCTGAAGCTAAATGTCTACTCCCGTACCTCCCAGAGTGCACACTACATGCAAAAAGGGAGCCACTATAGCTTTTTTTTTTTTTCTTTTACATTTTTTTATATCCTCATATTGCGATATCTGTGTGAATACGGAGTATCAGGTATCTGCCTCTGGTTTCTTTCCGACACTGCCCCTCGGTCTCTCTTGTCTGGGGAGTTTTTATCATCATCTTGTTGATTTTTGAGGAGTTTCCTTTACCCGTTGCATACCATTGCCTCTGATTTTGGAGCGAGGGGAGCTAGTCAACTTGACTACTCAACAAGTACCATTCTTGTCCACCAGAAGATGTATCGCGTTAATCATAGGACTTGACTATAGCTTTCTTTGGTAGCATCCCATTAGCAGATATCTGCAAGGCAGCTACTTGGTGAACACTACACACGTTTACAAAGCATTACTTTGCGGGTAGATTAGCTCATCATCAAGCTATGGTTGGCCAGACACAATTGAGGACCTTGTTTCAAATATCTGCACCATTTACCTGCTGGACCCACTAGGGAGACACTGCTTTGCTGTTGATGCAAAGCATGTGTATCAATATTCACACATCCTACAAATGGAAAAAGTTGCCCTGTAAGCATCTGTTCGTAGCTTGTCTTGCTGTAGCTTCACATGCACCCCTCCTCCCACAAGCTGTCACTGAAGGTCTATTTTTTTCTTAAATTGCATATAAATTACCAACTAACAACACACAAGAGACATATATTTACTCTTCCGCTGCACTCCCTTCTCATCTGCGGAGTGAGAAGCCATCTAAGGTGGAGTCGGTGCCTGTTCACATTGTAGACAAAGGGAGTTGTCACTCGCACATGACATAAAACTTCTTCGAAGAAAATAAAATTGTAATGTCTGAGCCAAGCACTAGATTTCAGGAATGCACAAAGCAGGTGAACCTGCATCACTTCATGCTACAATCAGATGCTAGGCTAAGTAACATTTCCCCTACTGTTTGTCATGGAAGACATTCCTGAAAAATCCTCCTTGCAGGTTTGAGGTGAGCAATTAATAGAATCCTCTGTTCACTGCCCTCTCTATTACTAATGAGGACGTCCCAACTTATCCTCTGTGCATCTGGGGCTGAGCTACTGCCCCCTGGCCTAAAGAAGAGGATGGCCAATTTTAAAGATCATCTCATGGTCCGCATATGTCCGCAATGGTCTGTCTTGCGCAGGCTGACAGACTGCCGCTGCACCTACTCTGCCTCAGACATGAAATCCTAATCTCTAACGGCTGGGCTTAAACGCTCATCGTATGAATGCCGTCCTTCTCTGCAGCACAGTGTCATGGAGGATATGGACAGTGTAGGGCCATTGGCTGGCTGTCCTAGTAAGGCATGGTTTAAAGAACAACTGCAGAGCCTGTGATGCACCAGGAATATAAAGATGCTACCACTGGTGGAAAAGAGGAGGATGAGGATTTTTCAGCTAACGTTCACCCCTAGAGCTAGAGGTCATGACACAAGAGTGGCGGCGGCAATGGAGGTGCAGAGGGGGCCAATGGTAACATGCTGAAATGTTTCATCCCTTTATAGAATGCGTAGCCCAATATCCCATAAGGCAGGGTGATCCAAAGCAGTAAAAACAGAAAACGTCCTTGGATATTCCCAGGAATTATATCCATGCAGTTTACCATATGTGAGTGCTAAGTTTGCTCCCGGGCAGACCTCTCTATAGAAGGGGACCCAACAAAAGTTTGTGATCCTTTTTATAATTGCACATTATGGTGGGAGTGCATCAACAGGTGCAAACACCAGTTGCATTGTGGGATAATCTTCTGCAATTCGGCCTCTGGAGGCATGGCGTAGTCTGGACTTCGTCCACACTGGCCTCACTCAAAGAACCAGGTACCAGCCTGCCACATAAGCTGGCACCTATTCTTTTCCCTTCTGTGGTAGATTAATAAACCCAAGTGCATGTTATGAAACAATTACAGTCTAAGAAATAATAAATATTGATGAACAAAGACATGAGAAAATAACTAGAATCAGAATTTGTAATCAAAAGCTAAGATTGATCTGGTAGAAATACCTAAGTAGTGAGTAGGCAGCAGGTCACTGGGCAGCTAACACCTACCACTGAGAAGTCTGATGCACGCAAGATATTGCGTATATTTCTTCAGAATGCAAGTTGGTGTTTGAGGTTTGTGTTGAATTATAATATTTTTTTTCCAAATAACTCTCCCTTGGATTATGTAACGAGTTGTCAAATTTTTTTCCTAACCCATACACCGTAGACATACTTGCTGTTTTATCCTGTTCTAAAAACGTAGGAAGTCTGGTTTTTAAAAATACAATAAATGTTTAATTTACCTAGATAGGTCATCCCAGTTAGAAATGTTCCAGCATTCTTCGCCAACCAAATTATGCACATTTGTCTAACATAATGTGAATACTTATTTTGGGAACGCCTTGAGAACTGTGTGGGTAGACACTGGCAGACGGACCATAAGTATCCTGTGTTTGTGTAGATTTGCAGTGTGAACCTATTCTAGATTCACACGTTGCGCATTACTCTGCCATGGTTGGGTCTGGAATTTCCTTGCACAGAATAAAAGTTTTACTTTTGGGTATTTAAAAAAAAAAAAAAAATAGGTAGAGCGAGGTATTGAAGTCTCCCGTAAGCCCCAGTGCCCCAGTAAATGACCACCATCTTCAGATTCTTTTTGAACAGGTGGAATAGGAAGCAAGTAGAACAACTAAGAATTGTTTTATCGGCATTTGGCAATGGAAGAAGCTCCCAGATGGTAGCAAGTTGTGGTTATGGCACTGCAAACCAACACCATCATGATGCATCGAGGGTGGGGAGAATACTTTACGTTTTAGCATACAGCCGTGACCGCCTTCGTTTGGCTGCTCCGTGACTTCTCGTCTTTGGGTGCTTGATGATAGTCTATTTATCTGATTATCAACCGCCTGTATTTGGCTGCTCCGTGACTGCAATTTTTTGATTTCTCAGTGACTGCTCATTTAGGGTATGTCAATGTTTTTTCATTTTTTAACCTTTATCTTCGTATAGTAAGGATCGCCATACCAACAAGGTTTTAAATGCTAGTAAATGTGACTTGATATTGTTCATTAATGTATACCTGTAAACAAAGGCTATGATCACAGTGCGACTGAATGAATTTCCTATTTTCTTCTCTTTGTTGCCTCCCTACTAGCTTTTCCTCTTCCAGCTGCTAAGAGGCCTCGCCTACTGCCACCAGCGGAAGGTGCTGCACCGGGACCTGAAGCCCCAGAATCTGCTCATCAATGAAAAGGGGGAGCTGAAGCTTGCAGACTTTGGTATGTGTGTGCTTGAAGACTGGTCACACCATACAAGCAAGCCTTTTACCTAATTGGGAGACGCCATGTGTAAACATGGTTGAGAAGTACTGTGGTGTATTAACAGTTTAATGAGTGCTTGTGAGGATGTGCTTTAGAGAAGATACCCCTAACCATTTTACTTCCAGTCCTTACCTTCCAACCTAGTCAAGGGTATCTGAAGGTGATTATGGCATCAAATCTCTCCCTTGTATCATAAGGATGTCAAGTTACCAAAGGAACCTTGTACTTTATGCAATCAACAACTCAAATTTTCTGTTGCTTAGAATACAAGCAAGCATCGCTTTATGCTTTCCCGTCTTAACTCCAATGTCTT
The DNA here is from genome assembly GCF_964263255.1 of Lissotriton vulgaris. NCBI lineage: Eukaryota > Metazoa > Chordata > Amphibia > Caudata > Salamandridae > Lissotriton > Lissotriton vulgaris. The sequence continues at coordinate 51,158,031 of NC_141698.1, read as the reverse complement.
TACATAGGAGTCCATCTCATCCAGCTTAGCAAGCTACCAAGTATGCAGAGCAAGCTGCTAGAGCGCTCTTTATGAACACATGCTGACTTGCACCTCACCAGCAATTCATGCTTACACGTGCTGCCTCTGTACAGCTATGTGCATAGCGCATCGAAAGAACCTGACCACACTTCCTTCAACATAAACTCTTCACCTACCGCCAAACCCGATTGTCGTGCTCTGTGCTGACCACACTGTTGATCATTCCTCTTTTCTGAAAGGCCCATACTAGTGAAAGTCCTTTCTCTGTTCTGCTCTGCAACACTGTTTCCACAAGAATAAGAAGTGACATTTGTCTCGAATTTCAAGAGCATTACAAAGCCGCTTCGTTCTGTTCACATGATTGTGTCTGGCTCGCAACTGTGTACCTACAAATATCACCTCATCTACACTTGCACAGCTACCATTTAGCCACAACATTTGATTTGGTTTTTGATCCGCCGGCACTACACCCCTCATCTTATAGAGGCCAATCAATAAAACACGTTTTCGTCTGTGCAATGTTAAAAGGTACTTCATGTTAATCGGTCCGCTTTATCAAAGGTATAGAGCACTGTATAATTCCAGCTATATAAAACAATTCGACCAGTGCAGGTATATTAGACAAAAAAGCCATTTCATGCTTCTTTCATCAGTTTGGGCACCCTTATACCTTTATTCGAAGAGGTTGCATCTTTACCACAATTAAGAGGGATAAAGCAAAAACTTCTGACCTTTTGAAGGAGAAAAACATTTTAAGACCACGTTTTTTAAGATCCTTGAAGTAGATTTTCTTGGTTGTGTTGGCTCAAAATCCCACTGTCAAATGAACCTTTTCCTTAGCTGGTGCAGTCGGACTCAATACAGCATCAGGTTCTGAGATGGGTGGCAGACTCTGGGGTTTAGTGCTACAGGGGTCAGGGCCCAATGGTAATAGTGGCACGTGCCTCATAAATGGCTACACCCAAAGGCCATTGCGAAGTACAAGTTTAACTGTTGATAGAGGACTGTGCCTTCTTAATAACTTTTTCATAACTGAATAATTTCCAGAATTCAACGGTCGTTTCCAAACATGGTGTTTATTCCCAAAAAAATGTTCACACATGAAACAAAGGACAGCCGACACGTGTTTCGCCCGTGTGGCCCGACGGCTGTGGGCTTTCTCAAGGTAGGTTATGTTATGTTATGTTATAACAATTTATTATGCGCACAGCGACTCCAGCGAAGGAGCATCCCGGCGCAGGAAATAGTAATAGTAAGGTAATTGTCGCTGGTGATCCAGTCCTGTGACAGGCATGTGTTGCGGTCTCTGCAGGTTCCACTTGGGAGTCTTGCATACTGGAGGATTAGAAGATACCATTCAGCACCAGTTGAAAGGTGCAAACCCAGCTCTAGTTTAAGTAATGCCCCAATCTCATGACTTCCAATGGGATAGATTGTCTTAATCCGAGATGGAGGTCCACGGTGGTCCTTCCATGTATCAGTCTGTTTGCCAACTATTACACTGGTGACCATGCTAGAACATGGGTATAACCTTGGAGGTTATGTTGTTTCATCTAAGGTCTCAGAGTAGCTACCTCAGTGATTCTAAATGCATTACTCCCCATATCAAGTGAGAATTTCTTTATCTTCAACAGATCATTACTAAAGCGGTTCCCCCACATAACAATGTGTTACTTTTATGCTCAGGTGCTTTCTCCTTCTCAATAATCAGCTTATGTTGTAGGGTTCAAGCACCATCATTCAACTTTCAACATAGTTTTACTAGGACAAGATGTCGAGGCATTGCACAGTATTTGCAATCCTGTTGCAGCAAGCAACAAATTAGCAAAGCGGCTGCATAATGCCTTTTAAATGTTCCCTTAGGCCTCCAGACAAAGAGTATTTGGGGCAACCTCTGGAAAAAAATGTCAAGATCACTTAAAAATGAGAACCAGTAGTACTGCATTGTGTGTAGGGTAAGAACCCATTCTTGAAACCAGTCTGAGTTGAAGAAGATTTCCTTAAACTCATATGTGTGAAATGTTAGAAATTTGTCAAATATGTTTGCTGGGTTAACTTAGCATGGACAGCAACACAAGATGATCATTTAGGATATAATTTATTCCTTCTATGCAAATGTGTCCTGTTAGTGTGCCTCACTAAATATTAGGAATTCTGCTAATCATTAGGACATTGTTAGACGATGCACACGAGAGGGTTACAACCAAAGTTTTTTTCATACTATTGTTACCAGACCCCCCATAAAGTTCAATTGTTTTTGAGGGATTGGAGTTTTTAAATAACTGAGAGATCCTGACAGCAATTTTTAAATGATCTACACGAGACACTAGGTACAACCAGTAAATTTACATCTTTATTCTAGCTATGTAAGTTAACCATATATTTCCACCAGCTAAAGAACGTTGTCCTCCACTCCTTGTACAATGCAGCTTTTTTCAGTTACGGTAGTACATTTTTTCACCATTGTTTTTTACAGTTGCGACAGACTTTACTCCCAAAATGATTCAATTTTAAAGCCTTACTGTTTCACCTTTTGCACTGAGCTTTATAGACTGTGTGTGTTTAGACTGACCTTAATAGTAGCCCAGCCTGAAGACATAACTGATCGTAGTACCATATATCTTTATTTAGACTTCTCAAATTCCAATGTTGAACTGCATTGCAGTGAGCATTTTGATGGAGATTCGGGAATAGCAGTCCATATATTTTTTGTTTATTTTTATTAACTTTAAATATTTGAACAAGTCAACCATAGCAATTGGAAATTCAGCAGACTCAATTGGTGCAGTATTAAACTGAGTGTCTCGATAATTATGGTTATCAAGAGCTTGAAAATCTGAAACTTTGTGGGTAAATAGTAATTTCATGGTCTTGTTTTGATGGCATAATCTACACAATTTATAAACTTTTGTCAAAATAAATCAGAACAAGTAGCGATTGAGGTTGTCTACAGATTTGTAAGTAGTGACCTTTTCGGCTGCAAGAATTCCATCCATTGACTCCACAGAATTAGTGTATGTTGATATCATTAGATTAATACAGTAACAGATGGCCATTATTAACAGTTTTCCCTTGCAATATTTTGGAGTAGGGTATGCCCCTTCTGATATCATTACTAGATGCTAACTTGATTTGGCCAGGAGCCAGTATTTTAGCATTAACATTTTCTAGTCCACATGAAGCATGCATTTGCTTGCACCAAAATAATTTTATTAAGAGTATTGCCCAGCCTTATTCAAGCTAATTATCACAAACATGACCTGAAGAAAACTAGCTGCTTATAGCAAAAAAAAAAAAAAACAAAAAAAAAAACAATTTGCGATGAACTAGATACTAAAATAATACTTTGACTGGTGTGCTACAGCATATAGAGCTCATTCGTTTTGCAGTATGATCAAGTCCGATTATGGCAATGCCGGTTATTAAGCCTATTTTAGGTATACCCTTGGAGTCATTGGATGTTAAGCCGTTAAAAATATTGAAGCCAGTGAGAGAGATGTCCTAAGTTAACCTCGTTTCTAAGATTGCTAAAATCCGGAAGTTGTTCAGACTCTAAACATTATTCTGAGTCTGTTTGCCTTATTAAACCTGCAAAGTTCCATGACCGGCGCACCGGGCAACACTCTAGGTTTGGTAGGACAATAAAATACATTGATGGTTTTGTGCAGAATCTTCATTTTTGCCATCTTTGGGGGTGGGAGGGTGTTGGCAGGACAAAGCGATCTGTTCTCGGATTATTTGTCCAGGCAGCCTGCATCATAAAAAGCATTTACCATCGTTGTTGTATTTCCTCTGGTTCTTGATTTCCAAACAAACCTGCAGTCCTCTACTGTGTAAAGGATCTCAAAATGTTCACTCTGTTAGGCTAACTCCTCTGCATGCGACTATTTCCCAAAATCAAATACTGGCACTTTTAGGAGGCTTGGCTGCCAATGCCCTTCTCCCTCCTTGTGTCTGGTTCTAAGACTGCGTGACCTTGCCCGTGAGCCTCTGACCATCTCATTGAGTCTGGAATGATGACCACTAGTGAGTTCTTTGGTGCTTTGGGTATGTTTGGCATCTAGCTCCTGTTTTGAAGGGTAGCATGCTTTCAGGTCTTCTGTAGGAAATCTTGAGTCACATTGTAAGTCTAGTTAAATCGATGGAAGAAACTGGTGACTACATCGCTGTCAAAGAAGGAGAACCTGATGCCCTGATAAATCTGAGCTTTTTAACAATCCTCGACCTGCCTTAATGCGCCCCCTAGATGGTACCCTTAGCACATCTCTCATACCGAGACGCAACTCTGGGTCCTCAAATCACACTTGTTACTTTACTCCGTAATTCAGAACACAAGCCACTTCCTGGGACTCGGTCAAGCGCAGTCGTCCAGGCATAGTGAGCATCCCTCAGTTTGGCACATCTCATCAAAGTCTTGCAGAATTTCAGCCACATCACACAAAGAACTACATTGACTGGTTTCCAGCCTGCATTGTCTGCAGGACAATCTGCATCACATACAAAGCACTAAGGAGAATCACTTTTGCAGACTTGGCTGATAAACTAACCACCTCTGGTGTGCAACACCTGGTCAGGATCCAGGACATGGCCACATTAGAGATAAAGACATGAAAGAAGGAAAAAGACACAATTGAGGTTTTCTTCCAGGTTCTGGAGCAACAAGCCCCTCAACATCAGAATAGCTGCTCCCACCTGGCAATTCAGAATGAAAGGACATTAACACCCCACAAAACAGGAACCTGCAAAGACTTTCTTCAGGTGAATGGTCATGAGTAGTACCCTATGGCTCACTCCCACTCTTCAGTTTTCCACTGCTTTCCAAGTAGGTTTACAAGTTCCAATGCATGCATGAGTGCACACAGTCAAGAGAGGGTGAGCAGTGACCTTGTTCAACGTTTCCCCATTGCTGGTGCGGTCTAATAGCATATTCTAGTCCTACAGATGTCATGTGAGGATCATACCTTGTAAGATTGTTGTATTGCTATTTGAGAGTATGATGATAGTGGTTTGATTGGTGGAGATGCTATTGAGAATGCTTAAATATTCCCAAATAGAGATGAAAGTAGTTTCACTCTATTGGTAAAAATAGCAGCGAGTGTGGGGCGTCACCTGGGTTTGTGGACATGGCAATGAAGAGCCTAACATTGGCAGCGTTGTTGAATGTAGTTTTTTTTTTAATCAAGATCTTTTTCATTAGATTTTCACAAAGAATCCAATAAAGAACAAACATAATGAGTAGACCATGCCAATATTCCATTAACAAAAGGGAAGAGAGAAAAAAAAATGACAGTATAGTATTAGTCAAACAAGCACAACTTTTTTTGTAACGTACCTTGTGGGATCCCAGCTCATTACATCAAGTGACTTAACAGAGAGGCTCACAGTGTATGTTTGTATAGAATTTGCGACAAGATCCAGTTAGAATAAGAGAAACTTAAGCATTCCAAAACTTTGTTAAAACAAAAGATTATGCTTAAAAAATTAGAGGGGGGGACGTTGGAGGAGGTGTGTGTGTGTGTGTTTGTCAGTGCGTGTGTGTTTGTCAGTGCCAGTCACAGAACAGAGGTTGGTCCCTTAAGGTTCCAATGCACCTAATTTGTGTTGCTTCCTTCAAGACTGAGCAGGCCTTCAGTCTATTCCAAATACTTTGAGATTTGGTCTATCGTTGACTTAGTGTATCAGTGAAATATAATAAGCACTGGTTTCTTAATAAAATCAATACCGTGCTAGGTGAATTATCCCCCAAATACAGTATTCGATGATGAACGTGGTTCTAATGGCTTTGGTTGGGATGCCTTCAATGGTTTGCACTGGCATTGGTGCAGTGTTGGCACAGTGATGTCCAGCGGGTGAGAAATGGGACATTAAAGGAAGTATATGTTCATGGGCTGGAGGTGATGGCGTTTATTATTGACAGTACTGTAATTATCCCGGGCTTGGCACATATATGATTATAGGGTTTCTGTCGGTGGGGGTAAGTTTGAAGGGAATTGTGTAGGCATTACTAGTGATAAGGATGTTGGCGATCATATTGGCAATCAAGATGAAAGTACAGTGATGAAAAAATTGTTGCATTGCCAATGGTAGATATGAAAATGCAGATCATAACAGTGGAGATAATTTATTTGTATGTGGTTGTTTCCTGGTTGATTTAGTTGGGGAAGATTGTATTGTTGATGCTAGGGAGAACATTATTAACTTTTCGGCATACTTCAAAATGATGGTCTTTTAGTTTTGGTAGGAGTGGAAATGGTGATGATTTTTATATTGGCTTTGGTTGACGCACTGATAGCAAACCAAGTTGCAAAGGCTTTGATAGACAGGATGGTATTTGGCCACTGGTAGAGCTGCTGCAAAAGGTTCTGTTGACATATGTGGATAAAGAGGAGCTATGAAGATGTTTATTGCTGCATAAGATTACAATGTAGTTGTGTTGATGGCTGTTTTCGTAAAAAGTTTGCCATGGTTGGGTTTGGTGTGTTAATGGTAAAGTGGTTTTGCTCAGGATGAGAATGGTTCACATATGTGCGTTTGGTGGCTGGGAGTTGATAGGATTGGTGTAAACATATTGAGGGTTAAATTGTTCCCAGTTATGACGCTGGGCTTGAGGTGCTTCTGTCTGTCAGATGAGGTTAAACTTCATTGCAGGATAGTTCAGTCGAAATATTAGCCTTTAGTGGCAGTGGTGAAATATTGGTGAATGTGTGTGTTTTTGGCTCTGAAAGGGATAATGACTGTGATAACATGATAACTATAGGCAGATTTGCCTTCGCTATAAGCAATTATATGTAGATAAAGATTTCTGCTCTAGGCATTAGTGGGAATGTGGCGTAATAGTGATGGTGAAGGAACTGAGTTTCGAAGCAGGAGTTGCTGTTTTGTTTAGTGCTGCTTCTGTTCCACCCATTTTTGATTTAATCTTAAGTCAACGTTCCAAAGTATACACAGGTTGACTGTGGTGTTTTTGTACATCTGTCTTGATTTCTGTTTTCTGGGGTGATATGGGGACTGATGGCACCGAATAGGACTGTATCGTTAGTTGGTCTCTGATCTTCTCAGCCCACGCTATCTTTAGATGTCATTGTAAAGGAATATGTTACTTGCCCTGAGAAGCAATCCATCTTCCTTGCATTTATTCATGGCCGGTCTATTACAGCAGTGAGTAATGTGTCCTCCTTACTTTCTCAGGACTTGCACGGGCAAAATCAATTCCTACAAAAACCTACTCCAATGAAGTGGTGACGTTGTGGTACCGACCCCCAGACATCTTGCTCGGCTCCACAGAGTACTCAACACAAATCGACATGTGGTAAGTGTTAACTACTTGTACTGAGCTAGGAGGTGAGTTGTTGTAAGAAAACAACAACTCTCAGTCTGTTGCAATTTTCACAAAACTTTAACCAGCTTTACTGTTTTATTACATTTTTGGAGGCCAATCAGAATGATTTGTAGGAGCACTGCCTACAGGCACTGTTGTAAAATAAAGAAGAGTGCCATTTTGCATGATTGTGTTGACTTTGTATAATGTAACATGATGCAGCATCACAGCCTTGGCTCTTTCGGGTCCTGAGTTGGTTTGAGAGATGTATAATTGTCTGAGACCTTTACAAGGCAATGGCGGCCACAGCACTCGGCGTAGTTAGAAAGTGGTACTGTTTCAGTGGTGCTGTCGCTCTTGCTGTTAGACATCCACGGAGTCCTGAATCAGAACTTGCATAGACGACGAGCTGCGTAGAAGACACTTCCTGTAAAGATTATCGATCTATTAATTTTGTAAGCTCTTGGAGAATGGAAGTTTGACATCATGGAGTAGCCTCATATTCATTGCAACTTGGCATAGTGTCAAGCCTGCCCACCCTCTTGAAGTTGTTTTTGCCCATTATATAATGTACATTTCGCATTACAACTTTCTATTGTGATTAAGGAAAATTCTATTTCGTGACTGTTGCTTCCTTCTTGGTCACCTCCTGCCTTTCTTTTTCCTGGTGGGTGATAATTTTTCTGATACTTTCTCATTAACTTGTATGTAGAAGCCATCACTAACAACTTTGAAGCTTGCCTTTTGGTCTCTTGAAAAGGTTTCTTAAAGAAGGGACAATGAGCACTGTACGGTTCTCAAACCCAAGAATAATGAATCACATGTAGGTTATCTGAGACTTCTTAATATATTAACAGCATCTGTTGAATTTTAATGGTCACAGACAATTCAGTGAAGTATGTCTAGGCGGCTGTGAATGTCTTTTGCCGCAGTTATTGTAGCCTCTTGCATCTGTTGTCTGGTTAGAGAAAGAGTCACATACGCTTTACCTACTTCACCCCCACATTCATCTGCCTCGTTGTGTAGAAGGTTATACTTACTGCAAGAATGCAACTCCACAACTGAGTACATCTTCCCCTGGTGACTGCCTTCCTTGTGCTTCATCCTTTTTAGCACTGGCTACCTTCTTCTGAATGTTTCAACTTCCAGTGCCATTAACATTCTTCTGTACATTCTACCGACCTCAACAGCACCAGTTCTCCTGTGTGCTCCTAGCCCTCATCCTGCCCTTATGTGCATATTGCCCTTCTGTGTTGGACATGTGTGTTTCTCTTAATGCCTAATGTGCTCCTGTTCCTTAATCGAGGGTCCCCTCTTATTTTTGTTCCTCTGGGACGGAGCCACTGTTTTGATTTCTTATTTTCTTTTCACCAAAATAATTGTTATTCAGACTTTTATTTTCAGTTCATACACACACACTCATCTCTAGCAAGAAGGCTCTGAAAGCCACATATAGTGAGTTCCTTTTTCAGTTTAAGTGTGCAGTATGCACGCCTGGTGATTATCTTTCGGCACTTCTCATTTAACTGGTTTCTAAACCCTCCTGAAGTATTTTTGTTTAGAGTAATTTGTTGTCTCCAATAAACTGAGCCAGTTGGGGCCCATGGCTTGTCTACACTAGCCTGGCTGCCTCTAGCTCAGCCGGCATGCATTGTCAAGCTCTTCTCTGCTGATAAAGACTTTAACATCCTATTTGATGCCAAGGGCTCTGGAAGTGCATGCTGAAATAGTCCAGTGAAGAGAGAACAGGAGACCTGGATCCCAAATAAACATTGTCGATTTTACCACATTATCAGATTGTACAATCTTGAGTAGATCACTTTATTGCCCCATGTCTCTTTGCATATGTGCATACCATAGGATTTCTTCTGTTTGACTGGATTCATTACAAAACGTTGGTAGAAAATGGTAAGAATTGGAAATTCTTGGTGTTATGGACATAAACACCTCCGCTTCAACTTGAACTAAATCATAACGTGTGTCTGGTGCATCTGAAGCCTGTTAATTAATCCTGTCCTACTGTGCCCGTCATCAAGGCGAGGCACTCACTTCAGGATCATCGCATCACCCTGCCCCGCGCCCCACACTGTGGGACAGCTCAGACACACTGTAAGACGAGCAGCAGTTCACCTCCGGTGGCGCAGCTGTGTGTGAGGAACTCTGTGCACGCTGAGAGCAAGTGCAACCCACCAGGGCCACGTGCAGCAAACTCCGCTGATTCAGCTGCTGCCACTCCAAGCGCCCGCAGACAGGGTAAACTCGGGACGGCAAGACTGATTTCAGGCCAGTTGGCCCTGGGGAAATATGCTTGCTAGTTGTTAGCACTGCGGCACTGGAGCACTGTTAACTATAAAATAGAGTCAGAGTGGACTCTTGAGACTCTGACTACTAATGGGGCTTTCCCTGGTTGTTGCCTAAAGTAAATAAGGAATAACCACTATCACAAGGAGTGAGTGGGACCCTGGGGACTGCTTAGAGAATCACTAGAGCCCTGCCCCCCACGCCCTTGCCCAGGGGAGGCCTGGACTGCTTGGACCACGCTATTCCTGAGAGTCAAGAGCTGAAGGTGTACTTGGCCCAGTTGCACAATATCCATAGTTGGTCAGACCCCATGACATCGGGAGTACAAGGTCTGGACCCTCATGGTTGGGCCCAGTAAGCCCTCCATGCCTTGTGGCCCTCTGAAAAGGCTTCTGCCAACCTAGTGGCAATATTCGCTGATCTTTTCATCCCAAGCATCACCAAGGATGGCGTACCTCAATAAACAGAAACTACCTATCATTCGACAGATGGGTGCCCTAGTATTTTCTTACAACCTAAACCTAACAACAACATATTAAAATCTAGCCACATGTAATCTACCCTCTCACCCCAATTATAGGACACTTAGGTGATGTTCTACACAGTAAGTGACGTTATACAGGACTCCTACACTACAAGAGCACTTTTGCAGGTAGGTGTTTTTTCCCCTATTGTCCGACATACTTCAGTGGCAGGTACACTGGTAGTGATGTGTGAATGTTGATAGTAGGCACCTCTTGACTTCTATAAACCTGGTTAGTTTCAGTAAAAGATACTTCATATAACAGAGGTGGTTGTATGGGTGTCTGTTGTGCTCACTTCCAGCCTTTCCTAGTAGGAAGTGGTCAGGACAACAGACTTAAGATGAGCCTGATGGGAGCTTACAGACCCATGCATTCCACCAAAAGAAGTATTGCAGAAAAAGTGGGAGATGCTGGAGTCCGAGGCACGCAAACACCTGCATTTCTATCTTCTCGTCTAAAGGAGCCTTTTTCACAAAAGAAACTGCAAATCATGAACCTCATACTACGATTTGATGGAAAATGCACTCCATGCAGGCCTATTTTCTGCAAACAGGTGGCGTTGGAGGGACTGGCAAAACTTGCCACACCTTTTGCCCTAACTTGACTGTCAAGAAGAATTTCAGAATGTGCCTCTCCCTTCGAAATGTCAGGGCCCTATTAATAAATCTGCATTCTTTATTCCATCCTCAGGGGTGTTGGATGCATCTTCTACGAGATGACAACAGGACGTCCTCTCTTCCCTGGTTCTACGGTGGAGGAACAACTGCACTTCATATTCCGGATATTAGGTGAGACTGAAAGTATTCAGTCAGCCAGGTCATTTGTTGCTGTGTTTGCCACAGATGTACTTGGAATGTATTGAATAGAGAACTGGTGTAGACCTTACATAGCCATTCATGTAACCTGTTCAAGAATAGGTGTGGCTTCTCTTGTTTTCAAACAGGTTTTCTTCTTCTACTCCCATTGGCTGTACTGGTGTCGGTGGAAGTGTTTTGCCAGTGGGTAGCTCTGTAAAGTGTTGGGGGGTAATGTGGCTGTTGGCTGTGGATTTAGAGTCACAGCAGGAGCTGTGTCTCTGTGTTGGAGGCACAGGGGAGCACTGGCTGTGGGTTTGAGCCATATGTGTGCTGCCTGTTTAAGTCTCAGGAGCGTCCGCTCTGGGATGGAGTTGCAGGGTCACTACTGTGGGTAAAAACATGGGAACCTTGGCTGTGGCTAGAGTCACAGGACTTCTGGCTGCTGTTGGTGAAATTGCCCAGTTGCAGAATGTCCAGAATGTGTACTGATTACTGACTGAAAGTAGCATTGTAGCACTCTGGCTGGTATAAGTAGGAAGATATTTATGCTCCCTGTAAGGAATGTTTTCAGAGTTCAGCTGAAGCAGTGTTCTAAATGTGCGTGTTCGATTTTTACACTATCTTCACTGTAAAGTGTCATCCGTTTCCCAAGGCTCTTTCAGCCAAGACCACACCCAGTTTTTTAATTTTTTTTATCCAAGAGTACCATGTGCTACAATCATATCTCAACTTGCATTTTGCTCGGCATAACAATATTTTTTTCTGTATATTAATGTGTTTGCCCTTTAATCTTTTTACTCCTTTTGATTTTCATCCAGGTACACCCACTGAGGAAACGTGGCCTGGAATCCATTCCAACGAAGAGTTTAGGTCCTACAGCTATCCTAAGTATCGTCCGGACTGCATTCAGAATCATGCATCAAGGTCTGTACCTGCGCCATGTCTGCTTCTATGATTTCTGAGTGTGGCCAGTACCTCTGTCAGCCTGCAGCACATACAAAGCATTGCAGAGTCTGTACCTGTTTCGTTGCCTTAGACAGCCTGTACAGAATCCCAAACATTGCACAGACTAGTATTGTTGTCGAGAAGGGAAATTTATGAAGCTTGTTGGCTCTCATAGAATCCTTTGGAGCCCTTGTGACAGGATTGCACCTTTACTGGAATAGACCAACATAGTGATAAAGATTATGATGAGCTGAGAAGTCAGATTGTTTCCAAAAGCTCTGCAAAGGTGGACTGTAGGAGGTTCTTGTGGGGATGTTGTTCCATAGTCGAGGGTTGCAACTCTGAATGCAGTGCCTTTCCATGTTTTAAGTTTTAATTTTGGAGTAGTTAACCTTAGTACAGAAGTGGAGTGGAGTTACTTTGATGGTTCAGATTTGCTACATGTTAACTAGCGAAATTGGGGACACTTACATTGAACTGTATCCATGAGAGGTGATCAAAGAAGTTAACACGTATGGTCAGATGCATTTTCAGACGAGTTCAGTCAGGAGTCATAACCACATTTTGAATATATATTCCAGTTTAGTACAATTGTGAGAAGATATCGCTAGGAAAACTTCATATTTTCATAGTTCACCCTGGAGTTGACAAAGGCATAAATGGTCCTCCAAGAAAAGTTGAGAACAGGAAAATGGCCAGGAGGCTGGAATTGGATTATGGGTATGTAGTAATTCAGGAGTCCTAAAAATGAGATCTAGAATACGGACTTCTTTGAAGATGGGCCCTGGGCTCCTATTGTAGGTCTAATGCAGGCATATCAATGAGCAATTTCTTGGTTGATGCGTCTAAAGAGTAGTTCACCCATGTGTTGAAATCTACTTTGTTTTTTTTTTTTTTTTTTGGTGTTCAAAACTGCTTTATTGATAAGAGTACATAAGGATACACAGCTTGAGGTGCCTACAACCCGGAGGCCGGCAGCAATAGTGGAGCAGCAATACACAGCCTTGTAGCCGGCATCCCGGGGGCCCGGCGGCACATTACAAGGAAAAGGCTTCGTACAGCGCTGTCCGGCGGGGCAGGCCAAGGAAGGATGTACTGCAGCCAAACAGGTTTTGTGTGAGCAAGATGAGAATCTCGCTCCCAATTTTTTGTAACGAGTAGAACAAGAAAAAGGAAAAAGAAAAAACCCCAACTTTTCAACGAGGTTACGTGTGTGAAGTGGTGCATTACAATGCGATTACAATGCATGATAGTGGTGTAGTGTGGTGGTACCGCCAGGCGCCGGTGCGTGGGGTGGTGAATGTCCAGAATTCAAGGACCTAAAGCGTCGGTAGTCCATGGGGCGAAAGTGCAGAGCTGTTAGTGGTATGTAGGACAGCACCCTCCGGAGGAGGGGGGGGACGTCCGGTGGCGCATCGGAGGGGGAGGTCGGTCACAGGAGGGGGGAGGCGAGGGGGGCTGTACCGTGGAGGCCAGTGCTACACCTTCCACGAGGAGACTGCAGGGGCATAGGGATCCCATAGGTGGAGGAAAACAGCGTGTGTCATGTATCGCCAGGTAGCAATAAGGCGAATGATAGTGCTAATGGGATTGGGAGGCAGTGGGCCCATCGCCTGACGTCGTGTCATCATCCGAGCGCTTGAGCAGGAAGTGTACCAGTGGGTCCCAGATATTCCTAGGTCTGCTCGTGAGAGGCAATAATTCCGAAAAAGTGTTATGCTGATCCTGGCAATATGTTAAGTCAGTTAGCCAATCCTTGAACTTAGGCGCTCTGCCTCTGCTCCAGCGGCAGGCGACACGTCGCTTGGCTAGGAGGAATGCTATATCGACGAATTTTCTGCTTCCCTTGGATATGTGCTTCGTGTATCCAAGGATGGCCACCAAGGGGTCCGCGGGGATCTCCGCATCCACCATCTGCACAACGGCCTCGATGACTTGTTGCCAGTAGTCAGCAATCTGGGGGCAGGACCATGCTAAGTGAAGAAAGTCAGCGTGTTCTGCGCGGCAGCGTTCACAGCGGTCATTATCGGCCAGCCCGAATCTGTGTTTCCGGGCCGGGGTGTAGTAGACCCTTTGCAAGTATTTATAATGTATTATTTTCAACCTGCAACTGGCAGAGATGCGGGAAGTCAATGCGCAGCAGTATTGCCACTGATCGTCCGAGACCTCTGTGTCCAGTTCCGCTGACCAGCGCAATCTGGCAGCAGAGACAGATAGGGGGGCAGCTCCTCGACATTGGCGGTAGAGCCCAGAGACCAGATGGGCCCCATCTGGAGATTCTAGGAGATGGTGTAGCGGAGGCAAGGGCACAGGTTCAGTAGGGTAATCCGGAAGGATGTCTCGCATCCCTGCGCGCAATCGAATATAGTAAAACAGCTCGAGGGGCGAGTGGGCATGCGATTGGAAGAAGAGGTCCGTCGTTTTGAACGTTCCGTTGTGGAACAGGTCACCCCAAGAGGAAATGTGCAGTTTGTTACAGAGCTGGCGAAACCCAATTTCCGACAGCAAGGTAAGGTTTGGGTGGTAGGTCAGAGGAAGCTTAGGAGAGTAGGGCATCGCGCAGAGGAGTCGCTGGGCGATTCGCCGCCACGCGTCCAGGGTGCAGGAGACCGAGGTGTTCGCTGTAGGGATGGAAGTCTCGGGACAATGCATCAGACCGCTCAACGGAAGTGGGTGTGCTATCCAATCCTCCACTGCTACGTGAGGCATGAAGGGGGTAGGAGCCATCCAATGGTAGGCAAAATGCGCTTGTGCGCACAGGTAGTATGCCTCGAAATCTGGGACGTCGAAGCCACCCTGGTCGTAGGGAAGGGTCAACGTGGACCACTTTAGCCGGGGAGATTTGCCACCCCAAAAAAGTCTGCGTAGTTCGGCGCGAAGTGTCCTGAAGAAGAAAGCCCCCGGATAATATGGGATGTTCAGGAAAAAATACAAAAAGCGGGGTAATATCACCATTTTAATAAGGGAGGCTCTGCCAGCCATGGAGAGTGGCATCGTGATCCACCTGTCGACAGAAGCGGCCAGTTTGGTTATAGCCACTCCATAATTGGAGCGAAGCGTCTCATCTTTGTCCCGTGCGATGCGGATCCCCAAATAACGAAGATCGTCTTTGCACCACACCAACGGATAATCTAATGGGAAATCAGTCACCGCATCAGTTAGGGGAAAAAATTGTGACTTGGCCCAGTTAATATGAACGCCTGATAGCCCCCCGAACAGGACGAATTCGCGGAGCAGGGGGTTAAGGTGTAGTTCCGGGAATTTGACATATAGTGTGATGTCATCCGCATAGAGGGATACATCAATTTGCCGCTGCAGGCATTGAATCGCCCCCTCCCGGTGTAATTGGCGGAGGCGGCACGCTAGTGGTTCGACCGCGATTGCAAACAGCAGGGGTGAGAGCGGGCATCCCTGGCGAGTGCCTCTAGTAAGACTGATAGGTGGCGATAGCTTCCCATTGATCAGTACTTTCGCCGTGGGATCCGTGTATAGGAGGCGTACCCATGCCAAGAACAGTTTAGGGAACCCCATGCGTCCCAGAACCGAGAAGAGGTAAGGCCACTCGACGGAGTCGAACGCCTTGGTGGCGTCAAGGAACACAGCCGCCACTGGGACATCAGGGTGGACAGAGCGTAGCAGAGAAAACAGGGTGCGCAGATTATGGGAGGTGGATCTGCCTGCTACGAAGCCAGATTGGTCGGGCAGGACGATTCTAGTCATCAGCAGTGATAGTCTCGTGGCGAGAACCTTAGCAAGGATCTTCACATCACAATTTAGAAGGGAGAGTGGGCGGTAAGAGTCACAGGAAGTAGGGGCCTTGCCAGGTTTCAGAAGGGAGGTGATAACCACCTCACGCATAGATCGAGGTAGTCTACCATCAGCTAACGATTCAGTGAAGACTTCGTTAAGCACGGGTGCCATAATATCAATATAAGCTTTGTAAAATTCGGCTGGGATGCCATCGAGCCCCGGGGCCTTCCCATTCTGTAGGGACATAATGGCCTCGCGAACTTCCTCGAGTTCAAAAGGAGCCGCTAGGAACTCCCTGTCACCGTCGCTAAGCCAGCATAGCGCCACGTCGTTCATATAGTCAGCGTATGGAGCATCAGCTTCTGCCTTTGAGGTATATAGTGTCGAGTAGTGCGTCGTGAATGCAGTCAGCATCCCATCTGACTCTCTAGTGACAGTGCCATCCTCAGCAATAAGTTCTAATATCGTGTTGTGTTCACGTGACGCGCGCGTGAGTGAGGCTAGTACTTTACCAGGCCTATCCCCCCTCGCAGTATTTCCGGGCCACCCAGTGTTTGCCCCGGTATTTCGCCTCCCTTGCAGTCTCCTCCTCATACTTGGATAGTGTGTCCCTAAAGGTCACCCGTAGGAGTGGGTCATCGCTCGCCACCATTTGGAGCTCTAGTGCATGCAACTCTTTTTCCAATGTGGTTATGGTACGCAGAATATCCCGCAGGACCCCATGGCTCTTAGAGATGCAGAATCCCCGAATAGTGACTTTGAAGGCCTCCCATATGTGTTCCACTGATTCTACTGAGCCCTTGTTTCTAGGAAAGAAGTCCCTGATCTCCTCGCCCAACTCCGTGCGAAAGAGCTCATCAAGGAGCGTATCGGGGCTCAGCCTCCATTGCGGTCTCGGACTATCCCACCCAGGAGTCCGGAACCGTAGTCTAACAGGGCTGTGATCTGAATAGGTCCTGGGCAGATGATCGGCCTCTAACAGCTCCCCGGTGACGCCCCGGTCCACCAAAAAATAATCCAAGCGCGCCCAGGTCCCGGTGTGATGTGTAAAGTGCGTGCCCTCCCGCCCGTGGGGATGTAGCTGTCGCCAGGCGTCAAACAGTCCACCCTCCTCCATTACCCCCTCCAAAACCTCCCTAGCTCGGGGCTTGTAAGAATTAACACCATCCGCCCTATCCAGGGAGGGTACCAAGGCCAGATTAAAATCACCTCCCCAGATGACGTGTCTTGCCCCGATGGACACAATCTTGCCCCACAGTGTGGAAAAGAAACCAGGTGAGTCAATATTCGGTGCGTACATTGAAACAAATAAATAAGTGTCATGCCCCATTCTCCCCCACAACAAAACATATCTCCCCTCCTTGTCCGCCACTTCTCCCATGTGAAAGAAAGGTACACCTCGGGCAACTAGTATCGCCACTCCTCTAGCATAAGACGAATAGGAGGAAAAAGCGCGGGTACCCGCCCATTTCTGTCCAAACGGGGCGTCCCTGCGCACGGGCAAGTGCGTCTCTTGTAGTAGAGCTATTTGTACATGGTGTCTATTCAAATAGGCGATAACATTCCTGCATTTTCGAGCATCGTTCAACCCCCGAACATTCCATGAAAGACACGTTAATCGCGCAGACGAGTTCACCGCAGCCATAAGCACATTGACATTAAAGAAGAAGGCGCCCAAGCGGGCCAAAGCATGGAGTCACAGCCGCAACAGTAGCGCCAAGCCGCACACCACATCAGCATATGCAAACACCGTCTATGCAATAGTAACCTCATAACGTCCGAACCCCCCCCACCCACCCCAGCATCCCAAACATGCCAGTAGCCATGAAATCCCCAAGAACACCCCCCCTCATACCCCTCCCCCCCAACTTCAGAGTGGCAAAAAACCAAACATACAATTGTTCAGTGGGGAACACCCAATTAGGGAACATCTAAAGGTGCGCGCTGCCACTATCCGGCCCATAGCTCCAGTCTGTACCGCCCTCGGTGGAGGCTAGGGCCAAGAGAGCGGTCCTTGGTATACGTTACCACAGGGGGTGCGATGTCCAGTAAGTCCGATCCACATGATTCTGCCTATCCACCAAATGGTGAGTCCGCACCGACCAGTAGATAGTTACGTTCTCGCCAAATGTCGAAGGTCATGAAGGCAGTTAATCCTCCTGGCGTTCAGGAGGCAGGTCATCGATCTCCAGGTCGTCCTCAGGTGCCTCGTCGCCTCTGCGTGCCCTTCGGATGGATTTGAAGTAATCTTCGGCCTTCTGCGGGTTGGTGAAGAAGCGTTGTTTGCCCTGATGAGTAACCCTCAGTTTTGCCGGATATAAAAGTGCATAGTCTATCTGGGCTTCACGCAGTTTCTTTTTTATTGGAAGGAATTTGCGCCTTTCATCCTGGACCATCGGTGTAAAATCAGGATAAATGGAGAAGGTGATGCCCTCATACCTCAGCGATCTCTGTGTCCGGGCCGCTCGAAGGGCCGTGTCGCGGTCCCGGTAATTCAGAAGTCGAGCGATTATGGGTCTCGGTGGTAGGCCAGGCTGGGGCATAGGCGCCAGTGATCGGTGAGCCCTCTCCACTATGAATTGTGAGGAGAAGGCGTCCTCCCCAATTGAGCCCTTGAGCAATTTCTCCACATAGAGTTCCATTCTGCCTGTGGCAGTGGATTCCGGCACATTGGTAATGCGAATGTTATTGCGGCGGCTTCGTGCTTCTAAGTCCTCATTCTTTGCCGCAATGACACGGAGGAGGTTATCCATTCTCGCTAACTGTGTTGCGTGGGTCGCGGCGGCGTCGGTGTTGTCGGAGATCCTTTGCTCCGCAGTCGTAAGGCGTTCCTCATGGCAATCCACTTTGTGGACCAAGGCGTCCAGCCGGGCCGTGACTCCATCCACTTTCTCTACCACGGTAGCGAAGCCCTGCCGCATTTCCTGTAGAAGGCTAGTGATATCCGCAGCAGGGGCAACAGGCTGGGCAAGCTGCGGGGGTGGCTCACCGGGACCCTGGCGCGTCTGCGTCGATGTGTGGCCCTTGCGAGTGCTATCAAAGCTTAGTTTGGGCTGGCGAGCGTCGGGACGCCCCATGGTGATATCTCCAAACAAGTGAGGGTCCAGATAGAGTAGCAAGGATAGTAGTGGCCAAGCGGGCGGTCAGCAACCGGCTGTGTATCAGGGGTGACTCAAAGGTTGGAGCCCATCAGCGATTCAAAGCGCGCGCAGTGACATAGGCAGCGCCACGCGGCCAGCAATTGTTCTATGGCAGCAAACGTCCGCCGCGCATACAGCAGCAGCCCCAGGTACCAGCCAGGTAGCGTGGGCGCCGAAGCGCCAGTCTTTGCGCCAAGCCTTCGGGCCAATTCCCCTTCGCCAGCCGTTACAACGTGCAATGCAGCGCACCAGGTAACCCTTTGGGGGAAGGGCAGTCAGGCCTCTTGATCGCTGTTGTCCCCGCTGCCAGTGGCTGAAGGATCCGTGGCGATCCGTGAGCAAGGAGCGCCTCCAGCAGCACGGGGGCTCCACTCCGTCTCAGCAGCCCCGCTGTCTCACCGCTGAAGCCGGGACCGGCAGGTAGCGCACACAGCTCCGGGTCCGCCTCGGCTTAGGGGACGGGCACGGCCGCCGGCTGGGCACCAGACGTCTCGCTAGAGGCAGGTCGTGTAGCGGACCGGCAAAGCCGCACTCAGGATGAATTCGAGTGCAGGACGAGAAGCGCCGCTCTCTCTCTCAGCCTGCACCGTGGTCCGGCTCGGAGGAGCGATGCAGGCAAGACGTCCGTGCGGCCCGGCGGCCTCGTGGCGGTCCCCGGGGTCGCGTAGCTGCGGTGGCCGGGGTCTCTCCCCAGTGCGCTCCAGGGCTGACGTCGGGCAATCTTCGGGAGCCCGTATCTCCGGCTCCGAGCCTCCTAGCCGCTCCAAACTTCGGTCGAGTGTAGGGAGCACTCACGTGATGCGGGGACCGGGTTTCTGGGGGTCACACGGCCCCCGTGGCAGCAGATCAATGCAGGATCAATATCCAAGGAGCGGGAGCTGCAGGTCTAGGCAGCCATTCCGCAAGCGCGCCCTCTAGCGCCCCCGTGTTGAAATCTACTTGAACATTATTTGGTGGGCTTTCACAACTTCGTTTAACCAATTAAACTAATTATTGATAAGGAAAGGGCCAAGATGTTAGTAAACAGATTTTATTTCTGGTTCTGTTTTCTAGTGATAGAAATAGTGCATTGGCTCCTCCCCCTCCAACATTCAAAGTTTGACAGATTAATATACCCATGCCCTGAGCTAAGCAATATACAATGTTAGTGATGTAATTTTAAATAATAAAAAATGAATAAAAATATTGATAAAATGGTGTCCGAACCAGGCAATTTAGCACATGGAATTTGAAAATAATTAAGGTGACCCCACTGTCTTCCATATTGAGTGTATCATAATTAAGAATTTTGTACCAAGGGGCGGCTACTGATTCGTTAGGATGGCTGCTGAATCCTCCATTATGTATTGGTAGCTTTCAATTAAGCAGGACTATGGATAATAAAAAAAAATAATTTGTTGGATGAAATTACAGTGTTGATCAGTGCTCTGTTTTTAACAACTGATCTAAACTTTAGTAATCTGGCCTTTGATTTGTTGGAGTTAGACTGGACTATCTTACTATTAACATAGAAATTTGATGTAGGGTGTCGTAAGGGTATGGAATGGTAAGAGATATTCTTCTAGGAGTCTTCTGATTGCAAAGGTTCCCACTTTAGTAGTGGTGGGGAATAAGGAGAAAAGAAGCTAAAGGCTATATGTTATCCTGGTTGCTTCAGAGGGTATAGGAGTAGTTTGGCTGGTTGCATCTGAGCGCAGAGTTATTGCCTTTGGCACATCTTCTCTGCAGTTGGCATGAAATGGCGCAGCTACTAGAGGTTCAGAACTCCGTCCCTTCAGGTGGAGGAATGGCTGAGTGGCTAAGATGGGTTACTCAGTGATAATCTGTTAGAAAGCGGGGAGTGAGGCAAACGTCCTCGCAACACAGAACAAGGGAACCAAGTAAATCAAAACAATTACTAGAGTTGAAAAGTGGTCCTTGAAGGAAATAAAGTGGAGGGATTAACATAGATTTTGGAAGGAATGCAGATCGCTAAGGTTTTGCAACAGTTCCAGAGCAGGTAACTGTTCTGTTCCTTTTACTCTATCAGCCTGTGGTGCGTTAAAAGCATCACAGTTCACCCAGGACCCTTTCTGATTGAGCTTCTTGCACGTCCCAAACTGATAAGCCGAGTATTCCAGGCATTGCATATCCCACATCGGCTCCTCTTTCTGTCTGTCAGTCCAGTAATTTCACGCATTTGAAGTCGAGACTACAGTTCTGTGTGCACCCAACCTTCTGTTTATTCCCAGTTATGAACAATCTAAACCCATATCTCTCCCTATTGTGCGGACTATTGTCTGGGTATCATTATGGTATCTCTAGCGCAGCTCCCAACTCTGTTACTACTGAGATAGCATGTTACATAAAGCTCTGTAGTGTATGCACTTTAAGACATAATAATGGCTAGGTATCACTTATGAAAGGCGTAGGCATCTTGTAGATGTACGAAGGTAACGGCTACCCAGTGCAATCCACTATCAGATACTGAGATGTATGTTAATCATTCCTATTCTCCAGATTGAGAATAACTATCAATTCCCTAGTCAGAGCTGATGAGAGGAAAGGAGACCATTCTATACCATAATGCAAGGATTTCCTTCTTGACTGCTCACTGTTGTTATATGTAGAACTAGCACTCAGACCCTAAAGCACTGAGCACCTCCTGGCAAAGGCTATAAAGAGTCCATCAATGACCACATGCTTCACCAAACTCTGCCATTACTTAATTTATTTTGGTAAACCTGTGATCCATGCCTCAACCTTTTGTGGGCCTCGAGATCTTGGTCTCAAATGAGAAACTACACCTGGGTTAGTGGGAAAGAAATGTACTGATTGAATTGAAGTGCATGTCTCTTCAGTTGATGCCCATCGCCAGTCTTCTTTGTACACTGAACAACACATTCTCTTGTGTATCTTACAAAGAACCCAACCATCTTGGACACTATCTAGAAGCTGCTGTGCACTACTTAAACTGTGGTTGCCCTAAGATTCCCCTTTCAGGAGCAGCTTTGTTCAGTGATCGTACCAAAGCACAACCTGTTGGCATGGTCGTCCTGAGGGAAAAAGTTAGTACAGTGCCATTACTAAGATTGGGTGGCAAACATGGGTTTGGAAACGCATGCCAGTTTCAGAGAAAGGTGCCCATTGTTACCTTTTATTTATTCTCTTTGCAGGTTGGACAGCGATGGAGCAGACCTCTTATCTAAGCTGTTGCAGGTAAGATCAGGCAGGCTGTCTTCTTTTTAACATTTTTTTTTTTTAACAGAAATAAAACAGAAGTTCAGTTATTTCACATTGTCTTGGTGTGATAGCTCCATATTCCGAACATCACTCCTTTCCGCCACAACACATGCATCTTCTAGGGACAAATTCATGAATATGCCAAGAATGCCTGGTACAAGGGCCCCAAATCTAATCCAATAAGTAGTGCTATTGCACAGAAGAGTCCATAGGTGTAGGCACATTTGGGCTGAGATGAGATTTTATTGTTTTGTTTTGACCGGGTTTCCAAGAGTCCCGGAGGGGGTGGAGGGAGGCCCATTTTCTTGCACTGGCTCAAAAGGGTACTCTTATTCGCAATAAAAAACTGCCCTCCAGAATGTCCATTACAGGAGAAAAGCATGTTCATAAATGCACAAATTTAAAAACATTCTTGCTTGCTCTAGTAAGGCAAGGGTCGGCCACTGCTGCAAGACAGGACAATTCAGTTACCGTTGAGCAAATCAGACCGCATTGGGCTCAATTGTGTGATTGTTATACTTTTAAGCTTCTTTGTGGTCTTGGTCCCCTTCTGGCCAGTAGCCCAGCTATGAGTCGAGCAGTTTTATTCTCATGCTCTAGGGAGGTCAGACATCTATTCCAGTTTGTTTTTGGGCAGGGTACCTTTGTTGTGGCGAAACGGTCCTTTCCTGGGGGGTTTGGAATCTCACACAGATTTGGTTATGCAGAAGATGAAAAGTGGTAAAAAGCCTGAGTTAAGATCTCACCTGCAAGGGTCTTCAAGCTTGAAGATGCCACTTGATTGGCATGGTCTCCTAGTGACTAAAGCTGAATAGTTATTCAAGACTTCAGATGTTTTCATTTTTCTTCACTTCTACAGTGGCCTGGCAGGCTTGATTGTTTACTTCAGTATTTCACAAGTGGAAGAAGGCATGTAGTTCTTATTCTGGTTCTGTTTGTTGGGTTCAGGTTTAGGATCATAATGAGCTCTTTCAATCGCAATATCTAAAGGTGGTGAGAGTTGAAGCATTTTGTAGAATTTCCTGAGCTCCATGTCAGGCTCTTCTCCATTCTCTAAACGTTCAACTAAATTAATGTAGTTTCACTTGTCCCAATTCTCCTACTCTTCCTCCTTGAAGGTCAGATGCTTTTGGTAGTGGTTTGCAAAATTCATCTCTATTGTTACCTTATGGTAAGTTGTCTTTGTAGATCACCTTTCACTTTGGAAGTCTTTTCCTGTATGAAATAGTCTACAGTTTGTTTGAAGTATTTTATGCTGTTATTCAAATTTGAGTTCAGAAGGTCAACTCTTAATGGTACAGGATGCAAGAGAGACCCTTCATCATTTTTGCAATGCACTTGAGCTTGTCTTGATATCTGGAAGCCCTGGAGCACCTTGTAGCCTAGCTGCTTGCCTCTGAATTCCCAGGGAGCCAAGACACACCAAGAGTTATTTTATTCAGGAATGTTGTATAGTGCTGCATATCACCTTATAGTAACCCGAGAGAACATTGGGGTAGGGGTACATGAAAGAAAGAAGGAGCGTTAGTCTTGAAGGTGGAAGATCAGTCAGTCAGTCTGTCTGCTGAAAGGCGGTACAGAGAACAAAAGCAGACATTCATGAAGCAGGCATCATTATTTTGCGGCATTGGAAGATCCAACGGGAGACTTGCTTGTTCGGTTAGGTAAGGTAAGAGGTGGTCCTTGAGGGTCTGGCCAGTGTGGCTGCAGATTAAGTGACATACATTAGTGTAAGGAATAGGATGGCAATATGCCCGCTTGAAAAGAAGGGTTTTTAAGGATCTCCTGACGTTCAGTCAGGTTCATGTTATAGTATTAATGAGTTTCTAAGAGATTGAACTGTTTATTGAAGAATCCTTCACCAAATGTCTGACATGTTGGCCATGGTCATTAAACACTGGGTGGAATTTGGACTTCTTAGTCGAGATTGTAGGTAAAGGGAATTCCCTAAGAATAGAAGGGCCCTCCCTACCTGCCACCCATTTAGACCTGAGGCAACTCGACCAAGCAGCTCAATTGTGCATGATTAAATTTGAAAGGCTTTACCCCATTGCACCCAACACATAGTGTGGTTCAAGGTGGCCGATATCTGCCCCCACCCACTCTTCGACAGCATGATGACTATGCAGGTGCACCAAGGTGTTTCTCCTCTCATGTCTATCATGTTCTCTGCCATAGCACTCCAGTCCCTAATGAGCTAGAAATTGGTACCGCAGGCCAGTGGCTTCCACATTGAGCTGGGCCTCTGCATAAGCAGTATCACTTTGTTACTCTGCTTCCTGACACACCTGGGAAGCCAATCGAAGTGACTCTTGTACATGAACTCCATTCATCCTGCAGTCACCGTGACAGAGTCCAGCGCAATCACCTACTCACTTCCCGTTGTTACCCTCGTGACCCAGCACTGCCTCCTTTGGCAACCTCCGCAGGGTAGCATCTTGACGTTCCAAATTAACCCTTTGCAGTAGATATAAGTACATTTCTGTGCGTTTTTGGGGCAGTTCAGTCATATGCGTGTGGCGGTATTGGTTGTCCGTAAAACCACTCTAACCTACACGTACATGTGTACAGAGATTTCTTGGTAAATACTGGAGACAGTTGATGGTCAGTGTATTGATTTTGGAGAGGTTTGGAATAAGTAGATCCCTTAAAACGTTTGGAGTAACTGCATATACTTAGGCTCCTTTAAGGTTAACTTTTACCAAGGGCTACCCTGATACATTTCATGTTCAGTTTTAAGTAGATGTATGCACACAGATTTCTATTCATAAGAGACACAGGTTTGACTGAATGCCTTTCAGTTTGATGGATAACCAACATTTATGATAATCAGATGAAAATTGGCGTAAATTCATCCTTTCCTGTGAGATGAAAAATCATTTTCTGTGAGACTTGTGGGTAAAACTACAAATTCCACATTTGAGTCCTTTTAAATCTATTTTAGGTTGAATTGAATAATGTTTCTTCAGTGTCAGGGGCCCTAGTGCTGCAGCGGATCAGGGATCAGCAATGGGAATACTTAGTGGCCAGCTGCAGCAGTATTCATAATCGACTTTTTGAATAGAAGCTCTACTGACATTGATGCTGCATGTAGCGGGGCATATAGTGCATCTAGAGCCTTTTGAAATTGTGTGCAAGTGTGAGCATGTACATGCGTACTGCCTCTAACCTGTAGCGGGCAGCTCGTCTGCCCCCACAATGATTCCCATTTATTTTTTTCCTTTTAGTTTGAAGGGAAGAAGCGAATCTCTGCAGAGGAAGCCATGAGGCACCGGTACTTCCACAGTTTGGAGGAAAGAGTGCTCAAGCTCCCGGACAGTAAGTGATTACAAATACTTTCAGATGTGAAGTGATCAGATTCCTCTTTGTGCCGAAGGAGAAGGTGCGACTAGTTAATTAAAATGTGCCTTCTTCCATACAGATGTGCATCACAGTTTTACTTGCGCACTTCACTAGTGACATGCCCCCTCCATAGATGGCCTTGCACACTTCACTAGAGAAGGCATCTCCACAAACCAGACCTGCACGCTTCATTGCCCACGTATATTTTATTTGTAACCTCATTTATGTCCCCACACAGGGACATTCATTCGCACATCTGCAGCTCTGTACATTGCACCAACAGTCTAACTACTATGAACATTGCTACCTCGTAAACTTAATTGAAATCTCATTTGTACCTCCCATCACCGATTTCAGCTCAATTGAAATCTCATTTTTAACTCGCATCGCTGGTCTCCTACACTTCAGTAGATTTTTGACAGAGTGGATTTTCGACCTAGCTGTCCTCACACTTAACTTGGGTCCCAATAGCTCCTCATATCCAGAGAAGCTGCATTTATGTGATCTTCCAACTGCAAAGAATTCTACCTAATTATGGAGTAGACAAATAATCCATCATCTGCTGCATGATTACAGATTTTAACAGATCAAACGTTACTAAAAATGCTGCCACGCAGTGGAAGGCACAAACACCTCTCAGTTGCTTATTGATGTGTTTGGGTGTTAAACAGGTACTCCAAAAGAGAAACCTTTACCCATAGAATGTTAACATGAAAACAAATAATGAAGTAATTCCTCTCAATCTGGTTTCAGGCCCAAATACAGCACAGTCTCTTCCCTGCTGGAGGTCACAGATAACATCAGGATGACCTTAGACAATGGCCACTCAACGATTCGTGCTGTTGGACCTTTCTGCTGCGTTCGACACGGTCTCCCACTAGATCTTGCTCAAGAGATTTGACTTGGACGACTTACTCTTCCGTGGATGACGAGCTTCCTGTCCTCCTGTTCCCAGACTGTCAATTTAGGCCCTTTCCGGTTGAAGTCGATGGAACTGACCAAGGGAAGTTCCCCGGGGCTTATGTTTGAGCCCTACTTTGGTCCACATCTAGATTTCCCCCTAGGCCAACCTCCTCCGATCCTGTGGCTTTACGCCTATTTCATATGCTGACGACACCCAGCTCCTCTTCTCATTTAACAAATCTACCACGTCGGTTCAGTCCATTTTCTCTGCGGGAATGATAGCTTTAGCAAATTGGATGAAAAGCAATTTTCTCCAACTCAACGCAGGGAAGACAGAGATTATTGCACCTTTGCTGTGGACACCAGACTGGTGGCCGGTAGCCCTTGGGCATTCGCCTAGACCGTGCCTTGTCCTTGAAGAAGCATGCTGCTCACACTGCCGGCTCCTGCTTTCATGTGCTGGGCTTGCTACAACGTGTTTTCCCCCTCCTGCTGGATTCCACTTGTAAGACCCTTATTCAGACTATGGTAATGAGCCGAGTAGACTACTGCAACGCTCTCCTGGTCTCAGCCAACGAGTCCTCGCTTAGCAGTTTGCAGGTGGTACAGAAAACTGCAGCGCGCCTTGTCATGAATGCCCCGCCGAAAACTGCCCGCCTTGCTCTTCTTCAACAGCTCCACAGGCTTCCAATAGGCAAGCGTGTTAAATTCAAAGTTTGCTGCATCGTCCACAAGGCCTTGTATAACAAAGGTCCTCTCTACATCTCTATGAAATTCAAGCATTACACCCCTACTAGGACCTTCCTGTCAGGAAGCAAATTGCTTCTCTTAGTCGCCCGGGTCAGGAAAACCAGGCTAGGTGGGAAATCCTTTTTCTACCTCGATCCCTCTGCTAGAACCAGCTTCCCATTCACCTTCAACAATGTCCTGACTATCTGCCCTTCAGGAAACCTCTTAAGACCGCTCTATTTTAATAATGCCAGTCAGCCTGTCCAGCAGCACAGTCCAAAGCACAGAGATACCTCTTAGTGGGTGATTTAAGCGCTATACAAAACTTACAAATAAATATCACAAAATGTGCTACATTATTCTTTCTTGCTGCATAATGTGGTCCTTCTCTGCAGCATAATTCCAGTAGCCCTGATAATATCACAGGCGTCATCTGCTTCTGTGTAATCACATGTCTCATAGACTTCAGTGAAGAATCACAAACCTTTTAAATTGCACCCTGTCCAATCTAGTCCTTTCCTATTGAGTATCAACGGGTGCTAGCTTATCCATTGAAATGTCAGTAAGTGCCTCTCTGCCAAGGGTGGCAGCGGTAGACCGTGACATATAGGCAACCAGACCTCCTTGCACCAGCCCTGAAGGCAGCGCCCTTCATTTTTCACATATCTGTCTTTTTGTGCTTCAGTGGTCTCCTACTGATTCCACTAAAGTAAACATGATCAGTGATGTAGACGGTTGTTGCACACAGTGGCTCGTGCACGTTAGTGAAGTCTCCCTCATTACATCACTGCTTTTTTATACTTTTTACATTTATTGTATACATTTTGCATTTTAGTACAGTTGGTTGCTACAGTACATAAAAAGCAATTTAATGCATACATTCTATTGTCATTGTTTCATGCATACATGTATGCCTAAAATAATTTTGCATGCCTTAGTAATATTAAACTAGTTGTCTTGTTTGTGATGTGTTTTACATTGTAAATTGTTGTTCTGCCCTCTTCACTGTATATGTACTCTAATTTAAGTAACTTGTTTTTAACTAATTGGGCTGTTCGTTCTTGTGAGTAATTGGATTTATACTGATAGAATTGTTAGTTTCTGACTTTTTGTTGGCGCCAATTTGTAAGTGTTACACCTAAGCATGGTCCTGCTCAGTCTAATACAAGGAGCAGACACCAGATGGGTATACAGATGTTTGGGCAGGAGTCTGTGTGTATTTATACAGGAAGGTGGTGTTTATCGTTGGGGTGGGATATTCAAAGGGCTGATGTCATGTTTTGTGACAAATAACTTAGGCAGGATTTATAGTATCGCATGGTAGTTCTGTGACCTTGTATCCCGCATCCTATATAGAAGTGCAGGGGATCTAGTTTAGCTGATTTCAGGTTTCAGAGGACATTTTCTTTCCTTTCTCTTTCAGCAACGTCTATATTTGCACTAAAAGAGATCCAGTTACAGAAGGAAATGGGACTGAAGTCTGCCTCCTTGCACGAGACAGGTACGCGACCTCTAATGGCATGATCATCTCACTTGATTAATCTGCAGCGCCTCTCTGTCCCCCAGCACCGTGTGTCTGGAGTGTTGCTGTATTATACCTTTTCTCCGCCCAGAGTAGAGACTCTCATTGAACCATTTCCACGCTCGTTGCTGGTGGGCAGCAGCTATTACCCCCTCACATACGCTAGTAGTCCTCAATTACTGGAAGCATATTTCTGCTATACACCCTTCTTTTGTACCTGATGCAGGAGGTACACTCCTGCAGTCTGAGTGCATTATTTTGAGCAGGCTTGCTAGCATATTATATATTAACGCTTCTCTTAATATAGATGGGATGCTTCTATATGACACCCAACCTGCGGTACTTCAGCTCGGTGTGCAGCTGTAATGCAATCCTTCCATTAATCCGATACAGGAGAGCTTTTGTGATACCTTTATTCTATTACCTTATGCAGTTGTACTGGTAATAGCCCATCTACTCTGTCATGTAATGCAGTTGTGCTACTGCATTATCTTCATTACATTACAAAATGCTGCTGTGTAATGCAGGTGATGTTGTAATACCTTCCTCCATTACTTGATGTAGATGTTATTCTGTAATGCACTTACTCTTACATGAGAGTAGTGCACTGCGGTAACACTCAGTTTCAGGATGATTCTGCTAGAGATTACGTGCTGTACATAATCCCACAAATCTAGTGATTGGGGAAAAAACCTCCTGTTTGTCATGTGGGCAGCTGCCATATGAGCGGGTAAACTAAAAGTGTGTAATAACCTCAAACCGCAGCTGCTCCTCTTGGCACCATCTTCAGATTTTTGTGACATTTTATTCTCTCACTGTGAGAAGAAGGAAGATGTCCGTAAACAGAAGTTTACTAAAGGAAAGTTGAAAGCGAGCCGGACACCAGGAGAATACGTTTCTAGGACTGACTTGGGGACAGATTGTATGACAATGTATTTTTTGTTGGTTTACGGGCTCCCAAGTTACGACTGCTTTTCAGAGGTGTAAAAGGCACTTTCTTGGTTTTGCCATTGCAATTAGAGATTCCATTGGATAGAGGTATTCAAGGTTTGCAAGCAGTGTACACTAAGGAATCATTAGTAGAAATACTGTGGTCTTGTGAGGATTTGAAGGTAAAGATCGTAATGCATAGGTAAAACTAATAGGCATTTGAAGCGCAGTGCTATGTACAGAAGACCGAGCTTTAGTGTCTTTTAAGGTGGGAGCTGACCTCCAAATTTATTTAAAAAAGAGGTAGGCAAGTCTGATGGCAATATTCTTGAGAAAACCGAGCCTGAAAGGTCATCAAACAGGGTAAAGGAACTTTGGCAGTTAAAATACCTCATACCTGTACCCTGGGACTCATGGTGGAGGCTGCTATTCATTTAAACAAGTTCCACTTAAAGAGCTGGCCCCAAGCTCAAAAACAAAATTCTTCCAGAGCCAGCAAGCCTCCTATTTCCTTATGCTCAAAGGGCCTTGAGGCGGTCATCCGAAATTTAACGCCAACGTCTGCTTTAAAAATACTTGTAAGTTCAACTTGATAGACCCTGCTAAATCCTGCAGTTATGTTGCTGAAGAATGCATCACTTGGACACCTGTGACCGGGACATAACCTTACAGTTCTAAAAATAAATGATTGTGCCTGATTCGCAAAGGTAACTCTACA
The DNA here is from genome assembly GCF_964263255.1 of Lissotriton vulgaris. NCBI lineage: Eukaryota > Metazoa > Chordata > Amphibia > Caudata > Salamandridae > Lissotriton > Lissotriton vulgaris. The sequence continues at coordinate 51,127,869 of NC_141698.1, read as the reverse complement.
CCTTGAGCATGTCTATAAGTAGTCTACTTTTCAATATTCATAGATTTCACTTTTGTAGTACATACACTTATGTAAGTCTAGCACTACACGTGGCAAACCACTGGTAATGCAGAACTCTTCCATAGAAAATAATGGAGGTAGGGACTTACTACAAAGGTGTAAGTTACTACAAAAGTGCAGTTTGGGAATATCACTTTGTATTAAGTTTTGTTGTACTACAAAACCCACTTCAAAGTGCAGTATGTGAATCGTACTAGTTTGTCTGGGTGCACATCTCAAATTCATATCCAAGTTCATGTCAACCAAACCATAGAATTGCCCACTTCAGAAACCCACAATCCCATACAATTGACTATTGGAAGGCCCTTGTGTAATATCGCAAATGTATAAGGGAAATAAAAGCAATATTTGCCACTTGTATCAATACAAACTGGAGAAGCTTAACTGAATCTACTACGGATTCATGCTGTAAAAGAAAGTAGGTACATGCAACCATAGTTTAGCCTCTTGAATAGTTCTAGATTCATATTAATCCCCTTTTTCCCCATCAGGCGTTGAAACAGTAACACTGAAAAGTCTAGCTGGCGCATGATAATGGATGTTCCTTACAGACACTTGTAGACTGTACACTTGTATTCAAAACCCTTTAATAAGGAGAACTTTTCCTAATCAATCACTTGATTACATGAAGGCATGCTTTATTAGAATCTATAAATATTAAAGATCAAATCTATTGTTTCACATTGATAACAATTTTCTTTATTCAAGTAGTTATCCTTCTTAAAGCTGCTCTCCTGTGTGCTCAGGTGCGTACTACCTCTTGAGCTTGGCTTCTTTACTTTAATCTAGTCCCCACCCCCCCGCCTCCCCAGCCTGTTTTTGTCTCACTCCTAGTACATGGCGCAGCTGCTGGTGCATTGCAGATCTCGTCCTTGTATGCTTTTCCCTTATGCAACGCAGTCTTAAAACCAATTAAAACTGTCTCCTTTTTCAGGCCTTCCGACCATCCTTGTGGTGGACACAGACTTTTAGTCATGTAATGAGGGGCAGGTACTTCTTTATCTTATCTAACCTCCGTTAAGATCCTGCATGCCAACAGCTGGTGCTTGGAAATGGCATTGTCTCCCCTACGGCTACAACAACTTCTACAGACAGCCAAAGTCCTACTCTTGGCTTTCCTATTTGACCTTCCTTTTACCTGTTTTCTGCCCCTCCCTCTTGAGTTGTCAAAGGTTAAAATAATGTGGTGGCAGTTCAGGGCGTTGGGAGGTTGCTGTCCTAATAATGGCGGTTGACCAAAATGTCAGAAATAAAATACCTATAAAATATTGTGTATAGAATTTCATGGACAAGAATATTGTGAAGGTAAGTGTCTATGAAAAAGCTAAGTGTGTGTGTGAGCGTGTGTATGTATATTCACTTTTCCTCCAGAAAGGATGACCAAGCCATGTGCGGTTCCATAGTTTTTATTGTCGACTGCTACCAGACGCGTTTCGATGCATTCCTAATTAAGCCCAAGTGGGCATACATTCCTATATCATGACACTGTCTATAGATCTCCCCCTTATTAACACACTAGCTAAGTCTGTAAAAAAAATGGCTAAAAGATTCTTTTAAAAAAAAAAATTCTGATTTCACAATTCATTTAATACTCCTCTCTTACTGAATTATAAATGTGTGTGCAAGTCCACTTCTACGTTCAAATGCCCTGGCTGTTTTGAGTCCAGATCTATAAGAGATCAGGACTCCAACCTCCTTAGTTTTTTCTCCCTGTTTCCACCTCTAGGATCGTTGGCCACTGCATCAATCACATAGTAAGTTAATCCTTTAAAATCTTTATTATGGAATCTTTCGAAAGGGTGAGCGACAGGATAAGTCCTGTCCCCATTTCTAATAGCCCTTAAATGTTGTTGCAGGACTCTCTTATGGACTTCTAAGATAGTGCTGCCTATGTATCGCAAGCCACACGGGCATTGCAGCATGTAGACAGCAAAACTAGTCTTACATATTTATTTGCCTTTGATCTTCTTAGTGTTCCTAGTTAGACCTGGTTTGTACTTCTCCGTATTGACTCAATGTGTACAATCCATACATTTTGTACATCTCACTAGAATGAATTGCGATATGAATTCAAAAGTGTTAATTATTTGTATATTAATGATCCATTTTGTAAACACCAAGTAAGCAATGTTGAGCAAAAGATGAATGTTGACCAAAAAAGGTGTTGATTTACCTTTAAGGCATCATGTTATAGCCCACAGGGGCTGAATTGAATGACAATGTGCTTGTTAACAGGTTGGCAGCATGCTAAGAAAATATGTAATTGCAAAAATATCATGGTATTTGCTGAAAAAAATCAGGCTATTGGTGGTTTTAAGCACAAAACTAATGTGAATTCAATTATTTGTTAGCTACACATTATAAGATGTTTTATTTATATTATATTGGGTCTCTTGATCTCCTTAAGGTTGAAACTACAAGTATGTCTTCAGTAGCACTGTTTTTGTAGTTTTTGTGACATGTTCACCATGGAAGTAGAGTTTAAAATGGCGGCGTTCAGCGATCTTGTTATCAGTGGCCAAGACTGCCACGCAGTCTAGCATCTGGTAGCAGGCAACAATAAAATCAATGGAACTGCACATGTCTTAGTCATCCTTTCTGGAGATATATGTACTCTCTCCAGCCATCTAGTGTTGGGCTTGGTCGTATGGAACTTCTTTTTGATCAATGAAGTCTTTTCGAGTCACAAGTTGTGGTGAATCCACCTACTGTGAACAATGCAAATGGGTATCTGCTCCATAGTCAGATTGTTTTTTTTCTGGCCTCTGGTTAAGATGTGTCTAGGAGAGCTCTAAGTCGTCACCATGTACTCGTCCCTCGTCGGTCCAAAGTCCAAACAATTCTGCTGTTCATCGGTCTCCATCATTGGGTGCCGCTTCAAAATGTCCACTTTAGGGCTCTGCCCCCACAACTCCCATCACTTAGACAGCAGAGAATGTCCACTTGAAGTAATGGACTCGTTTTTGGTTCTCCCCAACTTGCCATGCCAAGTTCCCAAGTACTGATTTGCACGAAGCCTGAAACTTGTGCCGGTCTCCGAATCGCCAAGAAAATCTAGTACAGTCTTGTCTCCCATCCCTCAGAGGCACCAGCCTAAAGCTCCAGCGTCTCATTTGATGGCTCCAGCTGCCTCTGCCTCGGGCCAAGGTTCGGACCAAACTGCTGAACTGGGCCCAACGCCCTCGATACCTTCGCCACTGTGCCCTCTTTGAAGCCTCAGCCCTTGCGGCCACCCGCCACTTTGCTCCGTATCCGGAGATGTCCTCTCTGTCGCACTAGTAGCCGAAATCTTCAGAGCAGAGATCCACCTCCGGGCATTCAGGGTGCTGATCTGATTTGGCTCTGTCCAGGCCATCACTGGAGGAAAGTGCCCATCCCATCCTAAAGTGGCTTCAGGAAAGCCTCTACGCTGGGCAGCAGAGGATTCACATTCAACCCGGCATATGCCGGTTCATGGTGCAGCCTGTTCAACCCAAGGACTCTGACCCCCACTTTCGAAAGACCCTCAACCCTCCTTCGGAGGTGAAGTCCAAAAGGTCTCAGCACCGCGACACAGGCCCCGCTCCATCCGTGCCTGGTCCTTCTAAGCCGCCTTCTACTCCTCTTCCTCCACCACCTTCTCCTCCAACTCAACTTCCACTTCCTCCGTCCCCTCCTTTTCCTACCACCCCTTAGCTGCCTGTGGGCCCACACTTATATTCTCCACTGGGATCTTGTCCAGGCAGGTGTGGACAGTTCTGGATCGCCCTACAACCCTCCATATGATGCCCAGGCTGCTGACCCTTGAAATGACTAACCTGTAGATCTGTAGAAGATGACCGTGCACTGCGCAGTTATGTGTGCGGTTTAAGGCGTATTTCGTGCTCCTTAGGGTTACCCCCCGCTCAGCAGTATATGACATTGATTGAAGACAGCACTGGCACTGGATGTGCAAGTGTCACCTAGGGCACTGAAAAATTGGTGCTGAGAGATCCAGCGTCTGTGTGATCAATAAAGTTTTTCAATGACAGCAGTGGCAACCCATTTTATTGAACATAATCACCAAGTGAACCAAATTAAGGCTTGAATATTGGAAGTGGTGGAAAGACAAGAAGAAAGAGATAACAAAAAAACTCTTTTAAAACGTGAAAACCACTGGATATACCACTTACAGACTTTGACCCCGAAGGGGATCAATGAACGGACAGAATTCAGTTGCTATTTATGAACATCACAATATAATGCACTAATATACGTTTTGTGCTGTGCTAAATACCGTGCTAAACACTGACATTCTCTTAAGTTTTCATTTTAATTTCATGTCATGTATAATGTAATAGTAATGTTTTGTGCTGTAGTTAATCATGGATTTTTGGAATAATTCACTGTATCTTAATTTCATTGTGCACCCACCGGACCACCGATTATATAGATACACTTTGTCGTCCCTCTAATACACTCCGGTATCTCAAGCGCTAGCATAACGTACAGCCCCTTTAAACACGCGCACATAGCCCTTTAAGTAAACACGCGCGTAATCTTGTGTTTCAAGCCACACCCTACGCATCACACGCGAACTTCTCCACACCGAGGACAGCTATTCATGCAGCGCCATAGGACGCCTTAAGCAACACGAACCAGGTAAGCAACCGACTAGGGGCTCATAAAAACGATAACTGACGCGCGTAACTTTGTATTAAGTTCGGGCATGTTAGCCAGTAAGTAACCGATGCGGGTTTAAACAAGTAACATTTCTCTGTTTGGATACGAACGCTCATAGTCTTACAGTAACCATTATTGAACATGTTTCACTTGATACAACTTAACATGGCGATGCATTTTAAACACAAATGATTTTCATTGCAACATCGTGAAACCCCGCAGGGAGGGTTGTCACACTAAACAGAATCCTTGAATATGGGTAGACAAGTACTTGCTTAGAAGTGTGTGTACTGTTTTGAAATTTGATACGTGTTATTTAATTAGAACATTTAGGTTGGATAAAGACACTGTGTTATATATTATATTGACATTTTTTTGTGTTAGAGAAAAATAGTGATGGATGCATTTCTTGTTTCACAGACTTCCCCGATGAAGGCCCCTCGGCCGAAATGCATTGGAAGGAATGTGGTTTTTCATTTATATAAAAAATAAGAAAGTTGAATATATTGATGGATAATCAATAAATGTGACTACGATATTATATTGAACAGATCACAACAGTATGAATAAAATACTTAAGAAGATACAAAGTGTAAAAAACTTAATTTGAAAAAAAACTGTCATTGAAAAACTTTATTGATCACACAGACGCTGGATCTCTCAGCACCAATTTTTCAGTGCCCTAGGTGACACTTGCACATCCAGCTCCCACTGACCCAGATTTGTACCCGGCCAAACTATCTCCCCCTGACGACATGACCTCATGAGAGGTACTTCTTGAGGGTAAAAGCTTTTCATAAGGTTGCACTGAATGTTCAACCTCAGGAGCAGGATTTCCTTCTAGAAACCCTTCTCCTCTACTCCGAGGTCCCTCCAATACCTACCCATGTTAAAGGCATGCTAAAATCTGCCGGGGAAATCTTCAAGGAGCACGTGAATGCTATTCATCACACCCCAGGCTGACAAGCTTAAAGCATTTCCATCAGACCCCTCTACATCACCGGTCAATTACCCCCTGATTCACTGGTGATATACACAGCCTGAAAGAGAGCCAACTCATAGGGCACAGGGGATGCACCTCTAACTGGGCAAGCAAAAACAGATGCGGCTGGTAAGCGTGTTGCGCTGCAATCTGCCACTCAGTATGGCATTGCTAATTCCATTGGCTTCCTCTCTGGGTATGATTGGGCCCGCTTGTATCAAATTGCTGATCTTATGCAATATTTTTCAGATGTTATGTTATGTTATTTTTATACTTCTATAGCGCACAGCCACTCCACGGAGTATCCCGGCGCTTTATCGAAGGAAACCCAACCGAAGAAGGGAGAACATAACACTGAGAGGACGTGCAGACACAGGAAGCAAAATCAAATTAAGGGAAAAGTCATGTCTTAAGGGCCTTTCGGAAGGACAGAAGGCTAGAGGTCTGTCTCAAAGAGATTGGGAGGTCATTCCAAGCATGAGGAGCTAAGTAGCGAAAAGACCGTCCTCCTGCTCTAGCACGCTAGATCAATACCGCAAACGGTGTTAGGAAGCAGGAGTTGGTGACGGAGTGAAAGATGATCTCCAACACCAATATTCCCTGTGCTCCGTACCCTGCAGACACAGCGGAGTGCTGCATTAATTCTATTCTTCTCCTAAAGGAACATGTATGGCTGCATGTCTCCGGTTTTAAACCCATGGTACAACAATACCTCCTTAAGGTACCCTTCAACCGAAGGTATCTTTTTGGCCCACAGTTCGATGAGATGCTCGAGAAAATAAAGATACTAACACGGCTAAAGCCATGGGTGCACTACAGACACCTTGTGCCCGAGGCTCCTCACCGCACTCAGTACCGTGGCACAGCCAAAGCAACAGCAGCCCCTGAGCCTCCCACCTCCTACATCAGACAACAGCAGCAAGCTCTTCACAGGGTTTCCACAGGGGAGGGTATAAAGGGAACAAGGGTAGAGGTAAAGGGGCAGCTTCCATAACAGTGAGACTGTCCTCCTGTCCCCTAACCACTCAACACCTTTCGGGGCTGACTAGGTGAGGCAATTCAGCTCCGACCGGTGGGTACTAGACATCATATGGGAGGGGTATTGTTTAGCATTAAACTAGCACCACTGAACAGTCTTCTGCACAGACACAAGTTATCCACTGAACGCCAAAGTCTGTTCCAAGAAGACGTGCTCATACTACTTGCCAAAGGGGCCATAGAGCCTATGCCACCACTGCATCGCGCCTGACCTCAACAAGTACATCCTGTCAGAACATTTCCACATGGGCAGTCTTCCGATTGTCATCCCTCTGTTGCGGCAAGGTGACTTCATGACCACCCTCGACTTGGACGCCTGCTTGCATATTCCCATCCAAGACTTCTGCGGTTTGTGGTGAGTGGACAGCATTATCAGTTCAAGGTGCTGCCTTTCGAGGTCACAACTACCCCCAGAGTCTTCACCAAATGTCTAGCTATGGCAGCCACTAACTTCAGGCGGGGTGGCATCCATGTATTGTCTTACCTTGATGACTGATTGATCAAGAGGGCTTCGCAACAGCAATGTCTGGCACACACGCAAGCGACCATAGACCGTCACAAGCTTGGCTTCCAGTTAAATATAGCCAAATCTCATCCTCGGCCCTTCCAGGTACAACCCTTTCCCGGGGCACAAGCGTGGGGAAGGCTTATCCAAGCCTGACCAAGGTCAACACTTTCCAAAATCTCCTATCTTTTTTTCAGCTGAATCAGCAGGCAACAGTAAGAACAGTATTGAGTTTGCTAGGCATGAGGGCATCCTGCTTTGCAATAGTGCCACATGCAGGTTTACACATACTTCACTTACAGCAGTGCCTAGAAGCATAGTGGTCTCAGTCAGTGAGTCTTTAGGAGGATCTACTGTTGATCTGGGGCCAAACACGTCGCTTTCTGCAGTGTTGGAATGCCAGTAATCTGTTACATGATTGGCCTTTTCTAGACCCATTTCCTCTAGAGACCATCACCACAGATGTCTCGCTCACCAGATGGGGGGCGCATCTCCAAGATCACACAATCCAGGGTATGTGTTCACCCTCAGAGCAGGGCCTCCACATCAACACCTAGAGCTGCTGGCTATTCAATTTGCTCTTGGATCATTTCTTCCACTCATTTACAACAAGCTCGTTTTAGTCTGGACGGACAACACCAGAGCTGTGTTTTACCTACAAAAGCAAGGGGGCATACACACAACCCAGCTGTCTTCTCTAGTCCAGAGCATCTATAAGTGGTCGATTCATCACAAAGCACAGTGGGTCATACAGTCCATTCCGAGTCTGGACAATTACTTGACTGATCTGCTCAGCAGGACGTGTCAACAAGTCCACAAGTGGGAACTTCACAACCAGACCCTACTCATGTACTTCTGGTGGTGGAGATTCCCTCACATAGACCTGTTTGCAATTGCTAAAAATGCAAAATGCCTAAACTTTGCAACCCGATTCCAACACTTGTGGTCCATGGGCAATGCACTATGGATGAACTGGTCAGGGATATTTCCCTAAGCTTTTTGCCTCTCACGCTCCTATAGTTTGTAGTTCGCAAGCTGAGGCAGACGACACTCACCCTCATCCTAGTAGCCCCAACATGGATGTGCCAGCCTTGGTACTCCATTCTGCTGGAACTCTCCCTGGTTCTTCACGAGACGCTTCCCACACAAAACAAAGGGCATCTAGCTCCCCAGTCCCCTGCAGCTGACTTACGATTTGGCTCCTGAGGTTGTAGAGTTCAGCTATCTCAAACTATTGGAAGAATGTTTGTGCATTCTTCACGCAGCACGAGGGCATGCTACGCGGCCAAATCGAAGCATTTTGTGCAGCGTTGCCTCCCAAAACATATCAATCTTCTCACACTGTCAGTACAAGACATAATTTATTACCTCCATCACCTTCATTCGGTTACATTTGGCTGCTGTTGCTGCTTACCTACAAAATAGGCAGCACACTTCCATCTTCAGGGTACCAGACATTAAGGCCTATATGGAAGGGCGTAAGCAGGTTATGCCTCCTAGGACGCTCCCTGCTCCGATATGGAATCTCAACATCATCTTAACTAGGCTCATGGGCCCTCCTTTCGAGCCCTTTTGCTCTTCCCTGTTACAGGTTAATTCATGGAAGGTAGCCTTCCTTGTAGCCATTACTTCCCTTAGGCGAGTCAATGAGAAACACACACATCTTGTAGGACCCTTTCTTCCAGGTTCATCGGGTAGGTTGGTCCTCTGAACCAACCCCAAATTTCTTTCTAAGGTGGTTTCCAGTTTTCATCTCAAGCAAACAAATTGAGAGGCCGTTTTCTTTCCACATCCATAGTCTGTAGCAGAACACACCTTGCATACCTTAGATGTTAAAAGGGTGTTAAATTATTATTATGTGAATAGAGCAAAACTGTTCAGTAAGACATGACTAATTGTCATGGCCTACTCCGAGGTACACAATGGCCAGGCTATTTTCAAAGCAGGAATTGCTTGTTGGCTTGCCAAGTGTATTCAGACTTGTTAGGCCAAAGCTAAAAGGCCCCTTCCTCTCCCTCCAAGACCAAATTTCATTCGCAAAAAGTGTGCTTTGATGGCTTTCTTGGGGAATATACCAATAGCTGACATCTGTAAGGCAGCCACATGGTCCACTCCTCTCACTTTTACTAAACATTACTGTGTGACTGGCCTGGATAGACAACAAGCTAGAGTTGACCAGGCTGTCGAAAGCACACTGTTACAATCTGCGACTTCCTCAGGCTAAGCCACCGCTTTTTGGGGTCTACTGCTTTACAGTCTATGCACTGCATGTGTATCTACAGCTACACATGCCACAAAGTGAAAATGGTCCTTACCCTGTAAGCATCTGTTTGTGGCATGTGAAGTGCTGTAGATTCACATTCTACCACACTCTTGTCCGGCCGCCTGAGGTCAGTTGCAAGTGCTCATGCCTATAATTCATTATTTTGCATGGTCATCTCTTCTGTATCTATATGCTCCGTCTACATCTTCGCCCTCCGGGAGGAAGAAAAACAATTGAACTATGGAGCTGATGCACATGTGCATTGTTTACAATAGGTGGAGTAGCACACACCTTGTAACTCAAGGAATTCTGTGAACAAAAACAAGTTGTTCATGTCCGAGCCCAACACTGAATGTCAGAAGTATGCACAGCATGTGAATCTACAGCACTAAATGCCACAAACAGATGCTACAAAGTAAGTAACTCTGTCCATATGTATATACATACATATGTGTTTGTATATATGTATGTCTATATATATATTAATATATTTGCAATGTTGAGTTGATAATGGTAAATCTGTCCTGGTCTATTTGCACTTATGTTCTCAATATTATTTTTGGACAATATTTTTAGCACACAATATTTGTGTCCTCTATATTCTATCAGACAACCATAAAAAGCTGTTGCACAACCCAGTGTTTCTTTTCTTTCCTGCCTCTCGCGGCCTCCTCGTTTGTCTAAGGGATCTTCCTTCCCTTTGCTCTCACCCACTTATGCTACCTTTGTTCAATCTTTCTCTCTTTCTGTCTCACGCTTACCCGCACACACAACTTTGTGTGCTTTCTTGCACATATATTAATATGTCAGTGCTCAGCTACATGAACGCTGATGTGTCTCCCAACACCACAGGTCTACTTCTACCACTGGATTGAGTTCGGAACGCTTCCCATGTAGGTATTGAGGCCAAGGCCCTCCTCTGCGTTCTTGGGAATGCCAACAATTACATACTGTACCTATAAGAAACCTAGAAATGCACAAATCAATACAAAACATTATAGCAAAGTAGGTATGGCTCTTCAACACTTTGCAATAAACCTGACTGCAGCGACTGCACCACTAATGAAAAGTACCTAAATGGTACGTTCATGAAGCCCATCATTGCAATGTATCACTTTCTGGCAGTCTTCAGCACAGAAACCAAGAACAGTAGGAATTCTTGATCCATCCATTAAGGCATCATCCTAAGTTGAAGACTGGTACCGCTTGACCACACCAAAACACAATGTTGCAGGGCAACAGTAAGAAACCTTAGTATAGCAGGGACCTTGAAGTCCATCAGTAGAGCTCTGCATTTAGAATCTGAGCATGCCTACAGTGTTGCCATGCACTGATCCTGCTCACCAAGAGCACACTACTTCACAGGGCATGTTATGTTTTAGCAGTTTTTCTGACTGCTTCCTCCTAGTAATAAATACTTTGACACAGCCCCAGTCCTACAACGCCTCTTCTGTTCTTGCTGCTGAAAATGTGGAAGTGACAAAAGGGCCTTCCTCTCCATGTTTATTGGGCAAGTTCTCCTATCAGTATCCTACAGAACTAAAGTTTTACCATCAAAGTCCATCTCAAAACTCCGCTATTCTCTTTAACTATACAGTATTGTTTTTATCTTTACTTCAGACAAACCACAAAATCACAGAGCCTTTCTATAGGCTAATGTGTGACAAGTGTCCTCACTGACTTCTCCTTTTCTGCACAATGAAAACACTCTCACACACACACACACACTGGCATGTTACACTCACACTCTTTACATTCTCTCACATTCGATTATTCACTCATTTTTTTCACTCACTCTCTGTCTATCACTCTAGGAGTATTGCACCTTATGAACTCTTTCAGTTCCTGACAATCTCTACTCCGATTCTGAAAGGCCTATCTTAAAAATGGACCACTTTACTAATTGTACAGAATTATTTAAAGCATTTCATGTTCAGAATTTCATACAGATTTATTTGTTCATATTTTAAGCATTTGGTGTTAGAAGATGAGCAACAGATTTGGTTACATGTATATATTTTAATATGGAATCTTTACAAGAAATTGGGTAAAGAATTATGCACCAAAGTCTGTGTTCAACATCTCATATCACAAAGACATACATTTTAAAGCTTTAGAGCATAGGGGGCTAAACCTCCATTGTTGGGAATTTCAGAACTCTTTTTCCACGTAATCCGACTTTAGAACTTAGTACTACGTTCTGGTGACAGCATGTTGGTTATCCCTAGAATCAAAATTTTATAATCTATTAGCATCACAATTTTATTTATTTGAAGCTTAGGGAATTATTTGTCTAGGACCTCATATCTAATGCTGTTTTCAGCATTTCATGATCTTGCTTTTTCATACCAAAATTCAAATGCAGATAATGACAAATATTTGCAATATCTTTGTTTTATTTTTGAACTTTTTATTTCAAAATCGTTTAACAAATTTCTGCTTCAGTACTGTCTGAAACAACTTGCTTAGAAACGCATGGCTACATCCATTTTTAGTTAGCACATTCAAGCACAGACATGAATGCCCAGCTTCGCACTGGTCGGAGCCAGGCATGGGCTTACGCTGGTGCGTAGATCCCTTCAGCTGGTATTAATCTGCTTTGGCAGGATAGAATCTGCACACCGCCTTCCTCTGGATACTCAAGGACACAAATGGGGCACTCGCATTCTTTTACATAACACTCTTTGTTTTCCTACACTTCTGCTCTACGCATGCACCCTCTTCTGCATAAATGGCACGGTCTGCCTCTCTGGGTCCTTCTCCTCATGACTGAGTATTTCAATTTTATAATGAAACCCGTCATGGGAGAGGTTTAAAAATACTTTTGTTTCGAGCTTCTTTGTGAACTCTGCTTTGGATTTTTGTGTCTCAATCCAAGAGTAGAAGTTTATGAAAGCGACTTCTGTAAGATGAACCGTAAATTTGGTGTTAACATTTTTTAATCAGATGTTCTATGATGCCACCTTAAGGTTGCCTACAGCTTTAGATAAAAAAGCTAACTAATAAGAAAAGTTCACAATGTATTCTCTGTTCAAAATGTCTTCATAAGTGCTATATTCAAAATATCATAAGTTGACCATGTTTGATCTATGATATCCAGAATGTTCTGAATTTGAAATTGGGGATACCATGTGCAGATCTATCTAGTAGCTCATTTTTCCTGATGGATGCTTCTAACAGCAGATTTCTCACCTTTACAATATGCCCAGGTGCCACACTGGTTTTGGAAGATTTTTCAGAAAAGCCCCTGTGTGCCATTAGGTGGTGTTATGCAACTCTACCCTGGAAATGACAGTCATGGGAATTAGGGTGGAGGGCATAGATTTTCAGTACTTGAACTTAAGCAATGGAATTCTCTCCCAATAAAAATCCACTGAAGAAAAGCACTAAAGACGTGGCTTTTCAAGCAGGCATTTGACAAACCGATATAGTGCATATCTTTCTTTCTTGCTACTCACTTGATACTCCAGTGCCTAGTGACCCCTGGGCGATCGTTACACTTTGCAAATACTATTAACATAACCTGTCCTGGATTTTTGTCAGCCACAAAGTGGCCATTCGTGCATAGGCTCAAGAAGCACTACTGTCTTGGCAGCCATGTCTGACAGTAAGGATATCTTGGTCGTTTTTCCTGTAGGATTATTTGTTCTGAGACATTCCACAGACTGACCACCTTGTGAGATACTGGGTTGGTATCTATTCTAAAGGTGAGGAATCTTTGGTTAGAAGTATCCAATAAAAAAGCAAGTTACTTATTTCAATAATGCACTTTCTGGTGGATACTCTAACGGACAGCAGTCTCCTCATCCCCTTCTCAATGCCCCATTCGGTGGAATGGTCTTTTTTCCATCAAAAAAGGTCTCAAATTTGGCATTTGCACCCTGGCACAGTCAATTGTTTTTTTGGCTCCATGTCTTATAGTGCAGACTGTGTCAAGAAAGGTTCCGTTGTCCGTGTGCTTGGGTGGTGCTTATATGTAGCTCCAACCGCCACTTCTAGGGTGCAACAAGGTCAAAATGGAGCCGTACAACACAACCTCCCAGGGCTCACGGCTATCCTGAAAAATCTTTTGAATTCAACCTTTTGCTTGGGGATATTCTAAAGCTGAGGAGTCTGCGGTTAGCTAGAATATCCACCAGAAACCGCGTTACTGAGGATAAGTTCTTCTGAATGTTGTAGCAAAGTTTGCATTCAGAACCTAATAAAAATGCTCAGAGGAAAGTCCAACGTAATAAATGCAAGAGTCAATGCTTGAAACAGAAAAAATATAAAAAGGTCCGTCTTAGCGAATTTGTTTTCAGGACATCAAAATACATTACATATTTTGTGTATTAATAATTGTAGAGCAATTTTATTCCAAGATTTGAGAGGTAATGAATGAATTAAAATCAAAACATATTTATGAAATTTATGGTTGGATCATAAAAATATCAATGTTTCAGAGCATGAGTGCTGTGATCAGAATCCTACACATAAGTATTCAAAAGTAGTCAGACTACTTTAGGGAATTTCATTTTTAGAAGTTACCTTATAGAAATGTTTTAATTCTTTCAATATAACTCAAACATTTATATCATACTTTATGGTAGGACCTTTGAAAAAATAAATGTTACAAATTCCATCCTGAAAACATTATAAATACTTGTTCAGAACTTCATGGAGAACTCTGTTCCGTATCTTTTTGGTAAATGTCATTATTAAAATTTATTAGGTCAGCACAATGTTGCATAGATTTAGGTTTACCTGTTTTCATTTTCTATTTGTTGTGCATGCCGGTGGTGGTTTTTCAATGATTTTCTAATGTTTTAAACAATTGTAAATATCTGTGGTTGTCAGTTCCTTTCACTTCATAAAAACTTGGGGATGGTGTTTCCCCGCATCTTATAAATAATTCCTTTATTTTCTTCCTTCCCTCATTTCTTCCTTAATTCTTTAAAGGCTCCCAATTCTCCCTCGAATTTGCTCTTGCAAGTAACTGCATTAGTTCCTCAACTCCTTGCCTGTGCATTCCCCAGCTCTTAAGTTCTTCCTACCAGTAGTGCAGTCCCACCCCAAGTAAAGGATGTACATGGTGAGGCTATGTTTGCTCCTCATGTTAATGGTGGGCATTTGACACACCTCCCTACTGCTCTGGTCTTTAGACAAATGACGAAGATTGACTGAATTAATATTTTCTACTTAAGACATGAGCCATGTATTGTGGGCGTTTTGTGCACTGTTATCCCAAGCATGTGTCACACTATCACATACTGTGCCTTGGAGGACCAAGAAATAACTGTGCTAATAAATGGGCTCCTGATCACAGCAGAGCTGCCTGTCAAGGAATTAATATACATGTTGTTCTTCATGAGGACTTTAGAAACAGCAGACTCTGCTGCTGTATAAAGAAGCAGCTGAGGTAGTACTGCTAATTCATAACCTGCAGCCTGGCACCGGGTCGTTTGCCCGGCGGTTCACAAAGGGACTGGAGTTGATTTTAATTTGCAGAGTCCTGCCGATGAAATTTATTAGGATGTTCGTGCGAAGCCAGCTAAACATTGATTGGTGGAGAGGTGTGGTGCAGTGGCCAGAGCAGCTAGCTTTGGAGCGCAGGGCCCACGGTTCGATTCCCAGTGGCAGCTCAGCATTGTGTGGCTGTGGGTAATATCGAACTCAATCTCCCCAACGGCCCTCAGTGCCTTGACACCCTTGAGGGGTGATATGTCTGTGCTTTACAAATACGAATTATTATAATATCTGAATTATATTTATACCAAACATGCAAGCCATTGTTTGTATGAAAGCAGTGCTGGAACTCTGGACCTCCAGGCATGGGTAAGAGTTGCTGAGGACTCTTTACCTTTACAGTCTAACTAGTGTAGTGCTCTGTAATGTTCTCTACTGATGCATTGTCCTTCTTGAGTGAAAGAACGAGCGCAGCTCCATATGTTTCCATTAAATATGGTCAATGTGGTTCTTGTACGAGTGATTTTACTAGATATCAAGCCTTGTTTCGGTACCATACTTTCCAACCTTCATTTTCAAATTGAGTCAGTGGGGTAAACAACGTTTACCACAAAACGTTTACCCCGCAGAGAATCACAACGCGGTTGTTAGAACGACCGCGTTGTGATTCTGCATACCATTACTCTACAAGTCGGAACAACAACTTGCGGAGGGGTGGGGGAGGTGTTGGATTTAAAATCCAACACCTTCCCTATTGTCCGCACAGACTGGAGTTGGAAAAGTAAATTATACTATTCCAACATCCAGCCCCCCCCCCTCCGCAAGTCGTTGTTCCGACTTGCGGAATAATGGTATGCGGAATAACAACGCAGTTGTTGTAATGACCGCGTTGTGATTCCCTGCGGGGGAAAAGACTGCGGGATAAAGACATGTTCAGTCAGTGGGAATGAAAGCTGAGCTTGGTGGTCCTGAGGCTGTATCGTGAGCATGTTATTCTTCTGTGTACAGGGCAGAATGGGGTCCATGCACCTGGTTTGCACAAATTGCGCTGTTTACACTAAATACTAGGGAACAGAGAAGTGACTGACTCCACGCTTCTGTGCTGCGCTGTCTGGCGCACTAGCACTATCTTGTACATTTTTTTTAGTTGATGTATTCACTGTAGACCACACAGTTACAGTAAATGTGGCACGTGGACTCTTTCTGGGGCTATGAATAGTTGCTGAAGATGTTCATGACGGATCCTTGTGCTAGTGCGTGAAGGGATGCAGCTCCTACAGGCATGTTTCTCAGACCATTACGATGTAAAACTAAGAATAGGGGTGTGTGCAGCGCTGAATTGGAGGACATTGATTTTAGAGGTGTCCATAGGCACAGTGATCATTGTTGCCACAATCTTGATACCAAAGCTTTCATTAAGCAAAGTTTTGTCCCTCTCTCGGTGAAGGAGGATGACATCAATGTGATGCCTCTTGCCTTCGACGGGGACCCTGCTCATAGTTGTGCTACAAACCTGCCGGCCTCTTCTCTGCAGGGTGCAGGAAACCGTGATCTGAATCTTATATGTAACAAGCCTTGCTCCAGAAATAAGAATTGAATTAGGTCCAAGGTATTCAGAAGGTTCAGGGACTTTGTGGATAGTCATAGGGGCAAAATAAACCGCTTTTCTATGGCCTGAGTGCGTCATTGTGAGAGCACCCATCACAGACCAGGGCGTAGAGGTAGAGGCTGCTCTTGTACTGCTTTGACACCAGAAGGGAATGAAACAGTAAATGTGCAGCAAAACCCAGTGTTACCGTATATATTATTTGTTTTAACTCAAAACCAGAAACCCTGCATATATTTCAAATTTCTCTCTGTCCTTCCCATTGTCCGCATTCCCCTACCCCCGCTCATTTGTTTCAAATCTGTATCTGTCTGCCCTCTACTTCTTCTATCATCACACATCCCACTTCTGCAAGACTCCGCCTAACTAGTTGTCGTATGTTTTGGATTTGCAGTGAACGGACAGACCCACAGGCCAAGTTTGGTGGTTTGAAGAAGGACGGTTGAATCCTACTACAACCCTTCTGCCAGGAAGGAGAGCACAAGAAGATGCGAGACAGGAGAACAGGTGGATACTCCAGTAGTCTCTGCCGGACTGGACGGGTCTGGATCTGGAAGGCAGCTCCATCCAGAGAGGCGTATGGCAGCGAAGGATCCTGCCCTGCTGGCCGGGTGTGGTGTCATGGTGTCAAGGAGACGCAAGCTTCAGGAGGCCACGGACCTTGTTTTCTTATTTTCTTTCCTATGATGAAATGCAATATATAAATCTTTATCGGAATCATGAACTAGTGAATGTCCCCATCCCCAAAGCTTCCTTTGCGAGGACTCAATCAGTGTTACGTACAATGAGGAATGTTCGAAAATGAACTGGAAAACAGCAAACTAGATAATCGCCCATCCCTCCACACCCCAATATCACTCATTTTTATTTCTTGCCCCGAAGACTGGTTGTCTGTGCTCAGTGGGAGTACATGATACCTCAGCAAACTGCTCCAAGAAAACCTTTTGCCTGGCCCTTATATGGAGTTACGCTGGAACCGGAGAGATATGCCAGCAAAGAGGGGCAAATATCATCAATATATCCAAAAAATGATAACTTGTGTGAAAGACTAGTACCAAGATCGGAGTCATCAGAATTATCCAGCTCCATTGTGTGGTCAAAGGCATAAGAGATGCAAAGACTCATGGGGAATAAAAGCCAATATCCCCTGCCTACAGTGTTTTCAACTGGCATACAAGACACACATGCATAGGGAGATGGGATACCAGTTCCATAAAGTAGAGATGTTTTTAATAAGAGAGGAGAACATGTGACCTCTTTGGTTTCTGTGACGGGAGCTGATGTAAGAACTGCAGCATCATGGGAATGGATGTCCTTCTCGTCCATTGGTTACGCGTGACTCTAAAATGAGAACGCTCATAGGTGTACACCGTTATCCTTTGGTGCTTGTGAAGGAGGCTGCGATAAGAGACATATCAATGGGGTAAAAGAATAGAAGAATCCCGGAGGTTGAGCAAGTAGAAGAAACATTTGTCGACATGTGTGGGGTGGGTGTTTCGCATGAGAACTGAGTTGCTTTTGTTTACAGCACTGGAGGATGTTTACAAATGAAGGTCATTCAAGGTGAACAGTGCCATGAGATTCCTATGACTGGTTTTCAGGGGACTGGTACAGGATACACCCTCACCTGGAAAGGGCATAGCAGTCACCTCTTGGTCTAGATTTTGATGGAGTGATTCATGGGAGATGGACACTCAAAGTAGAAGTTGGGACATCTTTCCTTGGTTGTCAGGGAAAGGCAGAAGTATTTGTGAAGGACACACATGGGGCAAGTGAATTTAAATTTTCGGTTTCTCCAGAAAGAGGAAGGTTATGTAAGAAAGGCCAGCATATGGTGGGTGCTCTCAGTATCTTATGGTTCCAGTAAGAGTACTGGACTTCTAGGTGCACCCACAGGGTGAAAGGAATCAAGATGCATGTCTTTGAGAGGGGGGATCCAACTTTGTTTTTTCAGCAGGGGACTGGTATTTGGAGGACTGACTTCCACCAACCAGGTAGGGGAGGCTTATCTTTTTTGTGCAAGCGGAATCGTACACTCTTGCTGCAACTACCTCCGACTTCATAGCAGGGTACGTAGGGCATTATCACACACAGGAGGCCAGCACCCTCTTATCCTCTGGCCAAGCTAGCTGGAGTGTTTAATGAAAGTCAAAGACATGATGAAAGGGCAGCAAGTAACCAATACTATATTGGCTTTGGTGGTACAACGTGGGAAGGAGGAGACTGCTCATAAACCCGACAACCACCTTACACCAGCCCCTTCACGGGGAACTGGCCTGGGAGTGATGCATTTAGTATATGGTGGTCGGTAGAGGCCAGCATACTTTTTGCCGAGGCTGCTGCTCCTGCATAAGGAAATTGAGCCCACTTGAGCAACAACAAGGACACGACAAACTGTCCCATTTTAGTAGTTTTGGCCAACGCTGTGTTGGGACCACAGCAGTGCTAGAACACAAGGCAGAATTTCCAGACGTTTGTAGTCCGCGTTCACAATACACGACCAACACTACAACATCATATCATGGTGTCCTTCCAAGGTCATGTGCATTTGATGCAGCTCTATTCTTGAAAAAAATACCTATTCCTCCAACATAAATGTCCAGCCTGTATTTTTAATTTCTTGAGGACTTACACTCCTTTTAATACTTCTTTTTTGTAACTACTCAGCTGCTTGTACCTTCTTTCTCAGGGTGACATCACCTGCAAGGATGGCAGTGTTAGGTATGCTGGGAAATGTTTCTTTTCTCCAAGAAACCCAGTGGATTGATGTTGTCCTTTTCCATTTGCTAGAACATTTACATATTTTTTTAAACAAAAATTAATGAAGTTATTTTGTTTTATACCCCAGAGATTGCACAAGGTATGGTACGAAAAAACGTCCTCTGTGTGAGTGTGAAAAGATTGCCACATTTATTTTGCATTTTACAAAGCATTATGAATCTGGATGTTGCTTTTTTTCAGTATTTTTGTGGTTTTTAATTTTGGAGACTTTATGGGGAAGGTGTGGGTTGCTTTTTTATAGATCACCTCATTTCATCTTCCATTAATTCATATGCAATATGAAAATCTATAAAGAAACCATTTTCACTGGAGGACAAAGTGTTATTTCAAACTGAAAATACAGTGAATCGGTGCATGCCCCCGCCTGGGGGATGCAGATCTGAAATGTGCCCCTACCCAAGAAGTGCCTGTCGGCGTAGTTACTTATGGATCCATGTCTTAGGGAGTCCAAGTTTGCATTCCTGGCTGTCGTTTAATAAACCACAGCATCACACGAGTTCTAGCCATGGTTCCCTCTAGTTGGACTGAAGTACCAGATTACAGTGGTTTGTAAAAACATGTTTGGTGACATGGAGGCCGGTTGTTACCCTCAATGTGAAGAGGCTCCTGACTCCAAAAAATGGGGATCATCTCCTTGGACCGGTCCCCTTTTCCAGCTTCTGGCTATTCAAGGCCTTCCTTGTGGCCTTTGGTGTTGCCATGTGAAAAAGATGCTAGAGGGGCATGAGGCTGATGCTGAGCTTCCAAGGTCATCTAGGAAATTTCAATGTATGTCTAATAAACACTGCTTTACCCCCTGCCATATGCATGCCGGCCACCATCGAGAGATGGGACACACTGGCTTCGATTCTGCTCTCCTGGTCTTATGCTGGAGATGCCCCGGTTAGAGAGGTTCATTTAAAAAGTTCTTTCACACGCGCTGTACCTTTCCTGTGCTACGCTTGACTTTTCATTTCTTCTGGACCTACGTTTGATAGTAGCAATTGGATGGCTGTTACCAGGCTTCCTCAAGATTTTGGAGTTCTCCTTTATTTTGTGGTAAATATCCAGCTTGTCCCTCCTTGTGACTGATGTGTCCTGTCATCATCCCTTGTATCAGAGCAATTACATTTTATTTGCAAAAGTTGTTATTGAATCCTGAACTTTGCCAGCCTTATGACAGTCCTTATTTAACCCCTTTGCTGCGGCGGCTATTCTGCCGCAGCGCTAGCGGGGGGGGGGGGGGCTCCCGTACTCGTGACGGAACCGCTCCGTCACGAGCCTCAGGCATGCTGTGCTTGTGACGGAGCGGTTCCATCACGGCCACGCCCACTCAATGGAACGCGCCGCGCGGGCGCGAAATCAGCGCCACAGAGGCGTGCCGAGCAGGCCGTAACTGAACCGTTCCGTCACCAGTACAGCGTGACCAAGGCTGGTAACGGAGCGGTTCCGTCACCAGCGTCGAAGGGGTTAACACTTTCTGGCATTTGTTGCATTAAGCGGAGTGCCTGCAGCAGCCATTTGTGTGTATCCTGCAGATCACAAATTCAAAGTCCAGTTGGGCTGACTCCGAATTTCTTGCATCCTTGATGGATATGATTAGTAGCACAACATTTGGCAATAAGAGGCATCTTTTATCAAAGCCAAGAGACACTTGTGTGTTTATTTGGACAGTAAATTCTTGGATGACTTATTCTATGAGGTACGCAACATAGTGTTCTCTATTTAAAAATTCCTTAGCTTTTTAATGGAGTTGAGGTATCTGTCATACCTGTGCAGATTATGCTTTTGCACTTGGCCTCAATACTTCAGTTATTTTTAAAGTTATTTTAATCATGCGGATATTTTAAGCAGCAGGTCAGAAACGCCACAAAACTATATGGACTATGGAAGAAAAAGGACATTTTCATTAACCGCATCGCTGTGGCGGCTTTTCCCGCTGTGTGCGGCTATTTTCAAAAAGCCGCGTTACATGACGAGCTCAGCTAGTCATCAGCATACGAGCGCGGTAGCTGATGACGAGCTGAGCTCGTCATCAGCATCGAAGGGGTTAATAGGGAAGTCTTTCCCTTGTTTAAATTGTAGCATCTTGGGGTCTTTTTCCGTTCCAAGACCCCCACCCCCAATAATCATCCTAGTAATGAAGAATTGCAGCTTACACTAATTGATGCTTGGCTATTATAAACCATATTGGTGGTAGGACCACAGGAGTCAAAGTCC
Source organism: Lissotriton vulgaris (assembly GCF_964263255.1). NCBI lineage: Eukaryota > Metazoa > Chordata > Amphibia > Caudata > Salamandridae > Lissotriton > Lissotriton vulgaris. Next base: position 51,106,349 of record NC_141698.1, on the reverse strand, counting down.
AAACTCTCTGTTACCTGGTTAAGTCCAAGTCACCTGGCTCCTTCTACATATGCAGACCCGCTAACTCTCTTGGTGCCACTGTGTGTCACGCGATATTGACTGTCTACACACGGCGTAGAGGCAATCTTGCACAGTGATCTCCAGTGGAGCAGGAAACGCGTTCACATAGTGGATTTCCAAGTGTTTTCAGGTCTTCTTCAGAGGCTCTGCACAGCCCATGTAGATTATGGGTGTCTGAACCTCCCAGGACATCATCGTGGTGCTCAAATGCCTTTGTGGGGTTGTTTTTTTTTGGGAGGGGCAGGGTCTAAGTGCGTCTTAGACCGTGCTCGGCGAAAGGCTCCACTATGTCATCATACAGTAAAAAAAATTGAGAATTTGGGCAGGTCTGCATGGGCAGTGTTCAGCTATTGAACTGTACTGCACAATAATTTAAAGAGTTCAGCAACTTAAACCTGGAAGCCTTAATGTTGAGTCCCTGGACGTTGTACAGTTTCATGTAAAGATGGCAGTGTGACTGCTTTGTGAGGTACTTTTGAGATGTCCTCCCTTTGGACATTGGCGGGTTGAAGGTATTAAACTTTTAAGAGCTTAGAAGCAGAAGTCTGGCATTTCTGGACTTTCTGTGGCGTGAAAGATCTTGCTATGTCTGCTTTGCTTCTGAGGACATCAGCTCTAGAGCTGCTCTTAGGCCGCTGTAGTGCAAGAGGTGAAAATAAACAAGTGATTTTTCTTCATTTGTACATTTTTTTAAGGGTGCTAATTTGTTTTGCATACTTTAACACACGTCATTTATATCATTTTTTTACACAAAAAACATCCACTAATCCGTGCAACTAATCAGAATGATAGCCAAAAAAATTAAAATCTCAAAAGTACCTTGAACCTTTGCCCCAATATCTTTAGTAGGCTAGAGCGCTCAAGGAATGCAACTCCCAGAATGCCTTATTTTGTTCAACTAAAGCCTGAGCGATACTGTGCGCAGGTATCTAGGAATATAAATGATACCCTGTACAAACCTCTAGGGCAAAAGAAAGGGGACCCGCCTTGGAAACTTATGCTCCATGTGAGACCGTATCAGTCTTCCTTTGGTTTCTTCATGGCTCCAAACGAGGCGTACAAAATGTGTGTCTGTGTATGTATGCATGCAGTGAGTGGTGGCCCCATGGGTGGGGCGGACCCCCATAACTCTAGTGCAGTCGCCCAGATATGAAAAATCTTAATTCTAACCATGAGTATCATCAATCTGGATACATCATCCTGAAAAACTTTATAGTTAACCTAGTTTACCTCCCATCATTGCTTAAAATACTTTATCCAACCTTCTTTTGTTTGCAAACACAATTCAATTCCTAGATGTTGAAGAGAGGTGAGAAGACCTTGTTGTTGAACAGCTGAGTAGATCTTGTTCTTTGAAGGGGACCAAAAGTGGCCAGGAATGGAAATGGGGGCCTCCTTTGCTTCAGCAGTGAAACAACTCTTTAAAATTACCTGAATTCACTCCCTCATCCCCCTACCTCACAAATGACCTACCTTTTGTTCGCTTAAGTTTCCACCCCTTCTGTATGCCGCTGTTCAGTTTATACATTTTCCAATCCCATTTTCATGCTTGGGTTGGTCGGTGGGAAAATGAAAATGAAATTAACTGTATGCCATGTTTCCTTGTTGCTGTTTGGCATCATGACCTGCGACATATCAAACAAGCGATGGAAATAAATATTAAAGTTTGATTAAAAGAAAAAATGCTTTGCCTTATTTTGAGGAGCAAAAAGGCCCGAAGTATAGGTACTGGATCTGCAGTCAAAGGGCGCTTCACAAAATGTTCATCTGGGCCCTCAATTGAAGAACTTTGTCTACCACTTCTGCCTTAACGCCTGTTGGTATTAGACATAACGTAAGTGTTTTAAGTCTGACCAGTGTGGAGCGGACAACCAAAGTATTTTAGAGTTGAATTGTAGGTTGTCACAAATGGAGGGTTAGAACATTATCAGGACTCGTGCAATATAGCGTGCATTTGCCCGTTCACCCATGGGTATATTGTCGTTGAATAACAAGTGTTTATTGTTACCTAACTCAATGGTACTCATTTTATTGACCTCAAAAAGATGAAAGGCTGAGTGGACCGGCCGGGATTTGAATCTGACAATGATGTCGTACACATGCCCCTACAGTGGGCACACTAGTCCACTAAGCCACAAGACCTGATATATCACATGTTTTAAGCAAGTGTGTTTGTAAATGAATATGCTCTGCATGCTCCTGCCATCTATTGTTGGGCTTTGACGATTGCAAGTTGTTTTTCTTGTAATAAGAATTTACAATCCTGAGATCTTTGTATCTCCTCTCGTCATTGATGCGCATGGGCTCTGACTCCGTTGTTGGATTGTTTTTGTCCTCTTGTCTGGTTCGGATGTGAAACTGTATTTTCCAGTCACAATGAGATTGTGGGTTCCCGTCATGGCTTTGGAGTGTTACCTTCCACCCCATTGTGAGAATACTCTTTGACGCCCACGTTCCTTCTTACAGTGTCTACTCCGCTTCTCAACCCCATTGTCGTCAAGTGACCAGGCCATGGAGGCCCTTCATGCCACTGTGTGCTCCAGTCTACAATTGTAGAATGACGACCCTATCAAAGTGATGGACCAGACACCCTTCAGAAGATGCCAACAGTGCCCTTCAATATACCCATGGGTAAATCTCCATGCTGTCTGCAATATTTGCCTCTCGCCATACCGCAACGAGAGCCAGTTTAACTCCTGTTTGGCGTTCCGCAGCAACAAAAAAATAGAAAACTGTGTCCGCATGTAGACAGATAGTGGACCCACAGTACACTGTTAAAATCCTCCTCTTGAGATGCTGGATGTCTTCGGCGAGTCAGGCCCTCTTGGCACCTAGAAAGAGTAATCGGGTGGGTCACCCAGCCTCCTATCCAGACCGAGATCCGCTACAAAGACTCAGAGTGGAAGAGGAGGAATTTCTGGAAGAAGAGGTGATGCCGGAGAATGTTCCATCAATCCTGTCAATGTTTAAGCCTTTTTCAGGGCCTATAAGGTGGTGCATGTCAGAGCCGAACACCACCCCTCATGTGATGGGTCCTGAGTCCCGTGCCTAAGCTGCCACCACCTCCGAGCTCTGGTTGACAAGTTGAAGAAAGACCTTCCACGGGCCTCAACACTTTTCCAGCCTTGTGTCTGAGGATGCCTGCTGGTGCCGAATCCATAAAGCCAGTTCCACCCGTGAGGCTGCATACACCGTTGGCTCTCAAGTCTCCCAATGCAGAGGAAAGCCAAATTCTCAAGAAACTGCTACAGGAGATAGACGAAAGGCACAGGAAAAGGGGTACCCACCCATGCTTTTGCAAAATCTTTGCTTCATAGAAGAACCTGCCAAAGAAGCACAGGCTTGCGTTTGAGGAATTCCGGCCTAAGGACAAAGCTTCTGCTGCTCCTTCAACACTACCTCCACCAACTCCACTGCCTGCGCATCTCATCAGGTGTCACAGAAGTCCTACTCTGTCATGGGCAGTCCTAGGTCCTATTCCCTTGCTGAGGACTTTGCCTCAGTCTACCCTGGTCCCTAGAGAGATCAATAGTAGGGTTATGACCTGCATCCTCTGATCAACCTAGATAGACCATGTCCCAGTGAACCACAGCTTTATTCAACAAGCGGCCATCTACCATAAGATGGACATCTACATCACCCCAATGCATGACTAGGTTTGGGTGGAGATGCTCTCGAAGACCGCTTGCTCTGTTAAATACCTTCCCAGACTGAGGAAATAAACACTTTTTAGTTAAAGCATCTTTTTCTGCAGTTTTTGTGTGAGATATTGTAAATTGGGCTTCTAAAAATAACTGGCATCCCTAAATCCGGTTTAGGGACTGCTGGTAACCCAAAAGCACTGGCGCCACTTCAACTATGCATTGTGTGGGGCTACAATAATTTGGATTTAACATGCAGTCACAGTTGTATTGAAGTAAGTTCGCCCGTTTCACCCATGATAAATCATATATAATATATAATTACTTAACAATAATTACTATTCCCACTCCAGTGGGTGCAACAGTAGGGAAAACTGACTCTGAACCCTAAAAATACCCCTTTACCCAAAAACCTAAAACTGACCCTGAACCCTAAAAATACCCCTTTACCCATAAACTGAAAACTGACCCTGAACCCTAAAAATACCCCTTTACCAAAGAACTGAAAACTGACCCTGAACCCTAAAAATACCCCTTTACCAAAGAACTGAAAACTGACCCTGAACCCAAAAAATACCCCTTTACCCAAAAACTGAAAACTGACCCTGAACCCTAAAAATACCCCTTTACCCAAAAACTGAAAACTGACCCTGAACCCTAAAAATAGCCCTTTACCCAAAAACTGAAAACTGACCCTGAACCCTAAAAATACCCCTTTACCAAAGAACTGAAAACTGACCCTGAACCCTAAAAATACCCCTTTACCCAAAAACTGAAAACTGACCCTGAACCCTAAAAATACCCCTTTACCCAAAAACTGAAAACTGGCCCTGAACCCTAAAAATACCCCTTTACCCAAAAACTGAAAACTGACCCTGAACCCTAAAAATACCCCTTTACCCAAAAACTGAAAACTGACCCTGAACTCTAAAAATACCCCTTTACCCAAAAACTGAAAACTGACCCTGAACCCTAAAAATACCCCTTTACCCAAAAACTGAAAACTGACCCTGAACCCTAAAAATACCCCTTTACCCAAAATTAATTAATATTACAAATAAATTACTTCCCACCCTATTCCCCTATAAACCCACAACCCGCTCCAGAAGTAAAACATATAATTTAGTTGAAAATATACATAAATTATCAATTAATTATTCTATTAATCAAATAAAATAAATCATTGCTAATTAATATTTCATGGCAAAATAAATTAATCATTAAAAATTATTTTTTTCATTACAAATAAATTACTTCCCACCCTATTCCCCTATAAACCCACAACCCGCTCCAGTAGTAAAACATATAATTTAGTTAAAAATATACATAAATTATCAATTAATTAATCAATTAATCAATTAAAATAATTCATTGCCAATTAATATTTAATTGCAAAATAAATTAATCATTGAAAAATAATTATTTAATTACAAATAAATTACTTCCCACCCTATTCCCCTATAAACCCACAACCCGCTCTGGTAGTAAAACATATTATTTACTTTTATATATTTTTAAATTATAAAAACATATTAAACACATATTATAACAATTAATTTAAATACTTAACTAATATTTCTAACACATATTAGTAAATCGAAATTACTTACATCGATATATATGCTATCGATATAAGTAATTTCGATATTACTTACCTTAGGGTCGATATTCTGGCCATCGATATTCTGGACATCGATATTCTGTCCCATCGATATTAGCAACTCGATATAAGTGTAGGTCGAAATAAAAAACTCGATATTTTGACTGTTTACCATATATATATATATATATATTCTTTAAGCTACCATGGTATAGCTTCAAATTTATGCACCAGTCATCAATTCTCAGGAACAGCCCTGAATCCTAGCGGGTCCATATTTTGAGGACAATCAAATTAGAAAAATTGATTTGGGTAATAAAAACATCTGATATTTAGTGCAAAATGCACAAAAGGTACATATGTGTCCTATAAATGCACATATTATAATGTTCAGGAACAAACTCCCAGACACCGCACTAAATTTAATCAATCAATCAATCAGTGACATTTATAGAGCGCGCTACCTACCCGTAGGGTCTCAAGGCGCGGGGGGGGGGGGGGGAGTGCCGCTACTGCTCGAACAGCCAGGTCTTCAGCTTCTTCCTGAAGGAGAGGTGGTCTTGGGTCAGGCGCAGGTCGGTCGGGAGGGAGTTCCAGGTCTTGGCGGCCAGGTAGGAGAAGGACCTTCCTCCTGTAGTCGCTCTTCGGATGCGGGGGACGGCGGTGAGGGCGTGGTTGGCTGATCGGAGGTGGCGTTTGGGAGCGTAGAAGTTGACTCGGCTGTTGAGGTAGCTCGGGCCTTGGTCGTGTAGGGCTTTGTGTGCGTGGGTGAGGAGGCGGAAGGTGACTCTCTTGCTGACGGGGAGCCAGTGGAGGTCTCTCAGATGTCCGGAGATGTGGCTGGTTCGTGGGATGTCGAGGATGAGTCTGGCTGAGGCGTTTTGGATCCGCTGGAGTCTCTTCTGGAGCTTGGCGGTGGTGCCGGCGTAGAGGGCGTTGCCGTAGTCCAGTCGGCTGGTGACGAGGGCCTGGGTGACGGTCTTCCTGGTCTCTGTGGGGATCCACCAGAAGATCTTCCGTAGCATGCGTAGGATGTTGAAGCACGACGAGGAGACGGCGTTGACTTGCCTGGACATGGAGAGGGAGGAGTCCAGGATGAAGCCCAGGTTGCGTGCATGGTCTGTCGGTTTGGGTGCGGTGCCCAGGGCGGGAGGCCACCAGGAGTCGTCCCAGGCGGAGGGTGAGGAGCCCAGGATGAGGACCTCCGTCTTGTCCGAGTTCAGCTTCAGGTGGCTGGTCGTCATCCACTCGGCTACCTCTTTCATCCCTTCGTGTAGGTTGGCTCTGGCGGCGGCGGGGTCGTTGGTCAGGGAGAGGATCAGCTGGGTGTCGTCGGCGTAGGAGATTATGCTGAGGTTGTGTTTGCGTACGATGGCCGCGAGGGGGCTCATGTAGACGTTGAAGAGGGTGGGGCTCAGAGAAGATCCTTGGGGGACGCCGCAGATGACTTCGGAGGCCTCTGACTTGTATGGTGGTAGGCGGACTCTCTGTGTTCTTCCGTCGAGGAAGGAGATGATCCATTCCAGCGCCTTGTCCTGGATTCCGACGTTGCTGAGGCGCCGTACTAGGGTGCGGTGGCAGACCGTGTCGAATGCCGCGGAGAGGTCTAGGAGGATGAGGGCCGCTGTTTCTCCATTGTCCATCAGGGCCCGGATGTCATCAGTGGCGGCGATGTGGGCGGTCTCGGTGCTGTGATTGGCTCGGAAGCCGGACTGTGAGGGGTCGAGGGATCCGTTCGTCTCGAGGAAGGCGGCCATCTGCTTGTTGACGGTCTTCTCGATGACTTTGGCTGGAAACGGGAGAAGCGAGATGGGGCGGTAATTCTTGAGGTCGGTGGGGTCCGCTGTTGGTTTCTTGAGTAGAGCGCTGAGTTCGGCGTGCTTCCAGCTCTCCGGGAAGGTGGCGGTGTTGAAGGATGTGTTGATGATGTCTCGCAGGTGGGGTGCGATGACAGCGTCGGCCTTGTTGAAGACGTGGTGAGGGCAGGGGTCGGTCGGTGATCCGGAGTGGATGGAGTTCATCGTGCGGATGGTGTCTTCGGTGCTGATCGGGGTCCAGGCGTGGAGGGTGGTGGTGAGGGGTGGTTGTTCGGTCATGGTGTGCGTTGGTTGGTTGTCGAAGCTGCTGTGTATGTCTGTGATCTTGTTGTGGAAGTATGAAGCGAGGGAGTTGCAGAGGTCTTGCGATGGGGTGATGTCGTTGTTTCCTGCGCTGGGGTTGGAAAGCTCTTTCACGATGTTGAAGAGTTCCTTGCAGTTGTGTGCGTTGTTGTCCAACCGGTCCTTGAATGCTGTTTTCTTGGCGGCGCGGATCAGCTGGTGGTGCTTCCGGGTGGCAAGCTTGAGGGAGGTCCTGTTGTCCGGTGTCGGTTCCCTTTTCCAGACTTTCTCGAGGGCTCGGCAGTTCTTCTTGGAGCTCTTGAGTTCGTCGTTGAACCATGGGGCCTTCTTGCTGCCGGGTCTGCTGGGCGGGGTCCTCAGTGGGGCGAGTTCGTCCGCGCAGTTGCTAATCCACTTCGTGAGGTTGTCGGCGGCCTGGCTGGGGTTCGCTGAGCTGGCAGGAGGGTGCTGGCTCAGGGAGGTGGCGAGCTGTTCTGCTGTGATCTTGTTCCAGCCTCTGCGGGCGGCCTGTTGCTGGTGATGGTGGGTCGTCGTTCTCTTGAAGGTGAAGTGGACGCAGCTGTGGTCCGTCCATTGAAGCTCTGTGGCGTGGCTGAAGTCGATGTCTGTGCTGGATGAGAAGACGGCGTCGAGTGTGTGTCCGGCAAGGTGGGTGGGGGTGGACACCAGTTGCTTGAGTCCCAGGTTGGCGAGGTTGTCGAGCAGGGTGCTGGTGTTGTGGTCGTTGTTGTTCTCCAGGTGGAAGTTGAGGTCTCCCAGGAGGATGTAGTCAGCGGAGGGGAGGGCAAGCGGGCTGACGAAGTCGGCGATGTCCTCGCTGAATTGTGTGCGTGGTCCCGGGGGTCGGTAGATCAGGGTGCCTCTGAGGGTGGTGTTTGGGTTGGTGTGGATCTGGAAATGCAGGTGTTCGGCGCTGGTCAGGGTGTTGTCGGTGCTGGTCGTGAGACGGATGGTGTTCTTGTGGATGATGGCGATGCCTCCTCCCATCTGGTTGGCGTTGCGGTCCCTCCGGACGATCTTGTAGCCCTCTGGGATAGCGATGGCGATGTCGGGAGCTGAAGAGGCGTTCATCCAGGTCTCCGTGAGGAAGGCAACGTCAGGGGCTGTGGCGTCTAGGAGGTTCCAGAGTTCGATGGCGTGTCTGTGGACGGAGCGGGTGTTGAGCAGGATGCACTTGAGGTGGGTGCTGCTGGTGTTCGGCTTGGTGGGTGCGGGGCAGGACCGGATGCATGAGAACTTGCAGGCGTGGCAGCTGAAAGGTCCGTTGGTACGTCTAGGAGTGGCTTGATGGCATTCTGGGTGTCGGCCGGTGTTGACAGGTATAATTCCAAATAACGGTCATGGGTGCTACCATCAGATTTTCTGGTGCAGCTTGAACTACCCACAAATGGCTCAATTATCCATAATACAGTACAAATACCAAAGCACAAGCATCGTTTATAAAATCCAGCTTCACGTCTCTGGACACAGCTTCGACTGTCTTGGCTCAGGTAGGCTAATAAACAGGCAGAAGCCCAGATGAGCCCAGGCACTGCAATAAATGCTCCGGTATCGCACCAAATTCTCAGGCAACAAGCCAAACATCAGGATAAAAGCTAAATATGCCAAGTCACAGGAATCATAAGCCTCTGCCAACCAAGTCCAGCCCATGCCCATGCCGAGGCAGGTCTTTATTATACTCAGATACGGTCTCAAATGCCCAATTGTGCTTTCTCTTGCACAGGTGTATCCTCAAAAGTATGTCCAACCTCACTCTTTCACAACTGTATGCTCAGCAATAACTAACAGAATACAGTGGAAAGTATAATGGATTCTTTTGAAATGTTCACAGGCATGTTCAATTAAATAGTGTTTCACTCCCATATGTAGGAATTCAGGACTCCAGGCCATAGGCCATCAGGAAGAGAACCACAAACCATTGTCCTCCAGAAATATAATCTGTTGGATTCAGACATAAAGTTGTATTTTTCCAGTAGCTTGAAATCCAAGGCTGCCATGTTCCAAAGGTAAATCGAAGCACTGGGGTTGTTTGTCAGATGGACTGATTTCTGGCACCAGTAATTTTGTGTTCCCTGCACCACCTTACTCGTAAAAAGGGCCAAAGAGGGAGGCCACAAACCTGATTTTTAAGGACCCAGGAGTGGTCTACAGGAAGGAAAACTTCTGTGGACTCTCTGCGGTTTCTTCCAATGGTACCATTGCGTCGCCCAGCCACCACACCTTCCCTATCCTTATTTCCACAAATAGGATAGAAGTATACGCACTGCATCCTCTTTCTTCCTCCCCCGCTCTACACCCTTCCTTAGCTAAACCTACCGTCCCACTCCAACTTTTACTTTTTCTCACCCCCCTCTATTTTAGTTAACAAATGCCACTTCGATGCCTAAGCCTCTCCAGTGACCCAGCATGGCATACAAGTACAATAAAGTGAAAGGATGGCTGCACATTCCAAGACTGCACTAGGGATTGGGAATCAGCTCGAGTACCACAGATAGAGGATAAACATGGTTTGCGTTGGAGGTGTAATGAAATGACATGAGGCACTGATTTTGAATCTCTGCCTTTGCATTCATATTAGCATCATGTTTGTTGGAACAGTAAAAATGAAGAAGAAAAAATACTAATCTTTGACCCATTTTAACATGCAGAACTATTCACTAGGCACATTAACCCTCCACACTACACTTGATTGGGCACCATTAACACCCATTATTTACCGAGCTTTAGAGCCATACTGAGACATGAAGTGTTACTACAAAAGTAACACATGAGTACCTTATGATGTGGACTCCTGGCCCTGTCTGGGATGAATTCTGCACTCCGAGGGAAGGTCCTGACGCTACCAGCCAGGTGATAACCATAAATACATGGACAGACAGGTGGTGACACAATGCACTGAACATGAGGTAAAAGTGCTGCAGGGACTTGGAGACCCATCTACATGGAGTCTGTGTCTCATATTCAGTCCTGAGTGATGTAGGCACTGCAAAGATCTGATGGCTGCCATGTGATGAAGTCTGCTGGAGAAGGAACATTCTGAAACTCGACTTGGCCTTGCGAGAGTACAATAGTCTGATTCTCGGGCACTAACGCGGTCCAGGAACAAGATGAGCAGTTCCACCGTCAGGTTATTGGGGTAAATTTGGCAACCATTTATTGACTATTGGAAAGGAGGCCAACAAGTAGTTTAAAATGTGATAGTGTTACGGCTTCTTATTCCCATATTTGCACAACACAGGCTCGCTGCAACATTCACCATAATGAAACACAACAGTGACATTACCAGGCCGACCCTCGTTAAGCATGGGACCCGATACCAAAGGTAAATTTAGAGGGCGTTTCACCTCATACTCCTCATCTGTCTAAAACTACACTCCTGCAAACTACAATATAGAAATGAAAACCTCACTGTCTTTATCAAATAGTTTTAAAATGTGTCCCATACATTTTCTCTTCAGCAAACATTAATCACTAAGTCCTTTCTGGTCCTGGCTGCAGAACTGAAACCAGGAGTCACAGGGGCACACAGCCAGGGGTCGCAAAGGGCAAGCTAGGGGTTGCAGCTGCTACCCTGGCGACTCCTAAATTACATTCATGGCCCATAGCGCTGACATGCCCAAAGGGACACAAATCTCCAACGCCATAAACCCAACCATCAGCTTTGGCACGGAGATAAGGTCTTACAGAGCTGAAATCACAGTTGAATGGACTTTTGTCTCCCACCTCAAATGCGCTGATATTAGAAAGCTTGGCAGAAGAGCTTGGTGCTCACCAAAAACAATGTTTAATTCTCCTGGATACAGTTAAAATCCTGACAAAGCCTTCACAAATACCACCAGTCCCTGTGCATTCACCCATCCCAAATAAAAGAAGCTGATATTCAAGGAAGAACTTGAGTATGATGCTTCTCAACATTCAGGACATAAGTGTGCAAGGAGCCTCTGCACCTCAGCCTGAACCTATGATTGCCATGCCAAAGCCAGCACATCCAGCTGCACCTTTGCCTCCACGTTCACCGCCACCAAAAACACCACCGCCTCTTTTACCATCTCGCCAACGCCTCCACCACAATCTCCTGAAAGGTCTCCTCAGATACAGGCAGCCCTAAACTGGGGGAGGGGTACCCGTATGATGAACTCTGGACCAGGGAACTATCTGTGGGAGGACTACACTGGATCCCCCAGAGGATCAGGACATTGAATCTTATGCAATAAAATCATCTCCTGTGGAAGATACAACAGCATACCATGCTGTGATTGAGAGAGCGACTCTGCACCACAATGTCACTGCGCACATTGTCGAAGAGAAAGATAATTCCTTCATAGAGATTAGCTCCTGATATCTTTAAAGATACAAGCAGAGCCAGAGTAGTCACACCAAGGATAGAGAAAATGTATATAAAGTCAGAGATTCCAAAGACTCTCTAGTGGTACGTACAACCAGGAAGGGGGTGTCTGCACAAACCATCAGGGACCCCACGATGCTAGGCCCCCTATGTTTGCAGACCTTTCTGCTTGATGGGACTTCAAATGCTTCCCGACTTTGGAGGGGGTGAATGGGGTTACAATTCAGTGCCATTGTGTATGTACACAGGCGATCCCAGGGGTATTACAACTATGGAGGGCTGGCTGATCCATGGAGTCAGCCGCTCCCTACTTTGTTCCCTGGCTTCTGCCCCATGATCTATTTTATGCAACTGGTAGAGCAAGGGGTGGTGGTATTTGGATTGCCCTCACTGTAGCATAATCTGATATTTACCCTTTTTTAACTTTAATAAAAATTCACCCCTCCCCCCCCCCCCCCCCCCCAAAAAAAACACCAAGGATGCCATGGCGTCCATTAAATAAAGAAAATGTATGACCACCATCTGGATGTCATCCAAGTGGATAGAAATGGGGATTTTATTACTATGTTACACTTTAAGAACAAATATTTCTATATCCCTATTAATCTAGCACATCGTTAGTTCCTAGAATTTGTGGTATGTTGTCAGCACACAAATGTGAAGGGGGGGGTGTCCAAGGGAGAGTATTTAGAGACCTGCAAGGACAAGATTCCTCTAAAGAATACAGTAATAACACAAACAAATCCTTGGGTTTAAACCTACACAACTAAGCACGTAGAGTGACAGACTAGTCAATAGTTCTCAGCACTTTTTGCCAATGATTTATTTTGTTAGGTGCTCACTGTTTATGCCCATGCATCTATATGGCCATCTTTAGATATGTTTCTAATGTTGGACTAAACCCATTTAAAGATGGTCCCCATGGTTACGCCTGCATCAGCTGCAGCCATATTTGAAAGGGTTTGTTTAAATAATTCAAGCTGATTTCTTTGTGCTCTCACACGTACACGAGTGTCCATCTTGAACCCATTGCAAAATGGACACCCACTGTGGCGGGCAAAACAAAAAAAAAAGTACGTTGTAGCTGCACATATAACTGGGGAGACAAGTGGGTGGGTGGGTGGGGGGGTTGCAGGGGAAATATTTTTTTTAAAGAATGCAATCAAAGTCAGAAGATGAAGGATACAATTAAAACAGTTTGGTCAGCTAAAGCTTTTCCGTTAGAAGCTTAATGTTGTAATGGGGAATTTGCTCAACGGGCATGTAGAAGAGTCTTTATTAACAGGTTATCGTCAACTGTAAAAAGCAACTGACAAGATCTCCAAGAACAGCCACAGATTTGCCAACATTTTAATGAGCATACAAGCAGGCGAGAATGGGAGGTAAAATGGGTGAAGGAAGAACGATAGTATCAGAAGCAACCGTGAGAGTGCCAGAATATTACACGTTTTGCTCCTAACAAGGAGGGGCAAGGTAGAAGAATAGGTGGAGATCCCGGGGTTAGCTTACAACAAAGGCTTGGGTTCAACCTGGGGTTTTGAGATTGGTGCATATTGTGTACCACCTCGTTCCTCTCATTCTCAGCTTACTGGATTGATGACAAAGGATCTTTAAAATTCTTACTTTCACTTAAGACTTACTTGAATACCGTCTGCACTCCATGTCTAGCCCTTCTCTAAAGTAATAGCATCGCACCACACCCACTTAACTTTGAAGAGTTGGGAGAAGCTGCTAGCATCACCCTTCTGCGCTCTGATGTTGTTAACCAGTAACCAAGCACCTGGACTCACCAGAGACTTTAACTTGATGGGTGTCATCCTATGTCTACTTGTAGCCTAACAAATGTTTTTCACTCTATGCAGGAATCCTTTTCGTTCATGTATTCCACTCCTTAAAGAAGACAAATGGATAGACTCCTGGTACGCTAATCGGTGTGGTCCTTTAAGACCAGACTAGATCTTGTAAAGCTTTCTCCACAGGAATAGCACTCAGACGCGCTTTCTGTAAGCACTCCTTAATCATATCATTTGCCCTTTCAACCAGACCATTCGCATTAGGGCAGTATAGTGCAGTCTTGTGGAAAAAAATTGACATCGCATTCAAGAGGTCACTCACAAGTTCTGAAGTGAATTGTGTTCCATTATCAGTGATGAGAACCTATTGGATGCTTTTACAGTAAAATAGTTGTTGTAGGAAATCAATTAGCACATTCACAGTGGAACTGTGTGCACTTCACATTGATCCAGCAGGAGTGATATTCGATCAGCTCAAAGGCATATTTCTAAAGAAAAGCGCTCCTTTGTAAGGGTCTTATGACATCAAGGACTAACTGAACCTATGGTTGGGAAGACCAATGGTGAAAGAGGGCCCTAAACACCACTCTGCTCTTGTCACTGCAGCACAACTGTAACACAGCTTGAGCTTATTCTCCACTTGGGCACCAAGACCAGGCCACCACTAACTTAACCTAATTATACACTTGCTAAGCTGCTGCCTAAGTGCCCCTCGTGATCTAGGTCAGTTATACTCTTTCTGAGCTATGATGGGGGAACCATTTTTTTTCTTCTATACATTTTTCCTGTGCCCATGCTAAACTCATTTCTGACCTCCCAGTGCCCATTTATGTTCTTATGAATCACCTTGCAGGTCATCCTAAGAAAATCCTTTCATGAGGTTCTTTGACCTTTTCATCATCCTTCATGCAGTCCTCCAACTGCAGTCAATTCTGATAATTCAATAGTCAGCACTTTAATTAGTCTCCTCCTCACACTCTTAGTGGCATGCAGGGAAGACAATGTGCTGCAATGTTTCCAGTACCTGGTTAATACTCTATATTAAAGATAAATCCCTTCAGATCTAGAAGCCACCAGGAAATTCAGGAAGTGGCACAGTCAAATCCATTGGATGTAAACACACAGATTAGGGGTTTATGGTCTGACCTGAACATAAATGGGATACTCACCGGATAAACTTGACACACCTAAGAGCCCAGTAGAACACAACTGTTTCCCTCTACACCATGGAGTAGTTACGCAGACCCATTAGGATTTGGGAGGCAAAAGCAATGTTCCTTTACATCCATCACCAGGGTCAAAGTAGCACCATACCCTTAGTGCGAGCGTCAGTAGTTAAGATTGTGGCTTTGATTGCAAGAGATATCAAAGCATGCAGGCTTAGTTGTAGCCATTTTTGTGCTTTCTTTGGAACTCTTAACAATCTTGGTGCCACTCAAACTGAGCTCCTTTTTTAAGGCTGATCTCATGGGTTCCACCTTCTCAGAGCAGTATTTCGCAGAGCCTTATAAGAATTTGGCCAGGCCCAGGAGTGACCTGATTTCTTCGTTGTTAGTAGGAGGTAGTGCCTTAACTACGGTCTCTATCAGTTCCAATGTGGGTGTAATCCCATCTTGGAATACAACATGTCTTAGGTAGTCAGTTGACCCCATTCCAATGCAAAACTTCACTTTTTATGGTAAATCCTTTTTTTAGTCTCTGTCAGAAAATTCGGACAGATTGATTTAGGGCATATTCAGATACACTATGGACCAGGATGGCACCTGGAAAGGAAAGACTTGGGGCACACAAACATTCAGGACATCAGCTGCAGCAGATACATGTATATAAGGCATTCTGTTGTAACTGAAAGCTCCTAGGAGATTTCTGAATGATATCAGGGTTCAAGACTCAGAGTGTTGCTCAACGGTATACAACGTTTACAACAAAGTTTTTACCACGCACTACCACTACAACGCAGGCATTACCACGCATACCTTTACAACGCATTGCGCTGGGGGGCGCTCTAGGATAGGGAATAAGTATAATTTTATATCCAACATCTTCCCTAGTGTCCACGGGGACTGGAGTTGGAATATAAAATTATACTTACCACTATCCAGCACCTCTAAGCGCTATGCGTTGTAACGGTATGCGTTGTAAATACCGCGTTGTAATGGTATGCGTGGTAAAAGTATGCGTTGCAACGTCATGCATCCTGCTCAACATGTTGATATGCTGAGGATAAATTGGGGATATGGAATGAGACAGTATTAAAAAATTAAGATCAGCATATTGTGTATCCTTGGTAGGTGATGTCTGTCCACACATGGTTTGCTGTTAATGTCATATGGCTATAACAACTAAGGCTAGATACTCAGAATTGTCTATAGGTTCCAGTTATGCCCTATTGGCTAAGCCTTATCTAATTCAGCCTTGAGGTGAGCATGCAAAGGATGGAGAATGAGGAGAACTTAGTGCACAATCTTATTAGAGAATACCATGTGAAACTATGTGCAACCCTCACCTTTGCAGAACGCAATGTCTAACTGTACTGGGTCAACTTTGTTAGGGTCTAGTTTGATGCCTAATTCCCTTTCATGTCTCCAATTCAGCAAAATAGATCCATTGTTGGCTATATAAACCTTTCACATAGTGAGTGGATCTACCCTTGAAAGACATTCTTATATTTATCATTCCCTCAAAGAAGGTCACTGTTACAAACCTCAAAGTTCATATTGGGGTGTTCAAGCACTTGTCATTAAAAATAAAAAAGTAAATACTTGACTAGCAAGGTGAAGGGGGAATACAAGTTTGTGAATAGTCACATTTTTTGTCTAACTTAATCTTACAACTGAGCAGGTTTATTTTCTTATAATTCTCACAGACTTGGAAAACAAGTTTATTTTCTTCTTGCTGTAACGTTTCCACTAGATGTATACTACAGTTTGACTCTTCTCTGCATACTCTTGTGAAATGGACCTTTTGGCACACCTTCGGCAGGTAGTATTCCGATCTTGACAACTGAGGTTGTTATTGCCATAATTTTAGCACTTGGTTTTGTCTCTGACTTGTACCGCCATTACAGTAGGATTCCCCATGTTGATAGCAGATGGTGCCACTTTTAACATTTCCTTTACCACACTCAGTTTTAGTAGAAATCTTCATTTCCCTTATGCAGTCAGCCTTGTGTTCCACTCCCTTGACAATTTTGATAGCCTCCAACAGTCAGGGTTCTTGGCAAGTAGTTTTTCCTGGATGCACAGATTGTTCGTGAATTGAACTGACCTCAAACAAAGCAATCACAAACTGGCCTAAAGTTGCATTTGTTCGAGAGTACTCTAGGCACCAGGTTATATGTGGCAGCTGTTTCATTTTTATACTAGACTCTTCTGAAGAATGTGTGCCTGCGAGCACAGTATATATATATTCACTGAAAAACCATAGGTTTCACGCATGTTATAGTTAGCTGGTCATTTCACTCATACAAAACCATTGAAATTCCCCCGTTATAGTTAGTTCAGCTAACTAGAACTCGTGCGCCCGCAATCCACTGCTGATGACATATTACATCACTCATGACATGGTCAGTGACATCACTCATGACCACTCATGACATCTCAAAAGTTAGCTGGTCATCTCACTCATACAAAACCATTGAAATTCCCCTGTTATAGTTCAGCTAACTATAACATGTGTGAAATCTATGTTTTTTTCAGTGAATTTCTAAGGTTTTTTTAAATGCCGATTCCGAACTATAACGTGCCTGAAACCTGTTTTTTTCAGTGAATTTCAAAGGTTTTGTAAATAATAATTTATGAATGTATTAATTAATGTCTTTCTTTTTGTACTAATTTCTTATATTTTAATATAAATATTTTATTTTTTAGATAATATTTCATTTTCTTATTATAAAATACTAACAAAATTAAATTGCAAAATATTTTTGGGATAAATTATTGCTTGACTTCAGTTGCAAGCATAACTCCAGCAATGCCCTCGGGGCCTTATGCTCACAATGCTGTATCAATCCTTACACCTGCTTCAAGCATATGCAAGGTTTTGACGCAGCATAAGCTCAAAAGTGACTGAATGAAATGTTATACATTTCCCTCAGTCACTTGTAGGAGGCGTTGCTGCACCCCCTCCTGCACAGGAAAGCCTCCTTCTGGTGCAGGCCTTTACAATGTAATGCACCCTCCAGATGCATCACATTCTTAATACAACACACCATGGCACATCTTTTGCACCACCGCTGTCACAAAAGTGATGCAACAGCTGTGTAAAAGAGGCACAAGGGGATTGTAAATCCGCCCCTAACACATACAAATTCACCCAGGCAGTTTTACTAGCAGAGCAAATTGAAGCATAGACTTGTAACATATTTATGTACATATGTTACATTCAAGTGCTTTGGACATACTATAGTATACTATAGGTAAACACCTTATAGATTTATGCTGTAGCACTTCCTTATAGTTCTGCACTTTCACATTCTCCATACACTAGTAATATATTCATTCATTCATTTATGAACTACATATTCATTCTGACAAACTTATACACACTAACATAGAAATATAGTTCTTTCTTTGACCAGTGAAGGTAGTTCTAAAAACTGTTTTTTTTTGTGTTTTTTACTTTTCATTTTTTTTTGTGTTTTGTCAAGTTTTTTTTTAACCAAAAAACTTTAACTGGTACCCAGAAAGTATCAAACAGGAACAAAAGAATGAGAAAAAAAAAACTAATGTCGAGGACAGCGATGCTCCTGCATCCTGCGTTTCATCAAATCAATAGACTATTCCCTATAACACAAAAGTCTTTCACAATGAATGCATACAATTTTAACGTCAGCAAAATCAGGATCAATTTGTGGGTGTGGACTGCTTGCTGAAAATTCTACTGCAGTAGTTGATGTGCTTGGTGCAGAAGCAGGTGGGTTCTCCTGCAACCTCCATGTTGCAGCTCGAGCAAAGTTATTGGGGTGCAAGTTCTTCCCATGTCGCACCATATTTGCTGTGTCAAAGGAGTATTTTTTAGATGGAACACCCCTTGAAAGAGTTGTTTGGCAAATTGTACAGGTTACTTTTGAAGCATTAACCTTTTTTTGCCCTTCTGGAAAAGTAAAAAATTGCAAATGAGAGCTTCTTTCCTCTTCTTTGGAGGTTCTTCAGGAATGAAACCTCCCTCTGAAGAACTGCTGGAAGATGAGTCCATTGCTCTTATTATGATCTTCCTTCTATTTGAAAACATTCTCAGAAGAAATGCTTCTTCTTAGAAAGTCAAAGTCGAATGATTATATTGGGGCGGAACTTTCAACAGTTGCAATATGAAAAGTTAGGCAATCAAATCTCTCCTTTTAAAGTCACATGACTTTGCGTACGCTTATGATGCGCTTACGCAGCTGTTTCGATAACAGTACGCATGATGTTCTACCGCGATTTGTGTAATTGTTTTTAAAAGTAATATATGATTGTTAAAACTGTAAAAAAAAAATTCATAGTTATCCCAAATAATATATTCCCTTAGTATGTACATTAAATACATAAATATATGTTTTTAACCATGTAGAAACATTGGCGCCTTTCGCGTACATGGCGCTGTACATGACGCCACACAGAAGCTTTGATGTGACGCGTAAAGTCAAACCATATTCGTACTGTATGTGCGGGTACACAAGAAGTATGGTTAGCAGTACAAAGTATATTGCGATCACCGTCTCACTGACAAATGAGAGCTCAGGGCGCACTAAGGAGAATGATTAGAAGTGGTCACTCATTGGAGATCCGATTCTGGACATGATAACACCGCCCCCATCTCTCTCTGTTGTTAATTGTTGGTGCACACACTCACACATGCGCGGTGCACGCCCGCCAACACTCCCCACCTGCCACCACCTAGCATGCTTGCTATCACTAAACCTGGAAACCAATACATTAGCCAATGGGATGTCCCCCAAGGCCATCATTCTTATAGATCGCGAAAATGCTACCAATGATGGTCCTGCGCTTGGTTTGCTCAGCCCCCGTGGTTCCCATATAATCCGAGCACTGACGTGAGCACACTCTCTTTTGCCTGCCTGGGCTGCGGTGACAGTGTCTTCATCGATTTTACTACAAACTCACAGCTCGAGCGGAGGAGGACTCCTGACACTCGACATGGTATCACTACTGCTCCGCCCAGCCACAATACCATAGGCGCGGAGGCGGCGGCGCCCGCACACAAAACACCCCAGACCCAGGGAAACTGCAGCCTTTGAAGACACGACAAAAGACGACAGAAGCAAAGGTAAGAGAACCCATCACATCAGACTCCGCTGTAAATTGTATATGCATGATATTTTTTTCTCCATCATATGGCTCTCCTACCCCTCAATGGTTTTAAATTGTATGCACATAGTATAAAAGTTTCTATCTGCGGTTTTAATATTTATTACTGCGTCATGTGACACTCCCAAGCCTCCCAAGCTTGTATTAGTTTTCGAATACTTGTAAGTCTAAACTAATGTAATTGGCAGCCACGGCTCGTGCAGGACGTTACGCTGGGCGGTGACGTCAGCAGCCATGGCTCGTGCAGGGCGTTATGCCGGGCGGTGACGTCAGGAGGAGGAGGGGCAGGGTGGGGGGTTGTAAAATGCGGGATATGGACTATGTCAGGTAAGTCAGAAAAAAAAAACGAATTTCGTGCCCGCGCTGCATCACATTTGGCGATGCAGCGCGGGTAACAAAATTTTTTTTTCCGGTACTTAACTGACATCGTTATTATCCCACATTTTACAACCCCCACCCTGCCCCTCCTCTGCCTGACGTCACCACCCAGCGTAACGCCCTGCATGAGCCGTGGCTGCTTAAATGCAATCGCAATTTAAGGAATCTCCATTTAGAGATTCCTTAATTGCGATTTTTGCATTTGGGATGATGCATCCCAAATCCCAAAATACCTGTCACAAATGGAAAGATTCTGAGAATCTGCCCGTTTGCGACGTTTTTTTTTGCTTGATGCAAC
This sequence comes from Lissotriton vulgaris, assembly GCF_964263255.1. Taxonomy (NCBI): domain Eukaryota; kingdom Metazoa; phylum Chordata; class Amphibia; order Caudata; family Salamandridae; genus Lissotriton; species Lissotriton vulgaris. Next base: position 51,085,806 of record NC_141698.1, on the reverse strand, counting down.
TTCTTTAAAATACTCGTAAATACCAAAGAGGGTTTTCAAGGATAACATTTATGAATATCTACCAAACGAATCTATAGTGCCCATCGGAACGATCTTGCTATTTGCATATCATTTTGTCTCACCACTACTATGGTTCTAACACGGTTGCCTGAAACCTATGATTGTTTTTAACCTCAATCCTAATACGAACAATTACTATTCTTTTGAATAGTTGTGACAGCCCCATTACTTTCATTTTTAACACTTGCAACATGTACAATAATTTGCAAACTACCTTTTCAATGGTTAGCATTGCTATTATGATTCCCTAATATACATCTTTTTTACATTTACAGTCTATTGAAAAGTATTGGGGTGTCTGCAACCAAAAAGCGTCAGCAACTTCTACAGAAAACTTTATGGTAAGGATCTTTTCTGAGTTGCGTCGACTATGTTGGAAAGCGGACTATGCACCGTCAGGGATGTGCAATTCCTATAGCCCGACGCACAGCACTTATTGTTTGGGGTCAAGGGCAACAAGTTTTCATGTGTATTGTGTCCTTGGCACAAGTAGGCCAAACTCCCAGCAGCACAAACCCTATGGCTGCCAGTTAGCAGTACCACATAATGGGTCAGAGTAGGGCACTGTCTGCAGTTAACGTAATATGTTTGCCCATATGTTAATGCTGTTCAAACCTGTATTTATGGTTCATTAATTGAATACATTTTTTACTCTGGCGCGCACTCTAAGTAAATGTTGTAACCTCCTGAGTGCACAACTGTCAGTGGCTCCAGTATACAACAGCGTGCAACTTTGAAACACGCCTAACCCACGTATGCTTATCAGAAGTGTATGCTGCCGAGTTAATATTTGTGTCCATATGTTAATGACCTTCAAACTTATACAACATTGATGCAGTCATTATTATTAGTTAGAGTGACTTTTCTAGATAAATGTTGTAAGCTCAGACTGCACTACTGACAGTTTCTGTAGTAAAAAAAAGTGTACACACACTTCCAAAGTTTAGCACTATGAGGCTATGTATACTGCTCCCAGAATGCTCTGCGATTTGATGCAAATAATTGCAGAAGCTTAAAAGCAAGTTTGATAATACTTCGCTTTCAAAATAAAATGTTCATAAAAAAGAGAAAGCAGGAAAAAAAACATTTTTCTAAACTACTATAAAAATTCTGTTACCATTTTTTTGCAGCATCATTTAATAACGTGTTAATCCATGCTAGTATTTCCCAAAAATATTCATTATGGAAAATCTCTGTAACTACTTCAATAAGAACACAAAATATGGAATCAGTACCCATCAAAAAGTATCTTCCATAGTCTTTAGTGTCTTTCAGTCAATTAGTAAAATTCATTCCAAATGAACAGGTCCAAACTTGAATGTAGTTAGCTTTCAATTCATTATTGTGGTATTCAAAAGTAGAAAAAACTATCCAATATTACAGCAGATTTTTCCTTTTTTTAGCTTCTTTTTTAGCCAACGCGTTTCGTATCATGAATGAGACTTCTTCAGGGCATATAAAACTGTCTTTACGAAACTAATACAAACAGGAAGGTTCCTTAGTTCAAGCACAATTTAGATGATCTGTCAATTCAGATTTGTATCCTGAAGAGACGGAAAATGGCATGGTAGCCTGAGAAACTCGATCAGCGAACGTGAAGCAGGAAATGTTCATAAAAAAGAGAAAGCAGGAAAAAAAACATTTTGCTAAACTACTATATAATTTCTGTTACCATTTTTTTGCAGCATCATTTAATAACGTGTTAATCCATGCTAGTATTTCCCAAACATATTCATTATGGAAAATCTCTGTAACTACTTTCAATAAGATTATGGAAAACAAAATTCACCAAACCTTGGCAAATACAGCAGGTCTGAAATTGATGGTCACCTTTTTAGGTTTCGCCTGGGGCCGGAGCTCCTAGCTCCGCCCAGGAGAAATCTTATGTCCCTACAGTGTACTGCTTAGTCCCGCCTCTGCTTCCATTGGCTAGCTCCATAAATGGAGGCTAGCCATTGGAACAGAGATCTGTCCGTCATGGCCGGACCAGATTCGTGGGCGTTCCTGCAATTTTTTCCCTCTCCACCCTTTTCGCATCGTCATCGCGGCCGTGGCTTATTTTTTTTTGTCGTCCGTTAGTTTTCTTCCCATTCCGCGGCCGACCGCCGCCGGAAGAAGTCCAGGTGAGTGCCCGTTCCCGCCCCCCCTCCCGTTGACCGTGCGCCGTTCCCGCTCCCCTCCCGCTGTCCGTGCGCCGTTCCCACCCCCCCTCCCGCTGTCCGTTCCCGCCCCCCTCCCGCTGTCCGTGCGCCGTTCCCGCCCTCCCCTCCCGCTGTCCGTCCCCCCCCTCTCCCGCTGTCCGTGTGCCCGTAGGTGCTTGTTCTCCTCTCCCCCCCCCCAGTGTATCCCGTCTCTCCTCCAAGCTTCTAGTCCTAGGGGCAAGGCTGATTTCCATTTCAAGGGGTCTCCGGTGCATATAGCAGTGTTGTGCGCGCATGTGTGATGGCACTCTTCACACTACAGCCGGCTCTGATTGCGCCATCTACATAAGTGTGTGTTTGATAATTTTTGACCTTGATATTTTGACAGATTCCACTCAACTGTTAAAGTAATAGCGTTTTACCATTTCCTGAGCTGGCATCTTCGAGATAGCATAAGAATAATTTTGAAAGGTGTTCTATCTTTTTTGCGTATGAAGGTTTGTGAAAAGAGAGGCGGATTTAAAAATATCAAGATGTGTAGGCAGGCTTTCTTGTTTGCTCGTCGTGTTGTGGGCGGAGAAGCCTAGGAATGTGCTCCGATAAGGGCTAAGTTCTCACAGGCTTTCCTTAAATACCAGGGCTGTGACGCAGCGCCGGTCCTTGCATTTGATGCTGGTTAAGGTGGACCACGGAGGCAGTCAGATGGGGTAATGGCGCGCGCTGCCCCCTCACCCTGCACCCCTGCTCTGATCAGTGCTAGTTACTGACCTCCTTAGCTCTTGTTTTGTCTCAAAGGCGCGAGTTGACCTAGTGTTGCCTGCCTGTATGTACGGCTAACCCTCCCTCTGGGCACATCCAATCTTGCAAAGGCCAGTCCCTTATACGGGATGATAAGGGTGGTTGGCCGGGCTGGCCCCAAAATCTTCTTTGGCTCGAGAAGGCTTTACTCGAGGCCTTCGCCAACGTAATTAATACATGTGAAATAACATCTTGTGTTTGGCAAATTCATTAACGAGGACCCACAGGGCAAATCATTATTTAAATCAACAGGCTATTTCATTTAACAGTTTATTTAGAACCTTTATCCAGGGGCAAAAGCAATAGAAAACAATTTGAAAAGGTAAGTTTAAAGGTTAGTGGCAATACATTGGTTATTCAGTTGAAATAAAATGTTTTAAGGCCTGTAAATGTCACTAACCGACTTCTGTGCCACTTCATTGTAGCAAGTGACCTAAAGAGTTTTTTTGGGGGGATTCAGCTGGTGAATGACTGAATCAGGGTCTTATGGACCCTAAATTCCTGTGTCCATTATTTGCCTTTACCTGGCGTGGTCCTCTCGGAGCACAGAGCACTGAACACTAAGCCTCTTGCATCCGCTGTTATTATTTCTGGTATATCGCACGCAAATTCCGGGTCCATCAGATATTTCCTACCAAATTCACCCGGGTTTGGTTTCTTCTCTCATATCACTCCCAAGTGCTTATTTCAGTTTTCATTGTCCAGTGCCATGCTTTTGGCCAATGTGACTTTTTCAAAGGCCTGATTAGTGCATCAGACTTCAAAGGAAGCCGCTCCCCGCCCCCCCATCAGACTTCAAAGGTATGCGCTCCTGCCCCCACCCCCACCCGCAACAGCAATGCCGAGAGCTTTTTTTTTTTGCATCCATCATGGGGTAGCTGTATTTTGTTCGGCGTTCTCTGCAAGGTTCTCGTTTTTTTTCTGGACGAAAGTGAAAGCCTACCGTGCTTGTTTACAGTAGCCCTGTTTTATGTTTCCAATGCGTTGTTTTGTTGTTTATTTAATTAATGTGCCTGGGCGCCGCGCTGCCTACCATGGCGCCCGGTTTTATAATTTTTATGTTCACGTAACCTCAGACTCTCCGCGCACCTTTACATCTCCCCGGAAACCACAGGACACACTCTGCTCTTTTGCAAGACCCCTCTCCGGACTGCGATATAGTAAATGTCTCTTAACCATTGCAGCTTTTTCGAGTGTGTTTTTTTTTTTTTGTTTTTTACTTGAAGGAAGATAATTGTTTTCACAGACTTCAAATTCGGACCACCGTTAGTGAAGTGTTAATAGGAGGGCTCGAACGCACTTCTCAATTTATTTCATAATGATATAGCCTTCCCTTCACCGAGTCACACCTACAGCAGTGAAAAATGTTTATCTGTCACCTTATGCTGGCCTACCAAACTGTGCAGGAATGCGCACGCGTCCACACAGCTCCTCCACAACAACCAAATAATTCAGAATAAATCCGGCTTTCATGTTAGTTAAAAAACTGTCAGCTCTTGGATGGGTGACAGTCGATTAAATCGGCTTTCTTCATTTAGATATGCAGGCTTACAAGAATATTTAAAGAATGTGAATTTAGCACTAAGCTTTTACTAAAAAAAAAAGTGGACGGCTACTCTCTCCACATAGCTGTTTTCGGTGTATTCTCTATTAGAAGCTTAAACAAAACCCACAATCGGAATGAGGCCTTCTGATTTTTAAGTCAAATGAAACATTCCTTTGTATTCATGTGGGCGGGATTCTTTCTTTTGAAAAACCTTTCTGTCCTGTTCCATAGGGGTTCATGGTGATAATTGGCTAGAACTCCTGCTCTTCAGGCAATGCCAACGAAGATAGCGTAATGTGTTAGCACTGACACTACAAAGCACGAGCATTCCCTCAACAAACAAACTCTGATCCAAAGAGCTGGTTTAAAACTTTTACAGGGATACACTCCCGGCGGGAATGACCTTTCAAGACTGCCAACAAGGTTGGACTGGCCTGTAGGGTAATAACGCAGTGACCAAAGGGCTGGTTTCATAGGTCCGCATATTGTCTGTTATTTTTGTCTGTGAATGTGTTCTATGGTCAGTTGGGCCAGTTTTTAGTGGTGATTTCCCTGATGGTAAAACAAACATTTCCTGCTACAGACCTGCAGTCTTTCATACCTTGTTAATCACTTATACACCCACCTCCTTCTTTAACTCCCTGTTTTCTTCTCCTGTACTGATCTGCTGCTCTCTTACACTGCGTCCTTCTTTAACTCCCTGTTTTCTTCTCCTGTACTGATCTGCTGCTCTCTTACACTGCGTCCTTCTTTAACTCCCTGTTCTCTTCTGCTGTGCTGATCTGCTGCTCTCTTCCACCCGCTTCCTTCCGTAACTCCCTGTTCTCTTCTCCCGTGCTAATCTTCTGCTCTCTTCTTCCCGCCGCCTCCTTTAACTCCCTGTTCTGTTCTCCCGTGCTGATCTGCTGCTCTCCCGTGCTGATCTGCTGCTCTCTTCTACCCCGCCCCTTCTCTAACTGCCTGTTCTCTTCTGCTGATCTGCTGCTCTCTTCCACCAGAACGAGAGAACACAAACACTCAGTCGCTCACACTCTCTTTCTCAAAGGTGACAATTTGCGCTACACAATGTGAGCCAAACTAGCCACATTACTATTAACAGTCCTTTGGACAAATAATCTGCGCACTGGCATTCACCGGCATTAATACTCAGAGTTGGACTTGTGTCGTAGTAATGCTTGGATCCGGTAACTCAGACTGCATGGGTTGGATTTATACTGATCCATAGAACTACTGAGCCCACAATGCATCATAACCGCCAAGTGGTGTCTACAGGTATTTAATGTAAACAGCAATGATGGACTATTGTTTGTACTGTGATCAGGGACAGCTTCATGTCCGAAACGCGTAGGTGGGGAACCTACAGAAAATAAACCAATAACTCAACAAACGGAGTAGTGTGCGGTGTGTTTCTCTATTGAAACGTTTTTGCTGAAAGATAGATATATAGATATATAGATATCGCGGTCGCAAAAGGTCACGGTTAATGCCAGACCAAATTAGGGCCCCAATTATTCAGGAAAGTCTCAAAAGTGCACCCATGGAATATGTCCTAGCATTAAGTGCAGCTATACAGCTTTTGTAAATTCCCCAAAATCCTCTAACACTTTTTTTCCCAACTCAGGAAGAAGGTTGATGTCTGCCATTGTCGGGAAGAAATTTCCAACATTCTTCACTATGACAAAAGATTAGAGAAGAGTTGTTAAAAACGCATAAAACATGAAAGTTAGTGGGTTTGCACAGACTCAAAAGGCCATTCTGACCCTGGAACTATGTTTACCATGTAAATACATATAAAGTTTTTATTTAAAAAAGCTATTCACCTTTAAACAATGCAATATTAATTACAACATACTTTTGACTTTCTTCTCAACAGGCCCAATGTTTCGAATGCAGCAGATGACTCCACCTTCAATTCATAAAAGCCAATGTAAATCATACTTGCCGTTTACTGCCGGTATATATGAAAAATGTCTTAATTTTGTTGAGTCTAAACACACCTTTTGGATTAAGGACTATGGAATAGTAGTATAAAAATAAAATTCTTTCTATTGTCAGATATTTACCTTTTTGATAGTGGAATTACCACTACTTTATAGACAACCATTCAACAATAATGTGTAAAGGAAGATTTAAATTTATATTTCAACAGATAAACAAAATATTAACTAAATTTCAAAAAGAAAATTAAGTAGGAATGTTAGACGAAGTCTGCTCCAACTCTAAAAGCGTTGTGCAAATCGTAACAGGTGGAAAAAAAGTGTGTCTCAACATTACTGTTTAAGATAATTTGGACACAAGACTAGACTGCAGGAGTGTCCAAATATCTAATTAGATATCTTGCATGTGATCATATGTTATTTAAAAACATACTTATGCACTTTTTATGCTGGACAGTATTGCTTCTAAACACCCTTACACTGCTTTCTTCCAAACCTTCAAAAAAGATTTCATGAATTTACATGCATAGTCTTTCAGGTCTGTGTATCTCTAATGTAAAACAATCGTTCCTGTTTTCTCTATTGTAAACTGGCATATGTAAACTCATCAGTCAATCCTATGGTAAGCCTTTACAATCCTGAATGCTGAGTGCTGAGATTTGTGTGAGAGGATGCCCATACATAACCAAGCTAACTTTTCTTTAGATACATAGAAACATGTAGTGTAACCTATCAAACACTGAAATACTACCCTCCCACTAGTCCTAGAGGTGGATGTAGAATTCAACCGTTCTCCATAAAATAGAATTGGATGTCACTAAGTACAAAGTATTTCTGTATTATGGAATCCCTAATGCGTCCCTTAAAGATTCAAGTGAAGTCCAAACACATACTAACTGAAACACACCAACCATTAGTAACCTGTAAAATTTGCCAAACAACTCTTTCAAGGTGTGATCAATCCAAAAAATACTCCTTCGGCACATCAAATATAGTACAAAACACATAAACTACTTGCACCCCAACAACTTTGCTTGAGCTGCAACACAGAGATTGCAGGACAACCACTTGCTGCTGCACCAAGCACATTAACAGCTGCAACACCATCTTTAGCAAACAGTCCATACTCGCATATTGATCTTGAGTTTCGTAAACTTAAATTTCTATGCATTTATTGTGATGAACTTTTTTGTTATGCAAACACTATATCAACCTCATCAAAAACAAGAAACAGGAGCAGCGATGTCCTCAACATTAGTTATTAGACATTTATCAAGCTTCTTGTAAAAACGACCCCGTCCGAAGGCAGTTGAAAATGTGCAGACTTGCTGCCTTTCTTGGCTGGGGTCATCAATTACTCTTGAATTTTATATTCTGATTCAAACTTGTGGCCCTTTATTGAGTCTTTTTGTTGTACCTACTACCCTGGGTGAAGGTAGTGGTAAATTTGGACACTTACTGCCTTTCTTGGATGGGGTTATCAATTATTCTTGAATTTGATATTCTGATTCAAACTCGTGACTCTTTATCGAGCCTTTTTGTTGTACCTACTACCCCGGCCGAAAGCAGTGGGAAATTTGCACACTTGCTGCCTTTCTTGGCTGGAGTTGTCAATTGTCCTTCTTGTAATACAAAGTGCAGGCCCTTTATTGAGCCTTCTTGGTAACTATTACTCGTGAATGGCAGTGGGTAATTTGCGCACTTCCTGCCGTTCATGTATAAAAAAAAGCTTAAAAGTCTAACAATATTAACACCTTGGCTGCTAGGTGTTTTCCCCCCCTGTGCTGGAAACTGCACTTAGGCTGTATTCATGACAAGCTCAGCTCGTCATCAGCACAGCTCAACTGTGCATCATGACGAGCTGAGCTCGTCATCAGCATCGAAAGGGTTAAACAAGCATTTGAAATGCAATAGGTCTCGCATTTGCAAGAGTTGGAGCTATTGGCATTGTAAATGACAATGCCTTTAATTCATTTGTTTTGAAAACCTACAAGCCATGCATAAACATGCACTTTGTACGTATAGTCCTTGCTTACGAGAAGCAAGGCTGTCAGTAAAAGAGACTGCCAGCTTTGCTTCTCATAAGCAAGGACTACAATAACAAAGTGCTTGTTTACGCATAGCTTGCAGGTTTTCAAACGCTTTTAATAAAAGGCATTGCCATTTACAATGCCAATAGCTCAAACTCTCGCAAATGCAAGACCTATTGCATTGCAAATGCTTGTTTTAATGAACTGTGCAACTACAGATTTGACTCTAGTGAGTCCCCGCCTGTGGCGGCGCAGAGTACTGTGAGCCACAGCATCCCAATGCTAGCCGTGCCAGGGGAAGGCCAGATTCCAACAGAGACGGATATCCCTGAGACAACATAGAAGGAACAGTTCCACAGTGTCAGGAAGCCACCCGAGCCCTGTGAGCCACGGATTTCTCAAGTCAACAGAGCCTGTGGCCGGGCAGAGAAAAGCAGTGAGCCATGGTGGCACAGAGCTACCTTAGACCGTGACAGGGCATCCTTTTAAGATGAAGTTTCGTGCAGCTCTGTCTTAAATGCACCACAATGATTGCAAACACAAAATTGTTTTTTTCCCCAAGGACTTGCAAGTCTAATAGGCACCAGAGAGGCACCAGTGCCACTGCATTCACACTTATAAACATTTGCATAGCTCCCACGCAGTTGTCTCTTGAGAGGCGCTGTATCAGCTGTGCGTTTTCCTGCAGACCCCAGCCAGTATGCACTAGCTGTAGTGCAGAGTGAGGGCAGCAGCAGCCCAGACCCCTCTGCGGAGGACGCCCCCTGACCAGCTGTGCGGGGCTAACAGAATGCGGGTGGGATATTAAGCTGGCCTTTGATTAGTAATTACAGTTATATGGGAATCCCAGCATATGACATGATAATCCACATTTGTAAAGCAGCACAATCACCCGTAAGGGTCTCTAGGCGCTGGGGGCCGTTGGTAAGATTAAGCAAGCTATTGCCAGAGTCATGATGGTAATTTGGAAACGTTACTATTGATGCCAAGCCCCTCCAGAGATCAGCCCCAGCCCGCTTTGAGAAGGTTGCAAAAGTCCCTCTGAAGCCCCCTTGAAGGGATTCCTCAGATCTTGCGGTTGTCGAAGTGCATATAAATCTGAAAGGCGCTGCTTCTGAGCGCTCCATAAAATCATAGCTCCCCGCTCCTTTTTCCGGGAGAGCCCCTCTCCTGACCATTCACCCACTCCCCGCCTCGTGTTCATTTCTAGGCAAATGCATTCAGGGGCCGGCGGCGCTCAATGGGGCTGTGTGGCAGCCGCCCCTACTTGGGAGCATATGTGGGCAGGGGGCTCCCAAGTCCCATCGAGCACCGCACCTACCCGCAGGACCCTCAACCCGGAGGAGAAAGGCAGAGCAGAAGCTGAAAGTGTCTGGGTGTGAGGTAGCGGGAACTGGTATGGACCGAGGGACATTACCCCTTGCATTCCGCAGGTGTGGGAGCAGGAAGGGGGTTAATGGAGACCTGCCTTCTACAGGCAGAGAAATCTCGCTATAAGCCCCACAGGCCAGGCCACGAGGAAGGGCCAGTTGTTCTGCTCTGCAGTACAAATGGGAAAGGGTTGGGGGGATGCGCACCCCATGGGGGCATCGATTTAAGGACATTACCCCTGCATTCCACAGACGGGGCCCAGTGAGGGGGGGGTTCATGCACAGGTGCCCTCTACAGGCAGAGACATTGCGCTATAAGCCCCACAGGCCAGGCCAAGAGGAAGGGGCAGTGGCTCTGCAGTACAAATAGGAATGGGTGGATGCACACCCCATGGGGGTCCTCAATGGAGGGACAGTGGTTTGGCTCCCCTCAGGCAAAGAGCCCGGAGGGGATCTTGGCGAGCTGCACTGTACAGGCAGGGCCTAGAATGAGGGCTGCGGGCATCGGACTGAGCGCCACACAGGCAAAGCCCCAGAGAGGGTGCTTCAAGGCTTTGCGCCCGCATGCAGGGGCCCAATGGGGTGTGAGGGGGCTCAATACCTCAGAGAAGAGGTCTGCTTGAATCTCACAGGAAGGGCCATGAGAGGCTGGGACAGAGTCCCAGAGGATAAAGGCGGTGGTCTCACCCGGCATAAAGAGGCCACTAAACAGGGTGCATCCAGCTCAGAGAGCCTGCAGTGAAGTCTGCCCAACAGGTGGATCCTCCGAAAACAGTCTATTATTATTATATATGAATTTGTTAAGCGCGCAGCTACCCGTGGGTTTCCCGGCGCTAGGAGAACAGAAGTAACAGAGGGCAAACAGGAGTGCAAGGAACAGGTTACAAAGAGAACAGCCAGATTTTCACTCCTTTGCGGAACTTAAGATAACATGTTTCAGACCGCAAAGGGATGGGAAGCGAGTTCCAGAGCGAGGGCGCCAAGTAAGAAAAAGAGCGCCCACCAACTCTAGCACGCTTAAAACGGGGAACAGAGAATCTACATTGAGTGGCGGATCTGAGGGTACGGGAGGGACAATATTGATGGACTAAGGTGGATGGATAGTGAGGGGATTTACCAGCTTTGATACGGTGCATAAAACATAGAGCTTTGAATTGCAGGCTGCGCAGGGAAGAGGAGACTGAGGTGGTTCTAGGCAGATTGCAAAGAAAACGGGCAGCCATGTTCTGGACCACTTGGAGCTTACGGGTGACCTCCTTGCAGGCACCCAGAAGAAGTACATTACCGTAGTCCAGCCGCGATGTCACTAAGGCCTGGACCACTGACTTCTGGGTGTCTGAGGGAAGCATCCATGTGATCTTCCTCAGCCACCTGATGATGGTAGTACAGGTGGCTGAGACTTTAACCACATGTTGCCTCATGGATAACTGATTGTCAAAGAGGACCCCGAGATTGCGTGCTGTTGTTGCTGGGACCGGCAATGGTCCCATTTGCTGAGGCCAATGTTGCGGGCCCCAGAGAGCCGAGTCCGGCCTGAACAGGAGCAGCTCAGTTTTTTTTTATTTTTTATTTTTGAAAACCTTTATTGTGCTCAAAAGACAATACACATACGGGCCTACAACCATCCGGCCGGCCACGACACGTCATGTAGCACTAGTGCAGGCAATATGGCGATAAGGTAATGCGGCATGGCAATGATGACGGTGAAAGAACAACTTGAAAAGCGCCACAATACCCAGGCACAGGAGCAATGTAGGTTAATTTTAAAATTATTTTGTATATGCGAGCAGTAAGAACAGGTCATAGTACTCCGTACTTAAACTACAATAAGAAATAGGACAAGGTCCGTGTAGGTGGGACTTAACAAGAAACATCGGTACCTGGCAGAGCACTTCACAACATGTAAGTCCCGACCAGAGGATGGCCACAAGATAGTCAATCATCTAGAAGCTGCCTAAACAACCCATCTCCGTATGCATCACCACCCATCCCCCAGTGTATCTAGCACGGGCCCAAGAAAGAAGAGAAAAATCATAAAAGAGCAAGAAAAGGCACCATAGAAATAAAAACTCGAACTAAAAGTAACCCCCCACCCTACACACATGCAGAGGCTATGGCCTGCCCCCCCCCCTAGCAGAGTGTCTGTCGCCCCATAAACCCGAAATATAGCGAGTGAAGAGAAGAGAAGAAGGAGAGAAAGCAATAGGGAAAGCAAAAAGAAAAAGTATAATGAGCAGCTCAGTTTTGTCGCCATTCAGCTTCAGTTTGTTAGTCAGCATCCAATTGGCGATGTCAATAAGCCCAGAACGAAGAGAAGAGGAGGAGGAGTGCTGATTAGAAGAAAGAGAGAAAATGATTTGAGTGTCATCCGCGTACGTAAAAATAGAAAGTCCAGACTGTTCGGCAAGAAAAGCAAGGGTTCAAACATAAAGGTTGAAAAACAAAGGACTAAGAATAGAGCCTTGGGGGACACCTTACGGGGAATTATGAACAGTGGACACCAAAGAGGGGGAAAAGACCTGAAAGGTGCGATTAGAAAGAAAATTGGAGATCCAAGCAAGAGCGGAGCCACAGATACCAACAGACTTCAAGGCAGAAAGAAGGATGGTATGGGAGACAGTGTCAAAAGCGGCACTCAAATCCAAAAGGATGAGTGCCACCGTCTCCCCTCTATCTACCTGGCGTCTGACTGTCTCCGTGACTCCCAGAAGGGTGGACTCCGTAGAGAAGCCCGCCTGAAAACCTGACTGGGAAGGATGAAGGACGTTCGCTGATTCGATGTGGGTGGTTAGGTGACGGTTGACATGCTTCTCCAACACCTTCGAGAGGCAGGGAAGCAAGGAAATGGGTCGGAAATTGGCTGGGTTGCAGAAATCAGCATTAGCTTTCTTCAGGAGTGGGACCACCATCGCATGTTTCCAGACGTTGGGGACAATTGCCTCAGTGAGAGAGGCATTCAAGAGAGCCAAGATACATTCAAGAGGGACGGTGGCTAGGGAACATAGAATCTGGGGGGGCATGGGATCCAAGGGAGAGCCGGATTTAATCTCTGCCAGCAGTTTCTGGAAAACGGGCATGGAAATGAGTTCCCACTTATCTAATAGAAGAGATGAAGACCGTGCAGGGTCGTCCTGAGAGTATAGTCGGTCATGGTTCTGTATAGATGACCTGGATGAAACAGATGGTAAAGCTCTAAAACCCGCGTAGATGCTATCAATTTTCTTAGTAAAGAAGTCCGCCAAGGAATTGCATTGAGTGCTATCCAGACAGGGGGCTTTGGGAGCACATGACATACCGGATAGTTCCTGAACTGCCTTAAAAAGAGCTTTGGGACGGTTCTGGGCTTTCAGTATCGTGTTGTTAACATGATTGGCCCTGGCAGTATTACATAGTGTGATATTTATGTAATGCGAGTTTGTAGTTTTCTTTATCTGTGGGAGAGTAGTTAGACCTCCAAATACGCTCCAGTCTTTTGCAGCGGGACTTTTCCATTTTTAGTTCTTCATTGAACCAAGGGGCAGGAGGGTGCAAAGAATTTTGCTTACAATTACGTGCCGGGAGGCAACAATCAATTGCGGAGGTAAGCCAGGTTCTAATCGTACCCACATCATCCGTGGAGATATTAGCAAGAGGAGGCAAGGTCTTTTCTAGGGAATTATTAAGTTGCTCCAGGTTAAGTCTTTGCCAATTTCTACTGGTTCTAATGTGAAACTCTACAATAAAATGATCAGACCAGACAATAGGTCTGGAAGGGAGACAGGTTACAGTGTCTAGATTAGCAAAGATTGGGTCTAATAGGTTGCCGCCTTTATGAGTTGGATCGGAGTTGAGAAGACTTAAATTGAGGGCGGCAAAGTCCTGTATAAGGTGAGTGCTAGTAGAGCATAAGGTGTCGTTAAAATGGATGTTCAAGTCACCTAATAACAGGAAATTATTAGATTCCAGCAAAAGGGGAGCAATAAGCTCAGGAAGGGCAGCTGCCCATGCGCCAGCCGCGCCAGGAGGGCGATACAAAAGAGCACCAGACAGTGTAAAATTCGGGGATAATAGCAATTTAAAACTACCTGCTTCACAGTTAGGGACTTCAAGGTCTTCCCACTTACAAGAGTAGCTCCTCTTGTAAATAATGGCAATGCCGCCTCCATCCCTGAGAGGTCTATTACGCCCCACAAAGGTGTATTCATCAGGGAGGGCAGTGGCAATGTCCGGCCCAGAACAGTCATTGAGCCAAGTTTCAGTTAGAAACAAGGCCGACGGACTAGACGATGTAAGGAGGTCAAATATGTCCCTCTTGTGTTTAGGCAGAGATCTGCAATTTAAGCTAATAAAACTAAAGTCAGGAGGGGAGTTAGAGGGGTGAGCAGTCACTAGGAGAGGGGTAGCAGTCCAAAAAGAGGAAGAAGGAATACACAGCTCCGAGGGAAGAGATGTGAGAGCCAGGGCGCATGTAGGGCAGGACAAAGGGGCGTCATGACAGCGCAAGCGAGAACAGTACATACCGGGCGACGGTCGGAAGCTATACAAAGAAGAGCGGGACTATGTAAGCCTGGGGATCGTGGAACCAGAAGCAGGGGGGGAGGCCCCAGGTCCCATCTGGTCGCGGACGGGCGCAGACGGGCTTAACTCAGGCGCAACTCCGGCGCGCCTGCGTCGCGCCCGCTGCGCTCGTCCGCTGCGCTTCCTGTGGGGGGAGGCCATTTTGTAGGGCTGAGGGCGGGAGGGGCCGAGCGCTAGTCCGCTCGCCTCCGCTCCACTCCAGGCTCCTCACCCAAAATGGCGGCCAAAGTCAGGTCCCGGGCAGTGCTTCAATCGCCTGCCAGGGGACAATCAGGGGCAAATGCACAGATGTAAGCAAATGCGATCAAGTGAGCAGCCTGTATAACTAAAAGGGGGTTAGCAGACAAAGTGCAAAGTACAACATAAAATACACAGTTCCGATTTTAAAATTCCTTGTAGCCTCTAAAAATAAACACGGAGCCCGGTAGTGCCTCGGGCAGCCGTGAGCTTCTATCCGTAACGTTTGTCTAAGGCTATAAGAGTAAATAAATTTGCCATTCAGGTCAGATTGAGCGTTGGAACTTCAGACTGAGGTGAGCTGGGGCAGAGCAGAAAGTGTGTCTCTCTCGAAGAAGAAACCTAGGTTGGGATCCCGGCTCCCCACTTAATCAACTTGTGTGATTCTTGGCCTATCGCGCCTCCTTGTATACAGCAACATTCGCAGCTCTTTGAAATGTAAATATTCTTATCTAGCTAATTGAAAGCTTAGAGCGCATCAAACAAAGTTGGTAGACACTACTGAGAAACGCTGCAAGCAAATTCCGACCACAACAAGCAACGTACCTTTCTTGGATTGAGTGTTTCTGGTCCCTCTGCACGGGCGAGACACAGGAAGCCAGGCTAGACTGCCCGGGATTGCCTGCTTGAGGGCGGGGCCACCAGCACAGACAGGAAGCGGACGGGAGCCTACCCCGCGCTCCTGTGAAGGGAAGGGAGCTAGCCGCCTGCGAATCCCGTGCAGCGCCACTACCGCGAGACAGGACGAGAGGAGTATGAGAGAGCCAGTGAGTGGGGGCGTCGGGGCACATTGACGGCTAGACTGATAGACGGAAGTCTAGGCGCGGTCATTAGGCACGTTCACAACACCAGAGCTGCAGCGCCCAGGAGAGTCTGAACACGTGATGCGAGCCCTCCAGCTGAAGCGCGTCCTCGAAGTGAAATCGCCACGGTTATGCGCGTAACCACCCCCTCAGCCATTCCCAGGAAACCCACAACAATAGGTCTTTCGCTGGAGCAGCGCTATGCGCTGCTAACACCAGCGAGACCTAAAAAGAGCCAGTATAGTCTATGGTTATCAAATCTTCTGTTTGTTATTGTAATTCAAAGTACAGGCCCTTTATTGAGCCTTCTTGCGAACAACTACCAGTGAATGGCAGTGGGTAATTGGGACACTTTCAGGCTTTCATATGTTTTATTTTATTCATCTACCACTCAATCAACACATCATCTACACGTACACACACCTACTTGCTGCCTTTCCTAGCTATGGTTATCAACTGTTCTTCTATTTCATTTCTGTATTCAAAGTGCGGGCCCTTTATCGAGCCTTTTTCATGTAGATACTGCACTGCCAGAAGGAAGTGGGAAATTTGCGCACTTACTGCATTTCTTCACAGGGGTTATGAACTATTGTTCAATTTCATATTGCTATTCAAAGTGCAGGCCCCTTATCAAGCCCTTTTTCTTCAATCAACTATCACGGCCGATGGCAGTGGGAAATTTGAACACTTGCTGCCTTCCTTGGCCGGGGTTATCAATTATTCTTCTTGTAATACAAATTCAAAGTGCAGGCCCTTTATTGAGCTTTCTTGGTAACTATTACTCGTGAATGGTAGTGGGTAATTTGCGCATTTCCTGCCGTTCATGTAAAAAAATAAGCTTAACAAAAGTCTACCAATATTAAAAAAGAGCCAGTATAGTCTTTGGTTATCAAATCTTCTGTTTGTTATTGTAATTCAAAGTACAGGCCCTTTATTGAGCCTTCTTGGTAACTACTACCCGTGAATGGCAGGTAGGTAATTTGCTCACTTGCAGCTTTTCTTATTTTTCACATTATTCATCTAACACTCAATCAACACATCATCTACAAGTACACACACCTACTTGCTGCCTTTCTTGGCTATGGTTATCAACTATTCGATTTCATATACGTATTCAAACTACAGGCCCTTTATCGAGCCTTCTTGTTGTAACAAGTACCCCAGCCGAAGGCAGTAGAAAATTGCACACTTGCTGCCTTTCTTGGCTGGGGTTATCAATTGTTTGTGAATTTCATATTCTGATATAAACACATGGCCCTTTATTGAGGCTTTTTCTTGTACCTATGACTCCGGCCGAAGGCAGTGAAAATGTACACACTAGCTGCCTTTTTTGGCTGGGGTTATCAATTGTTTGTGAATTTCATATTCTGATACAAACTCGTGGCCCTTTATTGAGGCTTTTTGTTGTACCTCCGACTCCGGCCGAAGGCAGTGAAAATTTGCACACTAACTGCCTTTCTTGGCTAGGGGTTATCAATTATTGTTCAATTTCATTTTCTGATTCAAAGTCAATGACCTTTATCGAACCTTTTTATTGTAGCTAATACCCCAGCCGAACAAAGTAGGATATTTTCACACTTGCTGCTTTTCTTCACTGGGGTTGCCAATTATTTTAAAAGTACCTACAAGCTTGGCAACAATATTTTCTTTTGGAAACAAATTTCAAACTAATCGTCTCTGTAAAACTTCTTTGACATGTTCAGTCATTTTTCCTATTCTTATTTCTTGTAGAATAGTTCCATATTCAGCATCATTTCCTTATTGCATATTTGTAATAACTTCCTTATATTAAAAATATAACCAAATGTTAACATTACCACTGCTACATTACATCATTTACTTATACTACCTATGGAGCATAATAACAAATTACAATACCACAAGATATCTGGAGAAGCTTGTTGTGAAGACTCTTGAAGAAAATGAAACTTCTCATTATTGATGACATAAGCATGGTATCAAACTTAATGCTTGCCTTTGTGCATTCAAGAATGCTGCAAACTCTTAAAACAGAGTATGACATATTAGTTGAAATTTATTTAAGGCACAGACAATTGTACTATGTCCTCAGATTCTGTTAACTGTACAAAGTAACATTCATCAATGTTTGTGTCGAGTAGCACCTTCAATATACATTGCAGACATCACGGTTCACAACTTCACTTAAGCTTTCCTTCTACATTAATGACCGCATTGAATCCAGCCTTGCTTTCCTTAAGGCAGAGACAATTGTACTGTATCCTCACATTCTGTTAACTGTGACAAAATTGCATTCATCAATCTTTCTGTCAACAACTACCTTCAATCTACACTGCGGACAGCTGGGTTAACTACTTGCATTGACTGATCTTTCTGTCAACAACTACCTTCAATCTACACTGCAGACAGCTGCGTTCACAACTTCAATTCAGCTTTCCTTCTACATTCAGGACAGCATTGTATTCAGCCTTCCTTTCCTTAAGCAGAGACAATTATACTGAGTCCTCAGATTCTGTTATCTGTGACTAAATAGCATTTCTCGATCTTTGTGTCAACAACTGCTGTCAATCTACACTGCGGACAGCTGCGTTCACAACTTTAATTCAGCTTTCCTTCTACATTAAGGACAGTATTGTATTCTTCCTTGCTTTTCCTTAAGGCAGAGACATTTATACTGTCCTCAGATTCTGTTATCTGTGACTAAAAAACATTCTTCGATCTTTGTCTCAACAACTGCCTTCGATCTACACTGCGGACAGCTGGGTTAACAACTTGCATTCAGCTTTCCTTTTACATTAAGGACAAAATCGTATTCAGCCTTGCTTTCCTTAAGGCAGAGACAATTTTACTGTATCCTCACATTCTGTTAACTGGGACAAAATAGCATTCATCGATCTTTCTGTCAACAACTACCTTCAATCTACACTGCGGACAGCTGTGTTCACTACTTGCATTGACCAATCTTTCTGTCAACAACTACCTTCAATCTACACTGCGGACTGAGCTTTACTTTCCTTAAGACAGACACAATTATACTGCGTCCTCAGATACTGTTAAATTTCACAAAATAGCATTCATCAATCTTTGTGTCAACAACTGCCTTCAATCTACATTGCAGACAGCTCAGTTCACAACTTCAAATCAGCTTTCCTTCTAGATTAAGGACCGCATTATAATTAGCCTTGCTTTCCTTAACGCAGAGACAATTATACTGTGTCCTCAGATTCTATTATCTGTCACTAAATAGCATTCTTCAATCTTTGTGTGAACAACTGCCTTCAATCTACACTACGGACAGCTGGGTTCACAACTTGAATTCAGCTTTCCTTCTACATTAAGGACAGCATTGCATTTAGCCTTGCTTTCCTTAAGGCACACACAATAATACTGTATCCTGAGATTCTATTATCTGTGATTAAATGGCATTCATCGACTTTGTGTCAACAACTGCCTTCAATATACACTGGGGACAGAAGGGTTCACAACTTCAACTCAGCTTTAGAACTAAAATTATCTTCAATATCTGTCCTTACAACAACCTTTAATATATTCTGCGGTCAGTAAAAAATAAAACTTCATAGCAAGAGCTCCACTACTACAGAAAACATTGAATTCAGCCTCGTTTAGTTAAGGTACAGACTAATGGATTTTATGTGTTCCGATTTTGTAAAAGAATGTCACAAATAGTATTCATCTATAACTGCTCACTAGAGCTTTCCATCTACACTAAGGACCGCTCAGTTCACAACTTCAATTCAGCTTTCCTTCTACATTAAGGACACCATGGTATTGAGCTTTACTTTCCTTAAGACAGACACAATTATACTGCGTCCTCAGATACTGTTAACTTTCACAAAATAGCATTCATCAATCTTTGTGTCAACAACTGCCTTATATCTACATTGCAGACAGCTCAGTTCACAACTTCAAATCAGCTTTCCTTCTAGATTAAGGACAGCATTATAGTCAGCCTTGCTTTCCTTAACGCAGAGACAATTATACTGTGTCCTCACTACAGACTCTGTTAACTAAGATAAAATAGCATTCATCGATCTTTGTGTCAACAACTGCCTTCAATCTACACTGGGGACAGCTGTATTCACAACTTCAATTCAGCTTTCCTTTTACATTAAGGACCGCATTGCATTCAGCCTTTTTTCCTTAAGGCAGAGACAGTTATACTGTGTCCTCAGATTCTATTATCTGTAACTAAATAGCATTCTTCAATCTTTGTGTCGCACCAACTATGGTGCGACATGTAAAAACTTGCACCCCAACAACTTCACTTGAGCTGCAACACAGATTGCAGGACAACCCACTTGCTGCTGTACCAACCACATCAAGTGCTGCAACAGCGTCTTCGGCAAGCAGTCCATACTCACATATTGAATTGGATTTTGGTAAACTTAAATTTCTATGCATTTATTGCGATGAACTTTTCTGTTACGTCAACTAGTCTATCAACCTCATCAATAATTTAAAAAAAGGAGCATCACTCTCCTCAACATCACTCACTACACATTTATCAAGCTTTTTTGTTGGGAGAACTACCCCATCCAAAGGCAGTAGGAAATGTGCACACTTGCTGCCTTTCTTGGCCAGGGTTATCAATTATTCTTTAATTTAATATTCTGATTCAAAGTCAAGGCCCTTTATTAAGCCTACTTGTTGTAGAAGTTTCCACATTTGCAGCCTTTCTTCGCAAGGGTTATCAATTATTCTTCTTGAAATTCAAACTGCAGGCCCTTCATTGACCATTTTTGGTAACTACTACCAATGAATAGCAGTGGGTAATTTGCACACTTGCGTCCTTTCTACCGCACAGTGTGTGTACTTTGTGCACTAGCTTGCCTCCTGATACGTGGTACCCATTTCTCAGGCTCCAACTGCAGAATCCGACACCCTGTCGGTGTAATGGACAGGAAAACCAAACACCCACTTCCCTTACAAGGAAATGGGTAGCTTGCACATCTTCAGCATTTATTATTTTTCACCTTATTCATCTTCCATTCAATCAACATATCATCCACACATACACAAACCTACTTGCTGCCTTTCTTCGCTGTGGTTATCAACTATTCTTCAATTTCATATTCTGATTCGAACTCAAGGCCCTTTATCGAGCCTTTTTGATGTAGCTACTACCCCGCCCAAAGACAGTTAAAAATTGGCACACTTGCTACCTTACTTGGCTAGGGTTATCAATTATTCTTGAATTTTCATGAACTTGTTTTATATCAGTTATAGGTTTAGTACAATAACAAAATTCGTCTTGCAGGTCCAAAAGAACACTGAATGACAGTCTACACTACAGACAACACAGGTCACAATTTGAACTATTTTGTCCCTGAAACATACATATTTTGACAATGCATTCCATACATGTTCTATCTTTCATTTCAATCTTGATTACAGATGATACAGTCCACCATTAAATGTACACTGCGGACACCCTGATTCACAACTTCAATTCAGCTTTCCTTCTACATTAAGGACACCATTGGATCTACCCTTTCTTTTTCTTAACGTAGAGACAATTGTACTCTGTCCTCAGATTCTGTTAACTGTACAAAATAGCATTCATCAAAATTTGTATCAATTAGTACCTTCGATCTACATTACAGACAGCGGGGTTCACAACTTTAATTCAGCTTTCAATGTAAATTTCTCTTCACTATGTGTCCTGAGAAGTGCTTTCAATCAATTCTCCGCTCAGTACAGTTCACAACTAGATACCAAGAGCGCTAGCACTACAGAAAACATTCAATACAATCTTGATTTACTTAAATACAGACAATTGGTGTAGAAAATGTAAAGGATGAACATTTATTTATTCTGGTCAATGGCATTTCTACTATGAGTAAGAAAATCTGGTAAGAATTAGTGGATATTAGGAAAGTGAAAAAGGCAACGTTCTATCTGCTATAAAAAAAATATATTACAAAAATGTGTATGTGGGAAAATAATAAATAACTGTAGAAGATACTAACTTCCCATCTGGACAAATTGAAATACTGGATGTTTCCATAACTGAAGAAATCTACGAACATTACAGTATTCATCCACTTCATTCTAAAGAAGTGATGGGGAATACTATAGAGTTATTCCAAATGAAAGAAGCATTCTAAAGAAGTGATGGGGAATACTATAGAGTTATTCCAAATGAAAGAAGCAAAGGGAAGTCCCATTACTGGATGGTAAAAAAGCTTGGAAGATCGTTGTTTCCCTCAGTTCCTTCCCACACGAAAAAGAGGACGATATGATGACCGACCTGTGCAGATTCCTGCATCTGATTACCGGACATCAATATTATATGCAGAAAATCCAAGATTTCAACAATGTATTCCATATTTGTGCCATCTTTTGTTTGAGAGTGATTTGTCTAGACTTCTTATGCAGAAAACCATATATTGAAAACAGGTGTACATCTGCAAAATGTTTCAGCAAACAAATGTATGCATAAAGTACAGCAGAAAGATAATATATTGGAATCTCATCTCATTAATCTCATGACATGTCAGCGTTGTAGTAATGAGTACTGGTACCGTCATCATGGAGAACTAAAATGTATGCTAAGGAACTTAGAAACTCCTACATAGTTCCTTACTCTAAGCTCTGCTGACTATGCTTGGAATGATTTACTTCAATTTCTTGATTACACAAATTCATATGGTCATACTCGATGTCATCTAATGCTTCCACAAAATCAGCATCTAAAGTTTAGTTTAGAAAATCACAGCTGATATCTGCAGCATTTATATCTTCCTCTTCATTCTCCCTGCTTATAAAAATTATGTTTAGCTCTTCTATGACACTGTTACTAATGTCGAAACCGTCTCTCAAATTTTGTTGATTTTCCATACTGAATTTCTTATGCTGTAGGTCCTTGTACAAAAACATAAATACTTAATTTTATCTTCACTGTAATATCAGCATATGTGGTGATTCATATGAAATATCTTACAATTAAAGCAACAATATTTTCTACATGAGTGTATATTATTGTCAAAATATTCTAAAATTAAATACAATAAATACAGTGTCACTCTGCATTGTGTCAAGTGCTATATATATATTTATACTTCCTACTGTTTTGCAAACTTAAAACAATGACGACAGCACTGCATTAGTTTGACTCATCCCATTACATTCTCAATTAGGGTTGAGGGAGGCAAAGGAAAGGAGTAAACTACATGTCTACAGATGTACTCCTATATTTAGAACACTGGATGAAGCACTGAATAAACAAAGTTAGATACAAAAGAACATACACAAAAAAGGCTGCATAAAACATACACAAAGGAAAGCAATACAAATAGGTCACCGAATCTTGAACACAAACTGGTAAGTCACCAAAAGAACAAAAAGGCTAGGAACACTGCAACGGACGCTACGCTGTGGAACTCATTGTGAAGAAAGGTAGAAATATATTGTATATAAAGCGGAATTCAAATAAAGAAAAAGTAAAAAAGATACACGGATGACAAAGTCACTGCAGTAATACTCTGTTCCCCAACACAAGAAAAGATTTTGCATAAGTTATATCTACGAATGTTTAAGGAGCTGCAAAGGTACCCCATCCCCCGGGACTCAAAAAATAACATTGGAGACCGTGGAGATAACGCCAATGCCCCCACGGTCCCAGCCAGCTCCCCGCATCCTTCGAGAGCCGGCATTGTTTCCTCAGAGAGAACAGCTTACATGCTGCTCTCTCTAATGAAAAGCAATCTGCTTTCCTACTTGAAAGACACAGCAGATTAAATTGCTCTCTCTTTCAAATAGTAAACCGATTGCTGTGCTAAAGTGGGAGCCGCAAACAGCAGTGTCCCGGGGATAGGCACCCTGAGACACTGCAAGAGCCGGCCCTGGGAAATGATGGTCCCCAGGGCGATCAAGGGTTCCAGTAAGGAGGCTGCGCGACCCCCTCCCAACATTAAAAAGTCCCGAGAAGTGGAAGTCCCCGTAGCTGGGAAATCCGTGCCATTACAGACCCCCCTATTTTAAATATTACTGCCCCAGGTAGGTAACGGTCCCCGAAGAATGTAGGAGAGCCGTGAGCCCCCCACATACTTCAAAATAAACGATGGCTGCCAACACTTTCTGGTTTGGAGTGCTGACAGACAGTTGACAACCAATCAGCATGCGGCTCGTGCTCTTAATTGTACGGATTTCCGTACGCCACGATTTTTCTTTAAAATTTTTTTTGGGGTATATTTATATATATATATATATATATATATATATATATATATATATATCCTAAACATCCATGTACGACCCCCCTGAGCAAGCCTACAGGGTCAGAATGTTTCTACCCTGCCCCCTTTCCGTACTTATCAACTTTGTTTTACTGTTTTCTTGTGACTCGGTTCTACCGAGGTACAAGATGGCCGCCAACACTTCCTGGTTTCGAGTGTTGACAGACAGTTGACAGCCAATCAGCATTCAGCTCGCGTACGTAATTGAACGGATTTCCGTACGCGTGCCGAACTCAGTCTCTAGATATCGCTATGATTTTACTTGCAATTTTCTCAAACTACTGAACGGATTTACAAAATTTAACAAAAAGCACAATCTGCGAACCGAACTCTACCTCTCTGCCAAATTTTTTGTAAGTCCGTTCAGCTGTTCAGGCTGTAGCCCTGGCTAAAGGTCCCTATGGAAAACTACATGGGGAAAACAAGTTTTGGGACCCCCCTTTTTCTTGCCCCCCACTTGACAAATCACCCCCAAACTTTCAGGGAAGGAGCAGAACCGAGCAGGCCATTTACTTGGAGAAATTCACGAACGTTTGTCCACCGGCGCCAAAGTTATTCCAAATAGAGTGTTGTGGATTTCCTATGGAAACTAGGTCCTAACTAGAACTACCTACTGGCAACCGCCAGTAGGTAATACACATATATACCAAAATATTCCTCCAACTTCCTGAAAATAACCTGATATACATATAATTGAGTATCTGGAACTTCTCCTGCATCACAGGTTGGTCATGCAAGCTATTGTGGACGTTCCTCCCTTCAAAGCATAGACAAACAAAATATGCTGTTTAAGTACAGGGGAAAACTTTTCCCCCATATAGCAATGAGGTATGACTCAAATAATTGTATCCACCATTTCCATTGTATGGTGGGTTTACCAGCATCATTTAGGAAGGGTGGAGGTTGGTACCTGCTAGTCACACTCATAACTTTGATAAAAGACTTAACAGCCTTTGGAAAAATAAAGAAGGAAGTAAAATATTGTCTGTGTCTATGGTGTTCTACTGTAGTAAAGAAACACAGATGACTGCCAAATAAATTAGTAATGGGTAGGAAGGTAGCATACATTAAAACAGTAGCATCCAATGCACAAAACGTAAAGTAGTTATAGTGTCAGGTGAGTATATGCAAGCATAAAATTAGATATATTGTGCATTCCTGGATTACTGGTGAGGAGGAATTCTAGGTTGTTGGTTGAGTTTCAGAGGGTAAAAGGCACAGCCCTCTTTTTATTGCAATGCGGCAAAATTACAAGAAAGTAGCAGGCAGAGATCTGGCTGCATGAAGAAAGACAATGGGTCAGTGCCCTACGGCGTGTTGATGAGATGAAAGGGCAGGACTCAGAAGCAATGGTAAAATCTGCAGACCAGTGCCGTGTTGGAGATTCCCACTACTACCATGCATTGACACAGCTGGTGTAGGTGGTACATGGTGGGGCATGCTGCAGCAGCACTGACGAAGCAAAATGTGTCGCAGAGCGGGAATGAAGGAGTCGGTCATCATTGGGGAATGAAGACATGCGCTTCACTGGAGATTGCCATCACAAGCAGGTCCAGATACCAGTGGTGTGGCTGGCATGGAGTGGCATTTGGCTCAGCAGTATAGAGAAGAAGGGTGGTACTAGTGAGTCACAGAAGCAGACAATTGCAATATAATGAATTAGTGCTGGTAGCAATTCTCCATCGGTAGAGAACAAGAAGAGGCCTAAGAAGAAAGTCCCTCAGGTGGCACCAACAGCTACATCTTCCTTGACTCAGATCCTAAAAAGGCCAATATTGTGATCCCGGTAGACAGGAAGTGAACTGAATGCCAATGTGGTGGTCCTAGTAGTCCGGAAGAGACCTAAAGCTCCAGGTAAACACAGCTATGTGGCAGGGTATCAGAGGTACACAGGACGCACTAAAACAACGGCTCAGCACTATGAAGAAGCACAGGCAAGGAACGGTGACAAAAAGGGGGAAGGGGAGTTGACAACAGCTGTGCACTGCTTAGCAACAACATCATAGCAACCAAATCACTCAGGAGTACGAAGAAGAGTTTTTATGAACAGGTCATTGACAGCTGTTAGCTGTTAGAAGAATTCCAACTTGGTCAGATTGACAAACAGCACATTTAACAGTGGGAGTTTAAGAGGTAACATAAGCACATCATATAAACGTTTAGCGTAAGTGCTAATTTTTGACATGGTTCTCCAGAACTAAAGCCATGGGCTACTCGGAAGGCATATTTTGAATCAGTAAATATAGGTGCAATCTTTTGGGTTGCGCAACAACAAGCATAAGTATGGGCAAACTATTTAGAAACTTGAGCAGAGCATTCTGAGGTAAACATTGGCCTTTGGCAACTTCATACAGGATACTTATGCCATAACTGGCACCAATGAGCGACCACAATTTCTGAGACACAATCCATCAATATACTACACAGATCACAACTAGGTATTGCTGCATCAAAGAGATCAATGTGGGTGGGCAGTAATGGTCAAATAATCATATGGCTCTCCATCTTGAACCTGGATGCAGGGGACTTAAAACAGGGCACCAAACAATAGTTATACGAGATGACAGTTATGGGTAGCTTAATTCTTTCTGTAGACAGGAATTTCTCTTCAGCCGTGTTGTCATGACTTAATTATGGAACATGGGGAAGACCGAACTTAATTTTTCTCTCTCCAAAGCCTTGTACCCCTTCTTTGCTAATGCAGGAGGGCGATACAGAGAGTCAGCCTTGCATTGGGCTAGCTAGACAGATGTAACCAATAAATTATTTCCATATTAAACTAGAGTGGATCTTCCAGGAAAGATGAGGGTGCTTGGGGGAAGACAGACAGTGATTTGGTAAACCCCTGTGGGAGTCGACTCCACATTAATTGGCACCCAGAAAATCGGACTGAGAAGAGATACCGGTTGTCAATGTGCATGGTAAACATCGAAACCATTAGGAAGTAGCTAGACAACCAGGTAATGTGGTTGCAATATTTATAAGGCATGACATGGGTTTTCTATTGACAGCATGTAAGGTCCATCTGGTTCATTGGGCTTGGGGCATGAACGGGGCAGTTGGCACCTATCAGCTGTTCTCGGCTGCATTAAAAATGCTGTTTTGTCTAATTTAATGGAGACCTTTACCAGATATACGAGCATTGGATTTGACATGTACAGTATTTTCTCTGAAAGGAATTTCCTTTCATCTTTGTAGATGAACCAAAACGGTTACTAAGTGTTCATCTTATCATGGTTTCCCAAATAATACTAAATTGCTTATAGCTCTCCAAAAACAATACAGACTGGCGACATCAGCCACATTTGCCAAGTAGGTACAATGGTGTCCGTGTGAAGCAGGGATTGATGTGAGCAAGTTTGGAGCACACTCAGTAAAAGTAGTTATAGTGTGGAAGACTTTTTGTTGGGTTCTAGGTTGAAAGATATTTTGAAGGCTGCCGATTGTCCTTCAGATTCAACCTTCAAAAGGTTCTATTGCATACCAATTGTTGATTTTGCCTCTGGTGTAGTGTAAAATAGTGAACGGACCTAGGACCAGGTTAACAGCCACAACGTTTAATGTGATCCTTTCAAGTTTTTGCTTAAGTTGACTGAGAAATGGATGTTTTGCAATTGTTGGGTAAATGGTGATTGGTGGACTGGATTATGACATGTAGTGTTATATTGCAGATCCCCGTCCAGAAGGCCACGGGGGTTGAGGCCTTTTACTCCTGATATTATAGTACTATGGATCCTGGATCAAGTACCCCTTCAACACTTAGTTCACCACCACCACAAGTACCCCTTCAACACTTAGTTCTCAGGGTTACCACCACCACTCTTCTTCTCCTTCTCCTCCTCCTCCTCCTTCTCCTCTTAACCTCTGGCCATTGCAGAGAGTAACTGCACTACTTCCATTTCATTAGACCCCACTAGTTACTAACATGTTCACTGCTACCGCCATACATGCCAACATTTTGAAACTAAAAAGAGGGAAACTTTGGGAAAAATCAGAGGTTTTCATTTTCCCATTGATATACATTGAAGCAAAGGCAATTGTAGGCAGGAGAAAGCTAACATATTGTCACTTATGGCTGAAAAAATCTGGAGTCTCCTTCATGAATGGGGCCTGTTGCCATGCATTTATCACTTATGCTACCTACATATTTGAAAAACTGTAACTCTGTGTGTTATGTAATTATCTGCTATTGTGAACCTTCTCTGTAACTTTGAACCTTCTCAGTAATGAACAATTGTAACTCTGGGCATTGTTGTATGATCTGTTGTTTTGTAATCCTGTAACTTATGCATGGCCACTAGACTTATGCGGCAGAGGACCAAATTATACAGCAAGAAAAGCCAAATTATGTGGCATAACGCGCCACGTTTTCTGATAGTATTACTTAATTATTGTCATTTTTACACCAGTAACAGTCTCTTAATTAGTATCAATTTAACACCCAACTACAGCAATCAGCAACTGAAATATGACAAGTCAGCCTTTGAGAAAAGCCTTCCCAGTGACAGGGAGCCAAGGCGCCATATTGTTTGTAATTTTTGATCTGTTTAAGCTACAAACATTTTTTTGTTAAAATATGAAAATTATTCTGCAGATGTTGGATTGTGTGGCAAATCCAGAGTCATGAAAAAAATGGTATGAGTCGCAGAATCGCATAATTCCAGTGGCCTTGACTGTAACGGGGCTGGCCACGCAGGGATATTCCTGCTAACGTCCCTGCTGAACAATGCCCATTTGGTTGCGACTGCGGTCATGTGACCACGATAATAAAGAAACTGAAGGGGCTGTGCAAAAGCTGTCCTGTCCTAGACACCGTGTGTGCGTCCTGATTCACGCGCTGCCCAGAACGCAAGTCCCAGCTGCGTTTCCTGGCTCCAGAGCATACAGGCCCCCGGGGACACGACACCGGCAATGGAAGACTGGATTCACCACCGTGACTCAGCGTGGGGCATACTCTGCTCCGCAAATGCCTTTGACAGCAGGAAACCGTGTTGCCGGCACTGGCGTGACCGTACCCGATCCAGTAGGTTTTGGAAGCAGTTTTAGCAGCCCTGCAGTTCATTTTTATTTATTTTTTAAAAGATTTTATTGGGTTTTGAAACAGTCATACAATAATAACAGACTTCTGATTCCAATTATAGTCAATCAAACTTCTTTGGGATAGTAGTCCATTACTTCTTGTTGTGGAGTGGAAATTACTTCAGTTGCACTATTCCCATCCCCAGAAACCCCTTACGTAGTGGTGAAACAATATAATACTTTATTAGTCCTTGAATTCTCTATTCATCATAAACCCACCCACAACTAGCCCCCTCTCCCCTCCCTCCAGGCGTGTCACGTTTAATCAGCCTCGTATCTTTGTACACCAGGGTTGTACTATGCTTTGCTCTGCCCTCCGCCATAGTGAGTTTATATCGATGGGTCATCAGTTGGAGGCAATTAAACCATTATGTTTGCGTCAACATTTGGCTGACCTGCTGAATTTAGGGTGCAGGGTTAAATCTGCATTGTCAGGGGTCTCCTCTATTAAGCTGTCATCCCTCTCCTCCACTGGGTGCTTTAGAAGCTCCACCACCGCTACCCATGCCCTGGCTGTTTCCAGTGTTTTCTCACTCCCTGTCCTTTTGCTATTTGCAATCTGACTGCTTCCTTGGATTCTGCCTATTTAACGAATTATTTTTGCCATCTAGGTATGTTAGGGCCCCCTCTCACTTTCCAGTGTCTAGTGATCTCCCTTTTAGCCAACACCAACCCCAGGTCCAAAATGTACTCATCACCTTGTTCTTGGCTGTGTGTGGGAACCAGTGTCAGCCCTGCAGTTCATGACCCACGCCCACAATGCGTCTCTATACCTGTTGGAAAGGCAAGTTCCCGGCAAGCACAATTTTTGGAAGTTCCCTGAGGCAATATCCAAATAGCCCCATATGTAAGCCTATTTGGAGTAGAAGAGCAGAGCTGGAACCACTGCAAAAAGCAGTATGCTCGCCCAGTAAGCCTTTTTGAGCGTCTACAGGGCTCGAAAAATGTACTCGACCGCTCGCATTTGC
This sequence comes from Lissotriton vulgaris, assembly GCF_964263255.1. Taxonomy (NCBI): domain Eukaryota; kingdom Metazoa; phylum Chordata; class Amphibia; order Caudata; family Salamandridae; genus Lissotriton; species Lissotriton vulgaris. The sequence continues at coordinate 51,056,043 of NC_141698.1, read as the reverse complement.
GGATCTGCAGGTCTAGTACATTTTGAATGATTTTTCGAGCCCTGGTCTAGGTCACACCTACACGCAGCTTTTGCACAGAAGCGCCCCGCCAGAAAACAAAACCAAGGAGGGCATCATACTAGCACCACTAGTCTCGCTACCCCTGAAAGCAGAACAAGCATCCAACGCGAGCATACAGGAAGTCTATACACACCATTGAACTTTTTGTAATCGCTGAGGTACCCTCTTCTCAAGCTGACAAGTGGGTAGACCGTCTGAGGACATACTTTGCTGCAGTGGCACCCGAAGAAGTCAAAATACCAACCCATGCTCTTGTAAATGTAAGTGGTTCTTGTATAGCGAATACTGCCACCCTACGGGTATCCTGGCGCTCAGACTGAAAAGAAAAAGCCATCATCTAGGTGAGCTGGGGAAACAAGAAGGATAAAGAGGAGGGTCATGCCTTGGGAAATAGCCAGGTTTTCAGGCTCTTCCTAAACTCAGTTAAGGAGTTGATTTGTCTAATGTTCTGCGGTAGCTCATTCCAAAGATGGGCAGCAGCCAAACTGAAGGCCCTCCCTCCCATCCTAGAATGCTTGAATCTAGGAGTTACCAGCAGGTTTTCACTAGAAGAGCAAAGCTGCCTCGTGGGGAGGTACCAGGTGAACGTTTCCTGTAGTGGGATTGGGCCCAGATCATGTACTGCTCTGTGCACCAAACAGAGCAATTTAAAATGGACCCTTTCCTCAATGGGCAGCCAGTGGAGATCTCTCAGAGCGAGAGTAGATGAGGATCTCCGTTGTCTCTTACACCTCGGAGGGGCTGCTGTCCACAAACTGTCCAAGAAGGTACAAAAATCCAGCCCTCTAGGCACCTCTGCCACACTGAAAATAGCCCTCACAGCTTATTTCACTCCTCTAGCCTATTTGGACTATGAGCGGTTCCTACTCAGGCACGCACGACAGAGACATGAAGCATCAGTAGACAAATTGTACGCAAGGCTCAATGAACTGGCAACCACGTGCACCCTCCTTGATGAGCAGGATGAGTGATCTGTGCCCAATTCATTTGGGGCTGTGTGTCAGCAAAACTGCAGGAACACATCCTGCAGGTACCCTGCATGATAATGGATGAAATCTTCACTGTGGGCAGGTCGAAAGAACTGTCGAGATCACAAAAGGCACACATGGAAGCTACGCTATAATCGGCCATCAAAGCTGACCCCATCAACCAAGTTGGTACTGCTGCCTCGCCTCAAGCGAATAAAGACCGTCCCAAGACACAGCCAACCACTGGACCATGTCGGTGGTGTGGAGGTCCCACCCCACACGCAAGAGAGTGCCCGGCCAAAGGACAAAAGTGTTCAGCCGTTGGAAAAATGAACCACTTCCAGATCAACGCCACCTGCAAAGGAACATGGGAGGAAGACGACCAAACAGGTGGATGCAGAACTCAGAGCGGAGGATGACGACATGGACGATGAGTCCGAAGGCACTGTCCTGGTCATTCATGTGATAGAACCAAATCCTGGCTGGGTTTGCTGAGCCCTGTGATACCAAATCATAGTCAAAGGTCAACCCTTATTGGCACTCATTGACACAGGGGCCTTGATCAATATCCTAACCCTGTTGCTACACATAAAGATGGACACACTTCTGATTTTGCGCCTGACCTCCACGAAAGTGTACGCCTATAGCATCTCTAAGTGCCTCCCGCTAGCAGGCGTTTTCTACACCACCATCATCCAACAGGGACAAGCCACACAAACAAAAGTCTATGTTACGGACGGAAGTGCAGACCTGTTGCTCAGCTGGCACACTGCTGAGCGGCTGCAGCTAGTCCAATTTGCATTTGGAGTCCACATCAGCGCCTTAGACTTGTTGCTGAGAGAGTTCGAACAACTGTTCCCTGGCATCGAATTTCTAAATACTGCCGGTCGGTCCATTTCCAAATTGACCACACGGTGCAACCAGCTGCACTGTGCCACCAGCAAGTGACATTCCACCAATGCCCCAAAGTGGAAGCACAGCTACTCAAGATAGAGGTCAACATTATAGAGAGTGTGGAAGGTTTGACACCATGGCTGTCGCCAATTGTTGTCGCAAGCAAGCCCAAGAAGCCGGGGAAGGTGCGAATATGCGTTGATATGAAAATCCCAAATGCCAAAATCAAGAACATGGAATCAGATTTCTAAAAGGCCGGTCAGTCCATTTCCACATAGACTAGACAGTGCAACCAGTCGTATTGCGCCACCAGAAAATGGCATTCCACCAATGCCCCAAAGTGGAAGCACAGCTACGCAAGCTAAAGAAGGACAACATTATAGAGTGTGGAAAATATGACACTAGGGGTGTCACCAGAAGTTGTCGCATGCCAGCCCAAGCAGCTGGAGGAGGTGCGAATATACGCTGATATGAAAATCCCAAACACCAAAATCAAGAGAGAAAGCCAAATGCATCCACAGTGGACAACATAGGGGAGGTGGGGGGCAGGGGGAGTTGGCAGGCTCCCGGTGGTTCCCCAACAATGACCTACGTTCAGGCTACCACCAAATCCAAATTGCACCGGAGTCACGACCCATGACCACATTCTCCACTCATCTGTGACTATGCTGCTACAAACATCTCAATTTCGGCATATCAGCGCAGCAGAAGTATTCCAGGACATCATCAAAGGGGTATTGCCAGGCCTGACTGGCATCCTGAACGTCAGCAATGACATCTTGAACCATGCTCCACTTTGGAAGAACATCTTTGTCAACTGCATTCTTTGTTTCATCGAATCCAAAGCTGCTGCCTCACTTACCACAGAGAAAAATGTGAATTTTTAAAGGCAGCAATATGCTTCTTTGGATACCAATTGTCTGTGAAAGGGATCAGGCCCAACCCACCCACGGCCTGTGACATCCATATCACAGGTGTAAGAAGTTTCTTGGGAATGGGCACATTTTGTGGTGGTTTTATGCACAACCTGACCCAGCTCCCCGGATCACCAAGAAATTGACTTCCTGGCAATGGGGCCCGGATCAGGAAAGATCATTCCAGGACACCAAACAAGCTCTGCCTGAGGACACCACCCTCATTTACTTCGACCCTAACAAAGACACAGTTGTCAGTGGATGCAAGCCCCGCAGGCCTGCCCCAGAAGCAGCTGTGCACAGATTGGGGTACCTTTGTGTACGCCAGCCGTGCCTTGACCCCCACTGAGCATAGGTACTCCGACATTGAAAAAGAGGCGATCACTATACATTGGAGCTGCACACATTCCACATCTACCTATATGGGCACCCTTTCACGGTCAGCACCGACCACAAGCCCCCTCTGCCACACTTCAAAGGTTCGGCTTCCAGGTCTCCAACGAGGATCGAGAAGTGGACCCTGCACTTCAAGAGTTTCACATGTGCATGGAATATCGACATGGTTCTCACAACCCAGCAGACTATCTCTCGAGACACGCCCAGACTTCCACCCCACAAGAGTAAGAGACCAATGAAACTGAGGATTATGTGAGAATCCTTGTAGAAAGGTTGTGCTAGCTTAACATATCGCTTGCCGAGATCAATCAATCAATCAAATAATCTTTATTCGGATAAGAATATCCATAAAAGTACAGTTCATCACCACCAATAGAAATACAGTAAATGTTAAAACATATATACATTATCATCCAATACAGATACAGAATGCAAGGATAAAATCATATTAAAAAGAGTTGGACGGGCTTAAAAAACTAGCAGCTAGAATGGCATAGTTCAAAATATAAATTTGAAACAGTTTGTGCAAATCAGCGAATAATGTGCAATCAATCAGGCCAGTGCAAAATATAGCATTTCAATTAATGTGTGCAAAATCAGCAATAATTTACATGTGAAGTGCATTTTTATTCAATGAGACAACACTATCTTCCAAGTAAATTCCGAAATTATTCGCTGGGACTACTTGCAACAACATCAAGGTATTGATTGTGGGCGAGGTGCTAATGCTTTTCCCTTGGCCATCTTACAAAATTAAATGCTCGTCTTACAAAATTTATACGGTGTTAAAATTCATTCATTGAAGCACGGGAGCATTCCGCAGCTTGTAGGAATGTGCTTGCACGAAAAATCAAATCATCACTTCCTAATTTTACATTTCAGATTATGCTAATTTAAAATCCAAGATAGCCCGTGCCTTGAAATATGGAGCAAAGTACTGTTTTGTGTATCTTACATAGAATTTACAAAAGAGTAAAAAAATGTAACAAAGTTTGTTTACTACCGATGCCGCAGATTATCGAAGCTACACAAGAGGCCGACTGTCTCTAACAAGCCATAACAGCCACCCAGTCAGGACGGTGTAACATGTTTGGTGCAACTTTATCCCAAAGGACGATGGAAGCCCAAAACATGTTCAGACCAGACGAACTGACCCAATAGATGGTAGACCTTGAACACAAGTCATCCCAAGGGTTTGTTAAGAACAGGCAAAGGAGTAAGGTGTGGTTTTCCGGCTTTGATGAGAAAGTTGAATGGACAGTCCACGAGTGCAGCCTTTGCAAGCCACCACAGGAGGCGACCATCCTCCACCTCTCATCACTGAACTGTCTCCTGACTGCCCCAGGCAATGTGCCAATGCAGATTTCGGCAGCCTGTCCGACGGCAACCATCTCCTCGTCAGCATGGATGACTACTCTTGCAACCCAGAGGTAGGTATAGTCCAGACCACCTCAGCTGAGGAAACCACCTTTGAAACACTAGAAATGAGAGACAATTGAAAAACATAAAAAAGTAATGGAAAGTTATTTTTGAAGTATGCAACAAGTCTGTTTGTGCTTGATTGTTCTTTTATTTCGTCTCTAGGACAGAATAAGCATATACAGCCAACTCGTTTCGCCCAAGCATGGCTTCTTCAGGGCAGTATTATTCAAATACTAGTAGTATAACAGTTGAAAAATGACAACGTCCTACTGGAGTTCTACGTTGTCCGTTCCACGCTAATTATACACATAGAAACTAGAAAAAGCAACAAAGATAGGTTGTCTCAGGAATCATGAATCCAACAGAGTAAACCGTATTTCAGGTATTAAGGCAAAGTGCTGCATTCAGCAAAGCCATCCAGGTCGCTGCGTCCACACGCAGCACCTGTTAGCTGGTCATTTGAGGTGAGCAAGGTATATGTAGCCCTTTAACTGTGATTACATTAGGTGGTGCAGGGACTGAAATTCCTTGCTACCAAAATTTCTTCGGACCGAGGAAACCATCCCAAAACAAGAGAAAATAATGGCGACCCACGGCCTCATCCAAGAGCTGCGCACAGACAATTTACCACCCTTCAATGGCTAGGAGCTTGCAAGCTACCTCACATCCAGAGGAATCAAACACTACTGGATCACCCCACGTTGGCCTTAAGCCAACAGCGAGGTCGAACGGTTCAGGCGAACCATCACAAAAACTATCTGCATTTCACAGGCTGAGAAGCAGTATTTTGAGAAAGCCATCTACACTCTAAGTCTACCGGCTGATGTCCCACACAACTACTGGAGTAGCCCCGAGCACTCTCTGTTTTGGAAGAAAGGTCACTTATGTCATTCCTCACAACCCCACGTGGAAGAGAGCCCGATGCCTCACAATCAAAACCAAAATCGCTGCAAGAAGCAAAACTGCCAGGCACCTCAGCGCAGGAGAGCGCAAACCTATAAGCTCGCCATTGGAGACTGGGTGTTCGTAAAAGACTAGCACCCAGGAAGCATGTTTCAGCTTCCCTTTGAAATGCATCCGTGGAAGATATCCAAAGTCAGAAGGGACCATGATAACGGCCTCCAGAGAGACAGAGACAGTCACATGAAATGCAGCTCACGTTAAACCGTTCAGATGAAATAGTGAAGCTCCACCTGAGCTCAGGGATCAAGACATGCTGGACTCCCAAGAGGATATAGAACTGACAACCACTTCACATCCCCCTGAGAGACGTCCCCGTTCCCCAACTCCTCCAATGGATGGAATATCTGCCCCATCAGCTACCACAGCCTCCAGCATGGAGAGGGCCCACACCAGGACGGAGTTGCTGAGTCCAAAGATACCACCTCTGGCAAACAACCGACACGGTCGTAGAGGTTCCAAGACTTCCTAATGGACGGATCGAGAGAGAGCAGTCTGCTATGTTGTTGAGCAGAGAAGCAAATCTCCTGTATTCTTTTGACACACATTCTGTGCCTGTTTGTGTCAAGTATGCCATGTGTCCGGGACCAAGCGCATACAGCCCCCCACAGGGTCACAACACTGACCTTGTGGGACAATCTATGTTCCTGTTGTAAAACCCTCTCTTGCACATTTGGGTAATGTCCACGCTACATAAAACATGCATAAATAAATAGCACTCCTATCCACCACCACGTAAGTGCTGAGGATTTTGGAGCTCGGGAACCTGGTTTAAGTCCCGGCTTCGGCTCAACCTGTTGTTCTGGCGAACCACTTAATCTCACCGTCTCTTTCACAAAAACGAATGCGTCCCTGTGTAACGTAACTGATGCTCATGTAAAGCGCTCCAATACCTTCGGGTCGAGTTCGCGCCACATAAAAAATGCGATGCTTTCCTTCCTCTATTATGCAGTGACGGAAAACACAAGTGGAATATTCCAGTAGGTCTGAGAGTAAATCAGCGCCATTTATTTAAGCCAATAAAACAGATACTGGAGCTCTTCGTTCCGCCGGTAGCTAACGGATTATTTTGTTTCAACGCCAGCTGGGATGCTCCGCCTGTGACCGGACAGAGTCTGTCTTTTATGTCCACGAACAGACAACCACAGCTTCTTCTGCCCTCACAATCCGCCTCCCCGTCTACGGGCTCCAAGATGGCGGCGGCGGCGCACGGAAGTGACGACCAGAGGCGTGCGCCGCCGGGGCGGGGCGCCCCCGCGCTTCCTGTTTCCGGTACAGAGAGGAGGGGGGCGGGGGTAAGAGACGGGAAGCTGTACGGTATAGCCGGTGCGATGGCGGCTCCCCTGCCAGGCCTGGAAGCCCAGCGGAAGCAGGTGCAGGAGGCCGGGGAGAAAGAGCTGCGGCCCGGAGACACCTGGTAAGCAGCCTGGAAGTCAGCCCAAGTAGAGAGTGGTTGGAGACAAGTTGCCCTGTCTCCAGGACAGCTGGTCAAGGCGGGAGAGAAGATGTCACTCTAGTTGAGGGTACCACTCCAAGCCTGGGGCTCCTGGGCATGGGGCTGCAGACCTGACAGCCAGAGAGTCTGACGGTGGGGAAGTACAGGAAGCCTGTACAGGGACTCTTCAGGAAGTGAATGGAGATTGTCTTTAGGAGGAGTTTGAAGGGTGTTGCGAGAAGTTTACGTCTTTGTACTGGTCCTAATAGGGCGATAGTGACAGCACCCGGGCAACCCCCCTTCTCTTAGTTTCGCTTTCTATAGTCCAGGTTTGTTTACCTCCTGTCACACCCCGAGCCATGATCTCTTGTTTATGGACTCTGTTATTGCTCTGCAGTACTTATTTTAATGTAATGGTGTTTTCCATCCACTTGTTTTAATTGCATATATGTACGTTGTGGAGTTGTCTACATTTTATGAATTTCCCTTGATGATTTAGAACGCTTCCATTCATTTTGTTCAAACGCTGCGTTTGGTCATGTTTACGTATTACTGTTTGAGTTGTTATTTTACAGTTGGATTCTTTAGCACTAAGCGGCATGTTTTAGAGAAATTCTTCTCGTTTCCTATTAGTTATTTTGTTTTATCAATTATTTTTTTTTTTGCTCAGCTCTTTATTTTAGCCCATTATTTTCGTTTTCCTATGCTCTTTGCTTGTTTTTTCTTGTTGATTTCAAGAAAACACCGGATTCGTTCCCCCAATATAAATTTTACTTGCACACACCAACGTTAAATATGTAACCATTTTGTGTCTGTTCGTTTTTAAATTAACATGTAAACTCATTCGGCACTTAGTACTTGCTCGAGGTCATTGGTATTAAATCATGTATTTAATTGTCTTATCGTGCATTGAAGCGATCGGGTCATACGGCAACGCATGTATCTGCCGTTTAAAGTACTACTTGCTGAACTTATGAATTACAGAAAGTTCTGTATTAAGTGTGATTTACAAGTTACTGTTAAAGTGTTTTAGTGAGTTCCCCAAATATTTAGATTTTTTCATAGCTCATATAGTATATGCTAACTAGTATTTCACAGTCCTACATCAGATTAGTAGTAATTCTTTTCAAGCAGTTTTTTTTTAAAATGTTCTAGTTTCAAACAAATTCACGTTATTACAGTGCAATATTAAGACCGCGTGTTTTCTCTGTTCTAGTGCTTAGCCAGTGAACCCTGAATGTGTTGGTGCCTTTGCAGAAATTGTGTAAAATATTAAGTATAGAATTCTCATAGCAGGCACACGATTCTTCCCATATGTTTACAACTCAGCAAATTTAAGACCCTGAGCTTTCAGTAAGCCAGCTAAAGACTTGGAAGGGTGTTCCTGAGGCTTGTTTATATGAAGTTTATTGCATGGGTCCCAACATATGTTTGTGTTGTCCTCCTCCCTTTGCTCCATCCCAGGCGCTGGTCTGCACGGAAATGTTGTAGCAGCCCTATGATGAAGCATGCCACTATTAGCGGGCGAGGGCAGTTTTTGACAAACTTTGCCTTTTTACGAAGGGGTGTGTTCTTTACACCAGCTTCTTTCTCCTTTTCCTTTTTTGTGGGTACTCTAGTTTGAATTGAGCACATTTGTGTATCGAGAGCCAGTGTAGTTACCTGAGGTGTGCTGTGAGTGCTATGTGGGAGGTTGAGTCTGGTTGTAGAGTTCGGGATGGTTTATAGTCTTAAGTGAGTTGCTTGGTGATCTTGGTGTATGGGGTGTTCCCATAGTCCAATTTCCTGGTGACTAGGGTGTGAGTTTGTCTATTGTTGCTTTGGGACCTACTTAAAGATTTCTCTTAGCGTCAGCAGGATGTAGCGACAGCATTGACTTGTGCAGTCTTGCCCAGTTTGCTGTCAATGATTTATTCAGAGGTTCCTGGTGTGTGTTTTGGGTTTAGGTGTGTCCCAAAGTTCGGCTGGCCCTGCATTGGAGTCCCTTTGTGAGGTGTTAGTGCCAAAAACCACTACTTCTGTCTTGTCGCAGTTGTCGAGGCAGCTCGTGTTCATCCAGTTGCTCATGCTTGTGGTGAATTTTCTTGTGTGAGGGTATTGTCCGAGAGGGATAGTATGAGTTGCATTTCGTTTGCATAGGAAAGGATATTGATGTGTGCGCGGATGACTTTGGCCAGAGTGATTATGCATGCATTGAAGAGGGTGGGTCAGAGCTGTAGACCTTAATGCACCGAGCTGTCCGGTGCCAGGCTTACAGCTTGTATTCTATCTGTTAAGGAGGAGATCCAGCTGAGAGCCCGTCCTTGGATGCCATCTTGTGCAGATGCCTGATGAGGATGGGGTGTGAGACTGTGTCAAATGCTGCAGAGAGGTCCAGGAGAATGAGGCCTGCCTTGTCTCTTCTGACAAGGATCGTGTGGATTTCGTCTGTGACGACAATGAGTGCTGTTTGTCTGTGGTTATCCCTAAATCCTGACTGCATGGTGTTAAAGATCTGGTGATCAGTGAGCCTTCTTTGATTTAGTTTTTCAAAAACTTTTCCCAGATAAGGTAGTAGGGAGATGAGTCTGTAGGTGGAAAGTGTGGCAGGGGTCAGTGGATGGTTTGTTGAAATTAGGAGGCACATGTTTTGTAATGCTTCAGTGTAGACCCGGAGTAGCTGTCGGCCAGCAGGTCAGCATACGCTTTGTAGAATTCAGGCGGGAAGCTGTCTGGGCCAGGTACTCTACCAGAGGCCAATGCGCATATTGTGTCCTGTACTTCTGTGATAAGTGCATTTAATTACAGGTGCTGTTCTTGTGTTAGACGGGTGATAATGTATGTTGGGTTCCTTTGTCACCCGTGTGGATTGGTATAGCTATGTGAAGTGTAGGGTCAATTTGTGGTGTTTCATGCTGTGTATATTTTATTTTGCCTCTAGGGGATATGAGTGCTGTGATCGGGCTCGCTGGTCTGGCTTGCTTAATCAGCCAAGCGAGGAGGGACCCTGATCGGTCAGCATGCGCATGTGTTTTCGCTGAATGCTCTGTGTTGTTCAAGCATTTATGGCGTTCCGCAAGTGCTAAGTATTTCTCGCGCATCTCTGACAATGCAAGTGTGTGTGTGGGTGACATTACACATTTTTCGAGCTGTAACAGAACACGTTCCATTTCTAATAGATCTGACTCTACTTGTCGTCGCATGCTGCCTTCCGTTACCAAGCATTTCCTTCATGTCGTGGCTTTTAGTTCTTCCCATTCAACTAGTGTTGGTGTGGCCGTGTCTGAGTTCATCTCAAAATATTCCTCTATGGCTGTGCCAAGGGAGTCTCGGAAGACGGCATCCTCCAGCATTGTCTGCTGAAACCGACATATGGGGATCAGTGGGGCCCTGTTCTTCCATGTTAGGGTGGCACAGTGTGGGTAATGATCGGAATGGGTGAGACCCAAGTAGTCTGTGTCCTCTACAGAGGGAAGCAGGGAGGGAGTGCACAGAAATCTGTGTAAGCAGACATGTAGCGTGTGTGGTGCGGAGTAGAATGAGTATATCCACGATGTGGAGTTGTGGTGCCTCCTCACGTCTTCAAATTCCCAGACGTGTGTCAAGTTTCTCAGGATTGCTGCATTGGAGGATGCTGCACCGGGAGAGTGGAGATCTGTCTAGTTCTGTATTAAAAACACTATTGAAGTCGCCCAATATCAGCCACGGCATGCCGCACCACTTAGCTAGTACCGGAGAGAGCGTCCAAGAATGAGCCATGTGCTGCATTTGGAGCGTAAATGCTTCCCAACAGAATGTCGTCCATCTAACCTGCCCTTTATGAACACAAATCTGCCTTCCTTGTCCGTCACTACCTCTTCTGACCGGAGGGGAGTATTGGAACAGATCCAAATCAGTAGGCCTCGGGCACATGATGAGAAGTTTGTAGCATATACTTTGACCCTCCACTTGCGATGTAGTCTGGTTGTTTCAGAGTATGTAAAATGTGTCTCCAGTAGCATGGCAGTTTGAACATTGTGTCTCTTAAGATAAGAGTACCAGGGGTGTGGAATTTAATCACATATCTACTTGTCGATGGGGCAGGTTGCTTCATAAATCTACTGGTCTTGTAACAAAATCCACTGGTCCCTTTAGTGCCATGTAGTGCAACAAATTATGGCAGCAATCTCATTATATAAGGGCTCTGATATAGCGTCTCTGATTATGCCAGGGCTCACACAATAGTAGTGTTTGAATATTAATTTGGTCTGACGTTGACTGTGACCTTTTGTGTTTATTAAAATTCTGTCTCTCTTTCGGTATCTGCTGGCTTCACTGTGAAGACAGCATTCTGCTCTTTCACAAGGAGAATATCGGCACACAAAGTAGTTTTGTTCAGTGCTAGTAACTACTGTGGCAATTTGTGCTTTTTCAGACCAAAAACAATTTTTGGTTTTTCCACTGTTTGTTATAATGATGAGGGGCCGGCAGCTCCCACATCAATAAGGTTTTATAAAAACCATGCCAAAATAAGTCTCACATTGACAAAACTAAAAAGCTGACCACCAATTTCAGACCCACTGGCTTTGCCATGCTTGTTTATTTGTTTCCCATAATCTTATTGTAACTGGGTACACTGATATTACATTATAAACATTTTGGGGAAATAGCATGCATCAATACATGTTACTAAATGATGATGCAAAGAAATGGTACCTGAAATTGTACAGTAGTTTAGCAAAATGTTTTTCCTGCCTTCATTTTTTTTTTAACATTTATTTTGAAAGTAAAGAATCGTCGATCTTGCTTTCAAGCTTCTGCAAATATTTGCATCAAATCTAAGAGCATTCTGGGGGATTATACATAGCCTCATATTGCTAAACTTTGAAAACTTGTTTACACATTTTTTATACTGGAACCACTGTCAGTAGTGCAGTCAGAGCTTACAACACAAAGAACGGTCACCCTAAAAATAAAGGCTTTTAATTAATGAACCATAAATACAAGTTTGAACAGCATTAACATATGGACAAAAATATTACTTTAACTGCAGACAGTGTCCTTCCCTGAGCCGTAATGTGGTACTGCAAACTGGCAGTCAAAAGATTTGTGCAGCAGGGTGTTGGGCCTACTTGTCCTAAGGACAAAATACACATGAAAACATTTTGCCCGTGACCAAAAATAATATGTCCTGGGCATCGGGCTAGGAATTCCATATCCCTTGAGTAAGCTGCATATCGTCGGGAGGGTGTCAGGAGGCCCCTAATCTTCCATGTAAGTGTCTTTTGTGCTGTCATGTCACTGCCTCAGGAAGGATTATTGGGTGTCCCAAGAACAGGGCTGGCGAGTGCCTGTGAATCTGAACATCAGACGTTTACTCGTATTCTCCCTGTAGGCCCATACAACTTGGTGTGTAATATATAAGGCAACATGGGAATACGAAAAGGGCAGACTCCATGAAGAGGTGAAGATGCCCAAACTCAAGCTGCAATTCCACTAAACTAATCCCTGAATGAGAAAAGGGAAGTAAAAGGTGTTGAAGCCTTGCAGAGTCAGCCATGGGGATATCCCCTAGTTTTTAAGTCGAGCCTAGAGTCAGCGCGCATGACTTGTTGTATTGGTGTATGGAATAGAAGCCACGCCCACTCTGTATTTGCCATTGGCTTGCGTCCTTGTCTTTCGAAAATGCTGACTTCTGATTTGTAAATAGGCTTGTTAGACCCTCCTTAGTATCACCTTGTCTTTATTTGTAACTTTCCATGGCGACCGGCCCCATTACTTCGGTTGTTACATGGTACGCCTTCTTTATTCTGTGAGCACTACTTTAATCAATGAGTTTCTCTTACTGCAGGCAGCCCACTTTCACTTTAAACCGGGCATCTGACATTATCTCAATCCCCCACCCACCCCATAGCTTCAGTTTCCGGTTCCCTTATCACCTCAGTCTCAGCCTCTCATCAGTGGCTGCAGTCTCTGATCTTTGCCTCTTTCGTCAATGTCTCAGATTTGCATGGCTGTCCACCCAGTGTCTGATCCATGTATTGGAAGTCCCCTCTACCCAAGATCGGTGTCTCTGCAGTTGCCTGCAACTTATCAAGCCTCAGTGTGCACGCCTTGTACGTCTCTTATCCCAGTGTCTGTCTCTAGCTCTTGTCTTTGCAGTCACCTGTCTTCGCACCGTCTGTGTAGCCTTTGATCGTGTCTCTGCCTGTCATCTGGGCTGTTTCTGTGACCAGTTTCTGTCTCTTCGTGGCATTGTTCTCTCTCGTCCGTGTCACTGTCCCAGCTGTTTCTGGTTCAGGTCTCTGTTGTCACACCCCTTCTTCTGCCATCTTTTGTCTCAGTGCCTCGGTTTTCGGGCCGTCTCTGATCAGTATTTGTGCAGTTAGTTTTCTTATCAAAGCCTCTGTTTTTACCGTTTTGTTCAGTGTCTCACTACCAGATGGATCTGGATCTGCGTCTCACCTTTCTCTAATATATTTCTCGTCTGCTGACTCTCCTTCTCTGTTGCACGCCTCTGTAGCCTCGCCTATTTCTGATCCGTGCTTCTGTGCCTGAAGTCTCTGGGCTCTGTCACTTCAGGCTTCCCTGTCTAGGGTCTGTGTCTCTGTGCTTGGCATCTCTAATTCTTGTCTTCGCCTGTCTCTCAACTATCTGATCACTAGCTCTGTAGCTAATGCTTCGGATCTGTGTGCATAGATAGGGGTACCTGCACTTGTTCAATTGGAATGGGAGAGTACCTGCGGTTCTCAGCGGTTAGGGGAACAATACTTTTAATGGGAGAGTACTGTCAGTTTTCATGCCCAAACTGGTACTCAGTGGTGAGGAGTACCAGCACTACTATATTTGCTTGTCAAGCACTTTTCTCTACTAAATGTCCCAGCAGCCGCCTGTATCTTAACACAACTTCTGTCTCTAGCTCTGATGGAGTCGCTGCTAATCTCCTGTCTCAAATCATAGTGTTTGTTTCTGCAGTCTCTGATTCCATGTCACTTTAGTCAACTGTTGCACAGCTTTTATTTGTGCTTAGTTGCTGGTCCTTCTTCGAACATTCTCTGTGGAGTTTCTGCTATTTTTAGTGCCTTCGTCCACTGCCTCAATATCGCTACATAAACACCACAGGACAAACTGCACATTTTTCCTTCAATTACCCCACTGCGAACAAAAACACACAAAAAAGTGAAACACGTTATTTTCAACACCAATAGCTCTGACGTTTACAAACGCTAGACCTATTGCATTGCAAATGCTTGTTCCCTTTGTGTTAAAGTTTGTATATGCAATGTAATTGTTGGCCAATGGCTGATGTATGCAATGTCTGCGTGTGTACATGTTACTTGTCTCGTGCTTCCTAGTGATGCAAGCTATTAGAATATCAGGATCACTGCTGAGGGTAGCGAGCCCCGACATACAGGGTGTGCATCATACAATAGCGTCTTCGGTCTTCGGGGTAATGTCTGGTAGTGTTAGTGAGGTGTTGTCGGACGACGTTTCCAGTGACAAGTGGTCATCTATTGACAAGAGGCCTGAGCTGCGTCCCTCACCAGGACTCCAATGCTGCCGCTATGCGCTCTGCTTTCTTTCACTGCTTCCCGGCGCTCTTATGATTTGTTCTAGATCTGGTGCCGCTGACAGTCCCTTGTGCCCATCAAAGCATTCCTCCGTGTGCTGTCTTCCCCAGAGGGACAGGGTCCTGAGAAACAACCAGTTGTTTCTAGCCAGTCCCATGTGCCGCGTGGTGAGTCGAAAAATCTTATCTTCCCATCCTCTACCACGCTGAGCCTTGCCGGGAACAGCAGCGATTACTGGATATTCCATTGGCAGAGCTTTTGCTTCACTTGCAGAAAGGATCCTCTATGACATTCTACTCTCAACGTGTAATCTGGGAAGAACATTACTCGCATGTTTTCTACCTTGATGTCTTGGATTTTCCTTGTCTCATGCTCGTGCAGTATTGCATCTCAAGCTCTGTAGTGCAATACCTTGAAGATGAATGGGCGGGCCCCCATTCCTGACACAGTTCTCCTGGAAGGGATGCAGTGACCATAACTCCATAATTATAACTGCGAATGGAGACAAATACAGTCTGAAGAGTGTAGAACTCAAGCCAGATCCTTGAGGAATTCCAAAGATGAGATATTTGGGAGACTAACAAAAAGGATTTTGTATGAAAATTTAAGGCCATCAAAGAATGGATGGAATGGATGAGTGAGATGCGACGCAGAGCCAAATGCTGTGCTTAAATTAAGAAGTTACTGATCACCCTTCTCTAATAACATCCGAATATCAACTGACACTCTTCATGAGAGCAGCTGTTTTGCCATACATGCACAGAAACCAGCTCGTACTTGGCCCAACATTTTCTTTCCTTCTATATATTGTTTATTTACTGTCTTCTCCAGCATCTTGGAAGAAAATGGTTCTAAAGTTATTGCTGATTAGTCTTCTTCTATTGATACCCCGACAATGTTTGTAAAGAGGAGTTGCATAAAGTTTTATTCCCAGATTCTATCATCCAAGCCATTTTACAAAATGCCAGGACAAGGACAAACAGGACAAGGGTCATGCTGAGACCCTGATATTAATAGTTTGCACAGAGCCCACTTTCAATTCTAGGGATAGAAGCTTATATGAAGGGAAAACAATGTTGAGAGGAAGTCATGCTTTCAGTTGTATCTCAAACATTAGAGCTTGCAAAGTCACAAGTGGTTGACTTGGCCTGTTTTAAAATGTTTGTATTCAAAGTTTGTCAGAAGCAATTCACAAAATATTTGCAGGGGGGGTGGTAGGACCAACCCTTTTGATAGAAGAATCACTGTGACTATAAGATATTGCCATGTATCCATTCGGAAGTACACATAGAACTTCATTTAAGCAAATAAAGGCTTTTGTGGTAGACTTGTACTGCTCCTCCAGGACTCCACCACCTGTCTGATGCTGTTTTCGTTCAGCAATGGGCATATAGTCTTTTCTGGCCTCTGCTCATTAATGTCTGAAACATTTGACTGATCTGATGTTTGAGCTACATGGTACTATTTGACACCTGACTGCATGGACCTTACGTTTTATTTGTTGTTTTGTAGCGGGTTGGGTTTGAAATGTGTCCTGGAACAACTGTGGTGCTTTTTAAACCAATTAACTTAAGAGGTCACCTTCTTCCTTCCAGGCCTTAACTATGATCTCCGTGGTCCTCTATACCTTCACTACTGTTGTATCAGTCTTTCTCCAGTGGCCTCCATCAGTTCATTCCTTTCTCCAGTGGCCTCCATCAGTTCATTCCTTTGGTTTCCAATTTTACTTGCACAACCCAAAGATTCTGTTTAGAAGTGCTGAAGGTGAACAAAAGTAAGACCAATAATGCTGTTTAGGGTTTGAAAGGATCCATTGGGTCCAAAATTGTGTAATAAAATCAGTTTTCTTCTCATTTACAGTCATGTTATTTCCACAAGTGAGTGCGGCAGAAAAATCATGTGTTTTCAAGAAATGCAAAACATCCTTTTTTTGCCATTACTGAAAGCCAGTGGTACTTTGCCATGAAACCACCAATAACTTTGTGCCTGAGTTAAGTCATTTGCCTCTCTCTTAGCATGCCACATCACCAGACATCCTAGCTCTTTGATGTTTCTAGGTTTATTGCCTCTATTTGTCCCTTCAGCAAAACAGACTATTGTTATGCCTGAAGGCTACTTTGGGAGGAAATTGCAACTTTTCTGAAATATTATAGCTCTGAAGTGGGATTTCCACAGCTATAAGAAACTGTTTTGTTCAAAAGTTACACATTGTCGTAGTAGTCCCTGGCACTGAATGGAAATTATTTGTATCAAAATATGGTCCTTATGGAAGCATAGAATCCAGTCCCTCTCAAAGTTAGCTGGTGCCTGAAGTGGGCTGACTTGTTACTCCTTGCTGTTTGCTTTAGAAAAATATGAATAACTCAGAAGAGATATGCTTTAAGAGGGCTGGCTGAAAGCCCTTGTACACATAAGTGTATTTTTTTTTAGTAAAGTCAAAATGTCTTTGCTAATCCCAGACCTAAGAAGTCTTGGCAAAGCTAATAGGTCTCACCCTTGGGACCTATTGACTTTGCCAATGGTTTTTGGCAATGCAGTGTAACATCCCTGATGCTGTGCAGCTGTGCACTAAATAACAAACAACAAAAAGAGTCTGACACTGCAGCTTGCCTTTATTTTAGGCACACTTGTGTGTGTCTATAAAATAACATGGGTGTTTTTTTTTCCTTTACTGATCAGAGTTGCATCTGTAAGAAAAACAAGCATTTACAATGCAACGGTCTTGCCTTTGCCAAAGTTAGAGCTATTGGCATTGTGTGTGTGTGTGTGTGTATGTATGTGTGTGTATATATATATATATATAAAAAATTTTTTTCTTTTTTTTTAAACCGATAAATAATTTGAATGTCGATTTTACAATGCTAATAGTGAGTAGTAGACAGTGCGTAGTAGAGGAGTAGTGTGTGTAGTAGTGGAGTATAGTGTGTAGTAGAGTTGTATAGTGAGTACAATAGAATAATAGTGTTATTAATAGAGTGAGTAGTAGTGAGTTGTATAGAAGACTAGAGTGAGTACTAGTGAGTATAGTGTGTATGATATAGTTAGTAAAATGAGTAGTAAAGACTGAAAGAGTGAGTAGTAAAGAGTGTGGTACAAAGAGTGGTACTACTACCACTCTCTCTGTACCACACTCTCTGTACCACACTCTGACTTACACTCTTCCTTACAACACTCTACCACACACTCTTCCATACAATATCTACAATACACACTGTGTAACACTCTCTGTGGTATGTGGTTCAGAGGGTGTTGGTACAGAGAGTGTTGGTACAGAGAGTGTTGGTACAGAGAGTGTTGGTACTACTACCACTCTTTATACCACCCTCTCTGTACCACACTATCTGTACCACATACCACAGAGAGTGTTACAAAGAGTGTTTCACTGTGCATTGTAGAGATTGTATGGAAGAGTGTGTGGTAGAGTGTTGTAAAGAAGAGCGTGTGTTGGAGAGCTTGTGTTAGAGAGCGTGTAATAGAGCATGTGGGTTAAGAGTGTGTTCGTGAGTGTGGTAAAGTGTATGTTGTAGAAAGTGTGTGGTTGAGAGTGTATGGCAGAGAGTGTGTTGTATAAAGTGTGTAGGACAATGTGTGTAGTAGAAGATGCATCGTAGAGACTTACCTTAAAGAAGCTGCAGTAAGTAACACAAGGAAATATACAACAACTTAAAAAAAGCACTTTAAATAATTAACTTACCGTGCTCTAGTAAACAACTTTAAGTTTCTCGTATTTTACACTCTCCTATCTTGCCACTTCTCTGCACTACGTTACTGCCTAGTATGGCCGCCGCTGAAAAATAACTACAATGTGCAAATAAATGTTAATTAAGGAGACGCGTTAAAGAGTCCCTAAATGTAATATGCTACAAAGCGCGATGTCAAAGTTAACATATTAAAAAATGTAAAACTTGCGCGTACATGTTTAAAATGCTTTTAATAGCGTGTGTGTTTGATTAAAGATTTGGATGTAAAAGTAAGCAAAGGGGAGCAAGAGTAAACCTGATTACGCTTACCTTTAAGTAGCGTTATCACAACGCATGTGCAGTTAGCTATAAAGTAAAAGAAAACAAAGCTTGCTAAAGAGATACATCTATTATTAGCATTGTAAAAACATGATATAATTATAGCACAAACCTTAATGTCGCTGCGTCACGTACCGTTGATTGGAGAACTCTCCCGAAGATATCGCCGACCGCTGATTCAATGAAAAAAACGTGTCCCACCCTGCCGTAGACCAATGCGGGACTTTCCCCAAAATCAGATTAACAGCACTTTCGTCAAAAAAAGTCAATTACCAATATCATAAAACAGAATCTATATATTTTAAAGAAACTACTAACTATGACAAAAATGCAAACAAAAAATTAGGCACAATATAAATTAAACACGAGCACGTTTCCCAACAAAAATTAATTAACTGTAATAAAAACACTTAACTATACAAATTAGACTTACTTTAAAGAAGCAGCAAAAAGTATACAAACCATTGCACTTACCTTAATCTCACTGCGTCACGTACCGTTAATTCCAGAACTGTCCCGAAGATATCGCTGACCGCTGATTCAATAAAAAAAGTTCCCCACCCTGCCATAGTTAAATGAGAGACTTTCCCCAAACTCCGATTAACAGCACTTTCGTCAAGAAAACGTCAATTACCAATCTTATGAAACGGAATCTAAGATGGCTTACCTGACTTAAGCAAACAGGAGTCTATGCACAGACGTCACAAGCCGAGGTACACCTAGAAAACAAACGGAAAAATACATTACAGGAGCAAGAACACAAAATAGCTGGCACAGAGACGACACGAGCCGGACACGAGCCTGAGTAGACCTGAAAAACAAAATGAAAAATATATTACAGGAGCACAAAACACAAGATGGCTAACACAGAGACAACACGAGCAGGAGTAGACCTGGAAAACAAACAGAAAAATACTAATAAGAGCACCAAGAACAAGATAGCTTACCTGACTCATGCAAAAAGCAGCCGCTGCTCAGAGACGACACGAGCCGAGGTACACCTAGAAAACAAACAGAAAAATACATTACAGGAGCACAAAACACAAGATGGCTTTCACAGAAATGACACAAGCCGGACACGAGCCGAGGTAGACATGAAAAACAAAATGAAAAATACATTACATGAGCACGAATTACAAGATGGCTTACCTGACTCACGCAAACAGCAGTCGCTGCACATAGACGACACGAGCCGAGGTACACCTAGAAAACAAACAGAAAAATACATTACAGGAGTACAAAACACAAGATGGCTTTCACAGAAACGACACGAGCTGGACACAAGCCGAGGTAGACATGAAAAACAAAATGAAAAATACGTAACAGGAGCACAAAACACAAGATGGCTTTCACAGAAACAACATGAGCCAGACACGAGCAAGAGTAAACCTGATTACACTTACCTTTAAGTAGCGTTATCACGACGCTTGTGCAGTTAGCTATAAAGTAAAAGAAAACAAACCTTGCTAAACAGATACATCTACAATTATTAGAATTGTAAAAACATTATAAAATGATTGCACTTACCTTAATGTCGCTGCGTCACGTACCGTTGATTGGAGAACTCTCCCGAAGATATCGCCGACCGCTGAATCAATAAAACAAGCATTTA
The DNA here is from genome assembly GCF_964263255.1 of Lissotriton vulgaris. Lineage (NCBI taxonomy): Eukaryota > Metazoa > Chordata > Amphibia > Caudata > Salamandridae > Lissotriton > Lissotriton vulgaris. The sequence continues at coordinate 51,035,834 of NC_141698.1, read as the reverse complement.
CAATGCAAGCGTCTTGCCTTTGCAAAAGTTAGAGCTATTGGCATTGTAAATGACAACATTTTTATTTGTGTTGGTTTTGAAAACAGATAAATAAATGGCGTTGTCCTTTACAATGCCAATAGCTTCATCTCTCGCAAATGCGAGACCTATTGCATTTGCACCCCACACACACACACACACACACACACACACAGAGCCACACACACACACACACACAGAGCCACACACACACACAGAGCCACACACAGAGCCACACACACACACAGCCACACACACACACAGAGCCACACACACACACACACAGAGCCACACACACACAGAGCCACACACACACACAGAGCCACACACACACACAGAGCCACACACACACAGAGCCACACACACACACAGAGCCACACACACACACAGAGCCACACACACACACAGAGCCACACACACACACAGAGCCACACACAGAGCCACACACACACACAGAGCCACACACACACACAGAGCCACACACACACACAGAGCCACACACACACACAGAGCCACACACACACACAGAGCCACACACACACACAGAGCCACACACACACACACAGAGCCACACACACACACACAGAGCCACACACACACACAGAGCCACACACACAGAGCCACACACACACACAGAGCCACACACACACACAGAGCCACACACACACACAGAGCCACACACACACACAGAGCCACACACACACACAGAGCCACACACACACACACAGAGCCACACACACACACAGAGCCACACACACACACAGAGCCACACACACACAGAGCCACACACACACACACAGAGCCACACACACACACACACACAGAGCCACACACACACACACAGAGCCACACACACACACACACACAGAGCCACACACACACACAGAGAGCCACACACACACACACAGAGCCACACACACACACACAGAGCCACACACACACACAGAGCCACACACACACAGAGCCACACACACACACAGAGCCACACACACACACAGAGCCACACACAGAGCCACACACACACACAGAGCCACACACACACACAGAGCCACACACACACACAGAGCCACACACACACACACACAGAGCCACACACACAGAGCCACACACACAGAGCCACACACACACAGAGCCACACACACACACACAGAGCCACACACACACACACAGCCACACACACACACACAGAGCCACACACACACACACAGAGCCACACACACACACAGAGCCACACACACACACAGAGCCACACACACACACAGAGCCACACACACACAGAGCCACACACAGAGCCACACACACACACAGAGCCACACACACACACAGAGCCACACACACACACACACAGAGCCACACACACACACACACAGAGCCACACACACACACAGAGCCACACACACACACACACACACAGAGCCACACACACAGAGCCACACACACACACAGAGCCACACACACACAGAGCCACACACACACACAGAGCCACACACACACACAGAGCCACACACACACACAGAGCCACACACACACACACAGAGCCACACACACACACACAGAGCCACACACACACACAGAGCCACACACACACACAGAGCCACACACACACACAGAGCCACACACACACAGAGCCACACACACACAGAGCCACACACACACAGAGCCACACACACACAGAGCCACACACACACAGAGCCACACACACACAGAGCCACACACACACAGAGCCACACACACACAGAGCCACACACACACAGAGCCACACACACAGAGCCACACACACACAGAGCCACACACACACAGAGCCACACACACACAGAGCCACACACACACACAGAGCCACACACACAGAGCCACACACACAGAGCCACACACACACACAGAGCCACACACACACACAGAGCCACACACACACAGAGCCACACACACACACAGAGCCACACACACACACAGAGCCACACACACACAGAGCCACACACACACACAGCCACACACACACACAGAGCCACACACACACAGAGCCACACACACACAGAGCCACACACACACACACAGAGCCACACACACACACACACACAGCCACACACACACACAGCCACACACACACAGAGCCACACACACACACAGAGCCACACACACACACAGAGCCACACACACACACAGAGCCACACACACACACAGAGCCACACACACACACAGAGCCACACACACACACAGAGCCACACACACACACAGAGCCACACACACACACAGAGCCACACACACACACAGAGCCACACACACACACACACAGAGCCACACACACACACAGAGCCACACACACACACAGAGCCACACACACACAGAGCCACACACACACAGAGCCACACACACACACAGAGCCACACACACACACAGAGCCACACACACACACAGAGCCACACACACACACACACACACAGAGCCACACACACAAAGCCACACACACACACACACAGAGCCACACACACACAGAGCCACACACACACACACACAGAGCCACACACACACAGAGCCACACACACACACAGAGCCACACACACACACAGAGCCACACACACACACAGAGCCACACACACACACAGAGCCACACACACACACACACACACACAGAGCCACACACACACACACACACACACACAGAGCCACACACACAGCCACACACACACAGAGCCACACACACACACAGAGCCACACACACACACAGAGCCACACACACACACACAGAGCCACACACACATACACAGAGCCACACACATACACAGAGCCACACACACACACAGAGCCACACACATACACAGAGCCACACACATACACACACACACATACACAGAGCCACACACATACAAAGTTTCAAAGTTTATTTATTATGATAAGGAACTCTTTATGAGGTCCACATAAAACAACATATACATACAAAGCACAAATACATAACAAGAAGAAAAGAAGATATTTTCATCACAATCACATAAGATATCTTAATACAGGTCCAAAAAACATTTAAAAAAGTTGTACAGTTTAAAAACAAACATTTCATTAGGAGGGTTAATCAAAGCTGCCTTAAACGAAGACGCTGATAATATGTTAAGTTGTAAGCAGATTGATCTTAACCATCTACGTCTACAAGGCATCAGTGTAGGGCAGACGAACAACACGTGATCTAGATCCTGATCATGTAATTGGCAAAGATCACAGCGTGCCGAACACCCAAACCAGCTGGCTTGTAAAACTTTTAGCGGAAGCAAATTATGCCTTAATAGGAACACCAGGCGTCTCACGCCATGGGAGATGTTCCAGTACATGTATGGTTGTGCTTTCCGCAGGGTATAAGATTCAATAACAGGCGTACAACCTTTTTTCGCTAGACAAAAGTCTCTATCAAGACAAAACCCCAATTCCCAAGAGGCTGACTTCAAAACTGTTTTTAATTGATGAGAGGACAGTAAAAATAAAGTCTCCTCATCCAATTTCAATTGTGACACAGCAAGTCTGAAGTTTTTTACAATTGATGAGAAGTCATTAAAAGATCCTAATAATTCATTTTTTATAAGGACTCTTAAGGTATTGGGTTCACCTTTAGATAAAGCTACTACCCAGCGTATGATACACACACACACATACACCCATACACACACACACATACACAGAGCCACACACATACACAGAGCCACACACATACACAGAGCCACACACATACACAGAGCCACACACATACACAGAGCCACACACATACACAGAGCCACACACATACACAGAGCCACACACATACACAGAGCCACACACATACACAGAGCCACACACATACACAGAGCCACACACATACACAGAGCCACACACATACACAGAGCCACACACATACACAGAGCCACACACATACACAGAGCCACACACATACACAGAGCCACACACATACACAGAGCCACACACATACACACAGAGCCACACACATACACACAGAGCCACACACATACACAGAGCCACACACATACACAGAGCCACGCACATACACAGAGCCACACACACATACACACACACATACACACACACATACACACATACACACACACATACACACACACACACACATACACACACACATACACACATACACACACACACACATACACACACACATACACACATACACACACATACACACATACACACACATACACAGAGCCACACACATACACAGAGCCACACACATACACAGAGCCACACACATAGACAGAGCCACACACAGAGCCACACACAGAGCCCCACCCACACACAGAGCCCCACCCACACACACACAGCGCCCCACCCACCCACAGACGGAGCCCCGCCCACAGAGACGGAGCCCCACCCACACACAGAGCCACGCTCAATCATTTGTAACAATTTTTGTTAATTGACAGAATAAACTTTTCATTCATTCACCCTACGAGAAGGGGGGTAATCACCGTGCTTAGCCACTTTTAGGGTGCCTACAACTGCCAATATCGTCAAGTATTTCACACTATAAAGAGGTCTAAACAGGGAGTTGAGGACGTAAGCAGAAAATAAAAACAATGCCACTTACTTCAACTACAACAACAAGCAAGCATCGGGTTAAACATGTTTAGGTATCAAACAGGGGCAACAAGCCACAGTAATCAAACAAACAAAGTGAGCGGGTGCACCAAAGAGAGGAATTTGGGGGTGGATAAGCACACAGCTACCATGCTGCTCCTTACCAGCTTATGATATTTAATATGTTTGGCCTAAATCTAGAGCTGCTCAAGTCACATTGTAATACAAGCATTTGCAATGCAATAGGTCTCGCATTTGAGAGAGTTTGAGCTATTGGCTTTGTAAATGACTTTCGCCTTTTATTTATGTGTTTTGAAAAGCTGCAAGCGGTGCGTAAACACGCACTTTGTACTTTTAGTCTTGCTTACGAGAAGAAAGGCTGGCAGTAATAGAGGCGCAGTTATTGCCAGCCTTGCATCTCGTAAGCAAGGACTATATGTACAAAGTGCACCCTTGCATGTTTTCAAAACACAATGCATTGTCATTTGCAAAGCCAATAGCTCAAACTCTCACAAATGCGAGACCTATTGCATCGCAAATGCTTGTTTCATATGAATTGCTGGCCTTTAAGTGAACGTACAGACGATTAATGTCTCTGCTAGACCGTTCCGACGGTTGATTTCTTTTTGCATGTTAAATATTTAGGCTCAAGAATTGGGCGCTTTTAATTGTCGGACCCATGAAGTGTGCTGTGGCTGGATTGTCTCCTGCCTTGCCCCTTTTTGTTCTCTGCGAATTACCTTGTATTCCATGAGGGGCACGAAAAAATCTTCCACTGTTTGTTACGAAGTGTGCAGATATATTTTTATATTTTGCGACACTATATCCCGATAATGGCCCTGATCAACTCTACCTTTGGGCTGAAACGTTGACTTATAGCCAGTTAATATGGACTGATGATTTTTTTTGATTGTGTAACAATGTGATTTGTTATCAGATTCAACTATTTTCACAATTCTGTCTTTGAATCAGTGGCAGCCTATTTCTTCGTTTATTTAAATTGCTTGCTTTGATTAAACTCTTATTTTTTTACTAACATTCAATGTGTATGTACATTTCAGTGATCGATCATATCTCAGTAGGGATTAAATGGGTAATATTATTGTTTACCTTTAAATATTACTGTTTTTTCTTGTATAGTGTGAACTGGCACAGAAGGTATTGAAACGCTTTACATGAGCCCCAGTTTGATTACACAATGTCAAATTAATGTTCACAGGCACCAGGAACACTAAATCTATGCGCTACTAAGATGATGCCCCATCCATTTCATAACCACTGGTCCACTTTACAAGGGTAAACCTTAGTCAACACCTGGAACAAACTGGGGAGATAGTAGTACAGATACATATTGTATAGTAGGGAGAGAAGCCCATTATAAGGCACTGGACAACTGATATCTTCAGTCATATAAATCATGAGCGCACTTAACTCATTTGCCCACAAATTAAACCCTTCTAAACCAAAGCAACAACTTCCATGAAAACAATATTAAAAAACCCACTCCCAATGAAGATAGGCGTCTAGCTTGAGCTGAGAACCTGGCTTAGCAGTGGTGATAAACATTGGCAGCTTATTTGTAAAAGAAAACTGCCCTTTCTTGACACACTGGAACTTAAGACTGTGGAATACTTTTGTAATGGAATGTTTTCAAGCAGAGAAGAGAAAGAGGCAGACAGTCTCTACCCATGGAAACCCCTTCCAGGCCGGGCCCTCTGAAAGGCCGGTGTGCTCTGGCTATGTAAATGCCTTGTAAAACATTTATTCTATCCAAAGCGTGAATATCAGTGCTTTCCAAACCATGTTCATGACATCCAACATCCTTCAATGCGCGCACTACCCTGATTCTTCTATTCATCTGTATTCCTTGCAGGCTCGCAACACCCATTGGACTGAAAGGGCTTCAGCCCCCCGTCGTGTGTGGCAGCCCGGGATGAAACACTTCCCGGGCACTCACACAGTCGCACCCGAGCACTTCACAGGTCTTTTAAAGACCATTTGAATGTTAATGAGGCCTTGCTGTTGTTTCACCCCCTTTAAGAGCCCCTGCAGCTCCACTCCGCATGTTGCTCAAAGATTCAGCCCCCCCCCCCCCCCAATTTTTTCTTACCCCGCCTCGAAATTTGGCTCTAGTTGCGCCTCTGATTCTTGCATCCCTGTGCACATCAAATTCACCCCCTTATACATCCCCTCTTCCAAAATCATTTGTAAAGTGCACTTTCAACCAGAAGGGCATCTTAGCGCTAAATAACAGATGCTTGTTCTGACCAGACTCAATCGTACTCATTTTGGCGACCTTAGAAGGATGAAAGGCTGAGTGGACCCACCAGGGTTTGAACCTGTGACCACGAGGTCGAGCACAGGCCCTCCTGTGGACACATAAGTCCACTAAGCCATCGGAGCAAGTGTGCGTTCACCACTGCGTGCCATTTCATATCTCCTCTCCACCCCAGTGCAACATATTCTATCCTGGTTCTCAACACCACGCTCGTTAGGCGAGCAGCAGGGAGGGAGCCACCCGTGTGAAAATAACAGAGTGCAGGGACTGTGGAAAAAAAATATGGCACCACTGACAACCCCCCCCCCCCCCCCCCCCCCCCAGAGAAGCCAGGCCTCTGAGCGATTAATGGCGGCGTCTTTCGGAAGATTACTCAGTGGGTAGAGCGCACACCGTGAAGAGCGGGGTGTAACTGCACATTAATAGTTTTATTCTGTGCAGAGGAAACTGAATTCCAACTTGCCGAAACAGATAGACTTAATGTTGTCACATAATAATGATGCCTATTACACAGGTGCCAATAAACCATTTGTTGTGTAGACTATCATGATGCAAAAACTCACAATGTATTATGTTTATTTAGCTTGGCATAATCGTATAATAAATAAAGTAGTCATTGACGTCAACGAGGGGTAGCGGCTGCTAACCCTGGATAGACCACCGCTGAAAGGTGTTAAGCCGTATTTACAGTTATCTGTTCCATACTTTGACGATTCCCTTGTTGCCACTTATATTTTATTTATTAGTGTAAAACTGTATTTATTTGTGATGTTTTATGATTAATCTCGTGGACTTCGAAGGAGTTCCAAATATTGAAATAAACTTGACTTGTTCCTTCTAACTTCCACACTTTGACAAGTTCCCACCTTATCAGCACCAAGCAGGAGGGTGTGGGAGAGCTGATAGGAGGGCAGGGAGCCAACAGTGAGATGGTACGACAGAAGCATGACGTCACATCCTGTATTCGTGACATTTTGGTGAATTCCATAGGTCCCCTTTGTACCTTGGCCATCATATCATAACCCCACACTTCTTGTGACATCAGCAGTGCTTTAAATAGATAAACCGAGACAAAACTCGCCCCATAGAGTACCCGTTTCCTGAGAAGTGCTAGTACTCTTCCATTTAAGTGTTTTGTCAGTGCTGATCAGTGCGGGTACTCTCCTTTTCAAATTAAAGAAGTGCAGCATCTTGGTACCGGGCAGTACTTGTCCATTTAAAGCACTGGAGATCACAAATATCCACAAATCTGATGTCCTGATTACTTTTAGGCTGACGAATCTGCCTGTCTGGCATTAGGGGTGGAATCCACAATAGATGCCTATGTCATTTTCACATTCTGCGCCCCGCCTTTTGCCGCAAGACAGAATTTAATCTAATTGTGCACTGCTGTGGACAACGTGAATGAAATATGTAATCTGGAAACTTCCACTGACCATCCCTCCAATCACAGAGCCGAAACTCCAAAAGGCTTGAGATGGAGAACAGCCACTAGGTGGAAATCTGGCATCTGGAGTAACAACTCCCCTTTTCCATCCTGGACCCATTCTTAGTCACAAAGTCTTTTATGTGTGATAAATGCGTGTATCTGAGAAAAATCGCAGGCACCACGTACACATTTAATGCAAGACGTATGTGTCATACCAGAAAATAATAAGGTGAAGTAGCAATAATGTTACTATTATTTTTTACAGCTTTTACCTCCATGCTGGAGTTGCAATTAACGTTCCATCAGTGTTGCGGGCAGTATCTCTGCACGAGTTCCTTGTGGAGTACATATAACTTTGAAATTCTACCCTGTGTCCCACATTATTCTCATGAGTTTAAAAGAACAGTCCAAAAATAAATGTATTACCATTCAGTGCAATGCATAGTTAACTGGCCTGGAAAATGTGAAAATTAGTGCTGTAAAATCTCAGCGGTCTAAATTAGTTCAAAGTTATAAGCCCTTGCACATGCGGACAAAGCAATTAAACGTTAAACAGGGTTTCCTCGCCTGAGGGTAAATGATAGAGCCACCACAGGATTTCACGGTTCTGCGTCTTTGGGTGGAAATGGAATGCGACAAGTCTTTGGTTACCTACTATTCGCTGTTAGAGAGGCTCCTACACACCGCTTGGCGTGGACTTGACTTTTGTGTTAGAATGTATGCGTGCTGCACGGTCGGAAACCTCTCCTTGAATGGCGCTTTAGTCACACTGTAGGAGGCGCAAACTTGTTTTGTTTTGCAATACGCTAAGATATCTTTATGAATAACTATTGCAAATACATCACTTTGGAGCGCGACTCCTAGTGCACCCCCACACTTCATCATAATGTAGGCTCCCTTACTCACCCCCCCACAAGAGCAAACACGTGTGCTTCTCGTGAGCAGGAATGCACTTAAGCCTCAATGCACACATTCATGTACACACCTCCCTTACACTCACCTTTTAACTGGCTGGGGGCCAGCACAGTCTGCAGAGTTCACTCGAGACGAGAGCCGGAGCCCTTAGGTAAACAAGTCGGCCTGGAGCAGAACAGCCTTGGAAGAGACGCGAGAGGGCAAGAGCGTGACGCCGTGAGCGTGCACGTTGGCGTTCCCCGCGGCTCGTGCCAGTGGCGGCGCATGCAGTCTTTGCCTGTTTCTGGGAAGCACGTCTTAGAAGCTTGTTCACAGACCGGAGTCTGCTCGTGCACCGGTCTGTACCACTGTGGGAGGCAACACAAGGACAATAAGGCTCGTTGGCGTCAGCGCTTCGCACTGCAAAGCCAGGCGAGCCCTAAAAAACGTGCCCCACCCTGCCGTAGTCAAATGAGGGACTTTCCCAAAAATCAGTTTAACAGCACTTTCGTCAAAAAAAGTCAATTACCAATATTATAAAACGGAATCTATACATTTAAAATAAACTAATAACTGACAAAAATGCTAACCAAAAATTAGGCACAATATAAAATAAAAAAATACAAACACATTTCCCCCCCAAAAATTATAAACTGTAATAAAAACACATAATACAAATTAAACTTACTTTAAAGAAGCAGCAAACAGTATACCAACATTGCACTTGCCCTTAATCTCGCTGCGTCACGTACCGTTAATTCCAGAACTGTCCTGAAGATATTGATAACCGCTGATTCAATAAAAAAAGTGCCCCACCCTACCGTAGTTAAATGCAAGACTTTACCCATACTCCGATTAACAGCACTTTTGAGACAATTACCAATTTCATAAAACATAATCTATATTTTTTAGAAAAAATAAGTATGACAAAAAAGCAAACCATAAACTAGACACAATAAAAGACGAACACATTTTAAGACAATTAAAAAACTGTTAAAAAATCACATATCAATTAAACTTACCTTAAAGAACTACAGTAACAAACACCAATAATACATAAAACAATAAAAAAAAGCATTTAGAATAAGAAATAAATACTTTAATAAAGTACACTTACCGTTAAGTAGCTTTATGACCACAGCTGTACGGATAGCTATAAAGTAAAAGAAAACAAAATTGGCAAAACAAATACATTTATCACTTAAAAATAAAACTTGTACCTGTATGCCCATGCGTTGTAACCGATGGCTTCCTAGTAACCCATTCAAAACGAAGTGCCTTTTAACAGAAGAAAAATAAAGAACATTAAAAATCGCAAAAATCGAACGTTAAGAAACACCAATGAAGGAAAAAAGTAACAGAATACAGAAAAGGCAAACATTTTATACTAATTATATTTTTATTTACTTACATAAAAACAGTATACATAAATTGCACTTAGCTTAATGTTGCTGCGTCATGCACCGTTAATTCGAGAACTGTCCCGAAGATATTGCTGACCGCTGATTTACAAAAAAAATAAAAAAATTCCACAAACTCCGATTAACAGCACTTTCGTCAAAAAAGCGACCATTACCAATATCATAAAACATAAACTATAAATTTGAAAGGAAGTACTACCTATGAAAAAAAATAAACCAAAAAGTAAACACAATATAAATTACAAAATATTTTCTTCGACAATTAATGTATAAACTGTAAAACACAAACCATACCAATTACAGTTACTTAAAAAAAGGTGCAATAACTAACATAGTTAATAATACATACAACAAAAAACAAGCACATAAAATAAGCAATAAATACATTCTAAAATAAACTACACTTACCTTTTAAGTAACGTATGACTGCCTGTGCAGACCGAGCGTCAGACCTAGAAAAGAAACACAAACATGCATTAAATTACCAACATAGACAAGATGGCTTACCTGAAACACGAAAACAGCAGCATACATACCGTCGGAACCACTTCGTGCACACCGCTGCACAGAGATGACACGAGCCAGGGTGGACCTGCAAAATAAACACAAAAATACATTAGATGAGCAATTTAGAACAGATAGCTTACCTGACCACGAAAAGAGCAGCATACATACCGTCGGAACCACTTCGTGCACACCACTGCACAGAGACGACACAGGCCGGGGTAGACCTGAAAAACAAAACACAACAAAACGAGATAAATAACAAAACAAAATTACTTACCTAAGATGTTAAGAATGGCTTCGTACAGAAAATGGCTCCGTACATCCCTGCAACAAACAGAAAAACACGAGAACGTTCGTGTAAAAAACAAACAAAACAAACGGGCCTCCTGTGCCAGGGCACAAAAAAGCGCCCGATAGAGACCCGTTTCGAGGCCTCCTTAAAAAAAACTGCCGGTAACAACAAACGAGCTCCGGCTGATCACCATCTTTCTCCGAGGCGAAGCAGAAATGCCTCGGAGAAAGCACGGTCATTTTGGGATTCGGGGGCGTGTTTTTCTTTCTCTCCTCTTCCCATTGGCTGGAAGGTAAAATTCCAGCCAATTAGAGGAGAGAAAGAAAGTAACCCCCCCCCCCAAACCCGCACCCCCAATCTGTAAAGCATAAGATCTCCCCAGCGAGGCGGAGACCTAAAAAAGTGAGTTTTTTTCTTTCTTTAAGGCACGTATGTGTAATGGCAGGCCACACAGAAGATGCAGGTCTGATAGGAAATGGGAAGCAACAAGAAGGGCACAGGTGGCAGAAGTAATACAGAAGGCATGGGGAGCCAAACGGGTGTGAGAGAGGGGCACATAGAAAGGAGGGGGAGAAGCACACAAGCAAGAGAGGAGCGAGAGTTGTTGAGTTGAGGGAGAACACTGGCAAGAATGCAACGTGAGGATGGAAGCACAGGCAAGACCAACATTGGAGGATTTGGGAAGCACATGGTTAACAGAACAACAAACAGTATGGCAGAGTGGCGAAGAGTAAGTAGTACGAGAGGGAGAAAATACATGCACTCGCTTGGAGTGCTTAATCAAAAACAGAAAAGCACTGCTTTAAAAGTAAGCAGTGGAGGTAATTTGTCTATGTTCCAGGGGAGAGACAAACACAAGAAAGGGAAGCAAAGTTCAAACGAGATCAAGGCAACCAGAGTGGAGAGAAAAAAGCCAACCAGTAGGCGGACTCTAAGCCCACTGTAAGTAGACAATAGACCTTTTTGTCATCGGGCAGCTTGTACTATCTGCTAGGAGAGATATAAAAAGGGTGAAGGCTACAGGCAGTTTTGTTAAATTCCGGCGCAGTTTTTAAAAGACCACTTTAAAAAACACTTTTCTTAAGACATTTTTTAATAGGAAGCATTTGATACCCACCAATATTTAAATGAATTAATAATGACGTGTCAGTGTAAAACCATCAAAGGCAACGTTGTAGGCAAGATATTAAAAAACAAAAAATAGTGATGACTGGCGTTCCCTCTAATTTCTTTTCTTCTGTGCACGGGTCTCTTTACGCTGAAGTAAAGACTGTGTGTGCAGATGTCATGCAACAACTCACTATGCATGCTAGTGCAGCACCACCAAAGTCAGTAGCATCTTGCACTCGAAGAATGTTTGAAATACGATGTGAACTGTGCATTTTAACTCACTCTTAGAACGTCTGACAAATGGGATTATTACTAACGTTTGTGTATTATACACTAAAATGGTAATTCCAGCACCTCATGACCTGCACTTCACGGGTACAGAAATACAAGAACGCAGTTGTTTGTACCATTAAGTAAATTTACTTTAGTGTAGAAGAGCAGTCAGCATAGCGATCATGTTTTTGACCATGCCAAGCACGAGTAGCGAATAGCATCATGTTTATTTTTTGCCATTGCATAACTTGTATTTTTTCCAACACATTATAAAAAGCAAGAATGCAAATAAGAAAAAAAGGATTCAATGTGATAGCCATGCCTGACATTGGACAGCAGGGGATAAGCTAGCTATGTCTGACTTTAAATAGTAGGATATTTATACACACCTCAACTCTGAATTGAGAGCTGCCATATGTATTATTTGCTATTTCTTTTAATAATCCTATTCTGTAATTTTTGCCACAGAGCACCCAGCTAATATCCCTAAATAAAATTAAACATCCGCAGCACCTCCCACTATATCCAATTTCCATGCTTCATTCATGTCTGTGTTTTCTATTATTCCAGGTTCTGCTTTATAATAAATTCAAAAGGTAAAATGGGAAAAGAGCTTGCAATACATTTGGTGCATTCACAGTGCACCAGTCAAGATATTCCAGGATACATTTTACCGGCACAGACAAAATAAATAAGTACACATTAGAAACCCTGTATGTGACCGAGGCATCACCTTTTGCACATTAGCAAAAAAGCACAGCGCCTGAGAGTGGTGTTTTCAGACTAAGAACATTATTAAATAATAACCACTGTAGTGAATAGTGCACTAAAACTGGGCTTCCCTTATAAGTTAGGAACCGGGCTGGTTGGTTGTGACAATGTCCCTGTTACGCGACCTGTTACCAGCATGCATGTTCCTATCTCCACATAGGTACTTTGTGTGCTTTCTGCAGTCTGACTACTCTCTGAGGTGGCAAGGCTGCAACTGGCCCTAATAAAAGCAGGGAAAATGAGTCCCCTTACACTGAGTTTATAAGTAAGAAAAAAGAACCATAAATGCTTGAGTGCACTCGCCAGGATTCAAACCGATGACCTAAGTAGTAGACACATTAGTCCACTGAGCCACCATAACTGTCCACCTAGTTAGGTGCTTGAGATTTAGTAATGTGTGACACACTTTTTGTAGCAAAGCCATTTTGGATATGTTGTTAAATAATTAAATTCATGAATTAAATTATATTTCTAAAGTGCATCAGTTGCCCTGTCACGGTGCAAACGACTGATTTTTGTGAGTTAACCTTCGAGCAACTCTTTTTTATCTAGTTTGCTACTGTGATGAGTTGGGGCTTAAAAGTCTATTGAAGCTCCTCATTAGCGTTTTGAAAGGAATACATGGGCTGAGTATCACTGGATTAAGATATCACAATAAAACTGTATGACTAAATAATGGTGGCAAGGGGAGCCATTTGGCATTAATGTCTGATTTGAAAATGAGCCTTGGGTGATACTGCACAGCTTTGAGTGTAGAGTTCATGGTGTACTTTGCCCTCAAATACAAGACGTCTGATTAATAAACAGGAGGATAATAATGTTTCCTGTAGATCTCCTTGTGAAATTAAGTTTTGTGTTTTTATCTTAAAGAAACATTGCTTAGCAACCCCATGGCTCAGAATTTTGAATGTAAATAACCGCAAACCAGAGTTAGCATTTATTCAACTTCACTAAACTTAGCAGAACAGTGTTTTGGAAAGGGCAATATGGGGCTAAAACACGGTGATGATTTCTAGATGGTTCCCGAGGCTGGAAGTTGCCTGTGTCCTGTGAGAGGAGTGTTTCTAACGATGAAAAGGGCAATTCGAAGCAAAAACAAGAGGCAAATGTTTAGATGATTTCTAGCAGGAAGTAGTGTGAGTCCTGTGAGTGGAGTGCTTCTAAGAATAGGAGCCATCGTTCAGAAATTGAATTAATTGAAGCCCGAGTAAAGTAACAAAACCAATTATTTTATATGAATCTCTCAATAGCTATATAGATATTGACAGACTTTTCTAGTTATGCAAAGATTTTAGTGACCACGTGCAAAACTACAGGAATTCACCAGTTCTAGTTCTCTTAAGTGATTGAACTCAGGCCATATGATAACTATAGCTCGCACCCCTGCCATGCACAATTTTATCAATTTCATAGCAAATGTTGCAGTGATTTTATTCATGATGTCATGAGTGATGTAATATGTGGAGGCCACGAGTTAACTTGGGGCACAAGTTATAGTTACTCGAGATAACTAAAACTGTTGTATTTCAGTGGTTTTGCACGTTAAAAAATTATGCTGATATGGTTGTAGCCAATCAGATCTCAGCATGAGGTCTTTTGGGTCCGTGGAGTCGTATATAAAAGTTTTTTTAGCTTTAATGACTCCAAAACTTCAGAACTATTTACACCAAATCACCAAAAAACACTCTTTTTGGACCAAGATTTAGCTTTCTGACAAATTTGGTGTAAATCTGTTCAGGCCTTTGGTAGCTGTGTCTATAGTTCCCATGACAAAATGAATGGGAAAATCTCACTTTGGGTCTCTCCTCCTCTTTCTGTTGGCCTTTACTTGACGGATCAACCCAAAAACCTTCCATGCACAAACTAGGCAAAAATACCAGTTTGGGGAAGATTCGTCAAATGACATCGTTTTTTTTTTACTGGGTTTTATATAGCGCAAACTAGATCTGAAGGTATCGGGTACCAGAATACTTTACACCTGCGCCAGTTGTGTTACATGAGGACACATTTTTTTTTTGTTAGGCATGGGGAGATTAAGTGATTTACCCAGAATCACAGGATGTTGCACGTCCTTGCCGAGGCTCTAACCTGGTCCCCCAGATTTGAGGGGTGGACTCTAGCCGCTAGGCCAACTCCTCTCCACATGCCCATCAATGCCCTATAGGTTTAATCTTCAGGTTCTGCTGACCGCATAAATCCTAAAAAGAACATGTCGGTTAGAAAAAGTTACTTCCCTTAATGTTTGGTATTAAATCTGAGGTTGGTTGACACCAAGGGCAGTGGAGTTCTAAGCCGATTTTACCTCACTGGCTCCAGGGCTCACAACACAATAAGTTGCGTAAGCTACAACCAGCATTGTACCACATGCACACACTTTGAAACTGCAGTATGTAACACAGCACTTGAGATTCCCGTGTTTGATGACGGCGAATGACTAAGAATGTGAATTTGGGAAAGGTCCAAAACAGGACAATGACACAAAAGGGCATTTCAAATGGAAACACGATCACAGCTACCCAGTGATGACCGCCACTGGGTAACAGATGGATAAGTCATAGTGCTTAATACTGAATTTTGCCTCCTAAGCACAGTCTATAATCTGTGTCTAAAGCATCTCTATCTGTGCTGAAACTCCTAAACCACACTGTCTTTATAACTTAGAATATTTTGTGAGGTAGGGCAGAGACTTGTTTAACAATATACAACGAATCTTTTAAAATATGGCACCACTCTTGCATTCAAATGGAGTAAAAAAAGCTTGAGATAGAAATCTTTCTCAAGCTCACGTCTAATCGGAAATTAGCATTTAACTCCTACCAGTAGTTTGTAATTAAAAGTGAACATGTACATTCTGTCAGTTTAAAAAAAAATGAACCAGACGCTCTGAATAAACCATTGCTAAAATATAAACTAGGCGATGCACATTGAAAATACACAGTACATATTGTGAATATTTCTAGAGCAAAAGATGTAAATTTACAATTGAATCTCTCTCACACACTGAAATGCTACAGGCAGTTATACATTGTCAGAGCATGTATTGAACATTAACACTATTTTA
Organism: Lissotriton vulgaris; assembly: GCF_964263255.1. Lineage (NCBI taxonomy): Eukaryota > Metazoa > Chordata > Amphibia > Caudata > Salamandridae > Lissotriton > Lissotriton vulgaris. Next base: position 51,019,214 of record NC_141698.1, on the reverse strand, counting down.
CTCTAACTACATTTTAGGAGCAAGGTTCTATCTTGTGTGTCTGACCCTGCCTTTCTGCTGCGGACGCAGGCAGGCCCAGGTTCCTTGTGTACACAGATTGTTTGTTTATCACGTTGCCATGCGAGAGACCTAAGCTGCTAGAGCTGATGGTGTGGGATGCTTACAATATCCAAGGATGAGATTGGGAAGAATTGTGCCTCAGCTCTCATCAGAGCCTGGCCAGCTCTGTTGAGGGACCTTGACGCAGAGAGTGTAGCCAGCACCTATAGTGCATATGAAGTGAGCGAGAACTTCTAGAAGCCTCTCTCAAGTGTTAGTAAAAAGTATAAAGATGGGGACCTCTTGGGGCTTTGACAGGAATTCTCCTGGGAGCGGGCATGCTGCCCAGTACTTTTGTGCCCGGTTGAGCCTCTTGCGTGAGACTGTCAATGGGTTCCCCAGTCGTGCTGTCAAGGATGATGCTAAACACAGCGTTGATGTATTCCAAGTTCTCATTACTTCTTACATGTGTTTTATCTTTCTATACATGATTTCTTGTTTATATATACTTTCACTGTATGCTTTTATTTTACATGTGCGTTATTGAGATTTGATATATGGGAACTTGCTGCAATTAATATACCCCTTTACTCGGCAAATGAGTGTTGTGCTTTGTTTATGTTGTATTTTGGTATTCTAAAGTGGGTAGATTCCTATTTTGAAGAGTGTTCACGTTGTGTCCTGGTATTTTGAAGTCTTGCTCAGATATTCTGAAGAAAAGGCAAGACCCACACACACTTAATTTGCAAGCATAGCATGTGGAATGCCTCTCTTGGTCTGTTTAACCAATAGTCAGTGTTTTTGTAATTGAAGGGGATTGTTCTTCCTTAGGCCTTGGTGCAAATGTACCTGCTCACAGTTGATAGCTACATCTCTGTGAGGACCAGAAATCACTCACACTAGCCACCACATGTATGAAGAACACCCGGATTAGTTGCAATACAGTTTAAATCTTAGACCTTCATTTTGGGGTCGTTTTTGGACCTATTAAACCTTGAACATGGAATGCTAAATAGACTATAGTGGTGCAGCTCTGCTGCATGCTTACATATACAAGCAAAGATCATCAATTTTTGCAAAAATCTGTTGGTGTGTTTAATATGGTGCTTTATGACATTCGCTTGTCCTCGTTTCTTTTCCCAGTAAATAACCTAGCTCGAAAAAGGCCCCTATTTGCAAATTGATCAACTGTAACGCTTTCACACATTGTCCACTGCAATATTCATCAGGGTTCGAACCTTCATGTTTTCTCACGTGCACATTCTCAAAATTCAAAGCAAAAATCTGAACTGAGATGTTGACCCTAAATACAAGTATGGGATGTGAGCACAGTGCTTGTTTAAGTCCTGGTGATGTGGCAGTTATATGCTGTTCTTGTCTGCAGCAGTGCAACATCTGTGCTGAACAGTCAGGTGTCCCAATCTCACTTATGCACACCAAACACCCCAGCATTTCTCTCAGATTTAAATTAGCAGGCGTCATGTGCAAAAGCTGCATGCCTCTGTTTCTGAAATACCCAGAGTACCCCTACCCATCTCGAAGTTCATTCACAGAGAAAATAGTGTGCGTGCACCAAACGAAAGCCTCACTTCTAAAAGCCACGAAGGTGCTTCCAGAGTTCTGACCTCTCATTTGGAATGATTTCAAACTTGTGAACATTTTGAATAATGTTTTACAGAAGTATTCCTTGAAACTGTAGTCAGAGCAAACTTTTGTAGATTGACCTCGACAATTGACATCTAGGCAAAATAGGCCTCTTGGGCAATAATTTTCAGCAGTATTGACTGCCAAGGGTATACTTTTAAACTTATCGCTGCATGTTTACCCTTGCTTTTATTTTTAATCTATCCCACTGGCACGAATTTTCTTTAACCTCCTCTTGACTCGCAACCCGCATGCACCATCCGGCATTGCTCTAAAAGATCTCTGATAAAGTGACCCTTCGGGGGACCCGTAGGGAATTGCAGCGCCGGCCCTACGAGGAGCAAACGCCCGATGATGAAGCATGACACTCTTCGGGGTGTGTGTGGGCAACAGAGGAAACAGTGTCTTTCCCTCTCATAATTTTGGGTCCTCTACACCTAGGAATCTCATTTTCTCTTTTTCCTTTCTTTTCCTGCCAATTTTTTAAGTATGGGTGACTTTTTGCACCACGATGCATGTGTGACTTTTTGCACCCTGGCACAGGAACTTTGTCCTCTTTGTTGGTCAAACCTCTATAGATTCCATTTTCAGTTGTGCAAATTAAGTTTGTGAATGCAACAGTCTACAGTCCGTGGAAAATATTTTATGTGCACAAGGAAACTCATTTCCCTGCCCCTTCCCCTCCCCAAACACCTTTTTATTGATGGATGGTCCTACACATCATTGAAAAGTTTTACTCCTGTCCGTGCTGGGATTATATTTTTCACTTTTTCCAGGGTGGGAAAAGGTTTGCGAGGTGATGGGGAATAGCCTCAGATATGTCAAGTAGCAAAAAGTAAACCAGTCATTGATCAAACATTCAGTTTTGGCAAACTTAGGAAGTGAAGTTAAGGGAAAAGTGGCTTGCCCATGAATTTCAAAATGTGGTCAAGTGGAGAAGCAGTCTCATTAATAATTTCTTGGCAACGCAGGCACTAGACCACAAATACCATTAATCTTGGTTGGATTTTCAGTAACCTTTTGTAGAGTGAGAAATGAACATAAAAATAAATTTGCCAGAGCAATTCACACGACTCTTCTTAACTAAAGTAATTAAGAGCAATTGTACAGTTAGAACAAGACTTATACTGATCTCCGATATTATCCGGACAATGGCCTGCTGAAAGTGGGGCCATATTCTGATCCCTAAAGTGATCAAAATGTGACCCAAACGGAGCCCATTTACCAACTGAGCCTGTGAAAGATATGACAAAAATAGAACACTGCTGGGGTATGAGTCTGTTAAAAGTAGAAAAATGGTAGTACCAGAGCATTGCTGTAGTCCAAATCCTGACACACTATGAGGTTAGATATAAATGAGACTGTTGGTATAATATGTCACCTCGCTTCTCAGCACCAGTTGAGTGGATATTTAAATCTGCAAGTAGATATTTTATAAAATTCAACTCTTTTGCTGTACTTGGCAAGAGAATGCACAAATGAAGGTACAGTGAGAAGTAACAAATGAATTGAGGCAGTGCCTTGCAGAATGAAAACATCTCCTAAGCTTTGCAAATGAACACTACACACTGCAAACATGGGCTTTAAAATAATTGGTTTTAAATCTTTGGCTTATGTCAAGAGCTACTAATTACTTCACAGTTTCATTTTCCTGAAGGACTGCATATGCATGGTGAACTTATTGACTGACTAGAAACTGGGAACAAGGTCTGATGTGGTGACCTTGGAAATTGGTGTACAATAGAAGGGGTAGTTTAACTATTGATTTAGGACAGTAAATGTTTTTGCTCCAAGCCTCCCATAAGCAAAATATTTTGAAGTTCAGTCCCCACCAAAACTTCATTGCAAGGATTGGAGGAGAGACCGGGATGAGCGCTCTGGCTTATAAGATCATTTTAGAGGTATTTTTTCTATAGCTTAGAGTTGATGTTAGACGTGAGACTTATAAAAGAGCAGCCCTTCAAACAGAAACTGGGACCAAATGCAGCAGCACCTAGTGCATTAATGATAGGAGTTCCTTTTTTAGAAGGATTGTGACACAGTAGGTTTACAACACAAGAGGTTTAGTGTAGGTTTATCAAAGACCCATGGATAGTTGTTGTGTTTAATAAGTAATCTTGGGGAATATATCCATGCGCGGTCTTAACACTTTTCCCTTAGACCCTCTATCTACCGTTTTGTTTACTATCTTTAACCATTTCTCCACCATGCCTGGAAATCAATCCAATGTTTCAGAAAAAAGAATTTGCTCCTGCATGTTGATCTCTTCTGTGCAGCACGGGTATCCATAGCCCTAGTGCTATCAAGGAAAATGAGCTCTAAGTGCACCTTTTGTAAAGTAAGACAGTCCTAGTTATGATGTAGTGGGCCACTCACACCCCTGAGCCTCAGCCTTCGGCTCCAGTGATGCCACTGCCCTGTGTCTTCTGCCTACTCCACTGGGCCATCTCTACTATGCCTTAGGCCCATTGCAGACCGTGTCTCTTTTGTGTTTTTTTTTTTTTAATCAAACAATTTTGGAAAAAGTTACAGGATTAGCGACGCTGTTTTGGAGTTGCTGAGTCAGAAAAGGGAGTCCCACCTTAAAGAAGCTATAAAACAAGCATTGGCATAGCCAACAGGTCTCGCCTTTTGGGGCCTTATTAGTAATTAACCATGCAGCACATTATTCTGGGTGCTTAAATATTTATTGTTCACCTCAAACCCATTTAAGCTCACATCTTGCCAACAATCACATTTATTGTTGTTTATGGTAATGGGCTTGTTAGTTGTCACAAGATGGACCATCTACTTAAGGTATTTTGTGTGTCTGGCACCAGCTCTAAAGACAAGAGGCGACAGGATGCAATCTTACCGCTGGTACTTTTAGGAGTATTTATCTGTGGCCAGAGCAGTAAATGCCAATGCGCCCTATGTGCATTATTACTTAACCGTGATAGGGGGAGAGGTAAATGGTCACAGATGTGCAGCGATGCTCTCTTAGGTATGGAGTAAACGGAAACCTATGCAGTTTTATGCATGTATTTCTATCAAAATGTTTAATAATGATTAGCCAAACTGTGAAAATTATTATTTTTTGGTTCTTTTTAAAGTGGTTACTACATTTGTGCCTTGCATTATTTAATGTCCATTTGATAGGTTACTGCCCAGGTGACCGAAAACTGGAATTACGCCTAATGAATCCAGATGGATTTATTGGTCGAGTCTCAAATCAAACAAAATACCGAATAAAGCTCTATTTCTAAAGGGTCTATTTGTATTTTTAAAATAATGCAACAATGATTTCACTACACCAAATCTGATGTACAACAGAAACTGGAATTTTTAGAAATATGACGATTAACAATAGTAAGAGGATTGTTTTGATCAATGGTCAAGAGACGACGCTCATATTACAATTTTTAATACAAATAAAAACCTGAAAGCTATCCGTGCCCTATTTGTTTACATTTTTTTAGCCGGTTTATTAAGTGCTGTCTCGACTATAAGGTATTGGAGCACTTTTCATGAGCACCAGTTATGTTACACATAAGGACACAATAATTTTTGGTAGATACGGGAAGATTAAGTGATTTGCCCAGAATGACAGAATGCCGGACCGAAGCAGAGGCTAGAACCTGGTACCCCCAACTCCAAAGTCGACCGCCCTGGCCGTAAGGCCACATCCTCTACCCGTTACCATGGCGTTTAATAGTGCTCTAATTAAGGTCCTCTATTTGCAAATGGAGAAAGATGTTATTCCATTTATCAATTAGAGTGGACTCTTTCATAATTAGACATTTTCTAAAGAATACCAAAGATTACCGCTATCTAGTTCTTGTGTAAAACAGGTACTTAGAACTATTTACATGACATAGAAACGCATTTATATACTGTTTAACCATTTGCTGCAATCCCGTGAGATCCTGATCACAACCAAGTTGGGGCTTTAAACACTAGTTGACTGGGAAGCAATTAACGTTTAAATAAACATTTGAGAAACACCCCCTAAAAGTGTGCACCGTAAAATAAAAAGTTAGTCACGGCTGCCGTTCTGAAACATAAAGCACTGTGGCTGTTTGGAGGGGCCGTGTGATCAAAGGAAAGAGCGAGGCCTCCCAATTAAAATTAAACAAAGTTGAAATCCACATTCTGACAAGAGGAGCCAAGCTGTGTAGTGTACACACATGAGCTGACAAGTGGAGTGCCGATACCCAGAATTTCCCGGCGCGTCCGCTCGAGGCTGGCAATCGGGACTGCGGTCACCGCAAGCAACAGCAAAGTACGAGTGCTTGTGTTCCAGCCCATAACAAATGAACACAAGCATTTGCAATGCAATAGGTCTCGCAATCACGCGAGTTTGAGCTGCAGGAATTATAAATGACAATGCCTTTTATTTATGATTTGGTTTTTAAAACCTAAATAAAAGGCATTGTCATTTACAGTGCCAATAGCTTAAGCTCTCGTAAATGCTAGACCTATTGCATTGCAAATGCTTGTTTTAAGGAGGCCAATAAAAGAAAGTGTGGCTAAAGCGCGCGCGCGCAGCGCGCAGTATTAAAGTTTTACAAAACAAACAGCGTGGTGTTTCTGAAGCTAGCGCCACGCACATCGAAGTTAAAAAAAAAAAAAAAAAAAAAAAAAAAGTAAACCGATCGCTGTGTCCCTAAAGCGGATGCCATGCTCCGCATACAATTTAGAGCGCATAGCGATTTATTAGAAAATCTGCTGCCATTGTCCCCATCACTTTCAATAAACAAAATAGTGCTCACTCCCTTATAATGCAGACCGTGTAACAAGCCAAATAAGAAGCCCAGTCCTTATGGGCGGTAACAAACGGAGACAAGGCGATACCAAGGCGGGACAAACAATCCTATTTTCGAATCAAAAGCAGTCATTTAGGATGGGCGCTGACACAAGCCAATTACAAATATAGGCGGAGAGTGGGCGGGGCTTGCACTGCATACCCCAATACAGCATGCCTCGCAGAAAGAAAGGGGATTTCTGATTGGCTAAACGATGCGCACAATTTCTTTTTCACAACAAACTTTGAGTTTCTTGCCACAGCTGGCCCTGAAGGGCTAAACTTTAATATTACATTTGCAGGCGACACCATGGCGTTTTGCCTGATATTTAGAACACAAAACAATACAACATACTGTGTTAACCACTGTAAATCTCTCCTTCTTCCCCCTGACGGCCCCTGTCATGTCCAGATATTAAGCTATAGAATGTGTTGTGTATTCTGGCAGTATGATTTGATTAGCGCATCTATTGAGCTGGATGTCGTTGGCAGAAGCTCAGGGTCAAGCCCTTATAATCCGCCCATCACAGCCACATTTGTTAATGTTTCTGGGGGGCATCCCCGGGCGTGGAATACTGGTATTTCGAAACCCATGCAAAAGTCAACACTCCTCTCCCAAACCCCCAATACAGGCGGAGTGTCTGCTTTCCACAATCTAGCTGTGTCCTGCTTGACGAGTGTGAGTCCTTGGAATAATAAGTGGCGCTTGTATTTATTGCCCCCAATTCCGACCGTATTGTGTACTAGAGTCCACCTAGGCGAACTGGGGAGCTCCCAACCCAGTACCTCGTCCAAGAATGCAACCACTCCCCTCCAAAACCTCTGTGTGGCGGTACATGGCCCACCCCCTTGGAGATTCTAATGCCTCGGTCCAGTCGTCATAGTCCAAGGGGCCCATATCAGCTTGCCAGGCGGTCTTATGCACCTGCAAAGTAGTAGCAGTATTTGTTACAATGGATTGGTATATCTTTCTGAAATTTTGTGATCCCCTAAATCGCCCATCAAGAGTTGGCCTTCTAATGGATTGAACTCTGGTAGGACCACAAGATTGGTGATATGTGGCATGATGTCATGCCGGAACTGAAGCTACTTATAAAACTGACATCAGGGCATGGAGTATTCCGATTGGAGTTCCTTGAAGGACTTGAGTGTGTGGCCATGTATGACATCACCTAAGGTGGATATACCGATCTGGTCCCAGCCTCGGAAGCTCTGGAGGTCAGCCAACTGAGGGAGAAGCCTAATGCGTCTCTCGTGTAAGGCGACCCCACCACTCCATCTTGCAAGGAGATTGACGCCACATTTGAATAACCACCCTTGTACAATGCACACTATTTTAAAAGCAAGCCCAAAGCCTCAAGAGGCAAGGAATCCACACTGTTTTGCCTTTCTTTTCAGGAAGGTAAATTTCATTTTAAATCCATCAGCATCATGTTTTCTGATCACACTAGCAAGCCAGGGAGCACCTAGTGATTCGGCAGGACCATCATCTGTACCATCACAATAGGACAAAGATGTTGTTATTGAGGTTCCTTCAACATCTAGGGCTGATGCACGTCACCCAGAGAAAGAATCTTTGCTGTGGCAATTTGTTGTTTTACTGACCCTGATGGGCAGATGAAATGTAATGCCTGTAAGGTCACATGTTGATTATGTGACCAAACTCTGCATAGAGGGCTCCCTGGAGCATACTAATTTGGAACGAGCTGCATCGTAAATCCTCTTCCCTGCACCCAAATGAATACTTGAGGAATGAGATTGTGAGGCAGAGATGTGTTAAATTAGAAACTGTTGTTGCAGAAGCACAACACACGCTCAGGAGGAGGAGAAGGGCCCTCTGTTGCAGTACTTTTTCTTGTACTGCAGGTTGTGCCTGAAGATGATTTGTTCAGGGGGGAGGAAGAAATTGCTTATTTCATGGTCCATTAATGAGTATCTCAAGGAGAAGCATAACATGTATCAGTCTTTAAAAAATAAAGAATAATAAACTTTCCAAAAATGTACCAAGTCATGATCTGCACTTGGCCACTTTTTTCACATCACTAAAGGTCATGTGCTTTAATAGTTAAGCTGTATACTACAAGCTGTGTACAGAAGCTGCAGCCATTCCCTACTTTTTACAGGCAAAAACTGTGTGGTAAGGGTTAGCCAGTAACCAAGGTCGAGGTACACAAACTTGCCCCTCCCAACCCCCCAGTTATGATTCAGTAAACTGACTGTAACTTAAGCCCCTTCTTCCCCTGTCATGGTTCTGTTTTGGGAAGAAATCTATAATTGTTTTTAAAGGATGTCATTATGGAATGGAATGTCATTTGATAGAAGTCATCTATATCCTGAAGGGTCTGTTGAGTGAAACCATTGGATGGTCCTGCTAGAACTCGCAGATAACTAACTACCTTTTAGTTCCTATCTATGAACCCCATAATGTTTTTTCAGTCCCTCTGCAGGGAGCATGTGAGGGCTTTCAGAGTGCTTCTGTTAGAAGTTCAGACTTCATTCAGCTTTTGTGCCCCTGGGACTGAACGGGGCTATCCATCTGGCCCTTGGAGTCACTTCTTCTGCCCTGGCACAAGTAGATCTTTTTCCCACAAGTGGTAACTGCAAGGACCGTTTTCTTTGTGATGACAAAGATCAGATGCATCCTCTTGTTCATTTTGAATGTGAGGCCACATTTGGCACAAAAGAGAAAAATCGTAAATGATACGAGCAGCAGCCACTCACGTTCTGTATAAAATTTCACCCAGGCCCAATTTAAAGTTGTCACTTTTTTTTGTTTGTTTGTTTTATTGGCCAAGTGCAATGAATTAATTCTCTGGACATTGTCCCACTTTTGGCTGGTGCCCTATTTCTTTTCCGCAGAAGAGAATTATAAAGTGATGAGTGAAATAGTTTTTCAGCCACTTTACATTTTCCTGGGTTGCAGCGTAGTATTTCTTTTCTCTGCTTCCTTCCCACCCTTATTGAAAGGAGCTTTCATGAATGATTTTTCTTCATGCTTACTGCATAAACACAATTAACAAAACTTTTTTCTCTGCTTATGTCATTCACTGTGCGATTCATCCAGTGCATTGGGTGTAGTATAAAAGTAGATTGATCTGAAGTTCTGCGCCTCAAGAATTGTAAACAGCCATTTGATGCTCTTTTTTTGTGTTGGAATTCAGCCAGTATCAGTGCTGTGCCTGGGTGGAAATGTTAATTACTTTGGTGTAATGTGTGTGTAACATTATTTGCACCAAATTTCCACAATCAAGCCATTACGTCACTTTGTGTAACATGCCATTCGTGGAAAACATGTACCTCAAACATACGAGGACACCCCGCCCCCCCATCATGAGCCCAAAAACATATTTCCTGAGTATGCATACCAATAATCGCAATACTAATACTGCTATTAGTGGGTTTCCATTACCCAGAAATATGTTTGTTCGTCACATGGGCAACTTTGCAAGCAGTCTACAAGACAGTGGGGGTAATTGTGTTAATTTGAGCTCCATGTTCAGAGATTTTTCTCTATCCTGCTAATTACAGGATCTAGCCCTGGTACCCTCAACTCTGATTCGGACTACTGAAGCCCATGACATGACCTTCTGAGGGCGCCTGTTGGAGCACCAAGAAACATTTCTGTTGATTCAGGTCACTATCCAAATGTTTTAGTAGTAATCCATAATCTGGTACTTTTCTGAATGGTACACCTCATTGACATTCAGTCATTCATAATATAATTAGTTTGTTTTAATAGCTTTTTCTGCGCTTACACTGTGTAATCTTCCCAGGTGTTTTTGTCCAGATGGTAATCTTGTTTGATATGTTGTAGATGGAAGAAAACACTGTGTGCGTATGTGTGTGTGTGTATATGTGTATATAAATATATATATGATTTGTCTAATGTGAATCTTTCCTAATAATTAGGCACACTCAGGTTATATTCCTTTCTGTCCGCCTATCCAAAGATCTGGCTACCAACTGATTATATGGATGTAACTGAGGTGTGTGTGTGTGTGTGTGTGTATGTGGTAGGGTAGTAAGGTATTGGTGTATTCTTATGCAGAGCGACACTTTTGTAGTGCTCGGTCTGCTGGCTGTTGACTGGGAGGTGGAGCAGTTTAGCTCAATAAGTTTGTATGGCTGCTGGTATCGGTGTATATACACTGAGCTCTTACTTAAGTGGTTCGATTTCATTTTTTTTAAAATTCCATTTCATGAAGCTGTAGAAAGTCCCCACCCGCAGCTCATCACAACTCTACCCATCTAATAGCAAATTATTAGTTCCTATAAGGCCATGTGTGCCTCAGCGCACACACTTATTTTAAGAATTGTCCTCAACCAGTGAAGCGCTCTCGGAAAATGGAAACCATTAGTCGTTTTTAGGTCGATCCTAGCGCAGCGCGCATGCGCTGCTTTAGGAGAGGGCCTCTTGGAATCACTCTGGACATTCAGAAAGCTTTGAGAAAGCTTGTGCGTGTGGTTCTCCCATTCTATTGGCTTTTGCGTGTGGCTTTCAAAAAATGAAACTCAATTGGCCAAAAGCGGGTGCATGAGCCACCTCTTCTTAAAATGTTCACTCTCATGGAGTTTTGCTCTCGGAGCGAGCAGAATAGCAGCTGCATTCCTCATTGGTCACGTGCTTTTGCTTTTGCTGGTTATCTGAGCAGTGCATGCTTGTCACTTAATTGGGGAGTATTGAGGCTGGTAAAGCAATTTAATGCCTTCCTCCCCTGCTGGTTATCAGGGGCCCATGCTTTGTCTACACAAGGACTGGGTGAATATTGCTCTATAAACCCACCGCCGGGTAAAAGACCTTTGAGTTGTTTGCATTTTTTCATTTTAAAACCGCTTTAATCGTCTCCTGGATTTGATTGTTTCAGATTTGTTCATCATAAGTGGGTTTGTATGGCAGGTTTCAACCACGTGGGAGAGGGGGGGCCTTCTGTCAGATTTTCATGCCATACTTTTTTTTTGTTTATTTGTTTCAAAGCTTGTGGAGTTAGCGCCAAAGGCTGGTTAATCGTTTCATTTTGTAGACTGCTGGAACCAGTGTATGCTTCATATTGCTGCCCTCAATGGCCCCCTTTACTGCCTCTCCAATTCTCCTTTGGGTCGTGTTTGAAAGAAGTGGGAATAAACTGAATGCACCAGGAAATTGCACCAGTTGAGGCTTTGCAGAAATGTTTTTATAAACACATTTGATTTGCTTTTCCTCACAAACTCTTTCCAAATCTGCAGTTTTTCTACAAAATATTACCAGTGCTCTGCAGAATGTCAGTGAGGAAAGCCAGATGTGATAATTATATATTTTTATTCAATGTTGTCAGAATTTCATCTTGTGATGTACGGATGTCATGATTGCATTTCACTATTGGATACGTATGCTTCATTCTTATTTACTTTCTCCTGTTAGACATCTCTCTGGGTACTCGTAGTGGACCTTTATTCCACATTTTCTTAAATCTGGGTTACGATTCATTTCATGCACAACTTTTCTGCAGCTTATACCTCGTTTCAAGGAAGTTCAGTCCAGAAATGTGCATTTTGTTGATGTGTGGGTTGTCAGTGTAATATGCTTGTTAAACTGGTGTAACGCAAATTGTGGGGAGGAGTCCCTTGCACTCGCAAATCTCACAAATATAAGACTTTGGCTGAATTTGAGACATGTTAAAGGGCAGGGCTCCATTGCACCTCAGAAGCTTGTCAGGTCTCTTGGTTGCCTTGCTCGATAGATGTGACAGACCGTTATTCAATAAGAAATCCAATGAAAGATGAAAATATATTCAAACTCTTATGTGTGGAATTCAGTAGCAATATTGTGTCTGTTTGTGCTACTGACAAAACAAAGGACTGACGAGCTTAAGAACGAGCATTGGCATAGCCAATAGGTCTGACCTTTGGGACCTTATAAGTGTTTAGCCATGCAACAGTTGATGTTGTTGCACCAAGGATATTGTGCTGGATAACTACATACTTATAAGGCCCCAAAGGCGAGACCTATTGGCTATGCCAATGCTTGTTTTAGTTTGTGGCATCAATGCAAAGGGAACTTCACCAATAAACAATGATTCTAGCCTGTTCGCTCCAAAAATGCCTGTAATATTTGCTGCTGAGTGTTCAAGATATTAGAGAGAGGGGTTTACAGAGACAGGCAAATAATTCACTTGAGCAATCATGGGCTCTTATTGTTGGTAACATTGTATCTGGTTGCCCAAATTATTTGTATGCTTTGGGCAACCAGAACGTAGGGTATCATTTTAAGCAGTGAAGTAGATCACTTATAGGTTTAGCTGGGTCTGATCTAATGTCTGCCTACTGCTGGGGTGTCCCAGCAAACTGCAGTTGGTACTAGACAATGTTGTGCTTTTGGCTCCTCAACTATGTCTACTAGCCCTAAATCATCTGTGAGTTGAGATATAGTGTTGGGGAGAAGGGAATCTTTGAAAAAAGTTGCCCAACAACAAATTATGTAAACGGCCGCGTCTACCATCACTTGTTGACTTTTGCGTTAATGGGTCAAATTAGTGGTTTTCCCATTGAAAAGTGGCATAATCCTGTTGAACTGTCTAGTCTTCTAGGTGCAGCAAGACTATGAAGTATACTAAAGTAAATCCTTTGGTTATGATGTATTCTCATTTGATGGTACTTGTAAACAAAAATAGGGTAGTAAGGGAGAGTATGTGGTGTAATGTCCTGAGCTGCTGACTTTTGGAACCTGTGGGAACCAGGTTAGAGTCTCTACATCAACATTCTGGGAAAACCGCTCAATCTCCCAGTGCCTACAATTCAGCTCCTTGAGACCCTCACGGGTGGTTTGCCACTCTTTGCAAATCCTGGATTGATTGAACCCAGAAGCACTAGGTCCATTCCTAGATTATCTTAAACCCAGCTTCATAGAAAAGCATTTGCAGTAGTAGCGCCTCACCAAAGTACTAGGCACGTACATTTTTCAGCTTTGAAGTCATGTGAAGCACAGACCACTAACAAAGATAACTTGTAGCTGAATTTTTGTTTTATTAATTGTAATTAAGGCTCCTGGTTTAATGGTATTTGTATTTAATATTTCAGTTTGTATTTATTGTTCTTTATTTTTTGCTTATCTTATTGGCATGTATCCATATTTATTTTGTATTTTGAGAATAAATGAAGTCGTAAAATGGTATGTTTCCACATTTAACTCTTAAACGTGCACTCCTACGTGGGTGCTTGTTGTGCTTGAGCAAATTAAGCAGCCATATAGAACAAAACATTACACCCACAAGTGCATATTACTGTTATCCTACAAATATATGTTAACATATGCCTGTATTTAAAGAAATCTCATCCTGTTTTTTTAACTCCCAAAACTGTTTATCTGCTCAGCTGTTGCTTGGAATTCATGAGACAGCTTTGAGGGTCTGTCACAAAAAGCACAATTTACAGCATTTTTTGACTTTTAAAAATAAATACAGAAAGGAAACGCATTGTTTTCTGTCTGTACCTGTAAAAACAGAAAACTGGGAGCCTTAATTGTAATAAATGTTATATGTGAATATGTGAATGCAATTCCTAATTATCTCCTAGAGCATTTTCTAACTGCGGCTATCACAGCCCATACCAGGAAACAAAGGGAGATTCAACTAGTTTGTAAGCAAGTGTTGGGATAAACATAACCTAACATTGCTGCTGTTGACCAGTAGTACCCTTCCGCAGGGGAAAAGATGTGACATAAAGAAGACCAAATAATGCTGCATTGTGCTTTACTCTAATGTATATTCCACTAATAGGTGTGTGGTTGTCAAGTTAAGAACCGTGGTAGTCTGCTCTTGCACCACCGATGGTACAATGCTATGATTTAAAATTTTACATAGAGGGGATTAACGCGTCAAATAGCCCATCTATCCAATTATAAGAACGCTATAATAACGAACATCTAAACTTCCAAGTGAAGGAAAACTGAAAAAAGGAATTATGGAGGTATTCCAGCTGAATATTGACTACAGAACAATGCGGCCAAAATAAAACCACTGTCTGACCCATCAAGTGTTACCAGTTGACTACCTGGTAGAAAAGGCACATCAAGTAATAACTGAAACCAGTAGGTAAAAATGAAAGAAATTAAATTATTGAAAATGTACAGCTAAATGAAGGAACTCTTCGTTCAATCTGCCTTCATGGAGGTGTCTACATAAAAAAACACTGACTAGGTAAATAGCTCATGAAAATCTACAGCTTAGAAACAGCTTACTTTCTTGTTTAATCCCCATCACAGTACCAGTGTTATTTTTAACAGTCAAGGGATCAAACTATTTTGGGATGGGACTTTTTACAAGCTGGCATACTACATCCCGACTGTTCTGTAGTCCTGGCTTTTCGCATTTGTATTTGTTACCAACACTTGAATTTGTCATACGTTTTGTGTCTGTTCCTGACACTTGCATTCAACCTAGTCATTATCTGTTTCTGGTGGCCGAGCAGTAAGTGTATATGCTTGTTTGTGTGATCCAGTGTGAGAATAGCACGAAGAAGTGACCAAATCAAAGTTTCAGCAATATACCTTAACTGTTGTAACAAGAGGCTGGATCAGCCACAGAAGACCTGCAATATACTCTAATTTGAAGAAGGAAAAATACTCGTGCTTTTCTTTCACATCGTTAACTTGTCCCGAAACGTGTGCTCTTACCCACTGTCCTGAACCTGAGTTATGCAGTGACCACGGAGTGCTCAATGTTTTATGATCCGTGCTTTGAGTAAGTAGGTCAGGGGTTCGAGGTGCACTGCACCAGTTCAGGTACTCTAGTTTCTGTTACTGAGCTTGTTTGTTATAAGAAGGTAGATCCAGTTTATTGCAGTCAACCCTTTGTAGCACAGCTTCTTCTAGCACCATAAACCTTTCCCTTTTAATTTAATAGGAGTAGATAAGGCATTATTTTGGCCTTTAAGTAGTTCTCGTTTTTGGGCACGTGCAGAGTTTGCAGGGATGACTTCATATCCAACCCAGGATTTGTGTGCTCTGTCGTTTTGCTTTTATTATTTAACTGTGTTGTGCGATATAAAGACACTTGTGCACTGCACAATACAATTAGATTGTGCAAAGATCATTAGATAAACAAGCAGTTGCAATGCAATAGGTTTTGCGTTAATGAAAGTTTGAGCTATTGGCGTTGCATTATTATTAGCAACCCCAATAGCTCAAACTTTCAGTAATGTGAAACCTATGGCATTGCAAATACATGTTTCATATTTGTGAGGGTGGGAGACCACCTTGCACTGAAAATAAACCTTTTGTTCACTTGTCGCTGCTATGGGAGACATCCGTAGAAATGTGTTATCTTAACTTGTTTAGAGCACTAGTCACACTGGTATAGTTGCAATGACTGCAGGTAGATCGGTATGTTGATTTGGTGTGCGCGGTTGTGGTGTGTCTGACGGAACTGGATGTGATGCCTGAGGTTCCGACATGTGACATGGTCAGCTCACTGCTCGTTGGTCTACTGATGTTCTAGATGTATGTGAGAAGGAATGAGCACTCTTAAAGCAGCATTTTTTTTCTTCTATGAAACTGGTCAATTGGTCATTGTTCAGTGGATGCGCAAACCAGCAGCACATGAATAAAGTAATGACACAGCCTTGTTGTGAACAGAGTGTGGCGCTCATGAAATGGGCACCGCAAGCGGCATATGGACAAACCCAAAGACTTGTCTTCTTTTCCAAAGTGAATCTGGCGAGCCACGCATAAAGAAAGGACCGTGGCAGCAATTGTATAAGTGAAAGCGCGCCATGGGCTGCATTAACAAAAAAAATCAATTTGCTCGTTAACATTAATAATGCGACCCACGTATAAAGAAAACCATTAAAGTAAAATCGCTGCATTGATGTTTGCAATTTTTTTTGTTGAAATTATAATGATCTGCTGTTCATAGAAATCTAGCTAGGTACAACATGGAGTGACATGTGAACCTAAATCTTATCTCTATTGGGAGCCAGGGAAGAGTTCTAGTGGACCACACCTCACTTTTGGTGAAGCGAACACCCACACATATCTTAGTGATAATAGCTTTCAGGAAGGTTTGCCATCTCTCTTTGTAAACGCCCACAAATGTAAGCTTTCTCATTCCCCTAACATGATTTTACAATCATTTCAATGAAGATAGATCTGAGGGCATGAATAGTGAACTAGATCAACTTTTAAGCATTTAGGGGAAACGTAATATTTCCTACAGTGTATACTCCCTGGGCCTTCATCCACAATTTACGATCCCCAAGAAGCTATAATTTTGTTATAAGTTTTTAGCTGTAATAACTGACCTTAGTGTGGGGATGTCAAAGGATGGATGTTTCAGTGCCTGGCTTTGGTCCCAAATAGAATGTTTTGAGTTTTACGTCTAGTTAAAAGGAGTTAATTAAGATATGAAAGAAATGTCTGAAGAATGGGCTGTTCCCACACACATATCAAAGTCTGTGGTCCGTATAGAATTGAATTTTCAACTTATGTTTTTGAATACTGTTCTTTTGGAGTGCTCAGATGTGTTATACTAGAGCAAGAATAGTCTGCATGCTAAAACCTGGAAAATGAGAACAAAGTACACGTTTTTGAATTGAGGATCACTACAGCATGACCCCTACCTGCATCCATTTACTTTGCTTTTGATCTTAGATCAGTTACTGGTCAGTATCCTGTGTGGGTACGGTCATTTGGTGCTCCTGCCACAGTATGCATAGTCAGATTGCTTCCTTTAGCGCATTTGACTCTTTTAAGGTAGTGTGTGTGAGCAGTGTTGTATTACTGCAAGGGAAGGAGGGGTTACAAACTCAGTCAATATAACTCTGCATATGTTTCTCAGGTCCATTCATGCCCAATTTGTGCTTTGAGTAAAAAATATTTTCGTTAAGAGGTAAACAAAATAAGGAAGAGGTTAGCATCTGAGTTCTGATCACAGACCTGTTTATTGCTCCTATATATCTTTAGCATTGTTCCTATAGACATTGTTCTTCCATGAGGTTTGATTCATATGCCATCTGGGATATTCTGAAGTGTTCATTTGTTTAGTTCTTTGTGTATCTAAACTCCAGCTAAAGTCAGCAGTAGATTCAAATGCCGAGACACTGGTCTTAAGCTTTTCTTTGTGTTTCACTGTGTTACAATGTTGATTAAAGGTTGTTACTCCCCTAGAAACTGTTCAAATCCAAAATAATAACAATTTGGAACTAAAAAACTTGTCACTCAGACAATCTGAATCCAATCCGTGGATATCTTCATTCCGAGATTTAGGTGCTCAGAGTGGCTGCCTTCATCCTCACTCGGTGCCCAGTCGCCTGTATCGAGTTCAGAGATAAAACGTGGTAAGCTGGAGTTTAGGGAGCAGTCAAGGATTCAACAGGTCTCTAGGTTTTTGTGGGGGATACTATAAAACAGCAGGCCAGATCAAGGCTGTTTAGTGCATTGGGGCCTCTGTCGTAATCGACTAGTCCTGGTCATGATTTTTCCTTGGTGGCGGCACCTGTGGGGCTTGTCGGCATACTGCTTGGTTTGCTAAACCCATCTCGAAGGCCTACATCATAAAAAAGTGTATGTTGTTGCTGGCAGTCACGCACAGAGTGGCACATTAGAGAAGTATTCCATACCAGACTATTTCATGCAAGGGATCTAGTGTATCCTCTTGAATACACACGAAGTGAAAGAAAACAAGTATTTTTCTTTGTTTGACCCTCAACCACTGTATTAGTGACATTCTTCATCATCGCGCTTCACCGCGGTTCCTAAAAAAAAAAAACAGTTGTCGCTCAACCGTATTCCAAGGAACACTTCAGATACTATTTCAGCCGGGGTCATCAGAGTATAATAAGAATACCTTCTAAAAACGCAGTTGTTTTGGTATGGTTATAAAAACTTGTGCTGGGGTAAGGCTATAATGATTCAGTTACCCTAATAATTGAAACAGTTATTAAAATATTAGGATCATTATATCCTTATACAAGCACAAGTGTTTTTAAACCAAACCTAAACAACCTCGATTAAAGGGATAACAAAGTTGTGATGTAGGATTGCCTTTCTGTTGAGTTCTCTTGTGTATGGGGATGTATTTTAACCCTTTCTTTCACTTTCGGGGATTTAGTGAGTTCCTATCAGAATATATTTATGTGATCAGGGAAATGAAAGGGTTATGAAGCCCCGGCTCAGGCTAGGGTTCAATATTAAATTTCAGGAAGCTCATGCATGGGAGGTATACACAGTCATTTATATTGATTTCTGCAATTGAACCTATATTTTGCAACTTAAAATGGGCACATCTATTGCTTAAACACAGATGGCAGTTCAATACTACAGCATACTGTTAGAAAGGTACCAGGTGCAGTTCAGGTGCTTATACATTATATGCATATACAACACGAAGAAACAGGCAGGCCAGGAAAAGGGGGGGGGGGGGGGTGGTGGTGGAGGGTTGTATGTTAATGGGATTGTTTGGAAATACGTTGCATATCGAACTAAATGTTTTTTTTTTTCATTGGCTGTATATATGTTATCATAGGTCCCCAGAATACCTTATTTTTACCCTGGCTTATGCAAGCAGATCATTAGTATGCACATAGGAAACATGTGTACCTGATAAGAAAATAGAACATGCCACAATGTATTTGATATGACAACTCAAAATCATTCTGTGGTGCTCAATAAAGTTTGTTAAAAATAAAGGCATATACATATTTAAACTCATTGAGGGCATTTACAACTGGGCTATTCATCCTTTGGTAAGATGTACTGTCATTCATATTTTGTATCCGCCCACCACAACATACAGGAGGTGAAAGGGAACTGCACACTTTATACGTTTGCACTGAAAAGGATTGCGCTTTAGTAACCCTGCTGGTGTGGTTGCTCTGCTAGCCTATTTCTAGGTTTTTTTTGTTTGCCAAGTTTTATTTAATTATATTGCATATAGCAACAAATAAATTAACAAGACCAGACCCTACTGTGTTTAATGTGTGGTAGTTGCTTGTGCAGTATCGTGATTTGCAGTGAGGCTTTGCAAACGTCAATGGTGTACTAGCCACCCAAACTTCCTGCAACAAAGTGTTTATTTAATCTTTAAAGTTTACCTTGAGCAGTGCATAAAGCTACTTCATTTTCAGAAGCAGTCCATCTAAGATTAATAAAACAAAATACACGATTTGCACTTTATTTTAGTCCTCACCTGCAGGTGTGTCAAAGACCTTAAGTTACCAATACAATAGTATAGACATACCACTGTTCCGAGAGAGAGGGATTTTCAAGAGTCCCCTTCAGTCATTGGCTTTTGGTGCTTAAGACTTACCATTGGTTTGTTGTCGTTACAGCTGTGGCATTTCCCTCAAGGGCAATGGGCTTTGCCATTGTTTGTGATAGGACAGGGCTTTCAATAGACCCCGTGGTAACCTCTCTTCAGTTCCCCAGACTGTTATGCTCCCCTTGATGTCAATGTAACTGGCACTTAGCAGGATGTGCCCATGCCATTTATTTCACTTTGGTTTTGTCAATGCATGTCTAACTGCATCATAAGTATTGTCAAAGCCAGTGGCGTTGTCCATTTATCTTTAATTAAAAATAATCATTCTAAGATGGCTAGCAAGCTTGCATTGCCATCATCTTGTAATAGGTGTTCATAAAGCTTAAAAAAAAATAATTTCACTTAATGTTGTTTAATCTAATGTTGGCTTTTAGCCTTTCATTTACTGACTGCCTATTTAAATGTCCACTTATACAACACATGTTCTAATGGGGACCTACTCTTTCCTCGTTTGCCCTTCTAGAAATTTTTTCCTTCTAATTCTGAGGGATTTTTTTTACAAACCTGCTTTTATCATTTCATATCATACGCATCATACACAGCAATACATTCAATCATTGTCTTTGCTTGTATCTGATGTGAACCTATTTCTTAGTACAGAGTCAAACATGAAAGTAGAAGAATCATCTCTTTGAATACTAAGGCATGTATTACTATGAACTAAACAACTCTTTTCCAACTTTTTCCCATATACTAATTCCCTCCCCCCCTCTCCCCCCCCTTTAGATTCTCTCATTTATTGTGAGGCCAATTCCTCCCAGAGGAATTGTCGTTGTCGTCTCGTGAGTTTGCCAATGGAGGGGCGAGACCGTGAGATCCATGATTAAGATACAAAGGAAAGATGAAGAAAGCAGGATAAAAGAAAGTAGGAATTTAAAATAATATGGTCTAGTTGAGAACCTGGGTAACATCGGGTTGGGATTTTCGCTGTGACAGGAGCTCTATAGGAGTGGTGGCCTCACACAAAATTGGAAGAGATGTAGTGCCCTGACTTGTGAGGGGCAGGTGGTTAGCGGGAGCCCTTTAGTTAGGTAGCTGACAAGTAGTCCCCAGGCGTATTCAAAGTTTTTGTATTCATCCCTGAAAATGGCACTCATGTGTTCCATAGTGAGTGCATGCCATTGTGTCATGGCTGGCGCCTCGGTGTTTCCAGGCTGCATCTATTGCCTTCTTGGCTGCCCCCAAGCAGAGCCACGTTATGGCTTGATCGGCTGTCCTCTGATATATCAGACTTAAGTCTCTGAGACCTAGGACGAAAGTCTGGGGTATCTGGGAGCGGTTATTCCAGAATCGCTTTAATTTGGGCCAGAACTTCCGAAGAAAGTCCGAATTGTCGGGCAGTCCCACCATATGTGGCGAAAGTCCCCTAGTAAGCTACAGCCTGCTAACAGAGGTCCGAGGTATTCGGGAATATCTTTTTTTAGTTTGGTGGGGTAACCGTACCAGTCATACAGTATCTTATAATGTGCCTCTCATTGCCCTAGAGAATGGTTGAGTCGCATGATGTCCCTCCATAAGCCCTTCCATTGTGTCTCTAATGTTGTGGCCTAATGTACGTTCCTACAATTCAGGGTGTCGTCAGGATCTGGATGGTAGTTTTTTTAACAACGAGTAGAGGAATGAGATTGCCTCTTTTATTGTCCCCGCCCCTTTTACATATCGTTCTATTGCCATGAGTTCCCTCGTGGCTCCGTCTCTGATGTCGGGTTGAAGGACCCATTGTCACAATTGGATATAGTGGAAATATTCTGTGTGTGGGAGGTTAAAGATTCTTTGGCAGTTTTCGATGGTCAATATGTCCAGTTATGGAAGATATCAGCTAGAGTGAGGCATCCCCCTTCTTTCCAGACATCGAAGGGCCCGACTGTATCGCGGGAGGGAACGTTGGGTTGAGATGTATGGGGGTGAATAGCGAGGGAAATATTGTCCATTCCGTCTTTTTTAGTATTGTGTCCAGGGTCGTCCTAGTGGGTGTGCTTAGGTAGGCATTGGCGGGACAGTCCACCTTCGGCTTCCAGAGAACATCTCAAATCGTCTACCCCGTTATTGCCCGTCCATGTTTAGACAGTGTTTATCTGACTCATGTTGGGACCACTCTACCTGAGGGATATGTTTAAGGGTGAAAACCATCACTGAACGGCATATTTGTATAGCGTCTTTAATCAAGAACTCCACCAAGCATCCAACACACGATTTCTGTCATGGTTTTTGCAGACTGCTGAGTGAGACTGTCTGAAGCTGGTGGCCATGCACCCCGTCAGTCACATGTGGGCTAACGACCTGTCACTCTTGGAGGAGCATACTTTAGGTGAGTGCAGCAAAGAGTGCATAGGCAGCTGCACACAATGATTACGACCAATGCTGTATCCATGAGATTGTAGTGCTGTACTAGACAACGCGTGGAACACGAGATTCTGAGCCAGGTTTGAGTGCAGCGTAAGATCTTCCACTCCTGTCCCAACCCCACACAAAGGTATGAAGCAAACATTGTAAACTGCCTTAAAATTGGTCTGCACTACCGGACTGTTTCCCCAAAAAGGTTGTATGTACTACAGCAGAAGTTCTATGGCGAGTGAGTGAAAGGCCAGTTCTTTGGGCTAAGAGTATTTTAAAAATGCACTGCATGTGAGAAGTCTGCAGCAAACCCATACCTAGAAGAAATGCAAAACACCTGCTAAAACATGTTTATCCGGTGCCTTACTTAGCCACAGAGCATGACATTGAAACCCGAATGCCAAAGTTAAATTGGAACAATGACATGAAAGATAGTAGCTGTTAGTATAACCAATTTGTAGCCTCATATGGTAGCTAGGGCATTTGGAATGATTGGAGCCTAATACATTTTTACTGGAATAGAGCATAGGTGTCCTCAACAGACCATACCTGATAGAATCCCCGGAAAGTCGGTTGCGCTCCAGGGTTTCCATAAGTGAATTTTGCTTTCAAAATAGGGCAGGAGGTCAAATTGTCAAGCCTCCATCTCGTAAGCTGAATGCACGGCTTCCATTTTCATAGGTACATTCAAAACTGAGGCTTTTCTGTTCGGAATGGGATCTTAGTGTGATGACTGCAGAGTTCCCGCAACCCAGAGGGGGGATCCATGTGAGAAGTCTTTAGCAGAAACCCATATTAGATGACATTTAGGTGATGATTGGTGCCATTGAGGACTGACTGGGGACTTGTTTCCTGACTTCAAGGAACTAGGTATTTATGCCAAGAATGTGAAGTCTTTCAAGAACTTGGTGTTCTAGTTCATAACTATGTCTCCATATTTTAACTGTTCTTTCAGTTTTTATCAGTTGAAATAAGGTTCTTTCCCTGTTTTATACTATCTGGGAGAACTGCGGCAGTATTGGCACTGTGATATATCAGTGATGGATTTTACAAATTGTGTTGAACTTCTTAGAGTTCAAGATTTGTGCTAGAATTGATGGAGATCTCTGCTGCACGGTTGTCATCTTGAAGCTACAGTTTTCTTCTGCTTCTCTCCCTTTGGCCCCCCACTTGCTGTCTGTTTACACAGGCACATTATTTAATGTAAGTTTGCTTTGCTCTGTGCGGGTTATAACCTATCCCCTCAGTTTAAACGTGAGCTTCATTGTGAACTATTCACTTACATTCTTGTTGTGTGGGGGACAAGGCCTTTAATGAATTTCTTGCTTTAGGTGATCGTGTCGAAGAGGCAGTGTCTTATCGGTAACAGCATGCTGACCTGGGAACAGTCTGCCAATACATGTGTCTTGCATGTAACCTGCTTAGCTTTAGGAAATGTCTGACATGACTCTCGCCGGGGAGGAACTGAGAGCGGTACTACGTAGGTGATCTGACGGGGTATTGCCCCACACACACGGATGTGACCACGGGGTACCCCCAGAACCCTCGCCTCCCATGGGGCTAATTGCTCCCACCTAATGGGTCACTGGACCTCTAGAGTGGACAAGGACTATAGGTCATATCCACAGAGTGGCACTACCTATATAGTAGGGTAAGATTGGAGCCCCCTGATTGGTCCTGAAGAAAGCCATGTACCTCTGGGACACTATGGCTGAAACATGTTGACCTTTTGTTGTTTGAGAATTCACATGGCGGTGATTGAATGATTGGTTTCTTATTCACCGCATTTCCTGCTTTTAAATCCCACATGGTTCCCCTACTAAATAAAGTTTCATGGGAGAATTCTAGGTGGATTTTTAACTCACTATTCTCTTAGGGCCCCCACTCACTTTAGAAAAGTGCATCCCTGTCGTCAGGTGTATGCCCGTCCTCCACCAAACGGGGTTTCTGGAGGGCGAGGACTGGCAGATGATGAAGCATGACACCTGGCGGTGTGTGATGCCAGTCCATCACTTTTTGTGAGATGCCCTAGTATTGCTTGGCTATCCACATTCACTTGGTCCTTTTTCTAGAAGTGGTCTATTTTTGTGATATATGACATGACTCTTTACCAACTCTTATTTATACTTCGGATGTTTATTTCTTGCCTACTAGGCAACGCATGCGCTGTCTGTTACGAGATATTGTGGGCATACCAAGAACAAACGGGCTCGCCTATTGCTAACCATTGGTTGGCTTCACTGTCACTGTCACGCTCATTTGCCTGCATGTTATTCTATGGTTTGCCTTGTCTGTCCCTTCCTAGGAGCATCGCTAATTTACTCGTGCCCATCCACTGCTCACTTTTAGGGAACTACGTTTTTCTCTTGTCTTGAGCACTCCACAAAGGTGACTGTTTTGCAGCTGTCTCAAATGTGCTTCTTTTTACCCATGCTCGGGTTGTGCGACTCTCCATGCATCTCTTTGTGATGCACTTGACACTCTAGGTTCTCCCCGTGTTGCTTTCTTACCCATGTTCCTCTCTTCAGTTCCAACTTACTCTCTCGGAAAGTTCTGCGAATCTACCAGATTTCCTGTAATCATCTAAACTAGAAAGTTGAGCAAACCTAACTCTACTAAAGAATGCTCCACACCTTCCACTTTTCTTTGAAGACTTTTGAACAAATTGATAAAGATTTTTTAATTACAATCTCCATCACTGATGAAAACCAAGCCTTACTCATCCAAAAAGGAGTCACAAACAGCAGCAGATATTTCGGTCTCCTCACTGAAAGCAAGACTCTGCATCATTTCTAAAGGAGAGAAGGCATAACCTCTCACTCATCCCTCTCCTATCCTGACCGAAAGCATCCACTGCTATTGCTTCTGGGTCTGGTCTCCACTGATGCATTTCTCTAACTGAAATGTCAATTGGGAAGCACATTAATCCATTCCAAAAGGACCTAAATACTCCTGAATTTTCTGGAAATATTACTTAAATTTCCAATCACTGTAATCTATCATGTTCCTTGAATTCCAATCTTCTATTACGTTGGCTTTCCCTGGCAAATATTGTACTTTTAAACTAATCTTGTGTTCCAAACAGAAATTGCATTCTTTTTGCTGTGTGTCAATTTACTATCCTACGTCCCCTAGTTTGTCAATGACGCTGCTGTGACATTGTCCTTCCGAAACAACAATGAACTCCCTTAAATTTGAGATTTGAAACTGCGAAGTGCCAGTCCTGCTCTCGCCTCAAAACCATTTGTGATCCTCCTCCTCTTCCAAACTCTGTCTCTGCTCAGTCTCCTGATATGAAAACATTGCACTCAATCCTAAATTGCTTGCATCAGTTTGCAAAATTCACCCTGGAATGGCTCCAACAATTTCTCATTTGACTATTATCATTCCTAGGCAATCTACAGTCTAAACATTAGTATGTTGAACCACAGATAATATATGAAGAAGGAATACACAATTAGAAAGCAAAATAGCAGAAAAATATAAATAAGTATACTGCTGCCCAATAACCATTGTGAAACAAACAAGTCCTTTCTGTTCCAGGGTACAGTCTCATTGCACCCATCATAATAATTGTAAAACACACAAGTCCTTTCTGTTCCAAGGTGCAGTGTCATTACACCAACCTAATAAGCTGTAGGTAGTATGTTATTGCAGTTACAAATACTTACTTTTAGACTTGCATCAAATATTTACCCTCAGATTTACTCAGTGAATACGTTTATGTAATCTGGTGGATGTAATTCTCATCTGAAACAATCTTCTCCATAATTTAGTTAAAATATTTTGGGAATTAAGTTATAGTTGCACTTGCTATAGTAGAGTTGCGTTCAAAAACATATTTCTATTAAACATTTAATGGTCTACCTAAACTGATTTCACAAGTTCTTTCTCCATATCTGATACCTATTTTGTCATGTACTAGCGCATGTCACCAGGATTCTTTTTCAAAAGGAGTTCTATAAAACTGTCTTGATAGTTTACAGTTGTTTGGTTTAAATATTTCCATTAAGGTGAGGTAAAATTGTGAATTACCATGTTAATCATGTTCTTGGGCAATATAAAACGAGCACTTCCAATTTCATAAGAAATATCAGAACTCCATGTATAAATAATTAACCAATGTGTGTTTTTATTTGACAGCATGTGGGTGTTACACAGCAGATCGTGGCAGTATTGCCATGGTACACTATATTGTTCTATACGTGCTGCATCAAAAGCTCAATTTAAGTATTACATTGTGAAAGTATTTCCAAACATGATTGGCCAAATGGACTCTCTTGACCTTCAGCTATTGACATTGTGAGTAATATCTAAAGAAGATTGCTAGATAGAAAGGGCCAGGGCAGGCGTCTCAGTGCAAGTAGAACACCTCGGGTCAGTGCAGGGTTGAAGTGGGAAATGGCAGAGATTGAACTCTTATTGTAGGAGCTCGTTTTCATATGCAAATGCCTTTGTTTCTTAATTTCTTATCCCAGAGGATTTTTAGGAGCAATACAGCAGGATGGGGCACGTAAGATCCGAAGGCCATACTCGAATAGGGAGTTTAAAACCAGAGGAGAATGGGGAGCACAGTATGTGGACAGAGGGGCTGAGGAGTAAGGGGGACATCTTTTTGTCTGACTGAGGTGACAGGAATACCCTGTTCCCAAAGAACATTTAACTTAAAATCCCATTCGAGGAAAGCTTTTTAAGAAGAAAGGATGGATTGATACCCATTTTAGCTTGTGAAAGCTTCTAATTTAAGCTTTCTGGAAGCTGTCCCATTCAGGCTTGCACTGTTGGGCCAGTCAGGCAGTGTCTGTTTTTTTTTTCTGCTCCATAATTTCAGAACATTGCCTTACTTTGCAATTTTTTAAAATTTATACTTTGTTTCACATTTGGATTTTTCCAGTTTATGGAATAAATGAGATGTTTTTTTCCTTTTTTAGTTTTTTTCATTAAAGGAAATATCTCCTGATTTACTCTTCGGGTCAACTCTACTTGCATGGATGATATCATTCTTATGGTAAACCTCCCAGAAGAACACTATAGAGAGGTGCACTATTTTTCAAGGTGTGCCTTTGGTTGAAGGACATGGAAAAATATCCCCTTAGAGTAAAGTTTAAAGAGATGTGTAGATAAAAGAAAGTGCCCTCATAGGGTCAAAACCCAAAGCAGAGACCAGACATGGCTGATGAGGATTGTTTGGGGGTGGTGCTTGAGTTGAATCTTGCATTTAATTTGGATCTCTTAGACAAAACACCACCAGTCCTCTTTGTGATCGGTGTCATAAAGCCGAAGGCCTCGACTTCAACGATCATGCTGACATTTTGTTGAGGTATCTTTCCCTTTTAATCTCCACTGCTGTCAAAGACCTTTCTGTAGATGAGGGGTTTGCCATTAAGCTCATATTCATCCTTGATGTCTAGTATGTGCACAACAGGGCTACAAAGCAGAGCAGGTAGAGAAGGATTTCTTCAACTGAGGAACTGGCAGAGCCTTTGGTTGAACTCTTGCCCACTCTTGCTCTAGTGGATAATACTTTTGCTTCACAAGCATCAACCAGAGCATAACAACCTTAGGTATCCTACCTATAGTTAAACAGTTTTCACTGCACCTAAGCAACCACAACTGGTGATGAGAAAAACAAAAGATCAGAACACCAGGAGAAGAACATTCTGGGGACTAAACACCTGAGGTTGGGTTGTCACTCATGACAGAGTCACAGAAGGGCAGATAAAACTTACTCTTTACATTGGGGTGCACATTTGCCATAGTTGCAGGATCTGTCTGCCACATTGTGTATCTTAGTAGGTGACCGTATTATTTGCTTTCATAAAGCAATAAACAGCACCAGGAAAAATTGAGTACTAATGTTATCTCCCTTCCAACTGAGGCTTTAATCTCATTTGTATCCCTTCTACCATACCTCCAGTAAGACCAGTGGTCAAGTTGTTTACAGAGCTTTAAGAACTTAATATGGACCGTCTCTAAATGTTTGCCTTAAAGGGGCGGGATAAAATCTGTTATTTTTGAAGGAGTAAGGTTCAGCATGAACCTGTTGTGGCCCATATGATTGGAAAGTTATGGAATGCTACTGTACAATCTCCTCTGTTCCACTGGTGTTAGAGTACAACACAATGGATTATTTTAATGAGGGATGCTAAACTTGAACCACAAACTTACAAGCATCAAGTTCTTCTGCACTTTGAGTGGATGTGACTGCGCACTGGTATTTGTGGAATCTTGGCAAGAATATCTGCTTCATGAGAGGTTGAACATTAGATTACAAAGAAATAGAAAGATTGGTTTATTTAAGGCTGATGGGTGTGGCTGAGCATTCTGCAAATGCTTGCATCAGCCTTGTAACTTGAAAGGTCTCTTGGCTATGTTTTTTGTGTCTGACGTCACAAATGTAACACATTCTTCCCTTTTCTGCATATATTGTTTTCACCACGCACATAACTAGAACCGTAGTGATAAAAACAGGCAGAGACTCTAAAGTCAATAAGCATGTGTACCAGGAGTGGTCCCAAACTCCACCCTAAAGGCTATGATTGTGAACTGTAACAGCGGGGCCATACACCATACCGGTAAAGGCAGCTCTGTTTCCACACAAAGCAACAACTCGCCAATGGAGTGTGGGGAACGCGCAAGAAACAATACAGGGTGGGAGGGGACAGGAAACAAATGGGGCACACAAAACCATCCAGAACAGGAGGGGGAAGCAACAACATGGGCAAGTAGAAATGCAGGGGGGGAGGGTGTCAAGCAACAATGTGGAGCAGGGCGGGGAGTGCATGGGGAGACAGCCTGCAAACACATGCACCTTTTGGAGTGCTGCAACTAAAGTAAAACAATTTGCTCCGAAAGCATGAGTGGAGGAAGGACACTGGGCAAGAAAGCAGTACTTGGGCCATGCTCCAGGGGAGGGATAAATACATTAGGAGGAAGTGAGGCAGGTACACACACACCAAAGAGAAGCAAGGACATGAGTGGAAATGAAGCCAAACAATTGTAAGCAATGGGTAAGCCCTAAGCCCCCTGTAAGTAAGCAGTGTCTTACAAGCAACAGCACATTCGCTGCCTTGGGTAAATACCTAAAAACCTCATTAATCAGCTACTCTATCTCCCTGCCTTCAACATCCACTGCAGCAGTACAAGGAAGAATCCACCACCAGGTTCCAGCACATCTGAGTGTATCAAAAGATAATGGTAATATTGTGCTCTGATGCATTAATTCAGTGGATGTTTTGTAAAGCATTGATTATCATCTTTTGGTAAAATTGAGCACTGAGGACAAAAGGTCTGCTACTCTTTTGTGTGGGCAAATGGTAAAAGTAAGAATTTGACGCATTGTAGACTTTAAAAAAGTATAACTTTTTTTCTGGGAAAAGAAATGCAAAATGTTGGCTCTACATACAATACATATTCAGTTACGAAACAGCACAGAGTTTATGCCATAGATTTAAAGGGCACCTATGTACAGTTTTCTTTTCAGCAGCAGAGTAATATGTTACAATTTTGGATCTTCAAAAACCATCACCAGTGCAGAATCCTGCTGGATTGAAATATGCGCTGAATGCTTTCTCCAGATTTATGAAAGTAGAACCAACTTTGTCAAACACACAAGCATCGAAGTCTAACCGTACTTGGATGATTGGCTAATCAGTCAACTGAATTTAAACATGTGCAACGTTCATGTAGGCTCTAACATAATGATGCCAACAATTCTATTGATTAGCATTATGTAAGGTATATATTGGTATTTATTTAGTGCGAACCAAGCTGGGAAGCAATGGCTGTACATTACATGGAGGGTTTACACAAATACATAGTACAGATTGCATTTCACCTTTTTAAAATTAAACTCAAGGAGATTACGTGATGTGCCCAGAATGGCACGATGTGCCAAGTATCAAGACAGAGGATTGGAAGCTGGGACCCATGTTCCAGAGTCAACAGCTGTACCCACTTATTCACATATCCCCACCCCCATTGTTCCCACCCTGTACAATGTTTTGTTTAGTCTGGAATAAACAATGTGGCCGTATTTGGGATCACATGATTTGATACATGCATATGAAGGTGGCTCAGACCTGTCCGATTTTTGTTAGTGTACCATTTGCTGATGCTCTCAGCTTCTCCATTGTAAAGTCATCCCACAAAGTGGCCCACCACAGACTCCGAGGTTTGGATGAAGGGCACTTCATAAATTGAGCAGAAATACCCTAGCTCAGTGCTTCCAAAACATTTTAAAGCCACAACCCAGTTTTTAGAATGACAAACTTTTGTATTCCACGTAGTTTAACCCCTTAAGTGCTGCTGACGGCCAATGGTCGTCAGCAGCGCTACCTCCCCAGTGCTGCGCACGACCATTGGACGTCCATTCAGCACTGGTTCCAATGGACAGCGCAGCACTGGGGAGGGATGTTTACACGCAGCTAAGGTGTTAAAGGACACGAGGAGGCATTTTCTTTTTATATAATAACAGCAACTGTTTCTAAACGTCACAATGTTGACCACGCCAATGGTTTGTTTGATTTGTTCTACCTTTAGAGCCGTTTTAATATTTATTTGGAAGGTTTTGCTTAGACTCCTCATCCATCTTGCTCCTTCCATTGAAAGTTCCGACGTGATCCGTCAAGCGGTGGCCGAGTAAAAAGGAGGTGACCCATAATACAATTTCCCATTACAATTTCCATAGAGATTTTTGTACCACAAAACCTCCAAAATGGCGAATGGATCCGTATTTGGCAGAATGCTAGATCTTTATCTAGAATGTCTGCTTTTTGTTATTTGCTGTAAATACGTTCAGTAGTTTTTGAGAACTTAAGTTTCAAACTTTATTAATATCTAGGTGGTTAAGAACGCAGGAGTTCTGCGGGCACGCAACATCAGATAAGAGAGCGATCTAATTTGTCGAGAGGGCTTTTGCTTTTGTAGGAGCTTGCACCCTGATTGGCTGGCCGCAACACAAACAAATATTATGGCCGCTAATACATGCAGTAAATGGCAGAGGATTGGGTGCAGGACCTTGTTGCATGCACTCCACACCCAAAAGCCAATAGGGGTGAGGAGGCGGGGTTTGATATAGTTGCATATGGTAATAAAATATTATTTTACGTTACAAAAACCTTCGAAATTCACTGGAAAAAAAAGAAAGGTTAAAGTGACTGTCTAGTTAAGTGAAAGTCTTTTTTAACGTCACCTTTTTAAGCTAAAGAAAACCCACTGAAAGTCACCAGTTCTGAAGTATAGTTAACTGAAGTAACTATATATTGTGTCCTTGCCATGCATGGGTTATGACCTCACATGTTACAGCACTCATGGCATGGTCTATGACATCATTGATGACTATATGTATATATGTGTGTGTATTTTTGTTTTATAGCAGAAACACAGCCCAATTGCATTTGAGCACGTTACATGAGCACTACATTACACTGCACAAGGTCACACACATTTTTATTATAAGCACCATGGACTGAGAGATTTGCCCTGAACCGAAGGATGTTAAGCCAATTCTATGGGTCAAAACTTGTTCTCCAGATCCAGTAGACCACATCCATATTTCTCAATTTATGTGTGAAAGTGATACAGAAGTAGTATGGTTGTGTACTAGCTTAGGAGTACCTACAAGGGATTGTTTAACCCCTTCGATACTTATGACGAGCTCAGCTCGTCATGAGGCACAGTGGAGCTGTACTCATGACGAGCTGAGCTTGTCATAACCGCCGTGGAACGCCCACGCTGGGCTAATTCTCCTCCTGTGCGGGCTTTCTATGTGAGTGGGCTGTGTTGTGACGAGCTCAGCTCCACTGTGCAGCATGACGAGCTGTGCTCGTCACGAGCACCGCGGGGGAATTAGCCCCGCGTGGAAGGGGTTAAAAATAGTACTTGGGGACATTGTTCATTTCATTTGAACTGGTGCAGAAACAAGAATAATCATTTTGCATATTGCTTTCATAAAGACAAGGACCATCATCACTCACAAAGTCTGCCCGTGACCCACCAGTGGATCCAGACCCACACTTTAAGAAGTGTTGGCCTAGCTGCTAATAACGTGTTGCATTTCTCCTCGGGGGTTGTCAGTGGGTAGTATCCCTCTACCTCTGTGTACCCCAAGAATAGAACTGAGGGACCCATTCTCAAAGGAATACATGATAAATCTTTAATGGCAGTTCCTAACCCCCAGTTTGTCTAAATATGATGGCATTGCCAGCATATCATTGTACACGCGTCCAGGCAACCCCTTCCAAAGCTATTTGAATGTTTGACGGTTTTTATGCAATTGTTGATCTCTCTTGTAGTGGTTTACAAGTTTCCCCTCAGATTGGGGAAGTCCGTTTTTAATGGATCAGTCAAAAAAAGTCACATGACTATTTTCGGGTCAGTGGGTCAGTCATTGAAAGGGGTGTTGGAAAGTGATGTGGTCCCAAAGTGCATATGCCCACACAGTCTACCCTTATTACCGTTAGTGGCTGTGACCCATATCATGTCTCTGATGCCCCATCCACATTTGAAAGCAAGAGATGTAAATGATTGAGAACTTTTGCTTAACAAAACTACAAGCCATGTGAGATATTGCCTGTAAGAACCACAGGCTTGGTTACTGGTGTACCAATCACGGCATTGCTACTAAATGTGAAAGATTGTTTTGCTGCAAAAGCTATCTCATGGGAACCACTGCAGAATGTGTTTTATTACAGTTCTCAAAGGTGGCTATTACATTAAGATCAGTTTAAAATAAAAAAGTTAAAACAGTCCTGCCTTTAATCAACATGAAAATCTAATTGCCACTCCACTCTATAAGTGCGTATGGGGTTGACATAAGCTTCCATTCGCTAGTGGGCATAGTGAATTTGAGAGATCAGGTATAGCTGGCTCTGGTGGTTGTAAAATGCAAGTACTTAGGAAAATTACATTTGTTTCAATTGTATTGAACTACAGCTAACTCTGGTGCGACCACCTTTGGATATCTTCCATTCACTTATACATTCACTTATACATAAAGGTTTCAGCTCATCCTATACCTTATGAATTGACCCACTGTACTGTCTTCCTTTTTGCTCAGAGCAGTCTGTCTTTTTCTAATTTTGTGACTGTTTTAAGGAAAGGGGTGATGTTAGTTAAATCCATTTGCAGCAATATTGTGTTTTGGGGTTAGATCAAGGAAACTCATGCTGGAATAGAACGTGCTTTTTATAAGGATCCCAGTTGAAGGGCTGTAGTTGGAGGTTTTGCACAGTTTGATTTTATTTTATGTATTTACTTATTTTACACAGCCTGCCTTAGAAATGCTTTGCATGTATGTAATATATTGCTATCATTTTTAGTTTTAATAAATCATATTTGACCTTTTACCACTAACCGGTGGTTGCAGTATAATCTATGCCAAAGTACATATTGCAATGTACCTCCTGATTGCCTCAGGAACTGGTGGCTGCAACATGCAGAACAGTGGAATGATAGCCCACTTAGTCTTTTTCTTCTGTTTTTGCCACGTCCTAGAGGTCATTTGAAAGCCTTGCCCAGAGTACTCAATGCTTTTGATTGTCAGATGTGACATGAACATGCACTGACCTCAGTAAATTGGGGACAAAAAGGTAATGGTCTGGTATTTCCTCAGTCAACACAACTGCTTTCAGTGCTGACAAATCACTGTTCTCTGTTTTCCCGATAAGACCAAGTACTTCTTTCAATATTTTTTACTCTGTTTTTCTGTAGGTATTTGTTGGATTACCGGTGGTACCAGCAGTGGAAGACCTATGTGGACTCGGGTGATCAGAACTCTAGCACCTTCCCTGGGCACATTAACAACATCGAGCTCTTTGATGGTAATGGGGTGGAATTTAGTATTTTGTTTTCAGTGCTTAAAACATTGTAATCCCTGCATACACTTTCATAGAGTTCACTGGCTTCCATGGGGCTTCAGGTTCAATCTGGGTGCATTTAAAGTTATGCCATCAAATGCTAACTTGACATCAGTGATGGCAAGGTGCATGGTGTATTTTGGGAATCATTCATCATTCTTTGCTTATTGGAACGGTTCATGAACAGATGTGGTGGAGCACTTCTGTAGTAGGGGATCTCTGTGTATAGTCATAATCTAGTGAATAGTCCCGCTCATGAGCGTGGACCCCGGAGCAATCAAAAATAATCTCTGAAGTTGTCAAAAAATGCAGACCTGCACAAACACTTAAGAGAGAATTTAAAGACCGAAAATTGCAGCCTATATCCACAGGCTACACTGTCCAGTACTTCAACTAGAAATTCCACCAAAAACCACAAACAGCACAGCCTGTCCAGTTTTTCCTCACAGAGAAAACTTCCCTTTTCTCACAAAAACCTCAGGAATGATAGAGAAGAAGGTGTGGACAGACAAGCCCCATAGGCTGCCATTATGTGGCTCAGACAGGGATACTGTGCCTCTAAGAAAACTTACCGCAACTCTCTCAGTATCCCAGAATGCACAGCAGGTCCCTTTTACTTTCAGTTCTTTTTTCCGGCTCTTGCTAGCAGGACCCTGGAGCATTGAGCTCTCCCTTTGTTGGGTTTATTAAAGAATTTTTTCACTTTTGAGTGTTTAAGTGTTTTCACACGACGTGTTTTGGTGCCCTCTTCTTTTTTCTATCATCTGAGCACTCTATTTTTATCAAATATGCCTGCATTATTTGATAAATGCCCAGAGTGCTCCAGGAAGAAGGCCAAGTCGGATCCACATGAACTGTGTATCCTGTGTCTCTCTTCTTCTCATTTACCAGAGAAGTGTGAGATCTGCCAGTCTTTCTCCTCCAGGACCCTGAGAGACAGAAGGAAGCTCAGGCTCCAAGGACTGGAAGAAAGAAGGCTGCAGAGTCAAGGTGGGTCTGGAAAGGCTGGGTCTGCCTCCTCTGCACGTGCTAAGGCCTCTGGGGTGGCTCCCCAGCGCCAAGAAGGCCTGAAAGCGTCACTGTTCTCCGTCGACGTCGATAGCATCAACGACGGCGTCGAGAGGCATGACGGCGGTCTGTTCCCCTTCTCCCCAGGGCTCTGGGTCAAGAAGACGTCGATGCTCGACGTCGATGCTCGACGTCGTGGGGACTGACGAGACCACCGTCGAGGTCGCCGCCGAAGACATTATCATCTTCGTCGTCGTCGACGTCGAAGATTCCAGCCGGCGTCCGTCGACTCGAAGGTCAGCGTCGAGAAGGAGGTCACCGACGTCTAAGTCGAGGACGTTCGACGTCGACAAGACTGTCATCAGTGTCGAGACGGCGAAGCCCGTCGTCGAGGCGTAGGTCGTCGACGTTGAGAAGACGTTCGTCGACGTCGAGGAGGCGTTCTTCGATGCCGAGGAGGTGATCAGCTCATAAGAGAAAGATCTTCCTCCAGGAGGCGTTCTGGAGCCAGGAGTCCTTCCAGGTCATCTGGGGCAAGACGGCCAGGAAGAAGACGACGGAGTCACCGGGCTCGGTGTACTCTGAGGTGTACTCGCCTCCTAAGCCGAGGTCGCCTAGTCCTCCTCCTCCTCCACTGCTGCTGAAGGAACCGCCGCTGCGCACTCCTTCGCCGCCTCCTCTTCCGGTTCCTCCACATGTACCACCACAGTTGCCGCCTCCGGTGCCTCCACGTACAGCAACACCAAGGCCTCCGAGGTCGACTTCACTGCCGCACCTTCCAACGCCGCCTAAGGGGGCACCTCGGCCGAGGTCCCCCGGTCAGGCCGCCGCAGGTTCCAAAAACGGCTGCTCCTCAGGCACCCGCGGAACGCCCACGGCCTAGAAGACCCAGATCTCGCTCCGGACGGCGAGGGAGGTCCAGGAGTCGCCGTCGATCATCGAGATCCAGACGACGCCATAGGAGGGGTCGGTCTCGGTACAGCACGGGATCGTCCAGTACGAGGGAATATTCTCCGACCTTTTCTGAATCCCCTCAGACGAGGGTATCCCCGGTGGATGATGTGGTGTCCTTTCAGGAGGTTTTGCTGATGGGTGCTAACAAGCTGGGCATCACGTTGACGGTGCCCGCGCCCTCCGTCATCTTTGAGACTCTTCACAAGAAGCACCTGTCTCGGCCTCTATTGCCCTTGGTTCCAGGGTTAGTGGAACCAGCAATGGAGCTCTTTCTCACTCCGGCAGTGACGAAGGCAGTCCCCTCGAGGCTGCAGAAGAAGTACAAGGCACCTGATACGGACCTGGCTTTCCTCCGGACGGATCCCATTCCGGATTCGGTAATAGTGACGGCGGCGAGCAAGCAACACGCCACCACTCCATCGTCGAATGTGCCTCCGGACAAGGAGAGTCGCTGGTTGGAATCAGCAGGCAGGAAGGTATGCGGGACGGCCGCTACCTCCATGAAGGCTGCCAGTGCATCAGCACTGTTGGGGCGCTATGATCGGGCTCTGTGGGAGTCCCTCCAACAGTTCGCAGACCTCCTCCCTCGGGAGAAGGAGGACTTTATGGAAATCCTGAACGAGGGGTTGCTGGTGTCGAATCAGCTCATCAGTACAGCTGCGGACTCGTAGCTACTGGCAGCCCATGGTTACTGCCATGGTATCAATTGACATCTTTAAAGCCCGAAGCCCAGCAGAGGGTTGCCAATCTGCCCTTCTCGGGAGAGACCCTCTCCGGGAAGCACGCTGACGACGAGCTGGCCCGCATGAAGGCTGAGGCCGAGAGTCTGACAGCGGTGGGCTTGGAGAAGCCCAAGGATCAGAAGAAAAACTACCGCCCGTTCCAAAGACGGTAGAGGGCGAGGACAGCAGTCTGGACACCAACAACAGCAGCAGTTCCAGAGGAAGCCCTTCCAGAAACGTCAGAAGGGCAGGGGTGGTCAGCAGTCTGCCACCGCGTCCAAAGGCCCGGCCTGGTCTCGGCCCTGAGCGGTTACTTCCCCGTCATCCGTTACCCACTCCGGTGGGGGGAAGTGTTCAATATTTTCTGGCAGAGTGGAGAAAAATTACTCCGGACAAGTGGGTGCTGAATATTGTTTGCAATGGATACAGTCTTCGGTTCACCAGCCCGCCTCCAGCCATTCCACCGGTTTGCTCGCAGTTTCAGCTGCCCGAGCTCCAGGCGGAGGCCGATACCCTGGTAAGGAAAAGAGCTATATAAGACGTCCCTCTGTCTCAAAGGTGAAGAGGTCTGTTCTCACGGTTCTTTCTGGTTCGCAAGAAGGACAAGAACGAGTTCAGGCCTATTCTGGATTTGCGACAAGCAAACAAGTGGATTCGCAGAAAGAAATTTCGCATGCTGTCGTATCAGATTTACCCTCAGCTGCAACGGGGAGACTGGGTATGTGCTATATATAGACCTACAGGATGCGTACTTCCATGTGCCCATTGCACAGAAACACAGGAAGTTCCTGCGATTCCAAGTCGGCTCCAATCATTATCAATACACAGTACTGCCATTCGGACTGAAGTCTGCGCCCAGGACGTTTTCGAAGTGTATGACAGTGGTAGTGGCACACCTGAGAAAGAACAAGGTGTTTGTCTACCCGTACCTGGACGATTGGTTGATCAAGGCATCCTCCTTCTCTGAAGTTCAAGCACACTTCCGGAGGACGTGCGTTCTGTTGAACAAACTGGGGTTGTACATCAACATGTCCAAGTCTGTCCCGACTCCGGTCCAGTGCATTCAGTACTTGGGAGCCTGCATCAAAACGCTGTCGGCAAGCGTGTTTCCTTCGGAGGAAAGACTATTATCACTCCTTCGGAAGGCTCAGGCTCTAATGACCGCTCCATCTACAACAGTGAGGACGGTGTCTTCTCTACTGGGGTCGATGGCCTCCTGTATCTTCCTCACGTCACACGCACGGCTTCACATGAGACCGTTGCAAGAGTGTCTGGAGGATCAATGGAACCAGAGGAGAGGCAACTGGGACGACAAGATACGACTGTCTCTGCATGCTCTACAGTCTCTGAAATGGTGGTGTTCAGCTGAGAATCTCCTCAAGGGGGTTCCCTTCCACAAGGACATTCCCACTCAGACTATCGGGACGGATGCTTCTCTCCACGGCTGGGGGGCGCATTTCGGAGACTTACAGATACAAGGAACGTGGTCCCTGACGGCGTCCACGTATCATATCCATTTCCTGGAACTCAGAGCTGTTCCCTCGGCAATGAAGGCCTTTCATCTGTCCTTTCAGAACAACTCTGCTTGTACAGACTGACAATACGACTACGATGTATTACCTCAACAAGCAGGGGGGTACGAGATCGTGCACCCTGTCGCAGGAGGCGCAGGCGATCTGGCACTGGCTGCTGGCCAGAGGACTGACGATAACGGCTACCCATCTGCCAGGTGTGCAGAATGTTCAGGCGGAACCACTGAGCAGACTGATTCAGGAAAACCACGAATGGGTCATAAACGACGAATTACTAGGAGAAGTCTTCGCACTGTGGTGGACTCCAGACGTAAATCTGTTCGCCACCGCCGAAAACAGCAAATGCCGAAACTTCGCATCCAGGTACTACCAGCAGGGGACGCTGGGGAATGCGCTATGGATCAACTGGTCGAACAGCTTTCTGTACGCTTTTCCACCTATTCCCCTGATTCCGGCGGTGCTCATCCAGCTTTCCCAGTCCAGGGCACGGATGATCCTGATTGCCCCAGAATGGCCCAGGCAGTGGTGGTTCACGGACCTGCTTCACCGGTCTCTCCTTCCTCACATACGGCTGCCGTGCCGGCCAGACCTTCTCACGAAGTTCGGGGGGCAGATGGTGCACCCCAACCTCTCGTCTTTGAGTTTGACGGCATGGCTCCTGAGAGAGTGCAATATGGCCATTTGAATCTTCCTGAAGATTGTATGGACATACTGAAGGAGACTAAGCGTCCTTCCACTAGGACTTCTTATGCTTAAAAGTGGAAGAGATTCTGCATCTGGTGCAAGTCCAAGAACTATTATCCGACGACATGTAAGGAAGATGTCATCCTTCCATATCTATTACATTTGGCGCAGTCTGGCCTTAATTTTCATTCCATTAAGGTTCATCTCGCTGCGCTGACTGCCTACAGGAAATGCCCTTCACAGACCTCCTTCTTCCAAGATCCCTGTGATCAAGGATTTTTTGGAAGGCTTGAAGGTGTTCCCTCCTGTACGGCTTCCTTCGCCTTCATGGGAATTGATTGTGGTGCTGTCCAGATTGATGAAGGAGCCTTTTGAACCGATTCATAAGGCTTCGTTGCAGCACCTGTCCTGGAAGGCGGCGATCCTCGTGGCCATTA
Source organism: Lissotriton vulgaris (assembly GCF_964263255.1). Classification (NCBI taxonomy): domain Eukaryota; kingdom Metazoa; phylum Chordata; class Amphibia; order Caudata; family Salamandridae; genus Lissotriton; species Lissotriton vulgaris. Next base: position 50,979,930 of record NC_141698.1, on the reverse strand, counting down.
CATCGGCACACAGGGTGAGTGAAATTCAGGCGTTGTGTTGCCAAGAACCTTATACTGTATTTCATGCTGCTAAGGTTGTTATGCGTACTCACCCTAAATTTCTCCCAAAGGTTATCTCTGATTTCCATGTTAATCAGACCATAACTTTACCTAAGTTTTTTTCAGAATCCTTCATCTCCAGCGGAAAGGTCTCTACATTCCCTGGATGTTAGGAGGGTGTTGAAATTGTACCTGAATAAAACCAAAGATATTCGTAGGTTAGACCAATTGTTTATCAATTACGGATCAGTAAGGACCGGTCTTGCTACCTCTAAACAGTCCATTTCGAGGTGGATCGTGTCCTGTATACAATTGTATTACCAGAAGGCTAATAAGACCTTAGGGGGTAAACCTAAGGCTCATTCCACCTGGGGCAAAGCTGCCACGACAGCTTTGCTACGTAATGTTCCCATTGCAGAAATCTGCAAGGTGGCCACTTGGAAGTCGGTCCATACCTTTGCTAAGCATTACTGTCTAGACACTGATGCCAGGACAGATACTCAGGTTGGGCAGGCTTCGCTGCGAAATCTGTTCGCACAGTAGTGGTGTTATTTCTCTTATTCTCCACCGCCGCTTTGGTATGGGGATGGGCTTGCCATTCTATTCACTATACACAGAGATCCCCTACTACAGAAGGAGTAGTTTCTGTCCTGTAACTCCAGTTCTGTAGTAGGGGTATCTCTGTTATAGTCATTAGCGCCCGCCCTCCTCCCCGGTGGAGAAAGATATTCATGTAAGGGATGCTACAGGTCTGGCGTGTTACACCTTCAAAAAGAACTGAAAGTAAAAGGGACCTGCTGTGCATTCTGGGATACTGAGAGTTCTGGAAAGTTTTCTTAAAGGCACAGTATCCCTGTCTGAGCCACATAATGGCAGCCTACGGGGCTTGTCTGTCCACCCCTTCTTCTCTATCATTCCTGAGGTTTTTGTGAGAAAAGGGAAGTTTTCTCTGTGAGGAACAACTGGACAGGCTGTGCTGTTTGTGGTTTTTGGTGGAATTTCTAGTTGAATTACTGGACAGTGTAGCCTGTGGATATAGGCTGCATTATCTGTCTTTAAATTCTCTCTTAAGTGTCTGTGCAGGTCTGCATTTTTGACAATTTAAGAGATTATTTTTGATTGCTCCGGGGTCCACGCTCATGAGCGGGACTATTCACTAGATTATGACTATAACAAAGATACCCCTACTACAGAACTGGAGTTACAGGACAGAAACTACTCCTTCATTCATGGGGTATTTTAGGGACCACTTAAAACCCTTTTATAACTGGAATGATGCAGATGAAACTTCCGTTTGTAGAGTTTGACATTGTGCACTGAGAACAGTTATTTTGTGTTCAAACCACACCCCCAGTGCAGTTTCCATCCCATCATCTATAGATTTTTTTAAAGCCTTTTTGCTGGGGTTCTAAAGATGGGTCTGGTTTGTTGTAGCAAGGCCTGTGAGTGTTATTTTTTTCTTGTGATTTTTGTCCAGGCCAGCAAGGAATGCTTATGTTTTCTTGAAAAAAAGATTGGGAAATGCCCCAAAAAAAGGTTTTGCTTTGTTTCCACACTTTTAGCACTAGAAACTTGTCTGGATTCAGGTCGGTAGGCGTGAGATGAATTCATTGGAGCTTGTGCCTTTTTTCAATCACGCTAATTTTGTACCTGTGTCAGGCTGCTCTCTCTCTGCCCAGAGTGTCCAGACTGTGACAACAGGAACTTGTCGCGTGTTCCCCAAAGAAGCCAGAGCATTTTATGTAAGTGTCTGGGGAATAAAAACCCTTTAGTATTTAAAAAAAATGTTTTACAAACATAAAGGAAAAAAATATATATAACTGACCATAATTGGTGAACTGCAGATTAGCTGAGCTAATATTTTAAAATATACATTCTGACACATTTTAATGTTTTCCTTTTAATTTAGAATGTGGGAGGAAGGTCTTGTCTTCTCCTTACAGCACAGTACATTGGTTAGGGAGAATTCTCACAAGAGCCAGTGCTAGATCTTGCAGTATCCCGGTATGTGTAAAACAATAGTGTGTCAGTGTTAGTTAAGAATCAGGCAATTCTGTTTACCTGTTGGTGGATGATCAGCTTTGTGGCCAGTGAGCTGTTTAAAATATTTTTAGCCAGAAGTTTCTTTCCTAAATTACGATGCTTTTGTGGCACCCCCATTAGATCTTTGTTTGTAGGGATTTCTGGTAGTTGTTCACCAACATTATGAATGTCTGGAGGATTTAAAAGCTGGAGCATTAATTTAACTGGCCAGTAACTGTTCAATATTTTCTGCATTCACTGACTATCACATAAAGTTGCACCTGTACCTCTGTTCAACCCATTAGGTTTGTATTGAGCCATTTAGAAATGGGTACTTAATGGGTTGAATGCAAACACTTAAACTAAAGTAATCCGGGCTACTGTAGAATATAATGTGCATAAAATCTGACGCTTCAGCTCAGTGCCCTCTCACATAGTGTGAAGAAAAAGATCTTTGGATTGTTCATTGTAATAGGGTTGATGTTTTTGTATGCAGATGCAATTGTGTAGCCGTCAAAAGAATGTTGTAGGGCACAACATAGTGCTGCACATGTTCATTAAGTTCTTAACATTGGCTCCAACATTTTCTCTCTCCTAATCAGATCTGGAAACGCACCGACTTAAAGAAAAGCTGGTGGAAGATGAGGACTATGTCTTGGTGCCCGCAGAGGTCTGGCAAAAGTTGGTCAGCTGGTATGGCTTGGAGAAAAATCAGCCTGCCATTGAGCGCACAGTGAGTAGTAGTTCCAGCTGTGTCTGCAGTGCTATTTTGTATAAGACAGGAGTTCCAGCACGTAAAGCTATTTATGTGCTGCTAACATAACTAAAAACAAAAGCAGTAGTTTAATTTGTTTTTCAGGAGGCAAGGGCATTTGAAACTGAACCATAACATACATTTTGTATGTCCATTTGTAATTGGTTTGCAAAACCTGCAGATTCAATTTAGTGCTTGCAACCAATGAATGATCCCCATTTTCTATATGACTGTGTGCACAGAATGTGAACAGTGGAAAGATGCAATAATAATAAAGGAATGTCTTCAACCTGGATGCATTGTGAGGTAGGAACTTTGACCATTGACTGCCATCACTCGCCCGCAATCAACAAAGCCGGGTGATACTGTGACTGCATAGAGACCTGACCCTCAGAGGCCTGAATCTGAAGAAGTAACCCCCTAAGATTTTACCGTCCTGGATATGCTGTGAAGGCAGTGAGGAAGCCCGTCCTCGGACTGAAGAATGCTCTGCTCGAACCAGAGAATAAGAGACGGATGCACAGACTGCTGCTGCAAGGCAAGACCAGTTGTTGAGCTCGGGAGGCAAAAGTGTGCCCAAATTTCCCAGGGACCAGATTTGAGTAAGCTCGGTGACTGATGGGAAGTCTACAGAGAACAAGTGAACCCTTCCTGAGAATAGAATACGAGAAGTTTTGCAAGTTGTTTATTCAGAGGGTTGTCCAAAACGTCTTGGATGTGACACTTTAAATGAAAGCAAGAAGGAGACTAAGATTTAGTGTCTCCGGTCAGGTCAAGGTGTGACTAAAAGTTGGAAGGAGTGTCTTTCGTAGACCACAGTGAAGGCAAACTTCTATAATGTCTTAATTTCTGGCCCTCCATACTGGCACAATTGAGTGAACGCTTGCATTCAAAGTGTATATGCTTTAATGCATGCCAACCAGAGTTAAAGTTGCCAGAAGTTGAGCTGAAGACTCTAGGGAGTAAAATGGGTAAAATCGGCTTGATCTCGGTTAGTTTTCTTCTGAGGCCAGAGTAAAACATGGTTCAACTTGCATTGAGCTGCTAATTTGAGGATCTATGTTTTGCTTGAAATAACAGAATGCACAGAGCCTCTTGTTGGATTTCTTCCCCTATATGGTTTGTTCCATAGAGACCTGAGCTGTTGTTTTACTTAACCCCTCCCATGCTCAGCTCGTCATGAGCCACCGTGGCCGTGTGCTCATGACGAGCTGAGCTCGTCATAACGGCCACAGCGCTCGCACGCGGGGCTAATTCCCTCGCTATGCTCAACTTTCCACAAAAACGGGTGTGGCCGTGGCGAGCTGAGCTCGTCATGAGCACACGGCCACGTGGCTCATGACGAGCTCAGCTCGTCACGAGCACGGGGGTGCTGTGCGCGCCCCCCTCCCCCCAGCACAGCGGGGGAATCAGCCCCACAGGCAAGAGGTTAAAACTGCTTACAGAATTCTTGTTAAAAGGTAAAGGAAATATCCAAGTAAAAGGATCAATACTACTCATCCTGGCAAGCATCCAGCAGACGAAGATTATCTTGAGGAGCTACATAGGAGGGCTTGAGTGATATACATACTTTTAATTAGCAGTCAGCTAAGTTCTAGGGTATTTTAAAAATTAATACGTATAACTTTGCCCTTATGAAGGCCTTCCAAGTGTTTGCATATTGTGTGGAAAGGGCACGACCTTCTGTAGGCAATACAGTATAGTTGTAAAGCAGAGTGTACATTTTTTCTTTGGGTAGAACGTAACATTGTCACAGCCACATCAAAGTGTTGTGCTCTATGAGAGTCTTACACCGACCTCTCTTTTGTAATTTGAAGAGTGTCATTATATGAGATGATGGAAAATATGGAGATTTATGGTTGTAGAATTTTTATGAGCAATGCAAAGTGATTGTAAAAGAAGTTATTGATTACAAATGCACCAAAATATGCCCTTTTGCATAATTGTGACATAACCTAATCTCACCATTAACTATTCATTTTACTACAACTAATAGCTACTTGACCATGAATCAAAATGACTAGCTCAGTCTTTATCATACACAATTATTAGTTCTCTCATTGCCCAAAGTAACGTTTTTCTACTTATGGTTTTGCTGTGCACGCACTACAGATGTATTCATTTTAAGGCACAGAATTGCCTTCCAGAGGACTAGAATGGTGTTAGCAACGTCATAAATTACAAATGAAAGCTACCAGTGTGTCAAAAAGTTTAAGCTCTCCATGGAACTAGTGTTAAATGAGAGATGTTTGGTGGGGTAGTAGGCAGTCTAACAAAGTGGTAAACGGACCGAAGGTTTTCCATTGGACAGAACTTGGAAAAGTCAGATGTACTAGGATGCTTTTTTTGTTATGAGGCTAACAGGAGTGGTTTCTTCAGGTGATTCTTGGGAAGTGATTGCTGACCAGGCAGGCCTCACATTGATTAAAATGTTACCAGACATGCAGGCCTAGTGACTTGAATAATCTACTCCACATAACTGTAATGCTCTTGTCCCATAAACTGGTCTCAAATTGTGTGATTCTAGGCAAATACTTTTTTTCACAGAGCTGCCATTTTCTTCGTTATCAAGTATGTGAGTTCAGCATGTATGCTGTACAAAAAACTATTTTGTCTGATTTAATAGACTAAACATTTGCTCCATGTATAGTAGAAATCTCGCCCACATATCCGATACACTTGACCCTAACTTGTGACTTACCAATGATGGCCCTTGAAGGGTCCCAAGGTGCGGCAGAGGCGCCAAGGCCCTACGTGCTCTTCCAATTGCAAACACATTAGAGAGGCCCTGAGGCGGCAGCACAGACCGGACCCAATCTTCCAAGAATCCAAACTTTTTGGGAAACCCAGGACCTGAATATTACTGCAGCGTGAGGGGCCCTCTGCATCTTCCTATCTCTCTTGTTCATCTCCGCCCCTGTACTTGCCGTTTTGGGCATTTCGCGGTTTAGGGTCGCCACCTGCCCCTGCAAGGATGCACTGTTGGATTTTGCAGCTGTGACTTCATCAGTCACTTTCCGAATATCTGCTCATAGTAAATTAACGTCTCTGAAACAGTCTTTATCTGGTGTTCTAAGGCAATGCGAGAACCTTGAATGGCAGCCAGAAGTTCTAACCAGGATAGCGCCGAGCCCTCCCCCAGCGGGTCTTCTGTTTCAGATACTTTTTACTATCTTGTTAACTTCTGTTTGGGTTGCTGTGGCATGGGATACTGCATAATGGTGTTTGGGGCGAGTGCTTGAGAGGATTTAGCCTTGCCTGTGATGACCTCAGGTGCGGATTCCGCCTCAGGTGCGGATTCCGCCTCAGATGCGGATTCCGCTTCAGTTGCGAATTCCGCCTCAGTTGCGAATTCCGCCTCAGTTGCAAGGGTCCGAGGGCTCAGAGCTCTTCAGACACCACCGGCACCGCAGTAGGGCCCTTGGGGAGCAACAACGGGCCATGCGCCTCCTTATTTATTTATTTAGTTTGAAGGTTTTTATAGCGCGGACCAGACCCTTGTGGGTATTTGAGTGCTTTACAACAAATAAAGGAAATAGAGGAAATAAACAAAGGAAATAGGCATTTACGTACAAAAATATGCTTATATTAGGTCCAACAACGGTAAATGTTCCAGCATAGTGCATATCTACAATCCTGCAACAACTAGTTCAAGTGAATTTTGTCAGGAGAATCGATTTAACTTCGTTTTTAGGTCTCGCCTGAGCCAATGCATGCGCTGCTCTGGCGAGACATTTTGTCTGTGGGCTTTTAAAAGTGTTACCACAGCTTTTTGGCTGCCATAGAGCGTGCAGTTACTCGCACAATGACAAGCAGAGACGCCATATGGCTTTCCTCTCTCGTCATGGTGCGCGCACATCGCACACCATTTGCCAGTCTGCTTTCACTTTTGCACACAACTCCTGGGCTTGTTTTATTTATTATTATGTGAGCCGGAGTTGGCGCGCGCCCGCACACAACTCCACCGCCCACCACATATTGCGTCTCGTGGCTTGTTTCTCACTTTGTTTGCTTTGCCAACATTGTAGACCGACTCGGTCTGCCTCCTATAGCCCTTGAACGCCAGCTGCCCTTTCTTAGTGCTAAGGATGTTACGCGCTCTCACCCATACAAGATTCCCTGCATGCTGTCTGCTCTGTTGACACAGCTGCTGCAGTAGGAAGGGGAGCTGCAAGTCCTTCTGGAGGGAAGCAACCTAGCGTCGGGGACGGCACTGCCTCCACGCCCCAACTACTAGCCTCAACATCTCCATAAACTATTATTGACGTCTCCAATCCAGACAAGTCCTTGTCTCACCTTAGGCTCTTACTTTTCACGTAAACCCGTTTTTCTCTCCCAACATTCCTTTCCAATCACTTCACTTCTCTCCCCAGACTCTTCCCTTTCTCTATTGCACTGCACCCCCTTCTCCCCAAGACACCTCCCTCCGCCACCCCTTTCACTCACCTCTCCCAAAGCCTGCAAGCTCTTCACAGCCCCCACCACCTGCTGGTGATCCAAACCCAGCTCAGCTGCCAGTCCTAGACTCTCCAGTCCCCCATCCTGGGCCTGAAGTTAGTGCAACAGCAGCTCCGGTACCCGGCTTTCCGCCATGCTTACTCAGAAAATGTCAGTGGCATGCACACAAACTGCACTGACAGGTCGCTGTATATCGCCGCCATCTTAGAACTGGACCCAGGTCTGTAAGCCAACAGTAGTCTTGGGCTACAACCCGTACAAGAGTTGCCTCAGGGTGGAGTCAAAAAAGAGCAAAGAAAGAGGAGGAGTAACAGGATGCAGTGGCTCTTATAGGGCTATACAGGATGTGATGTATGGACAAGCATAATGGGAAATGTAGTTTTATTTGCATACAAAACGATTTTCAGTGGCTGCTATGAGTAGTAAATAAAAGAAAGAGAAGCATAATCCGAAGCCTCCGGTCCTGTAATAGAATCCATCTTGCAATAGGCGAGGCTCCGTTCAAAGTAGCCTGTTTCATCACAATATTAATAGAAGTTCCATCATTGTGGCGGCCACTTTGCAACAGGAGAGGTTTATTTTTAAATGTGGGCTCCCCAGCAAATTCTGCCACTGGACACGTCTGCTTAGCAGCCATCTTGAAATGGCAGAGTTTGTTTCATGAGGTTGATTGCATACTATACAGCTTTAAGGTTCAAGACTCTTTCAAATGATGACCTTTGTCTCCGGACTGTAATCCAAATTGTAAAGAAAATTATTTGCTTTCAGACGGCTATGAGAAGAAATCTTATTTTTTGTTTGAGAAAAGTGATGAAAATTTGACTAAAATTTTGGTTTTATATTTAAATTAAAAACGTAGGATTTTATTTTAGAATCCATTGTTTTTAGGAGTCTGTGTGTATAAGTGTATGTGCACACAAACAGGCTGTACCCACATAACGGGTATTACGTCTTCTTTTGCATTCTTCTTTTTCAGTGAACTTCCCATTTTTATTTTCCGGGTAGTGCATTTTTGTTGTTTTTACATGTTTTGGCTAGTTTTGTTACTTTCTAAATTTCCCCTTAATACTTGGAAAAGGAAGAAATGTGACCATGTGGATATATTACCTACTGCACAACTAGTGATTTTTACCTAGCTGATTTGTAACCTGAGTTTTAATCCTAGCTCTCTGAAAACGTTGTGATCTTGGCTACAGCACTGTTGTTACCTGATGTCTCAGTTTCCATATCTGGCAATAATGAGAGCCCGAGAGACACGTTAATGAATTCCTGAATTAAAACGTGAATAGAAATACTGGATATTACTAGCTACTCTCAGCCTAATGCTTGGAACAACTGTCAAGTCCATTAACTAATTCGGCGCTTTGCTCTATATTCACTTATGTGACCTCTTCACTGACATGTCACAGGATGTGCTGTTTTATTGCGGGATCACCACAGCGCCTACGGAGAACAAGCATTGGCATAGCCAATAGGTCTCGCCTTTGAGATCTTATAAGTGTTTAGCCATGCAACTGTTGATGTTCTTGCACCAAGCATATTGTGCTGCATAACTAAATACTTATAAGGTTCCAAAAGTGAGACTTATTGGCTATGCCAATGCTTGATAAAGGATGCCGTGTGAGGGTTCTGTCTTGTTTTTCGGGGTAAGACATTCCAAATCCTAGGGGCCATTCCTGTGAAGCAGCGGTTATAGGTTTTTCTTTTTTTAAATCGTTGTGGTTTTAGAAGGTTATATGAACTCCTGTTAGTTCTGTTGCCGCCCGATGGTACTAGTTTTTCTGCAAGATATCGTGGTGTTTTGTGATGCAATACCTTGTGTGTCATACAGGCGATTTTCAAATGGATTCTGGCCTCAAAGGGTAGCCAGTTATGAGTTGCCCGATGGTAAATGCCCCCAGTATAGGGCTGATGCCAGCTGATCAGGAAGATAGTCGGGGCCAACCCAGGTCCAAGCAGGTGCTCCGTCTAGGTCCCCCAGCAGGGAGGGCCCACTGAATCTTCTTAGTCCCTATTCCGTGATGCACAGCATGAGAGCAGGCCTTCTCCAGTCTAGTGGCATCTCCCAGGTGGGTGTCTTCAGGGCACTAGTAGAAGTTCGAAAGCAAAGGAGATGCAGAGTGCCTGCTATCCCCCTATGAGTGAATGAACACCATTGGTCATTATGTCCACCAGATTTTACACTTGGGCGGATGACACAGCCACTATAGAGTATGAGCAGTGAGATTGTGATAGATTATCAGACACAACACACTAGGACGGAGCTTACCACGGTTCTCAGATTCAGTGGGCTGTCAAGGTTTCCATTCCTGGGCAAGCCTTGCTTCACAGGCCTGGCCGCTAAGCCTCCAGGGACAGCTGCTCGACCCAGTCTACAGGTTTAATGGGGCATAAATGACCATCAAGGCCCGAGACAATCTTAGGGAGTAAGTTGCGTACCTCCTCAAGAGAGGCTGTGGCAGTTCTGTAAGACGGGGAACCCCACAAACCAGGTACAGAAATGGTTGCAGCTGTGCTGGTAGTGCAGCTCAGCAGGTCGAGGTAGGCCACTGCAGTCGGTCGTTTAGCCAACAGCAATGCACCAGATGAGGGGGGTCATGTAAGGTGTCGAGAGGGGTCCCACGGCCGGGACGTCACGCTCACTGTGAGGGTCCCACACCACCGTCCTTCTTCTGCCAGGTTCAGTCGGACCTCTACTCGAGTGGGCCAGAGTACCTCTGCCATTCAGGAGCAGGCCAGCCCCTCCGTGGGCGCTCACAATAGGGCAAAGAGCTGCAGCGGTACTCCCGAAGCACTCCAGGCGGCCACCAAGTGCCACCGAAGTCACCCACTCCTGGGCGCTAACCGGACCTTGGTCCGGCGGCCAACAGTCACAGCCGTCATGGGCCCTGGCGGTACTCCCCTTCAAGCGGGCCACTGGCTCCCTGTGCATGCAGTGTTCGTCCCATGGTGGCATCTGCCGCTCGCCCCATGCAGCTGCGGTAGGGTAGCCTCTTGTCCCTGCCGGTCTCCACAGCACATGCTGCAGGCCCTGCTAGGCCGCAAGTGCGGGAATCTACATTCTCGCCAGCATTCTCGAATGGCTGTCGGCTACAGTACACTGGTATGTTGTGACAACATGAACCGATCTAGGATGTTTAGGATTGAGCAGGCTAATGCAGGATTCAGAAGACATTACTGTCTGGCTGGCTGAGAGCCCAGGAGCTCATGTCCTGCTGGACATGTTTCCAGTCCATGCCATTGTATGGTTGTTCACGCAAGACAACAGAACATTGTAGGACAAACAGTCTTGCAAACCATTATTTCAAGTATCTGCACCATCTAATGCCACCGCTAGAGGAGTGCTGCTTTACAGTCCATGCACAGCATATGTATCTGCAGCCAACACATGCTACGAATTGGGTATGTTACTTACCCTGTAAGCATCTGTTCGTAGCGTGTGGGGCTGCACATTCACACGTGTCCTCCTGCCTCCCTGACAGATATAAGATGGTGTTAAATTTACACATATGGATCATTATATATACATAAGATTGTTACATGCATTTTCAACATCAATAACGATCTTTCATAACTCTATCCTCACTCGCCAAAATGGCAGGGGAAAAACGAATCCAACAATGCCGGCAATAAAACGACTTTTTCGATAAAAATAAGTTGTAATGTCCGAACCCAAACTTGATGGCAGAAGTGTGCATAGCATGAGAATCTGCAGCACTACACGCTAAGAATAGATGCTTACAGGATAAGTAACATACTCCATTTTACTATGTAATCAAACAACACATTGCTTGTTCTTTTCTGAACATTTTCTGATATCTGCCCTCCGGGGTGCTTTAGACCATTGTTTTTCTGTCTCCTAAGTCTGTCTGTATTAGCTGGCGTTTTTCTTAAAACACTTCGTGCTGCTGTTACCTGTACTGTATTTCATGTATTTTCGCAGGTTATGGATTTGCCCAGCACCCAAAAGGTGGAAGTCTATTTGGTGGAGCTCTACTTGTGTCAGCATAGTGACATGGACAACGCCATGACTGCAGAGTTCAGCCGCACAGACACGATAGGTGAGGTTACATTTGATAACAACCATCCCTATGGGAAATGGAGACCTGTCAAGATGTTTAAATCCAAAGGATTTTTCAAATAAACTTGATTGCTCAAAGGATCTGTATTTGCCACTGACTGGAAGAGTTAAGTATTGCTTGATTATGGTTTTCTCTCGGTTCATTATCATAGAATATCTCAGTGCATGCACAGGATCCCGGAATACAACCGTAAATATTAATTTTCAAATTTGGAAATTATTTGAATAAAGAAAAAAAATGCAAAAACATCTGTCTCAAGCTGTTTTAATGCCTTTAATTCAAATCCAAATAGTAAGTTTAGCTGAGGTCATTTTTAGATGTTTGTGATAGAAACCGAATGTAAAAGCTTACAAGAAATAGACTGATTCTGGTATGAGAACAGACATTGCTACTTTAGGGAATCCAGATGCTGCCCTCTCCCCTCATGAAGAAGGTATGTCTTCTTTTTATTATTGGTTTTGATTTATTTGTTCCTCCTCTAGATTTGCAGTCAATATGCTGCCCATTTGGGAGGTGGCTTTTTTGTAGAGAGAAGTTACAGAAACGTCAGTTTATCAACATCCTCCTCCTCCTCCTCCTCCTTCCTGACTGATTTGAAAAACTATGTGTAACATAAAAGATGTTTTACTTCCGAGACAATCTGGGAGAGGTTGGGAAACTCCCTTGTCCTGGAGGTAACCGTAGTCCTGTGGGACGAGGGAGCAGGAATCTGCCTTTTTCTTTTACTTGGTGCTAGCGAAGGTTTCACTTCTAGTCAACATCTTAACACTGAGTATTGAACTTTTTCAGAGGATTCATGTCTGACATCAAGGTTTTATTCTCATTTGAGATCCTGGTTGCTTTTGAGCTTGATTGGAATTTAGAAAAGCTTTAAGCTGTGATTAGTTCATTTACAGTGAATGCCTTTAACATTTTGTTTGGCAAGACTTTTATTTAGTTTGATTATGACGTCTGTATGAGGAGGGAATGTTTTGCTTTTATAAGAAGGATGACTTGTTCGAATGTGTTGTGCCACCAGATAGATGATTCATCATTAATGGGCATTCTCGAAACTAATAGGAATTTGAGGGAGGCCAAAAAAGAGACATAGTGGCCTGATGCTTGAAGCTATTGTGCAAATCAATCCTATCTGTATTCAAAGCTGATACAAAGGGAGAGTTCCACAGAAAATGTTTCTTCTAGTACTATTAGCAAGGAGCATTGCACCACTATGTTTTTACACAAATTGATCATTTGATGCAAATTGAGTGCAGTAAGATTTAGAACTCCTCCCAAAATGATCATGTATAACCAAGATGATAATAGAAGGTAAGATTTTTTAGGCTTGGACATCTGACCCAAGTTTTTTTTTTTGTTGCACTTTGTTCTGTTTTTTGGATATCTATTATAAACCTCCTTTTTCCCCCATTAATTAGGAAAATGACCTCCTTGCGGCTCGGACGAAAGGCAGGTGAGGTGTATAGGCTAGCTCTCTGAATTCCCAGCTTGTACCCCTATGCAAGGTTGTTTGCTAAGGTTATGAAAACTTACCTTCTGGAATGGGTAGATGTTAATAACATTCCATCAAAGGCACATATGAGTTTTAGGATTAGGTTGTTTACTATGCACAATACAATAGCCCGGGACAGTGTGGCCTAAAATTTCCTAAGGATGAGTGGAGTACCTGGTATTATGCATTTGTCGACATCTTTACTGCATTTCACTGGATGAACCAAGATAAATAAAGCACCAAAATACTCTACAATTTCCTTTACTGGTTGGGTTCAGTAATAGGTGGGGTATATTATAAAGCCTGAACCTGTGCCAAGTTGTGTAAACTGTCACAACTTGGCAATATTGCCAATACTTTTTGCTGACTTGTGACAGGAGCAGCAAGCCAGGGAAGCTTTTAGAACATTGCGGTGTGTGTAAATTATTATTATTATTTTTTTAAACAGCTGAGTGTGATTGGGAGTGTCGAGAGAAGCAAGTGCTGAACTGGGGTGTGAGAAGCCACGCAGTTTGGGGGTTCTAATCAGGCGAGCGTGGAGGTGGCACGCAAGAGGGGGAGCAAGAAAACCTATGTGCCACCATGGAGTGCTAAAACATAAGATTGAAGTAGTTTTCTTGTGCTAACCTGTGGAAGAACCCATTCAAAGGGATGGTAAAGAAGCTATGCTCCAGGGGAGGGACAACACATGGAAGAGGGAAAAGCCCTCAAATAGGATATTGGCAAATGAGGTTAACCAGACAGACAACCAGTGGTAAACAATGGGCAACCCAAAGCTCCCTACAAGTATTGATATTGTCCACAATAGTTCTGACAGTAGATAGCTGAATGCTGTATGTAGGCAAGACTTAAAAAGCAGGTTTCTGATGGCTAATTCTCCCTGCAGATTCCTCACCTTTGAGTATTTCCAAGGCATAGGACTGATCTAGAAAGTTTTGCAGTAACCCTCTGGCACCAGCAGAGAGTGCAGACTCTGTTACGCAGTCCGGCACAGTGTTGTGTTGATGTTATCGGACCTTATAGTGCCAATACGGACACCCTGACATCATTTCCATTTTTTCCTACTCCTTTCGATGCTATCAAAGCTTTGTTCTCACATTCTGTGCAGAATATTTTCTTTAAATGTTTTTGTCAAGTGGTGCAGATAGTCGTATGTCACCGTTTAGGAGCTCTGGTTTCAAGTCTGTCACCGGTGAAATGGCTAAATCTCAGCAAATATTTCCAGTGTTTTACTTAATTTTCCAATCTGAATGCCAATTCTTTTCTACGTTACCCTCATCTTGGATGAAGAAAGCAGACACTGATGTGACCCTTTACATATGGTTTGTCTTTCTGCCTTGCATTCTGTGACATCGGTATATGTCAAAAAGAATCTTGAATGATAGAGAGGGCATCATGATAAGAGGCCTGTTAGAAGACACAAGAGTAGACAAGGAGAAAAAGAAGAGGAGGCTATGAAGTTTAGTCTCCCAGCATGCCTCAGTGACCTTACTGGCTCCTGAGACACCACTGCAGAGGGAGGTCTTAGAAGCGAACATTGGGTGACAGGGAAAGGCACTGCTATCGTTCCCTATACCCCCAGAGACTGGTGCCAAAGTTGTCGCTGTCCAGAAACTTGAAATCGAGACTCTGCTGAAAAATAGCTCAGTAACTAAACACTTATGTTCTTTACATTGCCCCACAATTATCTCCTTTTCTTATTCCTAATCGGATTTGGAGATGCACTGACTTAAAGAAAGGTTAGTAGGAATACCTGTGGAATAACATGGTTCAAATTGGCCTTGCGCTCGGTCAGTTGTCTTCTGGGTCCAGAGTGAAGCATACATTCAGTTGGCAATAAGTTGCTAATTTGAGAATATGTTGTTGCTTAAAGTGCCAGAATGCATTTACGTAATAATTCAGAGAATATGTATGGCCATTGACACCAAGACATTAATGGTCAACGTTTAATAGCCTTTCATACACCCCTGAAAACCCCCAGATGGACGTAGACTCATTCAATATGAACCAAGATATCCATTTACATAGAAGCACAGATAAACCACACTTCCGTCGAAGAAGTAGAAGATTCATTTACCATCTCAGTAGTCCAGTGTGGTTAAATTTGCCTTACACTGTCCACTCTATCCACTCAGCATCTTCTCATGCTGGAATGGCCTCTCCAATTGTCAACTTTTCCTCAAAAGGGGGAAAGGGAAGATACCAATTCCACTTCTTTGGGCTCTGTCGTGCACCTTTGCCTTATCACCCGTTTAGCCCAATAATTCCTTTTGAAGATCTGGTATAGACCTCTTAGTAAACACAAGGAGATGATGGACGGAGCGCTAAAACTTTTCTGACACTCACCCCCAGTCACAGATCTGGGTTTAATCCATCATCGTTCTTTATCTCACTTCGCCACCTCCGTTCAGGCCCAGCTATATGTAAATCAGTCTTGACCCTATGCCTCATGGGAACAGTTCAGCCCGAACTGCCAAGCCAGGTCTTCCCTGAACCGGAAAGAAGCATTCTGGGATTTTTGGCCTCCTAAAAAGATGTCAGAAGTAACTTCTGTGTCTCATGTTCAAAAGTGGAAACCACTGTTTTTCCAAGTTTGCTCCTCTAATTTAGGCATGTGAATATATGAAATATCCAGTGCTGGAAAATAAATGAGTTACCTGTAATTCCAGTTGTCCTGTGTTTGTGTCCTCCATATATTCACATGGGAACTTCACTCTTTCCTGGTCAGCGATTCACTTCAGTTATATGTAGTCCTCTCATAGTGCTATGAAACCTGAGTTATTGTGGCATTGTAGGGGGACAGCTCAGCATTTCCACCACATTTAAAACTGCCTAAACTTCAGCCACTGAAGTGCTTGTGCTGCTAAGCAAACTCTTAATTTGGGCCTATGTGCTACTATTTAAAGTGACTTGGAACACTGCAGAACTTGTTTTACAGGTAAGTAACTCATTTGATATTGATCACTAGAGGCAATTCAGCTAGTCACTCCTCTTTCTGGCCACCAGAAGGGCCCACACCCAAATCCTCCTTGTGTAAAAAGCATAGGTATCAAAATAGACTTTAATGTCCAGATGGGCAGCCAACTATCCTCACTAATTTTAGTTGAAAAAAAAAAGTGTCCCATACTACATTATCTCTCCTTGGATTGCTGCAGTTATGCCTCCCTTGATGAATGCTTGATTATTGAACAAAGTAACTTGTCTAATGGGCATTTTATTTTTGTTCATGACTGTGTCAGTATTTGAGGTTGCAAACTGGTAGATAGACTATCCTACCTATACAAATATGAACTAGCATCTCTGTTGCATTGATTATTTTAGCACGTTTTGAGTGTTTTTAAATGACCCTTGGTAAATAGAAAATATCAGGTTGTTAGCATCAAGCAACATTTTTTAAGAACGATTTTGCAACCTAAAATGTAGTGCAAATCAAGAGGAAGAATGAATAGTCTTTTTGCAGCGTGAATCTTTCTAGATTCACTATGCTGTGCATTATTCCGCGGTCTAGTGGTTAGGTCCCGAATCGTAGTCTTTTCTCTTTTTTTTCGTAGCCCAGGTGGGCGTCGACATCCCACCTTTTGGTGTCCTTCCTGTAACGTCGGCACGCTTCCTGCGGAAGCTCCCACCTTTGGGCGCCATCTTCAGATTCTTTTTTCCGCCGTTGGGTCTGGTTCGTCACCGAGAGGTTCCAGAGTTTTTGGTGAAAAGAAGAGGAAAAAGACTGAAATCTACCGAAAAAGATTGGAAAATACATAGAGAAACAAGACCACTGAGCCGGGACGACGAAGAAGGAGGAGAACATCGAAGATTTCGACGTCCAACGGAGAATGCGCACACAGGCCCCCTGAGAGCAGTAATGGACAAAACTCTGTTACAATTCTGCCGCAATTGCCACCACAAATACCCGCAGAAGGACCAGCACCCGGTGTGCAACCTCTGCCTACAGGTCGACCACGAGAGCAAAGATTGCACCTGCTCCGTCTTTACACCGAAGACTCTCAGGGTTAGAGAGAGGCAGAGGAGAGCCAACTACAACATGAAAGGCCAAGGTTAACCTCCGTCGCTTCGGGACTTGGGCCTCTCCAGTGAGGAAGAGGACAACATCGCAGAGGAAGCAGATGACTTCACGGTCGTAGAGACCGATAAGAAAACATCAAAAGAGGTAGGAGACGTCGGCCCCGAAACCTCCGACAGACTCTCGAAAGCCTGAGTCAGACTCTCGAAAAACAGTCTTAAGTCCACGGAAGGATCACCGGCGCCGAAAATATTGACGGCCGCAGCTGCATCCAGGGACAAACAGCCCAGTGGATCCTTCAAAAAGGACTCCCCGACGGCGAAAACACAAGAAAAACCTAGGTCGCCGAAACACGTCCCCGAAAAGGCACGCTCGATGCCGAAAGAAAAGGACACGAAGGCTACTTCGACGTCTACGTCGAAGAGATCGTCCGAAACACACTACGACGAACAGGCCGCCGAGATGGAGAGGAAAAAGAGAAGGCTTGAGGCCGAGATGGATAACATCCTGCAAAGGAAAAGAGAATTATACGAGCGAATGAGAAGGTTCACCATCCCGTCAAAGCCGACTACGATCGTCGAGGTCGAGGAGTTCGACGCCGAAGAGCCGCCAAAAACTCCCGAGCCCCAAGAACACCAAGAGGAAGAGGGCCTATACTATGACGAGGAAGGCAAGGAAGACCAGCACACAAGTTTGGGCTCTGCATCCTCTGTGGCGCAGGACCTGGATTGGCAGTACCTCGACGCTGAAAGCCCGGAAGAGGCCGTGGAGAAGTACCCTTCGAGGCCTTCGCCGCCAGAAGACAACATCTACAACATGGTCATCAGGAATGCGGCAACAGCTTATGGAGTGAAACTAGAGGAAGAAAAACCTCTTAGAAACCCTGGTCTCCACTCAAACCAGGAGTCAGTTCCTCCCCATGCTACCAAGTGTCCTGGACCAAGGGAGGGAGGCATTCAAGGAACCAGCAAGCTGCAGGTCTGTCACACCTAGGACAGAGAAGAAATACAAACACTCCTCTAAGGATCCTCCCTACATCCAGGGATCCGTCACGGCTGACTCCATCATTGCAGCAACAGCCAGAAAGAGGGCCAACGTTACAACAAACTGAGGCCCACCACCAGACAAGGGAAGTAAGAAGATAGACCTCACTGGAAGGAAAATAGAGAGGAATGCAGCAGTACACTGGCGCATTGCCAACTCTAATGCCCTACTCAACACACATACTTGCCAACTTTGGGAGGAGGTCGGACAGCTACTCGAACACCTCCCTGAGCAATACCAACGAAGAGCAACACACCTGGCGGAGGAAGGCAAGAACATAGCAAACTCATGCCTGAAATCAGCCCTGGATGCGGCAAACACATCCAGCAGGCTCATGATGATCGGGGTCACAGAAAGAAGGCATGCCTGGCTGAGGATCTCCGGCTTCAAGCCGGAAGTACAGAATAGCATTCTGAGCACCCCCTTCAATGGAGAAACCCTGTTCGGAGCGCCAGTGGATGAGAAACTGACCCAACTCAAAAAAGAAAATGAAACTGCAAGGTCCATGGGGGCCTTGCAATTCAGAGGAACGAGAAGGGGCACCCCGACACGGAGGCGAAATGGAAGATGGGGAAACCAGCAGGGAACGTCACATCAGACATTCCAGCAGAGCTACCAGGGCGACAATCGAGCACAGCAGAGCCAGCAAACACAAACCTGGCAATACCAGCCTCGAGCGCAGTCCTTTCGCAGAAGGGCGAATGTACGAGGGCAAACAAGAAGAGGGGGCCAGCAACCCACCTCAAAGTGACTCCGTACCACCAAGCGTGCCCACCCACACAACACTTCTATTCGAGGGGCACAACAAAGTCAACAAAAAAGAGTTACACGGGCTAAAGATCAACGAACATGTAACACCAGTAGGAGGCAGACTAAAACACTTCTCCCAGGAATGGAAGAAAATAACAGACAAATCGATACTGAACATCATACAGTTTGGATACTGCATAGAACTGGAAAAGAAACCACCTAACAGAAAACCAAAAAGAAAAGCGCGCTCAGCAAAAGAACTAGCGCTACTCCAAGAGGAAGCCCAAGAACTCCTCCACAAAGAGGCCATAGGAACAGTACCATTCAAAGAAAGAAACAAGGGAGTGTACTCAAACTACTTCCTCGTACCAAAGGTAGACAAAACATTAAGACCCATCCTGGACCTACGGTTCCTAAACCAATACATAAAAACACAAAAATTCAAAATGACATCTCTACAAGAAGTCATTCCTCAGATAAGGGACGGAGACTTTGTCCACTATAGACCTAAAAGACGCCTACTTACACATTCCCATGAACAGGCAGCACAAATATCTACTGAGATTTGCCATCGGCAAAGCACACTACCAGTTCACAGCCCTGGCCTTCGGACTAACATCCGCACCAAGGGTCTTCACCAAGTGCCTCGCAGCCGTGACAGCGCACCTATGGAGGGAAGGGATTCATGTATACCCCTACCTCGACGACTGGCTAATAAAAGCAAGTTCCTACAAACAATGCATAGAACATGCACAGCGGGTCACAGAAACACTAACAGAACTGGGATTCTCAATACACTGGGGGAAATCCTCAATGGAACCAGAATAAGTGAAGATCTTCCTAGGCGTGCAGATGAACACCATACAGAAAAAAGGTGTTCCCCCAGCGACAAGAGAACACTTGCTCTGCTGAAGGAGACAGGTCAGTACCAGAAGAGGCGAGCTCTGACAGTGAGGGCAGTGAGCAAGATCATGGGGATGATGGCGTCCTGCATACACCTAGTCCCCAATATACGGCGGCTTCACATGAGACCATTCCAGGAATGGCTGCAACAACAATGGTCACAAGCTACAGGGAGTTTGGAAGATCTAGTGGTTGTAACACACGCAGTGCAAGAAGAGATAGTCTGGTGGAACAAGGAGAACATAACAAAGGAGAAGCCCTTAAAACCACAAAACCCAACAGTGACCATCACCACAGACTCATCCCAGAAGGGATGGGGAGCACACATGAACCAGCTCAAGGTGCGGGCCTGTAGACTTCAATAGATGCGATCAAGCACATCAACTACCTGGAACTAAAGACCGTGTTCCTCGCCCTAAAAGCCTTCCAGAAACAACTGTACAGGCAAAGAGTGTTGATACAGACCGACAACACCACAACGATGTTCTACATCAACAAAGAGGGAGGAACACAATCAGTCGCACTATCCTAACTAGCGCAGGACATATGGAGATGGGCCATCCCACCTCAAAATAGAACTCCTAGCTAAACATCTACCAGGAAAGGACAACGTGGAAGCAGACAGGCTCAGCAGACATCAGCATCCCACGAGTGGGAGGTCAATGCACAAGAAACACAAAGGCTATTCAAGAAGTGGGAGACACCAACAATAGACCTATTTGCAAAACACCAGAATGCAAAATGCCGACACTTCGCATCCAGGCAACCAGGGGAACAATCCCAGGGGAATGCCCTATGGATAAGCTGGTCGAAAACATTTGCCTACGCTTTTCCCCCGAAACCACTGATACACAGGGTACTCAGCAAATGCAGAACCAGCAACATGACACTGATCATGGTGGCACGACAGTGGGCCAGGCAGTCATAGTTCTCACAAATGGTGGAGATGGCGCAGGGACCACCTCACTAGTTCGGGAAAAGAAAGGACTTATTCTCCATGCAAAACGGAGAGGTATGGCACCCAGAGCCAGAGAGCCTCTGCCTAGCTGCATGGCTCCTGAAGACAGAGTTTGCACACCTGAAACTGCCGGAGAGCACACTGTGGGTGTTACGAGAGGCAAGGAGACCTACCACACGGAGGTGCTAAGTGGCAAAATGGAAAAGATTCACACAATGGTGCATCAAGGAAAAGCTACACAAGAAGATGACAAAAGAATCTACGGTGCTGAAATATTTAACACACCTGCTAAAAGCAAACCTGAGTTTTACCTCGCTGAGAGTACACCTAGCAACGATAGCCTACACAAGAGGAGAGACCGAAAAGAGCTTCTTTACATCACAAGTTGTAAAAAGATTCCTGGAAGGGGCTAAAAGGATTGCATCACCAAAAAGGATGCCGCCACTGGCATGGAACCTAAATTTAGTCCTAACAGAGCTTATGAAAGCGCCTTTTGAACCCATTCATAAGGCCTCACTACAAATGCTCACGATGAAGTCAGCCTTTCTAGTGGCAAACGCCTCGCTACGCAGGGTAAGCGAGCTGCAAGACGAACGCTACAAGACCCTTACATCCAAATACACAATGACCGGGTGGTAATGAGAGCGGAACCACACTTTATGCTAAAAGTGGTGTCACGGTTTCACATGAACCAGACAATACAGATACCAAGCTTCTTTCAGAAACCATCCACAAGAGCAGAGCGGGCACTGCACACTCTGGACGCTAGAAGGGCAGTAATGCATTACATGGAAAGAGCACAGGAAAACAAAGCAGTTTTGTGTCCTTCGCAAGCAGTTTCCTGGATAGACCAGTAACAAAGGGCACCATTGCACGATGGATCGCACAAACGATACAATTCTGCCACAAACAGGCAGGTCAAGAACTAACAGAGGGGGCACAAGCCCCCTCTACCAGGAAAAAGGGAGCAACAGTAGCCTTCCTGGCTAACACACCCATTCAAGACATATGCCTGGCGGCTACATGGGCTTCAATGCACACGTTCACTAAGCACTACTGCGTGGATATACAAATGAACAAGGAAGCACAAGTAGGACAAAAAGTGCTTCAACATATATTCAATAACCAACGCTCATCTTCCACCCAGCTGCCACAAACATAACAAACCGCTACAAAGTCTATGCACATCATAGTGAATCCAAAAGGATTCACGCTGCAAAACAAATATTTTCTTACCAGTCGGTGTAGTTTTGCAGCTTGAAGATCTTTCTGGATTCACTAGCGAACCCACCCGCCTCCGCCAGAAAGATGAGGCTGGAGGAGGAGGAAATACAAGGACAATATACAAACAGGCACTTTAAGAGACAATGCGGAAATTCCTTTACTTTAACACCTTGGCTGCTAGGGGGTTTTCCCGCTGGGTGCTGACATTCTATGAATCCCATTATTCATGACAAGGTCAACTCGTCATAAGCACAGGGCAGGTAAAACCCATGACGAGTTGACCTTGTCATGAGCATGGAAGTGGTTAAGGAAGAATTTGAAAACATTGCAAAAGGATTAACGAACATAACACAAAAACAAGAAAAAAAGAATCCGAAGATGGGGCCCAAAGGTGGGAGCTTCCGCAGGAAGCGTGCCGACGTCACAGGAAGTAGAAAACCTAAGGAGTTGGGCCCTTGAGGACTGGTGGATAGGCTGGCCCTATTTAAATGAGAAAAACACAAAAGTGCCTAACCGCCATCATTTGTACCCAAAATTCAAAAAGGTCAAACACTGCTTGTCTAAATCGACCAAGTATTTTTATTTATACCACTTGTTTGTGTTTATTTTTTAAGATTTTTCAAAAAAACATTTTCTCCGCAAAAAAGACACATATACATCCACATATTTACACAAATTTACACTAATATACAATGACATTTACAAACAAATAAATGACATTTACAAGGTAGCTTTAAATCAATTAGGTGTCAACATCCTACACATCCTACATAGGACACAAAGCTATTAGACAAGACTGTACATCATATAATCATGTGCCTTGAAAAATGACACTTCAATCAGTTCAAAATCAAAGGAGTTAAGTCAATCTATGACGACTATTTGGACCAGCGTTTGCTAGTGTGGAATTATGAATAACCAAAAGTCCTCCTTAATACATGCCGACACGTTTCAATTCCAGGGCAAAGTTCCTGGGATCTCTTCAGGGCGTTGTCAATGTGTCAAAGCATTTCAGAGAGTGGGAGCTGGAAATTCATTCGAATGCTTCCACGGATTTTGTCACTTGGAAGAACCTTAGAAGTCTTCCTTCTCTATTCCATAATTGCCTCCATATTCAGTAGAAAGTAAGGGGGCCAACCTTTATTCTTCTTATTTTTGAAAAAAGCGGATCGCTAGTTGCAGAATCTAACTAGTGGAAATCCTCGACTTCATGTTAAAAGGTTTCCAAGTGTTTCACGGGCTTTTCAAATGGCGGTGTTGAGTAGGCTCGCTCCCTGCTGTTGCTTGCTCACTCTACGATTGGATCTTGATACACCACGCACATCACGCCACATTTGAGTTCCAATTTTGTTGGAGAATAACACTTGGAAACCTTTTAACATGAAGTCGAGGATTTCCACTAGTTAGATTTGTGTTGTGTGTAGGATGTTGACACCTAATTGATTTAAAGCTACCTTGTAAATGTCATTTATTTGTTTGTAAATTTCATTGTATATTAGTGTAAATTTGTGTAAATATGTGGATGTATATGTCTTTTTTTTGCGGAGAAAATGTTTTTTTGAAAAATCTTAAAAAATAAACACAAACGAGTAGTATAAATAAAAATACTTGGTCGATTTAGACAAGCAGTGTTTTCAACCTTTTTGAATTCTGGGTACAAATGATGGTGGTTAGGCACTTTTGTGTTTTTCCCGACGTCACAGGAAGGACACCAAAAGGTGGGAGGTCGACACCCACCTGGGCTACGGGAAAAAAAAAAGAGAATAGACTACCATTCCTGACCCAACCACTAGACCTCTGAATAATGCACAGCATAGTGAATCCAGAAAGATCTTCAAGCTGCAAAACTACACCGACAGGTAAGAAACTATTTGTTTCTTCTGTTCGAAGATTTGCTTCTAAGGATGGAGTGCTCTACGTCTTCTTTTCAGATTCTATCGGAAATATATTCAGCAACAATTTGTAAAAACTCTTACGTTGTTTTTATATTTGAAAGTACCATATTTCTGGACTTTACACAGCATCTTCATTTATTTGCGTTCATTGTCATGGTTTGTAAGTGTCCTAAGCATTTGCACTTCTGTTACCTATCACAAGCATTTGTTTTTCTAAACTGTTTCTCATTGAAAGTGGGAATTTCATGTGGTTGGTTCAAAGTGAAGCGTCATCTTTTGTTGGTGCTCCTTTTTCCTGCCTAGCTATAAGGTTTCCCATTTAATTTCCCTGCAGACACTGTACTAAAGGAGGCCAGGCGCTTGTTCTCGGTACCAGCAGACGAGGAGACACGGCTCTGGGTGAAGAACTCTGATGGCTCCTGCGAGAGGCTGAGGAACATTTACATGACTGTTCTTGATGCCTGTCTGAGCACGGGGCAGGTAGCAACTGTTTGCATGCAGTGTGTGTGTGTGTGTGTGTCCGTGTCTGTGTTTCCCCCTAAGGCAAGAGTCCAGAATTATAATGAGCATGTCATAGAGGTAAACTCGTCTCCCAGCCTTTCTCTCCCTTCGTTTGCCCCTATTCTTGTATGGCAGAGCACTGGCTGGACTCCATTGCTTGAAATTCTTACTTCATCCCTGTTAGACCTGGCACCATTGGCGTGTGTCTCCCTTCCATTTTTGTTGTTGCCTCATGTGTTTTTGCTGGTGTTAGATGCTTTGGTCACTGTGCCACTGCTATACAGTGCAAGCGCTCCCTATTGTAAATTGATGTACTAATTAGTGGTTCCATGTTTGGCTATTTGGTTTACTTGTCAGACCCTAGTCGAGTGCACTGAGTGTGCCAGGGCGTGTAATCCAAATGCTGCTGGTGGGCCTGCAGCTCTGGTTGTGCCACCCACAGAACCAGCCTTGTAAAATGTGTCTAAGGTCTGCCAATGCAGAGCCTGTGTGCAGTCTGGTACTGTCATGCTGACTGGACAAGTACACCCACTTCCCAGTCCCTAAACCTTCCCTTTTCTTCATATCAGTCACCCCTACGGTAGGCCCAAGGGCAGGATGCATTGTAAGTACAAGGTAGGACAAACCCTGATGTGTGTGGCATGTCCTAATAGTGAATTACAGCCATTTTCTTTTTTCTCTATTGCAAGGCTACCTGTTCTCCATAGGCCAGAATGGGTTGTTAGAATTGTTACATTTTATAATCCTAACTGCCTCAGAGAACATAGTAGAAATTTGAGTTTAGTATGCCTGAACTCAGAGTAATAAAATACATCTTTTAGTAAAGTTTATTTTAATATTCTGTGTTTGCAAATACCACTGTTAGAAAATAGGTACTTGCTTTTATAACCATTCAAACCTGCCTCTGCTATGTTGTGTATTCCTATGTCTGGTTTTGTGAGTGACGGGGCTGGGGAATTCCAGGAGACAGGCTGGGTCACCCAGTGGTGAATAGAGAGATCTGCATCTAGATAGGAGGGAGGAGTTGCACCTGAACCTTGAATAGAGCTGTCCCTGCCTTCCACAATGCTGGCTCCACCCCCTGGGGAGCGGCTGATGTCTCTGCCCTGCACACTGAAAGAAGAGAAGGAGTCCTGTAAACAAAGTGCTCCAGGACTGTACTTGCCTCCCACAATGCTGGCTTCACCTCCTGTGGGGAGTCTGATGTTTCTGCCCTGCACTGTGAAAGGAAAGGAGAAGTCTGGTAAACAGAGTGCTTCAGAACTGGTTTGGACTGGGCAAAGGCCCCTCTCCCATTAGAGAACAAAGGATTTTGGGGTTTAAATATTGGGACCATCATCCCATGAAATTAGATCGCTTTGGACTACAAGAAGAAACCTTTACTGAGGAGAGGAACCTGAAGAAACTGAGGAGAGACTATTCCCAAGCTGTAGTGCTTTTTGGGGGATTGGCCTGCAGTGGTTGCCTTACTGCCAAAGGAAGGAGAAAGGAGCTTTGTGTACTTTGCTTTCAACTTGTGAAGGATCTCCAAGGGCTTGGAAAAGAGCTTTCCTCATGCTGAAGTCTCAGGGACAACAGACTTACACCCCCAGCTCCCCAAAGTTATTTTGGAAGTGCCTGCTGCTGTTTTGGGCCTTCTGAGGAATTGTGTGTCGCAAGGAGCTGGAAGCGCGACTCAACGAGAAGAAGCGTGTCGCTGTGCCTGCCGTCGCAACTCCGAAGGAGGGTGTCGCCGCTGGAACTGTCGCACTGCACCGCATCGATCAAGAGCACCTCGCATCCCTGAGAAGCGCGCCGCTGTCGGAGCTGCTGCCTTCGCATGTTGGATGTCGCCGCTGTAGTTGTAGCATTGAGCGGAAGCTTCACGCATCGTGAAGAAGAGCGTCGCCGCTGGAGCTGCTGCCGTCGCATCTTGGATGTTGCCGCTGTAGTCCACGCATCGAACCGAGACCTTCTCGCATCCCCGAGAAGCGTGCCGCATCTGGAAGATCTTCACGTCTTTATTTCTTTGTATCTGAACTTTGCTGCATTTCCCATCGCTGCGACATTGCTTGTCGTGGAAGCGCAACGCAACCTAAAGTGTCGCATCTAAGAACTGAACTGAACTAAGCTTAAATCTACCATCTTAAAGTAATCATAGTGTGTATTTTTGTCGTTTATGGTCTTGTGGTAACTCTATATAAAGTCTACTTATTTTTTTATATAAAACCTGTGTGGTGTCCATTTGTAGTGTTGTCACTGGGTTGCTGTATGTGGTCACAACTGCTTAACTTACAACGCCTCTGAAATAAGCCTTGACTGCTCGCGCCAAGCAGCCTAGACGGTGAGCAGGGGTTATTTTAGGAGTGTAATCCCCCTGGTCCTGACTAGAGGAGAGGGTCCCTACTTGTCACAAATACCTACCTGTGCGGGTTGCTGTATGTGGTCACAACTGCTTAACTTACAACGCCTCTGAAATAAGCCTTGACTGCTCGTGCCAAGCAGCCTAGACGGTGAGCAGGGGTTATTTTAGGAGTGTAATCCCCCTGGTCCTGACTAGAGGAGAGGGTCCCTACTTGTCACAAATACCTACCTGTGCCAACTAGAGACCCCCAAATCTAACAATCCCAAAGTGGGTTGTTCAGTAAAGGGGCCCTAATTAGACTTACCAGTCCAGTGTTCGAATATTTTGTCTTAGTATGTTTGATTAACTCTCCCTTCGTACCATAGACCAACTATGAAAATACAGTTCACTCAAAGAAGTTTTATTTTTTAGCTTGATAACTGTGGGAGATATTGCACCAATCTGTGTAAATAGATTGATTCCAGTTGTCTTTGTGTTCATTGGTCATAGTTTTGGATCAAGTGTGTGTGGGTGTGTACGCATAACACTCAATTTTGAGGTTTCTTTCCTCTTATTTCTTTCAGACAGTCATCATGGAGACCCGACACAAGGATGGCACCTGGCCCAGCTCCCGCCCCCATGGCATGTAAGCATGAAGCACCCCATGTCACCTGGCCCCTTAAACAATGATGCTGGCACAGCGAGGGTATAGGCAGATCTAGGGTTACGTGTCAGGAGACGTCATGGTTGAATGCTGTGATGGGAAGAATATCAGATAGAAATCCCCACAGTTCTTGGTTCTTTGTTGAATTTCCGGTCGTTGCCCTGAAACCTCTCTCTGGATATATATCTATATCCTCGCACGTGGTGACATTGGAGGCTTAAAACAGCAGACTCATCGAGCCTTCCTCCCTACAGGGGATTTTATCATAATTGAGTGGCAGGACTGGGGCCACTTGGTGAGAGAACATCGAGTCTGTGTGCATTTACTTTGGGACTATCATAACCAGCATGCCTCATTGACAACACCCATTGGGGCGGGGACTCTAATTATTTAATAAAGCAATGTACTTGTAACCGGTTTCCTGCCCCTCTATGCCAGTGATAAAGGGTGTCTAAGCCCGAAACGCGTATGGCGCAACAGGAACGCGGAGTGCTTGCTGTGCATTCTTCCACCTACGTGGCGGTGCGAGTCTGGAGGGGTGCACATCCCCTCATGGGCAACCCTGGTGTGTGTGTGTGTATGTATATATGTATATGTATATATATATATATATATATATATATATATATATATATATATATATATATAGTATGTATTTCAGATTCATGGTGTCAGCGCCTTCTTCGTATCGGATGAGTTTGGCAAGACTTTATATATATATATATATATATATATATATATATATATATATATATATATATATATATGTGTGTATAATATATATTGTGAGTTTGATGTCGCTGAAAGGCAGCATAGGAATGATGGCAGGCAAAATGTTCCTCTTAGTACCATATCAAACTGGAGAGGTGGAATGTGAAGAAGGAACTTTCAGAGGAGTATCAGTTGAAAGCAGCAGCCGTCTTACTGCTTACAAAAAAATCCACTTCTGATATACCTCAATCCCATTGCATTCATATTTTCTTTCTTCTGTATTTGGTTATTGCTTTTTTGACGTACACTTGTACATTATGAGTCCTGGTTGTAAATTTCCTTTCCAGTTTCCCTTACATAATAATATCCTTTTGTGTCATAATTGCATTTAATCTAAGTAGCACAGAGCCATAGCCTTGTAGTTTTCTCCGAAGGTGCTCCTGATGGCCATTGTAGCTTAGAGAAATATTAATTGAAGGAGTATTTTCTCTGGTTAAGTCACTGCCCGCTCCTTGGGAATGAAGTAGCAATTTTCCTATTAGCATTCACCTCCACCCTTACATTGAATAAGATTCAGGCATTTGATTCCCAAGAAATTTACATTTTCCCCACAAAAGTAAGGCATTACCGTGGACACATCTATTCATCTTTTAAAGAGGAGAGTCACCTTTTAGTAACCTCTAATCGGTCATTTGCAAGTATCTTTTATAACCCTTGGTTACCAAAAAGCTGACTGACACTTTACTGGACAGGCAGCAGCTAGGTAAATCTGATTTTAGCTCTGTGAGGAATTTATTATGTTAATGGCTCCCGCAAAGTGCCCACTATTGTTTACATTTCTAGGTTAAACATTTGTGTGTGATTTGTCCTCTTTACAAACGTATTTTGTTCTATTAATTACTATACTGTTTCTCTATGGGGGTGAGCTTGTGGTTCTATTCAGGGTTTGTCTCGTCGTGATGAGCAAGGAACAGTGAGCCCAATGCAATCCTGGTTTGCCATAATGGGAAACTTTACAATAGACAAGATGTCAGTCGTTTTTCTAAAGACAGTGAAGCAAAGAGCCAGGTAACACCTCTGGGATGCAATGGGGCGGAGCTAAAGCATTTGGGTTGAAGTCTTCCAAAACGACCCCAACGCCAACTGTTTTCAGGTGCAAACACAAACAACATTATGGGTCGAAGTTGAAAGACACCGTTTGCGTTAGACCCTCGAAGCTAGCCTTGATTCCAAAATGGATTTGGAGTGTGGAAGGGCGGGGGGGGGGGGGGGGGGGGGGGGAAGTAGCCCTGCAAAAAGGAAGCCTCTATGCTAAAGAGAGGGCTTACGACATATAGATGAAAAAATGGAGGTACTCAAGAAGAGGAAGTAGTATTTGATTGGCTCTTTAAGGGAGAATTTGCTACACAATTATAGATCCAATGGAGAGGGTGGAAGGAGCAGGAGGAGGAACACAGATTCTACGGCGGCCATATTGGGTGAGGGGGCGAGAGTGGTGAGAGCGCTCCAGTCTCCTGTACTTCAGGAAACTGTTGTTCTCTGCGCTAGCGGTCGCGTTTGCGGACACGCCTCCTCAGCGCCGGAGTCACGCCAGAGTCAGCCCGTCTGCGCCCGTCAGCGTTCCGGCAGCAGACGGGGCAGGACGGCTGGCTGGCATTTACCTTTGGTTGGTGCCTTACTCTTTTCGGCTTTAGCTATGTGTTTCTCTTACTCCTCAGAGACCCTTTTAAATATTCGTCCTCCGGAAGGTCGCTGCCACTCTGTCTTTCCTGGTTGCCGTGCCCGTAGGAAAGGTTGCACGGAGTGCGGATGGCGCTTTCCTATACACAACAAGCCGATTTTGATCCATCAACCTATCACTACCACCTGCCTACTCCTTAACACACGTTCCCTAGGCTGTCATGCGCTAGATATTTGGAATTTGCTCGATAACTCTAATATATCCTGCCTCTTTCTCACAGAGACTTGGCTTAGTGATACCTCGGCCCCTGACTTAGTCAACGCCATCCCACCTAACTATTCCATCATCAGGAGGGACAGAACATCTGGGCGCGGGGGTGGTGTGGCTATCATAGTTCACAACCAGCTGCACTGCACTACCTTCCCGATAGACAATATTCAGGACACCGAGGCGCTCGGCTTCACACTTCATTTGTCTCCCCACCAGGCATGTACCGGCATTCTCGTATATAGAACTCCCGGTCCCTTAGGTTCTTTCCTGGATGAATTACAGGTAGCACTTTCTGTCCCATGTCTTAAATCAGAACATTGTTTACTTTTAGGCGACCTAAACATACACATGGATGAGGCCACAAATCCTGACACAATGAAACTCATGGAGGTCACAACAGCATTAGGACTTACACCTTTCATTCATGATCCCACGCATAATAAGGGCCATACTCTGGACCAAGTTTTTTCCACCGTCCCTATTAATGTACTTGCTCCTCAGCCAGTATTATGGTCGGATCATTACTTAATCTCCTTTTTCCTATTAAGTACCCCTCCCCCTAGACCAAATCCCACTACCTCTGCTAAACGACTTTCCAGGCCTTTTCATCTGCTCTCTAATGAGATGCTACTACAGGCCATGTCATGTTCACCCTGCACCTTGTCAGGTAATGTGGAAATCGATCTAGCTCATTACACTGACTGGCTCACGACTATACTGGCGGATCTCGTGCCTGAGAAAGCCGCTAAACCCGGAAACAAACGTCCTTCTGCTCCTTGGTTCACATCTCAGCTTAGAGAAGCCTGTCAAAACTGCAAGAGAGCAGAAAGAGCCTGGAGGAAAGACTACAATCCTCTGGAGAAAGAAAAATTTAAAAACTTAACTAGATCCTACCACAAGATGATTTGGAGTGGAAAAAAATCCTATCTTGAACGTCGGATAGACGAATCTGTAAACTCCTGTAAGGAACTCTTTAAAATTGTCAAGGATTTTACTTCTCCGTCCCTAGGCATCTCTGCTCAGTCTCACTCAGAACCCTGGCTGACTGAACTGGCACACTATTTTGTAGATAAAATAACATCTATTCAAGCCTCTCTTGCTATTTACTCAAAACAGCCTCAGGATGCTGCTCTTGGTGCCCTCTCCTCTTCACAACCCACCCTCTGGGAATTCCCGCAGCTGACCCTTGCTGCCTCATTAGACCATCTGACAAGCTTGAAGTCGGGCTCTCCTCTAGATCCTTGCCCGGTCTCTTGCCTTAACAAAATAGCCCCTGTGCTAAATGGCCCCATCAATTCCATTCTTAATTCTTCACTGTCTTCTGGCGTAGTCCCCCATGCTTGGAAGAGTGCTCTCATCCTTCCACTCATAAAAAAAACCAGCTTTGGATCCCATCATACATGCCAACTACAGGCCTATTTCTCTCCTCCCCGCTCTGGCAAAGGTGGCGGATAGACATGTGCACAGATCTATCTCTGACTTCATCGAGAATAACAATCTGTTGCACACCACTCAATCTGGGTTTCGTGCGAATTACAGCACAGAGACCGCGCTACTTGAAGTCACCACTGCCATCAGAGAGGTCTTGGATACTGGAGGAAAGGCCATGTTGATCATGTTGGACCTGTCGGCGGCGTTCGACACCGTTCCCCATGATACCCTCCTAACTCGACTCTGGGATTGTGGTCTCCGGGGGGCGGTGTGGAACTGGCTCAAATCATTTCTAGCTAGCCGTCGACAAACGATCTGGGCGCCACCTCACTCCGCAGCTATGGCAACTCTGGAAGTGGGGGTCCCTCAGGGGTCTATTCTTAGCCCCCTGCTCTTTAACATCTTTCTGGCCCCCCTTGCAGAGGTTGCGGAGTCGTTCGGCGCTCGGATCGTGTCTTACGCTGACGACACCCAGCTCTTGTTCACACACGACAAGAATGAGGTGTTCGATGGGATCCGCATTAGAGGCTGCCTAGAAGCAGTCTTTGATTGGTTCAAAAGACACGGCTTAAAATGCAACTCCGATAAATCGGAGCTGCTTTTTTTTGGATGTGTCTCTGAACCAAACTGGAAAAGTTGGTGGCCACAAGACCTGTTTCCACCGGTTAATGCAAGTACCAAGGCTAAAAATCTAGGTATCATTGTTGACAATGAGTTAACCTTTGGGGCTCAAATATCCTGTCTTTCGGGGAAATGTTTCGGGATCCTGCGGATGCTCAGGAAATTCCTCCCCTTGATTTCTATGAACCATCGAAGGGTCATTGTCCAAGCACTTGTCGGGTCGCGCTTGGACTATGCAAATGCCCTCTATCTAGGACTCCCTAAATATCTCGTGAGGAGACTTCAAGTAGTCCAAAATTCAGCTGCCAGGGCTATTTATGGACTCCCTAGACGAGCTAGTGCGTCTGACTTGTTGAAGGAACTGCACTGGCTTCCTATAGCCAAGAGGGCTCTCTTTAAAAGCCTGACGCTGACCTACAAGGCCCTTCATGACTCAGGCCCTAGGTACATTAGGAAGCGCCTTGCTCTTTACAAGCCGAGCAGAACTTTGCGATCTGACTCCTTGTCTAAAATGGTTGTTCCGTCCATCAAGCGAACCAGACAAGGGAGGCGCTCTTTTCATTACCTGGCCCCGCGCGCCTGGAATGAGCTTCCCATTTCTCTCAGACAGGCCCCTAGTCTAATGTCTTTCAGAAAGGCATTAAAAACATGGCTGTTTACCAGTTAACTTCGCTGTTCCTCTTATTCTGCAGTTATGTTTCCTCTTCCTAAAGGACCTCTTCGCTAAAGCGCCGGGACACTCCTACTGGAGTAGCCGTTGCGCTATAGAAGAACCCAAATAACATAACATAACATAACATAACACAAGAAGCTGCAGCCGTACAGCAACACCAGAACCTCAAGAAGAGGACGAGGAGGAAGTGTATGAAATAAAGGGCTGAGGAAGGTCACTTTGAACATTGGTACTTTCAGGACCTGGAGTCAGCAGAGGAGGTAGAACAAGGGGAGACTCTCCTGAAAAACAGTTGGACACATACCCCTTCAGACTTTCACCCCAACATCGCGGTATACAACACCCTAGACAGAAGGGAAGCATACAGGTCCTGGAAGCAGTTAGAAGATGAACGGCAAAGTCATGTTTTCTCCTAGAAACCCTTCTGCCATCCCGAAGGAACCAGTTTTTTCCAATGTTTGCAACACTCTGGACCAGGGCTTAGAAGCCCTCAGGGAGCAACCCCTGCTATGGCTGTAACACCCAGAATGGAGGGGAAATGTAGGCATCTTTCCAAGGACTCTGCCTAGTTCAAGGGCATCTTAGCAGCAGATTTCTTCGTCACCACAGCAACTTAAGTATATATTGCCCAATCCACTACAGAGCACCCACCTGGCAGAGAGAGCAAGACGACGGAGGTAGTGGAACAGAAAGTGAGGAAGTCAACTGCCACCAAATGACACATTTCTGACTAACGAGCTGCTCAGCAGGGGAACCTATCAACAATGGAATGGGGTGAAGGAGTTCATGCAGTACCTTTATAGCAGTATAAGACCTAGATGGTGAAGGGGTTCAATCAGGAGAATAATACTATCTGCGACAGTTGCCTAAAATTGGCACTGGATGCAGAAGATGCAGCTAATAGGCAACTTTGTGAAGACACAACCCTATGGGCATGCTTGGCTGGGAGTTTCTGGATTCAAGTATGAAGTGCAAGCGACATTGAGTATGCCTTTCAAGGTCAAAAACCTCTTCATACCTACTTTGGATAATTTTTTGCAAAGAGTAAAAAAGACAGTATTTGACTTGCCACTTTCTGGAGAGCCATCCTCAAACTGTTTGCCTTTACTCTCCTAGTTTCTGAACCCCTTGTAGGCTTTTAGATGTTTGTTCACTTTACGACTGCTAAGCAGTGCTGAATTGCTTGAGCGGTCACCTTTAAACAGGGTAGATTTGGCTTATACCCAATTGGCACATTTAATTTACTTAGTCTCTAATATAGTGATACCACATGTACCAGAGGACTGTCAGTTAAATGCAACGGGTAGGCCATCAGCACTAATTGTGTCCCCTACTGAAGAAACCCTTTAAACATGTCTCAGGGCTGCTGTTGCAGTTTGTGTGTGCAGTTTTCAGCTGCCATTACGACCTGGCAAAATAAATTTTTGCCAAGTCTAAACCGTTTTTTTTTTTTTTTTTTTTTAAGAAGTCCCTTCTATGGTAGGCCTTAGAAAGCCCCCAGGGCATGCTGCAGTGTATTTAAAAAGTTGAACATCTACTTTTCACATCTTCTTGTAGTGAAAAACACTGAAATGTATTTACTGCTGCAAGACCTGCCTCTCCGATAGGTTAACTCCAATTAGGAATGTCGAGTTTGGCATCTAAGGAATTGTGATTTAAAGCCCTCTTTAATGGTGAGGCCAGATTTGAAGGCACAGTTCTGAAAATGCCACTTTTTAGACAGTTGGGTCAAATGACTAGGTTAGTTGGCAGTTGGTCCTGTGTACTGCTCCTAGACGTTGATACTAAGGAGTATAGGTTCTGGCAGGCTGGACCATCTCTGACCTGATGAGAGGGAGGTGTTACCTACCACACTTGCACATCACAAAGGCTCTGCCTGCGCACTCCCACAAAGGGTTGTATGAAACTGGATTTTTCTTGCTGTAGTTTCCCCCACTTTTTGCTCCCTTTTTAGCTACTAGATGCTGATTTTCGACTATGACAGTGCACTGAGGCCGGCCTGATAACCATATCTGCATGATCAGATATGCTTCTGTAAGGTCTAGTTCCATTGCTGAATATTACAAGTGATCAGTGAAGCCATCTTAAGGTATGTACTGGGGACTAGTCAAAACGAGTTTCCCAGCTACATAATGGCTCCACTGAAACCTATGGTGTTTGGTATCATATGCCTTGTATTAATAAACCCACATTGATTCCAGTGATGGATTTATTAGTACCTGAACCCAGAGGTTACTGTATAGGTAACCCCAGAACCCTATTAGTCCTTTAGTGTGCTGGCTGTTCCTGCCCAGCCTGTCACCAAAGACTGGTATCTGACCCCCCTAGGAGGTGGAAACCCCACTCCAAGGTCAGAAACAATGCCTGCTCTGGAAGGAGGTCTTTACACCTCTTCCAGCAGGGTAGCTAATACGTTAGCATGTGAAGGCAGGGAGCTTCATAGAGCCCACCGCCTTTGATATGCAAGCCTGACTTCTCACAGACCTGGGAGATGCTTCCTCCCCTGGAGCCCATCTGGCACCAGGACAGGCAGGAAATTAGCTATGGAAGGAATCATGTTGCATCTCCAGGCTGACACACCCGTAGGGTGGGCTAGATGAAGTGAACACGAAAATTAGGATGTCACCATCTTGGTTGTGGTGAAATTAGGAACTCTGGGACAGGATGATGCCCACTCCCACAGGAAGTGGTCTTCTAGGGATGGAAATGACCTCAGGGGTATGTAGCCCCTTGGCTACTACCCTTCAGTCCCCTTAATAACCATAAATAGAGTATTTAGCTGGCCCCTGACACCAGAAAATCAGATTTGTCTGCCTGGAGATGAAAGGAAAAAGAAGAGCCCACGACATGAAAACTGAGGAGAAGCGACTGACTTGGCTCCAAGTCTGCTTGCTGTCCCAGGCACCTGCACAGACCCAGCTTGTCCGGAAAGCTGTGTCACATCCAAAAGCTGTGGAAGAGTGACCGGATAAATCACCTGGCCAGCAACATCTCTCTTGGAGCAGAGGAAATGCTTTTTCTGCACATTTCCAGGTACCAAAAGGACTGAAACATGAGCTTATACCAGCGTGATCCCCTCGAACAAAGAGCCACCACTCATGACCCCCCTCCCCACAAGAGTTGCTGCAAACTTGGGTCCCCTGAGGCACGGAGACACTAGAGTTGAGGCCCCCCCGCCGCACCCCCCACAATGGGCTCTACAGGACTGGCACCCAGTCCCCACCTGCAGTCTTTTTTGCTAGACCACAGTAAGTGTGAAAGACTCGGACCATGAAAACCCAACAACAAGAAGCAAGAAGCACCATTACACCTGAGCCCCACAACCGAGGATAACTAGACCAATGGTGCCTACAGGGTCTTAAGAACCTTGAGAGCCGAGCCCACTTTGGGGTTCTGCTGGAATGGTCACCCAGTCCCTGCCTGTGGCCTGTTTTACACGCTCCCCTACCACCACAAGTGCCTTCCACAATACAACCCCTCCCGAGAAACCACCACTTCAGCTGAGCAGTGGAGTCCCTACGTGACCGAGCATCTCAAGATTGAGCCCCCGGTGGGTTTGCCTGGACTGGTCTCATAGGCCCTGCTTTCAGGTTCTTTGTAACTGGACCGTTCCCCATTGGCTTTGAATGGCCACCCAACGCTGAATTGCACGTCTGCACCTGGACACCACAGAGCTGTCATAGGTGACCTGTTGGTGCTGCCTTGGACCTTGCCCCATACTTACCTTAAGTCCTGAAGAACAGTCCTATAAGTTGCTGCTAAGTGGCCGTATGCAGTAAATGTTTCTTTCCCATAGGATAACATGACCCCTTTAAAAGATACCAGTGCCAGTGTACTTCAGTATACTGAAATGTTGAAATACCACAAAGGCAAGTGTATTTCTGTGTATTTCCAAAACAGTGATATCTCCAAACAAAGTACTTACTCAATTGCGCAGCACTTGGTGTTTAAAATATATATAAAATAAGTGTTTCTTCTAAATTGGTGTGGATCTTATTTTTGAGAGGGTGCATCATTTATTGACCTAGTGTGTGAAACAAATGTCTACCACGCCTCCTTGTTAAGCGTAAGGCTGCTCGACCACACTATCCCCGAAAAGATCACATTGGGATTATTACAGCAAGCCCTGTCCACTCATAAGGGTACCAGGACTGTCTACACAATACACATCTTTTTGGGACATTATATAAAGAGCCAGCTTCCTTCATTTGGCACTAGTCTTTTGTGATCCCTGACAAGATGGGACCAGGGCAGGAAGGTAGGAAATTCAAAACAGATGTGGGGTGGAAACCTCCAGTACCTTCTACATAAACATGGGCACCAGGTATAAATAATGTACCCTCAAACGCAACTCTTCAGTTTACTTCTGGAACTATGGGAATAACTGAGGTACTGCGGTGCTGCTTTGCTGCCCTGCTACTCTGCAGCCATACCGCCTGCTGCCCTGTATGTTGAGAAGGAAGACTTGACCTGCACCTTTCATTCCAAACCTAAGTGTCACTTGTCCAACTGGCTTCCTCTGCTGAGGGGAAGGGACCTAACACGCCCCAGAGGCTCCCTGCAACTGCCCAGCTGACCTGCTTGCTTACATGTGCTACAGGACCTGCCTTAGCCTTGCTGGCCTCTGTAGGAGTGAGTTTGTGACCCCCAAGAGGTATATTGGATGCTGCAGATACTGCAGCTATGGGAATCAACACTAGCGTTCTGCTAAGGAGACATGCATGGCTCAGAATTTCTGGCTTCAAACCAGAAATTCAGCAAACCATTCTTAATGCACCCTTTGTTGAGGAACACCTCTTTGGGCCTCAAGTAGACCAATCCCTTGAAAAGATGAAAGGATACAGAAGTGGCAAAATCACTCTCCTTCTACCAGAGGTTCCTTTTGTCGTTCCTTTTACAGAGGAGGCTCCAAAACTAACATACAAGACACAAACGCAATCATACCCCTCTAGAGGATTCTACAAGGGTGGTTTTAGAGGGAACACTTTTAAGGAAAGATTTAGAGGTTCACCAACATGCACCTCCCAGTCCACCAACGAGCTGTGACCCACTAGTACTCCTCCTAGATCATTTATGACCTGCCGAAGGAAATATTAAAAGACTTTCTTCCCATTTGGCAATAATTAACATCAGACAAATGAGTTTTGGATATTATCCAACCTAGTTATTGCCTGGAGCTTACCAGCAATCCTCCCAATATTCCACCTCGCATTCACAAACTCACCCCAACACCAACAGCTCCTCAAACAAGAGGTACAAGCTCTTCTAACAAAAGGTAGCTATAGAACTGGTTCCATTACAACATCAAGGATGGGGAGTTTACTCACTTTATTTTCTAATCCCCAAAAAGGATTGGTCTCTAAGACTAATCTTAGATCTCAGAATATTAAACCTATACATACGGTCAGAGCTTTTCCATATGGTTACCCTTCAACACGTGCTTCCACTTGTACAGCAAGGCGACTTTATGTCCACGCTAGAGTTAAAGGACTCATACTTCCATATTCCTGTATACCGAGCACATCGCAAATATCTCAAATGTGTGATAGCAGGAAATCGCTATCAGTTCAAAGTTCTCCCATTCAGAGTGACTACTGCACCCAGAATATTTACAAAATGTTTGGCAGTAGTAGCAGCTCATTTAAGATGATAAATTCACGTCTTTCTGTATCTGGACAATTAGCTCATCAAAGCCAACACAGAGCAAAGCTGCCCACAACGCACTCAAGCCACCATAAATCTCCATCAATTGAGATTTACAGCCAATGCACAAAAGTCCCATCTCCAAACCTCACAATTGCAACCATATCTGGGAGCTTTGATATTCACTCACGCAGCGCTAGCATCCCCCAGTACAGCCAGAATTCAAAACTTCATTACTACAGTTTCAAAACAATCAATATCTAACAGTCAAAATGTTCATGCAACTGTTAGGGATGATGGTGTCATGCATTGTTATAGTGCCTCATGCAAGATTACACATGCGCCCTCTACAAGAATGCTTAGCGTGTCAGCTGAATCAATCACCGGGTCAATTAACAGATCTAGTGTTGGTAGACAGCCGCACTCATTGCTCCTAGCAGTGGTAAAACACACACAACCTATTAAAAAGGTGGCCTTTTGTGAACCCCATTCCACAAGTCGTACTAACAGCAGATGGATCTCTCACAGGTTGAGGTGCCCATCTATCGCATTAAGCAATTCAGGGTTTTTGGAACGCCAACCACAAAAATCTATACAGAAGTTACTTGGAGCTTCTAACTGTTAACTAGCACCTAGTAGGGAAAGTTATCTTAGTCCGGACGAACAATATAATAATAATAAGGAAGTTTATATAGCGCCTGGTTACACCTTCCCGGCGTGTCCCCGCGCTGTGGAGAAGAGGCCAGTCCAATAGAAGAGGAAAAAGCCACTGGCCCAAAGCTAATCTCAGAGAACTAGTTAGCGAACAGGTGAGTTTTAGGAAGACTCCTAAACCTGGTTTCTGATTGTTCTATCCTCCGACATAACGGGAGTTTATTCCAGTTTTGCGCAGCTAAGAGGCGAAAGGAGCGGCCGCCCATTCTTGCTTTCTTAATCCTAGGGATTTCAAGCTGCCCTGTCCCGCCTGACCTCAACGTTCTGCCCGGTACATACCTAGTGATCAGGTTTCCCAGGTACATTGGAGCCTTATGCCAGAGGATGCGATGACAAATGAGAAGGGATTTAAACAGCACCCTTTCCTTGACTGGAAGCCAATGAAGAGCTTCAAGGGCTGATTTAGACGCTGCCATGTACTGTATTTGTTCTGTAATATATGCCCTTCTTCCTGTACTCCATTCTACCGAATTACTTGAAATGTGTTACTTGAAATGTATTGCTCCAGCTCCTGTTTATCTACCTTGATTTTTATAATGCTTATGTTGTTTTTACTTTGTATATTTTCACATTTTTGTTTCCTTACCTTTTATACCATGTTTGCCGTACACTATACTAATCATGTAAAGCGCTCTGATACCTCTGGGTGAAGCCAGCGCTATATAAAACTTTTAAAATAAAAGCTTTAGCTTAGCCTACACATCTATTTGGCTACACCTTGCAGCAGTAGCTGCATATCTACAAAGCAGACAACATCTATCTTTATTTAAGGTTCCAGTAATTAAAGTCTTTATGAAAGGCCTTAAGAGAATAATACCACCTGGAACCGTAGCATTGTTCTCACAAGGCTTATGGGTCCACCTTTTCGAGCCATTACACACTTGTGAATTACAGTTTCTTTCATGGAAGGTTGCCTGTCTCATTTCTGTCACTTCATTAAGGTGTCTTGGTGAGCTACAAGCATTAACCTTTGAAAAAACTTTCTTTCAACTTCATAAAGATAGTTGTGGATCTTCGTACAAATCCAAAAGTAGTTTCTGCTTTTCATATTAATCAATCAGTTGAGTTACCTGTGTTCTTCCCTCAACCGGACTCAGTAGCAGAGAGGGCTCTACACACACTTGATGTCAAAAGAGCACTATTATACTATATTGATAGAACAAAAGATTTTCGTAAAACAAAGCCACTTTTTGTTGCATTTGCTCCACCTCATTAAGGAAATCCTATCTCTAAATCCGGTATTTCTAGATGGATTAGTAAATGTATTCAAATTTGTTATGTTAAAGCTAAAATAACTTTAACTATACCTCCTAGAGCACATTCTGCTTGCAAAATAGGAGCATCTATGGCCTTTTTAGGTAACATTCCCATAGCCGACATATGTAAAGCAGCTACATGGTCTACACCCCAAACAGTTTCCAAACATTATTGTGTGGATGTATTAGCACATCAACAAGCTATTGTAAGACAAGCAGTGCTAACACCCCTTCTCAACCAACTGCAAAACCCACTGGTTAGCCACCGCTTTGAGAGCATGTTACTTTCCCTGTAAGCATCTGTTTCTGAAATGTAGAGCTGTAGATTCACATGCACCCTCCCTCCTCCCCTTCCACCACTGGCTGTTGCAGTTCTTAATATTCACCTTGCATATGCATGGACATCTCTGTATTACACTCACTTACTCCATTCTCACCCTCTTGTGCGAAAATAATCCAACAGTGGAGTTGAT
This sequence comes from Lissotriton vulgaris, assembly GCF_964263255.1. Classification (NCBI taxonomy): domain Eukaryota; kingdom Metazoa; phylum Chordata; class Amphibia; order Caudata; family Salamandridae; genus Lissotriton; species Lissotriton vulgaris. The sequence goes on along the minus strand of NC_141698.1, from coordinate 50,939,336 downwards.
GCCCATGCGCATTATCACTGAAAAGAAGAGTCACCTTACCTAGTAACTGGAAAAGACTTCTTCGAAGGAAAACAACTTGCCAACATGCTGACCCAACACTAGATGGCAGGCGTATGCAAAGCATGTGAATCTTCAGACCTACATGCCAAGAACAGATGCTTCTAGGGTGCATAGTCCTTATCCACGATTGCCTTTCAAAGCACATAGACCCGCTCAAACACGTCTCCAGAAATCAGGCTTTGTCTTATGCTGTCATGCGTCTTCATTTAGCTGCAATTGCAGCTTACTTGCAAAATAAAGAACACTCTTTGTCATTTAGAGTCCCTGGTATTAGGCCTTTCGCGGAAGGGCTCAAACAAGTTATTCCACACAGGGTTCATCCCACCCCTGTCTGGGAACTCAATATTGTCCTTTACAGGCTCATCAGCCCTCCTTTTGAATAGTTACACTCATCTCAACTGCAGTTACTGTCTGGAAAGGTTTCCTTCCTCAATGCTGTCACATCTTTAAGGTGTGTGTGTGTGTGTGTAGGAAAGTGGCCCTTTCTATCACGGTCACCCTCAAGTTTTGCCTGGTATTTGAAGCTTTTTTGACAGATGTGCACTGGGTTCCTGCTATTCATGTCCCCAGTACCAAATCTCTTTTCCTAAAACAACCCCCCCCCCCCCCCCCCGAATTGGCAATACCTTTCAACCTCTTATAATTCCCGGGTAAATGGTACCTCTGGTTCCTAGGGCCATGAGGCTGAAGAGGGTCCCTAAGGCCTACAACATGTATTGTACCACCCTGGTGGACCCCTCGGCATACACTTGCAAACTGCCATTGCAAGCTCTGTGACAAGGTGCAGAGAAAAATGAAGACCGGACAGGGCACGCCTCCTGTGTGCCATTCCTGTAGACACTGCATGCAAAATATACAAGTCACCACTACAGCATGCCTTTCAGCCCTAAGGCAGGGTGCATTATATTACATGGGAGGACATGCCTGCATGAGCAGACTTGCTCCTGTGATGTCAATGTTGATTCTAGGACATTGACAGTGAACAGGGAAGCCATCTTGAGTATAGGTACAGGGCTTTGGTGAGGAGTTTTCCAGCAACATTATAGCTTCATTGAAACTAAGGATGTTTGGTATCAAACATCTCGTATTAATAAGCCCACACTGATTCGAGTGATGGATTTATTAGTACATGCACTCAGAAGGTAAGGTGCTCCATGAAAACTACCAACCCCTCAGGTACTGGCTGTCTGACTGACGTAGACCTGCCTGCCACCACAGTTTGCTGACCTCTTGAGGCACCAGCCAAAAGTGTTGTCACATTTTCTAAGCAGGATGGCTAATAATCAGCATATCCAGATATCCAGGCAGAAGTGAATATGTGACCTAGGCCCCCCTCGCAACCCACACTTGAAAAATTACTTAAGTTGGCTCTGGCAACTGCAGAAGAAGTGACCCTCCTAAGTGGAATAGCTTCAGGGTACCTGTTGGCATGGTCCACCACCACAAGTATGAATCTGTTCCCTGATGCTGTAGGAGGGTCCAGGGGGCCAACAAAGTCAACCTGAATCCTTTCAAAAGGAACACTACCCTTCATTATGTCTACAACTCGCAAAGACCTTGCCCTCAGGAACATTTAGCATAATATTTTGCACTGTCCTCAAAATACATTCCCTTTAGTTTTTCCAGATACCTTAGTAAGAGCTTTCTCCTTCGTGTCGTTTAGGCACTGCTGCTCTCTAAATATGGAGTAAAGCAGCAAAACTGATGTTTCTGAATAGGCAGCTCTTAGCATTTTCCACCTTGCTACAAATGACAAGTTGTTGTTTTGTTCTCTCCTCTGCCTCAGCAAGAATTCGGTGGACGATGATGAGGTCTATCAAGGGCAGCCTGGCGTCTGCGGTCTGACCAACTTGGGCAACACCTGTTTCATGAATTCTGCCTTGCAGGTCAGTAGCCTGAGTTGTCTGTTGCAGAAGTAGAGGAACCAAATACTATAAAAATATGCATAAATTACAGGTGGTAATAGCTGCTAGTGAACTAACCAAGAACTGTGTTGTAGTGTGTTTAGCTGTGCTGGAAAGATGCAGATTATTTTACTATATTTTAATAAAATCACACTTTTTGTTTCAAAGGATGATGCTGTACCAAAAATATTAGAGTGGTTAGATAACTTATCAGATTTCAGTTCTACTCGTCACTGTGCCATTCCTTAAAGCCTCTCAGGAGAGATTATGTTTCCATATGTTACCTGAAAACATATGTTATCGTAGGATATAATCGATTAGCAGCTCCACCTTTTGGGTAGTGTGCAATAGGACAGTCTCATCAAAGTCTTGGGTGTTGTCAGATTCAGAAGTAAGACAAACGGTTGATAGTGTATGTATTTCAAACGTGTATTGCTGGATCTCAGTCTTTCAGAACCTTTCCCTGTAATGTTGGAGATCCTTTTTCGGAGATTAATTAAAGGTCTTTAGCCCCAAAATGCTTTTTTTTTTCCACCCTCTGAACGGTATTCCTTAATTGATGAAAAGATAATGTTCTTTGGTGAAGCAGTAACATCCCCCCCCCCTTCCCCCACTTAGTTGAAGTTTTCTTGTTCATCCAAGAGGTTTTAGCAAAGTTTTCCCCTTGAATTGGTAGGTCACTATACTTATTTACTTTTAGTCATATATTTCCCGTATTCTTTTGTAACTCTGCAATATATCATTTTCTAATTTGAAAGGCTTTGTTTTTTTTAATTTCTCTAATGTGACTTGGTAACACTTGTAGGAAGCTGGCTCTTTATATAGTGGACCAAAAGGAGGTACACTGTGTAAAATGTCAGGCAAACCCTAGGTGATTTACAGAGGCACAACTGATGAACCAAATTCTCTTTTGTGGTAGTGTGGGTGAACAATTAGGCCTATCAGAGTGTAGTGCTGGAGCATTTATTGTGCACACAAAGGCAGTGGGTGAGACACCCACTCAATAAAGAAATACGACACCTAGTGATACAAATTACACATTTGTAATATGATTTTAGACACCAAGATCATCTGAATCAGCTAAGTATTTTTCAGTTATGAATTTTTACAGGTTTCATAAGTTGACACCTAGTGCAATTTCTGGTGCTGTAATGTTATCCTATGGAGGAAAACATGTATTGCATTTGGACACTTGTCAACGACTTACGGGACCCTTTTCCTGGTCTTAAGATGAGTATGGAGCAAGGTCAAAGACCACGCCAACAGGTCACCTCGGCGGCACTGTGGCAGCCGGGTGCAGATGTTTGTTTCGGGGTCAGGTGCCCTGTTCATTTCTATGCGGAACGGTTTGGTCGAACAGGTTGCAAGCTTGGCCTGGGGGCCAGTCTGGGTGAACCCACAGGGGGGCTCAGTCCTTGAGCTGCTCAGGCACGTTGGGACACTGTAGGTCCACTTCTTCTCTGGCTTTAGGGCTGGGGTACAATGGTTTCTTTAGGCCTCGGGTCTGTGCGGCGGGAGACACTTGCAGTTTAGGGGGCCTGCACAAAGACGCTGCAGTCTGCGACTGGTGGTCCAGTCTAGGTAAACCTAAGGGTGGGCTCAGCCTTTGAGGGTCTCAGGATCTCTTTAGCCCCCTCACCTCCCTCGGGATCAGGCTTTGGAACACGGGTGCAAAGGTACTTTGAGCTGTTGAGTGGCGGCGGTCGTAGGCTCTCACTTGGTTTTGTTTCTGAGGTAAAGGGGCAAACAGGACAGCTAGGCCACTCTTGATGTGTGTCTCTCTGTCCCTGAAGTCCCTCGACGTACAGGCCGGTCTTCCTCGGTGTTGCTGTCCGGTCTGGACACAACAAGCCTTGGCTGTTGCAAGGGGTCTGGTACCCTGGGAATTGGTACTCTGCCGCTCCGGATGGTCCTAGCATCCCTACACTTGGAGGGAGGACCTATGAGAGCATGGTTACCTCTTCCTGGGCAGCTGCAGCGTCGGAAACCCCTGGTAGGCAGGAGGTTGATGTACTAGGCTTTGCGTCTTTGGTGCCTGCGGATGCAAGGAAATAGCTCCTCTACTCCAAGGGAGTTTCCTGGGTTTCTTGGATTCTGCACAGCAGCAGGAAGTGTTGGTTTCTCCACGAGGGTTGGGTGCAGCAGCCAAGCCGGTGGGGTTGACTCCAAGCCAGTTGTTGCTTTTCTGTTCTCATGTCAGCAATCTTTATCCACTTCTTCTTTGTGTCCGTCCAATCTCCGGTCCTGGCATCAGGGGTGCTACCTAAATACTGTATTTAGGGCTGTTACAGGGAGTGCAATGTAGTAGTCAATGTGCTGCCTACCTTTAGGGTGACTACACCTTCTATATGACCACTTCCTGTGGGAAGTGGGCATAACCCTGACCCAGAGAACCTAATTCCATCAAAAACCAAGCTGGTGGAATTTCCCTAGTTGTGTTCACTTCAGGTAGTTCACCTTAGGAGTTGTACTAACCTGAGGGTTAACACGCCCGCTGACTAGCTACTTTTCCCACCTGTCTGGTTCCCAAATGGGCCCTGGGTAGGGGGTGGCATTTCCCCTGTCTGGGGGAAGCCTGGGTCGCCTATCCAAGGCGGTGGTCTCTTTGAAGCTCTATACCTTGACATGCTAATCTACCAGCCATCCTGTTTGGAGGAGGTGAAAACACCTCCTACCAGAGCAGGTATTGTTTCTGGTCTCTGAGAGCGAGGCTCTCACCTCCTTGGTGGGTGAGGAGGGGTCAGAAACTAATCTGAGGTGACCGGCTGGACAGGACCCATCAGGTAATATACTAGAGGTCGGTATGTTGTTTTTACTTTGTATATTTTAACATTGTTGTTTCCTTACCATTTATATGCTTTTATACCATGTTTGTCTTGTACTATCCTAATCATGTAAAGCGCTCTGATACCTCTTGGTCTAGCCAGCTCTATATAAAACTTTTAAAATAAATAAAAAGTAGGTTTTCAGGGGGTGCCTCTATGGTACCCTCTGGGTTTATGTATTAATAAAACCATTACTGGAATCAGTGTAGGTTTATTAATCCGAGGTGTTTGACACCATAGGTTTCAGAGAAGCCATTATGTAGCTGGGAAACTACTAGATGGGTGAATAATAAACAGCAGGTGAATGTAGAAGATCTTCAAGCTTCAAACCTGTTCTTAGATGCATATAGCTGGCTTCTATCTGTGTAGGTGTAAAACAATTTGTTGCTAATGATTATGATGCAGTTACGCCAGAATATCCCACAGTTGACCCAAACATGAAAATAGAAATATAGCACCTAGCACTGAGATGGCTATAAAATTATTTGCTGTTCTATATCTTCGGTCTTAGCTCTGTTTTAGTTTCCTATTTATTTTTTCCAAACTGATGCTCTGACTGGTATTGGGTGTTTGTGTACTGTATCAAACTGTATTAGAATGTCTTAGACCCTGTATATAGCTCATTCTCGTTGACCTGTGAGAATTCAGAGCCTAAAATAAGTAACCTCTCCATTGAATTTGCGTGTACCAGTACTGTAGCCTCAGAATAAGTGTTAAATGGCAAGTTTCACGGAGGATGGTGGCCAGTAGCCACTAATAAAACCTCTAGGAAAGTCCTTCCAAAAAATGCTCTGCTGATGTCAGTGCGATTGCTGGTGAAAAATAATCTTGAGTAAGTTCAGAGCCTTAGTCATTGTATTATTCTCTGATGTATGTCAGTCTTGATAGAATTAACACCCACTAAGCTATTTTTGTTTTAAAGTTCATTAAATAGGACAATTTTAGAGCCAGCACTACATACCAGTGTAATGCAAAGCTCGACAATCTAGATCCTGTTGAGCTGCAAAACTTATGTTGCAGGTTGTAGCTTCTTTCTTCACTTTTCCTGCAATGTCTAAAAAATTACCCCTTGCTTGTTAATTCCAGTCTTAGTTTCCTTCCATATCTTGTCTCCTACAGCAATTAAGGTTCCCCATTTCAGAGATTAAATCAATTCATCTCTAGTGATTGAGTATGTTTGCCTCTTATTTCAAGAGGCAAAACAATTAAGTTTCATTTTCCAAAATGATTTTTAGATGTTTGTATCGTGAATGATTCGGTAGTTTTTCATGTTCTGTGCGCTTAGCAGTTTCATTCTCTACAATGATTAGATTTATTTGCCTGCTACCGTTTTTAGTGTTTCATCCCTCTTTGACTGACTTGTTTACCTTTTATTTTCCCTTTTCCTCAGTGTCTCAGTAACGTTCCGCCACTGACAGAATATTTCATAAACAACTTGTATCTAAAAGAGCTGAACTTCAGTAACCCGTTGGGCATGAAGGGGGAGATTGCAGAAGCATATGCGGACATCATAAAGCAGATGTGGTCGGGTCATCACTACTCCGTAGTACCCCGCATATTTAAGGTAAAATAATGGTCTGGGAAGGGTGAACACTACCAGAAGTCTTACACCTTCTTCCTCATGCCAGCAGAGCGTTTCCTAAATTTAGAAACAATGTTTATTGGATAACCGGTTTACAACAACTTAGAGCTGACACATTGAAAGTTATTGCACTCACTTTAGAACCGTTTCTTCTGTTTAGATGTGCCAGTTCTATTGGGGGGAAAAAGCATTTAGTTGAAGCCGAATGCAGCCACTCAGATGTTGCTTTTTGATAACAGATTTATACACATCGCACCCTGCCTTTTTAACTTGATGGGGCTTAATGTTGGATTCAGCTTAATTTTCCTATTGATGTCCCACATAACAGATTTGTGGGTGTTACTATAAACCGGATGTTCCTTGCTGAACACCTAGTTTACACATCTGATGAGCCCTTATATTCCGTCACCTTCACACCAGCGCATGAAATATGGAGATGCTTTCTCAGCTGTGTTCAAGTGCTAATGTAAGCTGCTCCAGTACCAGCTTTTTAATAGATGGTGGATAATTACTCTACCCAAATTGTACAGACAAAGTGAGCAAATCACTTCCCTCCAACCCTGCTTCCACAAACACATTTCTTCAAATTAATCCATTCTCTGTTGCTTCTTATCCCCTCCTTTCCAGTTCAGGAAGAGAAGAGTGTAGGTGTTGTTCTCCTTGTCAGTTGTAGCACAGTTTCCAAGATAAATTGCTGGGAAGTGTTGGGACACACTTCCCTTGTATGTTTTGGTAAAGCTACTCCACTTTTTCTTTCCTTTTTCTGGACGGTTTTGTTTTTCCCCTTTAAATCAACAGTCATGCATACCCCTTTGGGATGATAGCTCTCTACATGGCTTTGAGAAGCTGTGCTGCTCTCTGAACAGCTCTTTGATTTTATTCCCCAGAAGTCTTGAAATCATGTGATCTCACTACCGGTCCTTTATGTTTAACAGGCCCGAGACCTCAGAACTGGGCTCTGATGTCAGAGGGTGGACCCAAATTGAACAATGTGCCTACAGTTCTTTGCTCTCAGGCTTTGCAAGACTTATATTGGTGGCAGTTTTATTTTTTAGTCCAGAGCACAATCCTATTTCTCCGTGGAAATGCCTAAAGTTTAAATACCTATTGACTTAGTGTCTTAACTCACCTTAACATGGTGTCCTTGATCTTTGTAATGTCTTGGACTTTTATCAAGGCTGTTCCTGTTGCATGTTGAGTATGTTTAGATTATAAACTGGTTAGAGCTGGAGTCAGTTGGACTCCACACTTAATGGGGCACAAGGTGCGGGTCACCATTTTTCAGGGTTGGCATCTATTTCATCATGCAAGCTCCCACTTATACCTCTAGAGTCTACCTGTTCCCCTTTTGCTGGGATTCATTTACTAGAGTTTGGTGATTTAGTGTCCTGTTTAGATGTGTGCTAGATGCTTTTCTTGGAGATGTGCAGGCGTCTCTAATTGAGATGCTGTTTGATAACTCAAAGCTCTTTAGGAACAAGGCTGACTGAGTGTTGGCACTGTTCCACGATAGCTGTTCTACAGCCCACTCCTTAGATAATTTGCTATCTCTGGAGTGCCAGTTTAATCAACATTAGCAGAGGCCCTTGAGTTACTTCCAGGGTCCTGCTTACCGCCAGAGATTGCACACCAAACCGTTGCACCCCAACACTCTCACAGCCTTTTTGTGACTGAAGAGGATGTAGTGGGGGCAGGTCATTGTCTTTCTCCTCCTCTGATGCAAGTGCCAGCAAGCTGCTCAGATGTTCCCCCTCCATTTGGCATGTTTGGCTGGTACAGGGCAGAATATTTTGTCTACCCAGTTACCACAGATCAGTGGGTTTTTATTGGTTGTTCAGCCTGGTTAGGCCCACACTTTTCTATATACTCCTGTTTCTGTTCAGATGTTTGGCAGATCGTGCCGCTATTCTAGCTTGTTCGGTGTTGGCTAGAGGAGCAATAGAGAGAGTCACCGAGGTGGAGAGGGGGAAGTGTTGCTACTAATGGTGGTTTTTGATCACTGAAAAAGATAGCAGGATCAGGCCAATTATGGATCTGTGGTTCCTAAGTGCCTTTCTTTTGAAAGACCAATTGAAGATTGAGATCTCTCCTTGGGTCAGTCTAACGTGGACCAGGAAGATTGGAGGATGATGTTTGTTGTGCTTCGATGTGTCGTCACCTTGAACCCCTGCACCCCCTAGACCACTCCCTATCCCATACCACCCCTGGCTCATTTACAAAGGTGAAGACCGTGATCACCGCCCATCTTCACAAGTAAGGGGTCAACATATTCCTGTTCTTTGATGACCAACTGCAGAATATGGGCTCACTGCTGTCAGCCTTTGACAACCTGCTTTCCTCCCTGGATTTCGTTATCAGCAAGATGAATTCCCTTCTCTGGCAAGTGCAGTGGATTACCTTTATAGGATTGGTTTTGCATATGATGGATTTCAATTCCTTTCTGACTTTACAGCGGTTCTGTGAAATTCCAAATATGCTCCTGATGTTCAAGCTCATTTCTATGTTGTAGCTGGGTGGTTCTGAAGCTTCTCTTGACCTCCTGCATACTGCTGGTGCCTTATGCTCATTGGGACATGCAGGATCTGCAGTGTAACATCCACCTTCAGTATTGGGGCATGCCTCTAGGACAGGATCTTCATATTGGACAAAGCAGCCTAGGGCCTGCGGTGGTGACAGTGTATCATGACTTGTGATTGGATGTTTTTCTTACCCGATCCAGAGCTGACTGTGGTGATGGAGGTGTCATCTCTGAACTGGGTGGGGCGGCAGCAAATAAGCAAGTCAGAGATCAGAGGCCATGGTCTCCAGTGGAGAAGCAACACCAAATCAATCTGCTGGAGTTGAGCACCATCTGACTAGCCCTCAAGACCTACCTTCCTTCCATCAAAATCATTCCCGTCATTGTTCTTGCAGACAACAAAGCCTCCACGTGGTACTGCATTGAGCGGGATGGTGTGGGCGTCTTGTGTGCACTGTCAGGAAGTGCTGCAACTAGACTCCATTTGCCATCTTTGATCTACGATTTTACATGATATAAGTTTCTAACTCCAACCCACCACCTGGAGTAAATTTTGACTGTTCAGCCACACTGCATTTGGAGACTCCAGTGGTGAGAGAGTTTGTGTTCATTTATTTTAAGTGCAGTAGTGGGGCGGAGCAGGACACCGGCGACAAATGACATTACACTAACATTTGTTACCCAGTTAAGTCTAATTTCCCATGAAATCCAGGAAAAGTCCTCAGACCTACCAAATGTGATTCTTGTTTTATTTTTAAATCATAAGTCCGGGAATAGGCCCTGTAGAACATCTTATGGTCTGGGAAGTTGAGGGGAGCACTCCGATTTTGGCAACATCAGACTTCTTCTAGTATGCCGCAAATGAGTTTGCAAATTTAAATGTTATTTAAGTGAAGTGCCCAATGGGGGAGAACTTAGGATGACAATCAGGTTAATTTGCCTTTATCTAATTATCCTTTTTTCTATTTACAGAAAAAAAGTTCATAATAAGTTATGCTCCCAATACCGTAACTCACATAAAAACAACAGGTTATCGCTTAAAAACAGAGTGAAAAAACCCCTTACATTGATCCTTTATAGTTGTCTGAGCAATGACTCTTCCCCCACCTATCAAACCATATCTCATTCCCCCAAATGCAATGCCCATGATTTCACAGAGGACATTGTAATTGACATCAAAGTTGATCTAACTTATTAGTTTAATATGGACAGTATTGATGATATCACTAGGGGTGCAGTATGTTGTTCTTTGGATATGAAACATAATGTTGTGGTGTTAAGATATGTTATTTAATAGTATAAATATTGTGAAATCGTGATCACTCCATCTGGGGTGTGAGTTACAGTTGGCATGGTGGGTTTCAGTTATGGTTTTCTAAGCTAACCATACCTTTTAACTCTCAGGGTTTATGTCCACCTTAAATGGACAAGGAGTAAACTGAAGGCATTAACAGGAGAAATTCATTAGTGATAGCAGAACGAACCACAGGAGTGCACTGGTTTCAGGCAGCAAGAATAAACACTGTATAGTCTACACTGGGATAAAACATGAGTGACCTACTTTTAAGTACTGGGTCAGGGAGCCCTCGTAATATGCCTTTACAGGAGAAACACACCCAGAGTGTTTACCAAGGAGTGGCAGAGGTGCCTAAATATCTCGATTGGACGTGCAGGCCCACAAGCCTAGAATTTATGCAAACCAAACAAACACATGTGGAAGGTATGTTCTTGCCCAGTTGGTACGGAAAAAAATCATCACCGTCCTTAACAAATGGTAGTGTTGTCAAATTTCAGACTTCGCTTTTTAGGATCCAGTCACTAGCAACATGCATTGATTCTTGGGAACCATGGTGAGTTCCCCATATGAGCAACACTATACAATCCATAGTCAAGCCGTGGTAACAGGCCACCAGGGTAAGTGCTCCATGGAATCAATCCTTAAGCCAGCTGGTGACAACAGCATAATAAGTATCTGACACTTCTGGACTAATAGTGATTGTAGAAGGGTAATTCTGTGGAAGAAATTAATTAGTAGGCTAGAAGAATTGAAGAATAGGGATTGTTTTAGATTAGGAAAGGTGTAAAAGAAAAATCTGCCTCAAGTCTCTACCTGACCCTTACTTGCCCATATAGTGAAGACACCACTCGTGTCCCCGTTAACCTATTTTTCATTCACTGGACTCCCCAGAGATAATTTCAATAGGAGAAATGGAGTAGCAGAGTGAGAGGAAGGGCAGAAAACCTGGACTATCTGTCATGAAAGACTATGTAGTTAGTTTAAAGATCACAGACCAAGGGAAAAAGAGGGGTTTGGGAAGATAAAAAAGGGTGTTGCAGTGCTCCGGAAGCTCTGCCTGTTTGGTGCAGGTGTAGGCGGTAATAGAAGCATAATAAGCATGTACAAAACAAATTTTAACATGCAGTTGTTGCTTGCAGCACTCACCGGCCTAAACTGTTATGAAGTGTAAATGCAGCAGAAACATTACAAGAAGCTTAACATAGTCTCATCCACTGTGCATGCCATTTCAAAACTGGTTGGGCAGGTCAAAATACAGCCATACCTAGCCTAAAATGATTTTCGGGGAGTTTAATTAATTGGGGAGTGTCCGCATGGGTGCTGAAAGAAGCTAAAACATTCCTTGCTAGAAGTATCCTCTTCTGTTAAAGAAACCGGATTTACATTTTTTTAAAACATTTTTTGGGTTGTACGCTATTGTTTCAGTGGTATACATGCAATTTCCATTTCATGGTTGCAAGCAGACATGTCAATCAGACGAATGATGTCTTTTTTAAAGAAAAAAAATTCTTCAACCAGAAAGTCGTTTGGGCTTTTTCTGGGTGAGAGGACGAGGAGATAGCCTGGTGCAATCTAAATCACATGCTAGTATTTCCCATAGTTGGAAGTGCACGCCACTTGTACCATTAATGGCTTGATGCTTAGGAAAAGCAAGAATGAGGTTGTTAACGTGATCATTCAAAAGGTGGCAGGCTTTTCTTAACTTTTAAATCCTGCATTTGAGCACCTATGGCTGGCTTACAGAAAGTTAGATCTCTTGTGTTTTTTTAAAGCTCAGTGCTTACTGTAGAATTAAGTAGTCAGCAAACCTGAGGGGTTATAACTGATGACCTCACAGTGACCAAATAAAGAAGTTACATTGAAAGGTACTGGGAAGCACCACTGCCATACCAAAAAGGAACAAAGACAATGCGCTGCCCAGTGGTGAGCTGTAAGTATCCGTCTGCTCGCACTGTCCCTTTTTGTTGTATTTCTTATTTCTGTATTGGATTTCCTAGTTGTAATTGTATTGTATATGTTGTATTTCTTATTTCTGTATTGGATTTCTTAGCTGTAATTGTGTTTTTTTGGTAATTGTATTGTAATTGCACTGTAGTCTATTTTCTACTGCCCCTGTATTCGTTCTCTGTCCGTTTCTCCCCTTCAGCCCCTCTCCTACCCCGCTGCTGTGCCCTTACGGCCCCGCCCCCCTCGCTTACCCAATCTCTCCCACCTCCCAGCTGCTTCTCCCTTCCAACTCCCCTTCTTATGGCGTTGCTGTGCCGCTGGCGCGCCGCAGGGGTGCCTAAGGTAAGCCCGTTTGCACCAGGACCGCGCCCAGTGCCAGACCCCCTGGCCCCCGTGAACGCTATGACGCCTGCACCCTCTACGCACTCAACACCGGCCAATCATACACCTGCTTCCAGGCCACCCCCAGGAGCACACAAGGACCCTTCTCCTGCCAGAACTGCAGCTACACCAGCCTCCAATCCCCCACCACGCCCACCGGGGTAGACCGCAACAACCTCCGGTGCATACACCCGCTCTGCCCGCAAGTACGCCATCGAACTCTGGGACCTACTCAACTCTTCCTTCCTGGATGTCTCCTTACTGACCGAGACCTGGATTAACCCCTCTTCGGCACCTGACATCGCCATAGTCATTCCTGATGGCTACAAGATCACCCGCCGGGACAGCACCAACTGAGCAGGAGGAGGAATCGCCATCGTCCACAGAAACACCCTCAGAATCTCGACCAGCACCCATGACACCCTCAGCACCTGCCCCCTCCCCCCCCCCCCCCCCCCAGCCACAATTCAGTGACTCCATAGCCAACTTCATCAGCACGCGCACGCCCTTGCGTCCACAGACTACATCCCCCCCGTGACCTGAACTTCCACCTCGAACACCAACAACAGCAACTCCACCACCCTGCTCACCAACCTCGCAAACAGCACGTCACGACTCCCACCAACTCCGCCGGACACACGCTCGACCCCATCTTCTCCACCAGCAACCACCTCCCCTTCAGCCACACCACTGAGCTGACCACCGCTGCATCCACTTCACCTTCGAGAAGCCCACCGAGCAAAGTCACCGAAGACCAGCTGAGCAACACCCTCGCGCCGAAACCCACCTACTGACACCACTGACACGGTTGCCCGCAACCTCAGGCAATGGATCGACGACTGCGCCAACACTCTTGCACCAATCAAGAAACCCTCTAACAGACGCATTGACAGAAAGGCCACCTGGTTCACCGCCAACCTCCAGGCATCCAAGCAAGCCTGCTGCAGGCTCGAGAAGAAGTGGCACCACGCACAGACACCGGACAGCAACACAGCCTACAAGAGCACCAACCGCAAACTCATCCGAACCACCAAAAGGACCGCCTTCAAAGAACGCATTAACAACAATGCACACAACAGCAAATAGCTCTTCAACATTGCGATGGAATTCTCCAACCTCAGCGCCAACTCCGACATCCTGCCATCGCAAGACCTCTGCGACTCCCTAGCCGCCTTCTTCCACCGCAAGATCGCAGACATCCCCGACCGCTTCAACAACCAGGCCCCCGACAGATACCGACTCCTCAGACTCGTTTCCCCCCACATATACCGACCCAAATTAACGACGAAGACACCATAAAAATCATGAACACCATCCACTCCGGCTCACCATCAGACCCCTGCCCGCACCACATCTTCAATAAAGCAAGCTCCACCATGGCACCCATCTCAGCAAGATCATCAACAACTCTTTCGAGACTGCCACCTTCCCGGAGAGCTGGAAGCATGCCGAGGTAAACGCCCTACTCAAGAAACCCAAGGTGGACCCCAAGGACCTCAAGAACTTCCGGCCCATCTCCCGGCTAAAGTGAGCGAGAAGATTGTCAACAGGCAACTGACCTCCTTCCTCGGAGAGAACAACATCCTGGACCCGTCCCAATCCGGATTCCTCAGCACCGAAACGGCCCTCCACGCCGCCATTGACGACATCGGAGCCCTAACAGACAACGGAGAAACCGCGGCCCTCATCCTCCTGGACCTTTCGGCCGCCTTTAACACCGTCTGCCACCACACCCTACGCACATGCCTCCACAACGCAACAAAGCCCTGGACAGGACCTCCTCCTCCTTCCTGACCGGCAGAACGCAGAATGTCCTCTTCCCTTCATTCCGATCTAAAGACACCAAGATCATCTGCGGCGTACCACAAGGATCGTCCCTCAGTCCGACACTCTTCAACGTCTACATGGCACCGCTCTCCAAGATCGTCCGATCACACGACCTCAACATCATCTCATATGCCGGCGACACCCACCTCATCCTCTCTGTCACCAAGACCCCCACCACCGCCAATACCAACCTCCACGAAGGTATGAAGGCCACCGCCAAATGGATGATGAGCAGCCGCCTGAAACTGAACTTGGACAAGACGGAGGTCCTCATCATCGGATCCACCCCCTCCGCCTGGGACGACTTATGGTGTCCGGCCGCAATGGAAGCTGCCCCCACCCCCACCGACCACGCACACATCCTGGGTGTGATCTAGACTCAAAGCTGTCTATGACTCAGCAAGTCGACGCCTTGTCCTCCTCCTGCTTCAACACCCTCTGCATGCTCGGCAAGATCTACAGATGGATCCCCACCGAAACAAGAAGGATGGTCACCCAGGGCCTCGTCGGCAGCCGGCTGGACTACAGCAACGCCCGCTATGCGGGAACCTCAGCCAAACTCCAGAAACTACTACAACGCATACAGAACGCCTCTCCACGTATCATCCTCAACAATCCACAGCCACATCACAGTCCACCTGAAAGGCCTGCACTGGCTCCCCGTCAACAAGAGGATCACCTTCAAGCTCCTCACCCACGATCACAAAGCACTCCACAACGCCGAACCAGCGTACCTCAAGGAACGACTCGCCTTCTACACACCGAACCGCCAGCTTCGCTCCGCTGACCTCACCCTCGTTCCGAGCATCTGATGAGCGACCGGTGGCGGCAGATTCTTCTCCAACCTCGCCGCCAAGTCTTGGAACACCCTCCCCCTCCGCCTACGACAGACCCAGAACTTGCTGACCTTCAGGAGACTTCTCAAGACCTGGCTGTTCAAGCAGTAGCAGCCCCCCCCCCTGCGCCTTGAGACCCTCACAGGTGAGTAGTGCGCTCTACAAATGGTATGATTGATTGATTTAGAGAGATTCTGAAAGGCGTATGATCAAAGTCTGCAGTTCCACACCTGGAGTCATTTATTGTGACATTTGGTATGGCTTTAGGGGATTGATCTAAGGAAAATACTCCTATGCTTCAATGAGGTGTGTCGAAGTAAATAAGTTGTGTGCGACTGAAGGGAGGAGTCCTAGGATAAACATGCATGGAATAGCTGGCCTTCATAAAGAGTCGCCCTATAGGAGGCCCAGGAAATGAGAAAAATTGAATTTTAAAGATCTTGTCTTGAAGTTTGGTTCAATGTTTTGATATCTTTAAAAATCCTATAAAAAGCGAATGCTGATTTCTTTGACATCAATAAGTTATGTGAATCTTTACAGCTTAACCTGATGCAAAAGGCTACACTTGGTATAACATCGCAATACAAAGAGCTGACTGGATTACCCATAGATAACTTGTTTGGTGTTCTTTAGTGGCTGCAGCAACTTTGTGCTCAATTGTGTACAGGCAGGGTGCTCAGTATTGGGAGTCAAGGGACACTAGCTAGCCTGATTTTCAGGATCACCCTATCCATATCTGATAACTTTTTAGTTTTATTGTATGTACCTTTATTTTGTGGATTTTTTAAAAATCTGACCTGGCTCTTGTTTAGAGTACAACTGTTGATGGGCTCCTGTTCTGCACCATCATTTATTGGTGTAATGTCTGATTTATGCAAGTTAGTTCATTTTTGGACGTACAGTTGCAAGTCTCACAAGTCACATATGACCTATAAAAGGACTATCACATTCACCCTAGATGTGTAACATCTCTTATGCACAATTTGTACTTTTTTCGCAGACCAAGGTTGGACACTTTGCCTCGCAGTTCTTGGGCTATCAACAGCACGATTCCCAAGAGCTATTGTCCTTCCTTCTTGATGGCCTCCATGAAGATCTGAACCGTGTCAAGCAAAAGGAGTATATTGAGCTGAGGGATGCTGAGGGCAGGCCGGACCAAGTGAGTGCCTCTGAAAATCAAAAGTTTGTCATGGGCATCTGAATTTTTCCCATTTGTGATTCAAGGCTACACCCACTGTAAAACTGTATTCTGACTTAGCAATTGTGTTAAAGCTGTTATTCTTGAACAGTTTCAGTCTTTGACTAAATCAGGAATTGTGTTGATAGTATTTGGTTCTGACAATTGCTAATTCTCTCTGTCATTATGTCAACCTTTTATTTTAACATTCAGAGCATGCACCCTGGGTTATACAGCATACAAGCTACATCCAATAGTGTATTTAAATAAAATCTATGCTTTGCTTACTTTGGCGTAACAGTCACTATTTTTAATGCAGTATGGACATGAGTTTTACTGCGATATGAAATATTGATGTCACAAGGGATGCCGAGCTCAGTTCTAATGTCCCGGTACAGAAATATGATAGACACTGATGTCGCAAGAGACCAGCAGGGAATGAACATGGATGTCTGAAGAGCCTAGAATGGAGTGGAAACTGACAGGTGGAAGTAAGGAGTGAAAAATTAGATCAGAACAGCTGGACTTGAATAGGGAACATGATACAAAAGTTGTGGGAAAGGGTGCTGCTGTAGAATAAAATATGTTAGGGGTATTAAGTGGCAAAGGTTCTGCTCATGGTGGGAACTCTTGACAGCTTGAGCAGGAGAACCAAAGAATGGTCATTTACAAGGTGGATCAGATGATACGTACAATCTGTGTGTACACTGTGGCTGATTGCAGATTTAGTTTGTACTGCTGAACTTTTTATCGATGAGCACTATAGAGGACTGCATTCTACTTTGCAGTGCCTCATTGCCCAATATTCTCATTTAATTGTACCACCCTACCCAACAGACATGTCTTACTTGGCTATAGCAGATTTACAAAAATCAGTTAACATGTCTGTAATTAAATTATGAAGGTAACCGTTTTTAGGTTAAAAGTGTAGATAGATTGTAGAGATCATGTCCCTGCTGATAAATATATTTGGGGGAGACTGTAGAGATAGTTGTCCCAAGACAGCAGTGAGAGTAAATGTTAAATGTGTATGTGAAATTTCTGTGCTATCTTCTTATCTTCTTTTAATAGACGTAGCACTGATCATACTTTTGGTTGTTTATTTTTTTTAAGTTAACAGGCCGCCTTATTACATTCTGATTTAGTGGTGCTTTACTACCACCAGAAAAAAGTGTTGGCCTGGTATTTTTTAAGAAATGGACTGCCTGGCAAACAAAAGCTGGATCATCTCTTATTGCTATGTTACCAAAGAAGTGTTTCTGTTCCATGCACAAGGAAGTAGTCCACTAGTGATATGATAATATTTATTGTACAGGTTAATTAAAACGTATACAAAAGCAAAAAAAAAAAACACAAGGTGCATTTTTTGTATCCTAAAATTACCCATCAGTCGACTGGTGGCATTTATATCCAAATGACTGCTTCTCATGTTACAGTAGTAGAGGTCTCTCCACCTACACCATCCCGTTTCAGCCAAGAATCAGACTTCCTGAAAAAGAGTCCCAGTAAGGGTGTCAGCAGTTGATATGAAGTCATGGTGTGGTACTGAACAGAGTTGTATTATGCCCCAGCAGTCTATTGCTACCTACCTAGAGTCATGACAAGTTGGACCCAATCCTTCTCGGGAGAGAAACAGATCACATAAAATGCCCATCTGCCGCCTCCTTTCATGCCATTGACAGCACAGTAACACAAAACTGCAGATACTTTTGCTGTACAGCCCAGAGGTGCAGGTATGGCGCCACATGAGTAGATCATTTAGAAACAAAACAATCGTACAGCTGCAACTAGTAATTGAATTTTGACTCCAATTTCTGCAGTGCGCATCCAGGTGCAGAAAATGAGACAGACCGTCTAGGATGCTGTAAATGGTTTATTGGCAATTGCAGAAGTCAAACATCAATATTCATATCTGCTGACCATGTCTAGAAGTTCACCTCTTTGACTCAGCAAATGTGATTCTATGTATATGCAACAGAAACAAGACTTTTCTGATAGATAATTCTAATCATAGATTCCTCATCTTGAGTATCCCACGAGCCAAACTAGATACGTAGAATTTCAAAAGCAGTTCTCCCGCATGCCAGCAGGTAGTGGTGTGACTCCCCTTTGGATTCATACCTCCCGGGAAGGGACTGAGCAGAGCTGCATAAGCACCAACCCTGTGCAGTGACGTTGGTTCCTTTCTTTCTGTGCCTCCCGTTGCGGTTCCCGGAGATCTGCTCCCAATTTTTGTCATTCTTAGGGCAAATCCAAAGCTATTAGACATTGTGCTAAGGAATCGTGTATCCTCTGTAAACTACAGGCTTCAAACCCTGCTGGGACTGTAGGAAGCCGATGTAATTTAAGGACGCGCACAATATGTGTCTTTGGTTCTGGTGGTCTGGTTAGAGTTCTCATGTCATGCGACGTGTGCCATTACGCACCTGTAAACTTTAAGAGATGAAAAAACAAAGCTCTACTATGCTGAAGAAAAGCAACTAGTCCTCACTGTTGATGCTCCGATCTTGTTACCACGCAAAGTTATGTGCCTGGCCATTTCTGCAAATGATTCACTTCCCACTCGAAGTCTTTGAGGTAGTTGAAGTCCGAACAGAAAATATGGATCTTCCCCCATTTTGCCCTTCTAGCTAGAGAGGATATGCAAAGGTAGCTAGATTAACATCGTACTCCATTGAAGACTCTGGTTTCTGAATCCCTTCGACAGCTTCACCATAAGGTCCTTGAATTCCCTGGGCCATTGCAACACCACTGCTGATAGCGGCCGTTGAGGAGACCATGCTGCATCTCTTTGGTGCATTCTGCCTTTCCTGCCTTGCCTTTTGGCACTGCTGAATTATCGGGCCACCATTTGGACTACTTCCAGGGGGGCCTGCTTCCGGGTAGTCTGTCCCCTTGGAATGCTTTACTGGGCTCATACTATATGTGATCTAGAATCCCACACTACCCCTAAAATCCATGCTGGTTTCCGTTGCACTAATGCTGACTTCACCGGTGCTGATGGAAGACCTGATGATGATACCTATTTCAGACCCCGAAGCGACTTCATCCCGAGCTCGGCCAATGTCCATCTATGAGATAACGAACGTCCAACTAGTCATCATGTAGCCTTACACATACTTTGCCTCTATCATTCGAGTTTCCATTCTTTTTGGGTGTGACTGTAACACTAAACGAGAAATGTAGCAACCACTAGGACACTGATGAAGAAGGGAAAGGTAATGGATTATTTTCCTCTTGCTGTACTGATAATGCAGTATAATATAATTTACAAAATGCAAGTTTGCTACACACTTCCCCTGAAAGGGAGCTCTTCAGTGAGAGAAAATAAAACCTCCATCAGAAGTTCTCTAACCAGGTCTGACCCAACCATTTAATGATGCCCTTACTCATGGTGTCTTGACTATATCCTGCAAACCTGATCCTTGCCACTCTGACCAGCAGTAGCTAGACATCATACATCTGCATGCCTGTTTCCTGATTTATCAAACAGGAGAGGTGAGCCTCGTTGTGATAAAATGGCGTTCTTTTGCAGTAACTCCCTCTCTTGCCTGGCTTTTGATGCAACTTTGACTGTGGACTACTGGGACCCTGCTATCTAGGTTCCCAGTACCAGAGCTCTTTCCCTAAAACATATCCACAATTGGTACATTGGTACTTCTGACCCCTGTAAGTCCCTTGTATGTGTTACCCTAGGTACCCAGGGCCTGGAAGCTGAAGAGGGTCCCCTTTGAGGCCCTCACTGGGACCATGCCACTGACCTTGCAGCTTGCATGCCCCTGTGAGTTGAAAAACAAAAAAGTCAACAGGGCACCCTGCCTGGGTACTTTGCCAGCCAGCATATCCTGAAGGTATACGTAAGTCACCCCTCTAGCAGGCCTTACAGCCCTTAATGCAGGGCACACTATACTACAGGTGAAGGCCTATCTGCATGAGTATTAACGCCCCTTCAATACTTAAGTCAATTCTTAAATATTGTAAGTGCCAGGGAAGCCATAAGGAGTACGTGGGTAGGAAATTCGACTACTCGAGTTCCCCAGTACCATGATAGCTTCACTGCAGCCATCATGGTACCAAACCACTAACTCCTGGTAATAAATCCACACTGAAGCCAGTGTGAGATTTGTTAAACCATGTGCTCAGAGGGCACCTCAGAGGTGCCCCCTGAAAACCTAACAACCCTGGGGCGGTCACTGACTGGCTTTAGGCAGCTGGCCATACACAGACAAGTTTCTGGACCCTGGGTGGAAAACCTCTGCTCTCTGGGACCAAAAAAAAAATGTACATCCTGGTCAGAGGTATCCAAGCTCCTCTCCTAGGATGGCCCAGTGCTCGAAGAGGTAGGCTTCAAAGACCTGCT
Organism: Lissotriton vulgaris; assembly: GCF_964263255.1. Classification (NCBI taxonomy): domain Eukaryota; kingdom Metazoa; phylum Chordata; class Amphibia; order Caudata; family Salamandridae; genus Lissotriton; species Lissotriton vulgaris. The sequence continues at coordinate 50,918,622 of NC_141698.1, read as the reverse complement.
GCCTTTGTAATGTGACCCCCAGTCTTTCCTGCTAGCAGCAGATAGAAGCCCCTGGTTTACACCCCCACTTTGGGCGGAAGCATCTGTGGGAAAACTTAGAAAAATAGCAGGTGTGCCCACCTCTGCCAACTCCACCCCTAAGTTGGGGGAGGTGAGGTGAAGTGAAGCACATCTTTTACTCCCCTCCATCTTGTAGATGAGGTGATCCCTCTAATCAGGGCTAGGTCTATGCCCCCTCCCACAGGATGGTGGCATAATAGAGGTTGTAGTCACCCAGGTTAGCTGCCCATTGACCCTAACTGCTACTTCCCTACAATGCCTCCTAAATTTAGTATTTAGATCGCTCCCTCAGACCTAAAACTCAGATCTGAGTCACCTGGCTACAGTAGTAGCCAGGTGACTACAACTGACTTGGCTCTATCTGCCTGTCTCCAGCTTCAATCGATCTTGCAACACTGACCTCCAAAGCCCCTGGGAGGACTGTTGCTTTCAATAAAGACTCCAGTGTCCTGAGGACAGCAGACATGTCCAGAAGACTCCGGATCAAGGTGGTTCCCTGTCCCCAGCCCACTCCGCACCTGACGCCCACGGCCAGAGCCTGAGTGGCTCTCCTATGCAATGAAGTCTGCCCATCAATCATGACCTTCTGTCCAGCGTTGGCTGACCTCTCCTGCCCACCACGACTGCGCCTGCAGTGTGAATCCAGAGGCTCTCCGCGAACAGCTCTGTTAAGAAGACTTCGATGTCCAAAGGCACCCCTGCACTCGAAGCCCCTGGACCTTGGCGAACTGAACTGACAGCCCCTCTACAACTCCTTACATCCCAACATACTTCTGCAGTCGTTGGTCTTCCTCTGGCAAACTCTGGTGCCATGCCTACTGCGTCTTTGCCGGCAGGAAAATCCTGATTGAAAATCATCGGACGCCCAACGTCTAATTTACACCCTGCACCTGCCCGCCCCTATGCCGCTGGGGGCATATGTTTGGTGCTGCTTTTTCCCCCCACCGCCTTGTGCTGGTGCTAACCCCCAAACCTTGGCCCCTGCAAACGATTTACTTACTTGCAAGCAGTTTGGCTCCGGCACCCCCCGTTTCCATTGGAAAGCATTTGGTCCAACTCCGATTTTGACCTCCGCACCCGGCTGCCCATGTGCTGCTGGTAGTGCAGTTTTGATACTTAACTGACACCTGGCCCTTGCTGGCTTTTAGCTCCGAAAACTGATATTGTAATTTCGATACTTACCCGTTTACCGCAATATTGTTTTATCAATATGATAACAATGGACAGTGTGAAAAAGTTTCCAAATGTTCCTTTTTAAAAGTGAAAAGTATTTTTAATTAAAAACATACTTACCTTATTATGAAGACCTGCGTCTTAAAGTACAATTGGAGCATAATTTTATAAAAATTGGTCTGGATCTCCTTTAGTTATGTGTCCATTATTGATCATGTGTGTGCAATAAATGTTGTTCACTCCTCTGTGTTAAGCCTAAGGTTACTCGCACACTCCACCGCTCATAAAGCACTTTGGGGTTTGCATTGAGCCCTGTACACTTTTGGGGAGCCCCTGGACTCTGTGCATGGTATTACCACCTAGTGATATCATATACAGAGCCAGCTTCCTAAACACCCCAACAAATTCTTCTTTTTCTCTATGAACACAAAGAAATCACACTTGTGTCATCTACAAACTCCAGGAGCCACTATCCTCAATTCAGCCACAGGAAGAGTTTATCTCTGTCCAGCGATAGCGATGTCATTACAAAGGCTTCTTCCCCTTTACCAGATGTCAGGTCTTCTTACTGAGGATGATTACAAAACTGTTTGGAATGATAGCATCTTGTATTGCTCTAATTCCAAATGCAAAGTTACATACATGCTTTCTACAAGAGTGACTTCCTAGGCAGTGCTCAAAGGCTACGAGCAAGTGGGAGGGTGTAGTGTAGGAGGAGGCTTGTGTTCAGTAGGAGCTATAATGGTGGAAAAATAATAATTTGTTACTGAGGTTGTAGATCGAAGACCAGATGTGACCATCAATATAGACCTCTCCCTCCGGATTTGGTGATATCTTACGGGCAACATCACAATCTAGGGCCTGTGTTACCCACAACAGCCTATGTGTGTTGAAACTCATGGCACTGCAGTTGCCCCTCTCAGCTTTTTAGACCCAAATTTGCCAGGTTTCTCATCCGAACAGACATGATCTCCATGTATTAGAGAAAGACACAGGAGGACATTTAATTATTACAGCTGTCAAAAATTGCTGAAGTAGCTGGGTGTTGGGCAATACACCAGCAGGTGTCTTTGCTGGCACAGCACCTCTTGAGGTTGACAGCGTTTTTTCAGATCTCCTTAGCGGGAGCTACTAGTACCCTCAAGTGTGTCAGATCAGCTCCCATGTACTAAATTGTTACTTCCAACTTTGGGTCACGCCAATAATAGACCTTTCTGCTACACTTGCCATCCAGCTATATTCTCCTGCAGCCTTTAGATAATGCCATTCTGGATGATCTGGTCGGGTTTTATCTGCATAAGCTTTTAATCTGCTCCCATTTATTCCATAGGTTAGTCTGAAATATGTGACGGGTACCAGTGACTAATTCGCAGCTAATATGGTGGGACAAATGTGGTTTTCTCTTTTGCTCTATTAGAGCTTCAGGCTGCAAAACCATTGTTACAGTTAAGTAGCCTGCTTCTTCTCTTTTCCTAGAGATGTTAATTCACTCTAACAAATTACCAGTGCATCCAGATTTGCTCGTGCAACATCAAGGCAAGCTGCTACACCGCAATATTAAGACAATACATGGTGGGATTAGGAACCTTGGGTTTTAGAGTTTGGACACCTACAGCTTCTACAAGAATGCATGGTATTAAAAAAAGGAAGCTAGAAGGAAAAGCCTGCCATAATTGTATGTTTTTCACCTATGTGAAAAGCTGTACACTTCCATAAAGACTTGTACATCCAGCCCTTCGAGGTAATGGTACCAAATATTATTTTCAGACTCTTACACCACCACATATGAGGACTTACCTACCACTCTTTTCGAGTACTCTTAGCAGTGATTGCTGCTTACATACAAAACAGACAACATTAGACTATCTTTCAAATTCTTGTTAAAGCATAAATGAAAGGTGGTGGAGTAATCCCACACCCCCAGACAACCACCATTCTCGTCTTGGGATCTTTAATATTGCCTTCACAAGGCTCATGAGAAAACCATTTGAGTCCTTTTGTCCTGCAATTTCTCTTAGTTAATGTGGTTTCCATGTGGCTATCACTTCCCATAGTAAAGTTGATGAACTCCACTTTTTGTCAGGGGAGGAACGTTTTATTGAGGTGTGTAACCATCAGGTTGTCCTTGGAACTATCCCTCTTTTTTTTATTGCTGAAAGAAGTATTGTCATTTTGTGTGAATCAAGTCCATTAACTTGTACAGCGTTTTTCCGAAGTTCCGTCCGCATTTTAGATTTTAAAAGAGCTATTATGTACTTTTTAGACTGCACTCAACCCTTTAAGAAAACCAAGCCACTCTTCATTGCATTTTACACAGCCTCCACTTCTGAATGCATTTTCTAGAGCAGTTCTAGCCATGTGAATTGTTAAATGTATCCAAACCTTTTATGCAAAAATCAAATGCGAGTTACACTCTATTCCTAGGACACATTCTACATATAAGAGTGCCTCATTGGCCTTCTGGTGTGGTATCTATCTCACAGATCTGTTTAAAGCTGCAACATGGTCCCCCTATCTCAAAAAATGGCACAGGTCGGGCAAATTGTATTGAATACACTGTGCCAAATGTGTCTGCCTCTGCTCACAAGCCACCATCTTATGGACTGGGTACTGCTCTCAAGTCTCTATACAGCATTGTGATTTAAAGTTGCATATGGTGCAATCGAAACAAAAATGTTTACTTCTCTCTAACAGTTGTTTTGCAGTTTGTTGTTCAGTAGATTCACATGCACCCTGCCCTCCTCCCAGAATGGAGGCCCTGCACAAAGGTGTGGAATCTTAGTTCACCTTATTCTAACAATATATGTTAATAAAGCTACGTGTCTGCATGTATATACATACCTTTTACAAAAGAAGAAATCTGATGGAATCTGTGTGCTTCTGTCTTGTGAGTTTCAGGGCATTATGAAGTCCCCTTGAAACTGAAACCTCTACTTAAAGTAAAAACAGCTTGCAGTCTGCTGCCCAACACTAGATTGCAGGAGTGTGCCCAACATGTGAATTTAGAGCACAAGGAGATGCAAACTGGGTGTTACAGTAAAGGGGCTATTTGATTTTTGCACATGCTCTTAATATTCTACATCCTACCTGACACTTTATTTGATATCAAGGGGGGAGAGATGCAATTTAACATGCCGATTGAGTCAAAGGCTGGTTGTATTGTAGGCTTTGGAGTCTATAGTCTTGAGTCTTTACACAGTGGCTGAAACCCATTTTTAAGATTTATTTTATTAAATAGATACTACTCACAGTCCAGCTACTATTATGGAATAATGTGCATTATAGAACTCAATTATTGCTTCAATCCCTCTTATGGATAACCTGCAGTGTTACAGGTATGTCAGTGCCTCTTCTGTTCCCTTGCTCTTGACTGGTACCTGCACTCCCTCAGTCTCAAAGCTTGTTTCTTGTTTTCCTGTCAGGAGGTTGCAGAGGAGGCGTGGCGAAATCACAAGAGGCGAAATGATTCCATCATCGTGGACATTTTCCATGGTCTTTTCAAGTCCACCCTAGTGTGCCCTGAGTGTGGAAAGGTGTCTGTGACCTTTGATCCATTCTGCTACTTGAGCGTGCCTCTTCCCATTAGCAAGGACCGGCAGATGGAGATCTTCTTTGTCTCCATGGACCCTAGGAAAAAACCCGAGCAGGTACTTGATGTACAAGTGATGACTAATATTATAACATTAATAGATGTTATTGTTGATTAATTAAAACCATTTTTCTAAATTAGTAAAACCAATCAATTAAAATGACCCAGTTTCCAATTGCTTTTTAAAGAGTAAATGTGTCAAAGTTATAGCCCTAATAAAACAGTAACGCTCGATCATCCTCCATACCTCATTGCGCATAGTTGCTGTCATGCATTCAAGTAAATTCGCCGCAATTTGGACATTTTGAATGCTTATTGTAAATCTCTAATCTGTGAGACAATCCTTTTTGATCATTTAAAAAAAGACCTAAGCCATTTTTGTCTCTTTTAAACGTTGACTACTGCTCTACCAGTGTACTTAATTTTGACTTGCAGAATGTTTTGCTCTATTATTAAGACGTATACCTGATTTTCTATGGATCCTCCCTGTCCTGAGATCTCATAATTTGGGTTCCTTACACCAATGTGTTTCAGTCACAGTTTCTTCTGTTGCTAGGGGTTCTGCTCATAACTATAGAAGTGCACCCTAATCTCTGAAAGGAGCACACCTGTTATCTTATTGGAAATTCATACTTACCTGTACATATTCACCACAATCCTGGCGGTAATATTCTTTGATTTTCTTCTGCTAAGACTCATTTATGCCTGATTGTGCACATCAGTCCTAACCCACGGCACTCCCTGATTTTCCAGTACTCGGGCCAACACTATACCTTGCCAGTGCACCTCATGCCTAACTACACACCTCTGCTGTGGCAGACACGCATAGCCATTACAGTTTACCAGCTTCTTCAGCATCGTGCCTTTGCTATTTAAGCACTAAGAGTTAGAGCTCTAAGTGCACCTCAATCCTGCTGTCCAAGGCTACGTGCTACTTCTTTTGTTTTTAAAATGATATAAAAATAATATATACCCAATTTGATCTGTGAACCTTTCCCTTCATACAAGGGTACAGGGGGTCTGGCCACCTTTCTACCGCCCCATTGAAATGGAGTACAGCACACAGGGTGATATACCTTTTAGTAGTCCTTGAAAACATGTGATTGTTGATTTATACAACAAAAAGCTATTACAGATGTATTCACTAGGCAGAAGGATTATGTACAGCTTATGACCTTGTTTATTTGTAGTGCTGACTGTTGAATCAGTCATTTTGCAAGCCTGTTTTCTCAGAGTTGCTGCATGTTTCTTATATGCAGTTGTTGTCTTTAATTTTTGCAAGATTGCTTTTGTGTTTTTCGAATCTGTACTTTTTCTCTGATTTTCTCGTCCTTTCTATCCTTCAGCACCGACTAATTGTACCAAAGGCTGGCAAGGTTCTCGATCTGTGCTTTGTTCTCTCCAAGCATGTGCGGGTTCCTCCTGAGCAGGTAAGTGTCTTACTATGAGAAGTGAAGCAAAATAAGTTGTAAGTGTCCAAATATTAAATATAGTAGATGTTGATGTAGGTCCTGGGAGAAAAAGGTCCTAGCATTTTGAGAAAATGGAATACAGTGAAGGGGAAAAGTGGGAGCTTGCAGAAACCAGTTCCAAGGTGGAAATCTGAAAAACTCTACAGCCGCTGATTACCTGTTAATTTATTTACATTCACAGTACCTTTAGTAGGCTGGCTTAGTATATGGTGCTCACGTATGCAAGTGTAGCCCGCTGCACTAATCCAGACAACCCTTATCGTGATTGTAGGAGTATAAGATAACCTTACAGAGCTCTCTAAGTGGTAGCTGTGGAGAGCAGCCTACAGGCTTAGTCCAGTGGAGTGTAAAGCAGCTTGTTTTACCAGTACTAATCATATAGTGTAGGTTAAATGATAAATAACCACACAGTGTAGTTATAAAAATATGTATTTATAATAAACACTCTTTAACACATTGCAATATCTCCTACCTGGAGATATTATCACAATACACACAATACTTTGAGAATAGAAGACGTACGTAGCACAAATTCACACTGGTCGGCAGGGGTAGACCAAACCATATACTAATAAAGTGGAATGTGACCCATGACTTAAGTCGAGACTAGACCCAGAATATCTAGAAGAGCTGGGGACTCAAGGAGCCACCCAAGGTAAGTACCCAGGAACCACACGGAGGCCCTGTGCAGAGTGGGAACACTACCATGTGCTCAATACAAGTCAACGGGTAAGTTGCGTTGTCGGTGTTAAGAAGGACCCTTCCCAGAGGACCCTGAAGAAGCCCAGTGGAAGATGAAAGGTTGGAGAATCACCCCACCCGTAGCTACCTCGTGCCCCAGGATATCTACAACCGGGTAGCCGGGTGCTTAGGTGCAAAGTGATGTCAGAAACCGCCGTGGACCACAATGGAGGACTTTAGTGAAGAAGCCGCTGGCAAAGAAGGTGAAAAAGTCCTTTGGAACCCAAAGGTGGATTGAGGAAGAGCAGTACCTGCAAACAGAGCAGATAGTCTATGCCACTCAGGAGTGACCTGGAAGCACGGAAGACGAATTCCCACCGATGTCTGAAGATGCAGTATAGTTGACGTGACCTTGGCGCTGCACTTGTGCTGACCAGGCGACGCTGTGGAAGATCAGGAGCCGTTCACGAGCTATCCCACATCGGATGTCAAAAGCCAGGGGGTCAGTGTCCTCCGGGAGCACCAACAATCCTTGGCAACGGCAATAAATGAAGTAGACGAAAAAGGTGCAGTGTCTGGACCAGCAAGGTGCAAGGGACTCACCACGAACAGTTAAGTCAGAGCAGGCCCGAGCAAGCAGGGGAGCCCACTGGAGGCAAAGAAGACCCTCAAGAAGACCCACAGGCCGTAGGCGCAGGAGCTGCAAAAGGACCTTGAGCAGCTCACCAAGGATGAACGTCCATGGTGCAGAGGATGCAGTGAGGACAAAAATCTTGGTAGTAAGAGCTGCTTGAGGCTGAAGCTTCTTGGAACCTGAAGATCTCTGGTGGCGAGCGTCAACAAGTCTTGACACCGGCAAGTTGACACTGTGCACAAGGGTACTGCTTCGGTGGTTCAGACGAGGGATACTGGCTTCACACTTGCTGTGAAGACCGTGCAGGCCTTGAGGGAGTTGCAGAACCACCACCTGTGTTGCTGAACGTTTCGAAATCCGTGGGAGCTCAAGAAAAGCAGACCCGTCAGCTTTGTTGCGGGCCTCCAGATGCAGGGAAGTGACTTTCACTCCAAAGGAATTTCCTTTGGGTGTCTTGGATGTCCACAGGCCTGTAGAAGAACCTTTATGGAGCACAGGCACAGATGACGCAGAAGACTGGCAGGACGACCAGACCAGGAGCAGCAGGAGTCTTTCCATTTGTAGACTTGGTTTCCAAAGCGAAGTCCAAAGTGCTTGGACGGTTGAAGATTAAATGGTTTCGGATCTGAATCTTGTCCCACAACAAATCTAAGGAACCACCCTAAGGTAAGCCCTTAAGTACCCTAAAGAAAGGGTTCGGACGATTCAGGGGTCCCTCCCACAAGAGGGGCTGGACAGTGGGGAGAATACTCCTATGGCCTTTGTCCAGTTTTGCACCAGAGCGGGAGCCAACTGCTCCCTGAACTGGTTCCAACTGGAGTATGCATGGAAGGCACCAAATGTGCCCTTCAAAGCACTCTAGTGGTGCTGGCAAGTGCCCCCACCCTGGTGCTAACACCAGCTTACACAGGCTGCAATGGCAGCAGGGTTGGAGTCACAATTTGAGTGGTCTCCCATGGGTAGCATAATACATGCTTCAGCCCATGGTGGACCCCTGGTGTTCCTATGCCCTGGGTACCTTAGTACCTTATACTAGAGACTTAGGGCAGAGGCAAGGAAAAGCGGGAGAAGTAACAGCTGCTGTGTCAAAAATATGTAGTGTGTGTAGAATGAGTTATGATGAGTTCCCCTTGAAGCATTTGTCCTAGTGATTAAAACACTGAATCCCTCTGCTCCAATCCCCTGTACACTAACTTCACTCTCTCCTTTGTCAGATGATGGTGGCAGATGTCTTCAGTCATCGGTTCTACAAGATCTACCAGATGGAGGAGTCCCTGAACTCCATTCTGGACCGGGATGACATCTTCATGTGAGTGACACCAGCTGTAACTTGGCGGGGAGAAAATTGGTATGAGGTGTTAATCTTAATTTCTTGTAAAAGCATTGGCCTCATGGCCATTCGTCAAGCTATCTGTTAGTCAGTGAGTGTTAGTATTCTTCCTTAAAGTGAGCACAGACTTTTCATATTTCTCGGCTAGCTAGACCATTTGGCCAGCTTTTCCTAGATCTCCATACTAACCGGAAGAACGGCTAAATAAAACAGTCTTCATTTTCTGCCTAAGATGACATGTCCTCTAAAATAGTTACGATAAATCTTCATTCTCCATCAGAAGATTTCTCAAATTTTGAAGAAAAATCTTTCCCAAAGAGTTTTTAAATTCCTCACCGAGGCCAGGAGAGGCAGGATGCTATCTGTTGGAAACTAATTTTAGATGTTTCTTTAAGGTAAACCGGTTTCTCTTCAGGCACGGAGTGCAAAGCAAAGCTGACCACCTGATCACTTTATTACCTTTTTGTCTTACCTTGATGCCTTTGGTGTCTGGCTTATTTTTTTAACTTTTTTTGTGGCAAAAAATGATTTTCCTTCTCTATTGAACATGTTTTGTGCATCGTATTTGCTTCCATACTAGACTGTAGCACAGCTTTCTGTTGTCAAGAAATACCACATAAGATGTGGATTAATATACGTAGAATTCACCTGTAAACCAAATAAAATTCTTTGGAGACCTTCTAGACTAGGCGTGGATAAACATCAAAAAGCCTGCACCAGTGTCGAAGCTCTTCAATTGTTCTGTATGAGGAAGAGTGTTTTTTTAAAACCATGCACCTTGCAAGTACCCATTTTGAAACCTCCAACTGTCCCAGTGAATAAAGTGAAGTAAAGTAAAGTAAGTGCTGTTCCTAGTTAATGTTTAAGGCCTCACAAGCTTACTATCTTTGAAGCACACACTTTCTATGACCTTAAGGTTTATGACTTTTGAAATAGACCTCCACAGAATCAATGTTGTGGAACTGTTTTTAGGGACTGTAAACAGGTACCAGGTCCTTTGCCAGATGCATAATATTTATCCCAAAAATCCTCTTCACTTCAATGTTGCGCTTCCTATTGTCTTGCCCATGGAAAAAAAAGTTGGGCTTACTGATTCTACACATCACTGTCCAAGGCAGAGCTCTAGAGGGAAGAAGGAGCCAAACATGAATTGGAACTTGCACTTCAAGAGGACACTCGCCAGGTCATCTATGCCTTATGCCAATTGGGCAGCATCTTTGAGGTCACATAGGTCCAGTTATGAATGTCAATGTTTACACGTTATCCAAATATCTCAGTCTTTCTGAGCTGTTTTCCAATGAAGTTACTTTTCTTCAGTGAGATCCTGGATACAGCTGCAAACAAACATACCCATTTGACCTATGCATGTCCTTCAGACTTTATCTTCGAGCGCCTCACCCTCTTCAAAACTGATGATTACCCTCTTACTAGGGCTTTTGGAACCGCTTATGGTAACCTTGATTCCTGCTTTTTCTATATTGGTAGAAAAGTTTGTTTTGGACTAAAACCTGCTGAGGAATAACCCAACACCAGACTTTTGTGTTTTCAGTGGGCTGAAATATGCATCCTTTCTTCTCATTAACTACAGCTCTTCTGTGGATAGAAAACAGACATGTGGAAGTTGTAGACAAACATGTCTGCTGTACATGCATGAAATCTGTGAAAGAAACGTGTCGGAACTATTGCAAGGTAGCAGCCAGTTTCTGTTAGACTATTTTCTTCCATTCAAGCTTAGAGATAATAGGTATGGCTCTAGGGAGGTAGTTAGTTGAAAAGGATATAAATACAGCTACAAAGGTAGCTGACCATTCAGCACAAGGTGTTTAACAATGTCATTTCTACTTTTAGCTCCGTCTTGAATTGGCTGCCTGGCAAATCATTCTAAATCTTCTATTGACAGGCCCCTTCACAATTTGGATCAAATGCTTGTGTTAAGATCCACACAATAAGAAAATGAGACTATATCCCTAACCAGTGTAGGACATTTTATTTTAATTAACCTTAGTACTGTAGGTCAGGGAAAAGGTGAATGCAAGCTCCTGGTCAAGCCCCCTGCTAGTGGCATTTGCAAAGCCTATATATTAGCAAATGCAAGAGCCAAAGGCGGGCAGAGGTAATGGGTTAATATCCCCAAGAAAATATCTCACAAACACTCTTGAACTTTTTTCCCACTGTTAGACATGTTTAGGGAATAAATATGGTGAATTATCCTTCCAAAGGAGCATAGTCATATGACTGTGTGATATATCAGTAAGTTGTTGTACTGTATAAAGAGTCCAGGGGTTCCTTTAGGAATGGACAGGGGATTGCTGTGCAGTCCCAAAGTGCTCTAGGGGTTAGTGTGGTCGAGCAGCCTTAGGTTTTACACAAAGGAGTGCAATACATTTGCAAATATACACACAATGATTAATAAATGACATACACGACTCAAGGAGGAGATCCACACCAATTTATAAAAATACCAAGTACCTTTATTTACGATTTTCAATATGAATTCTTTTCACTTTACAACGTTAATACTTAATGCAATTTCTGAGTTCTGCAATTTTATCCTATGGAAGGAAGAACAAGTTCTGCAAACAGGTACAGTACATTGGTACAGTACATTGACTTACAGGATCAAACCCCATCCGTTAAGGTGAGTGGTGGACAAGGTCCAAGGCAGCACCAACAGTACACAGCCAACGGCACGAGGGCGGCCGGGTGCAGGGTGTAAATCAGCGTAGGGGGCCCCATGTTTCAATGGGGATCGGTCACTGTAAAAAGAGGATACAGGCTCTGCTAGGAAGCAAGCCAGGAAGTGGACTCTGGTCTTGCAATGCTCGAGGACTCATTTGGTCTTCTTTTCCAAACCCAGAAGCAATGGATGCAGTGGTGTCCTTAGATGTTGGGTTTTTCCTTACTGGAGCATTTACAGTTGAGGGGGCCTGTGTGCAGAGTATGTAGGCAACGTTGGGCAGTTCAGGAGAGGTGAAACCACAATGGCCTCTAGCTCTGCAGGCTGGGAGAACCTTGTTGGCACCAGTGGTCCACATCAACTTGGGCCGGAGGTGATGGTGCTGTGGTGGCTTCAGGTGTCTGGTTTTGGCAGTTCCAGAGGCGTCCGTTTCCTCTCTTTTGAAGATTCTTTAGAACCAGTCAACTGTTAATGGGAGGTCTTGAGTCTTTCTCGAAGGCAGGCAGTCCTCTTGATTCTGGAGTCACCACTGCAGGATGATTCGACTTTGGCGCTGTTTTCGACGAGGGATGCAGATGGGGATGGCAGGGTTTGTACAAGGTCAGCTACTGCTTCTCTTTTCTCTTTTTTGGCTCTTCGTTGTCCTCTCCTCAGGATCTACTTCTCTGGTGCCAGGGACTCCCCTAAATACTGGATTTAAGGGCATTTGGGGACAGTAAGGTAGTAGTAACCAAAGGGATACAAACCCTTGGGGTCACTACTTCCCCTATATGACCACTTCCTGTGGGAAGAGGGCATAACCCTGTCCCAGAATTCCTAAGAGTGCCATCACAAAGATAGCTACTTCTGAAAAAAAAGTGTCCACCTCACAGTAGCCTCCCTTAAGGGTGGTACTAGCCTGGAGGTGGCAGGCCTACCCGATTAGCTAATTTTCCCATATGTCTAGGTGCCCAGGGTGCTCTAGATAGGGGGTGGCTTCTTCTCCTGTGAGGGGAGCCAGATTCACATTCCAAAGGCGGCAGCTTCTTTAAAGCCCACCTGCACAAAGAGGCTAATCAGCAAGTCATCCTGTGGTGTTACTGGGTGTTACACCCTCTTCCGGTACAAACTTTTGTTCTGGGTCTCCTGAGAGCAAAGGCTCTTTCACCTTAGGAGGTCAGGTTTTCACCTCCAAGGAGCCCATCTTGGAGCATATACTGGTAAATTCAACATTGGCATCAGTGTGGGTTTACCAGTACTAGATGTTTGATACCAAACATCCCTATTTTCAGTGAAGCCATCATGTATCTGGGGAGCTCGTTTTCACCAGTCTCCAGTACGTTTTAAAATGGCTTTCTTGGTCGCTTGTACTGCCAGTAATAGGAATGACCAGCTCAGGTAATATTCAGCACCCTGTTTTAGGGCTATCAGGCTTGCTGTAGGATGACTTAAAAATATTACATGCAGTGTTAGGGGACATGGCACAAAGGGATGTGACACGTGTCGTGTTTTCTCTTTCGTCTGCATCAAGACATGCATCCTGCAATAGCAGCCCTGCATGTGCTTGGCGAGGTCCTTTGGGGTGGCACAATTCTTGCTGCTGCCTTTAGGGGTACCCTGTAGAACCCCAGGCACCTGGGTACCATTTACTAGGGACTTAGAGGATGCTAAACGTTTTGCCAATCGGGGGAACAATTTACAGTTTTAGGAAAGCGCTCTGACACTGGGGAGCTCGTTAGCAGGAACCCAGTGCACTTTCAGTCGAAAACACATAATTTACCAGGCAAAAAGTGGAAGTGACCAGGTCTTAAAGGGGCACTTGCCTACAAGAGGTTTAACACACCAACATTCTAAAACAGATTGGGGTACTTCGAGGTCTCAATTCTTAACCCTGGATTTCACTGGACATTGCAATTTTGCTAACAGAAAACAGAATTACAATTTTTTTTCTCTTACCGACATAGGGAAGAATGTGATTCAATGCCCTCTGCAAGTAGGCTTGGGCAGTAGAAGCTCAAATCGTGAAGACCGCTGGTAGCAGCACTTCAACTGTAAATGTAGAAAACTTGAAAGTAGTCTTCTTTAGCATATCTTTCATAAGAGGACATTGGGCCTAAAGAATATTAATGCAAAACTATTTAATTGTGGTTGAATATACACGTCGACCTATATGAAGAAGCAAAGCAATGCAAAATGACTAGACTTTGCATCCGAATTAAGTACAAGTTGCTTTACCTTAACACTGATCCTAACCCTCAATATAACATAGGCCTTACCCTTAACTGTAAACTAGACCCTCTTGTAACTGTTTACCTTGCCGTAAGCACCACCCAAATAAAACTTTAAAAAGTTTGAAATGACCTGAACTTTCTGTTGTGGGGGATTCTTTGTAAGATTTGTAGACATTCTGGTGTTCGTTGTTTTATATCACATAATCGTATGACTTTGTGACTTTCCTCATTTATCCTCGGTTAAAGTACATTCATGTCACGGACTTGAAGTTACGAGAATCCCGATTGCTCTGTTGTGGACATAGCTATGGGGTTTCCCAGCCATCTTCCATTCTCGGCGTAGTCATACAAAAAATTGCTTTCAATACCAGATCTCCTTTTTGGGATGTAAAGCAATATCCTCGGTCACAGCATCCCATCACTCGCCTCAACTGAGTGACTTCAGCATGCCTATCATGGATATTTCAGTTTCTGTCATGGCTGCAGGAACATTCTGAAAGAAGGCCAAGCTTTCAGTGACCAGCTTCTCTTACGCCTTCATGTTAAAAAGATTCTGCCTGTGGTGTCAGGCCGGATCAAACCAGGAACCTGCTAAGAAAAGACTTTATATTTGGCCATGCCAAGATTGCACTTTTTTTCCTTGTATAAAATGTTTAACAATTCGCCATTAAGATTTGAAGACCAGTCTGTAGCTTTTCTTTTTACCGGTCCAGGGTGTTTTTTTAAAGAAATTTGGAATTTCATTCTCTTTATCAAACTGGCTCTCATGGGATTTAATATAGTCCTCTGTGCATTGACACACCTTCCTTTTGAAGATTTTTTGGTTGGCGCACAGGCTTCAATGTTATTGGTTTTGCGCTATTGTAGCGTGCTCCAGAGGTATCACTCTCTACCTCTTAGAGTATTATGAACATACGTGGTTAAAGCATCCTCTGAATAGGGGATGACCCGCTGGGCACAGCTTGCGATCCGCTGTACAGCGTTCAAATTTCAAATATAGTAATCCAATAGAAATTTCCTTTTTAGAATATCTTTAATTCGAAGATAATTGTATTCATTAGCTTCAAAGTTAACTTCATATCGTTGAATTTTACATGACTTTGTTTTGCATTTTTCCACAAATATTTGCAAAGCGTTCCCAATGCATTTCAAACGGAGAAGCAAAATGCAAAATATGTCCAAAAAAGAATGGAACACCTTACGGAATTTAGGCAAAAATCCTAACATCATATGTCAACGTGCAGATAAAGGGGGAGCCCTAGTTGTTATGAACTCTACTTTTTACAAAACCCAGGTACAACTACATGTACGTGATGAAGAGACCTATAGGAAATTAGGTCAAGATCCAACCAGGGAATTTCAAGAACAACTACAAATTTTGCAGAAAGCCCATGATGAAGGAATTATCACCAACAAAACTAAAAAATATTTTACACAAGATAATCCCAAAACACCGATTATCTATATGCTTCCTAAAATGCATAAACACCTTACCAATCCACCCTTTCGACCCATAGTGTCGACAAAAGGAAGCATACATGAGCCCATCGGAAAATTTTGGGATACTCACCTACAAAAATTTGTAACCAAGATGAATACATATATCAAAGATACGACAGAGTTCATTAACAAAATATCCATCATTCAACTACAAGAAGACCAAGAGATTTGGATGTGTACCATTGACGTTAAGTCCCTCTACACTTCGATTCCGCACAATTTAGGCTTAGAAGCCATAGAGGAGATTCTCATGTCTTCAGACCTTGAACAAAACTTTCAAATATTCCTCATGGAATTACTCACATTCACTCTATACCAAAGCTACTTTGCATGGGAGGATGAGCACTATTTACAACTTACGGGAACATCTATGGGCAATTGTGCCGTCCCGGTATACGCTAACAGCTTCATGAACATCTTCGAGAATAAATACATCCTAAATCTAGCCCTTTGGAAGAAACATGCACTTACATTCTTGAGATTCATTGATGACATTTTGGTACTGTGGCAAGGTACACTACAAGACCTACAAACAGCACTTAACCAGCTCAACTCAACAAACGACCGGATTCAATTTACCCACTCCATCGACAATAAAATGATTGCATATTTGGATGTCTTACTGACACGCAAAAACATCACTCAAAAACAATCTTCCCACATCCCAACTATACAGAGTCAAAAGAATAGTATCCGAGGAAGATGAATTGAAAATACAACTGACAAATATGATATCCAGGTTCGAAGAAAGAGAATATCCCAAACCAATTTTGGATAAAGCCTTTAAAAACAAGAAAAGACCTTTTGAAACCAACGGAAAAGAGCACATCACTAAAAACTGTGATTGTATCCAAATTTTCAACCCTCAGCCACCAATACAAAAAAATCATCAAAAACCACTGGCCACTTCTGACTAATGAACCAGATTTTCAGACGATAATAGCTCAACAACCCACATTTGGTTACACTCGCAGCAAAAACATACAGGACATTCTGAAGCATACACGAGAAACAGGGACAGAAAGCTACAAAGGGCCGATACCATGTTATAATTGCAGTTGTTGCAATAATATAATAAAAGGTAACACCATGACACACCCTATGAGATGTACAACCATCAAACTAAAAACAACAGCAACCTGTGATTCTCAAAATGTGATATATTATCTTCAATGTCCATGTGGACTCATATATGTGGGCAAAACCATCAGAAAAATCAAGGTTCGGATATCTGAACACAAGATCAACATCAGAACAAACAATATTCGATGTAGCATTGCTACACAATTTAATGAAAGACCCTCACAATATCAGTCAGTTGACATTTGCAATATTGGAAACCATTACAAAATTTCAGGCAGAGACATAAATCGAACACTACTACAGAGAGAAAATCATTGGATATACTTTCTCAACTCGATGAAACCGAACGGTCTCAACGACCAAGTGGAATTTGCGTGCTATCTGTAAAACAATCATTTTGATGTGATTATTTAAACAAACCTGACGAACATCATATATATTTTTTGTATTTTTATTATTTATTGTGCATTATTTATTGCATATTATATCATGTGGTTATTTATTTCACTGCAATGCTGACTAGTCTGGACAGATTTTATCTTAATGTGACCTTTAGAATCTATCTAACACATAATATCCACATTCACCCTTTCTTCACGATCGTTATAGTTCACCATTCAAAGATGGCGTCAGACTAACCTTCGGGTAACATCACAGTCCTATTTTGACTTCCAAACACTCTTAACGGAGGAAATGCCGGCTCGCTTTCGATCTCGGCATGACCGTAGAGGAACACTTTATACGAACTAGAACCCTTGCATGACTGCAGGTAAGACACTCTTCGACTTTATTATTTTCGTAACGAATTACGGAATCACTGAGCACTTAAGCGTTTAGACCCAGACCACCACTGAGTTCAGAGACACTGTCGATAAATTGCACATTTTTCAATACTCACCAACTGACAACGCATGATTCATGCCCTCTATAATAATCATCACTTGAGTTAACACTTTTTGATCATTTATCCTCCACCGCGAATATCCTCATCACGTAATATTTTATTTTATTACTATGTTTAACCTTCAGGTTTTGTGCTAAAATACCACAGCACATTAACAAACTAATCGCATTGTTCACACTGAATATCATTTTAAGATAGATGACATAACTATGTATTCGAGGCATGAGGGCTGCTGAATTCATATCTGTGCATAGATCGCCGCCTAGTGTTGGGTCCGGATGATTGCACATTGTTGTCCTGGAAGAGTCCTCGAAGTATCACGAGATATGTGGCTCCTCCCCTGGACTACAGTGCGCATGGGCATCCTCTCCATCCCCAGATTGTTTTTTTCCGCCATTGGGTTTGGATGTCTAATCTCTTACTCCAGTTAATTAACTTGTACTCTTCTGTTCCTACGGCCAAAAGGCCTTTCTTAGCGTCGGTATTGTTTCGTTCGGTGCCTGGCCCTTTCGGTTCTTCGATCGGCGTCGAATAAAGATTCTCTCGACGACTCAGGCCCAGACTACATCGACGATGGAACGGACCCCGTTTAAGCGGTGTCCTGTGTGTAATTCCAAATATTCGAACTTAGATGTGCACCCAGTGTGCAACACCTGCTTGTCCCCCGACCACGACGAGTCGAAATGTTTCGCCTGCTCAAGGTTCCGATCTAAGAAGACGATCAAACTTCGGCGCGAGGCAGTCGGCCCAGCAGTCGGCTCCGGCACCTGCAAACATCTTCGATGCCGGGGACGAGGAACTCTTCCAAGATGAGGAAGAGGCGGAGGATGACGTTCCCGAAGAAACGTCGGAACCGGCGTCAGAACATGACTCCACTTTCGAAATGGACGAGCCAGACGACGAGTTCGGCCACGACCAGCATGTCGTCGAGGTAGGGGACGACGAACAGGCCCTTGCGGCCGTTGATGACGACTCCGGTGGTGAACCGAGTCCGCCCACTGCTCCGGGGCCTATCATTGACATTCAGCCCGCTCCGGCTCCGGTCGAGGCATCGCCGAAAGGCCTTAGCCAAGATCTGTCCTTTCGGTCTACAGCCCCGCGTCATAGCCAGGCTAAGACCCTTTCAAAGGAGCCATCGGTCGATTCCGTGAAATCGAAACCGAAACTGTCGAAGGAGAAATCGAAACCGAAACTGCTCAAGATGGTGGTCGGTTCGACGTCGACGCCCACCTCGAAGGCCGTCGTCGATCCTTCGACGCCGAAGATACCCGTCGGCGCCGACACTGGGATTCCGAAGCAGGGCCCTGACACCAAGACCGTCTCCTCGAAGGCCTCGGCGCCGGTGCCTGCGTCCACTACCAAATATGGCGAAAAGGGCAAGGGACTTCCTGTCGGGAAAGGTCTGCAGCCACCCCTCTCGGGACTGAAGCATGGGCTGGCGAAGAGGGTCGAAGCCGCAGCAAAGGTCGCCCCGAAATTATCGTCGACGCCGAAAGTCGGAGGCGCACTGAGGTCGATTCGACGCGCTCAAGCGAGCGGCCTACTCAGGCGTCGAAGAAACACGAAGCCGGCACTTCCGCTTCCAAGCAAGCTGGATCGACGCCACTAAAGTTTGGCCTTCCGCCCACTGCACGTCCAAAGTCTCAGGAGGCTTCCAAGGTGGCGAAGGTGTCCTCACATGCTCAGGTCGTCTATCATGAGCCTTCTTACGACAACCAAACAAAACTGTTCATTGACTCTGAGTCGGGCAGGCTTACCGTCCACAAGCGGAAGATCGCGCCTGAACACCCTTTGGAGGGTTACAAGATTCCACTAAAAAAGAAGATGGTCTCCCCCACCTCTCCGGTTCTTGTTGAACATCTTCAGGACTACTCACACCATGCTGTTCATTCTCCTACACAAAGTGAGGAGGACTTAACTGCAGACTACAGCCAAATGGGCTTCACTTACAATACAGACAATGATCAAGATGTCTCCAATCAGTGGTCAGGGGCAGCGGATCAAGACGTTGACCCTAATGACCCCCAGGTCACCCCGGACTCTCAGTCCTATATTGTCAAACAATCTCCGGCTGAGGACACCGCAGCGTTCAATGCATTGATAGAGCGAGCTGCACTCAATCATGACGTCGAAATGCATGCTGAGCCAGTGGATGAGGACTTCTTATTCGACACCTTCTCCACTTCTGAACGCTCCACCAAAACACTGCCCATGCTTAAGGGGGTCCTCAAACATGCCACAGCCATTTTTAAAGAGCCCACAAAAGCCAGGCTTATCAATCCACGGATCGACAAGAAATACAGGCCTGCTCCTGTGGACCCCACCTACATCAAAGGACAGCTCCCCTTGGTCTCCCTTGTGGTGGCTAACGCGCGCAAAAGGGCTAACTCTCAATCAACGGGAGACGCTCCCCCTCCGGACAAAGAGTCAAAAATCTTTGAGGCATCGGGGAAGCGGGTCGCGGCGCAGGCCGCTAACACTTGGAGAATAGCCAATACACAGGCCCTGTTGGCTAGGTACGACAGGGCGCACTATGACACCCTTGAGCAATTGATGCAGCACATGCCTGATATGTACAGAGAGGCTGCGGAAATGGTTATACAAGAGGGTAAACTGATCTCCAATGCGTCCATCAAGTGCGCACTGGACGCAGCGGACACTGCAGCGAGTGCAATCAATACTAGCGTAATGCTGCGACGCCACGCATGGCTGCGCATCTCTGGGTTTAAACCCGAGATCCAAACTACACTTCTTAATCAGCCGGTTAATCCGGACTTCCTGTTTGGACCCGATGTGGACACCACACTCGAGAAAATGAAAAAAGACACTGAGACGGCAAAGTCCATGGGGGCTCTCCAGTCACAGCAGTTTCGGAGCGGTTCCTTTCGTCGCTCCGGTAACAGGGGAGCGACAAGAGGGCAGGCTCTACAGCACTCCCAGTATACCAAAGGCAACACGCAATCTGCATACACTAAAAACACCAGAGGTGGTTACCGTGGGAACAGCGCCAAAGGGAGTGGCCGCGGCAATAACAACGCCAGGTCCTCCACTCCCAACAAACAGTGACTCCTTGTCGCTGCCCCCCGTCCATCTAACACCTGTCGGGGGGAGACTCCAGCAGTTCCTGCCGCTCTGGGAAAACATCACAACAGACAGGTGGGTGAGACAACTTATCCGTTACGGCTATTGTCTAGAATTAACCTCCACCCCCCCCCCAACATACCCCCAAGAAGCCGTCCTATGTCCGCAGAGCACTCGCACTTATTGCAGCAAGAAGTTCTCTCCAAGCTGCAAAAAGGGGCCATAGAACTGGTGCCTGCCGAAGAAAGGGGTGCAGGGGTGTACTCCCTGTACTTCTTAATTCCGAAAAAGGACGGGTCCCTAAGGCCCATTCTAGACCTCAGACCCCTCAACCAATACATCCTCTCGGATCACTTTCACATGCTAACTTTACAACAAGTCCTGCCGCTGCTCCGTCAGGGCGACTTCCTAGCCACCCTGGACTTCAAGGATGCGTATTTCCACATTCCCATTCACCCAAGCCACAAAAAGTATCTCCGGTTCACAGTCAACAGTCAGCATTACCAGTTCAAAGTCCTGCCATTCGGGGTCACTACCGCTCCCAGGGTTTTCACCAAGTGCTTAGCGACTGTGGTAGCGCACTTGCGCAGGGAAGGTGTTCACGTGTATCCCTACCTGGACGACTGGCTCGTCCAGGCAAGGTCTGCCGTACAGTGCGGCCACGACATGTCGCGGACCATTCACCTCCTTCACTGTCTAGGGTTCTCTCTCAACTACGCAAAATCTCACCTGCAGCCGGCCCAGGTCCAGCAGTACCTGGGGGCGTCAATAAACACCCAGTCGGCCACGGCGCAGCCGGCCGCAGCCAGGGTCAGCAGCATGCAGGCGCTCATCCGAAGGTTTCAACCTCAGCACTCCCTCCCGGCACAGGTTTTCATGCAACTGATCGGCATGATGGCATCCTGCATATTTATAGTCCCGCACCCGAGGCTGCACATGCGACCCCTCCAGGAATGCTTAGCCCGTCAGTGGAACCAGGCTCATGGCCATCTAAAAGACCTAGTGTTGGTGACCGGTCGTGCTTACAACTCTCTGCATTGGTGGAACCCACGAAACCTTTGCAGGGGACGACCGTTCCAGGAGCCTGTACCACAGATAGTACTGACGACGGACGCATCTCTCCAGGGTTGGGGGGCACATGTCCTCCACTACACGGTGCAGGGACTATGGACTGCGCAACAGCAGAGTATGCATATCAATGTGTTGGAACTCATGGCGATCTTCATGGCACTGAAGGCATTCAAGTTGCACCTGTGCAACAAGGTCGTGTTAGTCCGGACGGACAACATGACCGCCATGTATTACATCCAGAAGCAGGGAGGCACGCACTCCCCGCAGCTGTCTCACCTAGCCCAGAGCATGTAGAAGTGGGCCATTCAGAGGAACATCTTCCTCCTTGCGGAGCATCTCCCAGGTGTCGACAACCAGATGGCGGACCTGCTCAGCAGGCACAGTCATCAGATGCACGAGTGGGAGATCCACCCGTCGGTTCTCCGTCCGTACTTCCAGCAGTGGGGTCATCCGGACATCGACCTGTTCGCCACAAGCGAGAACGCAAAATGCCCAAACTTCGCCGCCAGGTTCCCACACCCGCAGTCTCAGGGCAATGCGATATGGATGAACTGGTCAGGCAGATTTGCGTACGCTTTTCCGCCAGCCCCCCTCATACCTCTGGTGGCGCGCAAACTGCAACAGCACTCGATGACACTCATCCTGGTTGCTCCAACGTGGGCACGGCAGGCTTGGTACACCACGTTCCTGGAACTTTCAGTGGTGCCTCACCAGCGACTGCACCTCACTCCCAGCCTCCTCACGCAGAGCCATAGCGACATTCAGCACCCAGATCCACAACAGCTGAACCTTGCGATTTGGCTCCTGAGGTCATAGAGTTTGGATACCTGAACTTGCCTCCTGAGTGTATGGACATCATCAAGGAGGCGAGGCGACCAACTACCAGGGCCTGCTATGCGGCCAAATGGAAGCGGTTTGTTATTTACTGCTCCAACAATAACATTAACCCGTTGGACGCATCTACGCAAAACATCATATGTTACTTGTTGCATCTGTATCAATGCAACCTGGCGTACAGTTCTATCAGGATCCATCTCGCGGCCATAGCCGCTTACCTTCAAAACAGGCAACACCTTTCCGTTTTTAGGGTACCTGCCATTAAAGCCTTCTTGGAAAGCCTTAAGAGTGATCCCTCCCAGACACCCCCCTTCACCAGTCTGGAACTTAAATATCGTTCTCACCAGACTCATGGGGCCACCCTTTGAGCCACTCCATTCCTGTGACATACAGTTCCTCACCCGGAAGGTGGCCTTCCTCATAGCTATTACATCCCTGCGGAGGGTCAGTGAGCTGCAAGCCCTCACAATTCAGGAACCCTACCTACAAATACATGCAAATAGAGTGGTGCTTCGCACCAAACCTAAATTCATGCCAAAAGTGGTTTCGCAGTTCCACATCAACCAAAATATTGAACTGCCCGTTTTCTTTCCTAACCCAGATTCGGTGGCAGACAGAGCACTGCACACCTTAGATGTCAAAAGAGCTCTCCTGTACTACATCGACAGGACAAAAGACTTTCGGAAAAGCAAACAGCTATTCGTTGCATTCTCTCCACAACATAAAGGCAACCCTATCTCCAAATCAGGTATAGCCAGGTGGATTGTTAAGTGCATCCAGATATGTTATCAGAAAGCTAAACGCACACTAACAGTTCCCCCTAGAGCGCATTCCACACGCAAATTGGGGGCCTCCATGGCTTTCTTGGGTAATATTCCTCTAGAGGACATATGTAGAGCAGCCACATGGACCACTATCCATACATTCACCAAACACTACTGCGTAGATGTACACTCCAAACAGCAAGCTGCTGTAGGTCAGGCTGTTCTCAGGACTCTTTCAGACTGCTGCAGCTGGCACGGGCACCCGCAAGTAAGGAGGGAACTGCTATTTATTCTATGCACAGATATGAATTCAGCAGCCCTCATGCCTCGAACGGAATATGCTACTTACCAGTATGCATCTGTTCTTGGCATGAAGGGCTGCTGACATTCATATCGCCCGCCCTCCTCCCCGGTGCCTGTCGCAGCTGCAGCTCTCAGAAGCATTTTCAGGCATGGTCATCACTTCCAGTATTACGCTCCATCTCTGCCACAATGGCGAAAAACAATCTGGGGATGGAGAGGATTCCCATGCACACTGTAGTCCAGGGGAGGAGCCACCTATCTCGTGATACTTCGAAGACTCTTCCAGGACAACAATGTGCAATCATCCGGACCCAACACTAGGCGGCGATCTATGCACAGATAAGAATGTCAGCAGCCCTTCATGCCAAGAACAGATGCATACTGGTAAGTAGCATATTCCTTACCTACATGTTTGTAGGAGATTATCCTCATATTGAGTTCATTGATCTTTTTGTTTAGATTCCCCTGATGAAGTGCACTTAGTGCACAAAATGCATTGGGAACGCTTTGCAAATATTTGAGGAAAAATGCAAAACAAAGTAATGTAAAATTCAACGATATGAAGTTAACTTTGAAGCTAATGAATACAATTATCTTCGAAATAAACATATTCTAAAAAGTAAATTTCTATTGGATTACTATATTTGAAATTTAAATGCTGTATAGCGGATCGCAAGCTGTGCCCAGCGGGTCATCCCCTATTCAGAGGATGCTTTAACCACACCTTCCTTTTGACCCATTGAAAGATATCTTAGTAGCCATCAGTTCTTTGTCATGCACCTTGCATTTTATTCCTGTGAAACAAACCGCCTGGAATTCTGCCTTCTGTTTATTTCAAAAGTTATTGAGGGTTTTCTGATAACATTAACATTTGTTCCTCCATTATTATTCTCCTTGGATATGGGTAGAAACATTATGGATTCCCGTAATGGCGCACAAGATTAGTAAGCCAAACTACTTCGAATCATTTATAGCTCGGAATAGCAACAGACCCCTACTGGACCGGTGTCAAGCTCATTCAAGTGAGGCAGAGCAGCTGCCAAATGCCCTTCTTTGAAATTTCCAAATTAACCAACAGCCACATGGAGATCAGTTCATACTGCTCCCAGACAATACTGCTTACATTTTTAATCCAAATCAGACACACCCTTGGGACAGACCTCTGTGTGAGCCCTGTTTAATTTTCATTGTATATAGTTTATTTCTTTGATTTTCAACTCTTTGGTTCACCATCACTCTGTGCAGTTCGATGAGCTTTGCTATTCAGTTCCAGTGCATATTACAAAAATCAAATAGAGAAAATAAAATGACGTGCATTGTGTCCATAATGGGTGTGTTAATGAAATTCATAAGCAATCCTTCTGTCTCCCTGCTAATGCCAGAAAAACTGACATTTGAATTGTGCCTAACCATCTTTCTTTGTGCTGGATGTCAGAATTAATTGATGTTGAACACTTACCACAGTGCATTGTCAAATTCCTCTAAAGTAGCTGCCTTTCCCTTCCCTGGTAGTTTACTTTTTTGATGAAAAAATATAAATAAGTCTTATTCCCTCCCCCAAGCCCCTCCATTGGTTTTTTTAGCCAGGTGCTATTCTAATTGTTTGGAAAACAAATTGTATTCCATTAGAATTTAATAAATTATTTTTGAAAGGTTGATTGTTTAATGAAATTGCCCTTGTGGGGAACTAGAACTTTAAGCATCTACTTTTTTGTGCATATTTTCCAGTAATTTTCCGGCATGACCAATCTCGGAAGATGCTGTATAACTTGTGGACAGTCTTACTTCCTAGTGATACAGTAGTTGATGATGCCTTTGCCAATCATTGATTAGATTTGCTCTCCTGAAAAATGAAAGGTTTCCTTGCTCACTTTAAATTAAACCTTTTACTTTGAAGAAGGCTCTTGGGCAGTTTGTGATGTCTGTAAAAAGTAGAGTAGCGAGCAAGCTGCCTATAAACAAGTGAGCTGAGCAGGATAGTAGCAATTGCCACTTTATGCTCCTGATTTCTTTAAAAATGACTGCATGTGGTACTAAATGATTTTCCAGATGCATATCATTCCTACTTGGGCAGGAATTGCCCCAAATGTTTGACATCTAACTGCCAAATCAAAGTACGAGATTTAAGGACAATTGTACCCAAATAAGTTAAAAGAAATGGTTTACACCTCATAGCCTTGATTCTCTTTGTCTCTCCTCCATGTCTTCTTCCCTCTGACCTTTCACAGCCTTTCTGAGGAAAAGTAACCTGCCTTTCTCTTCTCTCCCCACAGCTACGAAATTTCCATCAATGCCCTTGATGATGAAGATGGTGGGGGAGGGGAGGACATTGTCTTGCCCATCTACCTTCGGGAACGCACACACTCCAGGGAGTATGCAGATAGCTACTATGGTGTCTCACTTTTTGGACATCCGTTATTGGTGTCTGTTCCGAGGGAAAAGCTCACCTGGGATTCACTTTACCAGATTTTACTGCATCGGCTCTCGTAAGTATAACTAAGATGTAAAATTAATCCTTATATAATGTATGGTTTGATTGTACCC
This sequence comes from Lissotriton vulgaris, assembly GCF_964263255.1. NCBI lineage: Eukaryota > Metazoa > Chordata > Amphibia > Caudata > Salamandridae > Lissotriton > Lissotriton vulgaris. The sequence goes on along the minus strand of NC_141698.1, from coordinate 50,892,709 downwards.
CCTGCCTCATTTGGTCTCTCCTATGATTCAAAAGTTGTAAGAAAGTGCCCTCTTTTTTAATGGTTTCCACCACGTTTTGCTAAACTGCTAATGTACTTTGACTGGCGATCGACCTCGGACCTGGGGAACTCGGTTTGAGTCTCTGTAATGACACCAAAAAATAAAAACCATCCTGTGATTCTGGGCAAATCACGTAATCTTCCCTCGCCTAACAAAAACGAATGTGTGTCCTCATGTAACGTAACTGGTGCTATGTAAAGCGCTCTGATGCCAGATTCGGGTCAAGTTTGTGCTATATAAAACTCTTAATTTTTTTTTAAAAGAAACACCCAATTGGCACTCTTTGGCCACAGGTCAGTCCCTTGTAAATGGTACCACAGGTACCAAGGGCACTGTGGCCAGGGAAGGCCTCTAAGGGCTGCAGCACTTATTGTGCCACCCTTGGAGGCCCTAAACCTTTACACACACAAACACTGCCTTTGCAGGCTACTTCTTTTGTTGCAGAACAAAGTGAAGAGTCAACATGGCACATAGCTCAGCGTGCCATGCCTACAACCCACTGCCCTGGCATAGGGCAGCCACCCTTCTAGCTGGGTGCACTATACCTGTGGTGAGGGTACAGGTCCATAAGCCCTGTGCCCCAACAGTGTCTAAGCCAATGCTTAGTCATTGTAAGTGCAGTAATTCCATTAAGAGTATATGGTGCTGGGTGTTTGTCATTACGAACTCCACAGCACCATAATGGCTACTCTGAAAACTGTGAAGTTTGGTAACAAACTTCTCAGCACATTGAACCCACACTGCAAGTGTGGGATTTAATGAAAAATGCACTCGGAGGGCATCTTAGAGATGCCCCATGAAAAACGACCTAACACTAGTGTTCAGGCTGAGTGTCTGCTTGCCTGAAACCACCACCAGACATGTTTCTGGACCCCTGGGTCGAGAGCCTTCTGCTCTAGGGGCTCTGAAACAATGCACATACAGGATGAGCAAGATCCACGAAGGGGAAGCTTCAAAGGCTTGCCGTCTTTGTGAGCTACCCCAGGCTTTTGCTGCTTCTAGCATCTGGCCCCACCGGTTCTGACCCCCACTTTGGGAGGGAGAATCAGTGGAAAACCAAGTCAGAAAGGGAGGTGTGCCCACTTTTGCCAACCCCACCCCTCAGGTTGGGGAGGCGAAGTGAAGCACATCTCTGTCCCCGCCATCTTGCAAATGGGGGGGGGGGCCCAGCCAACCAACCAACCAGAGAGGCTTTTGCCCCCCTCCCACTGAAGGGTGGCACAATAGGGGTTGTACCCACCCCAAGGAAGGTACCATTGGCCCCAACCTTTACCTACCTGTAATGCCTCAAAATCTAGTATTTAAGGGGAACCATGCCTCCTCAGACAAGAATCAAAAAGAAGGGTTGATGCAGCCGTACTGAACTAAGAAGAGAAGGACGCCTATTCACTTGGCCCCAGCTCTGGCTCCGTCCAAATCCATGAGTCTGCACCACTCTGCACCCGACACCTATGGCCCGAGTTAGAGTGGCCCAACACCACAAGAAGGTCTCCCTAGCGATCCTGACCTGATATCTGGTGATCTGACCTTCCTCGAATCTCCAAGCGAAGCCTGCAGCCTCTTTCTGGAGGATACCCCTGACCTCGACCAGAGCTGGTAAGAAAACCAGATGCCTAAAGACACCCCTACACCCGCCATCCCACGGCCTAGGGTGTACCAACAGACGGTGTCCCTGCATCCCCAGGCATCCTAAGTTACCTCTCCAACCGCTGGTCACCTCCAGAAGATCTTCGTCCCCAAGCCTGCAGCCTTTGTTTCAACCTGAGAATCCCCATTGAAGTCAAGGGTGCCCCTGACGCCAAAACAGCAGCTTGCACCCAGCCACCCTTGCGCTGCTGGGGGTGTACTTTAGGTGCTAACTTGGATCCCCCTTTGCCCTGATCCTAATACCAGGAGCTTTGTCCCACAACCTTGTAGCCTGCTCTTGAGCAGCCACCAACCGGAGGCCCCCTATCCCCCATTGGATAACATTGGGTTTGAGCACTCTGCACCCGGCTGCCCTAGTGCCCCTGTGGGTGCTTTGAGAGTGCATCCTTGACCCTGGGGGAACCATGGTTCCAACCAGAGTATACCAACTCCCACAACCAAGTACTTCCCTGTTAACTGATAACCACATTTTCTCCATAGGAATGTTGTGACTGTTTTTCCTTGACAATTGTTGTGTGGAGTGGGTTTTGTATGAGAACTTGAAAAACGTCAAACAACAAAAAACTGATATACTTACATTTTCTCTAAGAAATGTCCCAGTGTGATATGCTTGTGATATCTAGGCATATCACACTGATTAAAAAAATTGATCGATAAAGTAATCTGAAAAGTAATCAAAAGTAATATAACAGTTATTTTCACTGTGTTGAAAAGATTCACAAACCTGTCACAGACATTTTCATTCAGCTTGCTTGTATTGTTCAACCATTTACCCTTACCTGTACCAGGCTTGCTTAGTTCTAGGAAATAAATATAACTAAATAATATTTATCTGGTAGAGACTTCTAGCTGCAGATTCCTTACCTTTTGAATTTCCCAGGCTTCCGGTTGGACCTGGAAACTTTTGCTGAGCAATACCCCTTGCACGCGACGTCGAGTGGCTCCATCCGGCTCCGCATGACGTTATTGGCGTCGGTAGCGTCTGGTTCGAGGCATGTGCGCTGTAGATCACATGCTTATGCATAGATCACCATCTAGTGTTGGGTCCGGATGTTTGCACTTTGTTTTTCCTCGAAGAAGTCTTCCTAGTCACGAGGTAGGTGACTCCTCCTTTCGATGATAGTGCACATGGTCATTCACTCCATCTTCATATTGTCTTTTTCCACCAACGGGTTCGGATGTGACTCGTTGCGCTCCCGTTCAACACCGATCCTTCAGTTTCTCTCGATGCGTACAAACACTCAACATCTACGGTATTGTTTTCGATCGCATACTCTATTCTTTGCAGATCATGTTTATCAAAAGAACTATATTTCTATCAGAGAGCTCATGGTAGGCCATCGGGCCTAGGCCCCGGTTTGACTCTCAATAGATGGAACAAACTCCTTTTAAATGTTGTCCTTGGTGCCGCGCAACATACCAACAAAGTGTGCAACCTGTGTTTGTCACCGGAACACAGTGAGCAGGACTGCGACGCGTGCCGAGCTTTCCGCTCCAAAAAGAATCTTCCCGACCGTCGGGCCCGACGACGTGACATGCATAGCCAACACACAGGCTCCATTCCGGACCTCTTTGGACCTGAATCAGAGGAACAAGAAGCCGGCGGTGCTATCGGAGCCAATGACGAACAGGAACAAATCTCCCTTTCCAAAGACAGTTCCGACCAGGATGAAGACATCCCGCATGGACACCGTACTGTAAGTACAGTCCCTACCTCACCGCAACTTCCAATCCCACCGATCAGGACCCGGTCTGCACCGAAACACGCTTCTGATGCCCCGACCTTCAGGCTGGGCACTGAAGCCAACCAAAAAGACTGCCGGCCCAGAGAAGCCCCATGCCAAGTCTGGCACAGAGCCAAAACCTTTGGGGTCGAAAACCAAGTCTGGCACCGAACATCACCATTCAGTACCGAAAACCACCTCGGATCCGAAAACACCAGCCCCGAAACCATAGGCTCCAAAACAGACTGAGACCCCAAAGTCACAGAAAAAGCATAGTTCCGGTGATCCGCTCCAAAAACCGGACTTGAAACAGAAAATGTTGGCCCTAAATCCAAAAACTGGACATATTTCCACCAAAGTGACTTTTAAAAGGGGAGCCAATACTGAAGAGGAACACCAAATTCCTTTAAAGAAGAGAAATGTTGGGACAAACCCCTCCCCTCCTCCTCTCCCTCTACCACTTCCTCTTCCTTCACTACCTGTACCTCAGTCTCTGCCCGTGCCAACTTCACCTGAGCACTCACCACCATATATACCTGACAATCAAGGTGATGGGGTTGAATACAATACTAATGATTATACTCCTGAACATACAGATGAGTGGGATGACTATAACACTGATTCCCCCACATACAATGAGCATGGCCTATATCCTACCAGGCTCTCTCCACCAGATGAGAGTATATGATATGTTGAATTGCTAACCAGGGCTGCAAATTACCATGGGGTCCAGTTCCATAAAGAGTCTCTTGAAGAGGACTTCCTTTTTGAGACACTAAATATCACACAAAAATCAACACCCATGTTTCTCATGTTGAAGGGAATGCCAGACATGTAGACATTTACAAGGATCCTTTCAGGGTGCGTATCCTTACCCCTAGGGTGGATAAAAAAATACAAGCTGCACCATCTGATCCAGTCTACATAAAAGGCCAATTACCCTTAGACTCATTAGTTGTCTCTAATGCACGCAAGAGGCAAACTCCCAGACTACTGGAGATGCACCCCCACAGATAGTCAATTATCCTTGATGCGTCAGGGAAAAGGCTAGCTTCCCAGGCAGCTAACTTCTGGCGCATATGTAACACACAAGCGCTACTTGCCAGATATGACTGTGCGCATTGGAATGAAATGGGACAACTTTTCCAATTTCTACCCCAAGAACATAAAGCTAAAGCGCAAGACTTGGTACATGAGGGACAACTAATTTACAATAATCAAATTAGGTGCTCCCTAGATGCTGCTGATACAGCTGCCAGAGCAGTGAACACTAGTGTCCTTTTAAGAAGGCACACCTGGGTACGAATATCTGGGTTCAAACCAGAAGGCCAGAACTCCATATTAAACACACCATTTGATAAAGAACACCTGTTAGGGCTGGAGGTGGATTCGTCCCTTGAAGATGAAGAAAGATACTGCAGTGGCTAAGTCAATGGGAGCCCTTCAGTCTCCGCAAGGCTGTGGTTCCTTTTGGCGCTCCTTTTATAGAGCAGGTTCCAAAACCACTTCCTCTGATACTGCATCCACCTACATGGGCAATAACCAACCCTCAGGTTCTAAACCTTACTTCAGAGGTGGTTATAAAGGAAACAAGGGCAGGGGTAGAGGTTCCAACACATGTACCTCCCCCTCCAATACAAAGCAGTGGCTTGCCCATAGTTTCCCCTGACTACTTAACACCTGTGGGGGGGAAGACTGTCACAATTTCTACCAAAGTGGTAGTTAATAACAACAGACAAGTGGGTTCTTTTAATATTTGAATATCTTTATTCGGTAAAAATTGTTCACCATAAAAGAGTACATATACACAATAAAAGTAAATTTCCCCCTCTAGAACAATGTTAAAATATAGCAGTATAATTACTATAGACCTTAGCCAAAACATCCTCGTCAGTTCACTATGTTAAATTGGAGAGCCATCAATTACATACAGTCAATCAGTTGGTAGCCTAGAGTGCAGCTTCAATAACCTTGAGCGCGTCAGCCATGCACTGCTCAAATATTTTGCCACCCCGCATATCATGGCAGTGGATGATGAGTCAGTAGAAAGTACACGGAAGGCCAGTCTGTGACACCTCAGCCCCAACTCCCTGCATACAGGTTTCAGCCAGATCTTCCGTGCCACTTTGTAGGCGGGGCAGGCAAAAAGTAAGTGGGCCACAGACTCCTTAGGGGCTGCACAACCAGGGCACGAACGTGAAGAGCCACCAGAGTTGGACCACCTTGCGGTGAATTCATGCACCGGGAGGGTCCCGTACCTTCGTTTTAAATATAACGCTCTGTCTAGAGGCTTGGTTATAAGATCAAAAAGGGGTTCCAACTTTCTAGCCCATTTGAACTCTAAAAACCGTTCAGTGAGTGAACCCCCAGCCCCACCGCGTATTGCCTCGCCCTGCACCCAATCCCAGTATAACTTCTTGATCACTAGTTTGGGCGGCGGCATTTGGGTCTCCCACACATCTCTCAATCCCAATTGAAGAACCAGGTGTTTCACATTGTTCAGCCATCCAATCATGTTGCCACTATCAAGCAGTAATAGGTCGTCCAACCCTTCAGCATATTTGGCAAGCTCCTTGGTCCTTCTTAAGCGGACCCAGAAGAGTAATGGGCGCAGCCTCACTAGGTCCTTTAGGGCTCGTCTGCCCAAATCTAGTCGCAAGGGGATCAGCGGGGTAGAGGCGGGGAGAGCCACCACCTCCCTCAGAAACTTATTTTCCGCTAAGGAAAGTTCCAAAACGTTTTCGAACCCCCAGAGCTCAGATCCATATAATGCTGCCGGGAGTATCTGGCCCTCATAAATGGCCATGACCGGAGACACAGGTTTACTTGTTGACTCTCGATACTCCCTCAAGGTCACCCCAGTTACTCTTTTGTGACCAAGTAACATTTTAGCCAAGTGGTCCTTCCAATTCATTCGACTATTTATCCGCACCCCTAAATAATCGAACGAATCGACCATCTCCAGGGGTGCCCCATTGAGAGAGAAATTGTTTTTAAATCTTTTGGAGGGTGAGAAAGCCATCAGCTTGGTTTTCGAGGTGTTGATGGTTAAGCTTCTATCTATGCAGAAGGAGCTAAATCGATTCAAAAGCTTTTGCAATCCTACTGGGGATTTGGAGATCAGTATAGTGTCATCAGCGAAGAGTAGAGTGGGGATTCTTTCCCCCACCAGGGATGGAGCATCCGACTCTTCCCTTCTCAGATGATCCACCACTCCATTCACAAACAAGGAGAAAAGAGTCTGAGCCATAACACAGCCCTGGCGTACTCCACTCCTCACGGGGACCCTATCAGTCAGCTGTCCCTGGGTACCCCATCTGATCCTCGCGTAGTTCCCCTCGTGGAGCTTTACAATTAAACTCAATAGTCTACCGGGGAAGCCCATCCTTCCTAGAATCTCCCACAATTTATCCCGAGGGACCAGGTCAAAAGCTGTTTTGAGATCTATGAAGGCCATATAAAGACTGCTCTTTTTGATGGTAACTGTCTTCCAATAGATAACAAAAAAGCGAAAGACCTGGTCCATCGTGCCCACTTTCCAGCGGAATCCAGCTTGGAGGTGGGAGAGGATGCTAGCCTCCTCCATCCAATCGCCAACCCTTGAGATAATGACCCTGCCAACCACTTTCTGGATTACATATATCAAACTGATACGGCTGTAATTGGCAGGGTCATCTCTTGCCCCCTTCTTATACACGGTGACCACCTCAGCCCCCTTCCACGAATCAGGCACAGGATGGCCCCTTACAATCAAATTCATTATAATGGCAATTAAGATTGGCCCAGGCCATAGGTTCCGCAATCAAGAGGTCCCTGGGATCCCATCCGGACCGGCCGCCTTTTTTGGGGTCAAATGTCTAATAGCCACTACTACTTCAGAGGCCGTAAATGGGTGCTCGTCCTCCCCTGTAGGTTCCCCACCCTCACCGCTGGCTACAACAAGGCTATTTGTATCTTCAGTTCCGCCATATAAAGCTGAGAAGTGATTAAACCATTGCTGGCTAGTTATATGAGCTGCTAGTGGTTGCGATCTCCCCTGTCTAGCTCTATTGATTAAGTCCCAAAATAACTTTGGGTTCCTCTTATTCACAGCATCTGTTAAATCCTGCCAATGCTGTTCCTCCCAGAGGTGGTTATAAAGGAAACAAGGGCAGGGGTAGAGGTTCCAACACATGTACCTCCCCCTCCAATACAAAGCAGTGGCTTGCCCATAGTTTCCCCTGACTACTTAACACCTGTGGGAGGAAGACTGTCACAATTTCTACCAAAGTGGTAGTCAATAACAACAGACAAGTGGGTTCTTCAAATTATCCATTCTGGTTACTGCCTGGGGTTCATCAACACTCCTTTAAACATTCCCCCAAAGTCGCAAAAACTTTCACCGGATCACCTACACCTTCTCAAACAAGAGGTACAATCCCTACTACTCAAACAAGCTATAGAACTCGTACCACCACAACATCAAGGGTCGAACATCTACTCCTTTTACTTCCTAACTCCCAAAAGGACAGCTCTCTCAGACCAATATTAGATCTCAGTGAACTAAATCTTTACATACAGTCAGACCATTTCTATATGGTAACACTTCAACAAGTTCTACCTCTTATGCAAAAGGGCGACTTTCTTTCTACTCTAGACGTAAAAAAACGTCTACTTTTATATTTCAATTTATCCGGCTCACCACCGATTTCTCAGGTTCGTGGTAGCAGGTCAACACTACCAGTTCAAAGTACTCCCAGTCGAAGTCACCACTGCCCCCCGAGTCTTCAGAAAATGTCTGTTGGTAGTAGCTGTGCATCTAAGAAAAGCCTACATGTCTTCCCCTATCTGGACGACTGGCTCATCAAAGCTGGCACATACCAACAATGCCGCAACCGTACTTCTGTAACCATTCAGATACTTCACCACCTAGGGTTTATAGTCAATGTGTTAAAATCACGTCTTCAGCCAAACAAAATCCAGGACTACCTAGGAGCTACTCTCAAGACTCAGAGAGCCCGAGCATTTCCCAACACAGCCAGAATTCGAAACATTCAAGCGCTAATTCACAAATTTCAAGCCAGTCAATCACTTCCAGCATGAGTGTTTATGCAACTGTTGGAGTTGATGGCATCTTGCATCATCGTTCCTCACGCCAGACTGCACGTGCGTCCACTTCAGAAATGCTTACACAGTCAGTGGAACCAGTCACATGGTCCGTTAACCGATCTAGTGTTGGTAAGCGGCCATACTCCTCGCTCTCTGCAGTGGTGGAACACCCAAAGTCTGTCAAAAGGTCGGTCGTTCATAGACCCGGTGCCACAGACAGTACTAACAGCGGACGCGTCCCTTACTGGCTGGGAGCTCATCTTCAACAACACACAGTGCAAGGGTCGTGGAACCACTAACAAAAGTTGTTCTACATCAATCACTTAGAGTTCATTGCAATCTCTCTAGCTCTGAAAGCCTTTCTAGATCACCTGTCTGGCAAAGCTTTTGTTGGTCTGAACAGACAACATGACAGCTATGTATTACATACAGAAACAGGGGGGGGGGGGCACTCTCTCCAACTGTCGCACTTGGCCCAAGACATCTGGAGGTGGGCTATTCACCACAATAGCCATCTCCTACCGAAACACCTCTCAGGAGTCAACATTTAGATTGCGGACCTCCTCAGCAGGCAGAGATATCAAATACACAAATGGGAACTTCACCCTCAAGTTCTCCACCCATACTTCAAAGCTTGGGGAGACCCTCACATAGATCTGTTTGCAACACCTCAAAATACCAAAGCTTCGTCTCCAGGTATCCACACCCGTTGTCCAAAGGCAATGCTCTATGGATGAACTAGTCGGGTATATTTGCTTACACTTCTCTGCCTTTCCTACTCATTCCATCAGTGGTTCTGAAACTCAGGCAAACATCCCTCACACTAATACTGGTAGCTCCAACATGGGCACGTCAACCCTGGTTCACAACCCTGTTGGAACTCTCTCTGGTACCACATCAAAAATTACATTTAACTCCCAGTCTCCTCTCGCAGACCGTGGAGAAATAAAACACCCAGATCCCATACAATTGAAACTCGTGATCTGGCTCCTGAAGTCCTAGAGTTTGGTTATCTGAACCTACCACCAGACTGTATGAACATCATTAAGGAAGCTAGAAATCCTACTACAAGAGCCTGGTATGCAGCCAAGTGGAAGCGATGTTGTTATCTATTGTAATAACAATAACATCAACCCTCTGGATGCTTACATATAAAACATTATCTGCTACCTGTTACATTTACAGCAGTCGTTGTTTGCCTATACATCCATCAAACTGCATCTTGCTGCAATTGGAGCCTATCTTCAAAATAGACAACGTCTATCGCTCTTTAGAGTGCCTGTAATCAAAGCATTTATGGAAGGACTAAAAAGAGTTATGCCACCAAGACTTCCACTTGTCCAAGTGTGGAATCTTAATATAGTCCTCACAAGGCTCATGGGCCCATCATTTGAACCCATGCACCGATCTGAGCTACAGTTCATTACTTGGAAAACAGCTTTCCTCGTTGCAATCACTTAATTGAGGAGAGTGGGTGAACTTCAGGCACTAACAATAGAAGAACCCTTTTTCCAGCTACACAAAGATAAATGAGTTCTTTGTACCAATCCCAGATTCCTACCTAAGGTAGTATCTGCATTTCACATTAATCAGTTGGTTGAATTACCTGTCTTCTTCCCTCAACCTGACTCTGTTGCAGAAAGAGCTCTACACACCTTAGATGTTAGAAGAGCACTGTTGTATTACATTGAAAGAACTAAATCCTTTTGTAAGACCAAACCACTTTTTGTTGCTTTTGCACCACCTCATAAAGGCAATCCCATATCCGGGTATTTCTAGGTGGATTGTTAAATGTATCCGATTTGCTATGCAAAAGCCAAAAGGACTCTAACGGAAAATACTACTTGCCCAGTATGCATATGTTCTTGGCATGTAGAGCTGTAGAATCTCATGCGCCCACCCACCTCCCTGTATACCTGTAGCTGCTGTAGTTCTCTTGATACTATTCATACTTAAACATGGACATCTCTATTCTTTACTACTACTCCATTCTCTCACCCTCTGCTGGAAAACAATCTGAAGATGGAGTTGATGACCATGCGCACTATCACCGGAAGGAGGAGTAACTTACGACCTGACCAGGAAGACTACTTCTAGGAAAAACAAAGTGCAAACATCCGGACCCAACACTCGATGGCGAACTATGCATAAGCATGTGATTCTACAGCTCTATATGCCAAGAACAGATGCATACTGGGTAAGTATTTTCCTTATGACGTTGTGGTGCCAACATGAGCGCCACCCAGGCGTGCAGACGTAAGTTCTTTTCTTTCCGCGCCAGTTAAGCGCTGATCCGGGAAAAGCTACCCCTCTGCCGCCAGGCATTTTTCACAACATTTTTAGTACAGCTTCGTGTGCGAGGGATGTCTGGTAGGAAGACAGGTTTCAAACCATGCAGGACTTGTTCCCGCATGTTGTCGTTTATCGATCCCCGCAGTGTATGTCTGTGGTGTCTTGAATCCGACCACGATTCGAAGATGTGTTCAGACTGTGAGGCGGTTGCTCCGAAGACCTTGAGGGAGCGGGAGATGAAGTTGCTCGAAGTCTGGCAGTCGACACGTTAAACGAGACTCTGAGTAGGTCACCGTCCCGTTCGAGAAAGAGGAGGTTGCGAGATTGCTCACAACCCTAAGTCCTGTTCCTCCCATTCGAGGTTATCTGGACACTCTGGGAAGAGGCACAAGAAAAAGAAGAAGTCCAAATGGACTTCGACTCCACCTCAACTGGTGTCCGTCCTCAAGAGAGGTAAGGAGCACCGACGCTCTAGACTCGGTTCGGCGGAGCCTGAGTCGACTTCGCGCCTCCCTCCCTTTCGGGTGCCGGAGCCACTCTTGCTCGAATTAAAGATTTTTATGAGGCCATGCGCTGTGTATTTGAGTGGAACGACCCGGTTGGTCATGCCACCGCGACCTTTCCCGGGGTCGAACCTGAATATTTTTTTATACAAACAAATTGGTCTGAGTTCAGTCTTTGAGTGTGTGACATGATTTTCTGCCTCAGTGTGTACAACAAATGCTTGAGACTACCCTCTGATAAAGCCTTACTGCTCGCCCGCTCTACCACAAACATAGAGTGAGGTGCTATCTACTTTTACCTCGGTCTACCTTTGGGGTTCTACTGGACCTTGCACACACTATACCTCCCTTTTGGTATAGTATATACAGAGCTAGCTTCCTACAGAAGTTATTTAAGAAAGCAAATGAACATAATTATTTGAAGGTAAAATTCCCATACTTTAAATGGAAATGTAATATTGGAACCAAGTGTTTGAATGTTTTTTGTTTTTAAATTTAAAACAAAAAAATATATTAAATGTTTTAATTTAATAAAGTACATAAGATTGTTTACATACTGCTATTCAAAATTATATCAATATTGTAGTGCATGACAATGAGATATCTATAATAAGACTTGACAAATAAGGATAAACCTTTACTTAGCATAGTGTCCGCCATTATCTTACCACAGTCATGCTTTTCTTTGAAAATATCATCTAGTTATAACATTGTCATTCCTATATAATGTAAGATGCCCATGCACAAATTGGAAATGTGCTAATATAGAATAATAAAATGGATACCAAAAAACAAAGGATCATTTAGAAAAGAGAAATACATCGGAACAAAATAGGTGTTAGGTTGGGTAGAGCAGGGATCAGAACTCTATTTGGTCAACTCAAGTGGCAGTGGCTGTGTTATATGTATTGATATTCTTACATTCCTAAGAATGAAAAGTTTCCTAGCTATCGTAACGGAAAGTTTCAATTCTATTAAGGCCTCTGAGCCGAGGATAATGCTCTACTTTCTTCACTTTAATGATTAGCAGCCCTTTAACAAACGCCAACAAACTACCATTCCCATAGAACCTTTCGCATGTCTAAAAGAAAAACTATCAGTCCAATGGGAAGCAGTCCCGGTCTTCAATCAATCGGGTGAATCGGAGTAGCACCATAGTCTGTCATCCATTTCTACAATACTTCATTGGACGCGCAAGAGCCACCTTATCTTTTTTAGGATTCTGGTCATGGGAATATTTGCGAATAAACAAAAGGACACAGGTTAGACACAGCATCTGGTTTGGGATTACCCTGTGAACAAAGCATTGCAATTAAATAAGCAACTAGAGTGATTGCAACAGTTACCAAAAAGCATAGCCGAACAGCATTGAAATATGAAGACTTATATTTGCTAGTCACGGGCCGGCTATTCCATTCTGGAATCCCCGGTGTGATATTCCTCTCTTCAGAGTCCTTCTTAGAATTTAAACTTTCTGTTACAATAGCCAGCAAGTTTTTTTATTCTATGTCTACACTGGAAGCTCGGATTATTATAGTTCAACTAGCCATATCCAGTACTGGTGGGAAATAGAACCTCTTAATGGCAGAGTCAGAAGACCAATATGCAGCATTGAGGTTTTGCAGCGTGAATCCTTATCTGGATTCACATTTTGTTCATTATTCCGCCATCTAGTGGTTGGGTCCAGAATTGTCTTCGTTTTTTTTTTTCTCTTGTTTTGGTCACGTTGACCACCATTTGGTGCCAGGCACCTTCCTGTGACTTCAGACGGTATATCCTGGAGGTCGACGTGCATGATAGCCATCTTCAGATTCTTTTTTCCGCCGTTGGGTCTGGAAGTAAGATGGGAAGCTCAGAAGGATTTTTTGAAATTTTTCCAAAAAACGTCAAAAAGGAAGAAGATATATATCATCGAACATAGACGTCGTAACCAGAAGCAAGAGCAGGAAAAGAGGACTATTTCGGTCCCCAAATGGCGAGGTAGGGGTCGTGGAGAATACCCCCTTCAAATTCTGCCCAAAGTGCCACCACAAGTACACTCCACGGGACCCACACACCGTCTGCAACCACTACCTGCCTGAAGATCACCAGGACAAGGACTGTGAGGCCTGCACAACGTTCCTGCCCAAGATGCTGAGAACACGCCAGAAGCAAAGACAGGCCCACTACACCACAATGTCGCAGACATCAAAGAAAACGTCCTTTAGAGGCCTAGGTTTCTCTAGCGAGGAAGAAGAACATGGAGCACCAGCGGAGTCGACACACGAGGGATCGGACGTCAAGGTCCTAGAAGGAGACTCCGTCCACGCCAAGAAGGCGAAGGATCTGAAAAAGAAGATGGAAATGGTAAGGCATCTTAGAAATATAAGGCACACAAAGCAGCCCGACGCAGACCAAAAAGGCGAATGAGGGTCAGCCGCAATTGAAGGAACCCTAAGGAACCCAACCAAAGGTTATTGAGGAGGGAAAATCGCTAATAAAGCTGAAGCCAAAGGTCGACTCTGAACCCGCAAAAAAGGGCACAACACCGTCTAAGACAAGCGTCTATGGCGGGAAGAAACTAAAATCTCCGGCCTCAGACGCCGAGAGGGCCCTCGAGATCAAAAGGAAAAGAAAGAGGCTCGAGGAAGAGATGGCGGCAATCCTGCAAAAGAAAAGGGACATTGACGCATCACTGAAGTATTTTCAAATCCCAAAGACACAGGTGACCGAACTAGACAACGTCGGCGCTGAAGAGGCAGAAGACGCCGAGGGAGAGGAAGAAGTTATCAACTCCCCTGAAACCTCGAGGCGAAGAACACGAGGAATAGGGAGATCTATCTGAAGACGGGGAAAACTCTGAAACTTTCTAGGATACGTGGAATGACCTCGACACAGAGAGCCCGGAAGAAGAAATTTGCAGCTACCCTTCGAAAGCTGCCCCTCCAGATGGCATAGCTTTCTACACTGGCATTGTTAAAAGGGCAGCAAATCAATTTGGAGTACACTTAGAAGAGGGAAAAAGGAGACACATGTTTCTTGCTAGAAACACTGGCACCAGCTACGAGAGAAACGCAATACCTTCCTATGCTGCCCAGTATCGTCTGCCAAGGAAAAGAAGCCTTCAAGGAACCAGCTTCAAACAAGGGGGTAACATCCAGAGTGGAGAAAAAATATAAACCCTCCTCAAAGGACCCTAAATATATTCAGGGAAGAATACCTGACTCTAATATTGTCACCACAGCCAGGAGGAGAGCCAATGCAGTGTCCAACACCGGCCACCACCATAAAAAGAAAGTGAGAGGATGGGCATGATGGGGAGAAGAATGGAAAAGGAGGCAGCAACACAGTGGCATATTGCTAACTCAAACGCCCTACTAAATAGATATGGCGACCAACAGTAGTAAGATATAGAGAAATGTTGAACAATCTTCCTTAGGTGGGCAGAAAGAGGGCAAAAACTTGTCCAGGAGGGATAAACGTGGCAAACACCTATCTAAAGTCCGCTTTTGATGCAGCAGATACTGCTAGTAGGCAGATGTGCACATGAACCATCCTAAGAAGACATGCCTAGCTCAGGATCTCGGGGTTCAAGCAGGAGGTTCAAACCTCCATCATTAATAGGCCATTCAATGGAGAAGCACTGTTTGGCAAGGAAGTGGATGAATCCCTTCAACAAATAAAGGACAGCGAAACAGCAAGGGCAATGGGGGCCCTGCAGCAGAGATGTTCCTTTAAGAGCGGGGATTCAATACCAGAAAGCCCGCAGGTGGAGGTACATTTGCACAAGGACAACTGATGTCACAACAAACTCACGGGCAGCCCCCAAGTCAGCAAATGAGTCGTCAGTCAGGTTACCAAGGTTGACAACAAAAACAGCCCTTTCGAGGAAGAGGCAGTTGAAGAGGTAGAGGCCAATCTTCTAGAGGAAGAGAAAATGGTTCCAACTGTCTTAATCGCAAACCACGACCCACACAAAACACTTGTGTGGTGGAGAATATCCTTTTTCCACAAATAATGGGAAACGATAACAACAGACAATTGGATATTAAATTTGATAAGATGTGGGTATTGCATAGAGCTGACACACACACCACCTGCAAACCCACCAAAAGCAAGAATATTATTGAAATCAGAAGAAAAATTGTTAAACGCAGAGATCAAGGAACTAAGACTAAAACAGGCAATAGAAAAAGACAGGAGTGGTTCACAGGAAACTACTCATCATATTTTCTAATACCAAAGCAACATCAAGCTCTAAAACCAATCATGGACTTAAGGTTCATAAACAAGTTCATACTAACACAACGCTTCAAAATATGTATGCTCCAGAAAATAATCCCACAGATTCCAAAAGGAGATTACATGGCAACCGTAGACCTCAGATGCCTACCTTCATATTCCTATGAACAAAAAACACAAAAAGTACCTAAGATTCCTGCACAACAGAACACACTACCAATTCAAGGCACTTCAGTTCGGAATAAAATCAGTGCCACATGTGTTCACAAAGTGTCTGGCCTCAGTGTCGGCACACCTGAGGAGAAAGGGAATCCACGTCTACCCCTATCTAGACTAGCTCAGAAGGGGAAATTTGGAAGAACGTGCCACTATCGTGCGCAAAAAGCAATCCAAATGCTACAAACATTGGGTTTCCCCACAAACCACAAGAAATCTTCTTGAACACCAGAAAGAGAAAAAATCTTCCTGGGAGCAAGGTTAAATACAACGAAACAAACCAGGATACAAGCGATAGATCAGGAAACAACCCTCTACCAGAGGGGTCAGACAGTAAGGAGGGTCATGAAACTAATGGGCATGATGGCATCATGCATCCCACTGATCCCTCATGCAAGACTACACATGCAACCATTCCAAGAATGGCTTACCAACAGCTGGTCTCAAGCCACAGGAAGTTGGGAGGATCTGGTGTTACACAAAGGGTGCAAGCACAGATACAATGGTGGGCATCCAACAACATAGCACAGGAGAGACCTTTCAGAAAAGGATTACTTACCAGTAGGAGTAGTTTTGCAGCTTGAAGATTTTTCTGGATTCACATGCGATCCACCCGGCCTCCCTTATGAGGAAAACAAACAGGTGGGGAAGCACTAGATTTAAATAACCATCTCAAGGATTACACACGAGAATTAGAACGGGAATAAAGAATGCAAAGATGTCTACCACGCATGTCGGCCTCCAGGTTACCGTCTGACATCACACAGGAGACATAACTGGCACCAAATGGTGGTGATACCAAAGGGGATGATGGAAGGAGGGTTTGAGCAAATCAAACACTCACCCCAGTCAACTGATCTGCCTTTAATTCATCACCATTCTTTAGCTCACTACACCACCCCAGTTCAAACATGGCCATATGCAAATTAGTCTGACCCTGTGCCTCATGGGAACAGTCCAGCCCAAACTGCCAAGCCATGTCTTCCCTGGACCGGAAACAAGCATCCTATGACCGGTTTCGGGTTCATAACCCTCATCAGTCAGGCTATCTTGAATCCAGTGGCAGAGTGAGCAAGGGACCCACTTCTGGTATCGCTTTGTTCACCAAATGGTGGGGGACAGCAACCAAAACAAGAAAAAAAAATAGAAAAAAAACAATGACAATTCCAGACCCAACCACTAGATGGCGGAAAAATGCACAGCATGTGAATCCAGAAAATTCTTCAAGCTGTAAAACTACTCCTACTGGTAAGTAACCATTTTGAAATCCTCCAATCTAGCCTCTAGGGCAAAGGCCTTGGGAGCCATCGTACTGCATGCTGAATGACCCTCAAACATGCGTATGTTAATACCAGCTTCCTGCATTACCCATCTGACCCATCGAGCGATAGTTGGCGAGGAAACAGCCTTATGAGGTTTTCCCAACGCGATGAGGAGTTGCCGCTCCCCTAGAGGACGAAACTCTGCTTATATATTCTCATACGCCTAGAGGCCCTCCACGGCGCACAACTTAGGGGTTTCGGGAAGGGGTGGGTAGGAACGGTCCTGGTTCCACATTTTGTCCATCTGCGGACTGTAAAAGTAACGCTTGAATGCGAGAAAGTGCACCCCGTTACTTCCAGGGCTCACACATCAGAGACCCTTTGACAGATAATCAGGCAAAGCAACTTAGCCAATAGACATGAAACGGTTGAGTTACCAGTGCAAGAAAAGGTTTAGAACCAAGGTGCAGTCCCACAGCGCTGAATACGTGGACTCTGAAGGAAGAGATAGGCGTATACCCCTCAACAGTTAAGACACAAAAGGATGCACCCGATCGGAGAATCGTCCACCAGAAGGTGCCCTGCCAAAATAGCGGAGCAAAAGGAATTTACCAACCTGTAGGCCAAACCTTCCTCTGCCAGGGAAGCCACAAAATTCTGAACGTGAATTACATCCGCTGCCACAGGACCGAGGCTCCAATGCAAATACCAACGGGTCCATCGATTCCAGGAGGATTTGTATAGTTTGACCATGCTATCGGCTCAGGCTCTGGATTAGAATCCCTCCGCTGCGCCTGAGAGGCCTTGGAGCGACCATTGTCCTCTATAATCCTCCATGCCGCGAGTGACAGCGAAGCCCCCCCCCCCCTTTCAGGTTCAATGGATGAGGTAGATGATACGATTGAGCAGTGTCTCTGGAAATAGGGGGGAGAAGGATTGGAAAATCCCAGGAAAGTTCCAGAAGAACCAGAAACCAGACTTGAAATTTTCACACCGGGATGACCGTCACCACATCCGCCCTCTGACGCCTGACCTGTGCCGAGGCTCTCGTAATCATTGTGAACAAGGGAAACACATGCCCCCTCTCCAGTGACCAATCCTGAAAAAACACGTCCGTGGCTACCGCAAGGGTATCTGGCTTCGAGCTGAAAAACCTGGGCATCTGATGGTCCATCCTGGACGTAAAGAGGTCAACGGTAAAATGACCCCACCTCTCCTGAAGGGTAGAAAAAAACAGTTGAGTGGAGTTTCCAAGGGCTTGAATCCCCGAAGATGCGGGACTGGAAATCCGCCATCTGATTGGCTTGGCCTGGCAAGTACTCTGCTGTGCCCGAAATCCAAAGATCCAGGCAGTATTGCCAGAAATTGATGGCTAGGTCGGAGAGGACCTACGACCAAGTACCCCCCAGGAGATCGATGTATCAGACTGCCGATACGTTGTTCATCTTGAGAAGTGCACAAGCCTGGAATGAGTCTTCGGTCCAGCATTTGACCGTGAAGGAGTCCACCTACGGCTCGAGACAGTTTATATGCATCTTTTGTTTGTGAGGAGACCACGACCCTCTGGTGGAATACTCTCCACATCTGGTGCCCCAACCTGATCTGCTGGCGTCTGACTGACCATATCTGGAGCAGACTCGAAGATTGCCCGTCAGTTCCAGGCCTCCATGTTGGTCAACTACCAACCGATCTCGGCTCGTGCTTTCTTTGAGAGGGCTACCGCCCAAGAGTAGGAAAGGCCCTTGTGCAGGTGCACAGCCTTTAGCCGTTGTAAGGCACGATAATGGAGAGGACCGGGGAAAATGGCATGAATTGAAGATGATAGAGGCCCACTAGGCGTGTCAGATGGCACAGCGAGACCCCCTGCCTGGCAACTCGTGGCAGATCTTTGCCACCCATTGCAATGGGTAGCTGAGAGTAACCTTGACGGAGTCTATCAAGAAACCCAGAAAAAAGGGCTTCTGAGAGAGTCAGGAGGGATTTGGGTTCATTGACCAAAAAGCCCAGGCTCTGTAGAAGATCCACTGTGGACCATAACTTCTGTGACCGGTTTTTAGGGCATTGTGCCATGACCATGATGTTGTCGAGATAGCGAAGTCCCTGCGCCCTCAGGTGCTCCGCGACCGGCCTGAGAACCTTGATGAAGCACCACAGGGCAGATGAGTCTGAAAAGCAGGTTGGTGAATTTGTATGTCTGGCCTTGCCACCAGAACTGCAGAAACTGCTGGTGAGTTAAAAATGGGATCGAGAAATTGGTGTCCTTAAGGACCAGGTGCACCATCCAATCCCGGGGATGAAGAACATCTTCCAGGAGGTGTTTCCCCTCCATCTTGAAGTGGCAGTAGAACAGCCACTTGTTGAACTTGCGGTGATAGATAACCGGGCCCTGGCCTCCATCGGCTTTGTCGACCAAGAAGATATTGCTGATAAAACCCTGTGGATGCGGTACGGACTCGTGAGGTGGTTCACAGCATACCAACCTTAGCAACACAAAACAATTTACCGCATTCAACTGTAAAAAACAACCACAAAGACCGTAATCATACAGAGAAGGGCAAAAGCCACTTATCTTCACTGCAACCAGCGAAGAAAAAGGCATAGTGGACATGGGGATGACAGACTGGTGCTACTATGGTTCCCCCTGAGCTTATCGAAAGGAGTAGTGTAGTACCAAACACTCCTATATTCAGTAAAGCCATCATGGTGTTGTGGAGCTTGATTTGTCGAGTTTCCAATCCCATGTACTCCCTATGGCTTTACTAGCACTTAAAATATTAGGAAATGGTGCCCAATATTGTAGGGGTTTATCTGCTCATGCGGATATGCCCTCACCTGTAGTATAGTGCACCCTTCCTTAGGGCTGTGAGGCCTGCTAGAGGAGTGACTTACCTATGCTGTCAGGCAGTGCTATGTCAACTTTGTCGGTTTCTCCCTCATAGGGGCATGCAGGCTGCAAGGGCAGTGGCATGGTCCCAGGGACACTTCAGCCTCCAGGCCCTTGGTTCCCAGTGTACCATTTAGTTTGGAGTTACAGGAGGCAGAAGTACCAATTGAGGGATTGTTTTAGGAAAGTAACTCTGGAACAGGTAACGTTGTTGGATGGGACCCTGTTCACTACATTTGAAACCACACCAAAACCAGGCAAAAGAGGCACTTTCTCAAAATTACCATTTGGGCAATTGCGATTCTTTCAACAAGGGAAAGCTGCAATTTGATGCACATCAACATCTCTTCCATCCTTGTTAATGTCTTTCCATAATTCTCTTGCAATAAGTCATCTATGTCTCTACTAATCCAGACGTTTAAATATTTGACTGAAGTCTCCTTCCAGCACAGTGGGAACTCAAGAGACTGCTGGTCACCTGCGTGAGATGAAACATATCTGACCTACCCCGGTTTATCGTCATCCCGGTGAGGCAGCCAAACGAAATAAATTCCTGGACTACTGACTGGACGTTAGTCGCAGGGTCATACAGCGTTATGTCATGGCATACATGGATATAAGGAACCTCCTAGTAGTAAAGTCAAGAGCACATTGCTCGTAAGGTTGACGTAGGCAGGCCACCAAAGGCTCTACAGCTATTGCAGACAGTAGTGCTGATAAGGGACAGCCCTGCCTGGTTCCCCTGCTAATGGGGAGCGATGAGGTCACTGCTCTATTTGTACACGCAGTAAGCGCCTCCTAGAGCAGGCAGATCCATATTAGGAAGGTTCCATCGAAGCCAATCTCCTCTTAATTTCTTAAAGACCTACTTCTATTTGACCAAATTCTTCTTCTTGGTGGAGCTCAGGAAGATTGTCATGGCTTGTATCAGGGAGTGCAAAGTGTATAGAAGCGTGAATGTGGATCGCAAATTTTGGGCGGTAGAGTGCCCTTGTATAAACTCTGACTTAGCAGGCCAAACAATGTCTGGCAACAGTGCCACCAGTTTATTAGCAATCAGTTTGGCTAGTATCTTATTGTCCACATTAATCATGGAGAGCGATCTGTTCGAATTGCATCGCTCAGGGGGCTTATCTTGCTTCAGTATGGTGACTAATATGGCTTCAATGGCTAGAGCCAACTGAGGCAAAGAGCCTCCTTATAGACCACCGGAAGATGAGTTGCCTGTATGTGTGCATACACTCTATAGAACTAAAGTGACAGGCGATCTAACCTGGGTGCCTTATCTCCCGGAATGCCGCTGATTGCCTATTCTGTCTTATCCACTGTGAAGGGTACAGCCAGATAGTGTATTTGTATATCATCTAATCACAGCAATTGTATGGAGTAAAGGTATCTGTGTATTTGTACAGCAGTGTGTGTGGCTGTCGTCTAATATAGAGTACTGTAGAAGCAAAGGAAGTTTTAGCTATGTTATTGTTGTTAGCATAAGTCTTGTCTTGTTTGCCTACAATCTGGTTGATATATGCGCTGGCCTACAGCCTGCGAATCAGCACCACTCCCACCACCCCAGATTAGCTTGTTTGGGGAAAATCTGGACACTCAAAGGGCGTATTACTGACTAATTATAACCTATCCCGGCAGAGCCTCAATGGCATGCGGCAGTCTTTGGGCCCTGCTCTCTGGTGAGCCCGGAGGCAGTAATTGTTTGCTTACATAGGGCTTAATGTCTCTCTTATTGTGCCAATATCACCAGTCATAGCTAGCTTTCCACAATCAGCATTCCGATTTCATAACGCATTACGCTTCCCTCCAGAACTCTGTGCTTTCCTAGTCCGCGGCAGCTGGAGATGTTACTTGTGTTCATAAGATTTTTTTATATGAACCTGTCTTTGGAGCCAGTTTGATCTAACCAGCCAGTGTGGAGGCTGGCATGTTTATAGAGATTTTACTCATCTGGTTCCCTGCTCTGTGTGGCAGTGGCTATTGACACACATGGATTTGATAAAAATACCCATCTCTCTCAGAAATCCAAAAGCAGTTAAATTCTTGAGGTTAGGAGGGTTTATTAAGGAGTGATTCACGTTTGATAATGCTTGGGTTAGGTAACATGCAAGCGTACCTAGCACGAATACCTAACCAGTGTGTTCTGATATTCTTCTGTGCTGTGACAGACTGGTCTGCCCACCACCCTGCCTGCCAGACAGCACAGCATTGACACACTGCTCACAATATAAGCTTTGCACCATCCAGAGCATTAGCTGCCTTTTCCATGGATGCTGTCCAGTAGGAAGACTAGTTTCTTCTTTCAGGCTCCGCCTCCACCACCAGCCGTCACTGTAAGGCAGTGAGATTTCAAGCAAGTTCCTTTTTTTTTTTAAAAAGCTTATCTTGCAGGGTAAGCAGATTAAAGTGCAATCATTTGAAAAAAGTGGAAACAGCATAGGTTGTGCCACTTTGGTGGTTAAGCTGCCTTTTATGTGGGAGCTCTCTGATAGGAAGACTACTTCCTCATTTAAATGTCTGCCCCTTTCATAGGTCTTCACCGCAGTGAGGCCTCAAGCGAACTTGGCCCTTGAGAGATTTTTATGCAGGACCGTGTTATTTTTAAGTGAATTCAATTGTACAATGTTTTCCCAATGTATGTCTTTGTAAAACGAATTTATTGTTCTAAACTTTGACATGTTGCTTTTCTTTCCAGTCGATATGTGACACGGCCTGACTCTGATGATGAGGAAGAGGATGATGAAGATGAGGAAGACAACAGTGAGGAGGAAGATCTGTACAACAAACGGACTAATGGATTGAGTGAAGGTAAGATCCTCAATAGACTAGGTTGATGATTACTAAACATTTTGATTGAATGTATCAACAACAAGTGATGGAGGTGCAAAACTGCCATTATATTCCCTTTGCCTTCAACATTTTCAAAGACCAAATATTGGTTTTATTTTACTCTAGACAAAATGTTCTTTCCATTATGAGATCCTTAGTGTGATAAAGAATTTCCTTTTATGTACAGGATCTTAATCTAAGCAGAACTTTCCATAGTGAGGGGGTGCCACATAAAATAAAGAGCTTGCAAGTACCAATGTGCAAAATGCCATGAATGTCTTGAAGTTTGACACATCCCTTCACAAAGATATACAAATCCTTAAATTAGAAAAGCCCACGTTCATTACGTCAGATTAGGTCATCTGAGATTCTCTGGGAAACTGCTTTAAAGTTTTCCATATCCAAATGTCTCTTACTCTTATATAAACTGCAATAAGCTACCACAGGTTACGAATATTTATTAGTATATCTCTTCAGCACTTCTATCTTTGCGCTGGGAACTGGACTGAATCTTGAATTCTTAGAATTCATGTTACTGCTGCCCAGCATAACTTTCTGGATCACTCCCTACTCATGGCCCCTGTCAGGTTAGTGCACCTGTGTAACTTTTACTTGACAGACCTTATCCTTGCGCTGGTGCTAGCTTCCACTATCAAACATGTTGTTTTCTTTCCCCACACTAAAGGCTATTGCAAGCCTCTGTAACCTCCCAGGAGTCACAGACGAGCTCCTTAAGGATTTCTCTGCCATGATCTTTACTTTGATTCCTGCTCCCATATCTGGATTGCACTCCTGTAAAATTGTGATGAACACATAGGAGGAAATTGGGTGCATTATATGGAGGATCCATTGAAAATTATCTAAATCCTTTCTTCACCTTAAGATTAAAAAAAATCCATTCAAACTATGTCCTTTTTAAGTTTTTTTTTTTTTAATACAACACTACATAAATTGAGTTACTTTCCTCTATGGTCCTGAAGAATTTGTATTTTCCTTTCCGAACAATAAGAAGCATCTCTTCAGCAATTGCAATTCACTAATGATGCGACATATAAAGCAGCCACATCTATTCTTTGCTATATATTTGTTATACACCTCTTGCCTGCATACAGATATCAAAAGCAAGAAAAATGTTGACTATTACTATGAAAGTCTTATGTTTGTAGCAAGTGTTGGGCTCCGACCTTTGCAACTTTTTGTTCGAAGATGTATTTCAAGGCAGCTACTCCTCCCTTAGTTGGTAATGTACATGGGCACCGGCTCTATTAATGAATTTTTTTTTTTTTCTGCCATCGGATTTGGACATTTACTGATAGGGCTGCATGTTTGGCACCTGACAAAGCTTACTGCCGGGCCATTTGATGCTAGACTCCTGTATTATCTGCTTAATTCACTGCTTCAGATCCTCACTTCGGTTTCCGCTTTCATCTACACCAAGTGAACATAAAAATCCTGGCTCCTTTTGATACCTCAATGCTACAGCCTCTGCCCCCTTCTGGGACCTCCCGCCCATCTCTTCCCCCAACCCGTTGATGAGATTGCCAGGTCAGTGATGAAAAGGATGCCGCTTCAATACCGTCCCCAGTGCCATTCCATGTTTCCCTGGGCTGACCATCAAGTTGCCAATCTCTGCCTCTTCCCCTGAATGTGACAACACTGTGTGCTGGGCCTGCTTCATCTTCTGGTCAAATATGACTTTTCAGTGCTGACACAAGTGTAGGTGGGTGTTAGACGGACCGGGAGGGTCGGCCGAGGACAAGGGGAGAGGTCTCCGGGGAGAGCCGTCTCCAACGATCGTACAGACAAGTAACTTCCCCCCCACAGATGTACACCACACAAGGATACGGTTCAACGTTACTTTATAAGCAATTCTTTAAGTACGGTGAGATGGTACAAGGAGGTCTGGACTCAGGGCTCCCCTCTATTCTAGTCTCTTGGTTGGGAAAGGGGTAGCGGGACAGTCTCGTTACCAATCTGGTAGATGAAATAGCTCACAATCCTCGAGCTCGGCGTTCTAGATGATCGGGCCGCGGCGGAGCCTGCAGGTCCCGAGATGGTTGAAGGTAGCGACGGTCCGCGGCGGAGCCAGCAGGTCCCGATGAAGGTGGTGGTTACAAACGGTCCGCGGCCACGCCAGCAGGTCCCGACGACGATGTAGGTTTCAGATGGTTGCGGCAGCGCCAGCAGGCAGGTCGATAGTTCGCAAGGCAGGGCTACGGCAGCGCCAGTAGTCCGTCAAGGATGAGTTCTTCACTGCGTCTCTCGACTCCAGGATACAACAGCCTTCCTGCTCTGGAGCTGCCCCAGTTATAGGTCTGGCCCCCTTTGATGTCCGGACCCTCGCACTTGGAGGTCGGGAGGTCCGGGATGAGGGAGTCCAGACACCCAGCAGGGGGGTGGAGCCAGCGCTTGGGGGAGCTGGGGGGCGATCGGCACCTGGCGGGGGAGAGCCATCGACACTCCTTTCTCCCATTGACCTGCCAAGTGGTCCGTTCACCTCCTGGGTGGATGGTGGTGCCGGGATGTCGGGGCCTGGCCAGGCCCAGGTTTAGGGTCGATTGGAGGCCACGCGGCCTCGTGGTGCAATGTCCAAGATGGCGCCCAGGCCGGGCGAGGGGGCCGGTAGTGAACCGGGCCCATGATGCAGGGATGTCCGGGGGCAGAGGTCCCGTATGAGACGGGGAGCGGGTGGTTACTGTGGGTTACACCTAGAGGGCCGGGCTCGGGCCTTGTCATGCGGGGAGGGAGCAAGCCCTTCACGTGGCCTGTCCAACAGTGGGGCTACCAGAGAAAGTAGAAGCAGGAGTCCGACGATACCCTCAACATCTTCAAGGAATGTGATGTTGAGGTGGAGGAACAAGCTGGTCCCTCCGAGACCCAACTGATTAGTTCGGAGGCGAGCTCAGTCTCCAAGTCTGAAGGAGAAGAGCATCAAGACCGCAAGGCTTCACATTTGGCTCTGTCCGTGAGTGTGGTTGGCACCCACATACAACCCACTTCCACGAAGCTGCCACATGTACAGTCTGTGTAATGTTCAAGTGAGGGGGACTTGGCGTTGAGCCATGAGTCAACAGCAGCTTGAAGGGCCACCACTGCCTTCAGGCAATTGTTGGCACCCACAAAAGGCTTCAAAGCCAACACTGATACCTTCCACGCCCACAAAGGCCCAACATAAACCTTGGCCCCATTCAGAGCTCTTACCCTCTCCTCTGGCACGGAAGTCGGCACCGAAGCAGCCATTGAAGCTGACTGCGCAGAGGACACCATTGGTGTTTAAATCATTCACATCGACCATGTTGAGGGCTCCCTCTAATTTGAAGAGTCATTCTGTGTCGAAAACAGCAAAGACCTCCATCTCGGAATATTCAGAGTAACCTGTTCTTCAACGCTTACTGGAGTAGATTCTCAACAACGGGTGTTCATTTACCCACAGACAGCAGAATTTTCACCAACCTGCCCCTAAGCTGCAGGGCACCTCCCAGGAAGAGAAAATGAGCTTTCAAGCAACAGATTATTAGGAGTCTCCTCAACCTCCCAAGCATAAGAGATCTAAGGCCAGTGGCACTAGCCCTCTTCCTGCTCAACCTCCCGCCCACATCCTCTAACTTCGCCATCACCACCTCATGTACCACCTCCGTCATACATACCAGAGAGGTTACCACACACTTCTTATGGGGAGGGCAGATACTACATCGGGCTGAACTGTAGAATGCTCCCTAGGACCCCGAGGCCTGGGATGACCTTGGTACAACTATGATGTTGATCCCCTGGGTGATCTGCATCCAGCCAAGCATTCACACCCTAATTACAATGCTACTTATATTAAGGTCATACACGGGGCAGCCACTATCATAAAGTTGAGATGCATGTTGTCCAGGAAACCAACAACTTTCTGGTTGAAACATTGTCCAAGACTCGACGCACCCTTCAATTCCTGCTCGTGCTTAAGCGAATTCTGTAGACCACCCTTAATACTTTCAAATGTCTAGCGGCAGTCGCCGCTAGGTAGTTATAGTTAAGTCAGCGTCCAACCCCCCCTTAGCTGGGTGCACTATACCAGTGGTGAGGGTACAGTTGCATGAGCCTTGTACCTCTACATTGTCTAAGCCAATTCTTAGACATTGTAGGTTTAGTAATGCCATTAAGAGTATATGGTGCTGGCAGTTTGTCATTATGAACTCCACAGCACCATAATGGGTTTACTGAAAAACTGGTAAGTTTGGTATCAAACTTCTCAGCACATTAAACCAACACTGATGCCAGTGTGGGAGTTAATGAAAAATACACTCTGGGGGCATCTTGGAGATACCCCCTGAAAAACAACCCAACTCTAGTGTCCTGGCTGAGTGGCTACTCGCCAGCTGCCACCATCAAATATGTTTCTGGACCCCTGGGTCGAGACCCTGCTGCTCTCCGGGTCTGAAACAATGCGCATCTTGAGACCAGGTGCCAAGCCTCCTCCCACAGGATGGAAAGGGTCCACAAAGGGGAAGCTTCAAATGATTGCTGCCTTTGTGAGCTACCCCAGCCCTTTTCTGCCTCCCGCCGGTTCTGGACCCCACGTGGGGCGGGAGAATCGGCAGGAAAACCAAGTGACGAAGGGCGGTGTGTCCACCTTTGCCAACCCTACTCCTCAGGTGGGGAGGCAAGGTGAAGCACAACTCTCACTCCATGCCATCTTGCTGATGGGGGACCAGCCAACCAGAGCGAGGAATATTGCTCCCTCTCACTGGAGGTTGACATAATGGGGGGTGTACCCACCCCAAGGAAGGGACCCATTGGCCCCAACCTTTACTTACTTGTAATGCCCCTAAATCTAGTATCTAGGGGCAACCCCAAACCTTGCCTCCTCAGACCAGAACCGACCAGAAGAGAAGAAGGACCAAAGAAGCCGTTCTGAAACAAAGAAGAGGAGGATGCCCACTGACTTGGTCCCAACCCTAACAACCTTTCCGCCCCTCGAGCAAGATACAGCGAAATCCCAGTGTGTCCTGCAGCCTCAAGAACCCGTAGGACCTGCCCAGCCTTCCAAATCCAATACTTTGTCTCCCGTGAGTACCAGATTTGCTCACCGCAGACTCTGGCCCCAGCCAAAACCGCAAGTCTGCACCCGACGCCCATGGCCCGAGTACGAGAGACCCAACACCACGAGGAGGTCTCTCCAGCGATCCTGACCTGAGATCTGGTGATCTCCGACCCCCCTTGAATCTCCAAGTGAAACCTGCAGCCCCTTTGTGGAGGACCGATCCCACTGACACCGACCGGAGCTAGTAAGAAAACCAGACACCTAAAGACACCCCTGCACCAGACGGCCAATGGCCTTGAGTGGCCCAACCGACTGTGTCCCAGCCTCCCCATGCATCCCAACTTACTTCTCCAACTGGTGGGCACCTCCAGAAGATCTTCATCCCCGAGCCTGCTGACTTTGTTGCAACCAGAGAATCCCCATTGAAATCAACAGGGCACTCAACACCAAAACAGCACCCTGCACCCAGCCGCCTCTGCGCCGCTGCAAGTATACTTTGGGTGCTAACTTGGATCCTCTTTTGCCAAGAGCCTAACGCCAGGAGCTTTCCCCCCACAACCTTGTGGCCTGCTCGTGAGCAGCCACCAACCGGAGGCTCCCTATCCCCTATTAGATAACATTGAGCCTCAGCACTCTGCACCAGGCCGCCCTAGTGCCACTGAGGGTGCTTTGAGAGCGCATCCTTGACCCTGGTGTACACCAACTCCCAAACCCAAGCACTTACTTTGAAACCGATAACCACCTTTCATCCCATAGGACTGCATTGACTGCTTAATTGCTTAACTGTTCTTAGTGTGGAGTTGGTTTTGTATAAGAATTTGAAAAAGTAACAATATCTAAAAACTGATTTACTTAACTTTTCTCTAGGAAATGTCCCAGTGGGATATCTACAAATATCACACTGAGTAGAAAAAGTAATCCATAAAGTAATCTGAAAAGTAATCTAACTATAATTTTCGCTGTCATTTAAGTATTTACAAACATGTAACAAAGACCCTTTCATTCAGCTTGTTTGTATTGTTCAACCTTTATTGAAAAGTACCATTGACACTTACCTGTTCCAGGCTTGCTTGGTTCCAGAAAATAAATATAACAAAATAATATTTTTATACAAACAAATTGGTTGGAGTTCAGTCTTTGAGTGTGTGACATACTTTGCTTCTTAAGTGTGTACAACAAATGCTTAACACTGCCCTCTGATAAAGCCTTACTGCTCTCCCACACTACCACAAATAGAGAGTAAGGTGCAGTCTACTTTTACGTCTGCCTACCTTTGGGGTTCCACTGGTCTCTGTGCACATTATACCTCATTTCGGTGTAATATATACAGATCCAGCTTCCTACAGAAGTCATTTAAGAAAGCAAATAAAAAACATAATTATTTAAAGGTAAAATTCCCATACTTTAAATAGAAATGTAATATTGGAACCAAGTGTTGGAATTAGTTTTTTTTTTTACATTTCAAATAAAAAATATATAAAATGTTTTAATTTAACAAAGTATATAAGATTGTTTACATACTGCTATTGAGAATTATATCAGTATTGTAGTGCATGACAATGAGATATTTACAATAAGACTAGACACATAAGGATAAACCTTTACTTAGCATAGTGTCCGCCATTATCTCACTTCCTACTTATGCTTTTCTTTGAAAAACTCATTTTGGTATGGTTTGTAGAGAACCTTCTTCCAACAAAAGGTAACTAGGGGGTTCTTCTGGTTACTCACATTTAGATTCCACCCTCTGTAGATTATGAAGGCTTTTCACACCCCTCTAGGATAAACGTTCCCCATGCGGAACGAAAAAAACTTTGAAAGGTCATGTTAACTTATATTTAGTTTGTTCATAAAGTCCCTAGAAATTAACTATTCTTGTTAAGAAAACAGCAAGTATGGTTAGGATAGCATCAATCTAAGCATTGCCAGTGGGGAATCAAACACCCAGATTTTAACCCACGGAGACAATCTGTACCTGACACCAGATACCTGGAATGAAAAAGTAAAATCAAGAACTTCTGTAGTGAAAAATAGTGAACAAAGGTTAATAAAACAGAAAAACTTCATTCAACAGAAAAAAGGTGTGCACACTTTTTAAATAAAAGCTAAAGAGGAATGAAAAAGTGGCCCAGGTGGAATTAATACCGATTTGTGTGGAAATGGGGTGTATGGACACGGATCCGGCTGTGCATGTGTGAGAAAGTGCCCTCTTTCTTGCAATCTTATACCCAGAGTTTTGCTGAATTGCTGATGTTCTTTGACTGAGTTTGCCCTGGGCTCCTGCTAGTCAGGTACCCAGGGCTATGTTCCTTCCCTAAAACTGCATTGAAACCTAAACCCAATTTGCATCTCTGGCCACAAGTCAGCCGCTGGTAAATGGTACCACCAGTACACAGGGCACTGTGACCAGAGGAGGCCTCTGAGGGCTGCAGCACTTATTGTGCTACCCTCAGAGGCCCTGTACCCTGACACACACACACACACACTGCCTTTGCAGGTTGATTGTTGTGGTGCAGAACAAAACAAAGAGTCAACATGGCACACATCCCTGTGTGCCATGCCCACAACACACTGCCCTGGCATACCTGAGTCACCCCTCTAGCTGGGTGCCCTATGCCAGTGGTGAGGGTGCAGGTGCATGAGCCCTGTACTCCTACAGTACCCAGGTCCATTCCTGGGCACTGCAAGTGCTGTGCTGACATTGAGTATATGGTGCTGGGAGTTTGTCATTACGAACTCCACAGCACCATAATGGCTACTCTGAAAGCTGGACTGAACACTAGTGGCATTATTGATGCACTTTTTCATTTACGGTTGTATTCACCATGAGTCGAACCTCTTCCGAGGTCAGTTTTCAGAATTGTTGTTTAGTGTTAGTGTTTACACTCACGCGTCATAGATGCACTTTGTTGGATTTATTTTTTGCCAATGTCACTGACCACTTTTAACCCTTTAGAAATGTGATTAACACTAGATTGATAATAAGCACTCAGTTCTTTATGACATCACGGCATGTTATAACCATCCCGGAGTATCTTTTAACTCATGTTGCACAAAGCCTTTGTTTTATTTATACGTGCTCTTTCGAATCCGCTAACGTTTCTAGCATGACTGAGAGTTCACAAAGCTCCGTTTTAGTAAGCACCCTCACTACGTTTTATTAAGCACCCTCACCACGTGGAATGCTTTTTAGACTTTTGAGTTCATCACGCCGTTTTCTTTCAGTTTCTGCTTACGCACTGATCTTTTTGAGCACTAGTTTTTGATATCCGTAACATTGAAGTTTAATAGTTTTTGAAACCTGTCACAGTATATTATAATTCTTCTTTGAGTAAGGGACATGGTCCTCATGTACTTTTGGCATATTTTCATTTTCAGATTTGAACTCCCTGATGGCTATGAACTAGCCGAAATGCATTGGAGTTTTCAGTAATATGCATATTGGAATATATGAGAAATGAAGATTTGAGTGAAATATAACTCTGAACCTAATGATTGAATAAATCAAGAATCACTGCAAAGTATCAACTTTTTTTTTTGATTAGGTTTCAACTCCAGAAGGGGCATTGCTGGGACCTGGGGATGTTCCCATATTGAGGGGCACGTGTTTTTTGGATTATATCGAAGTGCACTTCAGAGTGCGCACCCAGGAGCACACTCCAACAACAATCTATTTTCACTTGGAGTGCGCGTGTATAACATTATTTTATATACCAGTGATGAATCTAGGCATCCAGCACGGATTTAGTATTTGCGAAGTGTTGCATTCTACTGCTCCCCTGTAAATCAAACAAAGTACAATTCCTACTGCATTTTCAAAGTGTTCTATATCCAGTCGCTTGCTACTTAAAAGTATTTAATGCTTATCTCTACCAGGCTTGCTTGGTTCTAGAAATAAACAACAATATATTTTTATACAAAAATAATTGGCCTAGAGTTCAGTTCTTGTGTGTGAAATCATTTGCTGACTGAGTGTGTACATCAAATGCTTAACACTGTCCTCTGATACCGCCTTACTGCTCGACCAAGCTACCACTTTGCAGAGTAATGTTCTATCTAACTTTAACCTCTGCCTTCCTCCTGGGACTCTTGGACTCTATACACACTGTACCTCAGTTTGGTGTAGTATATATAGAGCCAGTTTCTTACAGCATGTGATTTCCCTTCTCGTTTAGTGCTGTCCCATAATCATGTAAGAGAGGTGCACAAAGAGGAGTTGAAACAAAATATTATTGCCAGCTCGATCTTTATTATGACTTTTTTTAAGATTTCATTTTTTCCAACATTTTTAAGTGCTTTCCTTATCTACCTCTATTTTTGTCTTTTTACAGCACGTTTTTGTCAAGTATATATTTCTTTTTCCCTTTTAATCTACCAGGCGAAGACGAGGGGAGTCCGCAGAGCACGGCAACTCAAGACCAAGAGGCCAGTGGCAGTGGTGAAGCAGATGACAAGTCTGAAGCATCAGAGGCTGATCTCATGTCCGATCCCTCCAATGGGGAAGCTGAGGAGGAAGAGGATGAAGGAAAGAGCGCCAGCTGTAGCAGCGGCAGTGGAGCTGTGGCCCGGCCAAGTCACACCATCAGCCCGCCTAGTCCCAGCATGAACAGCCAGGCCAAGCGCAAGTGCAGAGAGAGGCAGCGGCGGCGGAAACTGCTCTTTACATTGCAGACTGTCAACTCCAATGGTACCAGTGACCGTGGCGTCTACCAAGACGATGGGAACTCTGTCTCCTTCAGCTGTAAGTAATTGGGACTGGGGGATGTATCAATTGATCATATTACCTTCTAAGATATGTATGTCTGCTGTTAGCAAGCAGCACTATTAGGATAAAAGGAAGTCCGTACGATGGCTGTGCCATCCTGACATTTTAGTTTTTTCTGAATTACCATAAGTCTCATGTCATAGCAATGGCAGCCATGCATGTCCATGGAGGATGACCCATTTCGACACCCAGTGTGGACCATTTTTCTACGTTAGGGTGGTTACTGACCACTCAGCTCAAGCTGAGCTGGGACTGGTGGTGGGAATATACTGGTCAGGCCCAGGTCTTTTTACTGGTATGCCTATACATAGATGCCTGCTACCTCTTAAGCCTACTATTTATAGTGATTAAAAGTGACAGAAGTGTAATGAAGTAGAATATTAAATTATTTGGAGTAGATGTAAGGTACAAAATCCATTTGAGTGGACATCCAGTGCGAGTCCACCAGACTAAATCAGACATCCCTCTTTGCACCCAAGTGGCAGAAAGGCACTCAAGGCAAACCTGTCCTTGTCAATGTACGCCATGTGCATTTAATATCTTTCGATCAATCTAGGCCCTGACAAAGGGGAGAATCTAACTGCAATCCCTGTGGCAAAAATCTGGCTTCCACTCGTATAATGTAGAGCAACCTACAAGAGGATGCCCACTTTCACTTCCTTACCACTACTGTTACCGCAGACCCAAGAATGGTATCTAAAGCGAATAAAATACTTGGTAATGGGGAAGTAGACTTATGATGTGAACTGGAATTTCTGTTGGATTCTAATATGCCAGGCACTTTTTTATAATGACTGCAGACACCCATTTGTTCTAAACTTTAACCGGAGGTTCTTTTAATGACTGAAAGGACAGAAGAGCCACTGTATACCTCTAGAGAATGTGCACTTCTGCCTTATGTTACTTTCTGGTAGGGATTTTTGCCACAGAGAGCATGGCAGCCATACAGGCTCACTGATAGCCTCCCTGGTATTATCTGAGAACCCCCAATTACGTGCTCAGAGATCGACACTGCAGGCAAATTATAAACCCTTCTTAAGAGTGGCTTTCATGGGACTGGTAGTGGTGGCAGCAAGATTGCTAATTAAGGGCTATGCCTTTTTACGTCTCCATGAAGAGGATGATTTCTGCTTGTCTCGATCATGTAAACTAGATCTTGCAATCTCATGCATGTAGGATGTGTGCTTAGTGTGTGTGTCCCATTATGTGTTATGAGTTGAGTGCAGTGATTGTGTACGCACAGGTAAGAGTGTAGAGTGAATCCATTTTAGATACCTCCTAGGACAACCTGAAAGGGTTAAGTGCTTTGTGTGAGGCTGCCCAGGTCACTGCTGATCTGGGATCATGCTCTTCTTGTGTGTATTCTTAAACTTCACCACTAGTGTTCTGTGTATCAGTCTTCCTTCAAGTTGTGTGGCAGGCCTTCTTCCCTTTAAAGCTTGCGGTTATGCATCTGTCAGAACTTACTCTGCTGACTGTACGAATCCATGTTTCAACCTGGGTCAGTGGTCACCTCCTTTTGCCCATAGCCCTGTAATGAGCTCATCATGCAGTGGCCATGCAGGATTTGATTGAAGAAGCCCACACGTTTTGAACCAAGCAAGAGTCTACTGCGAATCTATGCTAGACTAGTACATAGTTATTGGAATCTTCATTACTTAAGGAGGAGCTGTGCAAGAGCATAGCAGTCTAAATTCCAGGGACAGAGTCTGCTTAAACGGTCATCCGTCTTCCAGACCAAGGACTAAGACGAGAGAAAAATCCAGCTGAAAGTGATGCTGGAGTGTTGTGCAAGGAGTAGTGTATTGCCTGCTATGAGAGAAGTTGGCAGACAATCGAGAGTGCAGCTTGTTTGAAAGGAGTTAAATTGCACAACTACTGTGAACTTTGCCGAGTCATGGTCACGTCTGCATTGCCCCAGCACATAAGGTAACCCAAACGTCTGCCTGCGTTACTAAAGGCCAAGATGGGAAGGATTATAACCTATATCACTGCTGTATCATTTGTGTACCCCCTTTGTCCCTGACCACATCAGCACTGCAGGGAAACCGTTTATGCCCCTAATTGCCAGAAGGCATCTGATGACTCCATTTATTCCCATTCCAGACAGAAAGAAGTCTGACTTCTTGCTAGGCAAGGCTACCCTGAGTAGGAACTTTGAACTAAGTATAAGTTGTCCAAGTGAATGCCTTTGAACCCGCGAGTTCTAAAAAGAAACAGCTGAAATTGGTGTATGGAGTGGAACCAGTCATAGCGTATTTCACTTTTGTCTGTCAAGATGGTAGACCAGAATTCGAGGCATATGAGCTGCAGATCGTACACTTAGCAATAGATCGCCACTTGGTGTTGGGCTCGGATGAGTGCAGGTTGTTGTCTTCTTGGAAGAAGTCTTTGTAGTCATGAGATAGGTGACTCCTCCCTTGGACAATACTGCGTATGGTCATCGACTCCATCCTCAGATTGTTTTTTTCCGCCACTGGGTTCGGATGAAAGTTTTCCTCTCTGGTTAGAAAAGACTTTCAGCAACTTCGAAGCGTGAAACTTTATATAAACATTTTCGACATCGAATAGACTTTTCGACATCACCAGCTACATTCCGGTGCGTCGACGCGGGCCGTTGGGCCTATCGGCACCGTACGGCCTACGCCTCATGGACAGAACTCCATTCAAGAGATGCCCGGTATGTCGAGCAAAATTCCCTCATAGCGACCATCAGGAGGTCTGCAACCTCTGTCTATCGCCGGAACACGACGAGTTGACCTGCACAGCCTGTGCATCCTTCCGATAGAGGAAGACTGTTCGGAATCGGAGGGCCTGTCGACACGAGATGAGGAGATCAGCGCCAGCACCGGAGGCCATCTTTGAGGAGGAGATCGTCGGAGAGGACTTCTCCGGGGAAGAGGATCCACTCGAAGATATCTTCGAGGACGAGGCTCCACTCTTCGCCGAGGAAGACTCGCCTGATCTCCAGATCATATCGGGGGCAGACGACTCAGACTACTCGATTCTATCTCGGCAGCCCGTGAGTACTCTTGCCCCCTGCACAACATACACTACCAAAACCAAAGGCAGCGGTCGGCACTCCGCCCATGGGGCCCAGTCGAGACCGAAATCTACCCTCAGACGCCCGCCTTCGGGCTCGGCTCCGAGGAAAAAGACTACACCTTCCGGTGCCTCGGCACCAACGAAACCACATGTGCCAATTCCACCTCCTCCATTGGCACCAAAACATCCTTCGACACCGAGGAACTCTTCGATACGGAAGCCAAGACGCCCTTCGGTGCCCAAACACAAAGATCCTTCGGCACCCAAACCAAAAGACACATCGGTGACGAAGCCAAAAACTGTACCGGATCTGAAAGCTTCGACTCCGAAACCTTCCGGTTCCAAAAATAAAGATGGAAAGCCAGAGTCCGACGCCGCAGGGCCAACGAGACCTGTCTCCACGCCGAAATCTCCAACATCGGTACCAAAGACTCCAAGGCCTGATACAGAGACACCTAAACCCTCTATCAAGCCCACCAAGCCGAAACCACCTTCGGCACTGAAAAATTTGCCACAGGACTCGATAACTCCTCCTAAAGCAATAAACACAAAACAACCCCTATCGGCACCGAAAAAATCGACGCCAAAGATGATTGTAGAGGAGGAAGAACTGTTTAGACCAGATCCTAAACAAAGAAAGATCTATTTCAATCTAAAAACTGGACATGTGGAAGCAATTCCTTACAAGAGACCAGCAGACACATCACTTCTACCTGTGGTTCCTACCAAAAAGGATTGTGCAACTTCTCCAATGCACACTTCCTCTCCTTCACCTTCTTCCTCTCCTATCCCTCCTTGTATTGAACCTAGAGCTTCTCCTATTCAATCTACTGCATCATCACACCACACTGACGAAGAGTATGATCTAGGTGCGGGGAATGACGTACCAGAGCCACATGCATACCCTTTAGATGAAGATGTCAATCCAGAATATCCGAAGGATGACGACATATATGGTTTTCCACCTCACAATGTGCCAAACATTCCTGATCCTCAGTACTACCCAACAAAACCTTCCCCTACAGAGGATAGTATTGGGTTTAATCATCTATTAAATAGAGCTGCCCTTTACCATGGGGTTCCAATGCACTCTGATGCCTTTGATGAGGATTTTTTACTGGATACATTTGAGCAGTCACAAAGGTCTACACAAATACTACCCATGATCAAAGGAGTCATTAAACATGCCCCAGAAATATTTAAAGACCCGGTACGATGTAGGGTGTTAAATCAAAGAATAGAAAAGAAGTATAGCCCAGCACCATCTGATCCAGTCTATATTAAGGGACATCTGCCACTAGACTCTTTGGTAGTGTCTAATGAACATAAAAGAGCCAATTCCCAGACCTCTGGTGACACGCCCCCGCCTGACAAAGAATCTAAAGTTATTGATGCGTCAGGGAAACTGATTGCTGCGCAGGCAACAAACATATGGCGCATAGCAAATACACAAGCCCTACTCTCACATTATGACCGGGCTCACTACGACCAATTAGGACAACTAATGGAGCACCTCCCAGATCAATACAAAGATCAGGCAGCAGAGCTCTTACAAGAAGGCAAATTAATATCCAATGCCTCAATTAAATGTGCACTAGATGTAGCTGACACAGCATCCAGAGCAGTCAATACTAGTGTTCTACTCAGACGTCCTGCGTGGTTACGCATTTCAGGTTTTAAACCAGAGTTACAGACTACCATCTTGAACCAGCCCTTCAATCAGAACCAGTTGTTCGGGCCGGAAGTAGACCACACACTAGAAAAGATGAAGAAAGACACGGACACAGCTAAGGGTGCATTACAATCCACATAGACTAGAAGTTATTTTCGCCGCTCCTTTTATAGAGGAGGCTCCAAGCAGACCGGCACAGATAAAACATCATCTTTTAAGACGCACACACAGACCTCCTCTAGCAAAGGCTACTTTAGAGGAGGATACAGAGTCAACAATAATAAGGGAAGAGGTAGAGGTAATAACAACCGCTCCTCTTCCACTCCCAAACAGTGACTTCCCTCTGCCTCCCCTACAGCATTCCACTCCTGTGGGGGGCAGATTATCACAGTTCCTACCTGTCTGGAATTCCATCACAACAGACAGATGGGTAAGACAAATTATCCAACATGGCTACTGTCTAGAACTCACAGCAACCCCCCAAACATACCACCCAGGCAGCGTCCAATGTCCACAGAACATATAACTTTGCTTCAACGGGAGGTTATAGCACTTCTACAAAAGGATGCTATTCAAGTCGTTCCTTTAGAGGAACGGGGAACAGGAGTTTACTCCATGTACTTCCTAATTCCCAAGAAGGACGGGCCACTAAGACCAATTCTCGACCTCAGGCCCCTCAACCATTACATACAATCAGATCATTTTCACATGATCACTTTACAACAAGTACTCCCACTACTACAACAGGGAGACTTTCTTTCAACACTAGACCTGAAGGACGCTTATTTTCATGTTCCTATACATCCTGCGCACAGGAAGTATCTAAGGTTTGTCATACAAGGACAGAATTATCAGTTCAAAGTCCTTCCGTTCGGGGTCACAACCGCACCACGAGTGTTTACAAAGTGCTTAGCAGTAGTAGCAGCACATCTCAGAAGACAACAGATACATGTCTTCCCTTACCTCGACGATTGGCTCATAAAAGCAAGATCGTTCAACCAGTGTGTCCAACACACAAAACACACACACAAAACAAACAGACATTGCAGGGGTTTACAATAAACTACACCAAGTCGCACCTAGAGCCTTTGCACTTTCATCAGTATCTAGGAGCTACCATAGACACATCTACAGCTCTAGTGTATCCCAGTCCAGCCAGGATACAGAGCATTCAGACATAAATCTCCCTTTTTCAACACCAGCAGTCTCTCAAAGCTAGAGTGTTCATGAGACTGATAGGCATGATGGCGTCTTGCATCTTCATAGTTCCTCCCGCAAGACTGCAAATGTGCCCATTACAAGAATGTCTAGCACAGCAGTGGAATCGGGCTCAAGGTCCGCTCACAGACCTAGTGTTGGTAGACAGCAGTATATATCGCTTTCTGCAATGGTGGAACACCAAAAACTTGACAAAGGGACGGCCGTTCCTAGAACCTGTTCCACAGATAGTGCTCATGACGGACGCATCCCTCACAGGATGGGAAGCCCATCTCTTGCATTATACCACACAAGGCCAATGGAACAACCAACAAAAACAGTTCCATATCAACCATCTAGAGCTGCTAGCAATTTTCCTAGCACTCTAAACGTTTCAGGTACAAGTACGAAACAAAGCTGTCCTAATCCAGACGGACTATGACAGCCATGTATTATATACAAAAACACACTCTCTGCAACTGTCCCAGCTTGCACAGATCATTTGGAGATGGGCCATTCTTCAAAACATACACCTGACAGTAGAACACCTTCCAGGAATTCACAATCAGATAGCAGATCTGTTGAGTCGTCAGTCACAACAGATTCACGAATGGGAGATACACCCACAAGTTCTTCAACCATTCTTCCAAATGTGGGGGCATCCACAGATAGATCTGTTTGCCACCCACGAAAATGCAAAATGCCCAACCTTTGCCGCCAGGTTTCCACACCCACGGTCGGAGGGGAATGCGATATGGATGAACTGGTCAGGCAGATTTGCGTACGCTTTTCCGCCGCTCCCACTCATTCCACTAGTAATACGCAAGCTCAGACAACAGTCTCTCAAACTAATACTAGTACTAATACTAGGGGGGGAGTGGGGAGGGTCGTGCAGTTCTGATTTAGCCAGAGTGGGGGTACGTTTGATGTTGAGCGGGAGTTCGTTCCAGGTCTTTGCTGCGATGTATGAGTAGACACTTCCACCCGTTATGGCTCTGCGTATATGCAGGGTTTCGACAATAATGAGGTCGGCGGAGCGGCGGTTTCTCTTAGGTGCGTGGAAAGAGACTTGTTGAGGTATTAGGGTCCGCTGTTGTTTCCAGAGCAGGGATTTGTTGATTCCAGCATAGAGGGCATTTCCGTAGTCCAGTCTGCTAGTTATGAATGAGTCTCCCGCTCGGTTTACCATCGGAGGCACCGATGGACAGAGCGGGGCCTCATTCTCCCGAGCGGTCGCCGGGTGAGGTGAGGTCGTCACCCACAAAAAGCTGGGAAGAAGATGTTCTTCTCTCCTTCCAGTGGGCAGTCAAATGTGAAGGTTCCTGGTAGATATGTACCTTTTTCTTAGTACATTCTTTGTTCTTGATCTAACAAATCATTGACAATTGCAGTAGCTTCTCTGTTTATGGTCCTGAAGAAAGC
Source organism: Lissotriton vulgaris (assembly GCF_964263255.1). NCBI lineage: Eukaryota > Metazoa > Chordata > Amphibia > Caudata > Salamandridae > Lissotriton > Lissotriton vulgaris. The sequence goes on along the minus strand of NC_141698.1, from coordinate 50,852,850 downwards.
CGGGGCAATGCCCCACGGGCTGAAACATGTCGACCGATTTGCACATAACGCCATGGGGTAGTCTTACTACTCGGCGTGTTTTTAACTTTTGACACATGTAGTGTAGTTTGAATACTTTACAATGCCCGTGTAGTCAATTTTATTTTCACTATTTGCCCTTTAAGCACTGCACTTTAGCAAATACCACTTCACGATGGTCATCACGGCTAGTTTTTTGACATCCATTTTATATCGACACTACTAAGTCGGTTGTGATTTGGAATGATCAATAAACATCCCACATGACGTAAATTCCACCATAAAGGGTGGTCTGATGGGATTTATTTAGCCAGTGTGCTACAACACCTTATGTGCATGCATGCATCCACGGTTACACCTCGGCTAGTACAGCTACACACTTTTCCAGACCTGGTCTGCTCTGTTGTGTTTTCTATGAATGAGTCGGTGACAGTCTTTCTCGATTCGGCAGAGATCCACTTGAAGGTCTTGCGAAGGATGTGGAGGTTGTTGTATCACGAGGGTAAAACTGCATTGATCTGTCGGGTCATGGTGAGGGAGGAGTCTAGTATGATGCCGAGGTTGTGGGCGTGGAAGGTCTTGCGAAGGATGCAGAGGTTGTTGTATCACGAGGGTAAAACTGCATTGATCTGTCGGGTCATGGTGAGGGAGTAGTCTTGTATGATGCCGAGGTTGTGGGCGTGGTCCGTGGGAGTAGGTGGGTTGCCGAGTGTTGTCCATGCTGAGGGGGTGGGGTACGAGAACTTCTGTCTTCTCCGAGTTGAACTTCAGACAGCTGCTGCTCATCCAAGATGCAACGTCTTTCAGTCCCTTCTAGAAGTTGAGTCTGGTGATGTCGGGTTCCTTATGAGGGAGAGGATGAGCTGGGTGTCGTCTGCATTGGATATTATGCTGAGCCCATGTTGTCTGTCGATGGTGGCGAGGGGAGCAATGTAGATGTCGAACAGCGTGGGGCTGAGCGACTATCCTTGGAAACAGGTCTACAGCGCCTTACAACCCTCCCCTTGCTATAAGCTAGATTATTATAATTATAGAAAACCTCTAGCCTTTGTCAGGTGGACCCCATACCTCTAAGTTTAGATGCAAGGAATCACATCTCAGGACAACCACAGCTCTTCTTCGTTGGAATGAATCTCTCCAAGTGCCTTTTCATGCATACAATGCCATATTAAAAGCACCGGACTTTCAATAGTGCAGCTGTGTTCTATGTTGTGTATGGGTGCGGGACCGACCAAAGTGAATCAACAACATACATTGTTTTTTGACCTTGAACATTCTGTGTAGACAAGGAGCACATTGTACAGCTAAATGTGTGAAGGGCAGACAGTTCTCATGTGAGAATGCACCAGCAGCCTATCCACGAGAATAAAGCTATGTAGTACTGTGCGCAAAAGTGGCAAGATGGTTGCCGAGCATTACTAACTAATGCTAACTTAGCAATGTCTGCAGTTAATTCTATGACCTCACTACACTCCGCAGTTGATCTCTGTGGGTTTGGAGAGGAAAGGCGGGACTCTGATTCTTTGGGTTCAGATGGTAAGGAAAGATTGGATCTAGTCAAGGGAAGTTCCCTCCATGCCGGCATCGTGGAGTCTGGCTGTGAGAGTGTGGTGGGAAATGGTATCCAAAGCTGCAGAGATGTCCAGTACGATGAGGGCCGCCATGTTGCCCTGGTCTAGGAGAGTGCGTATGTCATCTGTTCCAGTGAAGAGGTCGGTCTCGGTGCTGTGGTTTCTGCAGATTCCGGATTGGGAAGAGTAGAGGATGGAGTTGTCTTCGTTGAAGTTTGTGAGCTCGCTGTTCACCATCTTCTCTGTGACTTTAACGATGAGGAGAGAGATGAGTCTGTAGGTTTAAAGATCCATAGGGTCTTCAGAGGGCTTCATGAGGAGGGGCTTAACTTCTGCACGTTTCCAGTCATAGGGGAATGTGCCTGATTCGAAGGTGGCGTTGATGGTGCATCGTATCTCGAAAGCTATGGCAGCGTCGGTTCTGTGGAAGATGGGCAGCAGGCAGGGGTCTGTGGGGGCTTCTGACTGAACGGTCTTCATGGTCGTGGCGGTGTCTACGGTGGTGAGCTGGGTCCAGGCGGAGAAGGTAGGCTGGCTGGCGTTGTTGGCGGTTGGCATGGTTTCGGCGTCGGGTGTCTGTTCATTGAAGTAGTTGTAGAGGGACTTGATCTTGAGATGGAAGTAGGATCCAAAATTGTTGCAGAGGTCCTGGGAAGATTACTAGTTTCTTGTTTCTGCCCTTATACGTTTCCAGTTGTGTCAACGGTTTTGCTGTAGACTTAGTCATTTCCAAACAAACCATCTCCCAGTTCATAACCATGTCTGTGTAGAAAGATCTGATCCCTTTATAAGAATTATGTTATTCATGACTCCTGCTTGCCCAGACAAACTAACCACTGGGTGAGCTATATGGAAATAGATCTTAAACTGCTTGATTGAATGATTATCTCTGTTCCTATGTCATCTGTCCTTCCAGGTACTTGTCCACTCAACTACACAGCTATGAAGAGAAATTAACTGATGGTTCAGCAAAATTGCTTTACCAAAATCAAGCACAAAATCAATGCACAATATCTTGTGAAATGAGATGGAGAAAACCCTCAAATAACTTATCTCCATTATGAAAGGGTAGCCTACAAAATACCCTTTTCCAGATTAAATTATCTTTCCTTAACCATAAACTACACGGTGTACTAAACAGCCACAAAGACCACTTCAAAGTGAACCTGTAACAAACTAAACACTAAAGTACACCCATGCTTATTGTTCTAAATTGTGATAAACACACCACAAATATCCAGAATATCAGGGAAGGCATAGATCGATAAGTAGCCCAAGTCTGATCTTACCCGCACTCGTCTTTCTACGAAAGTCCTCATTGCAACTGCTTCATTGCCATCCTGGAAATTAATGTTCGAGGCATGTGGGCTGCTGAATTCATATCTGTGCATAGATCGCCGCCTTGTGTTGGGTCCTGATGATTCCACATTGTTGTCCTGGAAGAGTCTTCGAAGTATCACGAGATAGGTGGCTCCTCCCCTGGACTATAGTGCGCATGGGCATCCTCTCCATCCTCAGATTGTTTTTTTCCCCCATTGGGTTCGGATGTACTTTCTTGACTCCAGTTCGGAATAGATATAAAACACTTTTTTAAGGCCAAAAGGCCTTCGGGGCGTCGGTATTGTCTTTCGTTCGGTGCCACGTACTTGATCCAGTTCTTCGAACAGGACGTCTAAGGCCGTTTGCTTTTTTCGACACCAGAGGCCCCATCAACAATCGACGATGGAACAGACCCCGTTCGAAAGATGCCCCGTTTGCAACTCCAAATACCCTCACATTGATGTGCACCCAGTGTGCAATAAATGCCTATCCCCGGACAACTACGAGGCCAGCTGCATGGCCTGTTCTAGGTTCAGGTTGAAGACACTTCGGCTTCGACGCGCCACAAGACAGTCGGCGCAGAAGACGGCGCCCGACCCGGAGAACATCTTCGAAACTGATGACGACGAGGGCGTCGATGAAGAGGATCCTGAACAACAGTCTGATCCTGCGTCGGAGCACGACTCTATCTATGATGAGGACGAAGAAGACTACGTCCATGAGGAAGACGTCGTCGAGGTAGGAGACGACGCAGTGCCATCGGAGCAGTCGATGACGACTAGAGGGATGAGCAAGGCCCAACCGCAGTCGCGGGCCCAATACTGACACTGTACTTTCTAAGGCTCAGGTCGAGGCATCGCCGGAAGGCCTTAGCCAAGATCTTAATCCGCATTCTATAGCTCCGCGTCAAGGCCCGGCTAAGAATATTTCTAAGGAGCCATCGGTCGATCAATCACAATCAGCGGTGAAATCGAAACTGAAACTGACAGATGCTAAATCTAAACCGAGGACTGACGACAGTCCTCGGATCGACGGCTTCGGAGTCATCGGCTCCAATCAAAACCAAAGGTGTCATCAACCCTTCGGGGTCACAAGGGGGCGTCGGCCCAAAGATCTGGGCACCGAAGCCTGTATCTACGGGCAAGCACGTCGCGCTGACGCTGTAGACGACTATGTCCAAAGATGGCGACACTGGCAAAGGACTCAAGGCTAAGAAGACTCTCGATCTGAAGCTTCCAGCCTCCAAGCCAATAGTGGGCAAGGCCTTTGAGTCGAAGAGCAAAATCGACTCGAAAGAGCATGTCACGTCGAAGCAGAAGAGCGTGCCTGCTGCGCACTGGGAGCTCGAGGCGACGCAAGGCCGCAAGCAAACTAGTGATCAGACGAAGTCGGTCGGATCGAAGACCGCGCCGCCCTCGAAGAAGGTCGGTTCGTCTCCAATGCTTACGCCACCAATCAAGTACGGACTGCCCCTGACCGCTCGGCCCAAGGCGTTCGAGCCACAAAAAAGCACCAACACAGCCAAAAAGGTGTCGGTAGTATCAAGAAATCAGCTCATTGAGGAGGACGTGGTGTTCCAAGCGCCCTCCTATGACAATCAGTCAAAACTATTCATCGACTCGGATTCTGGCAGACTCACTATTTACAAAAGAAAGAACATTCCAGAAAATCCTTTGGAGTCATACAAGATCCCACTCAAAAAGAAAAGGGACTCTGCCACCTCACCTGTTCTTTTTGAACCTGTGGAGTCCTATGGACAACAATATGCCTATTCTCCCACACGTACCAATGAGGATGTGGAGGAGGGTTACAATGAGGAGGAATTTAGTTATCCTATTGACACAGATCAAGAGGAACCTCAACCCTGGACTGACCCTGTTGACCCTGGTGAGCCACACACCACGCCTGACACTCAGTCCTATACCGTCAAAACCTCGCCTACTGAAGATACTGCTGCGTTTAACGCATTGATTGAAAGGGCAGCCAATAACCGTGACGTGGAAATGCACGCTGACCCAGTGGAGGAAGACTTTTTGTTTGATACTTTCTCGACTTCAGAAAGATCAGTAAAGACATTGCCTATGCTAAAGGGTGTCCTTAAACACGCTAGTGACATTTTCAAGGAGACCACAAGGGCAAGGGTTGTAAACCCAAGGATTGAAAGGAAATACCGGCCTGCGCCTGTAGTCCCTACGTACATCAAGGGCCAGCTCCCATTGGACTCCCTGGTGGTGGCGAATCCTCGTAAGAGAGCGAACTCTCAGACAAGTGGTAATGCGCCTCCTCCGGACAAAGAATCCAAAATCTTGGAATCTTCTGGCAAACGAGTAGTGGCTCAAGCGGCAAATATTTGGAGGATCTCAAATACACAGGCCCTATTAGCCAGATATGATAGGGCTCATTACGACACATTAGAGCAGCTACTACAACACCTGCCTGATGCTTATAAGGAGGGAGCAGAAATGCTGATACAGGAGGGAAAGCTGATTTCAAATGCATCCATTAAATGTGCGCTGGATGCAGCAGACACAGCAGCTAGGGCCATCAACACAAGTGTGATGCTTAGAAGGCATGCCTGGCTACGCATCTCTGGTTTTAAGCCAGAGATCCAAACAACTTTACTTAATCAGCCGGTTAACCCTGACTATCTATTTGGTCCTGATGTAGACACAACCCTAGAAAATTAAGAAAGACACTGAGACAGCAAAATCCATGGGAGCTCTGCAGTCACAACAGTTCAGGGGTGGTTCCTTTTGTTGCTCCAGTAACAGGGAAGCCTCTAGAGGTCAAGCATCACAGCAAGCCCAATACAACAAAGGGAGCACACAGACCACCTATAACAAAAACAATAGGGGTGGATATTGTGGGAACAGCACCAAAGGCAGAGGACGAGGAAATAATAATGCCAGATCCTCCGCCACCAATAAACAGTGACGTCTTGTCACTGCCCCCAGACCATGTAACACCGGTCAGGGGAAGACTTCAGCAGTTCTTGCCAGTCTGGGAAGGCATTACCACAGACAGGTGGGTGAGACAACTTACCCAATACGGCTAGAACTAACCTCCACTCCACCCAACATACCCCCAAGGCACCGTCCTATGTCCGCAGAGCACATGCACTTATTGCAGCAAGAAGTCATCTGCATGCTGCAAAAAGGGGCCATAGAATTTGTGCCTTTAGAACAACAGGGTACAGGGGTGTACTCACTGTACTTCTTAATCCCAAAGAAGGACGGGTCTCTCCGGGCCCATTCTAGACCTCAGACCCCTGAACCAGTACATCTTGTCAGAATATTTTCACATGCTGACTTTGCGGCAAGTTCTACCATTGCTCAGTCAAGGGGACTTCCTAGCAACCCTAGACCTAACGGACGCATATTTCCACATTCCCGTTCACCCAGGTCACAGGAAATATCTCAGGTTGACAATAAACAACCAGCTTTACAAGTTCAAGGTCCTGCCTTTCGGGGTCACTACCGAACCCAGAGTGTTTTCCAAGTTCTTGGCGACAGTGGCTGCGCACCTTCGGAGACAACACATCCATGTCTATCCTTATCTGGACAACTGGCTTGTCCAAGCAAAGTCAGCCCAGCAATGTGCCAGCCACATGTCCCGCACGATTCACCTCCTACACAGTCTAGGATTTTCACTAAATTACCCAAAATCTCATCTTCAACCCTCACATGTACAACAGTACCTAGGAGCGACAATAAACACACTGACAGCAACAGCGCAGCCAAACTCTGCCAGAGTCAACAGCATGCAATTGCTGATTCAGAAATTCAGGCTCCAACACTCCCTCCCAGCGCAAGTGTTTATGCATCTGATAGGTATAATGGCCTCCCGCATCTTCATAGTCCATCACGTGAGACTACACATGCGTCCGCTTCAGGAGTGCTTGACACGACACTGGAACCAGGCTCAGGAACATCTCAAAGACAAAGTGTTGGTGACCGGTCGTTCATACAACTCTCTGCATTGGTGGAACACGCAACACCTTTGCAGGGGAAGACCGTTCCAAGAGCCTGTACCACAGATAGTGCTGACAACGGACGCATCTCTCCAGGGCTGGGGAGCGCATGTCCTCCATTATACAGGGCAGGGTCTATGCACGACGCAGCAGCAGAAGATGCACATCAACCTCTTGGAGCTGATGGCAATCTTCATGGCGATGAAGGCGTTCAAATTGCATTTGTGCAACAAAGTTGTGCTGATCCGGACGGACAACATTACTGCCATGTATTACATCCAGAAGCACACACTCTCCACAATTGTCACATCTAGCCCAGAGCATGTGGAAGTGGGCCATTCAAAGAAACATGTTCCTCATGGCGGAACATCTCCCAGGCAAGGACAACCAGATGGCGGACCTGCTCAGCAGGCACAGCCATCAGATGCACGAGTGGGAGATACATCCCTCAGTGCTCCAACCGTATTTCCAGCAGTGGGGTCATCCAGAGATAGACCTATTCGCCACAAAGGAAAACTCAAAATGCCAAACCTTCGCCGCCAGGTTCCCACACCCGCAGTCTCAGGGCAATGCGATATGGATGAACTGGTCAGGCAGATTTGCGTACGCTTTTCCTCCAGCACCGCTCATACCGCTAGTGGCACGCAAACTGCGGCAGCACTCCATGACGCTCATCCTAGTTGCTCCAACATGGGCAAGGCAGGCGTGGTACACCACGTTCCTAGAACTTTCAGTGGTGCCTCACCAACGACTGCGACTCACACCCAGTCTCCTCACTCAGAGCCGTGGAGACATTCAGCACCCAGATCCGCAACAGTTGAGCCTTGCAATATGGCACCTGAGGTCATAGTTTGGCTACCTAAACCTGCCCCCTGACTGTATGAATATCATCAACGAGGCAAGAAGACCTACAACCAGGGCGTGCTATGCGGCAAAATGGAAGCGATTTGTCATTTATTGTTCCAATAATGACAAATCCGCTGGATGCATCAACGCAAAACATTATATGTTATTTGTTACATCTATACAGATGCAATCTGGCATATAGTTCCATCAGGATACATTTAGCTGCAATGGCAGCTTATCTTCAGAACAGACAGCACCTTTCCCTTTTCAGGGTGCCGGCTATTAAAGCATTTATGGAGGGACTCAAAAGAGTGATTCCTCCCAGACACCCACCTTCACCTGTCTGGAATCTGAACATAGTTCTCACCAGACTAATGGGGCCACCTTTTGAACCTCTTCACTCTTGTGAAATACAGTTTCTGACATGGAAAGTGGCCTTTCTAGTAGCAATCACATCGCTAAGCAGAGTTAGTGAGCTTCAAGCCCTAACTATTCAAGAGCCTTTCATACAGATTCATTCTAATAGGGTAGTGCTGCGTACCAACCCTAAATTTATGCCTAAGGTGGTGTCGCAGTTCCACATTAATCAAACTATAGAACTGCCAGTTTTCTTCCCAAATCCAGATTCAGTAGCAGACCGAGCACTGCACATACTGGATGTTAAGAGCTCTCCTGTATTACATAGACAAGACAAAAGATTTCAGGAAAACTAAGCAACTGTTTGTTGCCTTCTCTCCACAGCACAAAGGCAACCCCATTTCCAAATCCGGTATAGCCAGATGGATTGTTAAGTGCACACAGATCTGTTATCAGAAGGCTAAACGCACATTAACAGTTCCCCCAAGAACGCATTCCACACGCAAGTTAGGGGCATCCATGGCTTTCCTAGGTAACATTCCTCTAGAAGATAGATGTAGAGCAGCCACATGGACCACCATACATACATTTACCAAACACTACTGCGTAGATGTACACCCCAAACGGCAAGCTACTGTAGGACAGGCTGTTCTCAGAACTCTTTTTCAGACTGCTGCAGCTGGCACGGGCAGCCACCGCTAAGGAGGAAACTGCTATTTATTCTATGCACAGATATGAATTCAGCAGCCCACATACATCGAACGGAATATGCTATTTACCAGTATGCATCTGTTCTTGGCATGTAGGGCTGCTGACATTCATATCGCCGCCCTCCTCCCCGGTGCCTGTCGCAGCTGTAGCACTCCAAATCATTCTCAGGCATGGTCATCACTTACTGTACTATACTCCATCTCTGCCACAATAGCGAAAAACAATCTGAGGATGGAGAGGATGCCCATGCGCACAGTAGTCCAGAGGAGGAGCCACCTATATCGTGATACTTCGAAGACTCTTCCAGGACAACAATGTGCAATCATCCAGACCCAACACTAGGCGGCGATCTATGCACAGATATGAATGTCAGCAGCCCTACATATATATGACAGATATACTGGAACAAATATCGGCCATATGAAATGGCTGGCCCAGAATTGGGCCACTGCCAGTAATGCCTATGGCTTTTCAGCAATTTCTCGAGTAGGCCATGTTAAGAATTTGCCTTGTTCCTTCAAACTTTTATTTGGGAGGATAAACGCTCACAACTCTTAATGAGAATCACAAGTGCTTTGTAGACTATAAAAGTATTAGAATATATTGTGAATGCTCCTTGAGGTCTTGCGGCTTTGAAGCCAATTTAGGTGCAAATTGTGCTCTAAAATGTATAATTTTGCAATATTTTATAGTGGAGGGAACCAATGTCTTTGGGGAGAACCACCTTCTTCACTCCCTTGTGGAAAGAACTGCATCTCGCTTGCTTTTCGTGGCCTCTGCAGATCACGGAGATTATTTATGTCCCATCTTGTTCACGAGTTGCCACTAACCATACTGTCCCCGGGTATGCTTTTCACCTCTGCAGGAAAAGACTGGAACGCTCACTGGAGCAGAAGCTTCTACTCTGTACTAAACCCTGGCTCTTCCCTCCCTTCTTTCTTGCCCTCTGGTATCTTCTCCTTCTTTCACTTCCTCCTCCGTTGTATTTTTATTTATATATTTTTTTTTTTTAGAAGTTTTATGTAGCGCTAGCCTGACCCGAGGGTATCGGAGCGCTTTACAACACTGTTTCAGTGGAGATACTTAATAAAGCAGTATCAAACAGAAGTTTGGAAGTCCACAGGTGCTATAAATTCTTGAGTTAGTAGTAGTGGCCTTGTTGCATGCATTGTTGAGGTACTTCAAGAGACCTGAGGAAGCCTCGGTATTGGCTGTGGTGAGTCAGATGGAGTGGAGCCAAAGCAGGGGTAGGGTTAGACGTGGGGGCTGGGGTTATCCCATTGGGTTGGAGCGGTTGAGGAGGAGGGCTATAAGGTGCATTTTGAATTTTGTGAAGGACTGGATCGTTCTGATGTCTGCAGGGATGGAGTTCCAGATTTTGGGCGCATTTCCTGCGAATGACCTAGCAGGGGTTGATAGTTTGTGTGCGAAGGAGGGAGTTGGAACTCCTGTGGTTCCTTGCCTGACCTGCCCTTTTGAGCTTGGAGGCCAGGTAGTCCAGTTTCCCTGTGTGTAGGGCTTTGTGCATGAGGCAGGCCGTTCTGAAGTACACCCGCTGATCAATTGGGAGCCATTTTAGATCTCTTAGAGCAGGAGAAATTTGGTCCTATTTCCTGATTCCAGTGACCATTCTGGCTGCTGCATTGAGGGTTGTTTTGAGGGAAGCCAGGTGGGTTTTAGCAGTGCCTGTTAGGGTTGCGTTACTGTAGTAGAGTCTAGATAGCACCAGTGCTTGGGTGGCTTGTTTGAGGTCTTTGTTGGGAATGAATGGTTTAATCTTTTAGAGAAGCTTCATGTTGAGGAAGGCGGTCTTTGCAGAATTTTTGATGTGTTTGGTCATGTCCAGTTTGGGGTCAAGGTTGATTCCTCGTGATTTTACGGAGTTTGCTAGGGTGAGGTTGCCGTTTAGAGTATCCAGAGCTTTAAGCCATTCTGCAATATGTGGGTTCTCTTCTTTGTTGGAGATGAGGAGGATCTCTGTTTTGTCCTGATTAAGTTGAAGGTGATTTAGGGACAGCCAGTGATGAATTTCTTTTAGGGTGTTGTTTAGTCTGAGGATATCATCTGGGGAGGAAGTTTCCAGATAGATCTGGGTGTCATCAGCATATAGGTGGAAGGGGATATTGGCATTTTAAGTATGGAAGTGAGGGGTTCCATGTGTATATGTTGAACAGTTGCAGTGAGAGCACTGAACCTTGGGGCACTCCCCTGTTGATGGTGTGAAGGTCGGAGGTGAAGTTTTAGATTTTTACCTTTGCGATCGGTTGTGGAGGAAGGAGGTGAGCCAGCAGAGGACCATCTCATCGGCAACCACGCTTTCTTGTAGGGCCTTGATGAGAAGATGGTGGTCTACCGTGTCAAAGGCTGCCAATAGGTCAGAGAGAATGAGTAAGCAGCAGCGATAGTTATCGAGTGACTTGCGAATATCATCTGTGATGTTTAGGATTTCAGTCTCCGTGCTATAGCCTTTTCTGAAGCCTTATTGGTGGGGATCAAGACGGTTGATGCCCATATGCTGAGTCAATTGTGAAAGGACGCCTTTTTCGAGAATTTTGAGAGGGGGAGGGGTAGAGGGGTATGGATATTGGAGACGGGTCTGAAGTTGATCAGATCTGTGGAGTCCAGGCCTGGTTTTTTTTTAGTTGTGGCGTTATTTGGCCGCCTTTGAGGCAATCCGATATGATGCCCTTTCTCAGGGAGCTGTTGGTGATTCTGCACCAGAACAGGGCTATTGTGAGTTTGAGTTTCTTGGTCAATTGAGAAAGTATGGGATCCAGGACGTGCGAGGCGGGTTTGGAGGTGGAGATTAGCTTGATAACCTCGGCTTCCGAGATTGGATGAAAGGATTTCCAAGTGTTAGTGAGGTTCCTGTATGTGCTTTCGGTTGGGAGTGGGGGCAGGCTTTCGCAGGCGTGGATGGTGGTGATAAGTGTAGCTCAATCTTGCAGATTTTTTCTTCAAAAAAGATGGCAAAGTTTTCGCACAGTTCGTTAGAGGCCTGGTTAGAGGCCACGGGGGCTTCGTGTTTTTTTGTTTGATGATTTTGAACAGTTCGTGGGCCTGTTTTTTGCATTATCCAGGGCGAAGCAGAAAAAGTTCGATATTTCGATACATATGTGTTTTTTGTGGTTTCTTCGAGCTGCTTAGAGTTGTTCGAGTAGGCTAGTGGAGGGGTTGTTTTTCCACAGCCTTTCTAAGGCTCTGAGTTGCCGCCTTTCGTTATTGTCTGTATTGAACCAGGCTCTGGAAGGGCTTTTTTTGTTTCAGAGGGGTTATCTGGTCAAGAATGGATGTCAGGGATGTGTTGTAATGGTTGGTGAGTTCTGTCGTGGACAGGTCCCCCGTGGAGGTGTTGAGGAGGGAATTGACTTTTTCTTCCAGGTCGGTCATGTTGATCTGGGTAAGGTTTCAGGTCCATTTGGATTCTTTTTGGATGGAGGGTTGTAGAGTGGCTGGCTGAGTAAGATGGAAGAGGATTAAGTGGTAGTCAGACCATTCTACGGGCAGAGTGTGGTTTATCTTCACTGTGTCACGTTTGGCGATAATGGCATCAAGGATTGCTCCTTTGTTGTGAGTTTCTTCTGTGCTTTGTTGTAAGAGATTGTTGTTATGTAGCAACTCGCTCAGGTTTTGAATTTGCGGGTTGCTATCTTCATTCCAATGTAGGTTGAGGTCTCCCAGAATTAGGTTATTTGCCTCTTATAGGGAGCAGTGGGCGATCAGGTCAGACAGGTGCTCAGCGAAAATGGTGGGGTTGCCTGGAGGGTGGTAAATAAGGTAACAGGTTAGTGTTTTGTTGTTGCTCATGTTGATGTTGACTTTTGGGCACTCAAAGGTTTTGTAGTTGAGGGAGTCAGTTTCCGAAATGGAAATATTGTCTCTGTGGATGATTGCTATGCCTCCTCTTTGGTCTTTTCTGTCTGTATTGGTGATTGTGAAGCCTGGGGCAACGAGAGTGTCTAGGAGAGGTGCAGAGGAGTCGTTGATCCAGGTTTCAGTGATGAATGCTATGTCTGTCGTGAGTGAGGGTGGATTCTGCTAATTCCGTGGCGTGTTTGATGGCTGATCTGCAGTTTATGAGCATGCAGTTAGTGGGGGTCGTCTCTGCTTTGGGTTTTTTCGTTAGTGGGGCTGTGGGGATGGTGTTGCGGGTGGACGGCAGTCTTGGTGAATTAGGAGGGGCTGGAACTCTTCCCAGTCCGGTGATCACCTGGATTTTAGATTGAAGGGTGTCAGCGAACGGATTGTTGTATGAGGAGGCGAAGACCGCCGCATCACTCTCAGACATGGCGTCTCTAGTTCTTTTGGGTCTCTGTGCCAGAGAGGGTATTTTCTCACCTGTCATATTCCTGCCCTCTTATTCCTTCTCCACTCTCTTCTGCTTCATCTCATATTCTGTCTTCTGGCTCTTCCCGTCCCTCTTACTTTTCCCCAGAATCCCCCCTTGCTTTGCCATGCCCGCTCTTCATTCCTCTCCCTGCTCTCTTTCTTTGCCGTCATTCCTTTCCTGCTGAAGCTCAGTTGTTTCATAACCCACCATCCAGTTCACAGCCAGTCTCTCCCTGACTGATAACCAGTGCTTGCTTTCAGTGTAAAAATAGAAGTGCAGGCACTCTGTACCAGAGAAGCTGCTCGTTTTTGAGAAGTGCTGGTACTCTCTAATTAAAAGCATTACGTTTCTCTTGAGAATTGCAGGTTCTTTCCCTCTCAAAATAAAAAAGTGCCAGTACTCAGTACCGGCCCTTTTAAAGCACAGTATAGTACCAGCCCTTTTAAAGACTGCGAATGAGGCTCTCTTTCTCCCCTTGCCGCAGTTTGTTGCTCATAACTCTCTCTCTACAGATGGGCCTCCTCCCCCCTTCCCTCTCCTCCACCCTCTATTACCTCAAGTCCCTCTTCTGCTCCAGTGTGGCCTACCACACGTGTGGTTATTGCATGGCCCCGCCTCTCCCCCGCGCTCCCTGGCTCTATCCGCAAACTCCCCCCCCCCTATCCGCTGGCAGCAGTTATTGCCTATAGATGAAGGGATTACCAATGTATGCTTGCCAGGTTGGGCATCGGGCTGCAATCTGCAGGCTGGGCCATCTGTGCCTTGACATGTATCGATTCCCGCCGGCTCCCCATCTGTCCTTGACACCACAGAGCATTACAAGGTGCAATCAGCTCGTTTCTGGGCTCCTTTCTCTCTCTCCGAAGACTGACTGCAAAGCAAAACCATAAAGAAAGAAGGCAAATCCACAGAAAAAAAGGAAACCGTGTAACCTGTGCAAGAAATGCTTTGTATGATTGTAAACATAACTAATTCACCTGGCGAAGCCACCAATATGAAAAGAAAGGGAAATAAACACTGGCAAAGCTAGCCGATCGTTTAGATTTGCATCGCTCTTTCACTATACAATAGCTGCCACCCCACACAGCACTTGTGGGGTGGGAGCAATTGTTAAAGTGAAAGCACGATGCTAAAATAAACACGCCAAAATGGTGTTCACTGACAAATGACGTAGACTGTCGAAAGCCCCAAGTAAAAGATCCAGTCCTGATGGGAGGTTCCAAAACGAGACCGGGCGGTAACAAGGAGGGACTAAGAAGCCTCATTATCAATCTGAAGCCAGCATTTACCATGGACGATGATGCCAGCCAATAAAAAAAATATGGGCTGGGCTTCCACACCATTTCTAAAACATACCCTATTACAGCATGCCTGGCAAAGCGAGCAACGCTTGCGCTACAACGCTAGGTTCGACCTTAAAAGGAGTGAAAAAGACTTTAAGGAGATTTTTCCAGACCCAACCACTAGATGCCAAACTAATCCACAGCATGTGAATCCAGAAAACTCTTAAAACTGCAATGCACTTTGCATTGAGAATTGTACACTTTCAAAGGTGTCATTGTAATTTGTGGTCTGATAAGGTTGCTTACTGTGCCTGCGATTTTACTTAACTTGGACCAGACCTGAGCACATAGTATTGATAAATGGTATAAAATGTATGAACCATATGCAAAAGATCTGGCTGATCAGAAGCTATTTTATTGAAATTGGGGACCTTTAATTTAAATTTAATTTGAGTTTTTGTAATTGTGCTCCTCGTGATTTCCTCTTTGTTAGATCGCTACACTGCTTTAATTATGCTTCCATGGCAAACAATACGTTGATTGTTATTAAGTTGTATTGTTAGGCTATTTTGTATTTTTTCTTCACATCTTGTGGATTACTACTATATGCAATGTATGACTTGTGTATTTATATTCAATATGCTACATTCGCAGTAAAATAAAAGCAGTGTGCTGGTACAAAATGCTTTGTGGTCAAATAGATCAGAGGTGTGTGCAATGGCATCTCTGACATCCCAAAACCAGCAGTGTGACACACACTTGTTTTTTCCCCTACAGCTCAGCCCTATATCGCCCTGGATTGGAATCCTGAGATGAAGAAAAGGTATTATGATGAGGTGGAGGCTGAGGTGAGTTTATTTTCAAGTAACTACATGGGTGAGTGATATTAAGTGTAAAGGGAGCATTGCAAGGAGCCATTCTAGTACACAACCTAAAGAAGCAAAAAGAGACCTGGTGAGAAATCTCTGAAGAGGCAGGTGTTCTAGGTACCTCTTCCATATGCTGGAGTATATATTGTGGTAGTTCCTCCGTGTCCGGTTGTCCCCAAGCAATGTATGTTGCCCATATTAAAGTCAACAAAGGCTTACTGTGTATCCCGCATTCGTCTCTGGCTCAGGTCATGACACAGGAAATCTGCCTTGTAGTGAAATTTTTTAACTTTAGTCATAATGTGTTCTGTTCTTTCCACATAGCTTTGAAATATGAATTTGCTGCTGTGCATCAAGGGGTTATCTTTCTCATATACATCCAATATATTTGCCTGCATGTGCAAAAAAAAATTCTGGTAACATTTTTTTATATTTTCATTTTCATGTTTGAGTGGCTTTGGTGAACAGGGAAACAATGTGCCTTTGAGCCAAGGTGCAAAAACGTAGCTGATGTCAGGAAAAATATACCTTCACGATCATCTTCAGTAGAAAGGGAAAGGAGGCATGATTCATCCTTTCATTTTCATACAGTGGGGGCGACTGGGGCCCAGGACTGGATTACCGCCAAGATAGATTGATTATATCAACCTCGGTACCGTAGTTACTGTGATTTTACATCAAGGCACTTTTTCTCTCACCATTTGACATCAGTGGCAACAGAGGTTTGGTTCACCATCCCAGTACATGTTAACATAAAGCGTTCAATGTTGACATAGTTGCATTTGATCAGGGATTGTATGACAGTTGCTGTCCCCTCACATATAGAAATCCCACAACTCATTTTGCTGCAGTGAGTTCATTCTGGCATTGGAGACTGACCCTTTACTCCCAGTTACTGGCGACAACAACTATGTATTCCTCGAAAAGCACTACCAACTTTGGCATGCCCGAGGCCCTCCATCCTGTGCCTCCTCAAGCAATTCCAAGCCTTACAACGCCAACAAATAATGTACATGAATCACAGAGGCAAATGCACAATGTGGCAAGTAATGTGGCTCATTCAGATGACCAGGCAGTGGAGAAGTGCTTCAGAGACAAGCGTCCTAGCAGGGAAAAAAAATACCCTAGAGATGAATGTACTGTGGATATCCACCCTATTGATGGTCATCCAAGATAAACTAACTTAAGGTAGAACACCTATGGAACATCTTAGAAATTTGGTTGCACCTACCCTCAGCAACATAAACCATAAAGACTGGATGTTTTTTTCCTCAGATATTTTTGTTAATGTTTTTATTTTTTATTTTATTTAAACAGTTTATTGCATAGTTTACAATATACACTGCCTTTCGCGTACAACCCGGGGGCTGGTGGCTATCTTCCAAAATTCGTTATTCACAGCTTTATTGCCAACAACCTCTGGGCAGGCAGCGGAATTATTACCTTAACAGTGCATAGATATAAGTTGTTCGCAGTGTATAAAGTCTTAACATAACCTGAGGTAACGTCTAAACCCCTGGTTCCCACCCCCCTTTGCCGTCCCCAAGTCTCAGAACCTTTCCCCTGCTAATGTGGACTATAGCCTGGCGAGCGCTGACTGTCTCGCCCCTCAATCTTCTGCAGCATTGTGGGGCCAAAACACATCTTATATTTCCATACAATTATGTACCCTCCGCCATATAACCCATCCTCAATGTGTCATCTTGCACAAAAGTATGTTAATTATGTACAGTCTATTCTACCTGGTCGTCCGCGCCTCCCGATCTCAGCCACGCGGCGAATGGTTCCCATATATCACATGGTCTAGATCTACTAGGCATCAGCACCCAAAAGATCGTTAACTGGTCCTTGCAATATGTAACTGCTCTAATCCAGTCTATCGTGGGCGGTCTCTGTTTCCTCCAGTGTATTGCCACCTGTCTTTTAGCCATCAGCATTGCCACGAGTCTGCGGTGTGCCACCTGAATGCCCTGCACGTAACCCAGTAAAGCAGTCGTCAAGGACTTCACCACTGGTCCCCCGTTATTTGATTTGTGTTTGAATATATCCGCCCAATAGCGTGCAACAGGTTCACAAATCCAAGCCATGTGTGTAAACGTGGCATTATGAGTTCCACACCTCCAACATCTTGCATCCACCTTTAATCCCATCCGATTCAATTGTGACGGTGTGCGGTATAGTCGGTGTAGATAATTGAAATGTACACGTCTGAGTCGGTAGTTTGGCGAGAGATATTCTAACTGCGTGCAGCAGAACGACCAGTTATGGTCAAAGCAACTTCCTCCTCCCATGCCTCCCTGGACCTAGTGCTAATAAACGGGGACTCCCTCTGTGTAATGCTATATATATATATACGTGATAAGCTTTCGGGGCGATGGGTTCGATAGTATGTTCTCCAGCGCAGACAGAGTAGGAGACTCGCTCGGGAACTCCTTATATGTGGACCTGCAAGCCGCTCTCAGCTGATAGTAGAGTAGCATATCTGAGGCTGTAGGGGCCTGCGAGTCGCACATGCTCTGCAATGTTAAAAACTCTCTGGCTGGGAATAGATAGCCGCCTTTGTCTAACTTATGTGCCTGCGCCCTGAGTCTGATAGCTTTGTCCACTAGAGGCTTAAGCAGTGGGTTGCCGCCCAGGGGCATAGAAGGGGCATATAGTACGTCTTGGTGTGCTCTTTGCGCAAAACTTTTCCATGCCCAACGCACAGTCTCAACCGTGTCAATTTCTTGTTGTCTTTTGTAAGGTTGAACCACAGCAGTATTAAGTGGGAGCGGCGCTATCCTATCAATTTCTATAGCCATGTGTGGCTGGAACGGTGTAGGATGTTGCCAAAAATGCTGAAATTGTGCCTGCGCGCTGTAATCATATAATTCAAAGTCTGGGGCTCCCAGGCCACCCTGTGAAAAAGGCAGTGTCAATATTTTCCATGAGACTCGAGGTTGTTTACCCGCCCACACCAACTCGAGGATATTAGTGCGTAGGCGCTTAAAAAATGCACATTTAGCGGCATAGGGATGTTAACAAACAGGTAAAGAAATTTGGGAATAATTACCATTTTTGCGATGGCGATGCGCCCCGTCAAGGACAGTGGGAGATTTTTCCACCTCATGATCTTGCCTTCCAACCAATCCTTTGCCCTGCCATAATTCGCTATCTACAGGTCTTGCATCGTTCTACTGATATATATGCCCAGATAGCGCACCTCACCACTTGCCCATTGAATCGGGAACTCCGAAGTAAAGGGTGTGGTGTCATCAGTAAGTGGTATCATCGTGGACTTCTTCCAATTGATCTGAATTCCCGTTAACCCCCCATATCGTATAAACTCCCGCATTAACACATCAAAGTTATCTCGGGGTTGGTCAGGTAAATCGTCATATCATCTGCATACATTGAGACAAGTATGCCCCTCGTGGTAAATCCTATGCTTTTACTAGTGTGGTGTTGGTGGAATTTCAAGCGGCTCCATAGCGATTGCAAACAATAAGGGAGTTAGTGGGCATCCCTGACTTGTACCCCTAGTTATACTGAAAGGTTGGGATATTTGACCATTTACCCGAACTCTTGCCATTGGATCCGAGTAAAGGACTTGGATCTGTCTAATGAAAACTGGGCTGAAGCCTAGTCGTGCAAGCAGAGCAAATAAGAACGTCTACTCTAAAGAGTCAACCGCCTTTGTGGCGCCAAGTAGGGCAGCCGTGGCTCGCACATGAGGTGCCAAGTAATGTAGCACACCAAATATGTTTCGTAGGTTGTGGGCAGTGGAGCGGCCTGGTATAAAACCGGATTGGTCTGTCAGAGCTATCTGCGGTAGCATGGGCTGTAGCCTGTTCGCTATTAATTTGGCATGAATCTTAGGATCTAAGTTTATTAGAGACAAAGGGCGGTACTAGTCTGCCTTGGCAGGGTCCTTATCCGGCTTCAAAATAGTAATTATCGTAGCTTCGCGCAATGTGGGTGGCAGCACCCCCATCTCCATGGCTTCCATATACATCTGCAACAATTTGGGGGCCAAAATATCTGCATATTCCTTATAAAAGGCCGCCGTTAGTCCATCAGACCCCGGGGCCTTGTCCCCTGGCATGCCACTTATCACTTGCTTCACATCCTCCACTGTTATTGGCAACTCCATTTATCTACGAGCGCCGCCATTGAACCATGCTGGCCCTATGTCTTCCAGATAGTCGATTATATCGGCCTGCGAGGGGGTTGTTTTGGAAGTGTACAATTCAGAATAATAATGTGCAAATTCCTCCAAAATATCAGGCGGTGTTCTGAACACATCACCATCCTCTGTATGAAGTTCAGATATATAGGTGGCACCTCTAGGTGTACTGAGCAGGCCCGCCAATGTCTTACCTGGCCTCCCACTCTCCCCATAACGCCTGGCCTGTGCATATTTATGCAGATAAGCCGTCTCTCTTTCGGCCTCCTCCTGGAATTCTGTGAGTTTGGCTCTTATTCTAGCCGCAGTTTCCTGTGATGAATTTCGCATCTGCAGATGTTCCAGCTCCCCAATTTCACGCTACAGCCTACCCAGAGTAGTACGGATATCCCTAAGCACCCCGGTTTTTATTGCTATACAGTCTCCTCTTGTTACCGCCTTAAAGGCTTCCCATAAAACACCTGGCAAGTCAACCGATCCCTCGTTTATTGCAAAGTACCCCTCAATCCTGTTGCGGAGCTCTTCTCGGAAAACCAGGTCCCTCAAGGCGCCTGATGGCAATTTCCAAGCAAAGGGCTGTGTGTATGCCGGGGGAAGGCGTATTCTTATCTGGGCGGGCGCATGATCCGATAGGGTACGGGCAAGATGCGTGGCGTCCACCAGCCACGCGTTCATGTCTCTGGATAGCAACCAAAAATCTAGCCTCGACCACACGTTTCTATGGTGCGTGATGCACGTCCCCTCTTTACTAGTTGGGTGAGTGGTTCTCCAGGAGTCAGTTAAGAAAAGGTCGTCTATGATCTCATGAAGTGTCTCCGCTGCTTTTGGGCGGTGTGTCCTGCCTATCAAGGGCAGTTGAGAGGGTTACATTGAAGTCCCCACCCCACAGTATTGCGGTTTGCCCCAGTTTTTTTAGATTGTGCCATATATGTTGGAAATTTTCCAGACTGTCAGTGTTCGGGCCATACGTGTTTACTAAGGCCAGAGGCGTGTTGCATAGTTCCCTCTGTAATATTATGTACCTGCCCTCTCTATCAGTGATAGTGTTGGTTGTGCGCCAGTGCAGCCCCTTACGCATGAGTATTGCAACTCCTCAAGAATAACTGGAATACCCAGCCTCCACCACCACCTCCCATCTTCGGTTCTTAAGTATCCCTGCCACTGTGCCAGTCAGGTGCGTTTCCTGCAGAAAACCGATATCGACCTCATGTCGTGTCAGATAAGAGTGTATGAGCCTAGTCTTTCTACGATCGTTGAGGCCGCGCACATTCCATGTAAGACATGTCAGTGTGTCTGTTATTTGAACTAGACATCATATCTGAAGGAGTAACAGTCTATCAACATATCTGAGCGTATTACCGCAGTGTCCCTGGAAACAGTGCTCTTGCACTCTTGGGCTAGTACTTAGCGGCCACAGCCAATAGCAGCACAACCAGCATTTCAATTATCTTCTCCCTCTTTGTATCCGAGTTTGGAACAACAATGCATAAAAAGGAAACATCCCATCACCCCTCCCACCTCCCACACCAACCCCCCGATCAGGTTGTGAATCCCCCCTCCCTCAACTGCCCCAAAACCGAAAAAAGCAGCCAGACATAGGGAATCAGTGGATACGTGGGGTCTGCCGGCATCTACGCCTGCACTTATGGCAGGGTGGCCAAGCTGCATCTGGCACACTAGCACTCACTTAGCCCACCCATATTCAGTGTCCTTTTGCAGTCATTCAAGGTAACCCCCAATGAGCAATATAGATCTTGTTCCTTACCCCTTAAAAGATCGTTCACCTTACCTCAGTCCTTCCATCCATATGTCTCCATCTACCTCAATCGCCGCTCAGCTCTACATCCGTCTGCTTGCGCCAGCCAAGGTCAGTCATTATCGCTGAGTCTATCCTGTGATTGTCCATCGCCTTGTGTCTTCTGCAATTTATGTTCCCTTGACATCTGCTTCGTAAATGTCAATGCAGCCTTGGCGTCGGTGAAGAAGGTGGGCTTCCCAGGGCCCTGTACCCTCCGCTTGGCCGGATATATCAAGGCGTATTTAGTTCCGATTTGTTGAAAAATCTTTTTAGTGGGGATGTATTCTCTCCTCGCCGCTTGGACCTGCAAAGTAAAATTCGGTGTACAAAGCAATCTCATTGCCTTTATACTGAAGGGCTCCATTTTCACGTGCTAGACGGAGTATCGTGTCGCGGTCTCTATAATTCAATATTCTCGCCAATATTGGCCTTGCGGGTGCCCCCGGTTTGGGTCTCGGGCCCAGGGTTCTGTGTGCCCTTTCTATGAGGAACATCGGGGACAGGATGGGGCCGAATAGCTCTTTCATCATGCCTTCCACAAATATAGGAATGTCTGTGGATTCCGCAACTTCGGTGATGCGCACGTTGTTCCTTCTCGAGCGCGCTTCCAAATCCTCATTTGTTTGGTGTATGAGCTCTAGTACTTTGTCCATGCCTCAAATCTTCTTTTCCACCTCTGTTTGCCCCTCCTCCGTTTCTGTCACCCGTGTCTCAAGGACACTAACCCGTCCCTCCTGTTTATCCATGTGCTGGGTGAGTTTATCCATTCTCTCAGCCAGGGTGTCCATTTTGGAGTCTATTCCCTTCAGGCCAGTCTTTAGCTCCTGAAACATTGCCAGGACGTCTTCCGAAGGTAGATGGCTCGCGGCGCCCCCCTTCGCCTGGTCACGATCCCCATCCTCTGTTTCAGTGGATTTGCTCCCTTTTTTCTCAAAGTTAATACGGGGTTGACGCGTATCCGGTTTCCCCATGGTTTTGCAGGTCCGGGCACTTTCCTCCCCTCGGAACAGATAGGTCAGGTGAGTTTCTCCTCCTGTGCTTCCCCGCAATATATTCGGTCCAACTCTACATCCCACTCTCTGCTCCACAAGCGCCAACGTTTCCTCTCATCGCAAGTGCGGCGGCCCGGCAGGGCTCACGCTGTACTGTTGTATCCGTAATCACGTAGCACGTTGTTCTCCCACAATTACTCCGCAAGCAATCGTACCCTGGTAATGGTGCTCAGAGGTTGTGCGCAACTGTTATTAATAGGGATAGTGCACGCTTGGCAGAGTATCAAAAAGGCTCCTGGGTGCAAGCCTCGGATGTATGGCCTAACTTGCCGACTATTTTAGCACAGCAGCCATCCACGCCCTCAGTGCAGGCCTTCGCACGCTGATTGGTCGAAGCCACCACCTTCCGCAGTAGTCTGCCAATCTTTGCAGGGGGGCCTTCGCCGTGCTCTCACCAGGGGTCTTAGGGCTCTCACCACCTTGGAGCCGACTCATTCAGCACAGGGATGCGCCATAATGTCAGCGTGCCGTCTTCTCCTCAAGCACCCACCCGGGCAAGTCCAGCGCCCCGCGGAACTGCAACCAGTCTCCGAGGGGCCTCTCAAGATGGCGGCCTATCCGGGCCACTCCGCTGCACAACCCCACTGCTCTACTGTGGGCCCACCAGCCGCCCGGCAATCGATAATAGTCCTGCTGTGTTATGGGCTCACCGATTCCATTAGCGCCAGTTTCTGCTTTGGGCTTCACCGCCTCTCCAGCCCGCGTCTCGAGCAGACTTCTTGCGCCGCTCTTTCTGCCAGGGCCTCGCCTCACGACCGGATTCACAGTTCAAGGTGTCCTCGGTAGGTATGCAGAACAATCTCGCATCAGCCCTTTGTCTCCAGTGTGTTCCGCGGTCTCCGGTAGCCTTCTGTTCTCTCACCGCTCAGTTCGCGGCCAGCAGCTAGGGCTTCACGCTTCACACCCCCGGAGTCGCCGCCACTCTAGTCCCCGGCTTTGCATGCGTTTCCAGGCCTCAGCTGGGCTCTGGCGTGCGGCCGGCGAATCTCCTCCTTCCCAGCGTGTGCGGTCGGACAAAGCTCAGCCTCGGGAGCAGTGGGGGCTATGCTGTCGTTTCCCGGGCAGGGATCTGTGTGCAGTGGCCATAAAATCGGATATTTGGCGGATTTCAGGGCTCGGCCGCCGGAGCCACTTCAACTAGCGGCCATTCCGCTGCTCGGCTAAGCCACGCCCCCCTTTTTCCTCAGACTTTTTACAGGTAAGTAAAATGTTAACACTTAAATGCGTCTTTGGGCAGTAATTCTTTCCTATGGGGGAAAAAGGCATATACAGAATAGAGTTTCTTTCAGTAGGTTTCTGGGGTGGGTGGGGGGGGGGGTCATCTTCAGGAATTAAGGTGGTAAGAGGCCATGGTCCAAAGAACCACCAGCAGTTATCTTTACCTGCCCTGGGCATCCAGGTGCAGAGCTGCTGTTTAGGTTAGTTGCTCTGCGCGCTACACCAAAAAGAGGGGATCATCTAGAAACAAGATGCAGCGAGGGAGTTTGGGACAAGTCAGGGCGATCCCAATGGCGCAAGGGGGGCTCCTTGAGGGCCCTGGGAGCACAGTCAGTTCACGGAAACCCGACCTGAGATGCTCAGGTGCAGATTGGTTAGTTCAGCTGGGATTGTGTGTCACAGGCACTTACGGTTGTCAGTCTCGCCGGTTGAGAGGATAAAAACAGGAAAGCTGGGATTGCAGTGGGTCTCTGCGTGCGAACGTCCCTAAGCATCTGCTTGGTCTTGGAGATATTGCAAATCAGATTGGACTTAAACTGGCTTTGGTTGCTGCGAGGGGTCTGATACCACGGGTATTGGTGCTGTGCGGCTCCGGTTGGTCCTGGCGTCTTCTCACTTGGTAGGGAGATGGAGCTGGCCTTCTGGAGCACAGAGACCTCGTCCTGGGCAGGGGCTGATGCGTCGGTGGGGCCAGGGGGGTGGCAGAACAGAGGACTGGACTTTTTCATATTGGTGCCTCGAAGCTTGAGGGGAGTAGCTCCTCTACTCCCTGGGAGATTGCTGGCAGTTTGCTAAGTCCTGGTAGCCCACCGGGGCTCTTGGCAGATGCACAGCGGCAGGATGAGTCGGTTTCTCCCGATTGTATGGACATGTGCAGGTAGGCAGGATTTGGTGCCAAAAAGTCCGTAGGTGGTCATCAATTCTCACTAGTTTGCTCTTCTTTGTAGTCTTCTTTTTGTGTTCATCGAATCTGATTTCCTATTGTCGGGCCACATAAATACTCAATTTAGGGGTGCTAAGAGGAGTGTTGGGTAGTAGACAAAGGGCTACTTAGCTTTGGGGTGCCTTCACTCCCTATAGCACTTCTTCCTGTGTTGAATGGGCATAACCCTGGCCCAGTGTACCTTATTTCACCAAAAGCCAAGATGGTGGAATTCTACATTTCGTGTTCACATCAGGTAGCACACCTTAGGGGTGTAACTACCCAGATACTGATCATACTTCCTGACTAGTTCATTTTTCTGCCTGTCGGGTGCCAAATGGGCCCTGGGCAGGGGGTGTCATTTTCCATGACTGGGGGAAGCTGGGGTTGCATATCGAAGTCGGCCGAGGGCTATGAAGCCCTGTGCCTTGATATGCTTATTACTAGCCATCTTGCTTGGAGGAGGTGACACCACCTCTGGCCAGAGAAGGCATTGTTCCCGATCTCAGAGCGCAGGCTGTCACCTCCACCACATGTCTGTGGTGGCGGGCTGGTCAATACCTGTCAGCCAACACAGCAGAGGTTGATTGGTTTTCAGGGGCACCTCTAAGGTGCCCTTTGAGTGCATATCATAATACATTTATTACTGGCATCAGTACAGATTTATAAAGACGCTGTGTTTGGTTCCAAACACCATAGTTTTCAGTAAAGCCATCATGTAGCTGGATAACTCCTAATGACCAGTGCCCAGTACATGTACTCAAGTTGGTTTTCCTGTGCGCTTGTATTATCTAGCAATTATACTGGCACGAGGCCATATCTGCTAATGCATGTTATATAATGCACCCTTCCTTAGGGCTGTAAGGCCTACCGTAGGGGTGACTTACAGATGTTGCATGCAGTGTCAGTGAGTATGGCACACAGGGTGTGTGTCATGTTTTTTTCAATTCTCCATTTCATGCAGCCTGCAAAGACAGTCTGCATTACTTTGGTGGTGGGTGTCACAATACATGCTGCAGCCCATAGGGATCCTCTTTAGTTCCCATGCCTTAGGTACCAAAAGTACCATTTACTATGGTCTTACATGGTTGTGAAAGGGTTTGTCAATTGTGGGACAGTTACACAATGACCTTGTTTTTGGGAACAATCACTTGCACTGTGGACATGGTTAGCAGGAACCCAGTAGACTTCAGTCAAAGTTGCATCAAATAACAGGCAAAATATGAGGGGTGACCATGTAAAAAAGGGGCACTTTCCTACAGTAGCTAAAACCAAATGCAAATCCAGTAGTTCTGAGGGCCTTAAAATCCTCCACTTTTCATGGTTTCCATTCATTTTCTGTTTGTCCATCTAAGAAAATACAAGAGAGCAGTATGAAGCACCTGAGCCTGATCATTTATTGTTAAAGAATCCTCTGGTGTTCTTGGCTTCCAGAACTAGCTTTCTGTCCACATCCATTCAGATTTAATTAGGAAAAAGTAGATGACTGGACACAGCAAAAAGATGACAAAATATGTGCCTGTCACATGAGTACCTAGCTTTGTTGGGTTGTGGGTAACATATTCATAAAATAGCAGATTTCATATAATTTAAGAATAGAAATTTGCAGTAAGGGACAGCCACTACACATCAATGGACCCATGACTTCTGCCTGTTTGTTAGACAAACACCAAAGCCTCACAGTTCTAAAATATTTTGCACAACAAAAGATTCTTGATTCAGTTTTGTGGCTCTAAGCTCTTTGTCTGTTAGATTTATGATTAGATAAATGGATGCTGGAGACCCTGTGATCTGTAGGTTTGGTGAAAGGGAGAGACTTACCGAATATTATGTTCGAGGTATATGAGCTGCAGATTACACACTGTGCATAGATGGCCACCTAGTGTTGGGCCCGGATGTTTGTAGTTTGTTTTTGTTGTAGAAAAGTCTTTGGAAGTCACAGGATAGGTGACTCCTCCTTTCGATGATCCTGCGCATGGGCATCGGCTCCATCCCCAGATTGTTTTTTTCCGCCACCGGGCTCGGATGTGTTTCCAGCACTCCGTGTTGGAACCGATTTCCTTTGGCACGCAATCCTCACCAGCTTCTATAATTTAGTTTCGAACGTGTTTCCAGTCGACGATACTCTTCAACACAGAGGACTTTGAGTCCAGTCTTCGACGACAGCCTTCGGGCCTAACTAGGCCTCGACTCCAGCTCATGGAAAGGACGCCATTTAAAAAGTGTCCTCAATGTGGATCGAAGTTTCCCCCATGAGGTGTGTAACCTTTGCATCTCCCCGGAGCACGAGGCCAGAGACTGTTCCGCTTGTGGCTCCTTCCGCTCCAAGATGATGATCCGGGACCGAAGAGCTAGGAGAACAATGGCTCGATCTTCAGCTCCAAATCCAGACGACATCTTCGCAGAGGGCGTCGACGTCCCAGAACAACATTGCGTCGACAGCAACTCCGAGGCAGAAGGTTCCGATGTCGAGGACGTCACTCCAGCACAGCGGATCGTTAGTAAGACCGCCGACCCCTACCCTTCCTCGACACACCCAAAAAAGGCTCTGGTCACACTCTCGCCCGCACACCGAGACACTGCTTCTGCTGCCCCACCTTCGGGTCCTGCTAAGAAGCTACCCAAGCCTTCAGGCGACTCTGGCTCAAGTCGACCTCCCCACGGTGCCGGCGCACACCTACCGGCACCGAAAAAGACAGCTTCAGGTGCAACGCCAACATCAAAACAATCGGCGCCGAAGCATACCGCTACCCCTTCGGCACCGAAACCAAGGTCTGAATCAAGCAAACACGCATTAGATCCGAAAAAACAACCGGATCCGAAGAGCTCATCGGAACTGAGAAAATCATAGGAGCCGAAAAAACAATCAGAGCCGAAAAAGACTCCTGCTTCTCCTGTTAAAGACATTGCCAAAAAAACAAAAGAAGCCACTTTGGTGCCGAAACCTTCCTCCGCACCAAAATGTGAGTCTCCTGCAGAGGAATTATTTCAACCAGACCCTGCATAAAAGACTCTGGTTAAAGATCCAACCACTGGTCGACTAACTTTAAGTTAAAAACACAGCCACTGGATAAACCTGCACCGGCTCCTCACCCAAAGAAGGATATGGCTACATCCCCGCTCAGAGTTCCTTCCCCTTCTCCTCCACCTATGCCATCACCACCTACATCCTCTATCGTACCACATGATGACAACAGGGATGATCGCTCTGATGACATAGGGGGTAATGCAGATGATCCATATATTCCTCCAGGCTCACCTGACCCGTGGAATGATTAGAACACCCCAGATGTCCCAAATGTCCATCGAGACGACATATGCCCCTCTAGGCCTTCCCCACCAGAATACACTATGGGCTTTAATCTGTTAGTACACAGAGCTGCGCAGTTTCATGGGGTGGACATGCATACAGACCCGTTAGATGAAGACTTCCTAATGGATACATTTGAAAATGTAAATGTGAAGGAACTCGCACAGCTTATGTGATTCAAATGATAATGATTTTAAAGTTTTTTTGGTGTGCCGCTGGGGAAACACTGTCTGGCCAGCCAGTGTTGAAAGTGGATACTGGAGAGTGGCTCTCCCGCCTAGGGAGAGAACGCCCCTGCGCACAACTCAAGGGGGACCAAGAGGTCTGATTCCATGAAATCAATAGTCAATAAAAGATATCTCCCACAGTTGTGTTGTCTTCTTTCCAAATTTATTGGAGTATATATTTTTTTAAAGCTTCTTGAGAATAGTGCATATTAGAACATGTAATCCAAAACAACGTGCATAGATGTAGGTGTGTTCTTTATCACACAACCCAATGCATTTCGGGCGGAGCCCATCGTCAGGGGAATACTCTACAATGAAAACAAAATATCTAGCTGTAATCAATGAGTAAACATGATAGTGACACAAAAAACAAGACTGCATGCAGCTGGTTAGTGCTGTGACAGGCTGAAAAATACCGAAAATCAAACGTGACCAGAAAAAGGAATGAGTGTATAGGTAATCAAGTGAGTAATGGCGAAAACACGTAAATGCAGGAAACTGAAAGGTAAGATATAAGCGTGCGTGCATACAAGCGCCTACACCCAGGGACGATAAAAGAAACGGTACTCCGCGTGAGAGCCAAGCGAGTGGCGCCATGCTCGTGGAACAGTGAAATACATCGTGAAACCTCACCGCGAGTGCGCACTAAGATTGCAATCAAATCACCATGTACTTACTAGTGTGATAAATAAATTCGGACTCCGAGGAGTTCCGGGGAAGTTAGCTGCCCGGCGGGTGAAGTGAAGGTGATCAAGTAGCAAGTCAGAGAAAGTGAAGAAGGACTACCAAAAAGACTGAAATAACCAAAGGATCAGAGTATGAATGGATGTGTAAGCGCCATGTTGTAACGGCCAAAAAAGTGAAAACATGTAACAACACTAAGATGTGAGCATGGAAAGTGAACCTAGAAGTGAATGATGGGCAAAGTAAAATAAATGCAATATCAACAATAAATGAAACAACAGGGACACTAATTATAAATAACATAAAAATTCCATTCGGTCATTGAGCCCCAAGGGCGCCATCGTTGACAAGAAACGGATCCAGAAATTCTCCCTTTTTAGTAGAAGTGTCTTATTGTGCAAAGTAATGGGTACTTGTTCCAAAATTTGGTATTTCAGTTGAGCCACTGAGTGTCTATTTTCCAAAAAATGGGTGGCTACGGTGGATTTTAAATTGCCGGTGCGAATATTACTTTTGTGTTCTAAGATCCTGGTGCGGATCTTTCTCTCTGTGTGTCCCACGTAGCATTTGCCGCATGGGCATTTCAAGACGTATATGACATTTTTGCTATTGCATGTAGCGTTAACTCTCAATTTAATGGCGTGGCCTTTCATGGGATGATTAATTTGATTACCTGGAATGCAGTTGCTGCAATTACTGCAATTATAGCAAGGCTTAAGTCCAGAGTACATGACCTTGGTTTTTGGTTCGCTGGGATGGCTAAGAATTTCTTTGAGATTTTTACCCCTAGTGAATGCAAAGATAGGGGGTTCTGTAAATAACCCTTGGAAATCTGCTTCCATGGTTAAAATTGGCCAGTGTTTTCGAATGATTTTCTGAAATTGGATAGATGCTTTGGAGTACTTGGACACCACCACTAGACGTTCTGAGGGTGTCTTCTGTTTAGGTAGGAGCAAGGAGGCTCTGGTACATTTGTCACTCCTCTGCATAGCCAAGTCAAGTATAGGTGTGGGATATCCTCGAGCTCTCAAACGCTCCAAAACTTTCTGTATTTGAATTTTGCTTTCCTCTGGTTTAGAGACTATTCTTTTCACCCGCAGGATCTGGGCGTAAGGTAGGTTGTTTTTTAATCCCATGCGGTGGAAGCACTGATAGTGAAGGGTTGAATTTCTGTCGGTCAGTTTTCTGAAGATGGTAGTAGACCAATCTCCCAGTTCTCTCTGTATTTTGACGTCCAGGTAGTGGACACAGGAAGTGCTGTAGTCCCATGTAAATTGTATCCGTTGTGTTACTTGATTCCAGGTGTTTAGGAAGGTAACCAGGGTTTCGGAGGAGCCTGCCCATAAAAGAAAAATGTCATCAATATACCTCAGGTATAATCGTCCGTGTTCAAGCCAGTTTTCTTTGCATAGTATGTGTGTTTCTTCAAATATTCGCATGAAGATATTGGCGTAGCAAGGGGCCGCCGAATTTCCCATGGCCGTCCCGTTGAGTTGTAAGAACCATTTGTCGAAGATGGTGAAATAACTGTGATATAAAGTAAAGATCGTGAGTTCCATCAAGAATATTTTTAGATCATGGTCAATGTCTGATTGAGCCAGTATTTTTTCAATAGCCTCAATCCCTTCGTCATGAGGGATTGATGTGTAAAGGGAGCTGACGTCCACGGTGCACATGATGAGGTTAGAGTCCTTGAGTTGATTCATGATCGGCTCCAATTTGAGTAGGAAATCGGTTGTATCTTTTACAAAAGAATCTGCAGTTATGACAAAAGGTTGATAGTATTTATCCAAAAATTTCCCCACGTTTTCATGCATGCTGGTTCTTGTCGACACTATAGGTCGGAAGGGGGGATTCGTAGGATGTTTATGTAGTTTGGGTAACATGTACAATGTCGGAGGTTTCGGATTCATAGGTGTGAGATACCTCTTCGTTCTTTCATTGATTGTCCCGTTATCAAAGGCTTTGTTGATGATGGTGATCAGATCTTTCGTATACTCGCTGGTAGGATCTCCAGGGAGAATATCATAAGTGTTGGTGTCTCCGATATGTTCCGTAACCTTTTGTTCATAAAAAGAGGTGTCCATGATGACCAGGGCACCTCCTTTATCAGCGTTATGGCAAGTGATGTTGGGGTTATCCGCTATTTTTTGTAGGATGTTTCTCTCCTTGCGAGAAAGGTTACCGCGTGTGGCTGGTTGTGAAAAAGGCAGTTTCAATATTTCTTGCTTAACCAAGTTCTCAAAGGCATCAATAATTTTGTGGCTTTGCGGGGCCATGAAAGTGCTATGTGGTCGTAAACCTCTGAGCATATCTTCCTCCTGGATGGTAGTAGGGCTGATGTTTTGAAAATAATGTTTCAAGCGTATATTACGGGTTAATTTGAACATGCTCACTTCAAGTTCCAAGGTATTGGTACCAGTGGTGGGGACAAAAGATTGTCCTTTTTGTAAGATGTTAATTTCTTCTGTTGACAACGTGGTAGAAGAGATATTGATGACCAGATTCTCATTGCTGATCAGCGTCTTCCTTTCGTTTTCTTGTTTTTTGGAGGCGGAGTTTTTTCTGTTGCCTCGGCGGGTCTTTCCCCCCCGGGGTCTTTTTGAAGGTTGGTATCTGAATCTAGACGTCAGCTCCCTTTACACATCAATCCCTCATGACGAAGGGATTGAGGCTATTGAAAAAATACTGGCTCAATCAGACATTGACCATGATCTAAAAATATTCTTGATGGAACTCACGATCTTTACTTTATATCACAGTTATTTCACCATCTTCGACAAATGGTTCTTACAACTCAACGGGACGGCCATGGGAAATTCGGCGGCCCCTTGCTACGCCAATATCTTCATGCGAATATTTGAAGAAACACACATACTATGCAAAGAAAACTGGCTTGAACACGGACGATTATACCTGAGGTATATTGATGACATTTTTCTTTTATGGGCAGGCTCCTCCGAAACCCTGGTTACCTTCCTAAACACCTGGAATCAAGTAACACAACGGATACAATTTACATGGGACTACAGCACTTCCTGTGTCCACTACCTGGACGTCAAAATACAGAGAGAACTGGGAGATTGGTCTACTACCATCTTCAGAAAACTGACCGACAGAAATTCAACCCTTCACTATCAGAGCTTCCACCGCATGGGATTAAAAAACAACCTACCTTACGCCCAGATCCTGCGGGTGAAAAGAATAGTCTCTAAACCAGAGGAAAGCAAAATTCAAATACAGAAAGTTTTGGAGCGTTTGAGAGCTCGAGGATATCCCACACCTATACTTGACTTGGCTATGCAGAGGAGTGACAAATGTACCAGAGCCTCCTTGCTCCTACCTAAACAGAAGACACCCTCAGAACGTCTAGTGGTGGTGTCCAAGTACTCCAAAGCATCTATCCAATTTCAGAAAATCATTCGAAAACACTGGCCAATTTTAACCATGGAAGCAGATTTCCAAGGGTTATTTACAGAACCCCCTATCTTTGCATTCACTAGGGGTAAAAATCTCAAAGAAATTCTTAGCCATCCCAGCGAACCAAAAACCAAGGTCATGTACTCTGGACTTAAGCCTTGCTATAATTGCAGTAATTGCAGCAACTGCATTCCAGGTAATCAAATTAATCATCCCATGAAAGGCCACGCCATTAAATTGAGAGTTAACGCTACATGCAATAGCAAAAATGTCATATACGTCTTGAAATGCCCATGCGGCAAATGCTACGTGGGACACACAGAGAGAAAGATCCGCACCAGGATCTTAGAACACAAAAGTAATATTCGCACCGGCAATTTAAAATCCACCGTAGCCACCCATTTTTTGGAAAATAGACACTCAGTGGCTCAACTGAAATACCAAATTTTGGAACAAGTACCCATTACTTTGCACAATAAGACACTTCTACTAAAAAGGGAGAATTTCTGGATCCGTTTCTTGTCAACGATGGCGCCCTTGGGGCTCAATGACCGAATGGAATTTTTATGTTATTTATAATTAGTGTCCCTGTTGTTTCATTTATTGTTGATATTGCATTTATTTTACTTTGCCCATCATTCACTTCTAGGTTCACTTTCCATGCTCACATCTTAGTGTTGTTACATGTTTTCACTTTTTTGGCCGTTACAACATGGCGCTTACACATCCATTCATACTCTGATCCTTTGGTTATTTCAGTCTTTTTGGTAGTCCTTCTTCACTTTCTCTGACTTGCTACTTGATCACCTTCACTTCACCCGCCGGGCAGCTAACTTCCCCGGAACTCCTCGGAGTCCGAATTTATTTATCACACTAGTAAGTACATGGTGATTTGATTGCAATCTTAGTGCGCACTCGCGGTGAGGTTTCACGATGTATTTCACTGTTCCACGAGCATGGCGCCACTCGCTTGGCTCTCACGCGGAGTACCGTTTCTTTTATCGTCCCTGGGTGTAGGCGCTTGTATGCACGCACGCTTATATCTTACCTTTCAGTTTCCTGCATTTACGTGTTTTCGCCATTACTCACTTGATTACCTATACACTCATTCCTTTTTCTGGTCACGTTTGATTTTCGGTATTTTTCAGCCTGTCACAGCACTAACCAGCTGCATGCAGTCTTGTTTTTTGTGTCACTATCATGTTTACTCATTGATTACAGCTAGATATTTTGTTTTCATTGTAGAGTATTCCCCTGACGATGGGCTCCGCCCGAAATGCATTGGGTTGTGTGATAAAGAACACACCTACATCTATGCACGTTGTTTTGGATTACATGTTCTAATATGCACTATTCTCAAGAAGCTTTAAAAAAATATATACTCCAATAAATTTGGAAAGAAGACAACACAACTGTGGGAGATATCTTTTATTGACTATTGATTTCATGGAATCAGACCTCTTGGTCCCCCTTGAGTTGTGCGCAGGGGCGTTCTCTCCCTAGGCGGGAGAGCCACTCTCCAGTATCCACTTTCAACACTGGCTGGCCAGACAGTGTTTCCCCAGCGGCACACCAAAAAAACTTTAAAATCATTATCATTTGAATCACATAAGCTGTGCGAGTTCCTTCACATTTATATTTCTCTACGTCTGTCCACGGACCTCGGCACGCTTTTCACCATGAATTTTGAATCAGTCTCGAGTATGACCGATCAAAAAGCCAGCACTTTCGCTTACACTACAGATGATGCTGATAAGATTTATGGCATGATACAGGAAGACGTGACTTCCACGAGCAACACTCGCAGTGTAGAGAGCAATCTTCGCCAGTTACTCTACCTTCTCAAAAAACAATCCAACCAAAAACTGCATGCCAGCACCCTCATCCGGTACCATCGTGTCCAACGGATCCCTCGTGGCCTACGGGTCCCTCTAAAACCACTCCTTTGCAAGAATAATACTAAATTTGTAGAACGCTGGTACTCCATTCTTAATAAATGTTCCCTTGATCTGATTTTATTGATCGTGGAAGAATTGGCAAAAACTCTAGATGAACTCACTCAAGAAATCACCTGCGTGAGGAAGGAACTTGACGATGCCCTGACCGAAGAAGAACTCACGAAAATGCTAGAGGACATAAACACACAATTGGATAAACATGTACGTGAAACCCAGGAGAGGAAACTGAGAAAATTTAAGAGAGACACCATTGACTATAAACTCGGTGAGGTTTACACCTGGGCCGAGGTTTATGCCCGCCGCCGTACCAACAAACCGTACAACCCTTACTCAGCCAATGAAACCTCCTCATCTGATGATGACCAAAGAACACGACCTGCAACGGACAAACCACACACAGATGTCCAAACTCCGAGTACCTCAACCGAACCTGCGGTTCCTTTTTTAGATTCAGGTACCAACCTTCAAAAAGACCCCGGGGGGGAAAGACCCGCCGAGGCAACAGAAAAAACTCCGCCTCCAAAAAACAAGAAAACGAAAGGAAGACGCTGATCAGCAATGAGAATCTGGTCATCAATATCTCTTCTACCACGTTGTCAACAGAAGAAATTAACATCTTACAAAAAGGACAATCTTTTGTCCCCACCACTGGTACCAATACCTTGGAACTTGAAGTGAGCATGTTCAAATTAACCCGTAATATACGCTTGAAACATTATTTTCAAAACATCAGCCCTACTACCATCCAGGAGGAAGATATGCTCAGAGGTTTACGACCACATAGCACTTTCATGGCCCCGCAAAGCCACAAAATTATTGATGCCTTTGAGAACTTGGTTAAGCAAGAAATATTGAAACTGCCTTTTTCACAACCAGCCACACGCGGTAACCTTTCTCGCAAGGAGAGAAACATCCTACAAAAAATAGCGGATAACCCCAACATCACTTGCCATAACGCTGATAAAGGAGGTGCCCTGGTCATCATGGACACCTCTTTTTATGAACAAAAGGTTACGGAACATATCGGAGACACCAACACTTATGATATTCTCCCTGGAGATCCTACCAGCGAGTATACGAAAGATCTGATCACCATCATCAACAAAGCCTTTGATAACGGGACAATCAATGAAAGAACGAAGAGGTATCTCACACCTATGAATCCGAAACCTCCGACATTGTACATGTTACCCAAACTACATAAACATCCTACGAATCCCCCCTTCCGACCTATAGTGTCGACAAGAACCAGCATGCATGAAAACGTGGGGAAATTTTTGGATAAATACTATCAACCTTTTGTCATAACTGCAGATTCTTTTGTAAAAGATACAACCGATTTCCTACTCAAATTGGAGCCGATCATGAATCAACTCAAGGACTCTAACCTCATCATGTGCACCGTGGACGTCAGCTCCCTTTACACATCAATCCCTCATGACGAAGGGATTGAGGCTATTGAAAAAATACTGGCTCAATCAGACATTGACCATGATCTAAAAATATTCTTGATGGAACTCACGATCTTTACTTTATATCACAGTTATTTCACCATCTTCGACAAATGGTTCTTACAACTCAACGGGACGGCCATGGGAAATTCGGCGGCCCCTTGCTACGCCAAT
The DNA here is from genome assembly GCF_964263255.1 of Lissotriton vulgaris. Taxonomy (NCBI): domain Eukaryota; kingdom Metazoa; phylum Chordata; class Amphibia; order Caudata; family Salamandridae; genus Lissotriton; species Lissotriton vulgaris. The sequence goes on along the minus strand of NC_141698.1, from coordinate 50,817,196 downwards.
ATCTTCATGCGAATATTTGAAGAAACACACATACTATGCAAAGAAAACTGGCTTGAACACGGACGATTATACCTGAGGTATATTGATGACATTTTTCTTTTATGGGCAGGCTCCTCCGAAACCCTGGTTACCTTCCTAAACACCTGGAATCAAGTAACACAACGGATACAATTTACATGGGACTACAGCACTTCCTGTGTCCACTACCTGGACGTCAAAATACAGAGAGAACTGGGAGATTGGTCTACTACCATCTTCAGAAAACTGACCGACAGGAATTCAACCCTTCACTATCAGAGCTTCCACCGCATGGGATTAAAAAACAACCTACCTTACGCCCAGATCCTGCGGGTGAAAAGAATAGTCTCTAAACCAGAGGAAAGCAAAATTCAAATACAGAAAGTTTTGGAGCGTTTGAGAGCTCGAGGATATCCCACACCTATACTTGACTTGGCTATGCAGAGGAGTGACAAATGTACCAGAGCCTCCTTGCTCCTACCTAAACAGAAGACACCCTCAGAACGTCTAGTGGTGGTGTCCAAGTACTCCAAAGCATCTATCCAATTTCAGAAAATCATTCGAAAACACTGGCCAATTTTAACCATGGAAGCAGATTTCCAAGGGTTATTTACAGAACCCCCTATCTTTGCATTCACTAGGGGTAAAAATCTCAAAGAAATTCTTAGCCATCCCAGCGAACCAAAAACCAAGGTCATGTACTCTGGACTTAAGCCTTGCTATAATTGCAGTAATTGCAGCAACTGCATTCCAGGTAATCAAATTAATCATCCCATGAAAGGCCACGCCATTAAATTGAGAGTTAACGCTACATGCAATAGCAAAAATGTCATATACGTCTTGAAATGCCCATGCGGCAAATGCTACGTGGGACACACAGAGAGAAAGATCCGCACCAGGATCTTAGAACACAAAAGTAATATTCGCACCGGCAATTTAAAATCCACCGTAGCCACCCATTTTTTGGAAAATAGACACTCAGTGGCTCAACTGAAATACCAAATTTTGGAACAAGTACCCATTACTTTGCACAATAAGACACTTCTACTAAAAAGGGAGAATTTCTGGATCCGTTTCTTGTCAACGATGGCGCCCTTGGGGCTCAATGACCGAATGGAATTTTTATGTTATTTATAATTAGTGTCCCTGTTGTTTCATTTATTGTTGATATTGCATTTATTTTACTTTGCCCATCATTCACTTCTAGGTTCACTTTCCATGCTCACATCTTAGTGTTGTTACATGTTTTCACTTTTTTGGCCGTTACAACATGGCGCTTACACATCCATTCATACTCTGATCCTTTGGTTATTTCAGTCTTTTTGGTAGTCCTTCTTCACTTTCTCTGACTTGCTACTTGATCACCTTCACTTCACCCGCCGGGCAGCTAACTTCCCCGGAACTCCTCGGAGTCCGAATTTATTTATCACACTAGTAAGTACATGGTGATTTGATTGCAATCTTAGTGCGCACTCGCGGTGAGGTTTCACGATGTATTTCACTGTTCCACGAGCATGGCGCCACTCGCTTGGCTCTCACGCGGAGTACCGTTTCTTTTATCGTCCCTGGGTGTAGGCGCTTGTATGCACGCACGCTTATATCTTACCTTTCAGTTTCCTGCATTTACGTGTTTTCGCCATTACTCACATGATTACCTATACACTCATTCCTTTTTCTGGTCACGTTTGATTTTCGGTATTTTTCAGCCTGTCACAGCACTAACCAGCTGCATGCAGTCTTGTTTTTTGTGTCACTATCATGTTTACTCATTGATTACAGCTAGATATTTTGTTTTCATTGTAGAGTATTCCCCTGACGATGGGCTCCGCCCGAAATGCATTGGGTTGTGTGATAAAGAACACACCTACATCTATGCACGTTGTTTTGGATTACATGTTCTAATATGCACTATTCTCAAGAAGCTTTAAAAAAATATATACTCCAATAAATTTGGAAAGAAGACAACACAACTGTGGGAGATATCTTTTATTGACTATTGATTTCATGGAATCAGACCTCTTGGTCCCCCTTGAGTTGTGCGCAGGGGCGTTCTCTCCCTAGGCGGGAGAGCCACTCTCCAGTATACATTTGAAAATGAACAAAGGTCCTCATCCATTTTACCCATGCTCAGATAGGTGATTAAGCATGCTCCTGAAGTCTTCAAAGACCCAGTTAGAACTCTGGTCATTAACCCACAAATACCTAAAACCATATGAAATGCTGGTATTCTGCCAACAGGTTTTGGCAACAAGAGTCCAAGGGCAAAGCGGTCTTCAGGGTGTCTTCTCATAGACCTGCAATACAGATTCTGAGGGTCTGGCCCGTGTTTTTGCTACAAGCCACATGGTTCACAAATAGTGAAGGCAACCTGACAGTAACATGTTTATTTTCTGTCAGAAAAATTATTAAACACGCTCCTTGATGTTGAGCAAATGAAAAAAAGAGGGGTTTGGCAAGATTTCCAGTGAGAAGTAAAGTAAAAACGGCTAGCTCTGACCTAGGATCTTGTTACCAGTGGCCAGAAAGAACTAACCTTTTACCTGTGGACATGATGGAATACAGAAGGTGCAGTGAGACCCTTAAGGGCACAGTGCCCGTTTTGGCTAACATTTCCCTCCTTTCCCTTTCCTTTTAAAAAGAAAGGTTGGTGAAAGGTCTTCTCCTGTCACTTATTTAGTGACTGTTTTATTAGAATGGATGCTTTATAAACAATTAAAAAATGAATTCAGTTTGTTCTTTTTTCGCCTTGCTTAGCCTAGTTGAACCTAGCTGATACCTGTGCTGTCATTTTGCCTCATGTAAAGCCCAAATCATAGCTGTCTGGGTTAATAACCGGTATGGTGATTTTCTCCATAAAATCCTATTTTGGTCTCAACCCTGCCCTCTTTTACTCTACTGAAATAAAATATATATATTTAAAGTATGGAAGCAGTCACCCACTTATGGTTGGGATGCTTCTTCATGGAGCCCTTCATCACATTGTGGAATGTTTCACCAAAATGTGCTACAACCATGAAAAGGCTGGTGCTCTTGAGGTGGAGAAAGCAGTATCTATCCACTGAAGTGACTGTGCGAGTCTTAATGACCTTGTGTGAGGATGTTATATGAATGTGAGAAAGGGCCCCATGAAGAAGCATGCCACCTGGGTGGGGGAGGGCTTACATCCTTAAAATAGTTTTACAAGAGATGTAGTATGAGATTCTGCTACTCGTAGATTCCCTGGCACCCCAAACTCATGTTACTCAATTTGAAGAAGAAAATGAAATGTGCCCAGTTGTACTTTTTTCCCGTCTATCCCCCTTAGTCTGCTATATACTGCTTTCTATCTGTCCTCTTTAAACTTGTCATTCTGAGATGCATATAACCTCCTAAGAACAGTGGCTTCCTGGTCACTGAAAATGGTGGTGTTACCTCTTTAAACAGCATGGCAGAGGTAAAGGATTGTTGAAGTACGAAGGGGTGACCAACTAGAAAAACAAGTAGTGATATAATATCCGCTTTATTGATCCCAAAAGTCCAGAATTATGAGTGTTAAATAAAATACTGTGCATTGTCTGCATCAGTAGTCTTGGGATAAGACCTGTGGTGTAAGGCTGTTTTGCTTGGTGGATAGTAGAACACTACGTCTTCTGTATACTGAGATTTTGATTACAGAGGAAGATTGCTCCACTCCCTCCCCCGATGACCCTGTAGCTCTTGACATTTTTCACAAGGCCTGCAGCTGAAAAGCAGGGCTGATTATCATACCAGGCCCATTGCACATGTGGATAATTAAAGTAATAGTCTGTTAAAGCCATTACACTGTGTAAATCCCTTCATCTCGTATAGTACCTCACTATATAGACTAATCGTCCAACACCAGACTCTACTTTGTCAAGCAGATAACCACAATTAAAGGTAGAACATTCCAGCCCTTTTGACAATCTCGGTTATCTCTCCATGCCTCATCTCTCGAAGGCACACCTGCAAGAACTGCTCTGTTGAAGACCTATCTAATCATTAAGGGCCATATGTATCAAGAAGTCATTTTGCGATTCTTAAATAGCGATTTTTTGCAAATCGCTATTTGAGAATCGCAAAATGCTATGTATGTAGGATTTGCAATAAAATTTGCAAATCCTACATATTCCTTAATTGCGAATCGCAAATTGCGATTTGCAATTAAGGAATACCTCCCCATTCATTCCTATGGGCCTAGAGGCCCATAGGAATGAATGGGAAGACATTCTTAATTTGCGATTAGCAATTAGCGAATCGCAAATTGAGAATGCAATTTCAAGGGTGCAGGGGTGTCCAATGGACACCCTGTTGCACCCCTGAAATAAGCATGGGTGCACATGTGGCGCACATACATGCCCTAAGGGCATGTATGTGCTTCACATTGCACTTTGAAAAATGCAAAAAAGTGCATTTTTCAAGGAAATTCAAAATTACCACCAACTTGAAGTTGGTGGTAATTTGCGATTCCTTAAGGACAATTTGCATTTTTTTTATGCTTCTTACATTGCTTTTTAGGAATCGCAAAATTTATGATTCCCTAAATGCAATCGCAAAATAAGGAATCTCAATTTTGCGATTCCTTATTTTACATGCAGATTTCTTTGATACATACCATTTAGCAAAAATGCGTTCGCAAACGCCGAAATTCTGTGAATTTCGGCGTTTGCGAACGCTTTAGTGCTTGATACATATGGCCCTAAGTCCCTTGCCCCAGAGTGAAGCAATACTTTAATGTCAAACCTTCACTTTTCAGTTGAATCTTGCGACAATCAGTGAAAACTAGTCTTATCCTACCATTACTCATATGTCCCAAAAAGCATGGATGACCTTGCCAGCTATCATTCCAACAATCTCTCCATCTTATCCGCAAAGTTGTGGAACGATGGCATTGGCAAGTGCAAGAAATTGACCTCCATAATCTCTCTAAGCCTTTTTAATCAGGCTTATGCTCTTGCTCTGTCACCTTCACTGCAGCTATCTCCATTGATTATGTCTTAAGGATCACTGATAAGAATACATTTTGTGACATGATCCTCCCTGATTTTTCTGCAGTATTTAACACTGTTCATTAATAACTGCTTTGTAATATCCTCTAGTCTTCAAAGGCATCATTCGTATCATCGGTTGTTTACTTCCCTCCTTGCAAAGTGACATTCTGTCCAGGGGTACTTCTGTAGATCACTTTTAACATGTCCTACTCCTTCTCAAAAAGGTGTAGTAATTGCAACAATTATCTTTAGTCTGTAAATGTAAACATAACACTACTTGCCAAACAAAATCCTATGCAAAGAGTTTATCCTCAACAGTGTCAGCAGCCTTCAACCACAGAAAACAAGTATTCTCCCCGTTCCTCTTCACCAGCGCAAAATTGTTTGCCACTCATTTAAAGACCATATCTGAGATGTTGAGGATTTTGCTGAACCTCTGATGCCAGAACAGGCCCTTCCCCATGGCCTAGCTCATAAGCCCTGTTGCATCTACTATCACCCCCCGGAAAATGTTCTTCCCACTGCTGCCTGTCTCAGCACAATCACATCACTCTTGTCCTCCGCTGTCTCCCACGTCCGCCTACATTAATAAAGAAAGCTATCCACACCTAACGCCACATCTCCGGCCACACATGCTACCTGCTGCACCAGCTTAATAAAATCTCAGAAAAAATGTTTTGATTATCTTCCGCTTGCAGTAAGAAAGACAGTGGCCTTTGCATTAATAATGTCCATATTGGACTACTGCAATAGTTTGTATGCAGGTGCCACTAAACAAACTGTTCAGAAATTGCAGGTGGTACAACATGCAGCTGTCAGGCTTGTGTTGAAACTGCCTCTACGCTTATTGACTGCAGAGGCTCTCAAAGCTCTTAACTGGATGCAGGTGCCTAAGAGGGTTCTTTTTAAAATTCTTCTGCTCTCATTCAGAGCCAACAGAGTGCTAGGGCAAAAATATCGAACTTTCAGAGGCACATTCTTAGCTGTCTTAGGGGCCAAGGCTTAGAATCCACTCCCCAGCGATTGATTTATTGAATCTTATTCCATTTATAGAAAACAGCTTAAGACTTAGATCTTCACTGCCTCAGATGCGCTCATTCGGTGATGCTTCCTCTTCCCTTTCTCTCTGGTCATTTACGTGGCATCGATCCTTGCTTTTACCACTCAGCGGCAGGATGCTCCTTTGGGAGTGACAGTTCACCATTTATACATTTTTTTAAAATTAACCTTGATGTCGGTAAGGCACGGAAAGAGAAGACAGTCTTCGCCTTCTAAGCCACCAACATCTGTAGCAACTTCTAACTTCTGAGAATTTTTCCTTGAAGCATTATGTTTCTCCCCAAACCTCGCCCCTTATTTAGGACTCCATTGTAAAAATGGTTGCTTTTTTCTGTTCATTGTGCTATTGTAAAACTGGTTGGAGCTAGCTTCATTACTGGGATTTTGCTTCTTTATCATCGAATCTCTCCTACAGAAACTCTCTTCTTCCCCTCCGGGCTAACTGTATTATATAAGTAGCCACAATAAAGTTAATTAAAATAATCATGATCCCAAGCCTACCATGGCCAATTATTTGAAAATCGCATATTTTAGCCATTGCTGGCATTAATTTAATCTTAACATCACCATTTTTCCTTTACATTTCTGAAATTTAACGTAGTCTTTGGTTTTGGAGGTGGGGATTCTGCTTATGTCCATATTCTTAACCCCCTCCCTCATCCTTAGGCCACCTTTGGCTCATAAAAAGTTATTTATCTGATAGAGGTCTAGCCCCAGGTTCCATACCTTAGAATTATCCCCAGGCATCAGACTGGATCTGGAAAATTTTAATGAGCAGTACCCTTGCGAGCCACTAGGTGGCCTCAAACAGCTCTGTGTGATGTTTTATGCACCGGAAAGGACATGCACTACCCCAGTTCACTGACATCAGTTTTCTTTCTACTCCAACCAGTGCAGATCCATAGAAAGCTACACCTTAGTCAATTTTTGACTAACTTTTTTCTATGTTTTGTCGAGTCTTTTGGAGGTTTTTCCCTCCTGGTGTGACAGGGATGTCCTTCCAGAAGGCCGGCTTTAGGCCCTGCTGTGCCTGTCACCACTTGATGTCGGTGCAGCCCAGCATCCTGCATGCCTTTGGTTCCTTGAGCACGGCCACGATCTGTTGATCTGCTTTAGTGGCCACGGCGTGAACCTGAAGGCCTTATGGGAGCGATCCCTCAAGCTCCTGGTGGCTCGATGTTGCATCGATCCAGGTTTTGGTTGAGAGGAAGGTCCCTCGTGTGGTCACAGTCAGAGATCCTAGTCACACTAGAAGTCATCTGGTCATTTGGGTAAGTCCTGCAAGAAGTAATCGAAGAGGTCTTCTACTTGTCCATCGGCTGTCGAGAGCGTAGACATTCAAGGCATGGCTCTGCGGTTGCGCCAGTGCCTGGGCTGTCTCTGCGCCTCCCCGAATGTCCAGGAGCCAAAACGATCACCATCCAATTAAGAGAATTTTATGAGGCAATGCACCTTATATTTGGGTGGTCCATTCTCTCTGGCACAACTTTTGGCCTTGTTGGTTCAGGATGGGACCTACATGATCCATTACGGCGCAAGTCGGGGCCCTGGGATCCACAGATGGATTGACCAGCACCAGTTGTAACCCCTTGACCTTTCTGGATGCCGATCTTGATGTTCCCTGCTCCGCAGTCAATTTTCTGATCCCTTATTCTGACACAGAATCAGATGGCATAACCCAACGCAAACTCTGGACCCGGAGCCGTATACTTATGGGGCAGGACTCGGGGAGGAATGGGAGGGGTCGCTGCACCCTGAAGAATACCAGTATTATGACACTAACCAGGACTAGGGTGAGGATGGCATTCAAGACAAAGGTTCTCCAGAGAGCTTGGTGATCCAACCCTCCACTTTCCACGTAAATTCTGGAGCATTCCCAACAGCACCACCAGATCAGGAATTCAAGAGGCTGGACAAAATAGGCAAGAAGATGTTTTCTTCCACCAGCCTGACACTGCGGTCTGAGATAACTGCGCGCCATTTGGGCCGCTATTACCATGCTCTGTAGGGTACAGTTGAGCAGGTGCTGCCAACGGTCCCTGAGGAGACCCGGGCCGTACTGTCCCAGGCTGTTGCCGATGGGAGGGATACAGCTAAGTTTACCACTAGATGTTGACTTTACACCACCGACTCACTGGGAAGATCTGATTCGTCCATAGTGGACGTACGGCGTCACACCTGGTTGAGGACGACTGGCTTTTCTGGGGACATCCAAGCGTCTCTTATGGACATGCCCTTTGATGGGTTCCGACTCTTCAAATACCAGGCAGATTCAGCGCTGGAGCACTTTAAGGACAGCAGGGCTGCCAGATCCATGAGCCTTTCCGTGCTCCCTCGCCAACTCTAATCAGCCTTTCTCTACTTATGTGACCACGAAAGGGGCTTCCAACCATCCAGCCACCGCGGCTCGCAGGCTTCACAGCCTCTGCGTTGCCAAGGACAAAGCACCTACAGACCTTGTGGGTCAGGCATCCACTGGTCAGACCAGTCCACACCTCCCCGGCAGCTGAAGCCTCCAATCCCTTATAGCCCGCCCCCTTATCATGGGCACCCAGTGGCCAGAAGGATCTGCCATCACCTGCACCACTGACAGTGTATCAAATCGGACCAATGAGTTTTGCAGATTATTTGGAGAAGGTACTGCCTCCCCTCCACCTATGCCACTTGCTTGAGACAGGCTGACGGAGGGCCATTTTTCTCTGCTCCGTCGGGAAGTGATGGCTCACTTGATTAAGGTGGGGCATGGGAATGGTGCTGATACCAGAAGTAGGCTGGTGTTGCTATTTCCTCTACTTTCTAGTGCCCAAGAAGAACTGAGGCCTTCGACCTATCCTAGATCTGTGTCCTCTCAATTTCTTCCTCAAGAGGATGAAGTTCAAAATGCTTAAGCTCGCTCCAGTCTTGTCTGCCCTGGAAATGGCAGACTGGATGGTAGTGTTGGACTTCCAGGATGCATATTTCCGTCCGGCCTGCTCACATGCGTTACCTGCGGTTCACGGTGGGCCACAAGCCATTTCAGTTCACTATGCTCCCTTTTGGCCTCATCAACGCCCCTCAGGTTTTCACCAAGGTGATGTTTGCAGCTCATCTGTGTGATCAAGGGTGCCAGTCTTCTCCTATCTCGACGACTAGCTGTTGAAGGCGGGCTTTCCCCAGGTTGTTGTCGCCCACCTCCAGACAAAAGCGGAACTCCTGCATTCACTCCCTCTCAGATGCTCCCTTTCATCGAAGCTGTTCTAGAGACAGTGCAGTTTCGGACCTATCCTCTTGAATGGTAAGTCCCCGTATATTCAGGGTATTATACAGACGTGTCAGCCTCTATCTTGGATTTTGGGGAGACTGACGTTGCTGGGCCTCATACCTCCTGCATACTGTTTGTGACACATGCCCTCTGACATATGTGGACTCTGCACTGAGATCTGAAGTTTAAGTGTTCACAGCATCAGGGAAAGCTCTCTGACCTCGGTCCAGTTCTTGGTGGGAACTGCACAAGATCTGCAGTGATGGTTAACAAACTGCGATTGGGTCTGCGGCAGACCCATCTCCCTTCCCCAACCAGATCTGATCATAGTGACAGATGCATTACTCCTGGGATGGGACAGCCATGTGGAAGATGCGGAGATCAGAGGTCTCTTTTCTCTGGCCGAATCTGGACTCCCAACAACCTTTTGGACACCCGGTGATTCGGCTGGCATTAAAAGCCTTTTTACCCTCCTTCAGGCGAAGGCAGGTGCAGATGTTCATGGACCGCACAACCGCCATGTGGTACTGTAACAAACTGGCTGGGGTGGACCCTTTGTCAAGAGGGCACATAACTGGAACAGCAGGACATTTCCCTGATGGTTCACCACCTGACAGGCTCTCTGAACTCCAGGGCCGAAGATGCCTAGTAGATCACAAATGATCAAGAAGATCAGGAACAACTGGGCCCAAGTCATCCTTTAGGTTCTGGACTCGATCTTTTGAGCATGGCCATCAGTCCTCCTATCGGGCTGCCCCATCAAGAGGATCTTCTGTGCAGCAACAGGGATGGGTTCTACACCTGTCAACACTCTGCCTTCTTGCTTGGAGATTGAGCAGCAACAATTGACAGCCTTCGGCCTTCCGCAGTACGCAATGTTATTCTGGCAGCCCGGCGTCCCTCACCAAAACGGTATACACCTGCCATTTGGACAAGTTTGTGGCATAGTGTACAGAAATGCAGCTTTTTTAAAATTCTTTCCAATGCCCAGCAGGGCTCTGCTCTGGACACCTTAAGGTGTTCTTTCTGCTATTTCAGCGGTTGCCTGACCACCTATCCCTCTTCAAATCCCCTATTGTACATAGATTCTTGAAAGGTTTCAACATATATTTCCACCTTCTCCCTTTATCATGCCTCAGTGGGACCTTAATCTCACCCTGATGTTCCTGACGTGTGCTCCATGATCTACTCTCTCAAGTCAAGCTCACTTCCTCTCAGGCAATAATATCTGCCCAGAGAGGAAGTGAGCTTCAGGCTTTGTCATCCAAGCCTCCATATCTAAATAACTACCCAGCCAAGCTGGTTCTACGAACTGGAGCTTCCTTTCTACCAGTGGTCACTATTTCATGTAGGCCAGTCCATCACTCTGCCTACTTTTAGTCCACATCCCTCTAAGCAAGAGGAGCAACTTTACCAACTAGACCCAAAAGGAGCATTGTTGTTCTACCTTGATCGTACAAAAACGTTCCGGGTGGACAACCATCTCTTGCTGGGGTATATTGGAGCAAAAATGGGAAATGCTGGTGCAAAAACAGACCATCTCCCGATGGTTCATGCTATGCATTAAAATCTGCTACGCATTAGCCAAGGAGCAACTCCCTAAGGGTTTGCATGCTTATTTCAACAGAGCCAAAGCTGCAACCTTTGCATTAGCATGCAGAGCCTGGTCCTGGACATATGCTATGCTGCAATGTGAGCTTCCTAGCACACATTCACAAAACACTGCTACCTGTACAGTCAGGTGTGTCGGGATGGGCACTTTGCCCGTTCGATCCTGCAGGACTATTGGGTATGAGATTATTTCGCAGACTCACCATCGGGGAGGTATTGCTTGGGTATCTATTCTAAGGTAAGGAATCTGCGTCTAGAAGTCTCTATCAGATGGACAAATTGCTTACCTTTGGTAAAGCCCTATCTGGTAGAGACTATCTAGATGAAGAGTCCTTACTGACCCACCCATCCTACCTGCACTGCGGATGGATTTCTACCGTCAGAGTTTTCACCTTTCAGGACTCTAACTTAACACACTTGTTCTTTGTGGCTCTGTGTTCCTGGTGTGTAAAGTCACGAAAAGTAACTTACGTCAGTGCACTGAGGTGGTGCCTACATAGGCACCACGGAGGTCACTTCTGACTACGCCACTCAGAGCTGATTGCCAACTACCGGTGTGCAGGGTTACTACTCATGAAAAATTTCCAGATCCAGTCTGATGCCTAAGGATAATTCTAAGGTAAGGAACCTGTTGCTTGGTAGAATCTCTACCAGATAAGGCATTACCTCAGGTAAGTAACTTGTCCCTCAGGTTTAGTCTTGCAATCCTTTTTCCTCAGCAAACCTTCTCTTGCACTCTTTTTGCAGCGGTACATTAAACACGACTGTATGGGGTACATGGTAAGGAAGCATCCTGTGAAATTGAAGGAGTGCATAGACCTCTTCACCACGGTCGAGACCCTGGAAGAAGAGAATCCATGGTAATTATTGACTTGAAAACACATCTCCATTTATACTGAGATGCCTTAATTTCTAGTTTCTTCGATGTTCCCTTCGCGTCTTCCATCCTATCATATTTTCCTCTTGTATGTTTCTGTTCCTACTGTGTATTATTAAGTGGTTTATGTAATGCAACATTTGCCATACTTGGAACACTATCTTTGTTTCCAGTAGCACTGTCCTAATACTCTACTTCTTGCATATTTAGGAATTTCCCTTCCCTTGTTCTAGTTTCCTCTGATCATTTTATTATGCTTTACCCATTCCCTTTAATCTGCATGTGATCCTTCATAAGCTTCATTTTCATTTTTTCTGATCTGAATGTCAAGTACTATGGTCTTAATTTCTCTTCAGCAATTTTCTTGCTTTAGTCTACAGCAGTTCTTGTTTTCATTCTTTCTGTCCCTTTCCCATGATCCATTTACATTTTAATCTGAGGATAGCTGTATGCACTTTTCAATTGCATCATCCTATAATTACCCTAACTTATCTGACCTCACATAGGTACTGTCCGACCTGTAAGAAACATCAGTTGGCTACCAAAAAGCTTGACTTGTGGTCATTACCGGAAGTTCTCATCATCCACCTAAAACGATTTGCCTACACCAAGTTCTCTCGAGAAAAACTTGACACCCTTGTGGAGTTTCCTATTCGGTAAGTGGCTGAGAATATTGAGAATACTGTATTAACATTTAAGATTGCAAATCAGCAGAGTCAATTTTGCAGAGAGGCATATAAGACAAATCATCAGAAAGGAATCTGGAAAGAAATGTAAACTGCTAGACATATCTGGAATACATCAGTCTGTGCAGTTTCTGGGCATGGTTCTAAGATGTATGACCAATTCAGTGGTCACAGTTTACAGAGGTTCCATAGAAGGCACATTTGTGACTGTAAGGGAAGGATTTAAGGATATTTTCCAGCTCAGCAAGGCAAATTTTGGTATGGGGTAATTGGGTATGTTTTGATAGGAAGATGGGGTGGGATAAGAATTGACTTTGGTCAAGGATGGGCAAGTTACACTGGGGACGCAGCACACAGACTCACTCAAGGTAAGATTGATGACCTGGGTGGCAAATGTACCAATGCAAAGTAACACAAGGAAATGAATAGCTCACACTCTTAAAAGCTTGCTCATAACCACGTCAATTACAAGTATGTAGATTAGAGGTTCACGGGTAGGTGGGTTGACAAGGCGGGTTTACATAGGCTTTAGTGCACAAACAGTACCAATACTAAAGCATCGGGAGGAGACAAAAGGGTTGAGCATGTGGTACAATAATATGAACAAGTCAGCTGAGGGGACAAACAATGCAATTTGAACAGCCTGGACTGAAATGTGTAACAGTTCAGAAGTCCAAACAGATTAGGTAATTTTTCAAGATCTTCAGGTTCTTCTTAATTGGACCTTTAGTGGTGTGGTATACTTTGTGCAGGCTACTTGAGTCCTCCTTCTTGGTGTTAGATTGTAGGAGCTTCTTTGCTACATACATAGACCTAGGAGGGCAAGAAAGGCGCAGCCTAAGCTCTCATGGTGATTGCACAGTAATAGAAGGTGAGATAGGGAGAGCTTAAACGGACAACCCCCAAGCTAGGCCACCATCTCTTGCACACTATAGTAGTCCATGTTCTGCTTTGTGTTCACAACTGTTTCTCACTGTCCTCTACAGCACATGGGCAGTGAAAACTTGCTGGTACTACAGTGATAACAGGATCTGTATGTGAGCTGGGACGTGCATGCCCAGGGTGCCATCTCAGCTGCACACAAATGTAGCACACAATGTCTCATTTCCTGTGTTCACATTCTCCCCTTGCTGTCTTCTATTGACATTTTACCTTGGTTATGCAGACGTGCGTAGCTGGTGGGTGGAGGGCCATGCAGCACATAGTGGCAGTTGCTAATGCAGCCTGGAAACAAAGGCCATCACCTCCCATAGGAGATCATCTATGAACATCCCAGTAGGGCGATGGGGTCTGTAGGTGAAGGCAGCTTATAGGCATCCTCCAAATGGATTTCTGGTCCCACAGTGTCAATGCAAGCTCTTCGAGAAGCTTCTCTACAGACCTTGAAGAGCTTCACGCTCTCCCCTGGAGAGCATGATCTGGCAGGAGATCTTGGTCTGGATGAGGGTCGTGGCCTCCGAGAGGGAGACTTAGATGGTCTGACCGGAGTACTTGTCCTTGGACCAGACGGTGAGAATGTGCGGGAGTAAACGGAGCCCGGACTACTGCGACTGCCCAATACAGCCCCCTGAGGATGGTGAGATGACACTCTGTGGGATCCGTCCGCAGATCTGGGGGAAGCTTCTGGAGAGATCTCCACGATGTTCAGCCCAGGAGATTAAGATCTGTCTCCTGATGACCTGGACCCAGGTGGCTCCACAACGACCGTGACCTGCTCTCGCGACCGCGACAGCTGTCTGTGTGACCAATGGCGTCGAGCGAGGCCTTGATGATCTCGACATCGATCATCCACGCCGTGGTGATCTCTACTGCGATCGGCGGCGAGCCAGTGACCTTAACGCCGATCTTCCTCGACGTCTGATCGATGGCGAGCCTCCATGGCGTCATGTTGACAACAACCTTCTTTGACGTCGTGTTGACGGCTACCCTTCCTGACGTTGCCTCGAAATCGACCTCCTTGACGTCGAATGGTAGGATATTGACGACCCTCTCAACGGCGGCACGCCAGCTGGCGACATCTGGAAGCCGTCATAACTCTCGACGCTGACCCCCTCGAGGGTGGTGGAGTGTGTTTCAACGTAGACGGAAGCCTCGACGTCGACTCAGACTTGGACATGCCAGCAGCCACAGACTTCGAGCCCGAAGTGTGGCGTCTCAACACCGACTTACTTGGATGCGGCGGAGACTCTCGACGTCGCAATGGTGATCCAGAAGAGCGTCTGGGCCTATTCGACTGCGACTTTGACTGTGATCTTCGTCCTCCCTTCCTCTTTCTGGGCACAGGAGAGGCGGAACGTCACAGTTTGTCCATGCTTACTTGAAGAAGACGTCCTGGGGCCTCCCTGGCCACCCACCTGATGACTTTTGTCTTTCTCCAACATGGCACGAAGTCTGATACATTCTCTGTCCCGAAGAGTCCGTCTAGAGAACTTCTGACAGTGGTGGCACTGGTCAGGGTCGTGTACAGATGGAAGGCACACAATGCACACAGAGTGTGGGTCAGCCAGTGCCATCTTCCTGTCACAAGAAGGACATTTCCGGAATAAAGCAGGCATTCTGACAGGAAATTTTAGTGGAATACCACAAAAAACCATAGTAGAAACCTTAACAAACAAGAAGATGTCGAATTTTCTGAGAAAATTCAGTCAAAATAATAATTTCAGTCAAAAATTGAAGAGCTCAAGCTCCAGGATCCTCACAGAAGAAGCCGGAAAAAAGAACTGACCCAACTGCCACCTGTGGTGCATCATGGGAGCAGGGGGTCGCCTTCGGGTCTTAAAGGCCTGGTACCCCTACTCTAATGCCTTAAAGGCAAGGTGTCAGTCTTTCTTTGTTTCTTTATACTCTACTGCAGCCTACTGGCAAAAGCCTGCAATTACAGGTTTTCATATGGCAATAAAGCATTGTCGCATGCAAATGTTTACTGCTCTCTTTCTTCCTTAGGGGTTGGGAGAGTACTACTGTGTGTATGCTAATTCATGTAATTAATTTTGCGGCAGATTTGCCAGTTGGGAAATGTGTTAGGCTGCAAATATATGTTTTCACATGTATATACATAGGAGCTCAGGCCTCCTGTACACCTTTCGGTCCATATCACTCCTGTCCAGAGTGCTCAAGAAGATCAGGAGCAACCAGGCACAAGTCTTTTTGCTCTGGAATGGGCACAGAAAGTCTGGTATCCACAGCTTCTCCAACTGAGCATTGATCCTCCGATCATGCTGCCCCTTCGGGGAGATCCTCTGTCGCAGCAGGGAAGGGTCCTCCACCCAAACCTGTCAACTCTACGCCTTCTTGCGTGGAGATTGAGTGGTGGTAGTTGACAGCGTTTGACCTTCCTCCTGAAGTTTGGAATGTTATTTTGGTAACCATGTGTCCATCTACCAAGACAGAGTCCGCCTCCCAGTGGCACAAATCTGTAAAATATGGTACAGAAAGGTTGATTGATCTTTTTTCAGTTTCCCTTTCTCACATTCTAATGTTTATTTGACCCTTGCCCAGCAGGGATCTGTACTGGGCACTCTCAAAGGGTACCTTTCATACCTGTCTGCCTTCCTGAGGCTGCCATCCCAACCGTCCTTATTCAAATCTCCTATTGTAAATAGTTACATCTAGAGACTTGCACATATGTTCCCACCTTCTCCTTGTATTATGCTTCAGTGGAACCTTAATTTGGCTTTCACCTTTCTAATGTGCGCTCAATTTGAACCTCTGCACAATTGCCCTCTCAGTCTGCTTACTATCAAAACAGCCTTTTTAGTCGCAATTACCACTGCCAGGAGAGTGAGTAAATTGCAGGCTCGGTCATCCAAGCCTTCTTACCATACCATCTTTCTTGATCAGTTAGTGCTTCGCACTAGGGCCTCTTTCTTACCAAAGGTGGTAACACCATTCCACGTGGGGCAATCTGTGACCTTGCCCACTTTCTACGCTCCTCTGCACCCCTCTAAAGAAGAGGAGCGACTCCACCATCTGGATCCAAAAAGGGTGTTGTCGTTCAACCTTGACCACACTAAAGAGTTTCGGGTCGACAACCAACTCTTGGTGGGATATTTTGGAACAAAGAAAGGTGGTGCAATGCAGAAGAGGACTATCTCACGAGGGGTCGTCCTGCGCATTCAAATTTGCTATGCTCTGGCCAAAAAGCTACCTCTTGAAGGCTTATTGTCTCATTCTACCAGAGCTAAGGCTGCTATCACTGCTTTGCAACATGGAGTTCCAGTCCTCAACATTTGTCCTGCATCAACGTGAGCATCCCTGCACATGTTTACCCAACTCTACTGCCTGGACAGTCAAGTCCACAGGGACAGCCTTTTTGGCTGCCGTGTCCTGCAAGACTTCTGGTTTAATCTTGTCCGTAGTCCCTCGACCGTGGATGGTATTGCTTGGGTAATTATTCAAAGGTAAGGAATATGCGGCTAGATGTCTTTCACTTGGACAAGTGACATACTTTATGTAATGTCTTATGATCTAGCTGCAGATTCCTTACGGACACACCTATCCTCCCAGCACTGCGGACAGGATTTTAGGGGCAGCCTGATCCCTTTCAGGGCCATAGTTATTCACAAACACACCGATGTCAGTACACTTCATGGCTCTGGCGTGGAAAGACGTGATAAGTAACTGACGTCAGGGCACCAAGATGGTGCCTGTAGGAACTTGGTTCACCAGGTCCCCTGGGTGTAGCTTGGCCCGAGCAGGAAGGCACCCGAAGCTTAGGTGTTAAGTGACTACACAACACACACATCCACTGAGACAATAAATGCATGCAAAGACTGAGACCACACCAATATGCTTGATTCAAATAAATAAGTTTTATCTAAGATCAAGATTAGGGCAGTCAAAAATCACAGTAGTAATAACTCATTACCTTTCCTTAAAAGCGCATGTTTTTCATTACTTATACATAAATAAATAAATATTAAATAGTAAATAGCTGTAGGCCTTTTAGATAATACTGCATTAGACAGGATCAAAACATTTCATTAGGTAATAGCATTTCATTGCTTAGCAATACACATTTCCTTGTGTCAGAAATCCGCAGGTTATTAAACAAGAACTTAACCTTTCATGTGGCTGGGGTGAAACGGTTCATTAATTAGCAGTAAACCTCTCAGTAATCACTTTGAGTAGAGCTCGACAGTTCCTCAGGCCAGGGTAAACATCTCTTTTTTTTGTTTAAGAGATTTTTATTAGCATTTTAGATGAAATACAATACATATGTTATACAAGAAAATCATCTCTTTAACCACGGAGAACATCACATCAGTAATAACCAGCGCAGCAGGTAAGGATAAACGCTGCTTTACCCTTCACTAAACCTTTTATGAGGCCCTGATAATCAAGGCATCCAGCACAGTTGAGCATTTCATCTTATCAAACTAAGCCATGCAAAAGGCTAACGTGACTGGCACTTAACTGTACTCTAGGCAGGGGTTAACTTTTTCCCATAGGGCCCTCACAGTGTCTAGAGGCCCTGGCCCCGGTCCAGCACTCCAGAGGGGCCAACGGGGGCCAGTCTTAAGTCTTCCCCAGGGAGGGGCGAACTCTGGGCCTCCACCGGCCTTCCGCCCTCCTCCCCGGGGGTTTACCTCACTCTTCGGCCCACTCCGGGCCCTTGCGACGATTCCCGCAGGCCTCGGGAGGGAGAGGGGCCTATCCAGGGAGGCCCACCCAGTTCCGCCGCTCCTCCCGAGGCTGATGGGGGGGTTCTCGCTCTCTTTGAGCGCTGGCGCTGGTTCCTTCATCGGTCCCGGACTTTCCTGGGCCTGGCTGCACCCGGGGACCCATGGGGGCGCGGCGCCGGCAGCCAATCAGAGCGCGGCGAGGGCGGAGTCACTTCTGACTCCCCCGTCACGTGAGGATAGCAGGATGGCTTCAGGCCTAGTAGGGCCTAGCGCGGCCCAGTGCAACAATGCAGCGGCCCTCTCCTGGCTCCTGGGGGCCGCCGAGGGGGGTGATAAGGTTATCGCTTCAGAAGCGGCCGCGACCAGCGTTTGGGGCTTCAGTGAGGCGGCAAGGGCTGCGGCGGTGAGTGGGGCCGCTATCGCTCTTCAGGCATAGCACGGGGAGGGGGGGAATTGCAAGGTTCCGAGGCCCAGCACAGCGCAGCGCCGGCAACAGGCTGACTATCGTAGTGCCGTGAGAAGCAGAGCGCTCGAAGAGCAGTAGCGCTTCAGCGGCGTCAGGATACCGGGAGCCAGCGCTTAGCAGAGATAGCGCTTGGGGCCACAGCTCTTCAGGGCACAATAATCTCTAGCACCTCAGCACTTCAGGACATCGCGCTTCAGGGCAGCAAGGGGCTCTGGACTCACAGCGCTTCTCAGCAATGGCGCTTCAGGAATATAGCGCTTTGGGGGCAGCCAATGTCTCTAGCGTCCCGGCGCTTCACAGTTCAGGCAGGACAGCAGAGGGCATGAGACAGGACAGTGCAGGGGCCCAGGTTGAAGTAGAGAGGCGCAAAGTGGACACAGCCCTGTACCTGGTTGATCCCCAGCAGTCCTGTGGCAGTCAGGAGGGTTTCTTCATGGGCTGGATGGTTCCTGCACTCTTGTGCAGTAGATTCTTTGGTTTCCTGAGGAGGGGGGGGGGGTTTGAGTTGAAGGCTTTCCTCAGCAGGTCACTTCAGATGTTCCCTGGGTTCCCCTCCTGCCGGGCCAGATCAGTGGGCTAATTCAGTGTTCCTCACACAGCTTGGTGGGCAGTGTCTAAACCCTGTCACCCCCAGTGGTATAGGTTCCTGACTAGGCCCTACCGCCTAAATCTCCTGTGTAGGGTCCTCCAGGTCAGTGATGCCCCAACTGACTAGAAAGTTTCCCTCCCTTTTCTTTTATAATGGCAGTTGGCCGATGGTGACCACTCCCCTATTCTGGAAGGTTCCAGGAGCTCCCTCACTCTAGCTATGGGCAGGCAGGCAGGCTGGCATTGCTACAATGTTTAGGGGTACCAGCCAGCTCCTGGCTACTAGAGTGCGTCTAACAAGACCACACTGCGGTAGCAGGGGTCAGTGGCAGCCATGTTGGGGGAAGAGAGCACCTGCCCCTTAGCATTGATTAGCAATGGGAAGGTGCCCAGAGACCGAAGGCCAACAAAAAACAATGTCACGCAGGTTCGACCGACGCCACCTACCGGCGCGCAGGGGTGTTGCTCAAAGAAAAATCTTCCTTATCCAGTCTGATGCCTATGAAAATCAAAGGTAAGGAATCTGCTGCTAGATCATGTCTCTACCAGTTAAGGCACTACCGAAGGTAAGTAACTGGTCTGTTGGTGGCCGTCACATCATTAAAAGGTTAAGTAACTTACAGGCATTCACAGTATACAGACCATAAATAAGGATACACTGGTTATGAGGACACACCCTAAGATCTTACCAAAGTTCTATCACCTGTAGTAGGGTAGTGACTCTTTTTGTATAGTCACCCCCCCCCCCCTCCAGGTTTTCGACCAATGCTGCTGTATTTTTTTAACTCAGAGTGCACTGAGGCTGCTAACCAGACCTCCGTGCCAGTGCCCTGAAGCTAAAGGTATTTGAATTGGCTGTACCCAGTTGTAAATTGCCAACTTACCTTTAAGTCCATTTTAAATGGTACCTTGGTACCCTGGGCATGTAGGTTAGAGGGGTCACCCAGGGCTTGCATCAGAGGTTGTGCCACCCTGGAAGTTTCCCAAGAAAAACAAGTTCGCCACTGCAGACTGGTAGAGCATTTGCAGCAGTACTAACTCGACTTTGCCATTGGAAGCATTGACAAAGCCACCTCCTCCTCTGTACATCTGTGTAAGTCACCCCTCTGACAGGCCTACCGAGTCCTAAAGGCAGTTTGCAACATATGACACAGGTAGGACATGTACTTTGCAGTAAGACGCACAAAAGTACAGTTTTTACTGTGGAAAGACACTGTTGCCCAATTGGCGAGTACATGGTTACATGTTGACCTCTCAGCTGTGCTAACTCCTGAGTGGTGGGACCAAAGTAGGCACTTAAGACATCATACAACTTGTTACATTGAGCCCAACGTGCATCTTAAGTCGAGATTAATGTAACTACTTGTTGCAGTGTGCAGCTTTAGCAAAGTGCCACTTTGTGCCATTAAGACTCGTGCATTCCTTGGCCCACATGGAGCCTGTTCTACAAGACAGCGCTCTGCCCCCCTGGAGAGGTGTGCCATCGACTCTCAGAAAGGAGAACAATGAGGGATTGCAGGCCAGGGAGGTGTTGCCAGGAAGCCACTTAGGTGCTAGCCTTAAAAGGCAGGCTTTAATAGGGAAGCCACCGTTGAAGGGCAGATGTGGTACACTAGAGAGGAGGGGAACCCTGTTGCCAAACCTGTTTTCACCCCCCCGCCCCCGATCCACCCCGCAGCACAGGAACTCAACAGCTAAAGAATCCTGTTGGTGCAAGTCGGTAACACACATTCTTTAAGTTGCTACCACAGCCACGATGCAGCACTGATTACAAGACCCAACGCACAGATTTACACCGAGTTCGCTGATCCTGCAGGTGCTGTCAGAGAGTTGCTGAGACCCTCATAAGACGAGTTATTGAGCCAGAAAGGATTGGCCTGGGACCTCCATAGTGGGTGACTGGACTTTGGCCAGAGCGGATAGGACTTAATCAGACGTCGACACTGCAACCAGGACACCCTCACCATCTTCGTGGACCAAGGAATTCCTGCAAGAAGACCCCAATTGTTGCACCGCATCCACAGCATTCTGAGAGTATCTTCAGCATCTTTTTTTGGTACTATTAGGACCACTCCATAGGAATCCATTGCAACGCGGATAAAGTGCCTGAAACCACTGAAGGACAGCTTCGTTCTGAGAAGCTAACTGTTATTGAGGGCCTTGCTGGTCCCATTGGCTAGCTCCCTGCCAGAGTTTGTCACCCCTAGTACTTCTAACCAACCTCAGTGACACTTATCTATGTTTTCTTTGGAAAAGTTTCAAAGTGTCCAAACTTTGCCAAGACTTGTTCGTGGTTGAGTAAAAAAGAATTGATTTATTATTGCGTGTTAATTACCAGTGCACCTTGGGTGTTCACAACAGTGATGGTAGTGGTAACAGTACATCTTTGGAGTGCTGTGGTTCCAGTCTTCCCCTACCTCATCAACTGGCTGCTGAAGACGCCTGACTCCTTGGAAGATGCTGTCCTTCATCCGAGTTATTCTGGATACAGTGGAGCTGCGTACCGCCAGCGAGGAGCATAGAGTCCAGGACACATGCTATGATCCTGATGATTCAGCCTCTGTACTTGATCTCATTTAGCATGACCGTGAGGCTGCTGGGCCTCCTGCTGATAAAGCATGCTAGATGGCATATGTGGGCTCTCCAGTGGGATCTGAAATCCCAATGGGCACAGTGAATCGGTCCTACAGTGACCAGATTCCATAGGAGACTTTAATGGATCTTCAGTGGTGATTACTGTACCACGAAGAATGGCAGAGCAGTGCAGAAAAGGGCAAATTCCTGCTGGATCGTTCTGTGCATTAAAATATGCTACGCACAGGCTAAAAAGCATGGACAGAAGGTTTGTGAGCTCATTACACCAGATCTAAAGCTGCTACTACTGCTTTGGCACATGGAGTGCATTATCTGGACATTTGCCGGGCTGCTAAGTGACCAATTCATAAAGCTCTACTCTCTGGACTGGCCAGTCCAACAAGAATGGCACTTTGATTTCCGGTCCTGCAGAACTTTTTCAGTTGATCCAGTTCAGACCCATCACCTGGGTCTGAACTGATACTTTGGTATCTTTTCAAAAGGTGGGGAATCTGCAGTAGGAAGTATCCATCAGAAGAACAATTTACTTCCTTTCAGTACCCTTTTTTTCTGGTGGATTCTCGAACTGCAGATTCCTCACTGACTCTCTTGCCTCCCCATTCTCTGAACTGGACTCTTTCCCACCAAAAAGGTCACAAGTCTAGAGAGACGCTAAGTAGTCAAGAACGATCTGCTATTGGGTTTTACGTCTGTTGATGTGAACAGCCTATGAAGTATCTAATGTCCGTGCACTTGGGTGGCACTTACGTGCAGCTCAGCATGTCACTTTCGGAGTTGAACGAAGTTGGCACGGAACCGCACACCGCACCCTATCGACTCCCAGGGGTACTGCTTGAAGTGTTCTGAATCCAGTCTTACGTCTGGGGAATATTCATAGGTGAGAAATGTGATTTAAATTAGAGTATATGCCAGAAAGAGCTTTACTGAAAATAGGTAACTTGTTGATCTAGGGTTTTACCCTACTGTACCTTCATAACATAGAGTAAGCTTTGCCAGCTTTTCTCTCCTCACGCTGGAAAAACACGTGTCTAAAGGGATTAATTTGCTCCTCCATTTGGAGGGCAACAAAATGTACGGACCTAGGGCACCAGTGGTATTTGTCAATATTCCCTAGTGATTCTGCCTTGTAACAACTTTGTGCTATATGGTCCATGAAAACAGTCTCTATAGAGACTCTAGCTACTGACATCCCTCCTTGTTCTGAAGTCTCTGGCAAATTAAACAGGAATGTGTTGATGGTCTGTACATCATCTCAGAACTGTCCAACATCTTTAATTGCCAACCCTGGTCCATAATTTAATTTTTATGGGTAATGGATGAAGAGGGGATGTACTATGAAGAGGGCATGTATGCTTTCAATTGTGTCACAATTGAAAAGATTTCCATCCTACTTTTTTAAGAGCAATGCCCCTGTCTTGAAGGGCATATTCGCTCCCAGGCCTCTCTAGTATTTTTTTTCCAGTGTCTGTGCTGTTTAAGGTCTCAAATGGCTATCTTTTTGGGGCAAGTTTGCTGATATCAAGCTGTTTCTTTTTGAAAGCCCAGGACTTGGAAGCCTAATTTATATCATTTGTGTTAGTCAGGCAAGGTGGTGCTGTGTTTGCACTGACTGGGTGGCTTCTGCCAGCTTTGCAGAGAACAGTGCAGTCTGACAGCAGTCCAAAATTGCTGGTTGCAGTGATACATTTGTGGCTCTTGTTTGCTTCAGTAGAGTAGCCGTATATTGTAAAGACTCATCAGATCTGATGTTCCCTTCATCTAATTCTGTTACTCGTGTAGTTACTTGCCATCTTTCCTCTTTTCAGAGACCTGGATTTCTCAGAGTTCATCATCAAGCCGAGAACAAATTCAGATCCCGCTCCATATAAATATGACCTCATCGCTGTTTCAAACCACTACGGAGGCCTTCGGGATGGTCATTGTACGTATGCCAATCATTCACTAAATATGCCTTTAGTTCAGTGTGTAAATTCCAATGAACACTTCAATTTTGGTACAAGTTAACTTGTTAGTGTTAATATCACCTATGTTCTGTGCAAATCTAGGCTATTATACCAGTACTTTATTATTTTTGATGTGGAGCTTAATGGGATTGGATCTATTTTGCCATATTGTTAAATGCAAAAGAAACAATATTGTTAAAGGCATGCAACCTGCTTGAGTTAAAGGTAAGAATTCACATCATGTTTTGACTTAAAATGTAGCACAACTAGATACGTTTTGTATGGTGGCAAAGAGGCCAACTGAGATGCAAATATTTAGGTTCATTGGTGGCAAAACACAGCAGAGTTCTGCCGGAGTCTGCAAGGTACATTGGGTTTGGAAAGTTACGCATTCTTTAATCCTGGATGGGATACTGAAGTGCGCCTGGTTAATTCTACACTGGCTGCGAGAGTTGTATGTTACAAAATGTCATGAAAAGGCATTCAATACATCTGACCACAGAGCTCCACTGCTTAACATTTAAAGAGAGAACAGTTTATTCATGAGAACTGTTTCTTTATCAGAAGGTGGAGAAATTTAAGAACATGAACAATTGCCGTAGCTAAAACAGTTGATGGACAGAATGCAGAACAGTGTGTTATAGATTCACCTCAGTACAGAGATCTGGGCTTAAATCCATCGTTTTTTTGCTCACCATGCCATTCCAGTTTGAACCCAGCCATATGTCCTCCCTGGACTGGAAACAAGCATCCCAGGACCGGTTTCGGGCTTTCAGCCTTCATCAGCCAGGATAGCTTGATTCCAGTGGCATGGAGAGCACAGGACTCAACAACAGTTGATGGACTTGGCAGTTCGGGCTGGACTGTTCCCATGAGGAACAGGATCAAGACTGATTTGCATATGTCCATGTCTGAACTGGGGTGGCGTGGTGAGCAAAATGACGATGGATTAAACCCAGACCTGTGGCTGGAGGTGAATGTTTGGCCAATGTGCAACACTCCGTCCATCACCTTGTGTGTTTTGCTGTTCGCCCTATGTTGGAAGGGTATGCCCAGATGTGGGTCCCGTGCTCACTATGCCACTGGAGTCAAGGTATCCTGGCTGATGACCGCATCGCTCCTTCTAAACACCCCAGCCCTCTCTTCTAACGCTAACGAAGCCGCCGCCAACCTCACCCTATGGCTATCCAACACCGCTGACACCTTGGCACCACTGAAAAAACGTCAAAACAAACCTGGCAGCAAGAAGGCCTCATGGTTCAACGATGATCTCAAGAAGTCCAAGAAACTCTGCCGCTCCCTTGAAAAGGCCTGGAAAAAAGACCCAACCACCAGCACCAAGGACGCCTTCAAAAACGCCACCCGCACTCACCACCAACTAATCCGAAAAGCCAAGAAAACAGCATTCAAGGATCGACTTGACGACAACGCTCACAACAGCAAGGAACTTTTCAACATCGTCAAGGAATTTTCCAATCCCTCGGCCAACTCCAACGACATCACCCCCTCTCAAACCCTCTGCGACTCCCTAGCCTCATTTTTCCACAACAAGATTGCAGACATCCACAACAGCTTTGACAACCAACCCGGAAACTAACCCACCCAACCACTTGCTGATCATCTTCCCCCCGTGAACACCCTTAACGACTGGAACCCAATCTCCACTGAGGACACCATCCGCTTGATGAATTCCATCCACTCAGGATCCCCCACAGACCCATGTCCTCACTACATCTTCAACAAAGCAGACTCCGTCAGAGCACCGCACCTCCGAGACGTCATCAACTGCTCCTTCAACTCCGCCACCTTCCCGGAAGACTGGAAACACGCTGAACTCACCGCCCTTCTGAAAAAACCCACAGCGGACCCCACCGAACTCAAAAATTACCGCCCCATCTCGCTTCTTCCATTCACGGCCAAAGTCATCGAGAAAGCTGTCAACAACCAGCTCGCCGCCTTCCTCGAAACCAACAAATCCCTCGACCCCTCACAATCTGGCTTCCGAGCAAAACACAGCACTGAGACCGCCCTCATCGCAGCAACGGACGACATTCGAACTCTACTGGACAACGGAGACACAGTCGCCCTCATCCTCCTCGACCTCTCTGCAGCATTCGACACAGTCTGCCACAGCACCCTTTTACAACGCCTCAATAACATCGGAATCCAAGGAAAAGCACTTGAATGGATCACCTCGTTCCTCACCGGAAGAACCCAGAGAGTCCGCCTTCCACCATTCAAGTCCGAGGCCTCTGAAGTCATCTGCGGCGTACCACAAGGATCCTCACTCAGTCCCACCCTCTTCAACGTATACATGAGCCCCCTCGCGGCCATAGCACGCCAACACAACCTCAACATCATCTCGTACGCGGATGACACTCAACTGATCCTTTCCCTCACCAATGACCCCAGCACCGCCAAAACTAACCTACACGAAGGAATGAAAGAAGTTGCCGAATGGATGAAACAAAGCCGTCTGAAACTGAACTCAGACAAAACAGAAGTCCTCATCTTAGGTACATCCCCCTCTGCATGGGACGACTCCTGGTGGCCGGAAGCCCTCGGAAAAGCACCCATCCCGACAGACCACGCACGGAACCTAGGCGTCATCCTGGATTCTTCACTCTCAATGAACAGACAAGTCAGCGCCGTATCCTCCTCCTGCTTCAACATTCTTCGCATGCTCAGAAAAACATTTCGCTGGATCCCCACCGAAACTAGGAAAACAGTCACCCACGCTCTGGTCACGAGCCGACTCGACTACGGAAACACCCTCTACGCAGGTACCACCGCAAAACTCCAGAAGAAACTCCAACGAATCCAAAACGCCTCAGCAAGACTCATATTAGACATCCCACGCAACGAACACATCTCTGGTCACCTTAAAGACCTCCACTGGCTACCCGTCAATAAGAGGATCACTTTCCGACTACTTACCCACGCACACAAATCACTCTACGACATCGGTCCAGAATGCCTCAACTCACGACTGTCCTTCTACACCCCCTCCCGCCAACTACGTTCTTCCAGCCAAGCCCTCGCCACTGTACCTCGCTTCAACAAGACCACCATGAGAGGCAGATCCTTTTCATACCTGGCTGCTAAAACATGGAACTCACTCCCCGCTAACCTTCGCCTTACCCAGAACCACCTAGCATTCAGAAAGCAACTTAAAACGTGGATATTTGACAAGTAATCCTCCTCCCCCTTCCTAAGCGCCTTGAAACCCTCCGGGTACGTAGTGCGCTATATAAATTCTTTGACTTGACTTGACTTGATAGCCAGAAACCGGTCCTAGGATGCTTGATTCCGGTCCAGGGAAGACATGGCTTGGCAGTTAGGGCTGGACTGTTCCCATGAGGCACAGGGTCAAGACTGATTTGCATATGACAATGTCTGGACTGGGGTGGCGTGGTGAGCAAAATAGCGATGGATTAAACCCACATCTGTGACTGGGGGTGAATGTTTTGCCAGTGTGCAACACTCCGTCCATCACCTTGTGTGTTTTAATTGCCATAGCTGGCAGTCACACTTGCACACTAGGAGAAAATTATAGTACATTAGGGTAGGATTTTGAAGAATGTCTTTTTCTTTCACCAAAGCGCTAATACCTCTATTATCCTCTATATTATGAACTGAATTTATTGTGAAAGGCCATGTAATATCAAGCTCGGTCTTAGTTGTTTCTGGCCAGTGTGGATCATTTATAGCCTGTACACCGATTACATGCATTAATCCTTGTTAACACCTTGGCTGCTAGGTGTTTTCCCCTCCTGTGCTGAACCTGCTTGAATACTATGGTTTCATGACGAGCTCAGCTTGTCATCAGCACAGCTCAACTGTGCCTCATGACGAGCTGAGCTCGTCATGAGCATCGAAGGGGTTATGAGAGTGGTATGTGGGTCCAGTAATATTGTGGAGCTAGGTGGTGGACTTTTGCCCCGTCAAAATTGGGCACACTTTCTGGGACAATGTAATTTCCAATATACAGGATTTGCAAGATAAATTATTCGATCGAGAGAGAGATTTGGGCAAAGTGGATAAAGAGGCAAAAGAAAATTGTGGTATTCACATAAAATCAAAATATTATCCCAAGAGAGCACTTTGCAGATATGGCCAAACAAAAGTCTCCGCATGTAAGCCACAAAGATTCTTCCCCTCCCTATGAAAATCCTTCTACCGAGAAGAGAAATATAAAGATTACAGCAGCTAGAAAAGTATGTATCTGCATCTTGCATGAAAACATTTCACTAAAATCTTCTGAATAGAATGTGCAGATTAGTCCATAGCACCCAAAACTAAACCTGGAGAAAACTACTCAAAGTATGGCTAAAGTATTATTGTTGTAAGGACTGGGACACCATTTTGAAAGCCACTTTTCTAAGAACAAGATGAATGTCTACCCAGACTTTACCCATGCAAGACAACTCACAGTGAATTAATTGAGCTTATGCTGCAGTGACCTGTTGCTCATTGATTCTTGGACAAAGGTTATATGTGGAATTTTATATATTTTTGGGATATGGATAGGGGCGGCCCAATTGATACCCATGCTGGCTATGTTCCCAAAGCTAGGGGTCACTTAGGCTATGTTTTATTGATTGGTTTTGTTGCTTACTAAGCTTAGGATTTTTGAGAATTGGATAAGGAAATGTTAAATCTTGTTGACTGGTTTACAGATATGTCCTTTTGTAAAGGTGAATCACCCATGGCAGTGCTGGTGCAACATATTAGTGGGCAAGTGGGGGGAGAGGCTCAGAAACAGAGGACATAATCTTCATACCAGAGGTAATTCACTCATTCTTGAGGTTAAGGTGGGCCCAAAGGGTTTGATAACCTACAGTGGGTGGATTTACCATACCTCTCATTTCTGCAGTACAAAGCAATGCCTAGGCGACAGACTCTGCTGACATTTGTTCAGCGGTTTTCAAATATATGGTTTTGTTCTAAATGAGGAGCTGGTTTTGTGCTTGCCTGTAAATATCTACTGTATGTTGCATTGATTGCTGTTACCTACTGATTGAATAGTTCAAGAAAAGGGTGCTACTAGCTAACAAAACGCTTTATGCTCTACTCACAGGGAATGAATCATGGGTATGCAAGTGTTCCCTAACCATTCTTTTCTTTCATAGATACAACATTTGCCAGAAACAAAGATAGTGGGGAGTGGCATTATCTGGATGACAGCAGTGTGTCCCCGGTTTCTGAAAGCCAGATTGAGGTGAGCCTGTCAGCAGTGGAAACTTGCTGGAGCTCTAGACCCAGTACTGCTTCTGAAGTTATAAACTTTTATACCCAGTTATCCCTTTCTCCTGGCAATGGTATTACCACAATGTCTGTTTTATTATTTTCCCTTTCTGCTTCTTTGTACCTGGTATCTTGTTTGTACTGATCTCTGTATAATTTTGCTATCTGCACTTGTCTTCCTGCCAATCCACCATGCTTAAATTTTCATTGAACCTATCCTTCGTTTGCCCTTGTCTCTGGTTTCTTCTCTGTGATACTTTCCTGAGTGGTACTTTTTAGAGGAGTTCTTTAAATACAACTTTAGTCTCCTCTTCCTTCTATAGAAGCAAACTTTGTCCGCATCTGATGACTGGAATCTTTATGGCCCTAATAACTTAAGGGGGTGTTGCAGTTACCCCGGTCTCCCAAAGAAACTTAAAAATAGACTCCTACATGTGCAGCTACCCAACGCAATAGTGAGTTATTGGAGGATAAGAAGGTGAGGGGTCCCATACTTGCGAATTATTGTTTGGCAGCATGAATCTTTTCTGGATTCACATGCTGTGCATTATTTGCCATCTAGTGGCTGGGTCTGGAATTCTCCAGTATACTAGCAGTCTTTCTCTTTTTCTTTTCTCCTGTTTTGTATTGATGGTCCCACTATTTGTTGTCCTTCCAGCTTCCTGTGTCATATGCTCGCCCCGGAAGCTCCCACCCATTGTTGCACCTTGAGATTCTTCTTTTTGTTTCGTTTGATCGGGAAGCATTACTGAAGGCTATCCAATTTGTGAAAAATTAATTTGGATGGAGTTAGTCTAAGAGAAATCTGAAGACGACCACCAAATCGAGGTACTGGAGGCAGTTTCTATTGACATCCAAAGATTTTGTAGACAGTCATACTGCACCATGCAGAAACAGAAGCAAACTCCATTGCTAAAGGACCTTGGTTTGTCGAGCGATGACTAGCATAACCTTGCCAAAGGGGCTGAAGGAGAAGGCTCAGGCGTCGAGATGAGAATCAGCGAGGTCGAGAGGGAATCTCATTGGGGAAAAAGATCCCAGGTAACTCCTAAAAAACATGCCAGGCTGAGTCTCGAGCACCAGACTCAAAAATGTAGAAAGGGACCTCGATGTCAAAAAAATCACTGATTGAAGGCAACTCAAAACAGAAAGAGCACCTCGGATACCATGGCTGGGACACCACAGGAGGCAAAATCACTGAAAAGACAATGTTAAAAGACAATTGAAGTTAACATATTTTGACCTCGAAACCCTAAAGATCATAGGAGGTGTCAAAAAGGCAGGCAATCAACGCATCGTCGAGAGAGTTCTCAACGTCGAAGAGAAAATAGACCAACGCTCAACTCTGAAGAAAAATAAGCCAAAATCGAGTGGAAGAAAAGATGTCTTGTGGCAGAAATGGCAGCTTTAAGTCAAAAGAAACTTCCCTTTGGCAATTCTGAACCCCACAAAAAGCTTTGATGCCAAAAGAACAGGTTAAGAATAAGTTCGAAAATATGTACCCTCCCATGACACCTGAGTCAGAAGAAGAACAAGAATTCTTCTTGGAAGATGGTGACCCAGAAGCCATGGGTGTGTTTCAGGAGTCTGAGGATTCAGAGTTTGCAGAAACACAGTTGCAGGATCTGGAAACAGATTCCCCTGAGGAGGGGATTGACTCTTATCCGTCGAGGCCTTCGCCTTCATGTGATATCGCAATGTATGGCCAAATCACGAAGAAAGCTGCAGAAAAATATGCAGTAAAACTGAAGGAGGAAAAAACAAAATCATGTTTCCTCCTAGAAACCTTTATGCCTTCGCAAAGAAAGAACCAGTTGCTCCCAATGCTGCCCAGTATCGTGGATCAAGAAAGAGAGGCATTCAAGGAGAGGTGTGTCCCAGAAAGCAGAAAAGAAATACAAACATTAATCTACAGACCCTCTATATGTAAGGAGAATGGTATTAGCTGATTCCATCATTGCATTCACAGCAAATAGTCCTACAACGTCTGCATCCCTGCTAGACCAAGAAAGCAAAAAGATGGATTTAATGGGCAGAAAACTTTAGAGAATTGCAGTAAATCAATGAAAGATTGCCAACTCTTAACACTCTTGTAAATAGATGTGCTTACCAACATTGGGAAGATATGGCAGAACTCATAAAGCACCTGCCAAACCAGTAGAAAAAGAGAGCGGCAAGCCTGGCAGAAGAATGCAAGAACATTGCAAATAAATGCCTCAAGTAAGCTTCAGATGCAGCTGACACTGCAAGTCACCAAATGATGGCGTGAACAACACTAATGTGTCACGCTTAATTGAGTATTTGGTTTCAATCCAGAAGTACAAGCAAACATCATAAATACACTGTTTAATGAGAAACTACTTTTTGGCAGCACAGTGGACAAAACGCTGCAGCAGCTCAAGAAGGATGAGACTGCAAAATCAATGGGAGACCTGCAATTCAGAGGAAACCTGCAGAGAGGAACAGCACTGGCACGAAGACCGTCAGGAAGAGGTAGCTTCTCTTGTACGACATCACATCAAGGGTTTCAGGGTACAATTAAATAACAAGCACCCCCACAACGCTTGCAGTCTCAGGCTGAAGGATGTCTGTCCTTTCAGGGACGTGCACGAGGAAGAGCTCAACCCCACAGGCAAGGTGGAACCCCCACCAAGTGACTTATCAAGTCACAAGAACCTCCCTGACAACACCAGTGGAAGGTGGAATAGAAGACTTGCTTCAGGTGTGGAGGAAGGTGACGTCAGACAAATGGATGCTCAATCTAATAAAATGTGGATATTGCATAGAACTTGCCATGTCCCCGTAAGCACTGGGACCAAGGAAAAAGGTCCACTCAAAAGAGGAAACATCCCGTCTACTCAAAGTAGATTTACTACAGGGAAAGAGGGCAATGTAAAGGGTGCCCAGGAAAGACGAAGGCCTTCGGACCTACCTAGACCTTACTCTCTGCCTCTTGGAAAGGACGCCATTCAAGAGGTGTCCTCAATGTAGGTCGAAGTTTCCCCACACCGATCTACATGAGGTGTGCAACCTTTGCCTCTCACCGGAGCACGAGGCCAAAGACTATTCTGCTTGTGCCTCCTTCCGCTCCAAGAAGACAATTTGGGACCGACGAGCTCGAAGAACCATGGTTCGCTCGTCGGCATCGATTCCGGACGACATCTTACCAGAGGGAGTCGATGTACCAGAACAGAAGCGGGCCGAAATAACCGCCAGCTCCTCTGATGCCGAAGACTCAGACATCGGGGACATCACTCCAGCTCAACGGGTCGTAAGTAAGAACGTCGACCCCCGACCCTTCCTCGACACCCTCCAAAAAGGCTTCGGTCACACCCACCCCTTCGGGCCCGGGTGCACACCAAGAGACTGCTTCCCACGCCCTGCCTTCAGGCTCGGCAAAGAAGCCTACCAAGCCGTTAGGCGGCTCGGGCTCGAGTCAGCCTATTCTCCGGTGTCGATCCCACACCGACACAGAAAAAGAAGCCATCTTCCTCATCCACGCCAACCGTTCCTTCGACACCCAAGCACTCGGCGCCAAAGACTGGCACCGGCTGCCTAAAGGTCCCGACTCCCACGCTTCAGAATTGAAAAAACCCACGGAACCGAAAAAACACGTTCCCGTTGAAGACATTTCAAAAGGTCACAGTTCTAAGCCGAAAGACCCTAGACCAGCTACCGAGTCGGTGTCTAAAAAAACCTCCGGAACCGAGAACTTCGACACCGAAGGACATGCCATCCACAGAAGAGTTTTTTCCACCAGATCCTACTCAAAAGACTCTTGTTAAGGATCCTAACACTGGCCAACTGACTCTTAGCTCCAAGAAGAGACCCCTAGAGGCGCCTGCACCGCCTCCTCCTCCAAAGAAGAGACATTGCAACTTCTCCATTAAGGGTCCCTTCTCCACTTCCCCATACTCTTCCACCTCCTCCACCACATCATTCTCCTACACCATCCCCTAACCCAGATGATGTAGATACAGACTCTGATGACACAGGTGGGGGTGCTTATGACCCCGTAGGGAACAATAGTTTACATTAGAAGCCCAGCACCCCTAGATTCCTTAGTAGTTTCTAATGCACGTAAACGTGCCAATTCACAGATATCAGGTGAGGCCTCACCACCAGACAAGGAATTTAAACTAGTTGAAGCCTCCGGCAAACGATCAGCGTCACAGGCAGCTAACATATGGCGCCTTGCCAATACCCAAGCGTTATTGGCAAGATATGACAGGGCACATTTTGATGAACTGGCATCCATAATGCAGTACCTACCAGACCAATGAACTCACACAGTGAGGTCAAAATATCACCAATACTTCGATCCGTCATGCTCTAGATGCTACAGATACTGCCTCAAGGGCAATTAATACTAGTGTCCTTTTGTGTATGTTTTCCTGGCTATGTATTTCAGGTTTCAAACCTGAGGTACAACATTCCATCCTCAATCTGCCATTTCATGAGAAACACCTATTTGGCCCTAATGTCGATTTATCTTTAGAGAAAATGAAAAAAGACACAGACACAGCTAAATCTATGGGAGCTTTGCAGCTGCAAGGTCCCAGACGTTCTTTTTGTCGCTCATCATATAGAGGCAACACACGAGGCTACTTCTCCGATAGCCCCTCCACTTTTTACAAGGCCCCTAGCCAATCCACATTCACTAGGGGCTACCAAAGAGGGGGTTACAGGGGTAACAACAAAGGCAGAGGCAAAACCAACAACTCCCGCTCTGCCTCCACCCCTACCCAATGACTTGCCTAACCCCCACCCCCCAGCCCCCCACCATTCCACTCCTGTGTGGGGAGGACTGCAACAATTCCTTCCTGCCCAGACCGACATCACATCAGACAGGTGGGTGCGACAAATTATTGAGTCCGGTTACTGTCTAGAACTAACATCTACCCCCCCAAACATACCACCCAAACAGTGTCCAATGTCACAAGAGCATCTATCACTGTTAAAGCAAGAAGTAATATTTTTGCTAGAAAAAAGTGCAATAGAACCAGTTCCTCTCCACCAACAACTCCCTATACTTTCTTATCCTTATTTTATTTAGCAGTCTAAGGCCTATTCTAGACATCAGACCGTTAAACATATACATACAGTCAGACCATTTTCACATGGTCACACTCCAAGTCCTTCCTCTCCTGTTACTAAACGACTTCCTTGCTACTCTAGATCTCAAGGACTCATACTTCCACATTCCCATTCACAAAGCTCACAGGAAGTATCTCAGATTTGTAATAGACGGGCAGCACTATCAATTCAAACCACTCTCATTCGGAGTCACAACAGCACCAAGAGTATTCACCAAGTGCCAAGCAGTAGTAGCAGCACATTTACAGCTTCAGCACATCCTAGTCTTCCGTACCTCGACGACGGGCTCATCAAAGCTAGCTCATACAACCAGCGTGTGCTACACACTCATGCCACGATCCAACTGCTCCACAACTTGGGGTTCACCATAAACCACACCAAGTCTCATCTGCAACCATCCAAAGTACAACAGTACCTCGGTGCCACAATAAACACCTCAACAGATCTGGCTTATCCCACTCCAGTGAGGATATCCAGCATGCAAGCTCTTCTCACAAAGTTTCAGCCACAACACTCCCTTCCAGCACGAGTGTTCATGCAGCTCATAGGGATGATGGCCTGTTGCATTTTCATAGTGCCCCATGCAAGACTTCAAATGCGTCTTCTCCAAGAGTGCTGATCACATCAATGGAACCAGGCTCAAGGTCAATTAACAGACCTAGTGTTGGTAGACGGTCGGACTCCTCGCTCTCTGCAGTGATGGAACACCAAAAATCTTTCCAAAGGGCGACTGTTCCTAGAGCCAGTTCCTCAAATAGTCTTGACAGCGGACGCATCGCTCTCCGGCTGGGGAGCCCACCTACTGCAACACACCATGCAAGGCAGGTGGACACCACAACAAAAGTTACTCCATATAAATCACCTTGAGTTACTAGCTATATTCCGAGCACGGAAAGCTTTCCAAAGGCAAGTATCAAACAAAGCTGTGTTAGTCCGCACGGACAACATGACAGCCATGTATTACTTAAAGAAACAGGGCGGAACACACTCCCTGCAACTCTCTTAACTAGCACAAAACATATGGCGGTGGGCTATACCTCAAAACATATTCCTCCTAGCCCAGCATGTTCCAGGAGTACAAAATACCATAGCAGAACTGTTAAGTCGTCAGACACAACAAACCCCCGAGTGGGAACTTCATCTGCAAGTTCTTCAACCATTCTTTCAGATGTGGGGACCGCAGATAGACTTCTTTGCCACCCACAAAAACGACAAATGCCCAAGCTTCGCTGCCAGATATTCACACCCTCTGTCCAAAGGCAATGCAATATGGATGAACTGGTCAAACAAATTTGCAAACGCTTTTCTACCTCTACAACTCATGCCACTAGTAGTACGCAAATTACAGCAGCATTCTCTAACCCTCATCCTAGTTGCCCCAACGTGGGCCAGACAGCCGTAGTACACCACACTGCTACAACTATCTGTAGTACAGCACCAAAAACTATACCTGTCTCCACGCCTTTTAACACCGAACCGTGGAGAGATCAGGCACCCGGACCCTGCTCAACTCAACCTTACGATCTGGCTCCTGAAATCCTAGAATTTGGATATCTTAACC
Source organism: Lissotriton vulgaris (assembly GCF_964263255.1). Classification (NCBI taxonomy): domain Eukaryota; kingdom Metazoa; phylum Chordata; class Amphibia; order Caudata; family Salamandridae; genus Lissotriton; species Lissotriton vulgaris. Next base: position 50,781,595 of record NC_141698.1, on the reverse strand, counting down.
TTCCTCCAGACTGCATGAATGTCATAAAAGAAGCTAGACGTCCAACCACTAGAACATGCTATGCTGCTAAGTGGAAACGCTTTGTAATATATTGTCACAACAACAATATTAATCCCCTAGACGTGTCTATTCAACACATCATAGGATACTTACTACACCTCCAAAGATGTCATTTAGCCTACACGTCTATTAGACTGCATCTTGCTGCCATAGCAGCATATCTTCAAAACAGACAGCATCTATCTCTGTTTAGAGTGCCTGCTATTAAAGCCTTTATGGAAGGACTTAAGAGAATAATTCTTCCCAGAGTCCCACCTTCACCAGTGTGAAATTTGAATATTGTTCTCACACGGCTAATGGGACCTCCCTTTGAACCTTTACATAAATGTGAACTACAATTTTTAACTTCAAGCATTAACCATTCAAGAACCTTTCTTGCAAATGCATCATAATAAGGTCGTTCTCCGTACTAATCCAAAATTCCTGCCCGCGGTCCTTTCTCCCTTCCACTTCAATCAATCTGTGGAACTGCCCGTTTTCTTCTCGTAGCCACAGACAGTAGCAGAAAGAGCTCTTCATACCCTAGATGTCAAAAGAGCATTGCTTTACTACATCGAGAGAACACAACCCTTTCGTAAGACCAAACAACTTTTTGTGTCTTTCTCACCACCACACAAGGGTAATCCATTATCAAAATCTGGGATAACTAGATGGATTGTCAAATGCTACCACAAAGCTAAACGTACGTTATCTGTTCCTCCTAAAGCCCACTCTACAAGGAAAATAGGGCTTCAATGGCATTTTTAGGGAACATTCCCCTAGATGACATCTGCAGAGCAGCTACATGGTCTACACCACACACATTCACAGAACACTATTGTGTAGATGTGAAAACTAAGCAACAAGCTAATGTGGGCCAGGCTGTTCTCAAAACATTATTTCAAACTACTGCAACAGATAGGGGTGGTCGCCGCTAAGAATGGGTACTGCTATACAATTTATGCACAGTGTGTAATCTGCAGCTCATATGCCTCGAACGGAAAATGCTACTTACCAGTATGCATCTGTTCTTTGCATGTAGAGCTGCAGAGTTGCACACGCCCACCCGCCTCCCCGGCTACCCTTGTCTGTTCCAGTATTATCTTAATTAGATACAGCTTACATGGACATCCTTCGTTTTTCTTGCAAAGCTCCATCATTTCCCTAATGGTGAAAAACAATCTGAGGATGGAGCCGATGCCCATGCGCAATGTGGTCCAAAGGAGGAGTCGCCTATCTTGTGACTTCCAAAGAACTTTTCAGAACAAAAGCAAACTGCAAACATCCGGGCCCAACACTAGGTGGCGATCTATGCACAATGTGTAACTCTGCAGCTCTACATGCCAAGAACAGATGCATACTGGTAAGTAGCATTTTCCTTTTTCAGTCCGGGATTCTCAATAAAGACAAATCCTTGCCAAAATCAGACAATGAAAATATAGAGGTAAGTGTATCCCTGCGAGAAGAAGATAAATCGTCAATACCAGGAAACTCGCCTTTACCAGAGGGGGCAGTCTGACAGCGAGGACTGTGGTGAAAATTTTGGGGAAGATGGCCTCATGCATCCCTCTTATTCCATATGCATGGCTTCATATAAGACCGGGACGTTGGGACGATCTAGTGGTTGTCACAAAGAAAATACTGGAGGAAATGGCGGGTTGGAACAGATCACATTTAACAGCGGGAAGACAATTTACACAACCAACTCAAACAGTAACCATGTCTACAGATGCCTCACACATGGGTTGGGGCGTTCATATGGGCTCATTTAAAGTCAGAGGTGTATGGAAGGAACTAGAAGTGATCCAGCATATCAATGTCCTGTCCCTTATGCCTTCCAGAAACAAGTGTGGGGAAAAAATCAATATTATTTCAAACAGATGTTTTGTATGCACAGATGGTTTCCTGTAGAATATTATCCAATGCTTCGAGCCACCCTTGCCCCTAAGCTATTGGTGGTCTACCAAGAGGCCCACCAGAAAGGCATCCTTCCCAAATCTCTGTGTGAGGCTCTTATTCTGGGACTACCGAAACCTGGCAAAGACCCACTATTGGTAGTCTCCTATCCCCCGTTATCAGTGCTCAATATTGATTATAGGATATTATGCAAGGTGCTAGCCTATCGGCTGCTCCCGATGCTTTATTCCGTGGTCCACCCAGATCAGTGCAGGTTTATTCCCCAACAGCCAACGTACTATAACACAATTCGCCTATCTCACATTAAGCACGCAGTGGAGGAGATTCTGACCTCCCAGTAGCAGTCTCATTACACTTTGAAAACTTACACTCTTGGGTGGTCATAGTATCTCCAAGTGTGGGAGGCCATGGGGACGGGCTTGGTATTCCTTAATTGGGTTAAACTGCTATACACGGACCCACAAGCTAGGGTACGCACAGAACAGCATATCTCGCGCCAGTTTGCCATAGGTAGAGGACCCCACTGGGGCTGCTCACATTCACCCATAATCTTTGCACTGGACATGGAGCCCCTGGCTGCATTATTTCATGCCAGAGACCCAGCTTGGGGCATCTGAGTCGGTACTGACTGGCACACAGTCCAACAAGGGACCTGGGGAAACTTGAACAGTGGTAGCCAAGCTGGTCTGGAGTAGATAAATGTATCCCCAGCTGAACCAGGTCCTGTATGCACCACAACTCCCGATATGGGTTGTGCCAGCCACAAGAGCGCTATTAGGGATCCATGACCCTGCACTGTGGCAGGAGGTAGGGATCATCCAGATGAGTGACTTAAACAGTGATGGTGCCCTGCATTTGCTTCAAGACCTACAAGGGCTTTACCGGATCCTTCGCCACTTACCATGCTCTCACGCTGGCCCTTAGCGGCACATGGTTGATCGGTGGAGATGAGCCAAGATTAAATCCGGGATTTCAATGTTTCCTCATGCACGGCATGGGATGCAGGGTGATGTCAGCACTCTACTCTACTCTGCACTGCTGGCAGGAGGTACAGAATGGGCACTACGTAGTAAGCCTCACTGGGAAGATTGGGTGCTGAGCCCACTACCAAACGATGGTGGATGACAGTAGAACACATTAAGTGCGTTGAGGAATACTCGCCTGAATTTCACGCAGTTTAATATCCATCAAATGTACCTCACACCACACAGGCTCTTCATGATGTTTGTGATTGTCTGGACTGCCTGCCCTAGATGTGGTCACTAACCCTGGGTGTAGTTGGCGTAGTAGCGTTGCGCGTAGCTACTCGAAGTGCACTACGCAAACTGTGCAAAATGCTTGTCCGCACTGTGCAATCATTGCAAACCACATCTTGCACAGTTCAAGCGGTCGTTTTCTGCTGCTCGAGTAGATTTGTAATCGAGCGGCAGCTTTCTCAATGCCGCCTGGTAGTTTCTCAACACGAGCGATAGCAAGCATACTTGACCACTCGCAGTGAGATGTTATTTTGCTTGCTCGCAGTCACCAACTTGACGTTGAGGGCCGCGAGCAAGCAAAAAATGCCTGCTACGCGTTTTTGCACTGTGCTACGTGCAATTCGCGTAGCGCGTAGTTGCGCAAACTACGCAAGCATAGCGTAGTCCTATGCCCAGAGTTAGTGGTCACATGGTCTGGGAGTCCGCCGTTCGTACACGTGTGAAACCCAGGTGATGACCCATATCTCTGCAGTGGTCGACGTCGGACTACCTCCGGATCCACTTTTGTGTCTTCTGGGGATCATAAAACTCTCCAAACGCTCCAAATACTACCTAGAAATGGTGGATCTCGCACTGGCTTTGTTTAAACACCTAATAGCTATGGCATAGAAGGCTGCGCAGCCCCCCACGATTACCAGCTGGCCTAAGGTAGCACATAAATGGGTGCTGGCAGAGACTGTTTCATCCGACCAGCAGCGATATGCAGGCGAGGGAGTCGCCACACTCTGGGACACGCATGTATGTAAATTATTCAACAGATTGAATCCTCCTCCTTCCTAGACCGCTCCACTAGATGGGGAAACATGTCTGGTAGTGCAGATAGTGAATGCAAAAGGCTCCTGGAAAATCTGCACGATGTTACCAACACCCCTACATACCATTACACGGCCCACACGCCATACACTCTTCACCCTCTTCACCCTCCTTTCCCTCTGATGGCCACATTACATTGATTCACACCACAGTTCTCCTACACCTGCCAGCCTCTGGTGCACCCCGACCTAAATTATCTCCAACAAGTAGTTTCTTTTAATGTAGTACTGGTTTTACTGTTGTACATCTCTAGCTACTCTTCTGATGGGTGGGACCCAATGCCTCGAAATAGAATTGTAGAAAGCTGGCTCTGTATATGGTATACCACCAGGTGGTTATACCATGCACAGAGTCAAGAAATTCCCCAAGAAGTGTACAAAGTTCAGTGCAAACTCAAAGTGCTCTATTTGTGGTAGTGTGGACAAGCAGCCTTAGGCCTAACACAGGAGTGCAAGGCATTTGTTGTGATCACAATGACTAATAAATGACACACAACCCAAAAAGGAGACCCACTCCAATTTTATTAAAAAATAAGCTTTGTTCAAGATTTATTTTAAGACAAAGATCTTCGGAAAAAGGTCAGTCTTTTTTTAAATAGAAATTCTTTTCACTTTCAAAAGTGCCACTTGTGCAGTTTTCAGTCTTTGCAATGTTAACCTATGGAGGAAAACAGCAATTGAGTGTTGCAGGTAAGTAACCAACTTGCAGTTCCAGTCTTCAAGGTCAGCAGAGGGAAAGATTCAGGTAAGCACAGACTCTGCACCACCACCGGCTGGGTGCAGAGGTCAACGTTGAAGATCATGCCCAATGTTACCCGGTGGAGACTGGGGGTGCTTGAAGACATGCTGCTTGCAAGTAAGTAAATTAGTTGCAGGGGTCAAGAAGCAAGCACGGGGAGCACAAGGCAGTACCAAAGATACACAACCAGTGGCACAGAGGCGGCAGGGTGCAATCATGGTGTTGGGCGCCCAATGCAAGTGAATGGGGAAACTGGGATTTGAAAACAGACTGCAGGCGTCTAACCAGAGGCTTCGAGAGGAACACCAGCGACAGCAGAGGTAAATTGAGATGTTGTAGGTCGCAAGGACACAGCCAGTTGAGCTCCTCAATACCAGGGTTGCTATGTTTTCGGGGGCACCTCTGAGTTGCCCATCTTGAGTACATGTTCCAATAAATCCCACACTGACATCAGTGTGGGTTTATTGAGAGAAGTAGTTTGGTACCAAACACTCCTTTGTTTAGAGAAGCCATCGTGGTACTCGAGTTGTTGAGTTTCCAGCCCCTCTACGACTTCCCTGGCACTTAAAATATTAGGGGTTAGACCAAATTATTGTTGGAGCATATCTGTTCATGCAGATATGACCACCTAGGACATTGGGACGGAAGAGGGTGGCCTAGGGACCTGTGTGCCATGCCAACCAGCACTGCTTTGGTCACCCTTATAAGCGGGCCTTACAGCCCTCATCCTCAGCTGCAATGTTTCTCTTAAGAATTGCATTAAGGGTGCAGTACATATTGTGGCTAACAGAGGTCCCCTTACAACTCCACAGGGACACCTGGTAACAGCCTATGGTACTGCACCCTTTTAAAGACTGTGCTTTAACTAGGAATAACAAGGGGGAGGGCAGCGAGGTGGGCAGCATGGTGAAGGGCAGGGAGGAAGACAACATGGGGAGGGCTGCATCTCTAACCGTCTCCCCAACTCCATGCTCTAAACTTGCGCATTGTCTTTCGGCAACAGCCTGTTGCGAGATACCGATGCTCATGGTGACGTCTGCAGCAAACGTGGCGGACTATTTCGTTAGATTCAGTTACACACAAAGGGAATACTTATTAACTAACGTTCATAGACACATAACGTATAAGCAGGTAACCCATGCTCATTTGAAAGAAGGGTGGCAAGTTAGTTGCTTCCTTTTCTATATACATTTAGTTGTAGATATCCAAACCAATTGCTAAAAATCAAGCTTGCAATAAAAAGGGGACCTCCAGTTCCTGCTACAATCTTACTAAAAAGGAAAAGTAATAATAGAACTTTGCTTAAAAAAAAAAGCAACTCAGTTTTGTGAGAAAGACACAAAGCACCATTTAAAGATGGGCGCAGAGCGTGTTCCCTTTCTACAATAAAGTAAAAGAAAGGCAGCGGACGTCTGTATTTCTTATCTATTTACTTTTGTAGCATTTGCGGCATGCTACAATTTAGCTTTAAATGTGGGAAGCTAAAGCTCGGCATGCTGCGAATGCTACAAAAGTTAAAAAAAACAAAAAAGAAAAGAAATATGGGCGGCCTTAGGAAATAAATAATAAGCAGGAGGGAGGAGAAGGCAGGTGTTGTGCCTGCAACTCTAGCTACAACGAAGAAGTCATTGAGTAAAGTGTTCAGAAACTGAAATTTAAACGTACCGAGTTAAGTCACATGTAACTGGGGCAGTCCTCATTGGACTAATGAAGGACGGACTAATGAAGACTTTAATCAAGGAAAAAATAATTCCAAAAGACAAAGAAGCCAATTAAAAAAACATGGGCAGAGCCCTTACCTGAATACAGCAGGTTTTGAAGAGACAGCGCAAGAGCTGCCTAGACAAGACCTAAAAAGAGGACTGCTAGTATCTTTGAGAATTCCTGATCCAACCACTAGATGGCGGAATAATGCACAGCATGTGAATGAAGAAAATTCTTCAAGCTGCAAAACTACTCCTACAGGTAAGAAACCATTTTGTTACAGGTGTAGTTTTTCCGAGTATGTTTTGTAAATGATGAAGAGAGACACTAAAATAATGATTTTGAATCTGTCATAGCATGGCAGTGAGGGATATGGATTGGATCTTGAGCTTTCTGTTCAAAACATTTTGCTCTCTTTCGCACCTAATTTAAACGATTCTTTCTCAACAAAATGACGCTCATTACAGTCTGAATTTAGCTGGGATGTGCGCTTGCTGCCAGGATGATTTTGTGGGAATCTTCTAGACTTGGTCTTTGCCTCTGATACTGTCTAGAACACCTTTGTGCATTTTCTTCGGGTTTGCTTTTTTTTTTTAGGAAGTTGAGAAAAGTTACTTTACCCCATTTTGAATAAGCTATTAATTTGTTTTTATACATATAATATTTCGGCTCCAGCCATAGTCCATGTGTAAAATATGCTGTTTCAGAATGCATTTTAGCATCACTGCAACAGCCAGTCGTACAAATTATAGTCCAGTCCTGTTTTTTAATCTTCCTAAGTGAGGGCAGATTTTGTTATAATGCATTGTTTGACATTTGCCAAGAACTGCAAGAAGCATTGTGCTTTAGCTTCAGTACTAAACTGCGACTTATTCATTGCTGTCCTTAGTTAATTGCCATGCAAGCCAATTTGCAAATAGATTTTATAAAAGCAAGCTCCTAATTTTTCTCATTTTTTTTCTGTAATCTCAACAGTCCAAAGCTGCATACGTTCTCTTCTATCAGCGCCAGGACAAAATCCGCCAGCCTAGCGCCCCACCACCACGGGCAAAGCGCTCCAGCACAGCTACTTCTTCAAAGCAGGTTGACACAGAGGTGGAAGAGGTCATGTCTAGTAGTAGTGTCTCTGATGATGGGGCCACCTGCAACTCGCACGAATGCCAGGCTAGCACCTGCCGGAATGAATCTATGGATGTAGACTGAAGTCGCGCCCCTCCTCGCCGACGAGGGGGGGGGAGGAAGAAGAAACGGGGGCGAACCGCCAGCTCTCTAACTTTGCAGACTTGAATTTGGCCACCACTCCCAAAAAGCACGGGAGGGAGGTCGGAGAATATCTCAGGCTTTTTTGGAGGGGAATAGCGTAGGGGGCAGAGGGAGAAAGGAAAAACAGTGCAGAAAAAAGTTCCAATCATGTGTAAGAGTCACACACTCCCAACCACCCTTGAACCTTTTTTTTAGCAATGAGAAGTCTGGGATAACAGGAAGGACCACCTGAGAAGGAATGCACCTCTTTGTATTCATTAGCATTGGTCTCGGAGACATGGAGTCTTGGACAAAACTGGAGACCAGATGAAGCTAAATGAGGCATGGATATGGGCCCCTGAGGGACAACAGCTGCTTGTGTGATTGTGGTATGAGCTGTGCTAATATTTTGACATGATTGGAGGGATTCACATAACTTTTAAGAGTCATCAATGTCCTTCCCGTTCACCTCCTATCCCTAGAAAATAATAAGTGGGTTTAGGAACTTTAGAGATCATGTGTCACTTTGTTTTAGTTGAACTTGCTTTAACTTGATCATTTTACATGCTGTTTCTGAGTTTCACCCACATTGTTGCAGCTCCCCTCTTTTAATTGTTACAGGGCATTGAAAAACCTACGTGGTATGGGGTAAATAATATAATATCCTATGCAGCGCTTCTTTTATTTGTGGTTAAGGAAAAGTAACTGCATGCATGCAGCAGTCCTTTTCCTCCCCTGCCCCTGAAAAGTCCATACTGCAGAGTATGTGCCGCAGTTAACATTTTTACCATAATCCTCCAAACCTACCTTGGACTGGAGGATACTCATCCCTTGGTTGCTGCTTCTTTTGAGAAAAGTGTTGGGTAGGCCTTTAGTGTGAAAAATGTTTTGTTTTTTTGCCTTTTGGTATTGCATCAATATGCACCTAAGCATATTTGTCCCTGAGCCTTTACCATCTGCTCTATCACTGATTGCCTATGGGCCAGAAGATCACTGCCTTGCCTGGTGGAAAGGGCCTCTGCGGTGGCTGAAGACTTGAGGAATCGCAGAAATCAGAGATGGTGTGTTGTTGCCGCCAAGGCAACTCTGCAGTTTGCTTTCCCTTGCCCTGCATCAAACCTGTGACGTACTGCTCAACTTGCACTTTAGGAGGAAGCAACCTTCATCTTATGGATACCTTACAAGGAGTATGTAAATAACAACCTCCATCCTTTGGCTCTTTTGCAGGTTTAGTTTTTCATTTGCTAGTCCAAGTTCTCTTTTCTTTTAGGAGGATTTGCTATTTTTCAAGTACAGATATTGAAGTAGAAGTAGATTGCCCCCGGTAATAGCTCATAGAGTACTCTCACCTCCTAACCACCAAATGAGAAATAAAAGCTAAAAATAATTTATTCATTCTGCGCTGACATTGGTTCAGCAAAATTCAGCGTCTTCCTAGTCTTCTCTTTCCTTCCTGTTGAGTGAGGGGCAGATTTTATTTTACTTGGTCATGTTGTCATTTTCTCCCCCCTCTGCTCAAATTGGTGGCTTTGCTAGTGAAGTACAGCCACAAGTCTGCAACTGTTGTCATGACTAAGCCTCATCTTCATTATCATTTTACATTTTTGAGAGTTGGTTGTGGTGATGTCTGAGCCACATTTATCGTCTCCTACAAGAGGCACGCTTTCTCAAAAACCCATGCCCAACTTCTTTTTCCCCCAACCATGATCTTTGTGCGTATTCCCTCTGTGGAGCAGGAGCCTTATGGGAATGCCATCACACCTTTAGCCAGTGTAGTTTCTGTTTCACATATATCTCATGCCGCCTCAGTTGGATAGGTTTTCTAGACCGATAGAGTCCCTTTCCTGGGTTCCAATGAGGTATCTGTTTAGCTGCTTCATTTACCAACCTATGTCACCAGCAAATGTTTCGGCTCAACATTGCGCTCTTCCCTGCTGCCCTGAGTCTCCCAGTAGCTTGCTGTAGCTGACCAGCAAGGGTTACAGTAGTATCCGGTTTGTTTCCCTACCCCAGAGGTCTATGTTTTCTCAGTCCCTTCACGTATCAGTTTTCTTTTGGGGCATATGGGCTTAGTGCTTCGATTGCCATCATTGCAGCACTCCACTTTCAACTGTGATCTTTTAATATACCCTTGTGGGGTTCCGCTTCCCTCACTAGCTGGAAGTGATGCTGTAAGAACAAAATATGTCTAACATTTTAGCCAATTATCCACTTTTCTTCTTACCAATCTTTCCATTGACATTCCTTCCACACCTTAGGGAGATGAATACTATTAAACCTGAAACTCCGCCTACAACATGCATCGAAAAGCAGCTGGCCATTATTTGAGGAAAGTTACCGTGTAAGTGTGAAACACTTTTCATTCACGGTTATGAATGCTCGGTTTGGTCCTGAGTTGTCGTACATAAGGGTGGAACTAAAGTAGATTAGCTCGGAATGGGCTCTTTTCACAGCAGGAATCCTGTCGCACAGCAGTGTAAAGTTACTGTCTCTATGTGACACAGACACTGAGCTGTCTTGATCTCTACACAGCTTGCTTCCTGCAGGGGCTACTCTTTAGGAGGTATGAATAGAGTACAGCACTGAGGGATTGTAATATTGCAAAATGGGCACTCCTTTTCCCACGTCCAAAGAGAAAATCCTTGATGATCTCATTCCTATGTTTAAAGTCTACGGTATAGCGCAACACTTTGAAGATATGCATATGTAGGTGCCTTATGAGTGGGAATGTCCAAGACCAGATGAGTGCTTTGCACCTCACCATGCATCTGCTTCAAGAAGATAATATTTATACTTGCTTAATCACACCCCATCTCCTTTCAGTGGTCCATTGACATTGCTGCAGCGGCCAAAGGTATCTCCCCTGCAGTGAATTGAATGGCTTTGGGGTGCTAAATATGGGAAGCAAGCTGCTAGGAGAGAACCAGAGTGAAGGGATTACCAGTGATCTACTTGCATTGCCAAATGAGAGGCAGATTGATCAGATTCCCTGCGTCGCAGAACCCTAAATATCCTGCCATAGAAACCACATTTCCCGGTCTGCCACCGCCATAAAGCGCCTCAACTTCAGGAGCTAAAATTCAGGCAGTTCTGAAACGATCCCCATCCCCCTCAAGAAGGTTTGCCCTAGTTTTTGCCTGCACTCAGAGTGGAGCGGGTCCTGTGTACTGAGTACATGAAAGAAATCACAAGAACAAAACATACCTATTTTCTTTTGCAGTTGAGTGTTCTCCTATAAGCATTTGTCCTCATATTCATTTTGGCGGAGCATAGGAGAACCTATGAACGGCAAAGTAAAGGTTATTGGGCTTGTTGACAAGAGCATACTTCCTTGATTTGAATCTCTATAAACCTTTGCTGTCTGGAAGAGGATCGGATCCAACCTGGTCTTCCATTGATAATAGAGAGCAGCTGAAGTCCCGATTCTTTTTGGAAGTTCCGAAAAAAGGCCAAGGGAAACATGTTCTGGTGAAGATCTCTCTCTAAAGTTATGTTGGTAATGTTTTTATTTCTGTTGTAAACATGTTTATTCCTTGAGATCACAAACATCCTTGCATACAGGGGTAATGGGCCCTATAGAAGCAGAAGAAAGTGCATTGAATGAACCTTGCTTTCATGATTTTGCATTCACTTGTGCAAAATGCATTTTGTATCTATTCTGCCAGCCCTAGCTTCATTGTTTTTGACTAGTTAGAGAAGTTCCTTAACAAATGTTCATATCTAAGTCCGTTGGAGCTATTTGGGATTATTTCATGAACTACCAATCAAACCCTTCCCTGAGGCGGCAGAGCTGACACCTCTGTGACAAAGTCATCGGTTATTGCCTTTTTTAAGGAATTGTTGTGATTTAGTTTCATGAGCTACCAATTGTGGTCATGGAATGGAGGGCTCATAAATAATGTTGAAGCTGCCTACCTCTAGGCTTGACAATTTACAAAGATGGCTTGCGATGGCCGAGCCATATAAAGATGAAATGAGCTGAAGATGTAGAGCGACAACTTCGGGTGCAAACGTATGGCCTGTTGACATTAGAAAAAATACTACCTGATACAGAGCGTGTGTATGTGCATGTGTGTGACAGAGAACGTGATGGCAAGGGAGCAAATACTGGCTGCAGACAGGTTCAACCTGAGGATAGGTGGGTTTGGATAGAAAGGAATAGTAGCGGAAAAAAATGTATGTTGTGGTATAGTGTCATCTCCTTACAGGCCTAAATGAAATACAGCGGATGTACATCTCCTTATTTGGATTCTAACACAAAAAGTCAAAAGTAAAAACATGCAGAGGATGTGCAAAGGTGACGTGGGGTCTAAGAGCAAAGACGAATAATTCAGTGTGAAGGTTGCGCTCAAAAAAATGAAGAGCTGTATCACCAAAGGATGTTGGAAGATGGGGCCTAGAGGAGCTGAAGAGATTTATGTTGGACATAACATTGAAATGTGATTTATCCTGCTGGCAATAGAGCAAGAAAAGAGGCGTGCTCTCAAAACCCTGGGAAGGAAAGCTGCTCACAAGTGGAGGGTATCCAAAAGAGGCACGACCACATTTGCTGTTTTCAGTTTTTAGACACTGATGCATGGCACATATTCGGGGCCGGGAAGGCATTGAATGTCTGATCTGCACATGTATGTTACGTTCCTTACTTTCAAGAACGCACATTTGTTCAGATAAGTTCAGCAACCGGTCGGATTCCAACGCTCTGAATTGTTTCTTAGAAAATATATATATATATATGTATATGTAATAGCCACAGTTTTGTGCCTGCCGATTTTTCGAAACGGGTGTATCCTTTACGGAAAGGGTAAAGTGGCCAGGCATCCTGGAGACTGTACTGTAAATAGAATACCTTTGGGAATATATTTTCATTTTTGTTTTTATTTGTTGAGTCTTTTAGCTTCCCTTTACCCTCTTTTCCCTTTCTCCGGGGGATAGCTAAGGGTGTCTACCGCTTTTTCCTCAGAGCACACATTTGTATTTTCTTATTGAAAAGAGAAAAAGAAAACAAGGAAGAAAAAAAGAACTTGAAATCTTTTTCCTTTCTTTGCTGTTGTTGGAAGTTTTGAAGAAAATATTTTTTTGGCACACTGCGAACATTGTATATAATAAAAATCATTTTAAAAAATGAAGTGCCTTTATTTAACAATTGCTGCATTTTTAAGCTCCTGCCTATATGTGAGTAAGTACATCTAGTATGTTGGTCCTCTGATCAAATTACTGCGTAATGTTGAACTAACCAACTGTCAGTGAAGAAGAGGGAATTTACATTCATGTTGTTTGAATGTGGTCCAGCAATCGGGGATTTCTTTGTACATCAACTGTTGATTTTTGGCTACATTCAGGAAGTGATGCCTTTAAACCTTAGAATGAAGATGCTTAAGTGAGGGAACAGGAAAGTTTCTGAATGGTGCAGAGTATATAATGAGGGACCTTGGACTGTCATTATATCACTGATGTGTAGTGTCCTCTTTCCCCTGCCTGTTTTATTGAATGTCCTAGGTGTTGGCCAGCAGACCGGCCTGCGCTCTTTTGGGCTGTATTTGCACAAGCCACCAGGCTTTGTACTCTCACCGCATATTCCTCAAGAATGTGAGCTGATACGTCGGACACAAGTGTATCTTCACAATCTAAACAGGCTCCTACCTTTTTAAATTTATTGTGATATCAAAACAATTTAAGGAGAGACAATATGGATTGGTCCAAAGACCAAAGTCTCATTGATGTCTTCCTGAGTAGCCAAAACTGGCATCTTCAAGCCACCTTCCTTTTATGATCTATGTCTCCAGTAATGAGAACAAAGGCTTCTTGTGCAGGAGTCTTAATCGAACCTTGGCTCTTTCAAGATTCTCCTGCTCCCAAGTGTTGGAACCAGTGTAACTGAGGAAGTTGTAAATTAATTAGACCTTGCCTAGTGGTACCCACACTAGAAGTGAACAAGGGATCTTTTTTTTCTTCCCCTTGTACAATAGGTTCATCCATTATTTATTCTTATTTTTTACAGACATGTGTATTGCTGCGCTCCGGTTCGAAACTGGCTTTTTAGATCGACTTGGTGCGCAATCCTCTCTACCCTTGATGGTATTGTTTCATACAGTATCGTTTCTGTCAACGAAATCTACTTTTTCGATCAGAAAGCTTCATAAACGGCCTTCAGGCCTAACCACGTCAGTCCAGCTCTCTGTCGATGGAATGGACACGTTCAAATTCTGTCCTCAATGCCACGCAAAGTATCTGTGCACTGACAACAGGTGTGCAACTTGTGCTGGTCTCCGAAGCACAAAAGACTGTGACGCTCGAATATCGTTTTGTTCGAAGAAAATCCTTCCTGATTGTCGGGTCAACGTCAAGAGATGCAGCGTCAAAACATTGAAGACACACAGGATATCTCAGGTGAAGAGTCTGGTCAAGAAGATATTGGTTTATCAGCGGCGGAGGAGGAAGAGGCTTTCTCCGTGCCGGGGTCAGATTCGGAGCTGGAGGTAGACCTTGATGTCGAAAAACTTCCGTAGGTACAGGGTGACGTGAGTACAGAAGACCCCCTATTCCCATCAACTCACTCACAAAAAACCTAAGACTTCGTCACCACCTCTTCCTTCTGGCCAAGGTCGGCACCGAGACATTGTTTCCAACGCACTGCCTTCCGGCTCGGCTCCGAAACACCCAATCACGCCATCCCGCTCTGGACCGAGTCGACCCAAATCCTCTTTGGAACCGAAGGCCTCCAGTTTGAAGTCTAAATCCGCCTCGGAGCCCAAATCCTCCACGCCGAAAAATAAACATCCTAAATCTTCTGCGCCTAAAGGCTTTTCTATATCTGCACCAAAAGCGCCAGCGCTGAAACTGAAAGATGTCCGTTTGGATCCAAATTTAGACATTGTTCCTCCAAAAATGGATCCCAAACAGAAGAGACTTTATATTAACCCAGAAACGGGTCATATCCTTACCAAGTTGCCTAAAAAAACACCAGCTTCTTGATGACAACAGTCATTACAAGATCCCTTTAAATAAGAAGAATGTTGGTACCAGCCCTTTTCATCCACCACCAGCATCCCCTCCACCACCCTTTTCTCTGACTTTAAATCCTTTGCACATCACACCTCAGGATTCTCCACTATCCCAGCCTTACTGGAACGGTATTGATGAGGTACATGCATTTACCAGTAGATCCATGGATGAATTACACAATTGACCTTCCATTATACAATGATCCAGGCATTTACCCTGCCAAGCCATCTCCACCTGATGACAATGTATCTCATCAGGAACTCATTGCCAGGGCTACAGAATACCATGGGGTGGTACTACAGAAAGGATCCTTAGAAGAGGACTTTTTGTTTGAGGCACTAGGATCCAGACTCTGGTCGACACAAAGACTCCCTATGCTTAAGGGTTTGATGAGACACAATAGCCAGATATGACAGGGCACACTGGGATGAAATGGAGCAATTGCTCCTATATCTCCCAGATGAGCATAAAGCAAAAGCATAAGATTTGGTACATGAAGGAAAGCTAATTTCCAATGCATCAATAAGATGTGGTCTAGATGCTGCTGACACCACGCCTGGAGAATTCCTCACTAGCATCTTACTCAGAAGACATGCTTGGTTAAGGATTTCCAGGTTTAAGCCCAAAGTTCAACAATTTATTTTACATACACCCTTTGACAAATAAATATCTCTTTGGTTCTCAGGTCGATAAGGCACTTGAGAAAATGAACACACATTGCAATAGCCAATAGGCCTTGCCTTTTGGCTTTCTAAGTGTTTAGACATGCAGCACATTATCCTGGGTTAAAGGCCTATAGGTCTAAGCAACCTACGACTTGTAGGTTCAGAATGGAAGACGAGTGAGAAACTGTAGAGGCGTCAGGGGAGCAGGTTTCTAAGTTAGGAGCTTGTTACTCAAAATTTGACGTGAGCAAGCGCACAAATATGCAAATTCTAAAGTCGCCAGTAACCAGAATACTGCTTTCCGCTATGTCCACCACAGCCCAGCTCTGGGTGCATTCAGGTGTATGGAGTAGCCGTCTTATCACATAGTGAACTAACTGTCCCCCTTCCAGTGGGGCTTGTACAAGAGGGCGTGCATGCCGCAATGATCGATCATTTAGTTAAGTGCCAGTTTCCTCATTCCTAGTAGCCTCAGTAACGGCGGAGCTGCTCTTTATGTGGTTTATTTTGTTTAATGTACTGTGTAATTGGTTGCGGTGGTCCGACACGTTTTTCTGCGCCATATTAGATAAATAGTGTCTATTTTGGGTTATAAATAAAGTAACAACGCTCAATATCATGATCAGGGGTTGTTTTCAAAATTAAAAGTAAAGCGAACACTTTTGGAAGGGCTAAATCTGAGCGGGGAGCGCAATTGAGTGGGGGCCAACCATGCCTTCAGGACCTTCGAAGGGAGTAGTTTTCCCAACAATGCTCTTGCCGTAGGGTGTGAAAACATTGCGCAGGTCCTCTAACACCAACTGCAATAATTAAACCAGTTGGGCAAGCTGCGCAAAACGAAACAAAGGCACCCTTCAGAAAGCATCATAAAGTGGACACTGCGTCTGAAAAAAAAACACATGCCACAGGAAGGGCTTGAATGGGGGAGTGGGGTGTGCGGGCTGCCATGTAAAACGGAGAGTGAATGGCCTGCTGAAAAAAAGAGAGAAAGCATTCTTTGGCGTCACGCTAAAGGAAACTAGCTCACACAAAACAAGCGTATCCGCTAAAGTGAAAGCAACCGCACTGTGATTAATTAGTAACCTGATCCACGCCGCAACGAGGAATGCAGCTGATAAAGATAAAGAGGGCTGTTGAAAGCCTCGATGTTCAAACCTATTTAAAACGTGCGAGTGTGATTTAGTATTTTAGCTTCGATAACATTGGCTTAAAGCACTCACCAAGTTTGGCCGATTTCATGCTAGAAAGCTATGCACGCCCTCACCACTCCCTTCGGTGTCACTGCAAGGCTGTACAACAAAGGCTTTCTCGCACAGTACCCTTCAAACAGCCAACATTCAACGCTCAGCAATCAGGCAGAGAGAAGGCGCCCCCCTGCGTGCCGCTGCTTGCTCCCAAAAGCAGAACGCTGCGAGAGTGACACATTGGAAAGGAGATTGGACATGCACCCACTTTTGGCCATTTGCGTGCTTTCATTATTGAAAAACACACGCAAAGGCCAGTCAAGTCAAAAACTTTATTCGGAGGCATGTAAATCATGTCCATAAAAGTACATACATATAATACATGTTAATAGAAAATACATGTTAATAGAAAATACACTTTACAATCGCAATCCGCAAAAAATACAGTATGATACATATAATGGATCAAATAACACACTTTAAAAAGTTTCCAATAAATAAATTATTTTAAAAATTGTTATTATATTAAAAATTCATGCTTTTTCTAGAACTAATTGCCTTGAGTAAATAACTAGCCGTATAAAAACAGATGTCAGGGTGATGCAGATTAAAAAGTAATTTCATTGCCGCTTTGATGGTTCTTACTCCAAATTTAATAAATAAAGGTTTTAAAAAGAATTTACGATATTCACTATACAGGTTACATATAAGTAAAAAGTGCTCTGTGCTTTGTTCTGAAATGTTGTCGCACCGACATGGACCTGTAGGGCGCATCTTAATCTCAGGGAATGCAACCAATAGGTGGACCGTACCCATCCTCATCCTGGTAAGAACAAACCGATGTTGCCCTTTAGTTACCTGGGAGAGGTAAGGGTGTAGGCCCACAAATTCGTTCAATTGGTTGTAACGTATACAGGTGGAAAGTTTAAGATCATCCGTGGCTCGTCTTTCTGCACAGTGATTTAAAAAGATTGATTTCAAACTCTCTTTAGAAAGATCCGAAGCAGAACAGTGATCTAATGTAACGTTTAACCCAAACACATTAGAAAAGGATTCAATTATGTATTTAATCCATGGGATTTTGAGAAAGTAGTCTAGACGTAGACAATCCTCAATGATAGCCCTATTAAATGAGGTTTCGTCTTTCATCCAGACCGAACGCCATAGTATCAAAGGTCTCAACAATAATAGATCATTTAGATGATGTAGTCCTAATTCTTTGTGGACCAAACTATTAGCAGTGGATGTCGGGAGGCACAATAATTTTTTCAGAAATGTATTCTCTTCCACCTGTAGAGGTTCTACCCTGGATACCCCCCATACCCCTGCTCCATAGAGAGCAGCCGAAAGACACCTAGCTTCAAAGATCTTAAGCATTTCTTTGGGCCTTCTACTACCTAATTTACTTGCAAAAGCAAATATTCCATTGGCGCTCCTGATCATTTTGTCGCGCACCACCTTATGCTCGACATCCCAGCGACCATTTTTGGAAAAGGTGACCCCCAGGTAGCAGAAATTTTCCACACACTGCACCACTTGGCCATCAATAAGATACCTATAGGGTTTTTTAGTTTTAACATTTCTAGCTCCACACTTCATCACATATGTCTTGCTCTTGTTAATGACCAGCTTTCTTTTTTCAATAAAGGCCACAAAGTTGTCCATCAAAAGCTGTAGACCCCGAGGAGTCCTAGAAAGCAACACAGCGTCGTCCGCATAGAGTAACACGGGGATGGTACTTGTGTTTACTCTAGGGGCGTCCGCTGGTGCCTTCTTAAGGATCGAGTCTACTTCGTTAATAAACAGAGTGAAAAGCAGGGGGGCCAGAACACACCCTTGTCTGATACCTCTCTTGACCCTGAATGTGTCTGTACATTCGCCCGAAGTCCCGTACCGAACACTCGAGCTAAGCCTCTCGTACAAACGGGCCAGAAAATATATAATTTCCCTAGGTGCTCCCATTTCTAGCAAGGTAGTCCATAGTATGGCGTGATCCACCAGGTCAAAAGCGCTGCTCAGATCAGCGAAACAGAGGTAGAGTGAACCATTTTTTGCTCTGGTGTATTTCCCTATCAGGAGTTCCAGGTTTAAACATTGTTCAATGCAACCTCTTCCTTTCCTGAACCCATATTGGCAGTCTGTCATTATCTGATTAGACTCTGCCCACTCTTCTAATCGGACGAGGAGTACACGGCTCATAATCTTGACGGACGAATCCAACAATGAAATTGGCCGGTAGTTTTTAACGTTTCCTCGGTCCCCTTTCTTGTGAATGGGAACTATTATTGATTCAGACCAGGTACACGGGATAGTATAGCGAACAGCAGCATTAAAAACTTTGACTAGTACTGGCCCCCAAGTCTCAGGTGCGGATTTATACACATCAACTGGGACACCGTCGGGTCCCTGGGCCTTTCCGCCCTTACTAGCCCTAATACTACTTAGAACCTCCTGTAAGGTGATATCTAGGCTAAGTACTGGCCAAGAGCAACTTATCGGCAACATTACCGTGTTGGGATTAAAAATGCCGGAGAAATGCTGTACCCATGATTCCTTACCTACGTTTGAGGTTAACACGGGGAGTTTATCATCTTTTAAAAAGGGGCTGTTTACTACTGACCAAAAAAGAGTAAAATTTTTCGATACAGCCGCTAAATCAAATCTCTCCCAAGCTTCCTCTCGTAGTTCAGCTTTCCTTTGCTTAAGAGCTAAGTTATAGTCAGATCTGAGCTTAGCTACAGCCGTTTTGTCTCTAGGTTTGGTGGATAATGCCATTTTTAATGTCTTCAGGGCCACAGTACATGCATTATTAAACCATCCCCTGGCTTTATTGTTAATATTCCCAGCAGCCCTAGTAAACTTACCACTAATAAAAACATTGATTTTGGTAAAGTGAATAATACAGGCCTCCGTATTTGACTTCTCATCAATAATTGATGTAATGTCATTTAAGCAGCATGAGATAATGCAATTAGAAGTTACTTCAGCTTTATCCCCAGCCCACCTTATTCTAAAACCGTTCGGCCTATGTACATCAATGTTTGTGATAGGGCTGCTATCTGGAATTATGCAAACTTTCCAAAACCTAGTTTCAATAACAAGACAGTTATGATCACTAACCATATAGTCTACAACCGTGACATCAGAGCTAAAATGAGCTAGTTCGGAAGACATACAAATAAAATCAATTACAGTGTTCGCCCCCCTCCCTACAAAAGTTGGCAAGCTATCACCCTTCCCATCCTGCTCAATCTCTAGGACCTCCATATCATAGGCGAGTAGGAAGGAGTTCGAAGTTTCTCCATATGTATTATGTGGGAAATGTGTAGCTGGCTCTCCAACATGGTTCAAGGTGCCACACAACATTTGATTAGAGAGAGGGCAAACAGAAATGTTAAAATCTCCAACATATATGAACTCAAAAACTGTATTAGAAGCTTTCATCAATTGTTTGATTGCGATGTCTAATTCTAAAATAACCATGTGTCTGCTAGCATCAAAAACATTATTATACATGTTAATCAGTAAAATGTTTTTGTCTGCCTCATCAGCTAACCACAGCAGTTGGGAATTATTGCCCACTGTGATATGCTCCTTCACCCTAATTCGCATTTTCACAGAAATCAGAATTAGCAAACCACCTTTGGCCCTCCCTGAGGTAGTTGCCACCGCTGGTAGCTCATATGCTACAAAACCATCGAGGCCCTTAAAGTTTAGACACCAGGTCTCTTGTAGACATAAGATATCGAATGTTCTGATTAGTTCTAGCCACCCTAATACTTCAAATTTAGAAGCTAGTCCTGCTATGTTCCAACTAGCAATATGGCAAGATGTTGATGCCCCCTCTAGGATATTGCAAGATGTACTCACAGACTTAAGCAGTGTACTACCTATAGTATTTGGGGAATGATTTAGGTCTACTTCTGCGGATGCTTCGGCAATCTCGTGTCTGACCTCTTGTCAATCACAGTTATTAAGACCAGACAGGGCATCAAACCTGTTATGTAACAGCAGGCTTGGTACTAGGGGAGTAGCCCAGCGGTTATGCATATTCAAGTTGTTATCCCATCCTAATGCTGGCGTTTTTGGTAGGGTTACATTTTGCTGTTCCCCATAGAAAAATTTTAATGTTAGGGGAACCACCGTACCTCTTCTACGCTGAGGCGGAAGAATATGAGTTAAGACATTTGGGAGTACTTCAGGGTGTGCAAATGTCACCGCCACACAGTCCCCTTTAAATCTTTTGGGGCGATTCCCAATCCAGGGAACGCGTTTAACTGCTTTAATATCGTGCGCCAGTTGCTGTAACCCTCCAGGTGCTAACCTCATATTACCAGAGAGCCAATGGAGGGCCTTACTAGTCAGAGAGCTAGATGACTCGGTAATGCCGTCGTCCAAAAGGGGAACATTAGCTAACACCAGTACAACAGGTGAGGCTTCTTCAATAAACTGCAGTGGGTCTGTACCGTGAACTTGTGCTTGTGGTAAATGTACTATCAACGGACGCCCTTCTGCTGTTGTTACGTGTTGATTATCTTTTGGGGCTGGCATATGGACTTGATTAGTCAGCACACCAGATATCCCTTCTCCAACTTGGTTAACCCCTTCGGTACTATTTCTTGCTGTTAATAAGGTATTAAGACTGCCTATTTCCTCCGTCAACTTTATTTGCACACCTCCAAGTCTTTTGACTTCAGCCTGCAATTTATCGATTTTTGAGATCAGAGGTTTTACAATTTCATTAAGTTTACCCTCTACAACCTCGAGCAGTTTACTAATCATTTCGTCATCTCCTCTGTTTCTTAAAGTCCCTTCCCCTACAGCCTTTTGGGGGGCTCTCGAGGAGCCTGGGGATAATGTTCTTTTCCTTTTCACTCTTGGCCTTGGACCGCCCTGTTTCCGCTGGTTCTTCACACAGGTGCGCACAGGCCGGGGTGTGTGCTCAATCGGTGGTAAATCGTCCTCCACAGGACCAGTTACAGTTTCTAGGTCTGAATCTATAACATTGTCAGTGTCTACATCCAAAATAACAGGGGATGGTAACATGGTCAATGGCTGGCTACCAGACTCAATAATAGGTGATGCATTTGATGAAACCCTGGTTTCCACCAACACGAAAGGGCTATCGTCAGTTGACAGAGGTAAAGTAGGGCTTAGCCTGCGCAAATCTGGTGACTGGCTTAGCCCAAGTGATTCCCTCCTTTGTTCGTTTATTTTCTTTACTGTTTGCACAACATAGTTATCCATGGTGTTTGCGGGCAGAGCAGCAGGCTTCTTTTTGGACATCGTCTGTATATAACAGTTAGCAGACAACACAGGGACAACAACAGAGTCTTACTTGTAGGAGCGCCTCTGATGGAACAGGGGGTCGGGCCCTACCCCTGCCTCTTCCTGCCGATGAGGGCCGTAGAGGGCCCGCCCTTTGCCCGGGCTTCGCCCCGGGCGTCCCGTTCGCGTCCCGCGAAGCTGGTCCTGCGGTGCTTATGTGCGCCTCCCCTGGCGCCCTCGCGGTGTCACTAACGCGCGCCGCCGCGTAGGCTGCCGGGATTCGTAGTCCCGGAGCGGCGGCGCGAGCAAACTGCAGGTAAGGTGACTCTCGGCGGTGGCGGCGTGGGCTGAGACTCCTGGCAAGCTGTGGAGTGTAGCGGCGTCTCTCAGGTAAGTTAATGCGTGTCCCAGAGCTCCGCCGGTCCTGCGGCGCTTATGTGCGCCTCCCCTGGCGCCCTCGCGGTGTCACTAACGCGTGCCGCCGCGTAGGCTGCCGGGATTCGTAGTCCCGGAGCGGCGGCGCGAGCAAACTGCAGGTAAGGTGACTCTCGGCGGTGGCGGCGTGGGCTGAGACTCCTGGCAAGCTGTGGAGTGTAGCGGCGTCTCTCAGGTAAGTTAATGCGTGTCCCAGAGCTCCGCCGGTCCTGCGGCGCTTTTGTGCGCCTCCCCTGGCGCCCTCACGGTGTCACTAACGCGCGCCGCCGCGTAGGCTGCCGGGATTCGTAGTCCCGGAGCGGCGGCGCGAGCAAACTGCAGGTAAGGTGACTCTCGGCGGTGGCGGCGTGGGCTGAGACTCCTGGCAAGCTGTGGAGTGTAGCGGCGTCTCTCAGGTAAGTTAATGCGTGTCCCAGAGCTCCGCCGGTCCTGCGGCGCTTATGTGCGCCTCCCCTGGCGCCCTCGCGGTGTCACTAACGCGCGCCGCCGCGTAGGCTGCCGGGATTCGTAGTCCCGGAGCGGCGGCGCGAGCAAACTGCAGGTAAGGTGACTCTCGGCGGTGGCGGCGTGGGCTGAGACTCCTGGCAAGCTGTGGAGTGTAGCGGCGTCTCTCAGGTAAGTTAATGCGTGTCCCAGAGCTCCGCCGGTCCTGCGGCGCTTATGTGCGCCTCCCCTGGCGCCCTCGCGGTGTCACTAAAGCGCGCCGCCGCGTAGGCTGCCGGGATTCGTAGTCCCGGAGCGGCGGCGCAAGCAAACTGCAGGTAAGGTGACTCTCGGCGGTGGCGGCGTGGGCTGAGACTCCTGGCAAGCTGTGGAGTGTAGCGGCGTCTCTCAGGTAAGTTAATGCGTGTCCCAGAGCTCCGCCGGTCCTGCGGCGCTTATGTGCGCCTCCCCTGGCGCCCTCGCGGTGTCACTAACGCGCGCCGCCGCGTAGGCTGCTGGGATTCGTAGTCCCGGAGCGGCGGCGCGAGCAAACTGCAGGTAAGGTGACTCTCGGCGGTGGCGGCGTGGGCTGAGACTCCTGGCAAGCTGTGGAGTGTAGCGGCGTCTCTCAGGTAAGTTAATGCGTGTCCCAGAGCTCCGCCGGTCCTGCGGCGCTTATGTGCGCCTCCCCTGGCGCCCTCGCGGTGTCACTAACGCGCGCCGCCGCGTAGGCTGCCGGGATTCGTAGTCCCGGAGCGGCGGCGCGAGCAAACTGCAGGTAAGGTGACTCTCGGCGGTGGCGGCGTGGGCTGAGACTCCTGGCAAGCTGTGGAGTGTAGCGGCGTTTCTCAGGTAAGTTAATGCGTGTCCCAGAGCTCCGCCGGTCCTGCGGCGCTTATGTGCGCCTCCCCTGGCGCCCTCGCGGTGTCACTAACGCGCGCCGCCGCGTAGGCTGCCGGGATTCGTAGTCCCGGAGCGGCGGCGCAAGCAAACTGCAGGTAAGGTGACTCTCGGCGGTGGCGGCGTGGGCTGAGACTCCTGGCAAGCTGTGGAGTGTAGCGGCGTCTCTCAGGTAAGTTAAGGCCAGTCCAATGTGTGGCAGGAGTCAAACCCACACGGAGGAGTTTGGCGTGCTAACAATAAGCCTCCCATAGAGCAGCGCATGCGCGCTGAACTAGGCTCGACCTAAAAAGGACACCGAGGTGGTAAAATCCATGGGAGCGCCCCAGTATCCTTCAAACAGGCTCCTTTCGTCCCTCCTTTTATCGAACATGGTCCAAGACCTCACCCTCAGACCAGAATGCCTCCTCTTACAAAGGTAATAACCAATCCTCTTCCTCGAGAGGCTTTTTTAGATGAGTATTTAGAGGAACAACTCTAAAGGCAGGGTTAAAGGCACCACACCCCATAACTCCCCTTCCCCTAATAAGCAGTGACTTCCCCACGTTTCCCTCCGACTATAACACACTTGTCGGGGGAAGACTTCACCAGTTTCTCCTCATTTGACAATCTATAACAACCAACAAATGGGTGATCGGAATTATCCAACATGGTTATTGCCTGGAGCTTACTGCCAATCCTCCAAACATTCTTAAATATTATGCTGCTGCTCAGTATTCATATTAGTGTAACCTCACCGACCGTGAATTTGTAACCTTGTATTGCCTTGATCTTGGTCGAAACAATAAATAAAGTTTAAAAAAAAATCCTCCAAATATTCTACCCGCTCTCACAAATTGTCGCTAGACCACTTGCTGTTGCTCGAACAAGAAGTGCAGTCTCTTATTTAAAGGAGCCAGAGAACCAATTCCACTACAATATCAAGGTTAAGGGGTTTAATCTCTCTACTTTCCTATCCCCGAAAAGGGCGGCTCCTTAAGAACTATTCTGGATCTCCGTGAGTTAAACCAATATATAGTGTCAGTGCACTTTCACATGGTAAGGGAGATTTTATGTCTACTGTAGACTTAAGGCGCATATTTTCACATTCCAATTCATCCAGCACATCGCAAATACCTCGGATTTGTAATACCAGGCAGACATTAACAATTCAAAGTACTCCCGTTTGGATTGACTACTGCTCCTAGAACATTTACCAAATGCCTGGCATTAGTGGCAGCTCATCTCAGAAGACCACATAATCACGTCTTCCCCTTCCTAGACAACTGGCTCATCAATGCTAGCCCTTACCAAAACGGTCTACGACACACTCAGGCCACAATAGACTGCCTTCACCAACTGGGCTTCACAGTCAATGCACAGAAATATCACCGGCATGCTTCACAGATGCGTGTTTACCTAGGGGCCACTCTTAAACCTCTAGCCTCTCCCAATGTAGCCAGAATTCACAACATTCGGGCTGATACTACAATTTCAATCCAACCAAACCTTACCAGCCAGTGTTCATGCAACTGCTGGGAATGATGGCGTCTTGCATAGCAATAGTACCCCTGCAATACTCCACCTGCGTCCCCTACAAGATGGCTTAGCACGTCAGTGGAATCAGTCGCAGGGTCAATTAACCGATCGGTAGATGGCTGCACCCATCGCTCTCTGCCGTGGTGGAACCCACAAAATGTATCAAAAGAACGACCTTTAATCAACCCTATTCCATGGATTGTGCTCACAGCAGACGCATCTCAGACAAGTTGGGTTGCCCACCTCCAAGATTACACAATACAAGACCTGAGGAGCGACTAGCACAAAAGCCTCCACATCAACTATCTAGAGCTTCTAGCAGTCTTTCTAGCACTCAAAGCTTTTCAAATGCAAAGTTGTCCTAGTCCTGACAAACATGACAGCAATTACTATGTACAAAAACAGAGGGGGGAGGGGAGAGACACACTCTCCAACAGTCACACCTCACTCAAGCCATTTGGAATTGGGCAATCCATCACAGAATGTAACTTCTGGCAGAACACCTTCTGGGGGTAAACAATCAGATTGCTGACCTCAGCGAAAAGAGGCAGCAAATTCATGAGTGGGAACTTCATCCCCAAGTTCTCCTTCCATACCTCCAACAATGGTGATTCCCACAAATAGACTTGTTTGCCACAGTCGACCATGCAAACTGCCCAAACTACGGCTCCAGGTTACCAATCCCGCTCTCAAAAGGCAATGCCCTATGGATGAACTGGTCACGAATATTTATCAGTGCTTTTTCTGCCTCTCCCACTCATTCTGTGTCTGGTTCGGAAGCTCAGACAAACATCCCTCACAATAAAATTCTAGTAGCTCCAACATTGGCTTGTCAACCATGGTACACCACCCTGTTTTAGCTGTCAGTAGTTCACACATCAAAAGCCGCATCTCACCTGCAGGCGCCTCACTCAGAACCATGAAGAAATCGGGCATCCAAATCTCAAAAAACTAAACTTGGCGATCTGGCTCCTGAAGTCAGAGTTTGGTTATTTACGTCTACCACCAGACTGTAGGACTATTCTAAAAGAAGCGAGAAAGCATATTACCAGAGCGTATGCAGCAAAATGGAAAAGATGGGTCGCCTACTCTGATAACAACAAAATTAATCTTCTAGATGCTTCTATACTAAATATTATCTGTTACCGGTTACACTTACAGCAAACCGGACTAGCTTAGACATCTATTTGTTTGCACCTTGCAACGGTAGCGGTATATGTGCTAAACAGGAAGCATTTATCACTAGTTCCAGTAATCAAATTCTCAAGGGTAATACCACCAAGAATTCCCCCTTCACCATTATGGAATCTTAACATTGTCCTTGCAAGGCGTATTGGTCCACCTTTTGAACCATTGCATAATTGCCCTTTGCAGTTTCTTTTATGGAAAGTTGCTTTCCTCATTGCATTCACTTCATTGTGGAGAGTTCATGAGCTACAGTCATTAACCTTGGAAGAACCCTTCTTTCAGCTCCACAAAGACAGGGTAGTTCTTTTCATCAACCCCAAATTCCTTCCCAAAGTAGTTTCTGCTTTTCATATAAACCAATCAGTTAAGTTGCCTGTGTTTTTTCCTCAACCTGATTCTGTAGCAGAACGGGCTCTTCACATGCTTGATGTGAAAAGAGCTTTATATGTACTACATAGATGGGACCAATAATTTTAGCAAAACAACTGTTTGTTGCATTTGCTCCACCTCACAAAGACAATCCCAGCTCTAAATCTGGCATTTCAAGATGAATTTTTATATGCATTCAAATGTGCTATGCAAAGGCAAAAAGAACTTCATCTATACCCCCTAGAGTGCATTCCACTCACAAAATTGGGGCTACTATGGCCTTTTTAGGTAACATTCCTCTGGATGACATATGTAAGGCAGCTAACAAACACCATGCAGTGTTACCAAACACTATTGTGTTGGTGTGTTAGCACACCAACATGCTTAAAACACTTTTTCAACTTTTCAAACAACTGCAACATCTACAAGTTAGGCACCACTTTCTGAGTATACGGCTTTGTAGCCTATGCAAAGCCTGTGTAGCTACAACACACATGCCTTGAACGGATTATGTTACTTACTCAGTAAGCATCTGTTCTTGGCATGAAGAACTGTAGATTCACATGTTCCCCCCCCCCCTACCTCCCTGTGCACCTATAGTTGTTGCAGTTCTTACACTCCCAGAACATGAAACAGCAAGCCATAACAATTATACTTCCGTATATTTGTGACGCTCCTCCCCACACATTCACCCAAAACAGAAAGTCCCTAGTTGTGGGCCTATTTTTGCTCAAAATTTGTGCATATCCACCACTCCTGCTGTTTTCAAGGAGCAGTCTCCACGACCAGTATACAAATTCATACAAATGTGGAATACACCACCAACATCAAGAAATGATTGTCCATCCACTGTTCTTTGAGTAGAAAAACTTCTTTATTCTTCACAATCAGTAAAATGACCGCCAAACAGCTGACTTCTTTCGTCCATCCAGTGTGGACTACATCAAGGCTACGCAACTCAATCTTAATCCTATAGTATAGTGGATCTGCAAAGGATGTTCAATTCATACAATCCAGGTAAAAACTGTTTCCTCCTGGATCCAGCGACAGTTGAGTATATGAGGCTCCTGTGCCGTGAGCAATGCGAGTCTGGTCAAGTCGGTGTCTTTTTCGAAAGTGATCCCTTTCGAAGAATTGAACATCCTTTACAGATCCACTATACTATAGGATTAAGATTGAGTTGCGTAGCCTTGATGTAGTTCACACTGGATGGACGAAATTGTCAGCTGTTTGGCTGTCATTTTACTGATTGTGGAGAATAAAGACGTTTTTTCTACTGAAAGAACAGTGGATGGACATAATAATTTCTTGATGTTGGTGGTGCATTCCACATTTGTGTGAATTTGTTGCACTTCTTGCTTACACATTCTTACGCATGGACATCACTACTACACTTTAATTACTACATTCTCACCCTCCTGTGGGAAAACAATCTAACAATGGAGTTGATGCCCATGCACACTATCACCGAAAGGAGGAGTCTCTTACCTCGCGACTGGAAAGACTTCTTGGAAGAAAAACAACTTGCAAACATCTGGACCCAACACTAGATGGCAGGAGTATGCAAAGCGTGTGAATCTACAGCTCTACATCCCAAGAACAGATTCTTACTGGGTAAGTAACATAATCCTTTCATGTTTCCTGAAAGAACTTTGTATCCTTTTCACAAGTTTATAATATAGAGAAAAAAAAATGTCTTACCAGTTTAGCAGGTCAATTGTAGACATATTAAATTCATTTCAATGTTAAGAAAAGAACCAAAGGTACATGGACCACACAATGTAATGATGGAAATTCTTAGTCCAATTAGGTTGGGCAGCAAATCAACAACTATCTCAGCTAATTTAAAATTGGTGCTGTAGTATTGTTCAAACATATAACAGATCCTGTCTCCTGAGGCGAAAAGCCGGGAGCTGCTTGATTTGATATTTTAAAACTGGTGTCCTGTCCTATATTGTGTTTTTAAACCTTGTACTGTGTGATTTTAAACTTTGTACCTTGTGTTTATTAACTGACACTCTGGCACTTTAAGGTGACGTGCAGCGGACCTAGCGCTGCCACGTGACACCCTCGACCGGCTCCACTCGCCGCTGGCCACGCCCACTTCTGGCCACGCCCCCTTCCCGCCCTAAACGGTCCACTATTTAAATGTGCATTTCTAGAACGCGCAGCGGACGTGCGCAGCGGGCGCGCCGTTTGCGCGCCGAAGGCGCGCCTAAGGCAAGCCCGTCTGCGCCCGTCCGCGACCAGATCGCGGCCGGGGCCAGACATGCTGCCAGTAGCGAAGAACAAGGTGGAAGGATAGCGTGGTCGGGTGAGGACCTCAAGGCGCTCGATCCCCCATCCAAATGCTGCCCCCATAATATTGACCCTTTGACCCTCGAACTCCCTCAGACCTGTAACAACTGTGGGATAGCTATTGGCAGTGATGCCTCTGTGATATCCCCTAAGCCCAAATCCCTATTTTTAACAAACCTAAGGGCGGGCCTTCTTAACTGTAGATCCTTAGCCAAACACGCAGATGATGTCTGGCTTTTACTTGAAGAGCAGGAATGGGATATATTGTTTCTAACTGAAACTTGGATCAAGGAGGACAATTCGACCTCCATTGCACTTGCAGTCCCTTCGGGATTTAAAATATGCCTCGCTAACCGCCCTGGGACAAAAAGAGGCGGCGGTGTAGCCATTATTTTTAAAGAGCATTTAGTTTTGACATCCTCTGCCCCTACTGCCATTCAAGGTATTGATGGCCTCCACTTTTGCTTCCAAGTGAGCCCTCAGCTGTCACTAGCAGGACTAGTGTTATACCGCCCACCGGTTGGTACAGACCCCTACCTTACGACTTTACTGGACACCATTGTCCAGAGTTCGCTTCTCCACCCTCTTTTTATTGTGGTAGGCGACTTCAATATCCACATGGACAAACCTGACTGTGCCATGGCAGAGCTGCTAAGATCCACGTTAAATATGGCCAGTCTCAGACTGATCAATGAGGGCCCTACTCATACAGGGGGCCACACTATTGATCTCATTTTTTCAAACATTAAGAATGTGCAGTCTGAGACACCTCTTCCTCTGACATGGTCAGATCATGCACTCGTTCCATTCACACTGAATATTGCGACTGATACCCCCGTCTCGAGTAAACGGTACTTCTTGAAGAGGCAGTGGAAAAAACTGACCCCTGATACGATGCGCCCTGTCCTTGCGCAAACCATCCCGTCCTTGACAAATAATTCCAATACGGATGCTATACTTCTTAATGAATGGATCAGAAAGATGGTTTCCTCTATTGCTCCAGCCTCCCGGGCCCTATCTAAAAGAGACTCTCCCTCAGCCCCCTGGTTCACGCAGGAACTTAGGAATGAGAAAGCAGTCTGTAAAAAACTGGAGAGACTCTGGAGAGTAAACTACGGTCCAGAAGAAAAAACCAGGTATAAGGAAGCCTCTAAACAATTCCGGAAAGCTATTAGGAAAAGCAAAAAGCGCTTCTATGCGGACTTAATTTTTCAGGCAGAACAGTCCAGCAAACAAGTTTTTAAAGTGGTACAGTCGTTTTTTAAGCCAAAATGTATTGAAAGAGAGGTTGTACCCACTGCTACGCTATGTGAGCAAATTTCTGAGTATTTTGAACAGAAAATTAAAAAGGTGTACGACTCTTTTGGTCCAATAACAAAAACAGTGAAGCAGGACACAGCGAATAAAGGCGAGCTAGAAGAGACTTTTACCCAGTTCATGCATATTCCACTGAATGAGGTAAGGCAAGAACTTAGCCGATGCAAATCCGGTTCCCCGGACGACCCCTGCCCAGCTAAACTTTGGAGTGTCATTGCAGACTCGGTAGCCCCGATACTTCAATGTATTTGGAATTCTTCAATTGCTTCGGGCATTTTCCCTGACGTCTGGAAGCATGCCACTCTCCTACCCCTAAAGAAGAAACCCAATGGGGACCCTGACGACCTGACGAATCTCCGCCCAATATCCCTATTAGCTGCCCCGGGAAAAATGCTGGAAAAAATTATACAGCGACAATTGAGTAAATTTGTGGAAACCAACAACATCCTACATGAAACTCAATCGGGTTTCCGACCCGGTTTCAGTACGGAAACAGCGCTCTTAGAGGTAGCCGAGTCAGTGAGGTGGTCGATGGATGCAGGAGACTCTGCAATGCTGGTACTCCTGGATCTATCGGCCGCCTTCGACACGGTGGACCACGCCAGCCTACTCAGTCGGCTCGAAGAGATAGGCATTCAGGACAGAGCACTAGGGTGGATAAACTCCTACCTATCGCTTAGAACGCAGAAGGTAACACTTGGGACGTTCTCTTCCACGCCCAAAATTCTTGGCTGTGGAGTCCCGCAGGGATCGGCCCTCAGCCCCCTTCTGTTCAACATCTACCTGGCTCCTCTTTTTACGTTAATTGCCAACTGGGGTGTCAAGGCAATCTCTTATGCCGATGACACCCAGTTGGTATTTCCGTACTCAGAGATGACACATGATTCTTTCTCAAATTTCAAAGGTTGTCTCCAGGATATAGCACACTGGATGAACACTAATAAATTAAAGTTGAATGCCAATAAAACCGAAGTCATCTTCTTCAGCAAGGGTCCCCTCCCCGCCCATGAGCTCTGGTGGCCCACGGAGATGGGCCCACCCCCCTCACCAAGTCACTCGGCAAAAAATCTTGGAGTGAGATGGGATGATAACATGTCCTTTTCATCCCATGTCCAACAAGTGGCCGGATGCTGTCTCAGCAAGCTGAGAAACCTCCGAAAAATCCTAAGGCTCCTACCGGAGAGTTGTAGAAAAACGGTTGTTCACGCGACTGTCACCTCACGGCTGGATTATGCCAATGGTTTATACCTGGGCCTACCAAAATACCTGACTCATAGGCTTCAGGTAGTTCAAAATGCGGCTGCGAGACTGTTACTGCGAATCCCTTTCAAGCAGTCAGTCTCTCCGCATCTTCGAACCTTGCATTGGCTACCAGTAGCCAACAGGATAAAATTCAAAGCTCTGACACTTGCGTTCAGATCTCTGTATGGCTCCTGCCCACAATACCTGAAAAACCGCCTTCCTAGATACTTTCAAAGCCGTGCACTACGATCCAATGACCGTGTCCAACTGGTCATCCCGCGGGCAAAGAAGGCCCGGCTAGGCGGTCGGACCTTTTCAGCCAACGTCGCCGCTCTGTGGAACTCCTTGCCACAAGTTATTCAACAGGCCCCCTCCGAACCCTGCTTTAGGAAATTACTAAAGACCTGGCTTTTCTCCCAGCCACGATAGCTCCCATTTTTTGTATGCCTAAGGTTATCAGTGATCTACTAGCGCCGGGACACCTCCTCGCGAGGTAGCTGTTTGCGCTGTATAAAATCCAGTATTATTATTATTATTATTATTATTATATGTTTTTTACTGTTATACAGCCTTGAAAAAGTCAAATCAGTGACGAAACACGTGTCTGCTGTTGTCTGTCATCGAAGACTGCTGCTTTAATTGGAGTCGGAAATTCCATCATTACATTGTGTGGTCCTTGTACCTTTGTTTCTTTTCTTAACATTGAAATTAACTTATTATGTCTACAATTGAACTGCTAAACTGTTAAGACAATGACTTTTTTCTGGATTTTTGCAAATGCACATGTTTTCTTCCATGAGCCTAGCCTTGTGGTCTGTACTGCATGCCTCTTGGGCAGTTATTTCCATGTGTTGTGAGACTCTGTTGCACAGCTGCTTCCCAAAGAGGGTCGCTCCATCCTCAACCAGGCCCTTGTGAATGGATGAAGGTAGCAACGTTCGCCATCTGGTGAGGGCTGACCACGACAGGCTCCCAAGGCAGGGCTATGGCTTCCATGGTGGCCCATGTCATCATGCCTTGTTGTTGTCCACTGGATTCTTGGGGGGGATGTAGGAAGCTGGCTCTGAATATACTATACCAAAATGAGGTATACTGTGCACAGAGTCCAGTGGATCCCCAAAGGTAAGCAGAGGTAAAGGTAGATAGTACCTTCACACTCTATTTGTGGTAGTGTGGGCTAACAGTAAGGCTTTATATGAGGGTAATTGTTATGTTCTCTTTATTTACATTTGCTTCTGTGCAAAGTTCAATTATCCTTCCCATGCTTCAATACATGGAATGTTAATGTGTTGCCTGGTTGCACTTGTTGCTGGGTGCTAGTTTGAAGGAAAAACCTCAGAGTACGGTTAGAGTTGGATGTACCTGCCTGCGCTTTCTAGTCTGCTGTGTAGCTGTTCCACAATAAACTTCAAGTTGACCCTACCGAGTCTACGAGTCAAATACTACAATTTTTGGCGACTATCTTATGCTACACAGCAACACGCTGGACCCTGCGTACAACCCAACTCGCCTAACGTATAAAGCGCCTTGAAGTATCTTCCATCTGGTGGTAAGACTGTTCTTTTATACTTTTCACACCACCGACGCTCTCGTGTTCGAGGTCACTGATGCAAAGCAGTACTAATTCGGGACATTCTCTGTTTTGAGGAATCCCCTCTTTAAATCGTATTTGATGCACGCGCATCGCTGCTCGTTGGTTGTCTCAGAGTGACTTCTGGAGAGTGGGCGGAGGAGCGACTCATTTCTTCATGTTGAATTTATCCCTGATGACTTGCAGACGCGCTTTGCGAGACGTTGATCTGTTTCGCGCATGCGCAAAGATAGTGCTGGATTTGTAGGCCGCAATCTGCCTGGCCTACGCGTTACCTATTAACAACATGTATCCCTGGCAACGCGTCTATTGACATCTACGCATGCAAAAGAGCAAACGCTTGTTGTCACAACTACGTGTGTGCCTAGCAACGCGTCTCTCTGCAACAATGCCCTTTCCTGCAACCGGCTTAAGAGCTGTCCGCTGATCAGACTGCCTCTGAGCCCTACCTTTTCAATGAGGCCCTGACTGATACCTTAATAGGGCTTGTTGCCAATCCTTTCGCTGGGGCCCCAGTTAACAGGCAAATGACAAGTGACTAGGGCTTTATGTTGCATCACCCTTTGCCAGATACTTGTGGTGTAGGCTGCTAACCAGCGAGACCAACTACAAAAAATGTCCTACCACTCCCCTTGATATGTAATCAAAGCCAGTGGAGCCATTTTGGGAACTGGGTCTTCTCATTTCCCAGTTTGACCCTGCACTTGATCAATGCTTCCGGTTTGTTAGGCATTTACATTTATGCCCTCTGGGACTTGGTGGCACAAGTCCTCCCAGGTTTACTGGAAGACCTTTGCCCTGTCCTTTCTCAGGCAATTCAAGATGAACGTGATGTGACCAAGTTCACAATTTATTGTGGCTTGGACATCACAGACTCCGTTGGATTGGTCTATAGGTACCAATGTCGCCATGAGTGGCAATGATCGATTGGGTTCTCTGGCGATGCCCAGCCTCTCTGATGGAAGTTCCCTTTGATGGGACTCGCCTGTTTGGAGAGAAGGCTGACCCTGCCTTTGAACATTTCAAGCAGAATAGGACTTCTGCTCACTCTCTAGGCCTCTGCCATGCCTCACCAATTTTACCATTTATTTCGTGACTTTGGCCGAGGTGTCCCTTAATGCCAGCCTGTTCCATCCCATGATGGGAACCCAGCAGTTTCGTGGAAGAGGCTAAGGTGCCCATAGGCCCCTCAGCCAAGTTTGGCGTACCACTCAGTCCACTGCTTCACCTACCAAACCTCTTTAGTGTACCCTCACATGGTCACTTCCACTCAGTGGGTAACAGAATCCACTGATTCTGTCTGGTTTGGCAAGCAGTCATGATTGCAGAAATCACAGGTGATTCCTGCAGATCGTCCACAAAGGTTATGATTTCTCCTTTCTTTATTCCCTGATGCTCCTTTTACGGTCAACCCAGTGACTGTTGGACTGCCACTTCTCCATATTGTGGCTGGAAGTTCAAGTGTTTTTGGCCAATGGGGCTGTGAAGAGGGTGCCAGATGTAGGGCATGATTGTCATATCCAATGCTGTCTGATGTTTAAGAAGGGCAGAGGTCTTCAGACTATTCTAGTTCTGCACCCTATCATTGCCTTTCTACAGAAGATGTTCAAAATGATCACTGTGGCCCGGGTCTTTTCCGTGCTTGTCCCTGGAGAATGGAGAATGGCACTGGACCTGTAGGACACCTTTTCCATATTCCCATCCTGCTGGCCCATCTACGCTACATGTGGTGTGAGAGGAGCATTTTTGTTCACTGTGCTCCCCTTTGGTCTCACCAGCACACCATAGGTGTTCACGAAAGCTATAGCAGTGACGGCAATACACCTTAAGAGGTCAGGGGTGCCAGTCTTCACTAACCTCGATGACTGTTTTGTTAAGATGCACTTGCCTCAGGCTGTAGTTGACCACCTTAGAAAGAGAAGGGAGCGACCCTACTGTCCAAGAGACAGGGTACCACAGGTAAACAAAAATAAATTCTCTTGGAGAGGAAATACAGAAGCGTTCACATCCACATGTTTTACACTACTTGTCTCACCAACATTGTTGGTGAGACAGCAACTTGTTGGTGAGACAAGTAGTGTAAAACATGTGGATGTGAACACTTCTGTATTTCCTCTCCAAGAGTAGTTGACCACCTCCAGACTACGGGGAGTGTCCTGTCACTTTTAGGGTACACTATCAACATTCCGAAGTCACACCATACTCCTTCTAAGATGCTCCCATTTATTAGAGCCATGCTGGACAAATTTGGTTTCTTGCCTTTGTGGTACTGCAGCAAACTGGGTAGGATAGGGTCACGGACCCTTTACATGAAGGCCTTGCACCTTTGGAAATGGCTAGACCACCAAGGGATTGGTGAGCTCATTGAACGCCAGGACAGATGGAGTCAGACGCTGGTACCTTGCGGATCACGTGTGGCAGTTACATCCTGGATGTAAGGTCTCTACTGTGAATGGGGAGAACCTTGGTTTGATCTGTTCGTCACAGTAAAAACGTGCAATGTCAGCACTTCTGCATGTTGCTGTTTGCAAGGAGTCTGTTGCTCAGGGACGAGTTCCACCTCAAGTGGAACGTGGGAGTCCTGTATGCCTTTCTGCCAATACCACTCATTCTCCGAGTCCCCAAGAAGATCAGCACTGGTCCAAAGTCATCCTGGTGGCTCTTGATTGGACACTGAGAGTAAGTGATCTGGAACTCCTGCGCTTGATTATATGTGACCTGAATAGACTGCCCTTCTGGGATGATCTGCTTTTGCAGCGCCAAGGTTGGGTTCTCTACCCCGGCCTTTGTAATCTCTACCTTCATGCATGGAGATTGAGCTGTGACAGCTGAATGCCTTTGTTCTCACTCTGTGGGTAGTGGATGTCATCTTGGCAGCAAGGTGTCCCTGGAATCCCTTGAAGTTGGGACAAGTTTGTGGTTTGGTGAAGCTCATGCCAGACTAACCCCCTCCAGGCCCAATTGTCTGATGTCCTGTTATTTTTTCTGTCTCGCTCGGCAAGACCTTGCTCTGGGCACTGTTAAAGATATTCTTTTGGCCCTTTCGGCCTTCCTGCAATTGTCTTCATTATTAAAATCACCAGTTGGGATGAGGTTTTTCAAAGGTGGCAGCATAGGTTTGCCCCTCATCCTTTTGTGATGCCTCAATGGGACTTCATTCCCATCCTTATTTACTTAACGTGTACTCCACCGTTGCCAGGACAACAAAGTCCATCAATGAGGGCATTTTTCCCCCTCAGTTTGGCAGGACTGGTTTGAGTCTATTCACAGCCCACCTCTAAATAGGTACTGCCATGGTATCAATAGGCCCCAGCTAGGTGATGAACTGGCAGTCTTATACTTTGGACTCTTTTACTAGGCACCATCAGGATAATGGTAGGGCATGAGATCTTTAGCTGGTTTGATCCTGGGGTGTTTGGGGGGGTGAGACATCACATTTTTAAGGGCTAACTGTAGGAAGCGGACTATGTAGCGCAAGTAAGAGGTAGACTATGGAAACAGTCCAGAAGACCCTTATTAGTTTGAAGGGGCTTTCTTTAAAAATCCCAAATGCTGACTTTGTAGCAGTGTAGTTGAGCAGTTTAGGCTTATCAAAGGAGGGTGTTAGACATTTGTTGCATACCCAGTCAATAAATGAGGAAGTCTGAGACCAATTTTGAAAAATAACAAATTTTTATGATAATTTAGACACCAATATCTTCAAGATCAGGTAATACTTTTCGAGTTAGCGCGTCTCCAGGTCGGCGTCCTCCCCTCGGTCTGCTTCAGCGGACGGCTTCAGATACGGCCGGGATCGTCGTCCTCGCCCTTCTTTGATGTCGCGAGAGCTCCCTGGGGGTTGGTTTCCAGCCTGGGGGGCGTGGACCCTCCACGGGTGATGCGGCCCCGCGTGCCGTCCTATCCACCTTTTCCGAGTGTGGGGGGGGGGGGGTCAAGAGTCCAAATGGAGTTGTACCCTGTGACTTTGCAGGCCTTGCTGGCATCTCCTCTTCCTCCTCCTCCTTCCCCCCCCTAGGCGTTGACAGATCTCTCGCCTTGCGCAGGGCCCTCTGCAGCAGCGGCTGCGGCCCCAGCTGATTCGGATCCAGACTTGGAGGATGTGGTGCTGTTGGGTTGCGGCTCCTCTTGGGCACCTCCTTCACGCCACAGCGTCACCGCCTCACCACAAACTCCTGCGGGAGTACCTGTGGCGTCGCGGGAGGACGCCAGGGCTCGGGTCGCATCCCCAGCAGCAGCTGGTCCATGCGGAGCCATAGGGGTCGGCGGCCCCTTCTCGTCCCGCTCCGGGTCGAGGCCGGATGAGGACGCCTCCTCCCTCTCCAGGCCCCTCTTGTTCTTTCCCACAGGCGGCTGCCTCGGAGGGCGAGTCAGTGGCTGAATCGTCTCTGGCACGCCACATGGGTTGCCGAGCGATCTCCGCCTCATTTTGGGCCTTGGCTGCCGGAGGGCTTAGTGTCACTCCCAGGGGCTGTCTTGTTCCCCCACACAGGTGTCTACCTCAGCGGGAGTCGGGTCGGTGTCGTTCTGGGGCTGCCCCAGGGTTGGTTCGGCTCCAGCGCGTTATGACTTGTTGGGCTCTTGTCCGGTGACGCCAGATTGTGGCGCTCTGCCTCAGGCGGTGGGCTCTACGGATCCGCACAGGGGTTGTACCACTGATTCCTTTTCGGATGCTCCCTCTTCCCCGGAGGTAGGCTGTATTTTGGTGTCGTCCTCTCCGGAGACTGGCTGACGTGCGTTGTCTTTTTCACCGGCGTTGAAGGGCAGCTCCCCACTCTTCATGGGGCAGAGGTGTTCATCGGAAGAGCGGCAGGTCCCTCTTTCTTCGGTTCCCCCTGACTTCCAGATCGGCCCCTACCTCTTCCACATGGCCTCGGGGACGGCCCCCTTAGTTTGCAGCCGTCGCCCACGGAGGAGCTGCTTTCTCAGCTGCGGGAGCCTACAGAGGCAGGTGCGGCCTTCGCTCACGTGGTGTCCACGGCTGTGGGCATCCTGCGCATGGGGGGCCCGGTGGCTTACCTTCCGGCAGACCACCTCTTGGAGGTCCTCCACCAGGGCTCTGGTGGGCGAGAGATCTTACTCCCTTTGAAGGTTTCCTTCTTTCTTCTTTGAAGGGGGCTTGGAGGCGTCCTGCCTCAGGGGACCCTGTGCCTCAGCACTGGCACCGCTTGACCTGGAGTGTCTGTCCCTTCACCCTTCGGCTGCCAGCCCTCTTTATGGACCGCTTTTCCCTCCCTGCCGCCGCTGTTGACTCCGCGTGCTGGACTCTTGGGGGCGCAAATTGTTTGCCTCGACCAGCGCTGCCTTGTGGGCCCTTAACACCTTGTGTGTTCTGGCTAGGGCCTCCTCCTGTTTGCGGGACTCGGCTGAGTCTCAGGAACCTGGTCAGGTGGACTTGAGGCATCATGCGTCGGAAGCCCGGGAGCTTGCGGCGTTTATTCTCCGCTCTGGACATCTCGGAGGTGCTGGGACGGGCCATAGCTTCCTCAGTCGCTCTCTGTCACCATCTTTGGCTTTGGGACAGAGTATTCCCTGAGAATATCCGGGAGCGTCTAATTGACCTGCCATTTGACAGTACCGTTTTGTTCCATGCCTGGCAGACTCCGCCATCCAGAGACTCTTGGCGGGCCTCCTACTCTTCCTCTTCCTTCCACTTCTGGGCCTTCTTAGGCCGGTTGTTCTGTCTGTGGAGTGTAGTTTTCTAGCCATTGCGTCCTATCGGTGCTCTGGCATTGTTGGCTGCTGGACTGCCTTTTTCTTTGTTCTGTGAGTATTGTTGCGCAGACTTGGCCAAAGATTTGGCCTTCTGCTTGGTTGGGCTGCTTGTCAAGCCTTTCGTGGGGCGTGTTTTTTCCCCGTGGCTCTTTTGTTTTTTTCCTCTGCTGCGGAAGTTCTTCCAAAGAGGGTTCCAGTTTGAGACTTACCGTACCCTTGGCGGGAGTGGCAACTGTTATATGGCTTGCTCCTTGCTAGGGGTTCTGGTCTCCTTCGGGTGCCTGTTCTCCATGGCGCTGTGTGGTTTCCCTGGCTACTTGAGGTAGTCTGCGTGGCTGCTTGTAGTGGTGTGCGCGGGCTCCTCCTCCTCTCCAGACTCCTGTCCTGAGGTCTGGGATGCTCAGGTGTTCTCCCTTGCCTGGCGCTGCCTACTCTGCCTTCCGGGGGGCCTCGGGCTGTTCCTCTTGCTTCTGGCGGCTTTGACTGCCGGCTCGGTCCTAGCTGGCAGGTTGCTTTCCGTCTGGAGTGTGTTTGCCTCTTTTTCCCCGCGCTTCCTTGGGTCTTCTAGTCTTCTTCCGCTCTTCCTGGTTTTGGGGGGGGGGGGTTACTTCTATCCCTATCCTTCTTCCCCTCTTTCCATTGCTATCCTCTGATGTGGGTCACCTGGCCATGTTATGGCCTTGTCCCTTGGGGGTATTGGCCTCTATATTGGGGTGGCTTGGAGGTTCTTGTCCCGGTCTGTCTTGGAACTGGTCCCCTCTTCTTTCAGGCAGACTAATCTGAGTTTCTGGTGTCAGAGGGCCACCTATGTACTTAATTTAGGAGCGTTGAAGGGAGTGAAGAGTAGTAGACAATGGGAGCCCTATCCCCTGCTGTCACTACACTCCCTATCTAACCACATCCTGTGGGGAGTGGGCATAGCCCTGTCCCAGAGTTCCTTGTTTCACCAAAACAAGATTGTGGAACTCTTCTTTTGTGGAACACATTGGGTAGCCCAAATTAGGGGTGTGATTAGGCTGGTGTTGCTACACGCTTACTGCCTAGCTACTTTTCTGCTTGTCCTGGTGCCTCAGGTCATGGTGTGACATCTCTCAGAACTGGGGGAAATCTGTCCGTGTATCAAAGGAGGCAGGGGATTTGAAGCCCCTGGCTTTGACATGCTAATTCACTAGCCATCCTGCTGGAGGAGATGTGAACACCTTCCTCCTGAGTAGGCATTGTTTCTGACCTCAGAGAGCATGCAGGGGGGCAGAAACATGTCTGTGATGGCAGGCTGGGCGTTACCAGTCACCCCACTAGATACTGGTAGTTTTTTTAGGTGGCATTTCTAATGTACCCTCTGCGTGTATGTCATAATAAATCTAGTACTGACAAAAGTACTGAATAATT
The DNA here is from genome assembly GCF_964263255.1 of Lissotriton vulgaris. NCBI lineage: Eukaryota > Metazoa > Chordata > Amphibia > Caudata > Salamandridae > Lissotriton > Lissotriton vulgaris. The sequence continues at coordinate 50,741,385 of NC_141698.1, read as the reverse complement.
AGTTTGATACCAAACACCATAGGTTTCAGTAAAGCAATCGTGTAGCTGGAGAACTGGCAATGACCAGCCCAGTACATATACATAAGATGGCTTACCTGTCTGTTTTTTTTATCAACTAGACAGCACAGGGGCACAGGTACTCAGTCAGATATGCCCACACATGTAATATAATGCACCATGCTTTAGGGTTACAAGGCCTGCTGTAGGGGTGACCTACATATATTTTATGCAGTAACTTTGGCATGGCACACAGTGAGTGTGCCATGTCGTATTTGCACTATGACACAGCCTGCAATGGCAGCCTGCATGCAATTAGTATGGGGGTCCCTTGGGGTGGCATAATACATGCTGCAGCCCTTAGGGATCCTCTTTAGTACCTATTCTCTAGGTACCAGGGGTACCACATACTAGGGATGTACAGGGGTGCTAAAGTATGTGCCAATTGTGTTACAATGAGACCACTTTACCTTGTTTTAGGGAAAGAGCACTTTCACCGGGGCCTAGTTAGCAGGGATCAGTCAAAAAACATCAGTGCCAAGTTTCTTAAAGATGTCCCTCACACAGAGGATGAAGAAAAAACCTTTTAGGTTTTTATTTTTAACAGACCTCTCACCAATCAACCTTATTAATGACATGTTTTATGATTGGGGTCCCACCCGAGACACCTAGCGCGTCACAGGTGTGCTTCCATAATAGAAACCCCTCCTAATCTATGCTCCTTGGCTCCAAGGAGCTTACACCGAGATAATCACCTTGTGATCATAAGTTGCCTCGTGCCCTCTACTCTCAAACGGTCTATCCTTATGGGCTATATTTCATTTCCCATAATCAAAGCTCTTTCCTCCTATGAGTGTATGCTGAGATCATGCTTCATTGAACACAATTTGCCTTCTGCACCCTACCCTGTAATGGTCTAATTTTGTGGGACATACTTCACTATACCGGATTCCCTTGGCACACTATGAAGCAACATGTCAATTATACAAACTGCATCAGCATGATGGAAATATTGCCTCAGGAGGATTTTGCTGATATGATGTGTCCCCCAATTGTGTTAGAAGAGTTCCAATGTAGTCTTTTCTTACCGCCAGATTCATCATTCTCCCGTTTTGCGAGGCCCTAATAGCGATTCATAGCGAATCGCTATTAAGGACTCGCAAAACGGGATTCATGTAGGAATCGCAATATTTTTTGCGATTCCTACACATTCTTTATTTGCGATTAGCAAATTGCTAATCGCAAATAAGGAAAAACTCCCCATGCATTCCTATGGGCCAAAAGGCCCATAGGAATGAATGGTGAGTATTCCTTATTTGCGATTAGCAATTTGCTAATCGCAAATAAGATAGCGATTTGAAGGGTGCCAGGGGTGTCTGTAGCACCCCTCAAATGAACTGTGACACAGGTGTTGCACACACACATGTCCAAAGGACATGTGTGTAACATGCAACTCAGAAAAATGCATTTAAATGCATTTTTCTGGGTTTTCGCAATTTACCGCGAGGTCTGACCTCGCGGTAAATTGCGCCTAGAAATTGCGAATTCGCAAATTTAAATAGGATGTTGAATTGCATTTAAGGAATCTCAAATAGAGATTCCTTAAATGTCATTCCTCGCAAAATTGCGAGATCGCAATTAGCGATTTTTACATTTGGGATGCAGAATCCCAAATGCAAAAATCGCTCTTGCAAAGGGCCGGATTCTCAGAATCTGGCCCTTTGCGAGCGCAAAAAAGCTTGATGAATCAGGCGGTATGTCTCTAATGTGCTTTTCACAAGTTGCAAATGTGCACTGCAGCTCCAGCCCACGCCCCTCTATATTCCCATGGAGCTGTTATTGGCCGAGCCATAGCCACACCCCAACCCCATGTGTGAGACTTGTGCAGGAGATGCTTCCCTGAATGCTGCTGAAATGCCCACGTGATGGTTGACTGCAGCACTCGCGACTATTTCTGCAGGCGGAAGTAAGATGCAGAGCTCTGGAGGCCTTAATGTAGGCTTGGACACACGCAATCCCCCTTGACCAAGTAAGTGCTGGCGATTGGGAGGGGGGGGGGAGGGGCGTGGGCGGGGCTTAGCAGTAGTACCTTTTTTCTGGCAATACCTCAACATTGATTGGGGATCACTAATCGGTGTGTGATTCCTACAGTGTGACTACAGTGCTCACCCACCCACCCACCCTAGAGTATCCAGGTAGTAAGAGACTTCCGATCGACAAGTATGTTAACTAAGTCTTTATAATATATTGCATTGTGTGTGATTATCACGGTTATAACATTTATCACTAGTCTTATTACTAAAAGCACTGCAGGACTCAAACATCGCCCTGCCAAAACATATCAGTGTATGTGGTTTTCACCTGCCACTGTGCAAAAAAAACAGCACAATGCATGATCCAATCTCTACTGCATTGTGTGTACACATTACTGTTAAATTTCTATTTATGAGCTTTGTCATTATAAGCCATGCATGCCACAGACATCATGCCTGTCAACATATAGCAGTACATGTTCTCATCAGGCACTACACAGGATACCACCTGCACCTTTGGATAGTCTGCATTAGAGGTAATGCAGAACCATGTACAGTAGCATGCAGTCGTTTCAATTCAAGGGCACGGTGGTTGCATTTATGATGGAACCATTGGCATGATGGCGTAAGTGTGCAGAGTGCTTAGCTTTTGACCCTTGTTTGTATTGTCTACTAACGTATAAAATGATCTTTCCTTTTATTTCACACAGAAACTCAAATGGCATAATTCAGAAATCTGTAAGTTGCTCACTGTAAAACTATTTCATGCCTTAGCGCAATCGTCATCTTGTTCCTGAGGAAAGCCATACTGATTCCCTGGAGCAGCATAGACATTAAGGCTGAAACGGGTCGACCAATATGAAGGATGTGATAGGTCACGAATTCCACCACTGATTTTAATCTGTGCCGAGGGTCTGGGTGCCCGTCACGGGGGTCCATTTGGCCAGACAGGCCTCCCCACTTCGCCTGTGTGTCAAGGTGCCTGCGGGCCCCGGTTCAGAGTTCCATCGGAGGCCCCCTTCACAGCCCTGTGCCCAAGACCCAGCTAAGGGCTCTGATGAGCCCCCGGGAAGCCGAGCCCCAGAGCTCGCCAAAGGGCAGGCTGGAGCCCTCCCACGAAGGCTGGGGAAGGGTAGATTGGTGTCCTTCGGGCCTGGCCATCTGGTTGCGCCTTTCCCCTCAGCCATCTTGTCATGTGCAATGCTTTCCAATGAGGTGACAAGATGGCCAAGCTGCCCTTGAAGTCCTGGTGAGGGCTCGTTTGCCTCTCCGATCCCAGACAGGGCTCCAGGAGGTCAGGCACCTTGGGTCCCCCTCAGTCTCGTGGTGCGCACAGGTTACCTGAAAAGGGGGTACCCTTCCTCTGGATAACTAGGGACAGGGTATGCCAGAACCCCTGACGGGCTGAGGGCTCTCAGCTGGTGACCAGATGGACTAGGCCTGGGCAAGAATCTCCACCCTGTCCAGGCCTCCGTCCCCGGGCCCGCCGCGTGGCAAAGTGCCCGGTTCAGGCTCCATCGGGCCCGGGCGGTCCTCCATTGGAGGTCGTGCCTGAGAGCTCTGGCTGGGAGCTCCCTACACTGGGCTCCGTCCTCCGCTCTGCCATGGGCCCGGTGCCCATCAGGTGTTCTCCGGCTCGGCTTGGGTTCAGAAGTTCAGGCAGGGGCCCTTGTTGGCCCTGGGGTGGAGGGTGCCCTCCCCAGCCCGGGCTCTGTCCTCTGGCCTGCCGCATGGCAGGGTGCCTAGGACGCGGGCCTTGGGGAGGCCTCCCCTGCGCAATCTGGCTCAGCCAAGGGGACCGGGCTCCGTCCCCCCTGCTCTGCCATGGTCCCAGGAAGGGGGTCCGTCACACCTGGGCAGGCCTCCCTCCTGCTTCGCCTGCCTGCCAAGGTGTCTGGGAGATCCTGGGTCAGAGGTCATCAGCAGCCCGACCGAGGTCTATGAGCCCCCAGGACGCAGAGCCCCCAAGCCCTCCAAAGGGCAGGTGGGAGCCCTCCAGTGAAGACTCTGTGTGGGCAGAATGGTGTCCTTCGGGCCTGGCCATCTGGGCGTGCACAATACTTTCCAATGGGCCGACCAGATGGCCGGGCTGACCTGGAAGTCCAGATGAGGGCTTGTTTGCCTCCCCGATCCCAGCCAGGGCTCCAGGAGGTCAGGCACGTCCACGGCTGGGGCCCCCTCAGTCTTGCGATGTGCACAGGTTACCAGAAAGGGGGTACCCTTCCTCCGGATTACTAGGGACAGGGTACTCCAAAACCCCTCTCGGCCTAGCTGTCCTCAGCCAGCAGCTGGACGGGCCAGAACGCCCCCACAGCCCGGAGCACTGTCCCCCGGCCCAACGTGTGGCGTGGTGCCCTGGATGCGGGCCCGCTGAGTCCTCACCTGTCTCTGGGAACCCTGACGTGGTCCAGGGGCACCAGGCTTAGTCTCCTGGACTGCCGGGCCTGGGGAGCCTGTCCCGGCTTGGCTGGGTACAAGAGCTCTGAAGGCCCCCCCTTGAGGGCACCCTCCCCACCCTGTGCTCTGTTCTGCCGCATGGCAGGACGCATGGGACAGGGTCCTGCGGGCGCGGGGGCCCCACCCTTTGCCTCTGGGCACATGAGCCGTAAGGGAGTCCAGGGGCCCCGGGGAGGGTGCTTCCGCCCTGGGCTCCAATTCCCGGTCTGCCGCTCTGCCAGGGACTGGGTTCTGTCGTGCCTGGGGAGACTCCCCCCTGCTTGGCTGGGTTCAGTACCTCTGGCTGGGCCCTGGGGAGGGTGGCCTCCCCACCCCAGATTCCGTCCTCAGGCTTGCCGCATGGCAGTGTCCTGTGGAAGCTTCCCCTGCGCCTCTGGGCCCTAAACCCTGTCCCCCGGCCTGCCGCTCCGCCAATTTGTAGTATGCCACAATCACGATCAGTACAAAGTTCTTCCTTTCGACATCATATCAGGCCCATAACTTTTTCCAAGTGCATGTCAGTGGTCACCGCACATCTCAGGAAGCTCAGTATTTATCCAGACTGAGATGAATGGCTTCTCAAGGCACCAACGCAACAAGCACAGCTTCATTATCGAATAACTGTCTCTACTCTCAATCGGCTAGGTCTTCATGTCAATTACCAGAAATCTACTTCATCACTGTCCAGTGTCTACATTATCTAGGAGCAACTATCAACACCATAAAAGCAAAAGTGTATCCTTCAGAGGAGAGACAGTTATCCATACATCTGAAATAGCAAGCTGTCATGAACGCTGCTCATCCAACAGTGATAAGTGTAATCTCTCCTATGCTCAATGGCATATTGCAGATTTCGGACCCAAAATGCTGGTTTCCACATGAGACGACTACAAGAATGTCTGGAGGACCAGTGGAGTCTCAGGCAACTGGGAAGAAAATGTCACACTTTCCCTCAAAATAAGAAGTTCCTCAAATGGTGGTGCAATCAGTCTCCTTCAAGGGATGCCTTTTCATCAGGATGTTCACTCTCAGACAATGGTGACAGATGCCTCTGTTAGATTAAAGTGTGTGCTCATGGATCACCTACAAATTCAGGGAACATGGTCCTTGAAGGAAATTACTTATCAGATCAACTTCCTTGAACTACAAGGTGTTTGTTTTTTATACCGTCCTTCAAGATGACATTCCTTCTTGTTAGACAGAGACCCGAGAATCACTCCGATTTATTTGGAACCTCAGAAAACAAGACATGCCTAAACTTCGCCTCAAGGTACTATCAACCAGGGACATTGGGGAAAGCCCTATGGATCAATTGGTCTGGCAAATTTCTCTATGCTTTTCCTCCGCTTCCCCTAACTCCATCAGTAAACATCAAGCTGTCTTACTCCAAGGCCAAAATGATTTTAATAGATCTGGAGAGGCCCTGACAATGGTGTTTCACAGATCTCCACATGACAGAGTCCACACATAAAGCCACTGCAGAGACCCCGCCTTCTCATAAAATGCATAGGTAAGATGGTTCCTCCCAATCTGTACTCTGAGTTTGGAGTATGGCTCCAGAACTCATACAGAATGGACATATAAATCTTCCACAGGAATACAAGAACATTTTTGAAGAGTCTAAATGTCCATCAGGGTGTCCAGCCTATTCTTTTACATGGAAGAGATTCAGTATCAGATGTTCGGACAAGAACTTTGATCTAAATATGTGGCAAGAAGAAGCTTATACAGCCATACTTGCTTTATCTGGCCAACACCAGCTCACAATTTTCTTTTAACCCCTTCCCTGCTCATGACGAGCTCAGCTCATCATGAGGCACGGTTGAGCTTTGCTCATGACGAGCTGAGCTAGTCATGTATAATGGGAACTCATTGAGTGCCGCACAGGAGAAAAATCTCCCTAGCAGCCAAGGTGTTAAAGTCCATTTGACAGATATTTCCGCCTATAGAAAATGTCCTTCACAAACCTCTTTTTTTTACAAAAGCCTGGTTTGTAAAAACTTCCTGGAGGGTATAAAGAAGGTTTCCCCTCCGATACGACGTTCATCCTCTCCATGGGAATTGAACATAGTATTTTCACTCCTCTTGCAATCTCCTTTTGAGCCCATCCATAAAGCCTCATTGCAACACCTTTCCTGGAAGACTGCTTACCTATTACATTAGCACGAAGGGTTTCACATTAACCAGTCCATTACTTTGCCCAATTTCTTTCTGCACCCTGTCACTCCATCAGAAAGAACTCTCCATACTTTAGATGTTAGGCGAGTCTTAAAATGTTATCTAGACTAAGTGAAAGATATACACAAGTCGAATTAATTGTTTGGAAACTATGGCCGTGTTCGTACATGTTTAGCCAAGTCTAAACAAACAATATCCAGGTGAATAGTGTCTTGCATCTTGTAATGCTACCAGAAAGCAATTGCAATTCCATCTATTTGAAAAGTGTTATATAGCACTGGCTAGACCCAGATGTATAAGAGCACTTTACATGAGGTAGGACATTGGTTTCAGTACATAGTTACATCAGTTGCTGGAGCGTTGCTAAACATAGAAAGGGAAACCGTATAACGTAGTTACATGAGTAACAATAGCATAAGAAAGAAACCGGCAAGGGGGAAAATACTTCAGGGGACACAGAAAAGTCAGGCTGGAAAAGGGGAGGCAGACAGAGTCATGGAGAGAGGAGGCAGGGGAGGTAAAAGAAAAACAATGGGAAGACAAGGAAAACAATGTCTGATGTCTGGCAGGGTAGGTGACGGCCAAGGGGTGAACCAAAGCCAACTCCTCTGCAGCTGCATAGGACAGCTCCACCGGGCATCGGCCAAGGTTGCTCAGACACCGCTGTATGAACAGACAGTTATGAGGGCAAGTGAGAAACAAATTGCATCAGTTACAAGGGCATGTTACACAGATGTTACTAGAGCATAATAATAGCACCAACACATAGAAAAACAAGCATTGGCATAGCCAATAGGTCTCACCTTCGGGACCTTATAAGTGTTTAGTTATCCAGCACAATATCCTTGGTGCAACAACATTAAGTGTTGCATGGCTAAACACTTATAAGGTCCCAAAGGCGAGACCTATTGGCTATGCCAATGCTTCTTTGGTTTAAACTTTCAGTCATATTGCACAGCAGCACTGCTGCTGTGCAACATGGATAAAGAAACATTGAAAAGCATTTCTGCCATGTGATCCACATTAAAAGAACATGAAGGGAAATTGTAAAGCTTGGAAGTGTAAACGGGAGACAGATGTTTTTTGGTTGTTAAGAAGTATTAATGGGGTAAATAGCACCTCATATGCGGGTGGGGGTCAAATGCACAGAGAGAAGAGTGTCCTGTTTGAGAATAAATACAATTTTTTAAAAAAAAGTATGGCTGTGAACATTTAACATAGAATGTGTGACAATTGATAGTTTTTTAAAAAAGTTTTATTTATTGATTTGAGCAAAAGACACAAACTGTCAGTTAAAGATTATAATTAGACAGCGCTGTAATATGCCCGCTCGAGAGGCTCCTGGTCTGCTGTGTAGGTGTTTACACCCTGCAGTCCAAAGAGGATAAAAGCGGAGGAGCAAATATGAGAAACAAAGAATGGAAGAGGGAATGGCAGATGGAGCTGAAGTGAGAAGGAGCGAGAAGAGCGAGAACGAAGGGGGGGAAACAAGTGAGAGGAGAGAGAATGAAGGAGAGAAGGATCGGGAGAGAGACAAAAAGAGTGTGGGGGCGCAATAGAGTTAAGAGGTGAAGAGGAACAAGCACTGGCGTTGCCAATAGGTCTCGCAGTAGGAAAGTTGGAGCTATTGGTTTTGTAAATGACATTTTATATTTATATATCGTTATTGGCATTGTCCAACTTTCCAAATGCGAAACCTATTGGCAACGCCAGTGCTTGTTTTCTTTGCTTAACGACTTCAGTCTGCCCTCCCCCACGTCTTTAAGAGAAGCAGCCAACCGTCAATGGAAAACGTGTGGGGACGGAGAGAGAGAACTTTTTAGTACCTGGGTCAAATATATATATATATATATATATATTTCCCCGTTCAGAAAGTAGCCAAAAATAAACAAGTGGGAATGGCTGTCCAGAGGTAATGCCGCTAGCTGTCTGGTGCTTTATTTTCAGTTAGACCTTTCTGCAGTGGCATTCCCCTTCTTCTAACCTCACTCCCCTCCCTCTAGATAGCGGTGGGGGTTTACCTTAACCCCTCCCCCGTTGCACACTTGTTACTTTTTGATGCAAATGAAGGCGATCCAGGGGATATGTATTCAAACCAAATAACAGACCCACTGGCATGTTTCCACTCCATGTGTCCCAGGGAAGCGTTACCGTAGCTTCAAATCCCGCCAAAAAGAGGAAAGGGGGACGGAGCGAGCGAACCGCAAAAAAAAAAAAATCTTATAGGTTTACAGGGGAAAAAAATAAATCTGCTGCAATCTTGGGAGAGGCTGTAAGAGAGTGCAACAAGTCGTACAGAAACGCGTTAATGGTTTCTATACGTTTTTAAAAAAAAACACAATCAGGTGGGGCGTCTAGGGTTGCAACAAGGAGTGAAAAGAATATAAAAAGATTAGGGGAGGAGATATACACGGCCTTTGCTGCAAACAGGAAAGGGGAGACCAGCTCTAAAAGTGTGCACCCCACGCAAGCAAATAAATACAATAAACAAACCCTCCTTCCCGGAAGGGGGTGGGAGGTAGGGCTGAAAGACTGCAAACAGTAGTGAAAGGGGCCAGCTGCTGCTTCTTGGGGTTGCAGCCGAACCAGGGCTGCAAATAACAGCCTGAAACTGCACGGAATAGCGTCTTAAAGTTGCAAAGCGCGCAATCGCACAGTTAAGAACTTTAACTACCGCAATACTTCAGGTCCACGATTCAGGCATTAGGTTACCCCCATAAAACGAGGCGTCACAGCATGTGGGTTCCTACGAATTTATCAAACTCCCATTGACAGGGCATCGACATGAAGGGGTCCAGCTGGTAGACTTTAAGGAAATCATGCATGCGTTTTAACTGCTGAAAAATACCTATATTGTTGCCGAAATATCCGCGCAAAGAGCAGCGTAAGGTTTCTCTGATCTCCCCTACCCCTTAACCGGAAAGACTAGTTCGTTGAAATAAACTTAAAAGTACGCCGAACCTTATTGCTAGGAAAGTTCGTAAATTTTTTTTAAAAAAATGAAGAAATCTTGAGACACTATTTGGCTTAAAACTCGAAATAAATCTTGTTACATTAGGGAGCATCCGGACATTGCTCTGCTAATCATTAACTGTCTGAAGGCTACGCAAGAGGAAGGGGTTTCTGTGTTTTCGATATATAACAAGTTGTGAATGAAAGAAGGGACAGAGAGGAGGAAAGCTGGGAGGGAACACGGCCTGGGGGAAGCTGGCTGGGGAGGGGGAGGAGAAATCCAAGTAAGGCTGTGTGCGGGGAGAGAGAGGGGAGGTGCTGGAGCTGGGGAACAGATGGCCGTGAAAGTTTATGGCCCAAAAGCGCGTGCCTGTGGCCACGTGAACGCCAAGAAAACCTCACCAAAAAACCCTTGGTTTGACGAGTATTTTGAGCACTTGAATTCTCCATTTTCCATTCCTTCGGAATGGAAAAGGCGAGACCTAAAAAGTCACACCCAATTTTTGCCTTTTCCTGTTTGAGATTAAATAATAAAAAATAAAAAAAAGAGAGACAGAGTGCGACCAAAATAGAATTAATAAGGCTGTTAATTCAAATTATTATATAAATTATGTGAAAAAGGTAAAAGCCAACCACCGAGGAAATATTTCAATCAAGCCCCAAAAAAACAGAGAGAGCACGTGCTAAAAAGTGATGTGAAAACGTGCAGGCTGCAGCGGGAGGCGGAGGCTTGCACCCGTGAGTGGTGCGCACGCGCTGGTGAGAGCAGTCTGCTCTTTTCCAAAGCACATACTCGTGCATGTGGCGTGCCGCTGAGCACTCCCGCAAGGCTTATGCCGCCACAATCACGAGTATGTGCTTTGAAAAAGAGCTGCACAACAGCTAAAGGTCTCCTATGGAGTGCATGCGAGACCTAACAATGTTACACTGTCACATGCGTAAATAGGGTATTAGATAACAGAGACACATATCCTAGCACCACTGAAAAAACAACAAATCATACTAGGCAGCAAGAAGGCCTCCTGGTTCAACGATGATCTTAAGAAATCCAAGAAACTCTGTCGCTGCCTCGAGAAGGCCTGGAAACAAGACCCATCCACCAGCTCCAAGGACGCCTTCAAAAACGCCACCCGCATACACCACCAACTGATCCGGAATGCCAAGAAAGCCGCCTTCAAGGACCGACTAGATAACAACGCCCACAACAGCAAGGAATTATTCAACATCGTCAAGGAATTTACTAACCCCTCAGCCAACTCCGACATCACCCCCTCTCAAGCCCTCTGCGACTCCCTAGCCTCATTCTTCCACAACAAAATTGCAGACATCCACAACAGCTTCGACAACCGACCCGAAGACCAACCCACCCAACCCCCTGCAGGACCCCCACCCCCCTTGAACATCCTCAATGACTGGAAGCCAATCTCCACTGAGGACACCATCCGTCTGATGAACTCTATCCACTCAGGATCCCCCACAGACCCATGCCCTCACCACATCTTCAACAAAGCAGACTCCATCATAGCACCTCACCTCCGAGAGGTCATCAACTGCTCCCTCAACTCCGCAACCTTCCCGGAAAGCTGGAAACATGCCGAACTCCGCGCCCTCCTGAAGAAACCCACAGCTGACCCCACCGAACTCAAAAACTACCGCCCTATCTCACTCCTTCCATTCCCGGCCAAAGTCATAGAAAAAGCGGTCAACAACCAGCTCGCCGCATTCCTCGAAACCAACAAATCCCCGACTCCTCACAATCCGGCTTCCGAGCCAAGCACAGCACTGAAACCGCCCTCATCGCAGCAACAGACGACATTCGAACTCTACTGGACAATGGAGACACAGTCGCCCTCATCCTCCTCGACCTCTCCGCAGCCTTCGACACAGTCTGTCATAGCACCCTGCTACAACGCCTCAGAAACATCGGAATCCAAGGAAAAGCACTGGACTGGATCACCTCGTTCCTTGCCGGAAGAACCCAGAGAGTCCGCCTCCCACCATTCAAGTCAGAGGCCACTGAAGTCATCTGCGGCGTACCACAAGGATCCTCACTTAGCCCCACCCTCTTCAACGTATACATGAGCCCCCTCGCGGCCATCGCACGCCAACACAACCTCAACATCATCTCCTACGCCGATGACACTCAATTGATCCTATCTCTCACCAGAGACCCTAACACTGCCAAAACCAACCTGCATGAAGGAATGAAAGAAGTAGCCGACTGGATGAAGCACAGCCGTCTGAAACTGAACTCAGACAAAACAGAAGTCCTCATCCTAGGCACCTCCGCCTGGGATGACTCTTGGTGGCCTGAGGCTCTTGGAAAAGCACCCATCCCGACAGACCACGCACGGAACCTGGGCGTCATCCTGGATTCCTCCCTCTCGATGAACAGACAAGTCAACGCTGTTTCTTCATCTTGCTTCAACATTCTTCGCATGCTCAAAAAAACATTTCGTTGGATCCCCACCGAAACTAGAAAAACGGTCACCCACGCTCTGATCACGAGCCGACTGGACTACGGAAACACCCTCTACGCCGGTAGCACCGCAAAACTCCAGAAAAAACTCCAACGCATCCAGAACGCTTCAGCCAGGCTCATACTAGACATCCTGCGTAAAGAACACATCTCTGGTCACCTGAAAAACCTCCACTGGCTCCCCATCAATAAGAGGATTACTTTCCGGCTCCTAACCCACGCACACAAAGCACTCTACGAAATCGGACCCGAATGCCTCAACACACGACTGTCCTTCTACACCCCCTCCCGCCAGCTACGATCCTCCAACCAAGCCCTTGCCACTGTACCTTGCATCAACAAAAACACCATGGGAGGTAGATCCTTCTCCTACCTGGCAGCTAAAACCTGGAACTCACTTCCCACTCACCTTCGCCTCACTCAGAACCACCTAGCATTTAGAAAACAACTTAAAACGTGGATATTTGACAAATAATTTCCCACCCTTCTTCAAGCGCCTTGAGACCCTCTGGGTATGTAGCGCGCTATACAAATTTCTGACTTGACTTGACTAGGGGCATTAAAGGGGGGGGGTAAAGGGATAAGGAATTCAGCTCAGGCAGACCAGCAAGGGGAGAGCCACTGAGATTGGAGGCAGCTTCAGGAATAATGAGGGCAGAAGATCGCAGATACTGTATCCAATGTCCAGCTGGGTAGGTGACGACCGAGGGGGGTAAACCAGAGCTGATCTCATCTATAGCTGTCTGGGAAGCTCCACCGGGCATCAGCCATGTAAACCAAAAGCTCATTCCACATGTGGGAAAGCAGCTACAGATGCATCGATGACGTACATACCCATCTACGTGGAGATCAGTTAACACTTTTACCAAACACTACTGTTTGCACTCAGATGTGAGAACATATGCTCAAATAGGTCAGGCTTCCCAGAGGAATCTCTTGGCTTAGTTTACTCTATGGATAGTCTTTTTTTTTTCACCACAGATTGTAGGGAAGAGCTTTCTACTCTATTCAGTGCTTAGGATAATAAATGGAGGGCCCCTAAGAGAGAAGGAATGGCTTCCTACCTGTAATCCTAGCTCTCTCTCAAAAGAATCTCCAGTGAAATAAGAAACCCACCCTCCGCCCCGGTGGAAGAGGAAAATAATGATTATTAGACAATCTGCTCAATCTCTTAAGTGGTGGTGTGACCGGTTAAAAAAAAAAAAGACAGGAATTATTTCACTGGCCATGTAAAAATCTGACTTTAGTCACAGGATGGAGAGCCAACATAGGCGACCTGATGACCCAGGTGAAATGCTCTCCTACAGAAAATATTTAACATGTTGGGAGCTCAGAGACATCACCTACCTACCGCTGCAGTTCTACTTGACAATTTAAACTGAAATTCTTCTTAAAACAAACAATACAACCATAATGTATTATCTAAACCAAAAGGGGGACACCAATTCCAGGGTGCAAGCAGAATGCTAAACAGGCATTCATCAGTTCATCTTTTTGGTCTTCACCAGTCAAAGGGGGACATGCTCAAGAGATACAACAAGCAGCAGAAATGGTGGTTGAATGAGCTTTTTGCTTTGTGGCCCTAGCCTCTTAGATCTCTGATACAGGAAACATTAACAAATATTATGAGACTTCAGCTCCATACTTCAAGAACTTCTTTAAAAAAGGAAATGCAAAAAGAAAAAGACACAAAATCAAAAGGCTCTGACTAACCATCCATTCAGCCTGCACATATTCAGAATATTGGAGCACCGGTACAATGCAATCACACCGCTTTTAAAAACCCTCTATTTGGAAATGCAGCTTAATAATCAACTTTCAGAATGAGACCACCTGAATCAGTAATCCAATCTGTGTTATCCTGGTGCACTCGTGAGTATAATGCTTTCAAAAAACTTTTTCAAAAACTGTATGGTTGGCGCAACATCTGTTGAACGTCGTCAATCCGTGCCTTGAAACAACATAAACGTAGAGTGAGAAGGACCGCTCCTCACAAAGATGTGCGCTCTGTAGCATGCGGAACCATCGTTCCTTCAGATTTTTAATGTCGGTTTTAAACAATAATACTCCGTTTTTTCGAAAATTCAAGTGTTTATTTTCATTATTCTCATATTCATAATGTTGATCTTATGATTTAGTGATTTTTCCATAGTTTATTCTTTTCCCCAATCTTTCATAAACCCAATGCATTTCGGGTCACAATTAAAGGACCCTTCTTCAGGGGTCAGTAAAGGAAACATACAGGACCAAGTTAATTAACCCACATGTTATACTGAATCTCAAACAAACTAAAAAGGTGACATAAATCTAAACTGACACGATAATAAAGAATTCTTAGAGTGACACATTTCATGTTAGGAAAGTCAAAATCATAGCTTCCCTCGCACATGGACTCAACAAACTGACGTTAATGGCGGGCTGGCGGGAAACATGACCGACAAATTATCATGAATGCAATCAATTCTTGACTGAATGCGTTCCTGGTTAATTTCATGCATGCCTTTCCTATTCTAAACAAACTGAACTTAACAACACTTTCAATCGTTAACATTTATATACCACCTGAATCCGCCCATACAAACATGAAACCATAGTACAAAACTCAAGACTGTATCACAATGCTCATACCCATCACATACAAGCTGGTGTTTAGAGGGAAAAATAGTGACTACTGTAAATAATCTAATTTTCAGAAACAAAAGGAGTACTTTAAGGAAACAACCAGCAGATGTTGTGGGTCATAATGAAAAGTGGCCTGTGCCCAAAACAGTTAAATTGTCAGATAAAAAAACAAGCCGATATTGGGGGCAGAATGTGTGATCTGCATAGGACACCTGTGTGATGAGTAATACTGAATTGGTAACACCTTTTTCAGATGGTATCGCTTTATGCAATTGGTGCCAGACCGCACTTTGTAGCTCTTAAACCATACCAGGTAATGATCTGTATTCATAAATTTAAGAGTACCACCAAATGTAACTAACATACATTTAACCTATGTCTGGATGGACCATTGAGTTCTCGGGTACACAGAGCAGTAGTTCTGCTTTATATACTGGACTAACCTGAAGACTAGTTCTGCTGCCCAAGACATGAAAAGTGTACCTCATCTTCAGCATTCTTAAGTAGATTCTCACCCCCCCCCCCCCTTCTCCTCCTGCTAAGGGATGGTAGATGTGACACAGGATGCCTCCAAATTTGATAAAATTATAGCAAGACTTCCCAGATTTTTTTGTTTAACATCATGCAATTCCTATGACGTTTTAGCTGTTTTCTAGGGGAAATTGTGCTAGAAAATGTTCTTCTGTTCTCAAAATCGTTTTAGACAAGAAATATTTTAGGAGAGCCTGTGTAATGTATGATTTTTTTATAATACATATATACACATATCTACATACACACACATATGCATATTACATACACACAAATATATACATGCACATATATTATATACATACACGCACATAGATGATTATATACACACACACACATTATATATACACACACACACACACATATATATTTTTCTATGCAAATGAACTGCGACAATTGGCCCCATTTGTCAAATGTTTCTTAGCGAAGGAAGGAGGGCACATAAGAACCATTCCCCAAAACCTTTGTAGGGAAGAGGAGCAAGGCACAGTAGGGTCGCTTGGTGTAGTGGACGGTGAAGATCCGCTAATTGAAAGGTTCACCTGCAGACACCAGTAATATCAATAAGGAGTGAAAAGTCCCTATGCAATTATTCCTTAGTCAACAGCAGCGAATGCACTCTTCGCTCACGTCCAGGCTTCGCTGCTTGTTGGGGCGAGGTTGATTTCAAAGGCGTGAAAGTTTGCCTGCATCACAACCTATAAATATCACAATAGCATCCCTCAAGGCACTTTATGCCTTTTAAATTAAAATGTTTTACATGTAAGGGACAGTGGTACCTACAGGTACTTTACATTAACAGTTGATTTTTGAATATTTCGGCATTCCAGGAACAAAGATGAGATGGTCTACAACTGAAGATTGCAGAGCTCCAGAAGGTGAAAATTCCTGCTCATGCTGTGTGAGTAAACTGTTGGCTGAACTTCAGTTTGGAGATCATTCACTTACCCTGTGATAACAAAGAGCTCCGAGTCTAGGATGGAGTTCTGCAAATTACAATTCACTGTTCTTGAATCTCTATATAGCTGCTTAGCTAGAGG
The DNA here is from genome assembly GCF_964263255.1 of Lissotriton vulgaris. Taxonomy (NCBI): domain Eukaryota; kingdom Metazoa; phylum Chordata; class Amphibia; order Caudata; family Salamandridae; genus Lissotriton; species Lissotriton vulgaris. The sequence continues at coordinate 50,725,117 of NC_141698.1, read as the reverse complement.
GGTTTCTATTTCAACGAATTCATCAAAGTTGTATAGTACAAATATGCATAGTGCAATGTAGATTGCAGAGGTTATGCTTGGGTAAAGAATAATAAAGTTGATTGGTGTCGTCAATAATTTGTAGGATGTTCTTGAGATGAATTGCTATGTAAGGTAGTGTTCCGCAGGGATGAGGCGGACCGACCAATGTGTGGGGGAATCTTTCGAGTTACAGAATCTGATCCACATTTCTTGGTGAAGAACTTCCATTTCCAGTGCTTTTGAGTCACAGCCAAATAACACGAAGATCAGGAAACCAAAGACAAATTTAAAAGTTTATTGCTTTTGACAGAATAGCACAACTTTGGCACATTAAGTAACACTATCTCAATTTTTAGAATTAAGAGTACTTTCAGTCACTTATCACAAATACCCAGCAATTTTATATTTTACTCTGTTCAGGGAACCCACAGTGCAGGGTTAGGTTGTATAGGCAAATACGCATGTTCTGTCAAACGTGCACCATTTGGGATATGCTGCACCGGAAGAAAAGAGCAGTACGTTTTTGAAATACTGACATAGGAATACAAATGACAGTAGTATATTTTCCGAGGACCTCCAAGAGGAAAGCAAAACTAGGGTCTCGGATATAAGGTCACTTCACGACTTAATGCAAGTCTACCAAATGTAACTGTATCTGGAATTCGCATAACAGTGTTACAAGGAAAAGAAAATTACATTAAAAATGGCGATCAGATCCCTGTGAAATCACTGAAGTAAAAGGTTCTGGCATTTTTCCTAGAATGGCTGGAAGTAAGGATAACAATAGGTCCAAGCTATTGGAGAGTGCACCCCTGGAAATTAGACCAAAGGCAGTGTGTGGTTCCTGGGTACTCTCCCAATCTGCACACCATAACAGAGAGTCCGACTTGGCCCTAAATACTGTGCTGGTTCGTCAGGCATTGTGTAGAAGGGACCAGCCAAAGATGCAGGCACCCTCACAGTCTTGTGCACTTTGAATGTGTAGGATGAGATAAAGAGGCAGATGCAGGAAGGTGCTTCTGAATACTATCTGCTGTGCTTCCTTCAGGTTTTCCTGGTGGTCACTGTATTCTGGGCAGTGGTGAGCCAACAGCCTTAAAAGGGCGTAGTGGCAATAGGCTCCCGACTGTGGAGCCCCTCAAAGTCCAAGTCCTTCGCCATTAGTTCATCTTCCACGGTCTCCAGAGCCCACTGATGATCAACAATTTCCAAAGCTTCCCACTCTGCCTATGAAGGTCCAAGAGATACAACACAGGTTACTTCTATGTATAGTAGGAACAGAGAGAGAGACTGTGAAGGTAAAAGACAAGTGCAATTTGCTGGCAATACATTCTGAATGTAGATCTCGGTCCATACACAAAAATGGAAAACAAGCTAGAGTGGATTATACTGATGGCTCCGCAGCGAGGTGGAAAGGCGAGAGCCACTTTATTCAAGGAAAATAATCAATAGTACCCTGGATTCACTAGCAGTAAAATCAAAATATACAATGGTGTAGGTTACCTCCTCAGCAAACTGCTGTACTAGAGGCTATTGCCAGCATGGGACTTAAAGGGCAAGCCAAACATACATGATGATTATTTATAAGCTATGACCGCCTACTTCCCATCATTGTTACTTGGAAGTCAAAAAGGCCTTCAGATATGTGTTTGGATTTGCCGCCTCCTTTTAGGGATCAAGAGTATGAGGTGGTCATGTTTAACACTATACCAGAGGCCCCCCTAGTTTTCTTAGTAAGTCAAGGTGCGAACATCTCTTCAAACAAACAGTTACATCTTGGTGTGCAGGTCATACGTTAATAGGGAGAGTGAGCCATGTCAGATGGAGCACAGTCAAGTATGTGTAGTTGTGTTTGATGAAACATTTGAGACGGTTTGTTGCTGGCTAGTCTTAAACACAAAAATGAATCAGATGCACTCAAACACAAGAACTGGCTTAGAAAGCAAAGAGTGGAAGGGTAGATGCAGCGCCCTCTCTACTGAGGGACTCTAGAGGGGCCTCACTGTTAAGGTCCTACAAGGGTAACCTAAATCTTGCTTTCCTTGTTTTCATTCGGAGGGTGAGATGTCCAGCAGCTCAGATGGGAATGCCCCTAACAGGACAGGACCTTAACTGATAACATGGTAGGCCCCCTTCTGTAATGTTACTAAGTAAAAAGCAATGAATTGGAATTATACTTAAGGGAAGTCCAGTGATTAATATTAATTCAAGTATTTCTACCAGTCTCCTTTTTGCAGTCTGGGTGGAAAATAAGAGGGCATCATCCATGGTTATGACTGGCCTAAGCAGTCCATAATGCTAGAAAACAAGACGTGGGTGACCTGCTCACTCTTTCATTGTGCACAGTTTCCAGTCCTGGGCTTATAGTCCACAAATCTGCGCTATCGCGACTATCAGTCTAATTAGTACTGCAGACGTAAAGACTACAAAAACCAAACTGCATTAAGCTGTTACATGAGAGTCCAGGGCTAGAACCAAAGTCCATGAGGACATGGAGTGAGGGGCCTCCATACACAAAGACAGTGTTTTGTCTAATAAGAGAAGCCTTGCGCAGTTGTGCATAATGAAACAAAACGTGGCAACCTACCATATCGTGTCTGATGGAAGCCTATTCTCAGCAGTCGTGTCTAATAAGACTCAAGAGGACATCTAGTGTGATGGAACACAATAGGTGTCCTGCATACTATTGTATAATAGAACAATTGGGAGAGAACAACCTGCAGTCATTTTCAGTAGGACAAAAGCAGGAACCCTGTACAATCGTGTTTGAAGGAATATAAGGGTATTTTTGAGCAGTTAAGTCCAATCAAACACAAAAATGTATTGTGCACAGTTATGAACAATGGACCACCATGAGTAGGACATCCTGTGCGGTCAATAAGTGATGCAATACAAAGCGGAGTCCTACGCACTTATGTTTGAGAATGCATAATTTCTTACAATTGGTTTACGTTAACAGGTGCTGTTATGAATTGTAAAAGTAAGTGAGATGCCATAGCACTTCTTAGGTGGTTCATGGGCACAGAATGATATGTTAAAATCCCTAAGACCACACACTTCTTACCTTGAAAGCCTTGTTGGGGTCTGGAGGCATGGCAACTGCAGCCCCTGTCATCTGGTCCTGCATGATGCGACTCTGATCAGCAGCTGCAGCAAGAAGGCAAACAAGCAAATATTTAAGCCTCTTACAATGAACCAATATATGCTGCTAGGCAAAGCTTCACAATAGCTCTTGTGGGATGGCATCAGCTGGCTTTAAGAGAACCGGTTTGTTACATTCAGAGTACTTTTAGCACCTCCAACTCTTATTATAAACTCTTGGGACACTGCACGAGTCTGTGGTAGAACAAGAATACACATGTAGTTTTCAAGCTACAGGAAAAATATTGCCCGGCCGTACTAAGGAACCAGAGGAAATGCAATGTCTTTAGGTAAGGGATGGTGGGTAATTCAGGTGATAACATCTAAAAGCAACAAGGATTTTACTGATAAATCAATGCATGAAAAAGCAGATATGCTGTGTGTTTTTACTCCAGTGAATGGTTTTCAAGTTTTTTGTAGCCCGCAAAGTACCAACGCCTTATCGAATCTGAGCCGGTCAGTGTTGAAGTGACAGTAATTTGCTGGACTACAATTGCCCCAGTTAGGAACCAAATTTAAGGAACATAACAAGGCAAATAATCCAAGTGCACACTTCCACTGTAGACCTGCAGAAAAGGACACAGTAAACTTATCCTACAACAATCCCCATCGGAATTGGTCTTTTCTCACCCTATTATTTGTTCATCTTTGAATTGATCATAAAACTCTTTGTATGCCGCGCTTTGCATAGAACGGCCTTTGGAAATACACAAGTTCATAACAACATCCTCTACATTCGAGAAAACGTGTACAGATAAATAAAGTAATTGCACTAGAGTGCCTCGGATAGGCATGACGGTTTAATGTATGGTAAAACATTATTCATTTGTAATCAAAAGGTCACAATATAGTTCACAAAACGGGGCAGACTCATGTTGAAACAGAATGGTAGTAAAGCAGGCTGAGCCCTAAACCAATCTCAAATACCAGGAAGTTTCATAGCTCTTATGACACTCACTATGGTTTCCGGCCTGCATAAGAATCTGCACATGTCCTGGAGATTGCACAAACCAGGTACTTACCAATATTTCTGGTTTTGCAGTCTGAAGATGTTCCATATACACATGAGTGCATAATACCATCATATAATGGTGGGGTCTGGATGTATTACAGCATAGAACTTTTTTCTATTTTTGGTGCAGGTCGGCATTGGCAGAACCAGAGTACGACATCAACTGCAAGCTTGTAACGCCCCAAACAATTTTAGAGCCCTTTTTAGGGCTCGGGCTCTGCGTACACTGCGCATGCAGTGTCGCGCAGCGAGAGTGCTATTCCCGGCGTTTTGAAAATGGACCTTGAAATTCGACATAGCTCGTGCATGTGGATTTCTAAGGTCCATTTTCATTGACCTTTGCGTGCGTGCTGTTTTTTAACAGAACACGCAATAGGCCATAGGCGGTCGCGTAGCTCCGCCTATGGCCTATTGGCATCTGTTACGCGCACCAGAGGCCATATGTTTTGAATATCGCGGGTTGACAGCCGCGATAATTCAAAACATATGCTCACAGTTGTGCGTGCACCACTCGCAGGCTTTTTTTTTTTGTAGTTCGCGGTGAGGTGCGGTGAGTTAGCAGAGGCCCCCCCACACCTCCACAAGACGACTCGCTCTCTTTACGTTTTCGGGGGTGGGATTATTTTTAAAAAGAAGTATCACTCGCAATTTCCCAGTCTGCTTGGCAGAGCCCTCTGTTTGCCAGTACCAAGGCTTTCTGCCTCTCCAGGCTCTGATGCTTATGAGCTCTGTCTTTCGGCCTCTCTGGGCTCTGAAGTCTGGAGAGCTGTATTTTTGCTTCTCTGCGCTCTGACGTTTTGAGCGTAGTATTTCTGCCTCTCCAGGCTCTGACGCTTAGGCGCTATGTCCTTCTGTCTCTCCAGACTCTGACGCTCTTGCTGCCTCTGTAAACTCCGGTGCTGATGAGCTCAGACTTTCTGCCCCAGGCTCTGTGGACCTCTGTGCTTCTGTCCCAACAGTCTCTGTGGCTTTAGCGCTGTGGTTTCTGCGCCGTGCTCAGATGCTGTGGCGCTCTGTCTGCCCGTCCTTCAGAGATTTGATGCTGTGGGACCCCGGCTTCCCTTCCAGGCTCCGATGCCGTGAAGCCCCGTGCCCCGTTCCCTCCAAACTCCGCTGCCTGCGACCAGTGCCTTCCTCCCCTAGGCTCAGATGCCAGGGCGCCCCCTCGGTTCCTCCTGCAGAAATGCCACTGGTGTCCGCTTCTGTGGGGCACTCAAGTCCTGCCTTTCCGAGCGGGGATGCGGTCTCTCCACCCCACCGAGCTGCGCCTCTCGCAGTGCTGTCAGGGACAGTCCGCTCCCCCGGCCTCCCGCAGCTAGGTTGTTGCAGGACCCCAGTCCCCGCTGCGGTCACTGGAGGCCAGAAGAGCCCTGGGGTCGTGCGCATCCTTCGGAGCTGCGAGGCTGCTTCCTCGGCCAGTGTGATGCTTTTTTTTTTGGTTCTACTTCTCCCCTCCCCTCCGTTGTTGGTGCCTCCTCCCTCCCTCAGTCTCCTCATCTGCGCCTCTCCACTGCCCCCAGTCAGATGCTGACAATCTCCTGCTTGCTCCCCCTCCCTGTCTCTTTAAAGCGCCATCTGCTCTGAGAATCCACACTACGTTCTAATCTGCCTGACAAGTTAGCAGAGGCCCCCTCCCTCGGTGCCGCCGTCTCTCCCCCCCGGAACCCCCCCCCCCCCCCAACACCTCCCCAAGAGAACTCGCTCTCTTTACATTTTAGGGGTGTGTGTGTGTGTGGGGGGGGGGGGGAGAGATTATTTTTAAAAACAAGTATCACTCGCAATTTCCCAGTCTGCTTGGCAGAGCCCTCTGGTTGCCGGTACCAAGGCTCTGTGCCTTCGACCTGGGTGAGGGAGACCCCCTTGGATCTGTTTAGGGGGGGGGGGGGGTGCTTCCTTTAAGTGTCCTCAAGATTCTCATTGTTGAAGACTAGCACACCCACGTGCACACTAATGTATACACCTATAAAATATATCACAAATGTAATTTACCCTCCCCCACCTTAGAGAGGCGCTTCCCTTAGGGGAATCCCCCTCTGTCAACCCCTAAAGCACGTCACCCCGGACTGCTGTCCCCTGCATTTATCCAGACCTGTGTGTGAAGTTCACCTTTATTAAGCTCAGCATCTATTGATTATGCCACGAGTCTTATGTATGCTCAATTCATATTAATAATGGTATACTTATCCTTCATTAACCTTCAGTTCCCATTGATGGTGCCGAACCCCAGTGATGAAACTCAGATGACCCCCCCCCCCTTTCCTTTCCACCTCCTGTAGAAGGTTCAGCTACCACTGACCTTCAGCAGAGTGAGCGTGACAGCAGAGTGAGCGTGACTCAGCAGTGTATGCTTGTGCACTGACACACAGGAGCTAACACAAAGTACAGCTGAACACGTGTCTTGGGAGCTTCATGGAGGCACCTGGCCCTCTGAGGGGAGCAGCAAGGAGGGGACGCCCCAACCAATCAAGCGAAACAATGTATTAAAGAAGAAATAAATCAGAAAAAAATATTTTAAAAAAGGAATACACACAATTTCAAGAAAACCGTAATAACTAGAAAACTGAAAACAAGACTACGAGAATGTATATACAACTCAGCCTTGACCTGAACTGCAAGGTTTAGTTTTGAGAATACTGTTTTATAAACACATTCAATTGTTACCCAAAGTGTAATTAATGCAAAATGTTAAGCACAGACGCCTAGGTTTTTAGACCAGATGAAAATGAATGTGAATTTTTCATTTGTCAGCCTGATGACGACTTCCTCCACATTCACTTGAGTGGCGAGTAAGCAAACCAATCATCCATACAAAGCTTCTTTAAATGTTTCCAATAACAAAGGATGACTCTTTTGGCAAGTGCTTCACTTATGCACTCTTTGGATCTCTTAACTTATCTTGTATGTCAGCAGAACAAGGGTCATTTTGCAGCAGTAAAGAAGATAGCTGGAGAATTACATTTGTGAATTAACTTCTTTTGGTAAATATCTCCTTCCACCATTAGATCAAAGCCACACATATGGAGATGGCCTGCATTATCTTGTTTGTATCTCCAACCTTTGTCATATTTCATCTTCATTTAAGCTTAGTTTATAAAGCTTTAAGACCAAACTCAAGAAGATTTTGTTGTATTATCAGAGCTGACAGTAAGGGTTTCATTTTTTATATAAGGCCAAAATATACTCAAGTTATAGGGACAGTTAAGTATTTTTCTCACTCTTCAACCGTGCATGCAAGTTATTTTCTCTTTCTTGACATGATTTTTCCCCTTCCGGTACATTCTTAAATACGTAAAGTCAAGCTGTGCTCAAGAGCGTAGACTAGAGTAGAAGTCTTACCTGCCACAGATTGGGCGCTGTAGTAGTTCTGTGCATCATGTAAGACTCATATGTTCCTAATGTTCGAGTTTTAAATGCACTTAGATTATTTGTTTTAAAGAATCACAATCATTTATGATGTTTTACAATGCTTCTTTAAAACTACAATTTAGTACAAAAGTCGCTTACTAATCGGGTCTTAAGAGGGGCAGTGGAGGCAGCTAGCCTTGGGGTGGGCCTGAGTGCACAAGGTGCTCAAGGAATAATTAAAAGATCAGACAACATTCACAGCTATGAATGACGGTTTCCCCCTTGCTGACAACCAGTCACCTGGGTAACTTTCCTCACTCTGGACTTACCGTTGTCCTGTCCCAGGATCAGGTTGTACATGCTGCGGAGGCCGAAAACATTGAGAAAATACCACGAGGCTGAGCTCACCCTAAAAGGAAAGAGGTGAGGCAATTTGCTGAATTTAATATATAGCAGCACAGACTTAGATACAGAAGGATGTTGGACACTACTCTCACATAAACAGTGCCATTTGATAAAGACAACTGGTCATTAAGCCTTTCTATTTCCCAGATTGATTCTAAGCATAGCCATAACACTTTATACTGCAGTTAGTCACATATTGCAGTAAATATTCAGCCTTAAATAAAACTCAGATTTTGCCAAGGCTGCTCACTAGAGCCCTTGAGCTCTTCCCAGTCACTGGAGCATGGGATCAAATTCTGATCAACATTTAGACAAAGCCTAATCTGCTAATACAATCCCTTCCCAGATATGTGATCTATAAACAAAGAAGCTTCTCCAGATAAAACTGTATCAGAACTCAGTTTCGACCCACTACCTTCCATTCCAACATTCCTGCTGCCAAGTTTGATTACCTACTAGCCAATACATTCATCCAAGCAAGCAAGTAAATAAAACTCACTTTGTGCCAGTAAAGATACAGTTGTCTAAACACAATTAAGCCAGAGCAGCTCTCACCTAAATGTAAGTATGTGGACACAACTCCCTAGACGTCTCTTCCACGGTCACCAAAAGTCATGGAGGCTTGTTGTGGGCTCAGATAATTTAGGACCTTTGCAAAGTACAATATGGGTTTATGTATCAATTATTTACAATATGAAATTGTGGATGCTTGTGATCGTTTAACCCCTTCCATGCTGATGACGGAATCGCTCCGTCATCAGCTACAGTTGAGCTGTGCTGATGACGGAGCGGTTCCGTCATGGCCCGGCCGCCGCGCCTGCGCGGCGCTGATTTCGCGCCTGAGCGGGCGTTCTAAAGAGCGGGGCGGGTCATGACGGAACCGCTCCGTCACCAGCACAGCTCAACTGTAGCTGGTGACGGAGCGGTTCTGTCACCAGCATGCGGCGGCCGCGCGGCCGCCCCGCCCGTTTAGCGCTGCGGCGGAATAGCCGCCGCAGCGAAGGGGTTAATATAATGTTTGATTATCATAAGTATAAAAATGTGTGCATCAAACAAGAAAAAAATGTGGCAGTAAATACAAGGTGATGTTATTCAAATGTTAGGCGCGAGCAGTGTTGGATGAATTTAACTTTGTGTGCTTCCTCCAAAACAGTGTTTTTATTTATAAAAAAGTAATGTTTATAGTATGTTTAGGCGACTTTGAAAAATTGTCTTTACATTTCAATTGTTGTGTTTTATAAGGTGTCTGTCTCACAGCAACTTCTTATGAATAACTTGAAAAACCAGTGCTGCGTTTTAAACACGTTACCAAAACCGTTTTGACAGATATTTTTACAAAGTGCAAAAATGTAGAATCAGTCTATGTTTTAGTTGCTACCGAGAATAATGCAAAACTACAATCACACTGAAGAATGAATATGCAATACTCCCATGAACTTGAACTGCTGACAAGACAGCTGAGGTTGGGGATATTTCAATAGACAATGTAGGATTTTGTAAGGATTGACTATATATTGTTAGGTGTCTGCTTTGCATTCAGGTTTCTACTATTTGCCTTTGAAAATGCTCTGATAATGGCTTGTCATTTTTCATAAGCAAGGTTAGCCTATAGCAAAGATTTGGGGATTCAGAACCCTACATAAAACAGCTCTGCTACATTTCTGGCAAACTACACGAAACAGCTCACAGGTGAGATCCTGGTCTGTTTTTCCAGCTCCACAGTCCCAAAGGTTAATTCCAGGGCCATGGGAAATGTATCAACAGTGCCAAAATCCTTGGTAGGCATCAGGAAAATTTAAATTCTTCAGTACCACTACAACTTCTTACCTCACCACACCCATTTCATTGTTATAAACCCATAAAATACACTTATTTCGCCGCTAACTGAATTAATTGGTTCTCATCAAGTTTAATGAGCCCCAATTTTTTTTCGAGTTACTATGGATGTCCTGTCATGCTCAAAGAACTGATACCAGTATGGCTACTGTTTTACCTGCTTCTCTGGTTATATCGTTTGTTGTGCTGTTCTTCATTTAAGATGCTTTGATGCTCCTTTTTTTGGTGAATGTGTGCTACATAAAATGGCTAATTTGCTTATGTCAAATAAAAACCTCCAGTACACCCGACAGCAGATACATCTACAAAGTTGCACCTTTGTGTCACTAGGCCCTCAAAGTCACGCACACATGACTCCCTTGCAACAGCAGATGCTCAAATCCAGAAACAAGAAGTCCAACACTCCCTATTTTCTAAAGCAAAGACAACCGTCTAGACACAGGTAGACCAAGCGTTCACATTTCCTAAAGCTGGGACTATCATCGAAACAGCAGCGGATACACTTCCATCCAAATACAAGTAGGCGAGCATTTCAATACATGTATTCCAGATCTTACCAGGATGCATCTAGGGAAAGCAGCTCAATCCCACGCTGTAGCATCGGCTTGAAGCGGAGGGTCAATGGGAAAGGAACCTTTGCTGCAGAAGATAAAACAGTGAAAATCTTAGAAGAAGGTTAAGTGCACATCACAGCTCTCCATGTGCTCCTCTGAAGAGGCCACTGTGTCTTTGTCAAACTGCTATAGGTTTTACTTTGTGACTGTATATACTGTACTAATGTGCAGTGTTTATGTAAAGTCTTTGGCCTGCTGTTATATTTTACCAGGAAGGTGGGGAGCCTCTATTTTTAGAAACTGTGCGGGTTATTTGGATACTACTGTTCCCCGCAAAGTGTCTAGGAAAATCGCTACAAATTAAGGTGATTAAAGTTCACAAGAAAGGCGCAGTACATTTTAAAAAGTGTTTGCATACAGAATGCACAAAGTGATAAATAATATTTGAAATTTCTCTTTTTAATATGTATTGTATTTTTTAACATTGATGGAAAAAAATGTACTGTATTGAAATTTGTTAGATTGTAACTTTTTGTATAATTGTACCTTGTCTTTTATGATATTAATTTTATCGAATAAAGAATATTTGACTGACTGACTGATAAATATTTATTTTTAATTGGATAGTTTGTAAAAGTTGATTTCTTTATGATGCAAAAGCACTTATGGGCACAGCTTATATTAAAGTCGGTCACCCTGGAGTTCATGCAGATACAATTTTACAATTTGTATTTTAGAAATTTCATTTTGAGATTCAGAGGGCCACTTGCATTTCTAACGGACAAATACTGATGTAAAATGAGTACTTGGAAACGAAGGGTAATGCAGGTACCTATCTTAGCCTAGACCAACAAGAGGGCTGAGCATTCAAGAAGCTTCTCAACTGAGAAAAAGAATTCCTAGTATTGTACCATATGCGCAAAATAGTTATAAATGGGAGCATGTGGCTCATAGTCTGCTTTGTAGCAGAAATGCACCAGTTGTTTCACTAGTAGCAATGCTTACTTGTCACAAACCCAGAGAAGGCCCAGTTGATCCAGCCACCAATCAGGATCATAGGGAGCACGTTGGTAAGATTTCCTTTCATCATCTCGGTCACCATAGTGGGATCTGAAACAGAAGGGGGTAGAGGTGGGGAAATGAGTGAATACATAGTAGAGAAGGAGAGCAGTAGCATATATTGGATGCCTGTGACAAATTTCAGAGTGAGAAACTTACTGGTTCATGCCCCGGTGCTTAGATAGTATTTTTAACACCACCAACAATCCAATGTAAACCACTCATATCCCTAATCTGGACTTACCACTTTGCCATCCCTAGCTTCCTACTGAGCATTCTGTCAATAAACCAAGGTCAACACAAAAGAGAAGACCAAATCTTGATATTCTTCAAACACTGCACAATATACAACTTAATGCATGAACTCCTATCTCACCCTAACAACTACACGTCTAAAGGCATCAACCTTGTAAACTTCAACACCTTTTGGAAACCTACGTGAACATCCACGCCCCAATTACGCCATGCATGTACAATCCAAAGCCTTCTGAGTGAAGGTACTCTGAAGAGCTTGATGACAATTCATTCACAGATAGGAAAGAAAATGGAATTAATAAAAAGCATAACTACCAATGACCTTAGGATACTAAAGTCCCTCCGCACAACATGTAAGCAGCGCTTAACATCAGTCAAGGCAAAGAACTATACCAGCTCCATGAATGAAGCCACCAATAGAAGCAGCTCACTTTTCAAGACAACTAAACACCACATCAACCCTCTGCCATTCTTTACTCTAAAGACAGGTGCAATGCCTTCAACATCTTCAGTGAAAAAAATCAGACTATCAGACAACACATCAACAATACCAAGCCGGCTTAATATCAGACTTACTCAACTCTGTCAATTCCACTTCTTATGGAGATGTCATAGCCTGAATCGAAGCTGTCTCTGGAGATGCTCTCTCACCCCTATTCATGGTTGTGGATGCTTCTCTCACTCAGGGCATCTTCCCAGAAGCTAAGACAGGCTAGATACTTTCACCCCCTAAAAAAAACCACAGAAAGTCCTACACTAACTAGGTCTTGAAAACCTCTCCAACTACCAGCCTATCACTCACCTACGATTCATCACCAGAATTACTGAACAAGCATTGGCCAAGCCAACAGGTTTTTGCCTTTGGGAACTTTTGGCTTTCCCAATGTATTTTTTTGTTGTTGCAATGATGTTCAGCATTCTCGCTACTGTGCTGCATGACTAAAGAATTAAAAAAACACAAAGCTAATGACCAGACCAGCAATGGCATTTTGCAGGCGGGTGTACCACAAAATGACGCTTAAAAAAAAAAAAAATTACCGATCTGAGTTGGATTGGTAAATAAAAAGAAAAACATACGAAATGGTATGGGAAAACAACACTACCCAGGGAGGAGGGGTAGAAACAGCATGGGGCGAGGGGGGGGGGAGCAACATGGGGTTGCGCTGATTAAGGGAAGCAACACAAGGGTACACATGTGGTAGGAAGCAACACTGGGGCAGACAGGTGGAGGGAAACAACACAGGGACGTATGGGGGGAGGATGGGTACAGCAAATGGGCGAGAGAGAACAACATGGAGCATGTGGGGAGAAAAGCAAACGAAAGAAAGTGTAACATGGAGCAGTGGGGAGAAGCACAAGGATGGAAAGCCAGGAGAAAAGCCCCCAAGGGGTGAGAGAAGGAAAAACGGAGTGCAGAGGAGGGAAGAGAAGCAACCTATGAAGATAGATGGAAAACACACGGACTCTCGTTGACTGCCACAGACAAAAGAAAAAATATGTCTCCTAAAAGTGAGAAGCGGAAGGACGCAAATAAATTGGCAATGCTCCAGGGAAGGAACAGACACAAGGTGAATACAAGCCATTGAATAAGATGCAGACAAATGAGAGGAACAGTAAAGCCGACCAATAGTAAGCAATGGGCAGGATGCAAGCCTCCTTATGTTCCTGGTAAGCTCATATGTCTTTCACAGCCAGTACTAAAAAGCAGTCTGTGTACAAATCCAAGATATATCAGTGATAACCATCCTGCACAACTACCAGTCTGGCTTCAGATCATGCTGTTGCATGGCGAACGCTGACTTGCGCAATATAGAAAATGCCCTCTTGACCACAGATGAAGAGGATACCTTCCTCCTGATATTGCTGGACGTCTCGGCTGTCACAGTCTACCATCCCACTCTCATATACACCCGGGAGTCTTGGATGCGATTCACTGGCAATGTCCTTCACTGGTTCTTCCCCTTCCCAGCAAACACCAGATTGTTCGCTAAGATCCCCATCTCCTGCGGTGCCCCCCCAGTGTTCCATACTGTCTCCTACCAGCTTCAACCTATACAAAGAGCCACTAGGTGCTCTACTCAAGAATCACCAATATACAAATGGTACACACCTATACTTGAGTCTCCTTTGCTTCAGGCATACAGCACCTCAAACTCTGCCTGCACATTATCCACACCTGGATGACCTACACCTACATGAAGATCAACTTAACCAAAACAGAATTTCTGTTAATTGTCAAGAACAAGAAACAGTACAAACCTGGCTCAATGGATTGAACACGGACAGCTCCGAACCCCAACTTTCACCAAATGCCACGAGCCTGAACACATTTCTGCAACTCCAGCAGTGTCTGTACTCTACCCTTTTCTAAGAATACTCCTCCTTGGGAAACAAAGGGGGCTAGAGACGTGGCTTTATCTGGGTTTAAGAATTCTGGTCAGTAGAAAGGAGAATTTGCCAGAATAGAGAAAACACCATCACAAGCAGCTCTCTAGAATGGAACACACTCAAATGACAGGAAAAATCAGAAAAAAATCATCCTGCCCACAGTTTTGGTAAAGACGTCAGGAAAGCCCTTTTCCAAAGAAACCATTCCTGTCTGGATCGGAGATACATTTTGAGAAAATGCCAGAAAGTAAGGGAGACATAAGGAGAAAAGTACTTGACCACTATCGGGTGAAAAGAATTTCTCCTGCTCATTCCAAAACGACAGAAGGTAAATAATGACAAAGCTGTATAAAAGCTTCATTATCGATGAGCTAAGTGCTTAGATCATCACTGATTGCATGGTAACTTTCCTCCTCTCTAGTCAAGCATACGTACCCGTCATAGGATTCTTGGCAGCAACTTTTCTTTTTGTCTTCTTGAAAAATCCAGTCTCAGCATCATTGAAGTAATGTTTCCTCATCACAAAGGACTGCAGTGAGTATTTTTGAAAAAATAAAAAATGCAGATCACAGAGAATAGAAATAATAAAAATAAGAGGAGAATTACAAGAGACAAATACAGGCCAAGAAAAAGAGAAATAACCACATGGAAAAGAGGCAGAAGTTAAATGTAGCACGCATGGCCAGGAAAGAAAGCAATGGATGAGAGAGAGAGAATGAGGGAACAGGATACAGAGAGTGGTAACAAAAAGTTAAGTGCAAGGACAAAATGAAGAGAGACCAGAAACATGATGGAGAATAAAAACAACATGTGTGAATGTAAGGCATAGGGCACACAAGGGCATTAGAGAAAGGAAATAATAGTGGGGACAGTTAAAGTACAAGAGGTAGGGAAACGGGTAGTAAATAGAAAACGGGAAGATGCACCAGGATGGAACCAAAAGGGAACATGAAAGATGCAATGTGCATGAGGGAATGATTAGAAAATGATAGGTGGGGTGGGAAAATGATAGAGAGGTACAAGAGGGAAAAAAACAAACATAAAAGTTTAATTACAAATACAAACTGTACAGGAAGGAGATGAAAAGGAAAGATTACAGTGATGAAAAGAAAACAAGTCAAGGACAGAAAAGAAACTGAAGAGATAAATGTGAATGAAAGAATACACAGTTTAATATTACAGAACTGAATACAACTAATTTTGTGTCAATACATATGTACGTGTCATGTGGGGGGGATGGGTCAGTAAAATTCCTCCCCAGACACGCTTCCACCCACCACACTTTTTAGGATCAAGTGTCTTAGAAAATTTGTAATAGGTAAGGGTATTTAATAAAAAATAAAAAAGTGTAACGGAAAAAGTATCCAACCCAAAACATAGCAATGCTCCATATTGTAGTAGAGGTGATATAACCAAAGGAGATAAATATAACAACCAAATGTGTCACAAAAACCCCGTTGCTGTGTCACCATAGGCCAAAACAGTTTTAACAAATATTGACAAAACCATAGCTCTGCCATTTGTATTGTGAAAAGCTGTTCTCAAACTAAAATAACACATTCAGAAGGGTACAGTGTAGGACAGCAGAGAAAGCTCAATTCACGAAGATGAGCAGGTATGCTTCTATGCCACCCTCCAGTAGAGCACAAGCAACAACAGTGCAAGCTATCCTTACAGAGACCAGGAACAATACAGGCACAGTGTATGCTCCATTGACATTAACATCAGTAGCAATAAAGGAGGCAGCAATTACAAACGTGCATGTTTTTTTAGATGTATTTATTTTTGGAGTTTTATATAGCGCTGGCTGGACCCGAGGGTATCAGAGCGCTTCACAACATATACAATACTATGCAGGTAGGCAAAACAGGTAGTTGGTAGAACAAGCTTCATAACATATATAATACTGTGCAGATAGGTGATTCAGGTAGTTGGTAAAACAAGGGTATTCTGGCTATGGGATGATCCATCTAGTTCCGAGTTAATGTCATCAGACTCCCGGTTAGAGGGAAGGGGAGCAATAGCTGCGGAACTTCCTTGTCTCTTATCCGATTAGTCGCCAGCGGTCGAGGAAGAGGGCTTCTTGAATTTTGGAAACGAGGAGGTCATTCTTATGGGGGGGGGGGGGGGGGGGGGGGGGGAGGTAATGGTGTTCCAGATTTTGGGGACGTTTCCAGCAAATGATTTGGTTGCTGTTTTTTGTTTATGAGTTTTCAGCGGGAGTAGCAGCAGAGTGTTGGAGCTCCTGAGGTTTCCGGCCTGGCTGGCCCTTTTGAGTTTGTTGGCCAAGTATTCAGGTTTACCTGTGTGCGGGGTTTTGTGTGTGAGGCAGGCTGTTCTGAAGCTGGGTCGCAACTCGATTGGGAGCCATTTAAGCTCTCTGAGCCTGGGATAGATGTGGTCAAATTTCCTGGTACCAGTGACCATCCTGGCAGCTGCGTTGAGGGTTGTCTTCAGGGAGACGAGTTACGATTTTGCTGTTTTAGTCAGGGCTGCAATCCCAAAGTCAATCCTGGAGAGCACTGGTGCCTGGGTGGCTTGTTGAAGGTCTTTGGGTGGGAGAAAGGGTTTTATTTTGTAAAGTAATTTCAGGTTGTGAAAGGCGCTTTTAGCGGATAAGGAGATGTGTTTTTTCATATCCAATTTGGGGTCTAGGGTGAACCCCAGGGATTTTAACGAATCGGCCAGGATGAGTTACAGTTGAGGGCGTCAATGGCTTTGAGTCATTCTTCAATTTGGGGGGTTTCGGTTTTGTTGGAGATGAGGAGAATTTCCGTTTTCTCCTGTTCGAGTTTCAGGTGATTACTTGCGAGCCACTGTTGAACCTCCGTGAGTGCGGCGTTAAGTCTCTGGAGGTCATCAATGGAGGTGGTTTCTAGATAAAGCTGCGTGTCGTCAGCATATACGTGAAAGGGGATGTTGGATTTCCTGAGAGGTAAGGGGCTCCATATAGATGTTGAAAAGCTGAGGGGAGAGCACTGATCCTTGTGGAACACCCCTGATGACAGGGTGGAGGTCAGACTTTAAGTTTTTAATTGTAATTTTTTGTGAGCGGTTGTGGAGAAAGGAGGAGAACGAGTGTAGGACCGTCTCTTTAAGACCAGCCCTTTCTTGTAGCACTTTGATGAGCAATTTGTGGTTAACTGTATTGAATACAGCCGATAAGTCTAGGAGGATGAGGAGGCAGCATTGATCTGAGTCCAGTGACTTGAGTAGGTCATCAATGACATTGAGGATTGCGGATTCGTTACTGCAGCCTTTTCTGAAACCTGATTGATGGGGATCTAGGAGATTGATGGGGATCTAGGAGATTGATGGGGATCTAGGAGATTGATGTTATCCATGCTGTAAAGCACAAAGGAATGCAGGCTTCCCCCTATGCAGTATCGGTAATTGTGTAGAACTCGCCTAGGTAGAGCTTGGGTTGTCTCTTTGAGACTTGCTGTATTCAGGATATGATCCGCCCATGTCCCGTCCCTCTTTTCAATGGACTCCTGTTACTGTCCTTTGTAAATGGTGGTTTTTGATTCGTATATAGGTTTAGTAGGCTCTCCTTGGTACCTCATTTTCTCCTTTTATAACCTCTCCTGAGGACTTTCCCTTTTACGTGTGTGGTTACTGAGTAGGTTTTATTTGCAGCCTGTGAGCACTATTTTCTTAAATTACTTTCTCCTATTGCACGCACGAATTACTTTCCCACAACTGCTTTTTAGTTTTGTATGGGGTTAAAAATGGACCTTGAAATTCCACACAGCTTGTGTGTGTTGATTTCCTAGGTCTATTTTGATTGGGCTTTGCGTGCGTTTTTTTTTAACAGAACACGCAATAGGCCATAGGTGGTCGCGTAGCTCCGCCTATGGGCTATTGGTGTCTGTTACGCGCACCAAAGCCCATATGTCTTCAATTATCGCAGCCAGACACGGATGCGATAATTGAAGACATATGCTCGCAGTGGCGTGCGCGCGCCACTCGCAAGCTTCTTTTTTTTTGGGATCCATTTCACGGCAAAGCAACTAAATAAAACAACCGCAGACTCCTTTTAAATGGTGTGCGCTGAGCCGCGATCTCATAACCCAAGCTCAGCTCGGCTTGTTTTTTCTAGTAAAGGTTCTCCAAGACTACGACCATCCTCCTGGTGCCGCTCTTCCCCTGCTGCGACAAAGTGTCTGACCGTGCCGCATTTTTCAGTTCGTGGGCATCTTATGAACAAAGGCCTCGAATACTATTTAGAATTACTCTTGACAAATTTGGCTGTGACCGACCTATGTAGAAATGGTGCAGTACACCGAATCGTTTTGGGATAGGCACCCCTAACACACACATACACACACACTCTTTACAACGCAGTGCCGAGCGCAAGGGAGATGCATCTGTACACGTTGGAGTGTGGTGTACAGCGCTGAGCGCATGGGAGGTACACGTAAGTGAACTTCTCTATGGAGAGAAACCTCTGACAGTGGGCATCGGGACATCTGATGCGCACGGAATACCCTGCGTTGTACAGAGGGGCATCTGCAATGAAGGTATCTTACCCCAACCAGGTGCAAGGAACATGTGGTGTCCCAAGAAGCATTGCGTACACCTATCTCACCCCGTGTCACAGAGGACACTTTCAACTTTTGTTCAAGGCGCTGTCTGTATTAATACATGGGGAAATGTGTGATGCACAGAGAGACATCCCCACTTCAAACTTATATAGTGTTTACAGGAGCACCGAGTGATGTGTGTGAAGACATCTAGCAGTGTAAGGGGAGATCTATGGGGCCAGCATACACTGGGGCATCTGACACTGGGGTATTTATCGAGTATAGAACAGTATACTGGGAGACTTTACCGCAATCAATGTACAGCAAGACATCTAGCTTGACTATACAAGAGGATGTGTACCATATATAAAGAGGTCTAGTAAGTATTAAGGAAATGTATCTGCCTCAGCTATTGTGCAGTGTACAGGTGCACCTGATGTACAGGTATAGAGGGTAACATCTGACAGATAGACACAACAGGCGTACGCAGACGATGCATGTTCCTACGTCTAACTTATACAGCAAGACAACTGTACAAGGATATGTCTACCTCAGTGAATACACAATGGGACATGTCATGTACAAGGACAGTGGTACAGCCCTAAGTGCCATTGGCAGACCCACCTGGACGTGCCTATCAGATCGGAGATGTGCACATTTAGTGCATAGAAACGACGAAAGCGCAACATAAAGTCGCTCTGCAATTTGTTTAACTTTGTTTGGTACATCCACAAAGCCTCTACGAGCCACCACTAGATATGCTTGCAAGTTTACAAGTCCCATCTATCTGCTAGAAGGGACTTGTAAATGTGCAGGCACGTCACCTCTTCCTTTGGACACTATAAATGTACTAATCAATACACCGTGGCTTGAAGAGTTATTTATTCCGCGCTTCTGTCAGTCATCGCCTGCTGTCCCATCGGAAGGCTTTCATATATCCTTGTGTAGAACGAAATTGCTTTATTTTGCAATGCACCTTCACACAAATACATGTACGTAACCCTGCTTAGATGCCCCCGTGCTTATATTGCACCGGTGGTTGCAGGTGGCTCACTTGGGGATCGGAACATACCTGTTCTTCTTCAGACTTTAAAACAAAAAAAGAAGGAGTTAGCAAAAGAGAAACAGTGACAAGGGGTAATTTGTTGGCAGGAATGAAAAATAAGCAGCAGGGTTAAATAAGGTGGCATGAGGTGGAATCAAGAACAGTAGCATTCGCATCGGTAATCCTGGCACTCAACGGCACTGGCTGCAAGCTTCTGAGATACACTTTGGGCCCAGGACACTTATTCTTTTACAAATTAAGCCGTGGATACCTCCCGTGCTGGACACAGACATGCCTTTCTGGAGGTTTACGGTGTCTGCTTTCGAAACGAAAATACAGACAATTGAAAGGGGGCAAGGAAAATAGTTTTCTTTTTTATAAGACATGCTATATTGTTTTAATAAAATGTCATGATAGTTTCCAAACTGCGCATCTTGTGGTGGGCGCATTTCTATGGATGTCAACCCGCGCCGGGGAAACTCAAGGAACATGACCCTTTCACTGACACTCAGTCACGCGAACACTGCTTGGGGTATTGCAGTGGTGGCGCATGGCAGGACTTGCCTAGTACCCAGGGTCACCGAGGACACGCCTGGTGGGCTGGCCACGGAAAGGCGCTTTTGAGCTCCATTACTTCCAAGTTCGTCGAAGATAAGGGCACAGTTAGTAATTGGGCCGGATGCACGTAGATGACCGGGTGGCATAGGCGAGGAACAGAGTGCCGGCAGCTGGGGCTGCTAGTTTGTGGGTTTACGGCCAGAATATATGGCACTATCTGTCCCATTGAAGCTATAAAAGCGGCAGTGGCTTTAAAGCGTCAGTACTTGTTTCATCTGGAGTATCGCTGATACTGCCCAACCGAAAGACACCTTTTGAAGCACTTCGCAAAATGTGCATTAACATCAGAAACATCGCCCAAACATAAACCCCTCAGCAATTAACTATATTTTATTGCCTTGTACTGTATTTAAACACAGAGGGGCAACATATCCGCACCTGTGGGAGCAAGGTCAGTAAGGGGTGGGGATACAGTTAAAAACAACTGTAAACTTAAGGTTAAGCACAAGCCCCTATTGCGGATGCCTTAGCCCATTTAGCTACCAAACTATGTCTGTATCTGTGTGTCTATGTATCTCTGTGTGTCTCAGTCTGTGTGTGCGTGTCTGTCTCTGTGTGTGCGTCTCTCTTTATGTATACGCCTCTGTGTGTGCATTTGTGTCTAGGTCTCTGTCTTGTGTGCATATCTCTGTCTGCATGTGTTTTTTGCTGTGTGCGCGTTTCTGTGTGTGTGTGTGTGTGTGTCTCTATGTGCGGGTTTCTGTCTCTCGGTGCACATCTCTGTCTCGGTGTGCGTATCTCTATCTGCGTGTATTTTTCTGTGTGGGGGTCTATCTCTGTGTGTGCGTCTCTATATGTGCATTTGTCTCTGTAAGTACGTCTCTTCTCTGTGTGCATCTTTGTTTCTATGTGTGTCTCTGTCTTTGTGTGCGTCTCTATACGTGTGTCAGTCTCTGTGTGTGAGTGACTGTGCGTCTGTGTATGTTTGTATGCACGTATCTATGTGTGTGTCTGTTTCTCTGTGTGCGTGTGTGTGTTTGTCTCTGTGTGTATCGGTACATGTGTTTCTCTGTAGGTTTGTCTCTGTGTATATGTCTACTGTTAGTCTCACTGGCAATGTAAACATGGCATGGGAATGCTATAATACACATACTTTCTCCACAGATACATACAAACCTGCCATTCCCTAACACACACAGTATACAAACCAGCAAACATATCCAGCTAAATAAACAATGCCAAATTCTCTAACTCTAATGCGAGACCTGTTGCATTGCAAATGCTTGTTTTTCTTTTAAAGCTGTAGAAAAGGGGGTGGTGATGGACGGAGCATCTGAACCAATCAAACACTCACACCCAGTCAACAGATCTTGGTTTAATCCATCACCGTTCTTTAGCCCACTCTGCCACCCCAGTTCAGACATGGCCATATGCAAATCAGTCTGACCCTGTGCCTCATAGGAACAGTCCAGCCCGAACTGCCAAGCCATGCCTTCCCTGGACCTGAAACAAGCTTCCGAGGACCGGTTTCTGCCATTTCAGCCGTCTTCAACCCGGCTTGTTTGAATCCAGTGGCAAAGTGAGCAAGGGACTCAAGTCTGAGCATACCCTGCCAACTTATGGCGAACAAAGTGGTACATCACTAGCTACTTCCGACACCCCCGGGCTCATTAGCAGAGTTGCATTTGCACATTTGGGCAGCTAATGTGTTTGCTTAATCTGCTTTGGTGTTGGTTTTAGGGATTGTGAGCTCACAAAACAGCGACAAGTTCCAATAGTGACACCCACCCTCACCCCCTTGGGGCGTGACATGTGGAGGGCCGGACAGTGCCGCCACCTGGCCTCAGCCACCTTGTTCTACAATGGGCTGTCCGCATTTACACGATAATCCTGACCAATATCTGTCAGCCTGCTTTAAAATACTCAAATTGTCTAGGACTGCTGTGAAGTTCGCCATTTATCAGGCACGGGAGAGTCATAGCTTTTTTTTTCACGGATGTTCGCTTTACTGCGGATACTTTTTAATTGTATTAACTGGAGTCGCCATGTGGCTGCCTTGAATTCTCAGCAGCTTTTCCCATCATTCAAAACCGAAAACAATGGCTATGCCGGTGAGTGTGTGAAAAGAACAAGAATTGGCGATGCGTCTTTGTGGTCAGACTGGTCATCTTAATATTTATTTTTTATAAAGGGCAGCACGCCAAGCTTGTGCATTTTTGTTGGCACTGCACTGTTTCCTAATGGAGCCTATTCCGTCCACCGTCTTCTAACACCCTCCAGACTTGCAGCTTAACCCCACCACCTCCCTAATCACCGCTTGACCTTTCCTTGAAGCATTTGCATTGCAATAGGTCTCGCATTACTGAAAGTTTAAAGCTATTGGCATTTCAAATAATAATGCAACACAAATAGCTCAAACTTTCAGTAATGCGAGACCTATTGTTGCGTGCTTATCTAGGTTCCTGATCGATACTGTGACCGTATGCCCCTATTCGGCTATAAACCCATTTATTCCCTATATTGGCATAACCGTTCAAGTGCGATTTTCTGAAAAGTCATCTCTGGCCTCACACGAACAGAGCCACATTCCAGCATGACTCTCTGCTACTTCCTTTGCGACCAATTAGTGCAATGACAGAGCAGCAGTCACTATCTGATATTCCTAGATAACACTCCGAGTTCTTCAACAAGATAAAAACTTAGCAAACCTGGAAATCCCCGCTTGCTATGTTTTGATTAGTAATGGAACTCTAATGAGCAACTGATAACTGTCACTTCCTAGTGACATCTTTAATTGACGTCTTATGTCCAGCAAACTTGCGTCAAACCCGGCACCTGTCAGGTATAAATATTACCAACGTTGCCTTAAGCAATGTGAGCTGTGAGCAATGAGCGAGAGCTACTGTTGCTGATGCTGGCTGCCTGCATGACCCTGTGTTGGTAAAAACTAGCACTCTGTCGCTGCAGCCTGCTATCCTGTGGTGGTGAAGCTGCTGATTACCATTATCGCCGCTACAGCGCGACCTATGGTGCAGTACGCTTGAGGAGCCGAGCAGCCGTCCTCTGCGAAGACATCCAGCCCAGCTGCCCGCGGACGCTGTCTCCCGCCTCCTTCCTCGACGCGCTGAAGAGAAGCCGCTGCATTTCTCGTGCAGAGAAATCCAGTCCCGGCGCTTCCGGTTTACCCTCGCGGGTGACTGGGATATCGAGAGAGACCCCTGAAGGAGATACCAATCCTCCATCATTCTATTCAGAGGTATGGTGTTGACTAAACCCTTAGACGAGAATTCTTGAAACAAACCTTGGCAAAACCAACTTAACTTAAGCTACTTACTTACTCCCCTTTTCACGTGTTAGGCTTAGGTCAGGCACACTGGGGTAGGCTTAGTTAGAAGCACCAGTTGAGTATGTTAGCCTAATGTATATATGACTGTATATATGTTTTATTACTTTTAAACCATTGTATGGCTAAGAAACCATACCAATGCTTTTACAGTTCTATTTCGCAATACTTATCTTACTGTACGTACTTTTTATAATAACAGTTATTGCAATTGTTATAATACATTTCTCTTGTACGAGAAGACTGTTCAATAAATGTTAACCCTTTATTGATACACGCCCGTCTCTCTATTCTCTACATACCGTGAAAGTAAACTGCACTAGACTGACTGAGTGAAATCTATGTCTATTGTTTCACACGACCCTAGAGATCGACTCTTGATCTGAGGAGCAAAGTTGTCATGTTGCACGGTTGTTGGAAAACTGAATCCCTTCTTGTCTGTGCCAGGGAAGCTGATCACTTCCTATGCAGTGACCTCTGAGCTAGTTGGTAACACAACCCAATTAAGTTTAGCATAGTCAGTGGAGGCCTGGAATATCCGCAGTTCCACGTCGATACTACTGTTTATGTTATTCCAATGCGCAGGGCCTAGTGGGAAACTAGGAACTACACTACATGGCGCCCAACGTTTGGTAAGGCGATAAACTAACGCAAGACTTGTAGAGTAACTCAGTCGTGCATATTTCACAGACCCCTTTCTCCCGGAAAAACTCCAATAGACGTCTGGAGTGGGTGAAAGGTTAAAATCCGCCCGACCTTAGTAGGAAGAGATTCCTATGTAAAGCTCCGGTTTATTCAAAGTTGAAGGATACAGTGTTCCAAAATATTGTGCACCTAATCTTTGTCTCCTTGGAGACCTACTCTGCAAACCTGCATTTTTTGAAATGTCAGTAGAAAACGAAACCTCTGGGGCCGCAGTAGATGCGACTCAGCAAGGTCCCGAACAAGCAGACCCGGATGCTATTATCATCCCGGTCCAGTTAAGAAAATCTATAACTTTAAAACTTATAGAAAACGGACTGACACCTCAGGGTGGTACAGTAATTTTCGTGATAGAGGCTCACGAGTATCGGCAGACAGAGGTATTCTATTCATGGATAAACTTTCCAGCGGCAAACGCTGCAACACAAGAGTTTCACTATTACAAAATAGAGGAACCTCCGGGAGAGTACGCTCCTTTCGAGGAGATTGAAATCCCACTTAAATTTCAAGAGCACCTGCTCTGGTTTAATGGCGCCCTAAAACACAATAATCATATAACCAGGCTCGGTCCACTAGGTAGACCAGGAGCAACGTGGCCGGTTCTAGCCAGCTACACACCACATCCTGACATTGCAAGAATGTCAAGAGAAGAGCTGTTAGCACAGCTAAACACATTAATAAAAATACATAGGCAATTAGTCCAATATGTAATGCGGATTGCTACAATCCAGCCAGCTGTTAATACACCACAGCTAACCCCTCATCAGGGGAACACAAATAAAATTACACCACAGAACATACAGTCATGTCTTGGTAAAACACCCGTAAAACGGGAACAAATTCCTTTCTGGTTAGCCCAGAAAATCACTCAAATAGAGGCAGTATTTCCTGATACTACCCCTATAGAGAAACACAGAATCTTGACCATCTGCCTTCCTATGGGAATCGCACCACACGTGGAGGACTGTGACACTTGGGGTACAGTCTTTGCTTCCATTTACACAAAAACACACGGTGTTCCGTCTATGGCGGTAATACCAGAAGTGCTAAAACAGATTCAAAATGAATTCGGTCCAGAGCCCACTTTAAATCTGGGTATGAAATTACTGAAAGATTTCAAGCAGGTCACAGCTATATTATTAGCTAATGTAAAGGGAGAAGCAGCATCTGTGGCGATTCGCCAGAAGTTGAGGGAAACAGATATAAAAGATCCTGTTGAGCTTGCAAAAATCATAGAAAAATGCTATGAAGAATTAGGTAGAGACAGCTTGGGTGGGAAACCAGTAAAACCCCAACTGCTCGAAAGCCCTGAAAAATTATTTATTAAAAATAATTTAAACACTCCTAAAAAGAGCTGGGATGGAAATAAACAATCCACTCCCAAGGAAAAAGTTTTCCAGTCCAGAGGAAGGTCTCCTCGACGGAGGGAAAGAACTCCGACTCGAGAACGCCAGTCTCCCCAACGGGAGCCCTCTGAGAAAAGATATAACCTTAGAAATAGGGATAATATAAAAAAACCTGATAGATATCAAAGTATTGATACACGTCCCTCTCGATCTTTTCCACAGAATTCGGAAAGAAGAGGACGGTCAGACCCAGGAGAGCACACCAAGTCCAAAGACAAGGAACCTGCTCAAAATAAGAAATCTCAATTTCCTAAAAAGAAGGTAGCCAGTATTAGAGTAATCAACCATGCCGAGAATACTGAGGACACAGTTGAAAAACGGGGAGTGGGCATTGACAATGTTGGACAGTGCAGCAGAAATCAGTATAGCGCGCAAGAACTTGATGAGTCATCTGGAGACAGTGGACACGAATGAATACATTCAGGTTGAAACTGCCGACACCAGACTTAGCGAGCCCCATAAAATATACGAAATAACATTGCGTATGGAGGGTGATAAGACTAGGAAAATTAAGGGTCTATTTTGGGATAAGCTCTCAAAAGGCTATGATATTCTGTTAGCTGAAAAAGATTGGCCCCCGGAGTTTGTCAGGGAGTGCCCTCGTGGCGAAGAAGTAATTATGCCTGCCTTCTCGAATCACATACCGATTCACAAAAAATACACATATGCAAGGAAATGGGCAGTAGCCCAGGCACCTGCATTGTATAAAAATCATGTAGGATGGGATGAGGATTCTCCGCCTCACAAAATCCAACTAAAAAGTGAACCAACTGCCCAACGGCAGTATCCCATAAAGCAAGAAGCTAAAAAACAGGTCAGGGAGATCTTAGATCAACTTGAATACCAGGGGGTGATTGAAACATGCACCTCTCAAATGAACAATCCTTTGTTTCCTGTCTCCAAGCCAGACAATTCATATCGTCTAGTTTTGGACTACAGACATCTTAATACATGTTGCAAAACTTTTGCAGTACAAAACTCGCATAGTGCAGCCCTAATGAATAACATAGTTAGGAAAAAATATAAAACAACAGTAGACATTTCTAACGGTTTCTTTTGTCAAAACATTGCACCAGAAAGCAGATATTTGACCGCTTTCTCCGCATTTGGGTCGCAGAAAAAATTCTGTCGACTCCCACAGGGGTTCAAGAACAGCCCAGGACTATTCTCAGCTAGGGTAACAGAGTTACTACAAATCTATGATGATGAAGCATTATCTTACGTAGATGATATTTATCTCACAGACGACGACTTGGATACTCACTTGAAAAGAGTGAACACCATCATACTTGGGTTCGCAGCAGAGGGTTACAAATTCAACTTTAAAAAGTCTCGAATTGCCCATCTGACAGTACTGTTTTTAGGGTACGAATTATCAAGTGAAGGGAAAAGCCTAGCGGACAACTTCTTAGAGAAGTGCGCTGTACTCCAAGCTCCAAAAACGCTGAAGAATTTACAATCCATTCTAGGTTTTCTGAATTTCGGAAGAACTTACATTCTAAATTACGCAGAGAGGGTTAAACCTCTCTACGAACTAATAAAACCTGATTTTAAACAAATCAATTGGACTCAAAAACACACAGAAATTTTGAGATCACTGCAAACAGACATGTTAGCAAAAACAAAATTAGACACACGTGACAACACGATCGATCTTGTAATCCGAGTCATCCCAGGAAGATGCGGATTCACGTACCTAACCTCTAATGAGGGAGAAAAGGTACCAATTTCAATAAAATCTCACTTGTACACACAAGCAGAAAAAACATTCAGTCACACAGAAAGAACTGTGAACGCAGTGCAAATCGCATTAGCAAATGAACGAGAACTAGCACACGGCAAAAGGATTAACATCCTCACAGCGGAATCCGCCTTCGAGGCGCTATTCAGCCCAGTAAACCTGCCTACAGTGTCACTGGATCCGAAATGGATACAGTACATAGATTCTCTAGGAGCGGAAGACGTGAAATACTATTTCGCCCCGCAATACGAAGAACTGAATGATTTAGAGTATGAAGAAGAATATCCTCTGCCAATCGAAATTCTGCCTCTCCCACTGTACGCCTGAATAATCTATACAGATAGCTTTGTACAGCATTTCAACGTAGAGAGAAAATCCTACGATGCAGCATGTGCGATCATTAAGGGTCGTTGGCTGTGCGGTAAATTCAGACCGAAAGTAACAAAAACTGAATCTGTAAGAAACTGTTCGGTTCAGAGAACTGAAATCAGATCTTTAAAGATGGCGCTCGAAAATGCAGAACGCGAATTCCCCACACTTATAGTGTGCGATTCTCATTTTTGCGTCAATTCTTACAACAATAAACTGCAGAGTTGGATCGAAAACGACTACAAAGATGACACAGGTGCCACAATAAAGCATAAATTGCTCTGGAACGAGGTAGCTCTTTTAAGTAAAGAACTACAAAAGACTCACGTGATTCACGCACAGAGTCTTCAACGTGATGGCGTTCACGTTGCAGGGAATTCATTGGCTAAAACAGCCACCGCGGAAGCAACTAACCCAGCTTCCGTAGCCACAAAAAAGCGTACAGATAAATACATAGACGGGGAAACCATGCTGGCAGTAAAAACGACCGTAAAAGGCGACTGTGCAGCACTACCCGTAAACTATCCACTCAATTATGCATACATAATCGATGCAAACTCCGTTCCTTTTGCTCGAATCCCTGGAGTGGGGGATAGAGTAATTCCAAACACGAACAGGAGAATATTTTTAATAGCAGATGCACATATGGGTTTGGGTCTGAGACACCAAACAATTAAGGTTTCTCTGACTGAATTACAATCAGTATACTGGTGGCCGGGAATGAGTGTAGAACACCAAATATATGCAAACAACTGTGAAAACTGCAATAGGGATCGCAGTAGCGAACCTTGCTACCGGCTACCAGTCAGAAAGAGCGTAACGCTGCCTGCACCCCAACCTGCGTCCTATTAATTAGTTAAGACGAAAAGCACTTTTTAAAAAATGAGTCCTCCAGCACTCGGCTGACGCCTAGAACTGTTATAAAAGATTTGCGAGTCTTTATCGGCACATACGCAATTACCACGTTCCATTCTGACCAGGGTCCTGCTTTCAGCTCTCGAGCTTATAAGGAGGCCATGGCCAGCATGGGAATTGGGTTGCGGTATTCTTGTCCGTCGCATCCCGAAGGGAATATTGTGGTAGAAAGGAAAAACCGTGACAAAAAGCAATCTATAACAGCGAAGGTATTAGGTTCAGGCGCTGGGTGGGTCAAACATTTAATAAGTGTCCAGACTAGTCTTAACAACATGCCAAGAAATTCTCTAAAAGGTTTCAGCCCATACGAACTATTGTTCGGAATTAGAATGAACGTTCAGGACCTCGATAGTCAGATGTCAGTGGTACAAGAAGAAACAAAGCAGTTTGATGTAAAGGATCGTTTGGCTGTTTTACAGGAACTGAATGAAACAAGAAAATCATTAAGCAACATAAAGTTAAAGCAACAGCCAAGTACCACTGACGAGGCACCACCCGCAACAGCCCCAGCAAGGCCTGTCTAGATTCCAAAGATTGGGGATCTAGTCAGAGAAAAGATCGCGGTGAAGAAGGAATTTGGGCCTTCTTACAGAAAAGCAGTACCTGTCTTGGCAGTCACCGGAACAAGATCAGTCGTGCTACCGCCCCTTGCTGGTAAAAAGGAGAACAGAATCGTATCCATCGATCTGGTAAAACCACAAGCATGTGGCCTATAATCAACAGTAGGCCCAGTGGACTCCCAAGAAACAACAGAATACCCAAACTTGCAACAATCCAAGAGGTTCAAACTGAAAGACTAATCACATTCGATCAGCCTGCAGTGCACAATGAAGGACTATGCAATAATGCCATGGAACTCGTGCCTCTTGAAACACAGATTGAAACAGTT